>NC_141713.1:1472500-2787153 GCF_971803275.1 Cyanistes caeruleus
AGAGGAAGATGTGCCATTAATTACTTCCTTTGGCTTTGGGAAGGTGATGGTGTCTGTGTGCTCAGGGTCCAGCCTGCTACTGATCTCTCCTGCAGAAATAAAACATGGTTTGAAGGTTTCATTGACTTATTACCAGTTATTAATTTAATCCCATGGCAAACAGAGGCCTGATCAGCAGGTGACAGTCATGACTTACAGCACCCCTGGCTTAACACTGGGCACAGCTTCAGATTTGGGTGCTTAAAATTTCAAATGGGCAGGTGGGAACCCAGGAGGAGCCCAGAAATGAACCAAACCCTTCCAGGGGAGAAGAAATCTGATTCCTACCCCGTTGCAAGACACAGCATTTTCCTGTGCTTTATACTCTGCAGAATTTGGTGACTGCTCATCATAGAGCTCTTTCCTTGTGAGATAAAAGCTGAGAGTGAAGCTGGAGATGCAGCTGAAGATTGTTATCAATGCTTTGCACTCACCTACAGCTGATTTCTTGTGCTGCCTGGGGAATTCAGGGAAAGGTGCTGCTCTGGACACAACAGGAGGGGCTGGCAGAGTTCTCTCTGCTGCTGGAAGGATGAGCCTTTGGCCACCTACAAGAAGGTGACACTCCTGAACAATTCCAGCTAGAAATAAAAACGAATTCTTGGCAACCAAGAAAGTATTAAGCAAAGGCAGACCCAAGTTCTACATCAACACTACAAAACTAGCAGTTTCCTTTAATTGAAAGATTCCTATCTTTCAACAGACAGTATTTTACCCAGGAGGAAGGTGAGCTGTGCCAATAAAAACTGACAAATACATGCAAGATATTGAACCAGTGCTAATTCTGAAATATATTTGTATACCTAAAATTATATGCTTGTACAGTGCAATTTAATATGCAGAACACATGAGAATTAACTCTTGTAAAACACAATATAATCATGTAATTACAACTATAAACTGCTTGCTAGAACAGTCCAAGCCTAGTTAAGACTGAACAATTAATAACCAGCTGTTAATCATGATAGTTTCTCTGGTATTTATACAGGAACCTCCACCACACAATTCTTTGCAGCAGCAGCTGAAGCCTGTGGGTTCCAAGAACTGGTTCAGGATGATGCTCAGCAGGACACACTCTACACCTGCAGAAAGTGGCCTAAAGCTCATCCCTACCCTTTGCAATGTTTAAAATCACAATTTTTGGTAGTCTGGAGGTGGCAGGAATGAACCTGGCACCCTAAAAAATTCCCAAATAAAGAGCAGCCCAGCAGCACCCAGAGGGCCTTTGGGACTCACCTTTTGGGGTGTCTTCTTCTGTCAGGGGTAAGGGAAAACCTGGGGAGTGAAAGGCAGGCAAAGCCCAAGGGCTGGAGGCTGTGGGACCTTTCCCTGGCTTCTGACTGCACATCTGGGAAGAGACAGAACCTCCTTGAACACAGGGAAATCTGGGATTTACAGACACTCCTCTACTCCTGCAGCAATAAATAACAAATATAATTTCTGCCACGACTGTTTCATTAAGATTTAACAGTGCACCACTCCTTTTATTACTTGTGAACATGCTACAGTATTGTCTACCGTTGTTACTTCAGTAATTTAAAATAAAATTAATTAAATTTAATTGATGTCTTGTGTACTGTTTAATGAGGGAATCTCAGGCAGTTTGCTCAGTTTTAAGGAGAGCAGTGTAAATACAGCGTTTCTTGACAGAACACTGTTAAAGAATATAAAATGCATACACAGGCAAGGAACCAGAAGGAAAAATAAATATTTTAAAATATTAACTTTTAAAGAATGATCATCAAGCTTTTAGTACAATCCAGGCCATCACCAGGATCTTGGAGCACTGTTGTGTCCTAATTATTGAATAACAGCAGCCAGCAACTTTCTAGAAAGGGAGAAGGAACTCCCAAGAGGGAAATGAGACAGATCAAAATTAACTATTCTAATCTTTCCTCCCAATTTGTCTAACAACACTGCCCACAAGAGATGAGGGAGAGAAAAATCTGTGCTTTTTATCGTAATAGAGAACCTTTCAGAGAAATTCCAGCCCTTCATTTCAGGTTATGGCCATTATGGAGCATTCTGTTTTAAGGGATGGAGAAGGATGAATCCTCATGTCCTGGTCTTCCAAGAAAATAGCAATAACCATGGAACAAAGGTTAACTTTATGTCTGCTGCCATGTAAGTGGTTTGATACCGAGAAAATAAAATTATAAACCACATTTTCCTGCTCACCCTCAGCCCCAGCAGCTTGGTGAGGCCACAACAAAAATATATAAAAGGCAAGAAATCAAATTAAACAGTGATTCCTCTTCCAGACTGTTGCTGGTGTAGCAGTAAGGCAGCACTGATTTTACTCCTGGTCAGTTTTATCCTAATTTAAATCCCAGTTATGAGGTTTGGTTATGATAAACAGCACATGAAATACATTTATTTTCATTGTGTCCACAGAGATGTAGTAAGCTGCAAGGAAAAGCAGTTCAGGTGGAGTGTGTGAGTTCAAAAGCAGCCTGGAGGATTGTTTGTTTTTTAAATTGGAGATAGATATTTAATTATTTTTTGCTGTATCCTTTAATTTCTATAAAGTCCATCGCAGGCATGATGTTAAAACAAGGACTGATGCAACAGAAATATAATTTAATCTCTCATTTACACTGCCCAGTGCCATCATTCAGTAGGACAGGCACCACAGTGGAGCTGATCCAAAACAACTCCCCATGGAAATTCCACCCAACCCCTCCACCTTTCCACATTCTTCCAGCACTCTGATTGCTGCACTGGCTCCCTCCTGAAGAATTCAGGGAGACACCCAAGCAAAACTGCCTTCATTTTGGGAGTTATTGTCACTAAAAATAAGCCAACATGATTATAGTAAGACCTCAAAAGTAATATTAAGTACTGCAAGAGAAAGGTTTACTTTTAACATCACTGCTTCATCATGAGCACTTTTAAAATTCAGTTTTGCAGGGCTGGAAGGGAGCTCTTAAATTGCAGGGCAGACCAAGGCTGACTTGCCTTAAAATATGCTTGGAGTGTGCTAAAAAACTATTTTTTCATTTCAAGTGCTTCTGAGTGTAATTAACCTGGGACACAAGAAAAACAATTCTATTACCCTTTCTAAAGTGTTTTTCTCCTGTGGATAAACCTCTCCCACTTTATTTTTTCTTTTTGCTTCATTTTAAATAGGGCACTTGTTGAAACACCACAGGGATTTTTCTGATTAGTTCTCTATTTGTTTTCTTTTTATCTAGCAATATTTAACTAGAACATCTTTTTATGTGGTTGTTTTTGTGGGGTTTTTTGGTAAATATCTTTGTAAGTATTTTTTTCCTCCAATAAAAAAGAGAGCCTAGTATTAAATACAGGGAAAAGATGAGTAGTGTGTACCAAAGCAGGAATAGAGAGATGAGATTTAGTAAATAAATATTAGAAAATTGAAGGGTTTGATAGTGATGGGAAAAAAGGGATATAACAGATTAATTTATTGTTCCATCTATCTTCTCCAAACTGTCATATTTGTTGTTAAGAAGTTTCTGTCAGGATTTGATGGACACAGCACTTTCTCCTATGAAGGGAAAGAGGAAGCACAGCAAAATAAAATAAATGGAACTAAGGTCACCTTTCAGTATGTTCAGAAGAGTGTCAGGAAAGTGCTTGGAGAAGCCAAATTTAATTGGAAAAATTTGGAATTGCATCTTTAACAGCAGTTTTTGTGTTACTCTTACCTTCTCTAAGCTTTTAGAGTAACCAGAGATAGCGCTGAACTGCCAATTTTCCACATATTCGGAAAAATCAAGCTTTGCCCCTTTTCCTGGCCCTCCCAGAAATCCAGATCCATCAGAATTCCCCCCTAACAGGTGTGAAAGAGAATAGAGGGAGAACTTTGGTGAATCCCACATCTGCTTTTTGAAACAGGCACCAGCAGCAGCACAGAAGGGAGCGAGGGAGATAATTGCTGGCTTGAACCACAATATGTTTTACTGGTGGGCAGAGGGCCAGCCTACACCAGGCAGGATTTGTAGGATCAACTGATTGGAATTCAGGGATGAGCCTCCGTTCCTGTCCAGAGCCAGCTGCAAACCAGCAGCCCATGGCATCCCAATCAGGCACGGAGTTTTGTCAGGGAATGCTGAGATGCACACAAACAGCTTCAGCAGCTCTGGCTGCACCCCTGCCTTGCAAAATGACACTCAATCTCCAATTCCAGATGACAAGAACTGGATAAAAACTTAAAACAAATGGTGACCTTTCCAAAGATTAATTTGTTTACCAACAAAACGTTCTGCGTTTGTCAGAAGAGATGGGGGTGACCTTCACATTCCCATTTCCAGGTTGAGAGGATGCTGACTGCACTCATCTGTTAACTCTCTCTCACCAATTATTTCCTTTTTATTTTTAGTGACAAGAAGATTTTATTCAATCACCATGCTGCTTATTATGATTACACACAGTAATACAAATGCAAGAAGCTTCTTTTGATTTACTGTAGTGTGACTTCAATTTGTTTAAGTCTCATCCTGCCACCACTGCCAAACTCTGCTTTGGCTGTAATTAGAGCCAAAAACACAATCAGGTGTGGGGCATCAAAAGACCTGGTTTCCTTCTACAACTTCTTCTAGTTGCTTGAAATTAAGGAAATTCCCTGCCTTGCTTTATAATTTTGAAAATAAATACACTTTCAGGTATAAGCATTGATGATTAGCAGCATGCAAATGCTGAATAAAGAATGAATAATTGAAGATTTGATTAGAATGGTTGTGCTCAAACAAGTGAGCTTAAAAAAAGCCCCAGAATCACTGCCATCACCATTACAGCCACACTAGATAAGATGCAACTCATAAAGGCTAGAAATCATCACCGTATTAAATTCTACCTCATGAATAAATGAAAAGGTTCCTAAGTTTACAGTATAATATACATTTATAAGAAAACAAGGACCCAAAAGTGCCAGTATAATTCTATAACAGAACAGCACTCCTATGAAAACAGAAGGCAGAGCTGTGAATCTTTCCTACATTGCAGCAGTGCATCAGAATTATTTTTACTGCAATTCAGATTACTGTTCCTTTGGCTGAATACTCCATGGGAAGTATACATATTTAATAATTATCCACTCATCATTTTTCATCTCTTATCCAGATATAGGCTGCAAAAGAAAGTGTTGCCCGGTGTGTGTTTCAAACAGAATTAAAGCCCTCATTTTAAAATAACTACAGAACTTGGCAGAGGATGAAGCATTATTATTAGACCTTAAAAGGTCCAAAAGGGCAACAGTTAATTGTTCTTAGTTTCTATGATAAAATCCAGCATCAGCAACTTTATAATACCAAAAGAGCAAGAAAAGGCATAATTTTTGGTGAAACAATGAAATCCTGACTAATGATTCTTCCAACTACTGGAATGGCAGGATAACAAAAAGTCCGGGTAGATTTGTGCTTGACCCCTCAGGTCACCTCAAACCCCGACTTTTTAACCTCACCTCGCTTTCAACCGCTCAACCCTCGTCGAAAACTCCTGGAATACGCCTGAATGGCGTGAGACAAGCAATTAGTTTTTAATTTACTTGGGTGAAAGGGGATTTTTCCAGGGATTTTTTTGTGGGGAGCCGCTCCTTGACCCCGCGGAGGCCTGAGGGACGTGCGCGTACGGACAGCGCCCCCTGCCGGCCGCTCGCCCATTCCCTCAGCGACTTTAATCTAAATTTTATCCGAATTAACGTCATTTTAGAGCCGCAGCTGCGCACAGATTCATTGGCGGTACTACGAATAATCATATATATCACGTATAATCATATAGATCATATAAAATCCCTCCTTTAGCTACTGGTAGACGCCACCTTTAACAACGAACGCGTCTCAGCAGTGGATTTTGCAAATACCACCTGCAAAAATTTTACAGCCAGCGAAGGCAGAACATCCCAAACCATACATTGTGTCCTAAGATTCGAAAACTCTGAAGAGAATAAATAAGAGAGGAAATACCTGCTTGGTTTTTCAGCCTGTCAGCTCCACAGAAACTGTAAATATGTATCTGGGAGCCTGAGTAATTCACATTAAATGATTGTAATTTAAGGAAGTTTTCTGTGCTCAGTGCATGTTTTAGGGAGAGTGGTAAAACACATGGCTCTCTGCAGTCGGATAATATTCCTCTCTGTGAGTGTTTTAGAGTGGTTCTAAAAAGCTATTAGCCATGATGCTTTTTTCTAATTAACTCTATTATCACAGGGTTAGACAAATCACCTCTTAGTCTGGGCAACAGCTTTCCAAAAATCATTTTTTATAAGTGGCAGCTCACAACTGTGCCATTCACAGACTCTCTTTATGTTGTTTAAAACCAAACACCCCAGAATCTCTCCTAGAGCACCGAGCTTGCTGCAGGATGTTTCTGTCACATAAATTAAATTGTAGAAGAGCATCCCCATGTGAGGCCATTGGCTGTGTGGACCACAGTGCTGTGCTAAATTTGTGAACATAATTGATTTTTTGGAAGGATGGCTGTGCCTACTCTTTTTTTTTTTTTTTTTGAAAGCATTCTTTGCTAAAAATATCATCTTTACATTCAGCTGCAGAATTGGCAGCAGAACCGAAATTTGCAGTTGCAGGAGAGAAATTTGGAAAAACCAAAACTTCATTTTGCACGATTTGAACATTCCCAGAGCAGAGAGAAGAATGGGCTTTTAATTCTTCCTGCATCTTTGGGTCAGAAATCCCTAAACTCCAGTTTATCTACTCTGCCTGATTCTCCTGAGATTACTGACCATGCACATCCCATGTATATTCCTATTTTTGCTGGATTGGGATCTTGGGACATAAACCTGTTACATTTCAGGCTTCTTTTCCCCAGTATTACCACTGAAATTGTTTTGATCTTTAAATACCCATGTCAAAAAGCAAGAAATTTTGAGGAAATTACTTTCATGTCAATATTTTATTTAGGACTGATAAATATTAACTGTAATAGTGTAAAAAAATGCATATAATATACCCAGAAAATAATAAAAGTTACTTACAGGAGCAGATTTTTTCTTAGTTATAAGTGGCAGTCTGGTCTCATCATTGGGATGTTTTAAACCAGCTTTATTATCCGTGTTCTCTGGGTCAAGCATAATTTTAAAATCCATTTCCACCTGCTGCTGAAATATACAATAGGGATAACCTTAAAACAACTGCACCAGGGCTGAAATGATTAGAGGCAGAAACCGGTTAACATGTTGTAAATTTGCAAAATGATAACAAAAATTAATATTATTTGACTCCACACAGAACTGGGGAAACCAACAAAGTGCCTTTATTTAGATGGAAGACTTTGTAATGACTTGAACTATTATCCACATAGACACTTTGTTATCAGACTTTGTTCAATCACTTCACTTCCCAGCTCTGCAATTTCCACACCTGCACACTTTTGGGTTAAATTTGGAGTGGGAAGCCCAGTCAGGCTTGACTCCCTGGCTCTGTGTTGTGGTTTGCACGCTCCTCACAGAGGATAACACGGATCCAGTCCACCCTGGCTGGGTCTGGGATTCAGGAATCGCTGCCCTGATGGACCACAACAGCTCACTGCAGGCACAGCACTTGATTATTAGTAAATGAGGAATTAAAAAACCCTGATAGTAATCAGAATTAAAGCATAGTTCTTAATGCGTTCTGTGATCTGCATGGAATGAGTTCAGCTATTCTGCTAATAAAAATCATGATGATTTAAATCCCAGTGGACAGAAAATTACAAGTTTCTTCTTGGTCTAAGAAATACCTAAAGCATACCTGTAAAACCCAGAAGGATGCTCCATGTTTTTAATAGAGTAGAAGTTGAAAATACTTTGGTGAATGTTCTTTTGTATCAACATAAAAATAAATCCAGGAAAATTCCAATTTTTACAAATAAAATATGCCATAAAAAGTTCAAGAATCATTAGATGTGCACTTGAACTATTGAACAACTGTGTCAATTTGTGAAAGCACTAAAAATGGTTTAATTTATTTATCTGCACTATATATTCTCTCTTCTTTTGATGGTAATTACAAGCAAATGTATCAATGAGATGCTCATTTAGATTTGGGGTTGTAAGAACACAAGTTATTATCCAAGCCAATTACTCTTTTACCCACATGGCTGCACAGAGACAGAAAGTTCAATTTTCACCTCATCAGTGCTTTTGTGGTATTTATTTTATTACTATAACACACCGTAATGCAGGGAGGAAACTGCTGGTGCTATTAAAAAAATAGAATTGGGGGGGAATTGAGCACCTTTCAATTAAAACAGGAGATGATTCCCAATGCAAACTCCTCGCTCAGGCTGACAGGGATGTGATCAATGCACGGGGAAAAAGTGCCACACAGGATAACAAGAATTGGAATTATTAATAAAAAGACACCTGATAAAAGTGGCTTTGTCAGCTTGGAGTGGGAAGTGCCAATTCCACACCTGCATGGATGGAATCTTTCCCAAATTAAATGTAATCCTGGGCTGGGAGAAGGTTCCTGCCTCAGCTGCTCCTTCTGCTGAGGATTTTTTAACGCTTTCAGTCGTGGGCTGTTATCAAAGCCTGAATCCATGGGCAGCCAGAGCATTATGGGATGCACAATGCACGGAGCACCCATGGAATGTGGCCCCTGGCAGAACAATCAGGGTGGGATTTCAGACCTGAGAGCCCTGGGACACACGTGGGGCTGATCTGCTGCACCTCTGGACAGTCACGGGCTCAACTCGTGGCAAAACCAGCTGCTTCTGACAGGCACCAAAAGGGAGACTCCTGATTGAGAGAGAAACAGGCAGTGAGGTTCCTAAAAATTACTTGGATTTTACCTATAAAACCCACTCTGCTTTCATCTAGCTCTATCCAAATGACTGTGTTTTTATTAAAATTTGTGTTTAGCAAAACTAAAATCACAGGACTTAGCAGAGCACTTCTGGAGCCACTCAGAATTGCACTTACATTTTTTATTTTTTTTTTTTTAACTTAAAATCAAAAGTCACTTTGATTTTAATAGGAAATTACTAACTTTTTCTAGGTCAATACTCCCATTTGCTTGACATGATTATGTCACCTCAGTTTTTGTGTCTTGCTGCAATAAAATATCTGTTTCACTTACCACTTAGGGGGCTCTTTGGAATTTTCTTCTTTATTACCAGCTGAAGAAAGAGTTAACTCTTGGCCATTTACAACATTTATATAATTTTCAGCGTGTTTCTGTTAGAGGGGAAAACATATTTAGCCTATTACAAAGATATAAAGGATATTAATTTTATTTAACTGGGTTCATTAAGCACTCCAGGTCTTTGCTTGACTGAAAAGTTGATAAACTTTGTGCCTCTGTCAGACTTAAAATCTGATTTTGGCTTATGGGCACAAGATCAGCTAATTCTGATGACCCAAAAAAGGGAGCCATAATTCTGAACTGTAATGTCTGAGTAATCTCATCAGCTGCTGATTGGAAAGGGCTCTTATAAGACAACAAATATGTGGCCCAAGTGATTGATTAACACAGACTTAAAAAACGGAATCATTTTCTGGATCTGCTCTATTTTACTTACTCTCAGCCCAAGTTCAGTCCTTTCAGTTGCTTTTCTGAGGTCACAAATATCCATGGCTTCTGCATTTCCTTTCAAGTTGTTTTTTTCCATTTTAAGCTTCTGAAGGTCTTGAATCTAAAAAGCAAGTTAGGACAAAAATCATACCTGTAACCAAACCCCATGGGGTTAGGTAGGATTTAATTCAAATTAAATTATTCCTAAATACAGGGAAAAAAGATCCATGTGGCTTCTGTACTATTATAAATCGGAGAATACAAAGCAAATGACTTGAAGTCACTGAGTGTAGAAAAGCTGGAAAAACTCAATTTTAAAACAAACCTCACGAAGCAGTGACAATAAACTTCAGGACTGAGATTTAAAAGAGTGATGTTTCCTCACATATCTCACACTCCTGGCACAGCTGCTTTCCCAGAGCAGGGACCTCAAAAGCCTTTAACAAGAGATAGGAACTCCAGGCAGCCTGTGAGGAGAACACACCGGCGCATGTCAAAACTGTGTATTTTTGTTAACTAAGCAGCTCCGAGGTCTCAAAACCCGCAGTATTCACAGTCCAAGCGCTGTTCCGACACGCACCAGCCGCTGCCCCTCAGGCAGGGCCGAACCCCCGCGCATCCCCCGTCCCCTCAGCACAATCGCGCCTCAGCCGAGAGCTGACCCGCGGTGCTGACGGATAACCCGGGGTGTCCTGGCTGCTCTGCCGAGGCAGGAGAGGCCGGTCCGGGGAGGGAGGTGCCGGTGCTGTCCGAACGCACCCGCCCGTGCCGGCCCGGCTGCGACCGCGGCCATGGCGGCACCGCCGCACCCGGCAACGGGACGCGCCGGCCGGGCCGCACCATCAGCCCCGCAGCCAGAGGGGGAACAGCGCATCCAGCGGGGGCCGAGCCCGCGCTCCGCCCGCTCCCTCCCGCCGGCGCCCCCCCCGCGGGCGGTGGTAGCGGCGCGGCGGAAGGGGCGCGGCGCGGGCGCCATGGCGGCGGGAGCGCGGCCGCTGGCGCTGCTCACCAGCTGTGCCGCGGGCTTCGCGCCCGAGGAGCTCGTCAAACGTGAGTCGGGGCAGCCGCGGCGTCCAGGCGGGCGGAACCGGGGGCCGCGGCCTGCCTGCGCCCCGGGAATCGGGCTGACAGCGGCTCCCTCCAGCCCCGGCCTTCAGGGGGGCTGTTTTCCCCTCAGGATCGCAGTTTCCCCCTCAGGGTCGCTGCCGTCCCCTCACGGTCACAATTTTCCCCTCAGGGTCGCTGCCGTCCCCTTAGGTCCAGATTTTCCTCTCAGAATTCCGATTTTCCCCTCAGGATCTCAGCTCTCCCCTCAGGTTCTCGTTTTTCCACCAAGGTCGCAGTTCTCCCCTCAGGGATCACTCCCAGGGCAGCCACGCAGTCCCCGACCCCTTGCTGAGGGTGTCAGGAACCTCCTTAGTGCTATAGGGAAATCATTCACCGGTTTCTCAATGCGGGGGGACTAAAAGGAAAAGCTAAGAAATTTGTCTGTTCTGCAGCTGGTAGAATTGCAGATTACACTTCGTACCGAATACATGGAATTAATTCGGTAGGAAGTGGTCTTCCTGGGAACCACTTGCCATTTTTATGGCTCAAAAGGGGAACACAAGAATAAGATCTGATAGTGGAGGAAACCATGGTGGAATTTCTGGTAATTTTAAAATCGGGGGATTCCAGGAAGAAGCTGTTCAGATCTTGGTGAGTTCCCCGTGTTAGGACAGCCCTGGTTTTTAGGGAATTCATGAACAGTTTGCTGTGCACACTGAGATGTAGAACTTAACTCCCTCATCCCTTCTCTGGGTTTGTTTTTATCTCTTTCTGAGCAATTCTTCCTTAGGACCTCACCAAGCATAGGGCTGCTCCCCAGAACTGGCTCCCTCCACCTCATTAAAGCACATTTTGAAACAAAAGTCAAAGTACAAGATCTGCAGTCAAAGGCTTCTCTGTCAAAGCAGCTGCATGACACTGAATTATTTAAAGATTCCACACCAAAAAATATTATTATTATTAGCTCATTTTTGAGGAAGGTATAAGCAAATTAGAAGGAATTTTTCAAGATTCCTCTAGGCTTCCCCTTTGATTATTTTCTATAGTGAAATGAAGCAGGTAGAAAAGGTAGGTGAGCAAAAAGCTATTGAATCTGAGAAAGTCATACAATTTAAGCTCAATTTTTTTTTAACTGGTACTCACTTTGAAATGTCTCAGCTTCCACTGCTCCGAGTACGAAAACTGGAGTCCTGTCTGCGTGTCCTCTGACTGGGTTACATTAAAATCCTCCTGAAAGAAATCAAATCATTTGATAAAATAAATACCATCAGCATTTTATGTCCCTGCTTTGTATAACAAATGAAATTAAATCAGATGCTGTAGATTGTAAAATGTTCAAGGACACACTGGCAGGGACAGCGCAGCAGTGGGAAGGATTTGGTAAAACACCCTGTCAGAACTTTCCAGGTCAATTCCAAGACCTTTTCCAGAGTTTTCCTCCTGTTAAATGTAAAATGGCTTGAGGATGAGAAGCAGCTGATGGTACATTTGCTAGATATAATTTTATTTGTGCAGGTTTCTTATTGCTTTAATTCATGGGACACTGTGGCTAAACAAACCTGTTTAAAGTGCTCAACATCGATCTGCCTGTTATTATTGTGATATATTTATCAGAAAACAGCAAATAAGATTGGGTCAGTTTTCATGCTGTCTGATGTGATTGTTCTTCCTTCTGTTTTTGGGTTTTTACCACTCCCCTCCTCCCCCTCCCCAGCATATTTGGGTTCTCTTTACTCCTTGGTGTAATTTTAGGAGTATTTTTTATGGTTTATTCCACCAGGTGGCTCTCAAGGGCCAGAATGTTGGAACTACTCAGTGTACCTGACAACTCTGAGATTTGGGAGCATTTAGGGCATTATGTTCTTAAAATATCTATTCAATCAGAAAAACACCAGGAAGAGTGGTCAATACCTTAATCCCTTTGGAGAAAAAAAACACAAAAATAAGTTGTAATAATTAAAAAAAATATTATTAGGCAATGTGCTAAAATTGCTTAAATACCACTTGTGTGTTAAAGAACAGGGAAATTATTGCAAGAGAGCTACATGTGGTTCTGTGATTGTTTAAGTCTTCTGAAAAGTTATTTCTGGTTTTCAACTCTGCTTTCTCAAAAGTTTTTGCACTTTCAGAAGACTTACTAAGACTCAGCATTAAAAATGGGATGTGCAATTTTACAATATTGCCATGTCCTCTCTTGTGTTCAAAATCATAATCTTGTCTGCATGATAAAATATGAAATTAAAAGTCGATTAAGTCAATAAAAGGAGCAAACATTTTTGTAAATAGCTGAAAATAATTTCCAAAAATACTGGTCATAACTATTGCCTGCTTTATTAAAATTTATAAATACTTGGAGCGAAGAAGGGACACAACTGATGAACTTGCTGAAAAATAAGTCAGTGACTGATGCCTGATGAAACCTTTTCCTCTGGAGAGATTCCAGAGAAGTTTGGAAGTTCTGGAGCTGTGTGACACCAGCCAGGATCGGTTACTGGACTGAGCCATGAACTGATCATGTGTGTCAGTTGCTGTTTGTTGTTTAATGGTTTTCTGATACAAAAAGAGCAAAATCAGTCATGGGATAAACTGGAGAAGGGGAATTATCCAGCAAATGTGGTGATCTTATTGCAGGACAGGGCTTTGGAAGCTGCAGGAGGTCATGACCCAGGGATGATGCTGGAGCAGCCAAAAATGGCCTCAAATCATTCCCTGGGATGAGGCAGCTTGTGCTGCTCCAAATGCTTTTATGCAGTGTGGGACACAAACCCAGCCTGTCTGCAGCCACTGCTAACACTGGGAGCCTCATTCCAGAGTGTCCAGCAGGCACAGGATTCCCCAGGGGACCCTGAACTCTGCTGGTTTGGGTGACACCAGGCAGCTCTGTCAGTGCCATGGAGTTTTCCAGGTGTGTTTTTGGCATTGCTGTTACCTGTGGAGCTGCTGCTGCTGGACCTGGCTCCTGCTGTGCTCACACAATGACTCACGTGGCTTTCCAGGCTCTGTGCATGGCAAACCACTGACACTTTCAAAGGCTGAGCAGTTTCACATGAAAAAGGAGTCATAAGGGCTCACTTGGACAAGCCATCTTTTGCCATATTAATTTTCTAGGAGTTTATTCTGATCAATACTCTCTAAATTAAATACCAAACTATTCTGGCTGGATTTTCTGCTTTTATTAAAATCCAGGCTGTCTTGGAAAGAAGTTTCTGGAATGCTGGTGTGGTAAATACAGCCCTTAAAACTAATTCCAGCATCAAATGAGAACAGTTTGAGTTGCAGTGTATATTTCTTTTGTAGTCTCTGCTTTTGCTTTAAAGACCAAAATCTAATTGTTCCAAGTGACTTTTCTTGGAGGGAACTCCTGACAAGCTGCTCAGTTTCCTGCCAGGAGTGATCAGGCTGTTGTGCAGTGATTTCTTACAATCCCACAAGCAGCCTGAGACACAAGTCTGAATCCTTTCCCCAAGTTCCTGAAGCCCTTTGAGTTTAGTGTGCAATATCCATTTTTACTGGGAAAGAAGTTTCACAGGGAATTGGCAAAATCTCGGGATGAAGGATGGGTAATCAGCAGCACAATGGGATGAAAGAAAACCCTTTAAAATACAGGAACAAGTAGCAGGTAATAGGAAATGGGACATGGCCTCATTCTAGCAGTGCTTTGAGACCTAAATTTGTCCATGAACTCTTCTAAAAAAAAGTATCCCCTACAAAGCAAATGCGAAATTCCTATCAGCTTTTGAAAACCTTTTATGAAAGTTCTTTCCCTTTGTATCCTTGTTAGGGTGACTGACTCAAGTGACTTTAGAGCTGATTTTCTTCCTCACCCCACTTTCCTCCATCAGTCTTACTGCTTATTTTCTGGGTTTCAGTAATTTCTGTGGACCCTTTTATTCTTAGCCTCTTGTGGCATTGACTTGCAATTCTGTTAGCTCAGACGGATTTTAATTTAGTTACTTATTTTTAACTGTCAGAACATGGGTAAAGGGAAATTTATATCATATTCAAAATAAAACCTCTGAGAATACAAAGCTCAGAATCCAGGTTGGTTTGGGATCCAGGATCATGGTTCCCCAGCTCCAAAGTGAGGTGGGTAATCTTAGCATGGAATATCACCTGATTAAAGACCAGTTACTCTGAAAAATAATTGCCATCCAAAATAAAATAAAACTTGAGCCTGGAAGAATCATTTAGATGTGGTACTTCTTATTTTAAGAAACCCAGAGAGGAGACTCCTGTTTCATCCTCTTTAGTAGGAAATGGCTACAGGTTTCTGTTTCCAAGGTCACATTTCTCCCCCAGATTCCATCTCCTCCTCAGGGCTGCAAATAATCCTGGTTTACAGCTCTCCCTGCCTTGTACCCTGTGCTCATTCACCAGATCTATTCCTCAGCTTTGCAGTTTAGTTGTAAAAATCACTGCAGCCTTGGCAAGGAGGTTTTCCTGTCTTTATACTAATAAGATACAGATAAATTCAAATTCATCTCCAGACTATTCAGGGAACAGCCTGTTCCAGCAGCTCCAGGAACTCTCTCTCAGTACCTTAAAATACAAATCCTTGAAAAGCCATGTACTTTATCCTTTAACTCTTCTGCTGCCCAAGGCAACTCTGCATGACTCAGTCCATTTTATAAATAATTGACCTGTGTTCCAAAGTGTCCACGAGTTCATCCAGCCTGAACAAGATATCCTGGCCTTTCCCTCAAGGAGTAATGGGATGCTCTGCTTCCAGCTCTTAATTCAGCTCCAGGAGTGTTCCTGGGCAGGTTCCTGCCTTGAAGGGCTTTTGGCAGCACCTGAGCAAAGCACTGGATTTTAATGGTTGAGCTCCTACATGGAATTTAATGGGAATTAAACTGAATCGTAGGAACTGGGTTTATTTTCTCATTAGTTGCCTTCAGGTTTTGGTCACAGTTAAACAGATCTTTACATCTCAGTGAGCATACATGGTTGTAATAAAGTTTAGGTTTTCTCTCCATACATCCTGTTTGCAGGTACTAAATTTGAGGTTAACATTTGAAAAGCCATTTCCAGGAAAACAAAAGGCTTTCTGCAACTCCTGGGCCATATTTTATGCTGAAAATTAGAAAATAAACTCTTTTGAAAGCTAAGCAGTAAAATCTGTGACAGAGTAACAAATGGAGTTGAATTATAGTAAAGACAGATCTGTATTAGCACTGTACTTCTCTAGACAAATTATTTTCTTGATGCTGGTTTTACCCTCCTCCTCATCCATTTTCTCTCCTGCAGGTATCACAGGAAAAGATGACCTTACTGTGGGTGCAATAACAAGTGGAAGAGTGAATTTCTACCCCTGGACGATAGATAACAAATATTACTCTGCAGATATCCACCTCTGTGTGGTCCCAAACACATTTCACGTGACTGGGGAGATTGCTGAGGCTGTGCAGGCATTTGTTGTGTACTTCGACAGCACAACAGTAAGGCTCTTCTGCTTCATCCTCCTGCTTCATCCCTCATGTGGCTGCCTTATCACAGAGAGAACCATAAATCAGATTCTCCATCCATCCCCTTTGGGCTGTTCTATTCCTTGGCAGAAGATCAGTGTTAAATACTCAATATTAAATTTCCCTGCTAACAATAGCAGCAGTTTCCTTCTCTTACTACTCTCCTCCAGCTGGAAGAGGGGTTTTCAGGAGTCAGGATGCCACTGTGGCAAATCCAGCTCAGCATCTCCAGCTTTATTCCTAGCTGGTGCTGCTTCTTAAAGGCTCCTTTAGGACAGACAAAATTTAGGGAGCTAGACATAAAATTCAGTACATTTTACCCAAAATTGCTTCTACTAAACCAGCAGCAGTAAAAACTGATTTAGCAGAAACCAGAAAGGTTGAGACAAAAAAAAAAAACCAAACAAAACTATCTCTTTATATAATTCAATTTCAATACCATTAAAAACTAAAGTATTGTAGGATGTATTTCTAAGAATTCTTTTCCCCTGTAGAAAACTGGACTGGAGGGGGTCTCTGAATGGCTTCCCCTGACAGAAGAGTGGCTGCCAGAAGTGATGATCCTGGTTTGTGACAGAGTGTCTGAGAACGGTAGGAAACCCAAAGAACTCCCATCCTCACTTAGAGCCATTAACCTGCATAATAATTGACTTTCTAATTACATCAACAATTGCTTCTCTGAGTCTGGGTGAGGCTGGCCTGGAGAGCTGATAGAGCACAGGCAGGTGACTCTGGGAGCTGAAACCTTCAGTGGGATGTGGTTAAAACTGAATCAGAATTTTACCTGATTGCTCAGCTCTGTGTCCAGCCACTGCAGGGGCACTAAAAGGCATTCGTGCTGCTGGACCCTGCTGAAAAATGGGGAGGACTTGGTTACTTAATTCCGTTTGGAGACTGAACACAGGTTTGCTGTGGTTCTAGACAACAGCACTGGGAGGTGCAGATGTGTCCCTGCAGCTTTATTCAGTATCAAACCCAGACTTAACAGAAGTCTTCATTCACACTTATATTGTACCCTCTGCAAAACCATTTGGTTCTGTTTCTCAGTTCCAAGGAGGAGTGCAACTCTAATTTTGGAATCCACAGTGAATGGAGGATCCATGCCAGCTGCTATACACTTTCCCATACACTCCAGAACAAGCAAACTACTTTGAGGGAATAAAACACAGCTAAATATTCTGATAAATATGCTGATACCAGTCTCAAATCTGCACCTTTAATACCCATTTTTGTCTCCCAATTTAGGTGTAAACAGACAGAAAGCTCAAGAGTGGTGCATCAAGCATGGCTTTGAGCTGGTGGAGCTCAGCCCTGAGGAGCTGCCTGATGAAGATGGTAGGTCTGCTGCTTCTCTTGCCATTTTGAGAATGAAAAAGTGCCCCAAAATATCTTCTGAAGAAAATAATGCCCCTTGTAATTGTTGATGTGCCACATGATTACAGCATGGAATGCTCCGGGGTGGTGGGGCTTAGTCTCAGCTATAAAAGGTCAGGAGGAGGAGGAGGTTATTTCCTCTGAGAAATTCCATTTGTCCCCTCCCAAATCCAGCTGCTGTTTATGCAGCACCTACGTAAAAATAATATCTGCTCCTTTTGCTGGCACTGCCCTAGGGCTGTATTGATACATCAGAAGTTTGTATTCCACTTAGAAAATCTTTGTGCAAGAGGGCAGAAAAATACTAGTTTTAAAAAGACTTAAAAACTATTTTAATACTATCTTGGTACAAACAGTGACATGATAGGCTGAAAATGTCAGGTTGTTAAAAACATTTCAGAGCAACACGAGCTGTTAAACAGGAAACAAAACCAGTTTCAGAATCACTGGTTGCCCAACATTTTTAACTTGAAAAAAAAAAAACAGCAAGAAGACTCAGAAGTGTGATGTTCCACTCTTGAAAAGTGACTGTGCATTTCCTGACAGCCTTATCAGCATCAGCCTTATCTCCTCACTTCAGTGACACAAAAAAGCATTTACACCTTACCTCTCTGGAATAAAATGAGATAACTGAGTGCATTTGCAGGCTGGAGAGGAATTAGTCACTAACATTTGCTCTGTTTCAAGTTATCCAAGCACATTGCAATCACCAAAAATCACTGTAAAGTCCTCAGCTAGAACACATCCCACTCCTTTCCCTCCTTTGAAGGCCTACTAAAATTGGATTTTGAGTAGCTGAGAAGTCTCTCCCTCTCTCCACACCATCCTTTAAAAATGTTTCCTTTTTTTCTTTAGTCAAGGAGGGAGATTCACAGATTCGATTCACAGAAACCAGGAAAATCAGAATTAAAGACTCCTTAGACTAAACAAATACTAAATGCTTTAAAAATAGTAACCTTAAATCAAGTTATTTTCCTATTGAATAATTGTTGTAAAGAACAAGCTCTTTACCATGTAAATAATGGGAACAATAACAACTCAGGATGTTAACTTTTGGAATATTGGGATACATGTTCTTTCCAAACTGTTTAATCTGGTAGTTGATTCACTGTGACTCATGCAGAGGAGGAACTGTGTTCCAGTGAGTAACTTATTTACCCCACAAACATTCTGGGTGAGTTACAAAAGGCACAGCAGATGCTGTAAACACACTGGGCCAATCTCTGCTCGAAATTCTGACATTTCAGACAGCTCATCTCAAATAAACTGGAACTTTTGTTTTGACTCATTGTCAGTTGTTTGCACAGTCAGGACAAGAGCTCTAAACTGAGATTCTTGATAATGATTCTGATATCAAACCAAGCAGCAGCATCACAGAGGTCAAAAAATCCGATTTCAGCCTTAAATTCATTTCTAAAGGCAGTTTCAATTACTGCACGTGTCCCTGAGTCACTTGAGTTTGATTTCCAAACAATCACATTTTGTGTTCAAAGGATTGTTTGGGGTTTTTTTTTTTTCCCTTTGTCAACCTGCACAAACATGGGAAGCTGACTAAACTGAGGAAATGGGAAAACTGACTTGATCCAAAGTGGTATTAGATCTATTCAGTAAATAAATTAAAATCTGAATAATGCTTCCCTGGGCTTTCAAGTTCCTGTAATTCCCAGGATTACTGGAACTTTCAGAGATGGATATTGTGGTGACAGTTTTACAATATTCCTTTCCATTTTTTACAGGCAACACACCATTTTTAAATGGTTGTCTCAAGTTCTTTAATTTTTAATAGAAAAAGTAATTCTAATATCTATTTTCTAAAATATTTCTGTGCTA
This sequence comes from Cyanistes caeruleus, assembly GCF_971803275.1. Classification (NCBI taxonomy): domain Eukaryota; kingdom Metazoa; phylum Chordata; class Aves; order Passeriformes; family Paridae; genus Cyanistes; species Cyanistes caeruleus. Next base: position 1,491,729 of record NC_141713.1, read on the forward strand.
TAGAGCATTGTAAAAGATCTTGGGGTAAAAGATTCAAGTTCCTTGTCTATTACTATAAAATTTACTCAGATCTTACTTAATGTAGGCCTCCTGGTAAATATTTAACAAAAAGGATTTAGATCTCTGCAAAGTGCTGAGCTCCCAGTTCATTATCTCTGGAAACTCAGCCCAAGAAATGAGGCATTAATTTCCATTTCCTTGGCCTCTCACGAATCAAAGGTGGAAAATGTGTGTTTTGTACCAGAATTTAAAATGATTGTGAGAAGATGGGCCAGGCCTTCAGCCCCACCTCTGGAGGCACATTATGGTTTTTAGTTATTTTTAGGAGTTTTTAGAGTTGTTCTTTGTGTTTTGGTGCAGATGATTTCCCCGAGTCCACCGGAGTGAAGCGCATTGTGCAGGCCCTCAATGCCAACGTCTGGTCCAACGTGGTGATGAAGGGTGGTAGGTTCTGCTGGGGTCTGGGGGTTATCAGGAGCTCAGACTGAGCAGCTGGACACAGCTGGAGCACTCTGGCACCTTCCCCAGGGAACAGGAGGGCTCAGGCATTGCTTTCATCCTCCCTTGATGGCCTGGTGAACTCACAGGCCGTGGGTGAGATCTAGCACAGAATCCTGGGATGCTCTGGGGTGGAAGGGACCTCAAAGCTCATCTCATCCTCTGTCCCAGGATGCTCCAAGCTCATCCAGCCTGGCCTTGGACACTTCCCACCCACGATTTCTCTGTGCCAGGGCCTCACCACCCTCACAGGAAAGGATTTCTGTGGAAAACTTCCTCCTGTTCCAGCACCTGTTTCTGTTCCCTCTCTACTTTAACTTGCACTCTAACAATAATTTGAGTTAAATATTCCATTGATTTTGCAGGTTGCAATGAAAACTCAAAGTTTGTTCCACCAAACTCTAGTAGGAAATAGGTTGTAATTATCAGCTTTATCAGACTGATCCATGATTCACTGTAGAAGTAAAGGTTAAACTCCACATTTGTTGTAGGGAATTTTTGTTTGTTTTTTTTTTTAAATTTTTGAACTAGGGATGAGAATAGCAAGTGCAGAGATGAGATTTGGCAAAGGAGCCGTGTCAAAACATTTAAGGAATGTTTTTGCTACAGAAAACCCCACTCAAGTACATGGAAACCACAGAAATTTTTGACAAAATTGCAAAAAATGGGCAACCCCAGATAATTTCCTGAGAAAGCTGATTATCAGGTAGAGTTAGAATTTTGGAAAAATCACTTTAGCCTTAGACTCATCAGAAAAGGAAATGCTGTGGTTGCAAGTGTAGATCCTTCCATTTACTTGAACACCTTTAATTACTTTTCTAATCACACAAACTGCTGCAGAAAATGTAGGAAGATGAAACTCTTAAAGAGTGCTTGGCCTGAAATGTCATGTTCACAAAGCCTCATCCCACCACCAGCCTTCCAACACCTCTCTGCTCCCTGATGTCCCATTTCCCACTGCTGTGGCTTCTCCCTTCCCACAACAATTAACTGTGGAATGATTTAAAGCACTGAGAGAGAGGCTGCTGTTAATTTCTGTGTCTGCAAGGTGCTTGCTGGAACTCACTAAAAGCAGGATGAGAATTATTAAACTCCATTTTTTAATGCAGCTTTTTGAGGACTTCTCATTCCCCATCAGGTAAAGGTGGGGTCTGATTCAGTGTAACCATTGCAGAGAACCAGGGAACTTTGGCAGATGGTGTCAGGTTGTGCTAAAAATGTTTTTTTAACAACTTATTTCCTGTATTTGGCAGATGCCAGTGTACAGAACAGCAGAATTTAGTCACATGTTCAGTTCTTCACAGGGGGGAAATTCCTGCACATCACTGGTGTGTTCTGTAAAGGTCAGACTCCTTGAAAAATCCAGATTTTCTCTGAACACAGCGCTGCTGTATCACCACAAAGCCCTCAGGAAGTGAGCTATATCTGGAAGGTGCTGCAGCCTGACTGTGCCTTCAAAGGGAAATCATTGAGCTCACTTTGCTTAAAATAAAACTTTTTACAACCTGTAACATATCTTTTGTTTTTAGCTTCCTCCAGATCCTAGAAACTGGCTGCCATGTCAATCCAACTTTAGCTTTTCTACTGGATGATCTGCAATTCCTGGCTGGTTGAAAACCAAGCAGGGAAGGGTTGTCAGAGACCTTGAGAGAGCTCCAGTAGTAAATGTGTAGTAGCAAATACTCACAGCACTGTTAGGTGTAGCCTTAATTCTACAGCATTGCCTTAATTCAAAAACCCGTTTCCTTGAGAATTTAAATTTACAGACAAAGCAGGAATAACTTTCTTCAAGCACAAAATATGAAACCCCACATTATTTTATTGCATTAAGCCCCAACACAATTCTCAAGCTGCAGGTTTTTTTCACACACCTATTAATTAAAATTTTAAATTTCAGGTTTTTTTCCTCTCACCACCAAATGCATTGTTCTCGCACAGATCCATAAAAAATAATTATTAAATGTAACACAGTTGAATTAGAAACGAGTTTACATCAAGTAACCAATGCCAGGAGCTTTGTGAGTAAATAGAGCAGCATTCTCTCTACTCAAGCCAAACAAACAGTCTTACCAGGAGTCTCCCAGAACAAATCCTGTCTGGAGCTGGTGTAAAGTTGGTTCTCCAGGCCTTGGAGCTCCCTTCAGTCTCTGGAAGCTTTCTTGTGTAGGAATACACGAGGGATTCTCCAGGTAACACATTTCCCTCCCCACAGCAGTATTAAACTGCTCTTGCCTCCTCTGTCCCTGCAAGAACCTCTGTGGCAAGAAGAGAAACCATTTCCAGCCTTCTGGAAGAGGCTGCTCAGCTTCTTTCCTGCTTAAATCCCATCTTGAGTGATCCCAGGTGAAGCTGCTCACCTCAGGTGGGGCCAGGAATGAGCCTGGCTCTAATCACAGCCAATTAACCTGAGTTAGGGAGGCCATTTAAACAAACTGTGGAGTTTGATGTGTTAATTCCAGTTTTATGTGTAAGGATCACCATGTGTCATTTGGAGACAGACTGGAGGAATAATAGGTAAAGGCAATGGAAAACACTTGGCTATAGAACAGGAATCTGGGAATGCTGAATCCATGCTCAGAGCATCATCATGAGTGATTCCTGTGAAACCACACAGAGCATGGAATCTGGAATGGCTTGGATGGGAAGCGCCCTCAAATCCCATCCCACTGCACCCCTGCAGAGACACCTCCCACTGTCCCAGGCTGCTCCAAGCCCTGTCCAACCTGGCCTGGGACACTGCCAGGGATGGACCAGCCACAGCTGCTCTGGGCTCCATCGTAGCCACTGACTCCTCCAATAAATGGATGAGCTCATTTTTGGCTTTGCTGCCTTAAGAACACTGTGTAAGGCATCACCCACTTCCTGAATTGCACCCAGAAGTTGAAATGACTTTTACATCCAATAAAAGGACTTAATAGGAAGGGGTTTTTCAAGGGTGTGCCTGCAACCAAGTGTTGTGTCTGCCTCCTCCCTAACCACAGATCCAGGGACAAGTAGCTGCTGTTAGAGATCCCTGCTGCACATTCCAGGTTTTTCAGAAGGGGATGACATTTGTAATAATTCTGGCTGAGGTTCTGTGGTGTTGGAGGAGGGAAGATGGAGCCACTGCCATTTTTCTGTGCAGGACAAACTAATCCCAGCTATGAACGAGGTCCATGATTAGATCACTGCATCCACCCTGCCAGTGTGGGAATGTTCCCTCTCCAGGACATTCTGCACTGCAGTGTCCAACCTTGCTTGAGATGACTCAGAAATTGGCTCCATGTCCATCTTCACAGCTTCCCCAAAGCCAGCTCTCTGCTCAGCCCCATGAAACTTGGGGAAGCTGCTTTGATTTGGGGTGCAAATCCCAAACTTTTATCCTCCAGTTCCTGTTCATTGACCTGACGGACTTCACGGGCAGCTGAACGTTTTCCAGGGAATTCATTCAGCTCCACTGATTCACTTCTTCCCACCCCTTGGGCCAGGATCTGTTAAAGCAGCAGAAGGGGATAAAGCAGAGCCAGTGGCCCCAAATCCCTGCCAGGGATGGGGCAGAACAGATCAGGAGCAGGGAACTGGGAATGGGGGCTCAGGAATCCTCTCATGGAGATGTGTTTATGTGAGTGCTGGATGGGCTCAGTTACACATCCAACCCCTCAAAATGAGAGTCTGGAGAAATGGCAAGGAAATTTGGACAGAGCATCCAAATGACATCACCTCAAGAGTTGAGTCTAGAGTTTAGTCATGAGTGTAATAATTTAGAACATACTTCTTTTAAAAAGCAATATTAAATCTTTCTTCTGGCAGGAATCATTGTTTCCTGGCTATTTCTGGTACAATAACTTCACATTATTTCAGTTTTAGTTGACTAAAATACAAAGGTTTGCAGAAAAAAAATCTCCTGAGTGCCTTGTGTAACTGCAAATATTTACTACTCAGTGCAAGGCCAGTTTGTATTGAGTAGTAAACTGACTTAGAAAAATCTGACTTAGTAAAAAAACACCTCATCATATCACCCATTATGCACATATTTTTATATAAAAGAGGTTTAAAAATATAGCCAGTTTAAATGAAAAATACTGCACCACGTTTATTATCTTAGATGACTGTTTAGGTATGAAATCACTTTTTAGGTTGGGTTTTAAAACAGCACTGAGGTACACCCTGGGCCAGCAGTGGGGAGAGCCCAGAGCACCTTGCAGTGAGAAGAAACCCTGGATTTGATGGATGAATCCACCCAGGAATTCTGAATTAAATATTGAACAATTTTCTTTGCCATCATTGTCATGCTCAGCCCGTTCAGACCATGTGTGAGCAAAGGCTTTCGTTTTCCTGAATCCAGCCTCAAACCTGGTGCTGCTTCCCGTGGAGGTTAAACCTGGGCACCAGGAACAGCAAATTCTGCTGCTGCATTTTCCAGCTGCCTCGTCTGGAATTTACCAGCTCAGATCCCAACGGAGCAGACAGTTCCAACAAGCTTTAAAAAGATCCCGCATCTCCTGTGGCTCACACATCTCTTCTTTGGGGGGAATATGTAGTAGCAAACATGGCTAATGCAGTTTAAAGCTTAGAGATGATGTGAAATTTCTGCTTAAAATCTATTTTTCAAGTGTTCCAAAAGCGCAGTTTTCCGTGGTGCTGAGAAATACTCCCTGTCCCAGCTGGCCAGTGCCAGTACTTGCAGTAATTTTGCACTTTGTGCTCTCTTTGCAGACAGGACCCAGGGCTTTGGTCTCCTCAGCACCTTGGCAGGAGCAAACAGGAGCCGTGGCTGTGAAGAGACCCCCGAGACAGAAGTAAACAGTAATTCCAGTAATTCCTGGTCCCTGCTATGCTCAGGCCCTCCCTTCATCCATGGGGGGTGTCTGGGACCTCCCCACTGTGCCACAGAGCCACAGGAAAGAGCACTAAAAACTCCATTCACGATGGGTTTGATTATATCCAAATTATCCCCTCTTGGGCAAAACAAAACCTGTCATTTCATGGTGTTATTTGAAAAAAACCCAACAAATCCATCCTGAAACCCCTTCATGCAGTGCCAGAAGTGGCTTTCCATGGTACAGGTTTTGCAGTAACACTTGGAGATAAAGTGCAAGGTTTTGAAGGAAAAGCAGGAAGCACCTGATTCGCTGCTGATGTTTTTCATGCATTACTGGATACTGAAATATCTTTGTTTCCTGGCAGTCCAACCCATCCCCAGAAGACAGGGAAGAATCCCAGTCCGATGGTGGAGAGGATGGAGCTGGCACAAACAGCCTGGAGCCTGACAGTGCTGCAGGTGAGCATCCACACCTGGCTCCTGCTCAGGGAAACTGGGGCACTGCCAGAGCCAGGGGAGTCCTTAAATCACTTCACATTCCAGGGGATGGGAATTCCTTTCCAGCTGTGTGTGAGAGCTGAGTGTTTGCTGTGGTCCCAGCACAGCTCATCACTCTGATTCACTCTCTGGCTGTTTCTGGACGGAGCATCCTGGAATCAGCAAGAAATCTTAAATACTGGATAAGCTCACATGGAATCTGGAATATTTTGGGTTAGAAGGGACCTTAAATCCCATCCCATTTCACCTCCTGCCATGGCAGGGACACCTCCCACTCTCCCAGGCTGCTCCAAGCCCCATCCAGCCTGGCCTTGGACAATTCCAGGGATCCAGGGGCAGCCCCAGCTGCTCTGGGCACCCTGTGCCAGGACCTGCCCTCCCTCACAGGGAAGGATTTATTCCATAAAATTAATCACCACAGTAGCAATGCCATGATCTATGTGTATGAGCAATCAGTAAATGAAATGTTTCTTTCTCTCCTGTGACACTGGAATTTGCAAATGGGATTTGCAGCTGTTAAAATCCTGGTTTTCTGCTGAGAAACCAGAATAATTTCCCTTCAACCAAGCTATATTTCAGATCCCATGCTGGATATGGACATCCAGGAGCTGGCCAGCCTGACCACGAGGGATGGGGACCTGGAGAACTTCGAAAGGCTCTTCTCAAAGCTGAAAGAAATGAAAGGTAACGCACCAGGAGAGATAGGCCTGAGCTCTGGCACCTCCTCCAGGGGCTCAGACAAAACCATTCTGAAAACCAAGGAAAACCAGCCAGGAGTGAGTTGGGAAGCTGTGAAATTCCTGTTCTCCTGCCTGAAGTCCTTTAAAAGTAACTGCTCTTTCCATTCATTTCCCCTTCATCTTGATTGTGCTCTTGAAAGCAGCAAATGTTGCTCTGGGAGTTCCCAAACCCAGGTGCAGGAGGAGTTTCTGTCCCTGCTCACTCCTGAGCTTCACAACCCAAATCCTCTCCTTCCCCACAGACAAAGCTGCCACGCTGCCTCACCACCAGAGGAAACTGCACGCAGAGAAGGTGAGTGAAATCAGTAAAATGGGTTTGTTCTTTCCAAGCCACAGTTCCTGCTCCTGGAGGGTTCCTGGATTAAGAGTAGTGAGAACAAACCACACAGTCCTAGGGAAGACTTGTCAGGTATCTCCCAAAAATTGAATTACCTGGAAGTTTGAAATATCAGAAAAGCATAAAATCCTGGAATGGTTTGGGTTGGAAGGGACCCTTAAGATCAGCTCATTCCACCCCACTGCCATAAAAAAAAAACTTTCCCCTTTCTGAATTCTGAACTGAGAGCCCTGGGGGTGCTGGTCAGCTTGCACAAGTCAATGGAAAAGTCTGGATCTCCTGGAAGATTTAATGAAGCCTTAATTAGCACAGGTTTTGTATCACAGGTGCCTCCCATGACCTGAACCATCATCTCTCTGTTGCTGAAATTCCTTAACCTCAGAGAGGATTTGTTACATTGACAGACCTGGCTGCCAGATTCAGCTGCTGCTCATTTTCTGCTCTTTGGATGGGAAATACAAAACCTTCAGTCATTTGATGGGAATTCTCTCCTTTTCCCATCTTTTTTGCCATTGTAGGTGGCCAAAGCTTTCTGGATGGCGATTGGAGGAGACAGGGATGAGATCGAAGGTCTCTCCTCGGATGAAGAAAACTGAATTCCTCTGTAGCTGGAAGTGCCAGAGCAATCCTAAAGGAATCATCCTTCCCTCAATTAGTGTTCATTGCCAAAAATCCCATTTAGCTGTAGCTGCTCCCCTTGCTGACAGCATTCCCCATATCCCACATTCCATCTCCTGGCTCCAGAGGCTTTGTCTGACTGGCCTTTCTCCTCTCTCACAGGACTTTGGAAGGTGACACGTGTGTGGTTCAAGGGAATAGGGATGAGTTTACATTTTTCAAATGAACATTTTTATGATTTCCTCTCTGGGGTTTAAATAAACAAATGTGCTCCCAGTTATCTCTGCACACAGGGCTGGGGCTTGGGAAGTGACTCCTGAATTCCAAACTCCATTTTTCAGCTGTGGGGCTCCTGGGTGGTTCCATGGAGCTTTTCCCAGTTCTGGGAGCCGGATCTGGATGAGCCACGAGGAGGAAGTCGCTGTGCCAGGGCTGGGAGCTCGGTCCTGCCAAGTGCCAAAGCCATTACAAGTGGCCTCAGGCTCGGATTCTGCTTGGAATTTGCCTGTGGAAGGATGGGGGCCTGCCCTGGAATGTCAGGTGTTGTCCTCACTCCCTGGATTCCCATTAGGAACTAAACTAGGGATGAAATGCCGGATCTCTGCTCCAGGGGTGGAATTCCCTGCCCGAACCTCCTGCGAGGCCGGGCAGAAGGCGCAGAGCTGTTCTGTGCTCAGCATCCCCAACCCTCCTGCCCTGGGTGTGCTCAGTGCCCACACTCCTGTGTGTCCAGCAGGAACTCCCTTTTCCTGGGATCACTTCCACAGCAGCACAGACCCTCCGGAGTCACGGACACGGCAGGAAGGTGGAGCCTGGGGAGGAGTGAGAGGAGGAAGGGCAGATGCCACCCTGGCTCCTCTGCTGCAGACACAGGGAGTGCGTCAGTGGGAAGAGGATCCAGCAGATTCCCAGATGGAAGAGTCTGGCCCCAAGAATTTGTCCTTATCAATCTGAAAATCCACCCTGTTAAGCACCCTCAGTCAGGAATTTCAAAATGAACTTTTCCAATGTCCCCTAAATTCCCAATTCCCAGGACACGGGTTTGCCATGGATTTTTGATGGGTTTACATTCTGCAGGCACTTCCACAGTCAATTCCCTTTTAATGATGAAGCAAAGGTTTCTCAGAATGCTGGGAATCCTTTCCTGGGTCAAAACTGCAGCGTTTAAGGACAAGAACTGAAGCCTCACTGGCAGTTTGGGAAGTGTTTCTCAGCTGAAGCAGGAGCAGGAAACACCTGGTTTGGGAAGAATTCTCCTGGAGTACAGGGCCAGCCAAGGAAAGCTGCCAGGGACACCTTCCCAAGGGGGGAACTCTGCCTTCTCCCATTCTCCACAGTTTTTCCCGGCACATTGAATGTAACACAGACCTGAAGGTGGCTCATTCCAAGCAGGGAATGGTTTCCACGTTGGATTTTGGGAGATGAAGATTCTTTCTGCCCTTTTTAAATCCTTGTTGTGCAATGGTGATAAATGGCCAGAGTGCCAAGGGAATGGCGTGGAGGCAGGGAAGAAAACAAGGGACTTGGACACTTTATAAACCCATTCCTCAGACATGTGATAGAGAAGTGTTTTTAAATTTAATGAGATCATATCAATTAAAACCCAGTGCTTTGCTCCCTTTTTATGAGGAGCAGCAGCTCATTCCCATACTCAGAAGTCTTTCAAACATGATTTATTGTAAATATGGGTCTTGTTTGTAGGGGCACAAATCATGGATGCAGGAAGTGTGGCTGGAGACACTGGGAAATAATTTAGTAATCCTTTGAGGTTGTTGTGCTGTGGTTTAAAATCAAGATTTACTTTGCTGGTGGTTAATTTTTTTTCTGTGGGTTGTTTGGGGTTTTTTTTCTGAAGAGACCCTTTGGTTTTGGCTACAGAATTTCTTTACAAAATAAGAAGTTACAGAAATGAATAAAAGGGGCATTAGCGGAAGAGCAAAGCTGTGTCTGTCACTCAGTTGCTCTTTGTGCAGCAACAACAAAAGAATTCCCAGTTGGTTTCCAGAGAATCCCAGAGTGGTTTGGGTTGGAAGTGCCCTCAAAGGCCACCCAGTCCCACTCTGCCAGGGGCAGGGACAGCTCCAGCTTTGCCATCGTTGCTCCAGGTGGGAGCTCCAGTTCCAGAGTCCTGGGCTGGCATTCCCAGCTCCAGCATTCCGTGTTCCTGGCCAGGCCAGGCTGCACTGAAGCTCTGGGATGGCAGAGACTTCCCTGCCACTCAGGCAGCGCTGTCACCCAGCTTTGGCCTGGGCCACACATCCCAGGCAATGGCAAAGTCACTCTTTATTTTGGCTGAGGCTTTGAGGTTTGTAATTGCTCCCCCCGCCCGTTTCCAGTGGGGAGGATTGGGACACTGGGATCCAGGTGACAGCAGCAGAGCCCCCAGCTCTGCACGGATCCCCTGCTCGAGCTCTGGCGAGCGCAGCACAAAGCCTGGACCAGACCCTTCATTACCACACGGCTGGAAACCCGAGTGGAAAAAGTGTTCTCGTAAATCCTGTCAGGAAAAACAACCCCAAAGCAGAGAATTCCAGCGAAAGCCTCAGGGGGCCGTGAGGAGTTCACAGCACGGATCGCGCTGTGCCTTGGCTCCTTCCCGGGGCTCTGTGCCCTGCAACGCCAGGGGTTTGTCACTGTCCCCCGGGATGGCACCTGCCCTGCCCACCCTCACCCCTGGGCTGTTGGAACTCTGCCCCTCAGCAGGGACAGCCAGAATTCCAGGGGCTTCATCAGGAAAACTCCCACCAGGAACGCAGCACAGCCACGGCAGGGCCCTCGGGGAGGGAGGGGGGAAAGTGGAGTCTCTGTTCCTGAAGGTTTTTCTCCAGGATTTGCTGGCTGGACTCGTGTCTGCAGCACGGAACTGCAGCTCCTCCATGGAAACACGGCAGGAATTCAGGGTCTGCTCCTGACAGGACACTGCAGGCGGAGCGCTGAATGCTCCTCTGCAGCTCCCCAGGTCCAGCCCCAGGGAGGAATTCCAGGAGCAGTTTGAACACGCGAATGCTCAGCTGTGTCTGACTTCCCCAGCAACTGCACAGTAAATCCTCGGAGCTCAGAACTCCACTTCTACTCACCCTTCAGTCCCGTTAGTTAAAAGAACTAAACGCAATTTTTAAATTATTTTTTATATATTTGGCTTTAAATCCTTGAACAAAACTGTCCCAGCTGTAAAAGACGAGGGTCTTACCTGTCACTGAGCTCTTGTGCGTTTTCCTGGGAACGACCTTCTCTGCACAAACCTAAGGAGCTGCTGTGTCCCAGTTACCGTCATGGCAACACCCAAACTGTCAATCTGTGCCCTTAAAGACATTCCTCCAACAGCCCGATCAGCTCACGAGCCTCAGTTTTCAAATCAAAGTTTATTAAAATGTCAAAATCAGACCTTACAGTTCCACATGGAAAGGGGAGGGCGTACATGGGACAGTTGGAGTAACGAACGCAGGAACGCTGCGGGGGAAGCAGGAGGGGGCACAGCAGGGCACGGAGCAGCAGGGAGGAACTCCCAACTCCCACAGCTCCCGGGGATCCCTGCAGGGCCAGGCCTGCACTCACACCCCGGGGCTGCAGCCAGGAGAGGAACCTGGAGGGGGCACAGGGGGAACCAAGCAGCTCCAGAAGGGGCACGAGGTGAGCCAAGCAGCTGTGGAGGAACAGGGTTTGGTTTTTAAAGCCTCATCAAAGCCTCAGGAGCACAAAGGGCCTGTCTGGGACCCTGACTCGGTGCAGCCTCTGCACCGCGGCTCCCGAGGGCTCGGGGCGCTTTGTGCTCAGCTCTGTTCTCACATCATCAACTCCTCATTTCCAGCAATCGTCAGCAAGGAGCAGATGGAGTATTTAATACTCTGAGTCCTTAATTGCCCCTTCTGCTAAAAATTAAATATTGGATTCATCTGAATATTTGAGAAAGACACATAAATACAAAAGCAGATACACAGTAAAAAACATTGAGCTTCTCAACCACGCTGGTCAGGCCACCACTAGAGAGGGCCTGGTTCTCATCCCAGCTCAGCTCAGCCATGAAACTCCATCCTCCTGCCTCGCCAGTACCTCAGAGAGCCAGGAGAGCTCCTGGATGCTGTGGGACGTGGCTGAAATCCTTCACTGGGCTGGGTTCTTCCTGCTTTTCCAGTCAGGAAGCAGCTCAAGGCACAGGTGTCACCACTTGCTGCCTGAGCTGAGTCCAGAACATCCTTCACCCTGCAGGGTTCAACTACGCTGATCCAATGGGGAGGAAGCTGTGAGTAACTCAGGGGCTCCCTCAGCCTTGTCCTGGCACACAGGGGCAGCCAGAGCTCCTGGGAAACACCTTATGAAGGGATTTCTCCATCTTTGCGCATATGCACACTGATTGCTGGAGATTAATTCAAATGGACAGCACTGGATTACTCCTAAGACAAGCTTAACACAAAATACAACCTGCAATTCAATACATGAACAATAAACAGATCACCACAGCCTGGAAAGCACTGGGTGCAGCCACACCAGAGAGTCAAAGGTCCTGCTGCTGACTCTGGAGGAACAAAAATGGGTGAAATCCTGTGAAATGAGCCCAGCCTGCCATGAAATGAGAGGATATTCCAGCCTGGAGCTGCAATCTGCTCCCATCCCTTTGAGCTCCACACCAAAGCTGCTTTAATCAGGTTCTAGGAGAAATCAAACAAAGCCTCCCGTGCCCTCAGGGCCCTGCTGCCTCCAGAAATCCCAGCCCAACCCCTGCTCCCTGTCCTTGGAGGCCACAGGAACTGGAATTCACTTCCATCTGCAGCCCCTGCAGCTGTAACCGTGCAGGGCAGTGTGGACACAACTCCTGGGCTCACCCCAGCCCAGCCTCATCCCCTCCTGTCACTCCAGAACCCCCAGAGCTTTTACAAATCAGGGAGCAGCAAGCAAAGGGGAGAGAGGAAATTAATGCTGCACTGGAGATAATCTCCCCTCGAGCTCACTGCACTGCTGGGCCAGCTCACATTTCCCACTGGAAGTCATTTTACTTAAGGGATGAGGGGAGAATAACCAAAGTTTTTATGCATCATCTGAATCCTGAGTTTCAAAAGGCCTCAATTAATAATGGTCAGCAATTAATTATTCTTTAGCAAGGAGCTGCAGCTCTGGTTCCCAGTGGAAGTCCAGGTTGGCTGAGGAGGTGACTCTGTGTGCAGGTTTCATATTAAAGCACAATTTAAAGCTGGGATTTATTCCCACTCGTGGCCCCTGGATCAGGCTGGGCTCCTGCTCACAGCATCACCTGTAATCCCTGCCCCTGGAATTGCAGAGGACATTTCTGTGGTTAATGCAGGAGGCACAGGAGTCCAATTTCCTCTGTGATTATGAGGACAATAACAACAACAACAACATTTGTCACCAAAATAAGACACTCGTGGAGGAAACCTGGGGCCATTTTACAGAGCAGATCTTTTCCTCTCTCATTTAAACAACCAAAAGTCAAATATTTCTACAAAATTCAGGATAATTTTTTCTTTGCAGCCATGACAGAAACCTGCATCTGAACCAATGCTGAACCAATCCACGGTGACAACAGACCCGCTTTGTAAATGGCCCAAAAAAATCCTGTTTTATACAGACCTCTTCCTGCCCCAGTCTGTGCAGTCAGAGGCGTAACTCAGATCAGACACATTGTAAAATTTAACAAATCAAACACCCTGAAAGCCTCCAGTGCTGCTTGTGCTGCACAGAACATCTCCAGTCCAGACTCTGCCAGAGGATATTCCAAAGTCCTGCGTCACCAGAGCATGTCCACCACTGAGAGTCATTTAAGAATTTACATTTCAGATGTTTAAACAAGAGAATTCCTCATTTCTGGAAGGAAACTCCCCGAACCATCCCTTCATCTGCATTTCAAGCAGCAGCAGTGGCCTCTGGGATCTGTTCTGCTGGCATCTGGTCCCCTCAGCTCCGGGAGTGGTGGGGCTTGACAAACCACGAGAGGCTGGCACAGGTCTCAGAGGAACGAGCAGGTGGAAAAGGAGGTGCCTGGAAATTCCTGGTGGGTCTTTGATCCAATCAGTTCCCCCGGTGGATCAGGGCACTCCCACTGAAGTTTACAGGACTAAAGCTTTATCAAAACCATCCTCAAGTCCATCCCAGTCAGTCCTTCCCACAGCCACATCCAGCTTGTTTGTCTTTCATAGATAACAAAAACAAGAAAAAAAAAAAAAGATTTCCATAGGAAACTGATTATCACTTTCTCCCCTCCCCCTCTAATATTTTGGCACAAATGCATAAGATATTCACTGCAGATATAAAGAAACAGATAATTGGACAGCACTGACAAAGTTATGAGACTTATTTGGCAAATGTGAACCATAAAAACAAGTGCTAAGGGTTTTTTTTCCAGTTGTGGAAGTTGTTTGCCATGACAGTTGCTGCAGGGATAAAAAATATTAAACAGTCTGGAGCATGTATGTTTAAAATGAACATTTTATAATACAAGTAAATACACACTCTCCCAATTTCTCCAGGCAAAAACACATCTTAGAGCATTTTCATCAGCTGGAACAAGTTTCTCACAGAGGGCTGGTTGTGTCTGAGATGTCCTGGCTGCTGCATGTGACAGCACGGGATCCTCCCTCCTCCAGGGGTGCTCCACGCTGGCAGCCAGGCCCGGACATTCCATCCCTGCTCCCCCTGGACACCCCTGGGGCTTCGGGAGAGGCAGGGAACACAGCCCAGCCCTGCTGCAGTTCATGCACACAGGCTGCAGAGAGCAGAGCTTGGGCTGCTCCAGCCAGGGCTCCCCATGGGACAATTGCCCCTCAGGGAGCAGCAACACCAGGAGGAGCCTCAAACTGGGCCTTTTGCTCCGTGTGAACCCAGGCTGATCCATGAGGGCACCAGGAAAGGCCTCCTTGCTGCAAGTCCAGCGTGGAAATTCCTTCCTCTTCGGAACCCTCCTGGGGGAATTCTTCAGGGTGTTTGAAATGCCTCCTTCCCCCTGCTGCTGCTGATCCAGTGTGGATCAGGTGGGTGCTGAAGGAATGCACGAGCAGGAGCCATCCCGCAGTCCCACGGGCTCTGGTGTTCCCATCCTGGAGTTCCACGAGCTCTGCTGTTCCCGGGATGCTGCAGGAGCCTGGAGTTGTGTGAGGGAAGGGGAAGTTTCCTTGGAGCTGGGACGGCTCCTGTGTGCTCACACAGCCCCAGAGCCAGGTGGGCACTGCCTGCTCTCCACTGAAACAACTTCTCCAGCTCCTTATCCTCACAACTCCAGCTCCAAATTCCAACTGCAGCGGCCCCAGAGCATCCCGTCCAAAGTGCCGACAGTTTCAGTGGAAGTGGCTTAAATGGGTATTTAAAAACAACAACAAAACAAAGAAAACCCACTTCTTTTTTGTTTCTGAAGCAGATTTTTTTTCTCATCGCTTGAGTAACTGGGGAGTTGTTTACTATGCCTTTGCTAAGGGTTTTCCCGAGTCTTTGCTCCCGCCAGGGGCCCCTGGAGGAGTTTCCTTAGGAGACGCTGGAGCAGCGGATGCTGGGGGAGCCCATCTGTGTGAGGACCTTGTCCAGCCACTGCAAGGGGCCGTTGAGGTGCAGCTCGATCCAGCAGGGAGTGCTGGTCACAGTCTGCCTCCTGCCAGGGGGAGAGAGCACACAACACCAATGTGACCCACACAACTCCACAAATGGAAAGGTTTCCCAGCTCCTGAGAATTCCTCCCTGCTCACACAACCATCCTGGCCAAAGGAATGTCTCTCCTCTGGAACAGCCTCTGGCCTGCGCTGCTGATTTCTTTTAAAAACCCACCTTTGTCCCTTCATATTTGTTACAATCCCACAGGAGCAACTTGCTATTTACTGCTCAGATTCCTGGGAACAGGCAGCTGATTCCCTGAAGGGAAAGGAAGGTTTGATCTAAGCAAAATCCACTTTGCTTTGCAGACCTTTCCTAGTTAGACAGCAAGGTCTGTGTTCACCATTTATGTTCAGTTTCCCTATGCACAAGACAAGGATATTCACTTTTTATTGTACCCTTGGGTTTTAGTAAAACATGGAAAAGCTGTGAAGAGTTCACCCCAAGCCCTTTGGACACAGAGATGGGGAGGAATAGAAGGAAGGGGAGACCAAGACATGGAGCCAGGGCTCTCCCTCCTCTGCTGAAGCATGGCTGAGGGCTTGTTCCAGGTAGGGACAGCTGCTGTGGAGGAGGGAGATTACAGAGCAGGAGAAACAGCCTTGCTTTACACCCCAATTTCCCACAGAAGCTGTCCTTGGAATCTGTGGGACCCAGGGACCAACCAGGGGTGAAAAGGGGACCCCAGTGCCTGCAGGGCTGCCCTGAGCTCCCACCACCATCCCTCTGCCTCTCCATCACAGGCTGCTCATGGAATTGGCTGCTCCCCCTTCCCTGCACCAAATCCCTGGCACAGAGGAGCATTAACACCCCCTAGCCAGACTGCCCAAGGGTGAACCAGGGATCAGGAACAGCACTCTGGATGCTCCCACAGGAACATCTCCATCTCTGAATCAGATGGAGTGCTCTGTGGCAAGGAGAGGCGGGATGGGGAGAGCAGCTCCGGTGTGAGCGCAGGCTTTCCGTGCTCCGGAGCCCCACGGGGATCCCTGACTTTCCGTAAGTCACGCTCGTCTGGAGCTCATTAGGGCCTGGCTGGGAGCCAGCCCTGAGCTGCTCTGGCCCGAGCTCAGGACGATTTCAAAACAAAATGGACTCCAAACATCTGGAGAAATGAAGAAAGTGGGAGCAACGTGCGGGCCCCGGGCTCCAGCTGATCCTGAGGCATCTCCCCCTCCTGCACAGCCGCGGGAGCAGCCCTGGAATGGCAGCGACCCCACGGAGCTTCGAGTAAGGCCACAGCTTCAAAGGGGGCAGAGTCAAATATTTCCACATCACTCTGGGCTTAAATCCTCACCAGCTTTCCCTCTCAGAAAACAACACCCACTTTCCACTGAATTTCATTTCCCCTGCTTGTACCATCCATCCCTGATTGCTCTCCCTCGGATTGCGCTCACCAGTGGGGTGACAGCAAAGCTGTGGAATATTCTGTTCCCACAGCATCTCCAGTGTCCCTGCGGGGTCAGAGTAACCACATCACCCATCCCACACACCAGACCTCCTGCATCTCCCTTTTAACCTCAGTATTCACTGGGAAAAACAGTGATCCTGCTGCTCCTACATTCTCCCACTTGCCCTATGGCAAACCCTAAGGACAGGATCAGGAAATTTACCTATCAATTTAACTATAATATTTAACTATAATTTTGCAGCAACTCTCACTGTTTTTCCAAATAGAATTTTTTTCAAGCCAATCTGCTTTTATTTTAATCCCATTAGTCCCTGATGAAAGAAGCATTAAATCCAACCCATGGGAAGCACTGACCCTACTTCCACAAGGGCATGGAGGGACAGGACACAAGGAATGGCTTCCCACTGACAGAGGACAGGGTTAGATGGGATATTGGGAAGGAATTCCTGCGAGGGTGGAGAATCTGGCAAAGGGTGCCCAGAGAAGCTGTGGCTGCCCCTGGATCCCTGGAAGTGTCCAAGGCCAGGCTGGAACAACCTGGGACAGTGGAAGTGTCCCAGTCCATGGCAGGGGTGGCTTTAAGATCCTTTCCAACCTAAACCATTCCAGGATTCTATAATCCTGTCTTGACAGAAGTGCAGTCTTAAGGCACTCAAACTAACCAACACACATCTAATTTCAAGGAAAAAACATATATTTCCTACCAGGACCACATGGATTTATCTGTGTGCTCCAGGTAAAGCTCTTAGCTCCTTCCAGGTGTACCCCACAAAGACCAACCCACTCCCGAGAGCCACAGCCCCCCTGTGCTCCTGCCCAGGCTGAGGGGGCTGAAGGGGAGTGACAGCTCTGTCCCAGCTGGAGCTGAGGGCTGCAGGGGCAGAGCCCTGCTGGATGCCCACCTGTACTCGGCGCCCCAGCCCTTGACGAAGCTCATGCGGATGGTGCACATGCGCGTCAGCTGGTACACGGCCTCGAAGCCCTGGTTCACCGACTGCGCCAGCAGGGCAGCGAACTCCTGGTTGTTAAAAATCTTCAGGTTACAGCCTGGGGGAAAGGACACAGCAAGGACAAGGCATTGGCTTGGTGGGGTTGAGAATTCTGCCTTTTTCAGAGGAACTCCAGGCTGATTTCCCGTGTCCTCAGAGCCCTGAGACAGGAACTGAGGCTGCCACATTTTCACAGGAAGAAGGAAAAGGAGAGAATTCTGAATGCTGGAGCCCCCCAGCAGATTGTGACTGGAGAGACCAGGCTTGGGATCCTCCTGTGGAACTTCCTTCTCCGTCCTGGACACTATTTCCTTCCTATTGTAATTTAAAGCTTGACTGTGACTGAACACTCAGCAGCAGAGATCCCTGCAGGACCTGGAGGGGAGGAATGCACAGGCTAAACCCAGGAGCTCCCTGGTACAGGATTGAAACGGAGTCTGTCACAGAACGGGGAAGTTGTGAAGTGAAACCACTCTGACACAGCTCTGGGGGTTAAAGAGGCTGCCAGGGCTGGTGGCAGGGCTGCTCCTGCTAAAATCCGCTCTCCAGTTTCACTGTCACGTGACAAAGACTTCCCTTTTAAAACTGAAGTTTTTCTCCTGATGTTTAGCCCCAGCTAAACAACTGAGAACAACTTATTCAACTGTTCTTAGGGGAAAAAGGTGAAATATAATAACATCCTTCATAGTTTAGATAAATAAATTATGCCCCACTCTTATAAAAAGTGTTTCTCCGTTTGCTTTCTCCCAGATAACCATAAACAAGTTAAAACTCTGAAACCAGGCACTCAGCTAAGACTCATTTGGGATTAAACATGGGCCAAGGCTGAAAAACAACATTTGGAGTGGGATGAATTGTGTTTTGCTAAAAATCACTTGTGAGCCTCCTCTCCTGGGCTCATCTGGTGTGGAGCAAAGGGTGACCACAGCAGCTGCAGGAAGCACTGCCCACTTCTGGAACCAGGGAAAAGCCCAGGGGCTGCAGGCTCAGGGAGTTTGAAGGGTGAAAGTGTCAGGGCCAGGCTAAGCTCAGGGAAGGAGGAATAAACTCCAGGAGGATCCCAGTGCTGGATCCCAGCCCCCAGGAACGCTTGGGAACAGGTCTCTCCATGGGGAAGTGTGGGAATGACTCAATTCTGTCAACAAAGCATTGAAGAAACTGCTTCAAGCCCAGCAAAGATTTGAAGAAGAGGCAGCAAAAGGCTGTGGCAAAAGTGGGGAAAGCTGGCATCCAAAAACTGCGCCTGAGCTGGGTCCCAAGCGGAAATGTGGGCTTTTCATGTCTGCAGATGCTGACTCCAGCCAGGGTGGACTCCTGTGATGTGGTAGAGAATTAAGTCATAATTTGCAGCACTGGCAGCTGCATCTGAGAAAGGAAAGCTATTAAGATGGGCCAGAGCTTGGAGCGTATGGATCTCCTCTCAAAAG
This sequence comes from Cyanistes caeruleus, assembly GCF_971803275.1. NCBI lineage: Eukaryota > Metazoa > Chordata > Aves > Passeriformes > Paridae > Cyanistes > Cyanistes caeruleus. Next base: position 1,510,638 of record NC_141713.1, read on the forward strand.
AAAAGAATTCAAATATTTTTAAACAAAGAAGTTCAGTTTTTAAATATATACAGGCTTTTAACTGTAAAAAAGTCAGCTTGTGTAAGCTGAGCTAAATAACCAAATTCCTTTTCAAACAGCATCTCCTCTCTTACCAGTTTTTTGCATTTATCTAACAAAAAAGCCTTTTCTTCCCAGATAGGTGAAATAAATTAACTTGTAATCTTTCAGAAAAACTTTAGACTGTAACCAGAACAACAAGCTGTCTGCAGATGTGATTTCTTTAGTACAAACTAATTCACACAGAGGAGGGAGAGAGACCAGAAAAAAGGGAACAATTTACATCTATTATGGGTGAATCTAAATTAAGAAAAATTTCCTGCCATTACTTAGAGGCACAAACTAAATTATCAATGAGTCTATGAGATAATTATAATACAACAATGGACTGATAAAACACTGAAGGAACAAGTGGTAGATTCTACTCTAGATTCTGTTGGACGAACATAGTGTAACTATTGGAGCAGCTTCCTTCAGCAGCACCTCCATCCCTTAGGCTATAAAAATGCCCTGCTGCAATTGTCAAGCGGTTTCTAAAAGAGTAAAACAGATTTTTCAGGGAATTTGTGGACTCCCCACCCCTGGAAGCGCTGCAGGCCGGGCTGGACGGGGCTTGCAGCAGCACGGGAAGGTGCGGCAGGGGATGTTCCCACCCAAGCCAGTGTATGATTTACGGAAGGCTGGATGCTCACAGCCATCCCCACAGGTGCGAGGAGCAGAGCTGTCCCGGCAGGTGCCACATGTCCCCCTTACCTGGCGGGATCTTGCAGACCGTGGCCGGGTGCCAGCCGTAGCGCTGGTTGCAGTTCGGGGACTGCACGAAGATGGCGCTGTCGCTGAGGCACTCGGCGAACACCTCCCCGCCGATGTAGTACAGCCTGACACCGCGGCCTGCGAACACAGCCGGGGGTCAGAGGGGAAACACCGGGAAAAGCACCGGGGAAAACTGACCCCGGGGCCGGGAATGCTCCATGAGGAGGGAAAACACCGGGGAAAACTGACCCCGGGGCTGGGAGAGCTCCATGAGGAGGGAGAAACTGAGCTTGGGGCCGGGAGAGCTCTGTGAGGGGGAAAAACTGACCCCAGGGCTGGGAGAGCTCCCTCAGGGGGCAAACACCAGGGAAAACTGCCCCAGGGGCTGTGAGAATTCCCTCAGGGGGGAGAAAACTGCCCCAAGGTGCTGGGAGAGCTCCTTGAGAGGGAAAAAACTGCCCCAGGAGGTGGGAGAGCTCCCTGAGGGGGAAAAACACCAGGAAAAACTGTCCCAAAGTGCTGGGAGAGCTCCCTTTGAGGGGGGAAAAGACTGACCCCAGGGCTGGGAGAACTCCTTGAGAGGGGAAAAACACCAGGAAAAACTGCTCCAGGGCTGGGATAGCTCCCTCAGCCATCTCTAAACCTGCAGCTCAGCTCCCAGTGATGGAAATTCTGTCCCACTGGACATTCCAATAAACTGCTCCATGGGCCAGGTGAGCTGAGGGAGGCAGGAGCACCCATTCCAGCTGGAATTGTTCCTCCAGCCCCAGCCAGGTCTCTCCAAACTCACGCACACACTGATACTTTCCATATGAATGTTCTATCAGTTAACACATGAAGATCATAATTTCTTCTGAAAGTCATCCCAGCTGGACACAACTGTTTGGGGATTTACTCAACGAAAAATCCCAAAGCACTTCCAAATCCTTGCCTTTTGCTGGAGATGACTTTGTGTACAAGGACACATGAATTGCCCATAGGTGTTTACACAAATCGTTAAAATCTCAGTTAATAAAGGAACAAAGTTGAATACATTTTGTTCCTCAAAATAAACATTTGCTGTGGTCTCACATTCCTGTTTGAAAGTGCTGTTTTCATCCTTCCACAGAGCAGGAGTCTGCTGCATTTAAAATCTGATTTCTGAGTCTTGGGTTTTGGGGATTGGAGTATAATGATCTTCAAAACAAGTGAGGAAAGATCCTCCTATGCAAGAGGGAGGATTCCCCTATTGCTCAGGAAAGGGGAGCAAAATTAGGACAAAAATCAGGTTCATTTTTGATAGGAGTCAGCAGAAAACAGCAATTTACTTTTAGCAAAATTGCAGAAATTTGGGATGTTCCACTTAATGCAAGTTTCACTGAAAACAAATTGGCTGGGACCTTGCAGGAAAAGTGGAAATTGAGATGACAATCAAGTAACTCAGTTTCCACTTATAAAAGGTCAATCAGAAAATAAAAGTGCGGGGAGGGGCGGGGGTGGGGAAAGAAACACACAAAATTATCCCTGATATCCCTCCAGACAGAGTGTGTGAAATGGTTTAAATTCTATGACATGCAGCAATTTTAGCGTTCCTCGGTGCATTTTTGTATTACTACGTGCAAAAACAAAAATTAACGTTTGTTAATTTGTTCCAGCAGGGTGATCAGCCTGCTGGAATCCACGGATATTCCCACCCAGGGCTCTAAACCTGCTGGTTTTGGGGTTTTTTTGAGGTTTTTGTGGAGGGGGTTTTGTGGGCTCTGCCCTTCCCCACGGAGTTACCGATGTGCCGCCTCGTGAGCTCCACAGCCGCGTTCCTGTTGACGTTGGACAGCAAACCCAGGCAGAAACGCTCCGAGTTGGAGGGGTCAGTGAAGCCATCCACGGTCATGGAGGGCTGCGAGGCGTGGAAAGTCTCTCCCACCCTCTGGTTGAGCTCGTAGTAGGATATGGAGCACCAGAAGGCCGGCTCGCAGTAGGTCACGGGCTGCAGGTCTGCACCAAACAAACACCAAATCAGCAAGGGAAAAGGGGATGAGAAAAAAACAAACCCCACCTGGTCTGGGATATTGTTCTGCTTCATTCCTCAGGCTCACTTCAACCGAAGTTTCATTTGAATGGACCGAAGCAAGGAGGTGACATCACCCCTGGAGCTTCTGGCATGTGGAGTGATCACAAATAGTCAAAGGCATTACTGACTCAGTAAGTGGGGTGTCACTGAGCGGCCTCACACTTGGGGGAAATTAAATAAATAAACTCAGCTTTACTATGAAATGTGAGATCGCTTTTAGGTAACCAGTTCCTTAAAGAGACAAAGAAAAAGAAGGAGCAGAAAATGTTGGAAAGAATAAAGCACAACCTGCTGTGGATAGCACAGGTGTGCTGCACCCTAAATCTGTGCACTTCCAACCAGTAAATGCAACTTTCCTTGTCACTCACCCTGCTGTGACCTCTCTGGCACTGGTAAAACCAGTGGAGTCTGAAATATGCCCCAAAATGCCTTTAACACTGGCATCAAATTTAAAACCCTTTTTCCCAGTGCACTGGATCTCAAACCACTGCAGGAAAATCCATTTTTCCAACAGGTGAAGGCTCAGCTCTTCCCCCGGGGTCCTGGTTTGCCTCGTGGACCAAAGCCAAGGGGGGCTGGAGCTGAGGAGCAGAGGGAGCTGAGGCAGCCTCAGAAGGCAGGGTGGGCACTCAAACTGCACTGAATGATTTCACTGCTCCCACTGAAGCTGAGGAGACTCCAGCAGAGCTCAAGTCAAATTTCCTGGAAATGCAGCACAAGGAGGTGCCCAGCCCTGCTGAGAGCCAAGCTGAGCAGGGGATGTGCAAAGCAGACCCAGCCAATTCCTAAGTGCTGTTTCTCACATCCAGTGCAGGAGAAGAATTCCCTCCAGCCCCAGTTTATCACTTCATCCCCATTCAAATGGTGCTTAAAGACAGAACAGAAGAGCTCCCATCTGGCTGAGGAGTTAAGATCAAGCAGCAAAACCCAGCTTTTTCCATAGGTTTTCCCATCTGCTGCTCCTGCAGGGCTTAGGAGAATGTGGGGCTTAAGAGATCAACTCCAAAAAAATCCAAGACAGGTTTTTACCACCCCAGCCTCCTCTCACACTGACCAGGGTCTCTGCAGGGCTTTGTGAATCTTTTCTCCTGTTACTCCATAACCTTCAGGCACACGTTGGAGCAGCTAAAAGACACACTGGCTTCCTCTCCACTGCTGGAAGAGTTCCCAAAGTAGCCAATAATTAGGAAAATCACTTTGGTTTCTGCTTTGTTACAAGCTTTGCTGACAGCAAATAAGGAATTGAATAAAAGTGCGTCTGGGGAATTCTGTAATCCTTAGCAGGCTTCAAAATCCATGCAATTTGGAGCTTACACCCATTCCCAGCTTCTTTTACCTGCCACTTCCTCACATTTTAATTTTACAGCTCAAAGCAAGCCCCTCTCTTGATATAAACAGATTATTTCACACATCCAGGAGTGACACAAGTTTACTGTCCCTGCCTTTTTCTCCTGCATGGCACATTTGGTTTTCCCACTGGAAATGGCCACACCAGGCAAGTTTTTCCAGTTCATTTCAGCCCCAGAGCTGTGGCCAGCTCAGGACTGCTCTGGGCTCGTGGCCCCAGCGCAGTTTGGAGAGAGGCCCAGCAAACACCAGCTCTGCCCAGAGCCTCCCAAGGTGAGTCCACCCACCAAAGAAAACAGATCAGTTCCACATGACTGGGCTCTTACTCCACAGCAAATGCTTTTCTAATCAAAAGGCTGCTCAGCTCCAGAAAAATCAGCTTGTGTTGATCCTTAAGTAATATCCTCAGGTTCGTGCTATTCAAGTTATAAAAACACTGAAACCTGTCCAAGGTTTTGTGGTCCTTTCCTTCAGAAACCATCTCCACCTGGTTGGGGCTCAAGGGAACAGTGGATTCCTCGCTGAAGGATGTACAGAAATTTTACTTCTGGCTTATCTGCAGCTTGAGGAAAGACATAAACCAACAAATACTGGTTTGAGGAAAAGCTTGTCTCTAAAAACTGCAACCAAGTTTTTAATGATGCTGCTTTCTCCTGTGATTTGTACTTTAAAACTTCAGCTTAAGCTGCTGTGGGATGGGCAAGTTCCCTTTTGTGTTAGAGCTGTCCTAAATACTCATTTTCAATTTATGGCTTCAGTGTTCAGGGAAAAGGAAGAGAATGCAGCTCTGCTAAAGCCAAAGAACCCTGTGGGGGTACACAATCAATGAAACAGGATACATGAAACCCAGGCAAATCCTGCCTGAATCATCTCTGCACAATTTCAGCCTTGACTCAGAAACAGCTTTGCTGTCAGAAGTGTCCCCTGGGCCCTGGGATGGTCCCAGTCCTGCATCCTCCCTGCCAGATGAAAGTCCTGGGAAAAATCTGCTGCCTGCTCTGCTCCCCCCCTCTGAGCACAAGGGAAGTTGTTACCCTCATTTCAGGGAATGTGTTTGATCACCATGTGGCTCAGAACTCACTGAGAGATGCTTCCAACCATACCAATCCCAGTTCCCTCCTTGGAAACGAGGAGATTCAGAGAGGTGAGTGCTCCCAGGGAAGGGCTGGCTGTGTCCTGGGACAGGGGGACCTGGATGTGATCGTGGCCATGTGCTCATTCCTCTGACAGCTCCTGCGTCAAGTCTTTCTGTGGAGCAATCCCTGACAATGGATTTCCTGCGCTCCAAGGGACGGCCCCCTCGGAACAACAATGTGTGTGTGACCACAGGGCTGCTCCTCAGCCAGCCTGAACTCCCTGACTTCATTCCCAATGGCCACAGAATGCTGGCAACTCTCCTTTCATTTTGTTTTTTGTATTTCCCTCAGTTCGTGTTTCAGCAATAGGGAAGAGATCCTTGGGTATCTGTGACTTCCACTTAAAGCTTATGTTTGACAACTGAAAACTCGACAACTGTAATTTGGAACCAAAACTCAAACACTTCCAACTCCAACACACAAACTGAAAGGAGAATGGAGAAAAAAAAATCCCAGTATGTTACCTTGTAATGCTTTTATGCTTGGGAATGGGAAGAAGAAATTCCCTGACCTCCTTCCATCCCACATCTCTGCCTGACATGGAAACCCTGCCCTGCTCCTCGAGGTAACCCTGGCGTCACACTTGCTTTGCTCTGTGCTGCTTTATTGCCTCTGGAACTCCCTGGAATACGGCCATGGGATTTAAGTCCGAAGTTCAGTTTACACAACATGAACTGTCTTAAAAGCTTCAGGTAGTTCTGCTCAAATAAACACAGCAATCCTGGGATATCATTTTCTTCACGGCAAAGCTGGAAATGCCCTCCCTCTGCTCGAGAGCTGAGAAACTCCCTCCTCACACACACTGCTGTGGGGTTTGGATTTCTGTTTTATCTTCTCCCCAAATACACAGAGAAAGCCTCATTAGACTCCTGCAGAGCAAAGTCCAGCCCTAGACAGTGGAGTTCTGCTGAAAGTCATCCCAACACCAACAGCTCCAAGAGGAGAGGACAGAGAGCTCCCCCTTCCTGGTCTCTGAGCACCAGGCTGAAGGTGTGGTTTCCCTGAGAGCAGCTCCTTGCTGCAGATAAGACATTTACAACACTCATGTGATGACAATTTTGCCTTTGGAAGCTTTTAAGTGTGGCTCAGCTGCTCTTTCATTTATTATTTCGTAGCTTCCTCAAAGGCAAAAATTTACAATAAAATTAAAAGCAACAAGAAGTTCTTCATTTGTGGAAGCTCCTGCCTGAGAGCAATAAATATGGTTTGCAAGAATTTAAAGGTGTTTTTTAATGCTGTTAAATTAAACTGCTTCTCTGCTGTCTGCTCCTCAGACTACAAAGAGATTTCTTGTGCTTTACCAGCTTCACCTGCTCCTTTTTTTTTTTTGTCCCCAGACAGCACCTGAGACATCTGATGTGTTAACAACCAGTGTCCCTGTTAAGGATATTGGGGGGCTGTTTCCTAGGAACTCCTTTCTGCCTTATGTAAGGCAGATACCACTTGCCAGGTTGAGTTTCTTACATGGAACTGGCTTTTTATTTTTAGGTTTGAAAAAAAAAAAAGAAAAGGAAAAATTGCAAGAAAAATATCATCATCTCCCAGGCAGCACACTGGGAAAAATGAAATAAAAATGTCTCAGTCATGCATTCTCTTCTTGAGCTGCAGCAGTTAAAGAAATAAAAGTTTTGTGTCACCATGGCAATATTAAAAAAAAAGAAATCCTCTGTTCAACAGCCCCAAGATATCCACAAGTCAGCCAATGACTGACAAATTTTGGAGCAGTGTCAAAGTCCTGTGTGCCAGGATTAAAAGCATATGTAAACTTTATGGCCATGGTTATTCCAGAGGAGTCTCAAGTGGGCTCTGTCTGCTGCCTTAATGAACAGTTGGGGAGCTGATCCTGCAGCCAGGCAGAGCTGGGAGGGATTTTTATGGTAGAGCAATTCCAAACAGGGCAGGAGCTCAGAGTGATGGAGATCAGAATGAAAATAAAGGGTGGAACTTTAGAGATAACAGAGGTGCAGCAGAGAGAGCCACAAAAGCTCTCATGGTGTCTCAGGTTCAGCTGCTCTCCCTTCTCCTCAGGGTTCCCCTGTTTGGTGTCACAGGTGTGGAATGAGTCAGTGCCAGCCATGGTCTGACAGAGCCCTTGGGGCTGGAATGTGCTCCCTGTGCTCAGGATGGAGCTGGGGGGAAAAACAACTCCAGATTGCAGAGGAACTTGAGTTTGGGTGAGGAAAAGCAGCCAGAACAATCCTCCCCTGCATCTGTGCTTTGTGCATCTCTCCCACCCACAAACACCTCTGGTGCTCCAGCAATGCCCGTGACCACTCCATTCACAGCATTCCTGCACATTCCCCACTCATTTGGACTCTCCAAGCCCACACCTACCAATCTCCTCCACTTCTCTCTGCTCAGACCATGCTCAGTCTCACAGAATCACAGAATTCCAAGTTGGGTTGGATTAAAAGGGACCTTAAATCCCATCCAGTTCCATCTCCTGCCATGGCCAGGGACACTTCCACTATCCCAGGCTGCTCCAACCTGGCCTTGGACACTTCCAGGGATCCAGGGACAGCCACAGCTTCTCTGGGAATTCCATCCCAGCCTCTCCTCACCCTCCCAGGGAACAATTCCCTGCTCCCATCCAATCCAAAGCTGCCCTCTGGCAGTTTAAAACCATTGGAGTACTGTAAGAAGTGCACAACCTCAACAGCATCATTCAAATGTCACCCTCTTGACTGTAATTACACCCAGCTCCCAACATCATGTGCTTACCCAGATTGTTGTGTGCTGGAGACATGGGGTTTGGTGATAAGTTTGGAGAACCTGAAAATCAAGATGGGATAATTATTGCTAAGGAATCTGCACCAGGAAAAAACATTCACAGGATCTGCAGTGCTGCCCAGGCTTGTTGGAGGGACAACCCACTGCTCACTGCAGTCTCATTTTTGACACTGCAGCTTCTCTGATGTTTATTACTCCTTCAAATATCACCCTGCTCCCCCTTCACTCAAGTTTAACCCCTTAATTTTCCAAGCTGAGCAGCACTTGGCTGTTTTAGTTTCAGGTATCATCCTGACAAACCCAGTTAGCTGGGCATTAAAGAGCTTGGGAGTACACTGCCAGACAAAATAAATTAAAACCAGAACACTTTAATATCCCCAGTCTTGCTGGGTTTGGGACAATGGAGTATTGGATCAGGTTACACAGATCTGACCAAAAAGCTGTCAGAATTTTATCCCCACTCATGTAAATCTGCCACAAATTCTAGGCCTGTATTTTCAATATCTGCACTTGGATGTCATCCCATGGAGGCAGACAGGTGGTGCAGCCCATTTTCACTTTCACACTGTTCTGAGCTCCTTTCTTTTTATTTTTTTTTTCTATAATGAGGGAAATCCATGACATCTGAACATTAATATGGGCTGTTTGAACAGAATACATGGATTATTTGAACATAAATTAGGTACCCTCATTCCAAACCTGGCTACTCCTTTCTGTGGCGATGAGAGAAAACCTGATCAAGTTCCTTTGGGATACAGCCACTAAATTAAAACCCCAAAGGTGACTCACCTGCATCCATGCTGGGGTTCATCTGGTGGTCACTGGTTTCTCCATCCTCACTCAAATAGCCTGGAGGAGGGGTCTCTGGAGGCACAAAACCATCACACCGTCAGTGCAACTGAAAAGTCTGGATTTTAGGCACCAAAAGCATTCACTTGTCATTCACAAGGAGCTCAAATTCTTTTTTATTACTTTTCTTTCTCAAGCTGCTGAAGGGAGGAGCCAGCACAGCCAGGGTGATATCCATATTTGTGAATAACACAGGAGGGGGAAAACAAAAAAATCCGGATTTTCAGTCCCATGAAACTTTAAGCCATGGAGGGAGTTTTCTGTCCACATATTTCTCCTCTCCTGGAGTGCAGCTGCATAACTTGTCCATGCAAATAAGGTGTAAATTGCTTGTTAAAGAGATACATAAATAGAAGAGCTCAATTCCATCAGAAATTTGGAGAGTTTTACACAAAATGGCTGAATTTCATTCAAATCTCAACCTGGTAAGGGAACATCCAGTTTAGATTTCACAATAAACCAAGGCTGTACCACTGAATGAAGAGGTGAGTTTCAAACCAACAAAACAAAGCCACAAACAGCCCTGCTGAGCGCCCACATTTACAATTTCCAGCTATTTCTACACTCTGTAGCTCCAGAAGAACGATGGAAAGGAAGATTCCCAGAAAGTCTGGGATTCCCAGTTAGGATTGCCAGTGTTCTCTGACCCTTCCCTCTGCTCCCTGTATGGAAGACACAAGGTACCTGGAATGTAGTTGCTCTGGGGCTCGATACCTGCAGGGAAGTTAGTGTTCTCTGGGATGGAGTGGCTGTAGTCATCCAGGGGTGGGAATTCGGCCGGAATCTCCGTGTGCCGAGGCACCAGCACCGGAGGCAGCACTGGGAAGGGAAGACAGGGAACAGCTTTAAAAACAAAGTGAGAGTAAGAGCAGAAAACGAGGAGAAACCAGTTTGGAGTACGAGCTTTAAATACACGGAATACAAAGGGGCTCGTTAAGGGACAGGATTTGGTGTTTGCCTCTGGAGTAACAGCAGCAGGTGAGGAGGCTGTTTATTCCCAGCTGGGAATGGGACAGAGCTGATCTGAGCACATCTGGTCTCTCTGCCCCCTTGCAGCTCTGCTTGAAACACCGTTTAAGAGACGGTGCACCCCACGATTCCCAAGGAATGAGTTTCCCAGAGGATGGAGCAGGCAGGTGGGATTAGCATAAACATCCTGCCTGGCTCTGCAGATCTGTGCTGACATGCAGCAGAGGCTCCTGCAGCTCCAGATCAAAGTCTCTTCCCGAGGCAGGAGCAGACTCCAGAACAGGAAGCTGGGAGCTGTTCTTAGACCCAGCTCAACAGTTAATCCTTAATTTAACCCCAGCAGTGAGAGATGCACAGAACACTGCTATGGTTCCTTCTGTGAGTTATGTGCACACAAGGCCACACTGGGAACCTGGAACCTGCTCTCTGGGGTTTCATTGATGCCCAGCGGTGTTTTCCCTCTGAGTGCAGGTTCATAAAATATTCTACTCCATACAGTAAGGGATTACCACCAATAATAGACCCACTTTGGGAATGCCCTTGGAGATGCCTCCTGCTGCAGGAGAGGCTGAGGAGAGCAGGGATCCCCTGGGAACACCCTGGAGAGGCTGAGGACGGCAGGGATCTCCTGGGAACACCCTTGGAGATACCTCCTGCTGCAGGAGAGGCTGAAGGCAGGGCTGTGGTGCTACCTGGGGTCTCCACTCTCTGGTAGTGGTAGGGGTTGACACAGACTTCGTCCTTCTTCATGTTGAAGGCGAACTCGCACATCTCCATGGCGCGCAGCTCGTGGTGGCTGTGCAGGTCAGGCCAGCGCCACAGGCGGCAGTAGATGACGTGGGGCAGCCCCTTCCTGTGGGACACCTGCAGCCGCCCATCCAGGGACCTGCAGAGGAGCACAGTGAGGGTTGGTGAGCCTGGAGTTAACACAGGGCCACGGGGGTGGTTCTATCCCAACGCGGTCACCAACCCCCGGTGCTGCCAAGGCTGCTGGTGCCCGTCTTCAGGGCAAGGATTTACCTTCAAAAGCAGAAAAATTATGGAATCCCAGCCTGGTTTGAGTTGGGAGGGATCTTAAAGTTCATCCAGTGCCACCCCCTGCCATGGCAGGGACACCTGTCCAACCTGGCCTTGGACACTTCCAGGGATCCAGGGGCAGCCCCAGCTGCTCTGGGAATTCCATCCCAGCCCCTCCCCACTCTCACAAGGAACAATTCCTGCCCAAGATCCCATCTAACCCCACCCTCTTTAAGTCTGAATCCATTCCCCGTGTCCTGTGCCTCCATCCCTTGTCTCAAGTTTCTCTCCAGCTCTCCTGGAGCCCCTTTAGGCACTGGATGAAGCATCCACAACAAATAATATTTGTTTCATACAACAGCTCTGCTCTGGATTTACTTTTGGATATCTGGATTTTTTAATTTTTTCTTTACTATTTTATGGTTAAGAGGGAGAGACAAAAGCTATGGCCAGTAAGAACACGACAATTCAGTGGTACTCCTTGAACGCTGGCAGGTGTCCTGAACAAGCAGGGTTTGCACAGCTCTCAGCCATCTCTGCTGGCTTGGAAAGGTCTTACATCTTAAAATGTGTCTCAATAAACCTGGACTTTGAAAACACAGATAGATAAATTTAATTGTGACAAAATCAATATAGATACCTTTTGTATAAATGTATCTACTATGTCTATATAAAGTTCAGGAACCTTACAAACAACTAAGACTTCCAGTTTGATTTTCCAAGCTGCAGGTTAAAAGCAAATAAAAGAGTTTTTCCAGCATTGCTTATTTTTATTTTTACATCTACCCTGTGTCTCTTCCAGCTCGTTTTTCACCCAATCCCATCCTCACCCCAGAAGAGCCTCTTCCTAGCACTGGGAAGCAGGACAAGAGTTTTCAACTCCTCTCCAGCAGAGGAAAAAGCTGGAGCAGGGTCTCCTCCATCCTGGATGAATGGGAGCTGCCCCCAGGCACTTCCTTTGAAGTCTAACCCTTCATTTCCCTTGCTTTTCCTAATGACCCAAATGAAACACTTCAGGGCTTTGTTGAAATTAAATATTTCTCTTTTTTAATTTGTCAAGGAGAGAGAAAAATAAAGAAAATTGAATTTTTACTTGGAATTATTTCCCCCTGGTTCTTTGTGTTGGCAGCTGAGTTAGAAAAACAAAGCAAACCCAAAGCAAAACACACAAACAATTATTCCAAAGAGGTTGGGCTCATCTTGGCTGCCCTAAGAGAGTTTTCCCAAAAGTTCCTCTGGGGCAGAGCTCGGTACCACACACACCTTTGCAAACACTGCTACAACAACAGGGAAGGCAAAACACAACTGATTCCAACAAACTGGGGAATATTCCCAATGAGAGTGCCAGTGGCTAGACCTGAGCTTCTGGGAAAGGTGGGAATTTTGGTGTTGATTTCACTGGAGCCAAGACTGGAGTGATGTGACCTCAAAACCAACCAGGTTGGAAATTTTTTTTAAAAAATATGAGACAGGAATAAACCAGGAGTGCTTCTCCATTCCCCTCATCTTTGCCTGCATTATCTTGCATCCAAGTGAGGAAAAAAGAGAACAAAGAAGACTCAGAGAGAATATTCTGAGTGTCCCACAGTAGGAGCTTTATTCCTGCTCCCAGCCTGCAGCAGCACACAACATCGAGGATTTGGGTTGAGCAGCTGAGGGAATAAACACAAAATGTGTTTAACTTTGGGGTCATTTTCAAGGATGGGGCTCTCCCTGCATTCCCCTACAACAAACTTTCCAATCAGCTGGAGGGGAGAGGGCTCTGCCCACAGCACAGAGATGGAATTCTCTTTTATCTGAAGACTTTACAATGACAGAGCCATCTGGTTTATTTTCAAACCCCGCATCCTCCCCCTCTCCCTCCATAAGAGATAAGGTAAAAGGAATATTTCCCCAAAGCCCTGGGGGTCTGTTGGGCTTTGCTGGTTGGGAATCTCTCCTCAGGCTCCTCACTGAGGGACCTGGGACAGAATCATCGTCCTTGGGAAGGTGGCTGAGGAACAGAGCAGCTCCACATCACCTGCTGTCCTCCCCAAGCCTCCAGGAACATCTTCCTCAGCCCTCAAGGAATGTTTTCTCCCACGGAACACTCCTGGTGTGGCTCAGAGGGGACAGGAGATGAGAGGAGCCAACTCTGCTCAGGGCAGTCACCCATGGTGACCCCAGCACATGTCACATGAGCCACCCCATAATAAACACAACTTCTCCCCTCTCCTGGTCCTGTTCTGAAGCACAGGATGATCCCAAACCATCCAGATTTCATTAAAATTAGCAGAATAACCCCAAATTTCCCTTGGGATGCTGAACTGTTCCTCCCTTTTGCCTTTCCTCGAACCAGCCTGGCCTGAGCAGCTCTCCCTGTACAGCTGCCTTCATACATTTATTATTCCATATGATTTAACAGGATTTCTTTTGAAATTATCAATATTTTTGGACCAAAACGTAGCACTGGATTGTTCTCTAAAAAACCAGCATAATGTATGTTTTGTCATCCAAATATTCCTACACTGCCATGAAGTCCTTGAGAACCAAAATGCCCCTCAGGCTGAGCACCTTTAGGATGGATCCATCCTTAAAAGCCATTTCCTAGGGAAATTTAGCACACAAATCTGCCTCTCCAAGGCCAAAAGCTGCTCAAAGAGCAAAGGGCAAGGATGAAGCTTTAATAACAAAAGCAGAGAGGGGAGGGAAATAAATGACAGAAACATTGAAGCTTTATTTTTAAACAATCTGAATTAAACAGGAGAACATTGCACAACCTGAATTTGATTTCCAGGCCTGATTGGGTTTTTTTTTTCTGCTTGTTTGGCGTTTGTTGTTGTTGGGGTTTTTCTGTTGGGTTTCTTTTGTGGTTGCTTTTTTTAAGTGTATTTAATTTGTAAGATCCAGGATTGCGAAAGACAAAAAACCCACCCCACGGTTCTGAAAGATTTTGGTTATTTTATTTGTTCCTATTTCAGCATTTTGAAGCTATCTTTAGATGGATACTGAAACTCTTCCTTGCACCCATTCTCCTGCTTTAAAAGCAAAGCTGAAATCAGGAGTGTACAAAAAACAGGAGTGCAAATTAAGGAAAGTGATCTAAACAATCAAATATTTTTGCCCAGGTTGGAAAAATTCAGATTTACTCCATTACAGATCAAATCCCTTCCCTACCCCATCAGTTTTATATCCCTGTCATTAATCTTGCGAGAGAGCAAAATGCCTGAAAAACTCAAGTATCCAGTAACAGCAACATGTGCAAAAAGGGAGAAGGAAAAAAAGGAAAACCATCAGGAAGAAAAATTGAAATTATTCATTTTAAAAGCCACAAGCAGGAGCTGGTTTTTAAACCCATGACTAATAAGTCACCAGTTGCTCTAAAATTCACCAAGAACTGTGGCCACAGGCTGTGATTTTCTCCTGACTACAAAACATGATAAGTAGCTCCTTACTGGCCCTGCATCTGAGTTACAGCAGGAAAATTAGCATTTATTCTTGTAGCAGAACCTGGCTTTTGTGTGCAGAGCTCTGCAATATCCACAGGGCTTCACTGAGCAGTTGGATAAAATCTCAACTTTCCCCCAACAGCGGCCAAATCAACAAGAGGCAATAAAAAAATGACCCATGCAGCACATTTGTAACTCCAAAGCCGATCCTTTGCCATTCCTTTCCCCTCAATTTGCTCAGCATCACTGAATTTTCCAATTTCTGGGGCATTTTTAACAGTGCTGTCATTCAAAGTCTGGAAATAGAAGTTCCCTGTGTCAAGTTGAGGTTTGCAATGTGCTGCCAGAGAGGAAACTAATCATGAACACTCCTGTTTAAAATTGATGTATTAAAATAATTAATAAATGCACAATTTTCAACGTAAGAGAGTTTTTACAGCTTTGAAATGAATGGAGTTAAAGGAATTTCCCAAAGCAAAAGAGAAGTTTGTGGCAGAGCCAAGACCAGAAGAAAAGAATGAATCTCTCCCTCAGTACTGTCAATGATCACCCCAATTTTGTCCTCCTAACTCTCTCATCTGGTTTTTTTTCTTCCCACTAAAATCCTCTTTTGGATTTGGAAGGAAACCACACATCCTTTACAAAACCACCTACAGCATCAGCTAAAGATTTTAAAGAGAAATTCCTGTTTTCTCTGCTCAAGTCTATTTTGTTCTGCGTTTGCAAAGGAGATGATTAACAGCAAAATTATTGATAGCTCTTGTGTAAATGAATTTTCAGCTGCCCCTTCCCATCCCAGTCTTTGCAGCCTCCCCTTCCCCCTCTGCAGAGCTGAAGAACTCCAGCCCTGGGAGTTGATGTCAGGATCAGATTATGACAGCATGAGTCATTTATTAAGATTCCAGTAAGCTCTTTAGCAGGTGCCTTGAGACCGTATTTTTCAGAGTCTAATTTCACATTCAGACATAAGTACATTTTATTGGTTTACCATAAACTCACTGCCCATTGTTGCTGCTCCTGGATCCACAGAGCCTTGTCCTCCTTCCATTCTCAGTTTAATTTTGATTTCTTTAAAGCTGTGGAGAGATCTCATTTTCTCATAATATCAGCTAATTTTTCCCCTGTATTTTTTACTGATCTCTGTTATTTACACCTCTTCCATTTCTCCCCCAGCTACAGGATATTGGTTGGTGATTATCAAACCCAGCTCTCTCTCCTCTATTTTTAGCCATTTTGTAATTTTATGCCCCTCTGTTTCTTTCAGCTCCTCCTCTTCCTGATAGCCAGGAGCACAGCAAACAAATCAGATACCCCAGAGACCCAAACACACCCTCCTACCCCAGAAAGGACAGAATATATCCTAATGCTTAATTAAGGCTTAATCATAAACCCAACTCCAAACTTCCTAATATAAATTCCAACATTTCTGCCTTTTCTGCAAAGAAAATAGGGGGTAGAAGTGAAATTTGAGGCAGTGTTTATGAAATTATTGCATCCCTGGTACCTCTAAATGTGAAGCCCAGTTTTTCTAAGGAGTCCTGGTCCTCTTATTTATTTCATCTAAGTTTATTGGCCCAAATCTGTGTCAGACTCATGGAAATTTATTTGTGCTTGAGCCTTAAGGGTGCAGGGAGTGGACACAGGAGAGGTTTCTGAACGTGCCTTTTTGAAAAGTCATTTATCAGAGCTCGTCATTTCTTCCCAGAATCCCATATTTAACTCCAAAGCTGAAATCCAAAACCCAACACACTTTCATCCAAGCAAACCAGCAACTTCCTCTCTCCCAGGAGATTCCAGGCATCCTGGAGGGGGCCTGTGCTTGGATGGGCAGGGCACTTTCATGAGGAGAAAAAGGATGGATGGAAATACCAAGGAAATTCAGATAATCTTCCATAACCCAGAGTGCATCCAAAACAAAAAGCATTTCAAGGAAAACTGAATTACTGCGGCACATGGCAATCAAAAAGTAGAAAAAGGCAAAAAAATCCTGCTGTAAAACTCAGTTATTCTGTCAGCCTCCA
Organism: Cyanistes caeruleus; assembly: GCF_971803275.1. Classification (NCBI taxonomy): domain Eukaryota; kingdom Metazoa; phylum Chordata; class Aves; order Passeriformes; family Paridae; genus Cyanistes; species Cyanistes caeruleus. Next base: position 1,526,977 of record NC_141713.1, read on the forward strand.
TGGTACTTACACTGATTTACATTTAATATCTAGTTTCTATGTGAATCTTCTTGATGCTGTAGGGAAAAAAATGCTCCTATTTTCACTGAAATCAAGAGAGTTCTGCAAATCAGCATCAGCTGTTGATATAACCCAGATAAACCAGAGCAAGAGAACCCAGGAAAGAAAGGAAAAAGAAACTCATGTGCTGCACAGTGCTTGGAGAGAAGCCTCACACCACCAAAAACTGCTGCCCCAAATATGTGTGTGCTAACAAAAGGGATTATCAGAGGGAGTGTGGAAAAATGACAGTTTTAAGACCTTGGCCTCCTCTTCACAATATATACAATTCCCAGTGCCTTCAACAGAACCTTCATATAAATACCAGAGTCAGAACTGGCTCCTCAGACAAATGTTTGTGCATTCTATCAAGTTGGGACAAAGCCAACATTTCTTATGGAAACATTTCTGGTGGTCCTGGACAAAGAACATGTTTACTTTATAGCAGATATAGCTAAAAATACATTGCGCTCCAGCCTCCAATTATCTTGTTTGGAATAGTTTGAGGCTACTCGAGGCTCGTTGCTGTTATTTTCTTTATTATATAGTGAATATGTTGCTGCTTTTCCTGTAATTTGAAAAGCAGCTATTTCCAGGTTTGTCCATCTGTGTTTGGACCTCCCCCGCAAGGATAATGAGATCCAGGGTGAAATTTTCCAGAGTTCCCATCTCCCATTTTCAAAAGCAACTTAAGGCAGAGATCAATGCATTGCTGGAATTACAGAGGCCTTTTAAGTCTTCCCTTAATCCCACTGGCTCTGTGTTCTATTGCTTTTCAAGCTGGCTTAGCAGCCACTCAGATATGTAATTATTTGCACAACCAGTAGCAATTAGCAGCACACCACAAACAAGGGGACCTGGTCCCACAAACTTCCTCCAGCCTCCTCCCCAGCCCCTCTGCAGGGATGTGCTTTGGGATCCATCCCACACGTGCTTGGATCTGACCTCCTTTCAATAAAATCCAGTTTACTTACAAAAAATCTTCCTGGGTTCTTTATCAGCCTCTCCCCTTTTTCCCCAAATAATTATTTATGCACCTCTCTTTTCAAAATGAGCTTTCCCAGCTCCAGCATGGCAGTGAATCAGCTGGGGGTGAATCATTTCCCATGTGCTTCATCCCAGAGCAGATTCCCACAGGCTTTCCCCCCTAATCCCGATGACACAGAGCGACCCAAACAAACCCCGGAGTTTCCACCAGGAGTTTCCACCAAGAGTTAACACAAGGTGTGTGCTGAGGTAAAAAGGATACTGGAAGAAGGTTCTGTTAATTTTACAACTCTGAGCTCCTCTGTTGTAGGAGAAATCCAGCTCCAAAAGCCAACCCAAAAGAGTGGGATGCCTGCAGATTTCAGATGGAATGGCTCATTAAAAGCTCACACGAGTTAATATTTTACAGTCCCTTCTGTCTGTAATTACCAGTGAAATCAGAGCCTGGGTGTGTTTGGAGGAAGTACTTTGTAAACTCCTCCATCTCATAATCAGCTTTTACAACACCTCTGAGGAGGCTCAGGGCAGACAGGAGGTGCTGCTGCTTTTGGGGTTATTACTCTGATTTGGGGCAGGTTCTGTACAATAAGAAAAAAGGGTTCTTTGGACCAGAGAATTGAAAAAAACTTCAGCTGAAATATTTTTTTCCCCCCACCTCAAACTCTCAGCAGCAAAAAGGAAGCTGTTTATGGGGCCTACCTGAAAGGTTCCTTTTTTCCTGTAACTCTCCAGAGCAGGGGCAAGGGTTGTTTTCAGACAGAAGTCACTCCCTTAGCCACCCCCTCCAGCCAAGATAATTATCTTATTCACAGAAGCCAAATTCTGCTTCTCTAAATTACAGATTATGTTCTTAAAAACTGAAAAACTTTGACACAAGGAAGGGGGAAGAGTTTTCCCCATGCTGCAAGACACAAGGAATTCTCTGCTCGCCAAAAATGTGATTTTTCCACGGTGTTGCTGTCTGGATGCACCACTTCCCTCTCTCCTTCTCTCTTCCCTGCCCTGGTGCTCCTGGAGCGGGGATGTCTAATTCCAAAGCTGAGCTCTGACTAATGCAGGATGTGTGGGAGAGCAGCTCCATGAATAAGAGCTCTCCAAAGCACCAGGATCACGCCAAGTCACTCTTATCACCCAAACAGGATCTCCAGCGTGCACAGGAGCCTTCCTGGGAGGGTTTGATCATTGCTACTGCTCTGTGGAAATCCAGCTGGGGTGACAGAAAATGCAGCAGGAAAAAGCAAGTGGCTGAAATTCAACATAAACAAATACCTTATTTTCATGTAAATGTCAGTAGTAATAAAAGCTTGACGCAAGAAGTGATTAAAGAACAGTCCAGAAAAAACCCCAGCGTGAAAACAGGTCACCTTTCAACCACCACAGGACACAGAACTGTTCCCAAATGAGATGTTTTTCAAAAGTTTTCCATGAGGTGTCTATTACGAACAGCTGAAAATATCAACTGCATCCAAGCTCACATTTAAGGAACAGAGAGCCATTTCAGGTACTTTTCCTGTTGTCAGCTCCCCCTTCCCTCTGTCCAAACTCAAAAGAATATTTGATATTCACGTCCTGGGAACCTCACTGGTGCTTAAACATTGAGCTTAAACCAGATCTCGAGTCTGCCAAGGAGAGGGAATGAGGAGGGAAGCAGACTCACAGGTAAATATTAGTTTGTACTTGAAAAAGCCAGAGCACATTTTAAAGCTGCTTTTGATTTTCATGCCAACCTCACATCATCCTCTATCAACACCTGGAAGGCCAAGGTGACACAGGGGGACAAGCACCTGGTGTCTCTGGCAGCTGCTCCAGAGGGACAGTGACACAGCCAGGGAAATTATGGAAAACAGCCAGCAGAATTCCAGAAACAAGGGATGTTTTTCTTCCTAATTCCTTCCTTTCTGGCCCCTCCTGGCCGGTGCCAGGCACACAGGAGGTGGGCTGGGCTGTGCGTGTGGTTCTGGCACTCTCCAAAAGGGCAGGGAATGCTGTTTGGGAATGCTCTCCTCCTCTCTGCTCCCACACAGGCCTCACATTTTCCTGGGCAATAATGCCACATAAAGCCTGGAAGTTTTCTGAAGTCACAAGAGAGCTCCTTCCTTCTGTCCTGAAGCAGCAGCCCAACACCCTCTGCAGTGCCCAGAATGGGAATCCAGAGCAGACAAAACAATTGCCAGTTCTTTCAAATCCTTCAGTGTTTTCAGCATTCTACAAGTGCACAAATAGATCTGTCCCTCTCTGTGGTGCAGCCAGGATGAGAGGGACACCAAAACTCTGCGTGACAGCCAACACCAACACGCCAGCACTTTGATGTCACCATGAGACCACCACGGCTAGCTCCAAATCTGAGCTCCGGGGGAACTTCTGAGCCAGCCACAATCACCACGCAGATGGAACTCAGACAGGAGACCCAGGAACACCACCCAGCTCCTCTAAACCAACACGATGAGGCACAGAGGGGTAACGCTCAATTATGGCCTTTTTCTGTCTCCTCTGGAGCAGCAAAATGCACTTGCTGGGTGCCTGGGTCAGCAGTGACTCAGAGGACAGAGGGCTTTCCATTGAATCATCCACATGGGTTTAAGCACCCTCCAGGAGAATTCTGTTGATTGGAGATGTCTCACTACCTACACCTTCCCTAAATACTGCCTGGGCTGTCCAGGGCAGGAGAGTGAGGGACACAGCACAGACCAAGGGTGCAAAAGAGCAGGAACCCTGTGAGAACACCTGGATGCTACAAAAAGGAGAAATGGGCAAACACAGATCGAGCAGCGCTGCTCACTCCCACAGCATGTGAGCAAGGACAGAAACTACACAAAGATAGGGAAACAATGGGATAAGTCACAAATATTTGACTTCACAAGTTAAGACAGTTTTCTTTCCCCTCCCCTTGTGACTAAGCCTTTGGTCCACACGCCCACTCCATCCTCAAAAAAACAACTCCGTGAAACAAATGTGATTCTCTAAAACACACAGAGGCAATGACCAACCACCCTCCCCCTCACAGCACTCAGCCTATTTACTTAAGAGTCTGCACCGTCTGCTCTGTTTGTAACAGGATCCAACTCCCCCCCTCCATTAGACACTAAACAGCAGCAAGTCCAACCCCTCTTCACTTTCCTTATCCCATTCCCAAACCTCCAAGTCTGCAGACATCCTTCTCCCAGCTGAACTTGCTGCAATCACTCCTGCAGTGTCCAGTGTGCCAGCTGATCCCAAACCAGCACTCAAATCCACACTGAGAGCTGTGCCAGGGGATCTCCCCTAGAGGAGAGATCTGGCAGCTCCATGCTCTGCCTCCCAACATCCCTAAACCCATCAGCTCAAGCTCTGTGCCACACCTTAACGGGTTAAACTGGCTGAGGGGAGGTTTGGATTCAACCTAAGGAAGGAATTCCTGCCTGCTGAAGGTGGGAAGCTGGCACAGCGTGTCCAGAGAAGCTGGGGCTGGATTCCTGCAAGTGTCCCAGGCCAGGCTGGACAGGGCTTGGAGCAGCCTGGGTCAGTGGAAAGTGTCCCTGCCATGGCAGGGGTGGAATTGGGTGGGATTTAGGGCCCTTCACACCCAAACCTTTCTGTTCTTCTCTGATTCTGCACCTCACCTGTCGTGTGTCTCTCTGTGCTGCCCCAGCACTGCTGGAGAAATGGCAAAGCCACTGCCTGTACCTGCAGCCAGAAACCCCAGGCTCAGCCCCATCCTGGCACAGACTTGCTGCATCAAACCTTACTCTAGAAACCATCCAGAACCACTGCTCCAGACCACACCTAGTAGCCCTCCCAGCCATTTTCTGATATATTTTCTTATGCAAAAGCTAAAGAAAGAAAAAAAAAATCCAAACCTCTGAAGCAAGTGAAGACCTACACCTTCTTTTTCCTTTTAGCAATCAAAACAACTTGCCTGTCCTTATGTCATCCCAGCTAATCTCTTCCTCCTCTCTGGCACATCAGATAAATATCTTGTTCCTCCAACCCATCAGAGAACACAGATGCTAAAATTATCACTCTGACCCATCAATCACCCTCCTCTGTCACACTGTCCCACACCTTCTCAGAGGTATTAAGTTGAAAACCCTGTCCTCAAGGCAGTCCAGCCCTCTTTGATAACACACTTGAGAGCTCATAACAACAGCAGCTTCTCCCAAACTCCATGTCCAGACTGGACATCCCCCACATGTTCCCTCTGGCTTCTCCATCCCTCCCACCTGGGCCCCTCTCCCTGCTTTTGGCAGCTTTCAGCATTACAGTGGTGTAAAAATTCCTTCCAGCCCTGAAGAGATGGAAGGATGATCCTTCACCATCTCGTTTCCTTGGGAAGGCTGATTAAACTGAGAGCACCAAGCAGGATCAACATCATGCAAGCAAACAAAAAGGTTTGCAGGGAGCAGATAGTGCAAAATTATTGAAGTAATTAATACAGCCCATGGTTACAGTTTTCTCTGGATATTCCCAGGAGTACTGCCTTGCATCTTTGAGCCTGCCAGCTCCTCAGTGCAGGGACAGTCTGTATTTTTCCCCCTCTTTTAAAGCAATAAGCACGTTCTTGGCAGCTAAATTATTAATAAGGAACAAATGGTAATTGATTTATAGATGAGCCTGAAAAAGAGGATTTGTCTTCTTCAGTCTTTCAAGTCACTATGCCCACATGGCTTAGTGCTGGTTCTATCCCCTCCAAAATGTCCCACCCAGACCTTTAATGCAGCACATCCAACTCCAAATGATCTGTGGTTATGTGACCCCTTTACCGCTGTTGTATCTGACCAATGACCAGATATTGCAAAAGAGAAACAAAGTGCTCATTGTTCCTCCTGTCTCCCTCTCTTCTCAGCCAGCAAGAAAAAGCTTAACTGGATTAATTCTTAAGATTTTATTTTTATCCATTGTGAGCTTGTGAGCAAAAAAAATAAAAAAAAATACTCATGGAAAAGATGAGTTTTGAATTCAGGCTTTGAATATGCTGAGCTTGGGGAATTAGCTCTCAGTGCTGGTGGAAAGTTCCACAGTTCTGGCTCAGGACTTCACACCAGAAGTCTCTGTCCTGCTCCTCAGAGCACGACTTTCTCACATTTCAGCTCCAGCACTCGCAACAACAATCTGCACTCCTGTTCTGCTGCCTGACCTGAGGATCTCCAGGCAGGTCTTCCCCTGTGAGGCAGGAGGAGAGCAGCTCCTGTACAGGCTGCTCTGTTTATTGTAATTACCAGCACCACACACCCTCCCCACTGCTTTCACAACATTCCCCACAACTTGTTTGGCACTGAGGATTGATCAGCAGCCAGCCTGCCACAAACTCAACCTTTCTTTACTGAAAGCAACCCAAAGTTTGTTTCTAGAAACGTTATGGAGATGACATGTAAAACACACAGCGCTGCTGCTTAAAGGCTGGCTCAATCCCAAACAAAGGGAGCTCTTCCATGAGGCAAAAACAGACCTTCAAAGGCTTGTGGGCAAATATACTGTCACTGAATATTTTGTCATGGAAGCAAGAGCCTAAAAATATACCAGGAGCAGATAATGCAGTGCGACAGCCCGGCGCACATCCTGCCTGCGCTCTGTAAACAGCCCGATGTGAACTGGCACCATTGTACAAATCAGGCCACCCATACCAAAAAGTAGGACAGTGGCTTGTGACCAACTGCAGCCTCCATCCCAGAGCCTGTGCTCCTCCTGCAGCCTCCATCCCAAACCCCTGTGCTCCTCCTGCAGCCTCCATCCCAAACCCCTGTGCTCCTTGCCCCACAGATCCCGCTCTTTGGGAGCAGTGGTGGGAAGCTCCGGTGGGAGCGTGGCTGGGTTGTCTCAGGAATTGGGAGAGGTGAGGAAGGGACGCTTTGGGGCCCATCCCTGCACCCAGGGCTGCACCACGTCCTGCCTACGGCAGGAAACCCAGCCTGGGGATGTGCTGATTCACCACAGGGTTGTAATTCTGAAAATACTTCTCCTCCTCCTCCTCCCTAGCAGGGAAGGGCTGTTGGTATCTCCTTTCTCTCAGCACAAACCAAAGATAAAATACGAGTGCCCCGGGTAACTTGAATACATCATATTCTGCATTCCTTGCTCCCATTTGCAATATTTAGGCTTGAAGGGGAAAATATTTTGTTCAGCATAAATAAGAGAATGGTAAAAGCCACACCAGATTGAAAAAAGTGAGGTTCTGGGGACACAGTTCTCCAACAGAGCAAAGTGAGATGAATTTCTTGTTCTAGAACATAAAGCTTAGCTGGATTTGGTAATTAAACCCAAGTTCTCAAAATCTTCAGGTGTTTTTTAAGTGTTTCATCCTTATCAAAATTGTCCCCATTGCTCTCAGTGCTTTTCTGTAAATACAAGTGACAGGTCCCTGCTGTGCAAGTTGCAAGGACTCTGGAAACACTCCAGGAGTTCCAACACCACAAAACTAGATGTCAAAACTTGAAATCATTAATGCACTTATGCATAACAGCTCCCAAAACAAAAAGCCCTGAAGGATCCTCGGGTAGAAGCCAGGAGCATTCAGACAGTTTTAATCTGTTCAGAACCTCCCCTGTGCCCAGAGCTATGGAAAGTCCTCAGGAGGAACAGGGTGTCCAGAAAGGCAAACAAAAGCAGCCTCCCCAAACCTGAAAGGTTTGTTTCCTTCCAGGAGAGCTCTCCAGCTGAACCTGAATTTGCACATGGAACAAATTCAGCAAATTCCATTCCAGCCCTTCACACTGCCTCTTGAGGATCCCATTGTTTGATGGCAGCACCCACTAATCCCCGTTAAAGCCCATCCAGATATCGGGGCTAAAACACAACCAGCAAAGGAGAGAAAGTCCCTGAGCCAGGAATTTCCATTTCCAGCAGGATGAGCAGGTAAATGAGATGGACAAACAGGAAGGAGCAGTTACTGTGCAGAGGGGTGTGAAGTGGCTTCGTGGGGAAAAGGAATTAAGAACATCCCCATCCCATTCTTCCTGGAGCAATTAATCACATTTCACTTTCAAAACATGGGTGCTAAAGTCCAGGTGAGCAAATCCTGGGAAATACATGGTTTCTTTTTACAGGCAGGGGATGAAAAGAGGGGAAAATATATGCTAAGAACTGAAAATATACATTTTTTTCCTGAAAATCAGAGTGGCAGCAGGAAGGGAAGGCTGTGGGGAAATGTGTGTATGAGTAAAGCAAAGAGCACCAATCCTTTCTGCTTTCCTCTGCTGATCACCCTTGATAAATTATCATGACTCTTTAGGGATGCTTTTAAAGTCTGCTTTTTATTATTTACTCGTATTTTTTAAAAAGATAAGATTGTCTCTGCCTTTGAAACTTCCACAAGGGCCACACACTCCCACACAGGATTTCACTGCTATAAAAGCTCTGGCTGCTCAGCCAGCTACTACTTAGTAATGAAAAAAGCAACATGGATGGCTACAAGAGGCACTGGTATGGAAACCATGCAAAAAGGTGATTTTTTGAACACTTGATGTTAATAACAAAATAAGAAATAAGTGAAATAAAAATGAAATTAAAAAATAAATAAAATGAAAAATAAATAAAAAGAAAGAATAAGGATATAAAAATTAAAATATAAAATAAATAAAACAAAAATTAAATTAAAAATAAAAATAAAAAAATAAATAAAAATAAATAAAAATAATAAAAATAATAAATAAAATTAAAAATTAAAAAAACAGAAAAATAAAAATAATAAAAATAAAATAAAAATAAAATACAAAATATAAATAAAATAAAAATAATTAAATTAAGAATAAAAATAATAATAAAACAAAAATAAAATAAAAAATAAGATAATGTAAAATAAAATAAAGTAGCTGGAGCGAGGCCAGAGTGCCCAGTGGGGGAATCCTTCCCTGTACCAAGGCTGCTGCATTCCTGACTCACAAGTGAAGGTGCATCCAGTGGCTGTGTCAGGTGCTGGCTTTGCAAAATCGTTTCCTGCTAATGGCTTCTTAATTGTTTTCTGACAGAGTGAGACATTCCCCAGAGGGCTGTGGAGCCAGGAATTGGGAATTCACCATGCCATTTGTCACAGGGGTGTGGAGCAGCAGCCACCTGCTCCCCAGCCCTGCCATCCCCACCTGCAAAGAGCTGTCCAGGGAACGACCCCTCCTCACCCACCCTGGCATTCCAGAGGCCTTGGAATGTTGGAGCATTTGCTGGATTTTGTGCATCAGCTCCATTCATTTAACTGCTCAATCCAAGCATGGCCTCACAGGGCCCTGAAGAATTCCTGGATTGAGGCAGAGCTTTGCTGTGCTCAGCTAGGATGAAAGAGACTTTGAAATCTTAAAACACTGCTGTTCTCTTAGATAATGAAGTGTTTTAACAAATAAAAATAACATTTTATTTCAGCCCCAGCAGGCAGTGCTGTCTGAGGTACCTCAAGGCAACAGCTATGAATTCTGATTTAAAGGGAACACTCACCCCACTCTGCTCAATCTGAATAAAAGCAAACTTATTTAGCATTTTGCTTCCTGCTGCAAAGATTCCACTGTTGCCTGCGAGATGAGGAAAACCAAGGTGGAATATCATGTGTCACTTCCTTTTCATCCCATGCAAACCTGGGCTCAGCTCAAGGGTGGGGACAGGCACCCTCCTTTCACCTCAGCTTTCAGGCACAATAAATTAAGAAGGGTGGGCCTCCACTCAAAGCAAGTTTTCTTTAAAGCTCCGTATTCATCAAATCCCTTCAGAACAAGTTCATTTGAATGTATTTAATTTTACTTGGAGACTGATAATAGCTCGAGTGTATTGCATCATCTTCACTAGAACAGTAATGTCTTTGGAGTTTCTTTTTAGTAGCTGCCTCAGACATGCCTTAGATAATTTTGTTGGCCAACTGAGGACTAATGCAAGACATATTCTATGAATAAATGCATTTCCAGAGCGTCAGTCTCAGAAGGTGATTTTGCAAATGGCCAATGAGAAGTGCCTGCTTTGAAGTGTTCCTGGAACTTAAACCACTGATCAAATTCTACCAAAAAAAGGCTCAGAGAAATGTTACTTCAGACTGGGTTTATCTTTCCTATAAATGCAAACTACTGCATTAAAAACAGAACTTTCCCCTATTAAATGTGCACTTTCACAGCTTGGGAGTATTTAACTGAGGTGCTTAAAGTCAACATTTCATTTTCTTTCTTGGAGCAGTTGAAAAAACTTAAAGCCAAAGTTTTCACTGAATGGAAAAGGTAACTCCAAATGTATTTTCCCTAAAAATAAAGGATGAACTTGTACCAGCCTGTGTGAAGGACCCAGTGACAGAGAGTTAACACCACTCCAGCTTGCTTTGCTCTAGAAAGGATTTCCCAGCCAGCAGCCTCCTGTTTTTTCCTTATCCAAAAGGCTCCTGATGTTTCCTCAGGGGCTGAGGATCCAGAGATTTCTGCCCTGCTGGTGGAAATCATTGCACAAGGAAAGGGGGAAAGAGACTTTGAGCTCTGTGGGAGCCTCTGGGCACTGCCCAAACCCCCAGCAGGGCATTTATTCTCTTGTTTCAACACGTTTAATTTGATTGTCCACCTCCTGAAGCAATCCTGGCCCAAACTGCCCAAGCCCTGCTGGGTTTGTTCTCCACCAGTGAAATTCCAGAGTGCTCTGCCCAAAATTCAGCACAGCACAAAATGCACCGGGTTCTCCTATCACAGCACTCTAAAAACAGCCTGGTGGATATTTTGGGGAGGAAAGGAGTGGAGCTTGGTACAGGGAAGGATTCATTGCATTTCTTTTCTAAGATTATTTTGCTCTGCTTTGTCACAACATTAAACTTCTTTGACTTTACACAGAATGTTTACAACACGTCTGGGCAAATTTAGTGATGCATATTTCTCAAACTTAATTCCTTTCACACAGATATTCCTTTTTGAACAGTAAAAATCCCAGGACTTTCCATATGCCCAAAACTCCAGAATGCCATTGCTGGCTGATATTAATGCACATCGAGCCCCTGCATGGCTGAGGAGAACCTTAAAAAAAACCCAAGAATAGAAACAAAACAGATATAACACACCTATAAATAATCAAAAACAGCAAAGAAAGGTGAGCAGAATACCATTATTTTCTCTATGTAAAAGCTTGAGAAAGTTGGCTTAAAGGAGTTGGGAAGTATTTTTCACAGTCAATGATTAAGATGTGCAGCTCCTCGCCATAGGGTGTTGTGGAGACAAAAAGTATAAGCTGAGAAAAGTGTTATAAATAAATATTTAGATTAAAAAAAAGCCATCAGAGCTATTAAATACAAAAATATCGATTAAATCCCCCCCTCAGATAGGCCCTAGCTAGTCTGGTAGGATCTGTGAGGCTATACCAGAGGAGGTATAATTGTGCATTTGCTTTATTCTTACACTCTTTTCCTAAACATTTGCTACTGGCTGCTAAGGGAAGCCCCAAAAATACACCAAAGCAGCCCAAAACTCAGCAGAGCTCAGAAATGCCTCCCTTTAAATCAGCAGACATTTCAAAGAAAGCACACAATGGTGCTGCCAGCTCGCTCTCGATGGAACATTTTGTTTTAAAAGGCTGTTTTCTGCTGTCAGGATCACAGCAATCCCCAAGACACCCGTGCTGGGAAGTGTCAGCAGTGCAAAAAGAGGCTTCAAGGAGGATGGGAGGCTTTCAAACAGGGAAAAACCACCTGGGTTCTTTCCAGTGGTGGTGCAAGAGTGCTGTTACTCCACCTCAGATGGCATTATTAGTCCTTGGGCACACGGATTTGCTGCTCTCATTTTGCTGTGGTTTTCCGAACATTAGGTTTTTATAGGAGAGTTTTGCAGCAAGTTTGTGGGAAATGACATCACTAGTCCTCAGTTCAATTGGTTTAATACAGAAAGCTGCCTTCAAAAGAGCTTTTAAAATACTTTTTTTTAATGGTTCTTTAGGATTTGCAAAAAATGCTAGTGCATCCAAGGCTGTAAAGTTACATAAAGAACTTCCAATTCAAACATCTGAACACTTATCCAGCTTCATTCTCTGTGCTGCTAATTAATCACAAGCTGATTTCCTTCAGCACTGTGTTTATTTTAGCAGTGTGGCTGTCCAGGATCCACCTTCCAGAACCCAGCACTAACCATGTTCCATAAAACAGAACATTCACTGCCACACTGGAAAAAATTCCCATGGAATCACTGGTTTGGCTTCTACCAACAGCACAAAAGGCAACGGGGCTCTGGAAGTCTCCGCTCACAAAGAGTGAAATATTTCTCAAGAAGCTGATAACGATAATTTTGGGAGAATAATCAGGTTTTTCAGTACAAAGCAGAAGCTGAGGGAGCGTGTGGGTAACCAAGGGAGGGCCAGGCTGGGAGGGAGGCTCAGCCTTCCTGTGCCACTTGTCACAATTTGTCCCCAAAAAAGCAACTAAACCCCGAGGGAGCATGGAGTTCCAGAGGAGCCCTGTGGTCCAACATCTGGAACAGGAAAAAGGCACAAAGGAGCAGAGACAGGAAGGCGAGAGGCACAATGGGCTCTTTTTAGAGCAGCGATAAAACAGCACAGAAAAGACAAATCTCAGTGCTGGGGCTGAAGCTTCTGGGCAAGGAGTTTTGGAGATGATAAATCTGAGGTGCCTTGAGAGCTGCAGGTTGGGAAGGAGAGCTCATCTTCCCTGGCACTGTGAGGATGTGAAAGGATCCCACTCTCCCTACTTCCCTTCACAATTCTCTTTATTTCTCCATGAGATATGAAACATTCCTTCCCTGGAAAAGCTTCCAGGAAGATGCAGAAACAGAGCACACTTCAAAAGAACCTCTGCTGGGCTTGCTTTGTTTCATTTACAGCACTAATTGCTTTTTAAATGGCATTTCGTGATAGATTACAAACAATGAAATCTTGTTGACTGGGTATGAAGGGTGATAAATGAAGGTCAGTGTCACCATGAGCTTAACTGGTACTAATGGCTCAGCAGGCAGCAGTTACAGAATATTCCAAGCTGGAAGGAACCCACAAGGACCACTGAGTCCAGCTCTTAATTAAATGGCCCTTATGGGTGGCACAATCCCAAAAATATCAAAGTGTTATGTTCTCCATTGATGAAAAAATGCACATTTCCAGGCACGATACCCAAAAGTCACAAAGTAAAAGCAACTTGCTTTGCCAAAAAACCAAACCCGAGCCCCCAAAACAACAAATAGAGAACAAGCCTTGTGAAAAATTGATGGTTTGACCTTGTCAAAATTGTGGGCTGCATGTACTCACCACTCCTTGTAGGACCACATTCCCAAAGAACAAGCTCTCCTTCATGTGGGGTGTTACTGATTAAAATGATTTAGGAATACTTTTTTTTTTTTCTCCTTTTTCTTTTCCCTACCAATTGTTCCTTGTGTTTTGGTTCTGTTTATGCAACCAAGGCCTTTCACTCTTAACCACCACCCAGCTCCGTTGAACATTTGGGCTCTGTTATTTGCTGGTGGCCAGGGGAGCACAGGGCTGGGTTTCAAACTGGCAAAAATCCCATGCAGAGCTTTGGAACTCTCCTCTCCCCCCATTAAATTGAATTAAAATGTGTTTCTTGTGATCCTTTTTTTGCCAGAAGCCCTACTGTTGCTGCAGTATAATAATAATATATATATATATATATATCACTAAGGATATATATTTTTAAAAAGTGAAGTTCTAAGTAATCCTGCTTGGTCATCCTCAAGCAACCTGCAGGGTTATCCAATGTTTTTCCAACTGCTAACACCTCTGCTGGCACATCCCAACCCATTACTAGCAAGGATTTTTCAGAAGATCAATCCTACCTGAGCCACTCCAGGAACCAGTTTGGGTTTTAGGTGAGTTTTCTCTCTAGTTTGCTCCCTGCCATGCCACAGGGATGCTGCAATGAAGCCTCTGCACCCTGCTCTATCCCCAAAAAGAAACATTGCTCACCACACTGAAATTCTACACAATGTTTTTAAGAGCATTAAATCTTCCCTCCTTGCACCATTACACAACTTAATGCCCACAATAACCTGAAAAATACAATTTTATCTTAAATGTAATTATGCAATTCTCTGGCCCCCATTTCAGCAGACACATCTGTTTCAGATACACTTTCACTCACTTGTCTCAGTGCCCCAAGGAATGATTTGTTCCATTTCAAAGCAAGGAAACTGAGGCACAGGGACACTCACAGACCTGGAGGATGGCAAGAAGGAAGTGCAGCTCCCCCAGTTCTCTCGTGTCACATGTGTGTGGTTTGAGAAACTAACTGCAACAAGAAATAATTTATCTTATAAATTTATCTAATATCTCACAGTGACAAGACAGGAAATTCTTCATAATAACTTCCAGCAGTTAAGATGAACATTTCTTACATGTATTCTATCATAAAATAGACATTTCTAATTTTTTTTCCCTGGTTGTTACAACTCTCCTGCCTAAAACCTTGGAGAAGTGTGTTTAGACCAAATGTGCAATCCTGACATCCTTTTCACAGCACAGCCACCCCTGCTGCATCAGCCGAGCCCAGGGCAGACAAAATCCCAAAAACCAGCTCCCTTGTTCCTCTCTGCAGACTTAGGACTTGATCCAAAGCTCAGGAGGAGTTTGGGAAATGCACACAGGCTCTGGATCAGGCCAGTCATGTCTGTGTATAGATTTACTTACTATAACTTAAAAATAATCATAAAAAAAAATCTTCTCACACTCCAGGGCTTCCACGTCATTCCCATGTTGCTCCAGTAGTGAATTCTGTAGATTGCCCTTGACCAGTCACCCTCTCTCTCACAGGTCACTGGGAAAATGAAATACTGACTCCTCCCTTGCAAATGTTCATATCTCTGTCCCATCTATTCCATGTGGTTTGGCAGAATGGAATACATTTTGAATGAGTACGGAGTGAGTCTTTACAGCAGCAGTCTCTTATTAATTGGCCGTTATTTCAAAAAAAAATTCTTTTGGAGTGTCTCTTGTGGGAATTCCATGTGCTCAGGCTGTGCAGGAGGCCTCCAGGGTTACTCAGAGGAGAAGAGCTTCACTGGAGCTTCTCCAAGAAAGTAAACACAAAACCAAACTGAAGTGCCCACGTTGCAGCTTCACACTTCAACAAAAAAAAACCTTCCCTCTCTGCTGACACACAGCACAATTTTCCCTCCAAGGAGTCAGGAAAACACACGTGAAGCACACCCAGAGTGAAACCACAGGGCTTGGACAACCTCTGAGTGGCACCACTGAAACCCAGGAGTTCATGGATCTGCAGAGCCAAGGTCAGAGCAGGAGGACAAGGGAAGAACTCTCCCCAACATCCTTTCCTCCCTCCTGGGCACATTCCCCACCCAAGGCCTTCAAAGGCACCAGGCTGGTAAAAGCTGAGTCTGTCCAGGCTCTCCACCTGGGGATGTCCTGGGGACTTCCCTCCTCTCTGAGTCAGTGGCTCCAAACCACTCAGCCCCGACCTCAGGGGTCTGGAGCAGCTTCACTTTTACACCCTGAGTTACTCATGTGCAAATTCCAGCCCAGGCCACAAACACCTCTGCACCTTCTGGGCTGCCCTGGGGTTTGAGGTTTTCTGGTCAGCCAAGCACACCAGGCTGCAGGCACAGCCTCCTCTGAGAAGGACTTGGAAGACTTTTAATAATTTGAAGAGCATTAGTGAGGAACCCCCCCATCAATTCTGGTTAAACCAAAACACCACTGGAAGGGACAGCAGACACCAAAAGCAGAAGGGATCTTCCAGCTTAAAAAAGCTCTGTAACCTGCAGGAGTGACAGGGAAGCTGAGGTTTTTGCCAGAACAAAGGAAATAGAGAGGTTCCCAGCATGGAACTTCAGCCCCCAGATCACCTCTGGTGGGTGCAAACAGCCTCATCTCATCACACCGGGGTAAAACTGTGATGGGATGGAGTTCATCTCCCCTTCCACAGCCTCCACCAGTGCTGGGAAGAAGGCAGCTGGCACTCATCTGGACACAAGCACTCAAAGCTCTGATTAAAAACTCCTGAAGCCAAGTCTGAAAGAGCTGTAGCACCTGCGAGAAAGGCAACACTCATTAACTCAAGAATTTCCCGGCTTGTTAAGTGCTACATTTTTTGACAGTATTTCAAGTGCAGGGCCAAAACACACCAACATCTGTAATGAAACTCCAAACTAGCAAAAAAACCCACTGAAAAACCTGCCCCCACATATATGTACACAAAAACCAAGACAGCACAACAAGAATAGGAACAAAAACCATCGAATCACCAGCCACAAAAATAGAGCAAAGAAGTTTAATGGTGTTTAATAAGAAACATTTAACAAATGAAGTCATTTAAAGCTTAAAAGTCTAAAAGTTTAGAGGAACAACAGAGTATTAACTTCGAGAAGGAAGATTATTTTGCTCATACACTTTCTCTGGGGGAAAAAACAAACAGAAAACCTGTAAGTTTAAGGATATTTTTACTTTTCTAATAGGCATCATTTAAATAGGCACATATAAAACTATCTGGAGTGCTTGGATGCATAAAATTTATGATTTTAAAGTATTTTTTCCCAGAATTGTACAAACTATACAGGGCACAACTTCAGTTTTAGACAGGGTGCCAGTAACCTTTCTCTTCCTGCTCTGCTAAAGCCTCTCTAAAAATTGGAAAATATTGCATAGAAACTGTGTTGCAATTCCTAAGCACGTCAGGGTCAGAAAAAGTTCACTCTCAGAAAAAGTTCACTCTTCCCTTTGAACTTTCTTGCCTCTGTGGGCTATAGTCAAATTCTCGGTGTTATTTTAACATGGTTTTTAAAGTTTAATTTCCTTTTTGTGGCTTTGCATTATTAACATCACTGACGTTAAAAGCGATAGGCAGGCCCCTTTTCATCTCTCACAAACCAGGGAAATATTTGTGAATTCCTCCCCCACCACCACCAAAAAAATTAATTAAAAACTTGCTTCAGCGACCCTCTGCAGTTGCTGCACGGAAGTCAAGAGGAAGAATCCTTTTCCCTTCAGAGGAACTGGGATTTTTCTAATCCACTTTTGCCAGGATGTTTAGCAGGGCAAGGAGTCAGTGTTCAGCCTCACCCAGAGTGTCCTGAATTGGTTCCCTCTGGATCTGAGGCTCGGTATTTGACACATCATTTAAAATAAGCAAAGCCAAGGCCAGTTTTAAACAAGTCTCACTGTTGGGGCAGAGAGGAACCAACCAGACCAGCAAAGATTTGCAAGGATCTGTTTCAAATCAACATCATCTCTACCCCCCTAAACCTCTTTGTGCCCTTCTGGCAGCTGCTGCACTGATGATGTAGTTTGGATTTTATATTTTTTGTTTCCACAAAGGCAAAGCCTGTTATTGGATTCTACACTCTGGGGTGCTTCTTTTGGGATCTAACAGCAAGATAAGGCAGGTGCTACAGCTGGGAATTCTGGGCACCTGGCTGGGAACAGCAGGAGAGCAAAAAATACTGGATGCAGAGGAAGTATCTCAGTGACCCAGGCTCTGGGATTAACCTCAGCCAGGCAGGAGCACTGAGCTTTACTTTTTTAAAGCAGCAATAACAGCAAATCAACAATAAGTAAATAAAGTGTTTGAAAACCAAAGTCAGCTGGAAAATAGAATTCCATTCTCAAATAAGTTCTATGCATAACCTGCTCTTTGTTTTTTTCATGTAGAACTCTATCCTCATTGCATATTAATGCACTAAAGTAACCTGAAAAAATCAGGTTAGTAGAGCATGAGTCTGAGAGGGGCTGGTGAGCCCTCAGCACCTGGGGGAAAAAATAAATATCAAGGTGTTCTGTCAGAGGTACTTTTAATACTCGAGGAACACAGCTTCAAGCATCTGATTTCATAGAATCTTTGATTCCAGTTTGAAAAAAAACCAAAAAAACAAAAACCACCAAACCAAAAATAACCCAGCACATAAATCCAGTTCAGATCCTAGAAGCTTTTCTGTAGCAGCCACTATGTGCCATAGGAAAGCAGAAATTCATCTGACTCCGAAGCACTGAAAAAAAAAGTCATTTAACAGAACCAAGTTAGCAAGGACAGTTTGATGACAGTTTTTCCGTGATGACAGGCTTCTAAAAGATATGCCAGTTACAATAAATATTTCCAAATTAGATATCTGGCATTAAGTCGAGAGAGCCAAAGGCTTAGAGATGTCACATAACATAAATGCAGCTCTGTTTAATTTGCAGCTTCTGAAGCACTGAAACCCTGGGCTTGCTCTCTCTTTTCTCCCTTTCCCCTCTCCCTTTTTTGATATGCCAAATCCATGACCAACACAAGAAACTCCTTTGCTCGGCTGTGACTAACATTTATCATTTGTGTATAAAGTAGCCATTATTCACCCAAATGCGAATTCAGCAAGTGCTTTTAAAAATCACCCACCCCCCAGCAAGAACCGCAAACCAAACAGCCGCCCACACCCCGGCTGGAGCAAGGCTCTGCATTCCTGAGCGCTGAATAACAGGAGCCTCTTTGAATCCAGAATGAATCCTGAATTCTTGCTGCTCCTAAAGCTTGGGAGAGACCTTCCCGTAGTGCAGAATTGATGCTGCAGCGGCAGCTTGGGTCACACCTCAGAGTTCACCTTCAAGATGCTCCTGGTGTCTTTTTCCTAACCAAAAAAGTAAGTAAAAATGGGGAAAACTCTCAAGATTTTTTTTTTAAGAAGGTAAATATTTGTATATATGTGTGCATCTAAGCAATAAAGGAACAAGACCCTGAAAGACTGAATATAAAAAGAGCTCTCGGCTGCAGCTGCTGGGTGATCCAGCTCCAAACTGATGCCAAGGATGATGCCACTCATGGTCAGTGACCCGGGCAGGAAAAGCCAACCCTGGCACCAACAAGGACCAGAGGCACCCAGAGCCGATTGCTTCACCCAGAGGAAGAAGGGATTTGTTCCCCATCCCCGTTCCCAGAGGGACCCTGGAGAGGCCGGTTTGGGATCCGGGATCTGTCCCAGCTCTGCGGCTCTTCCATCCCGATTCTCCCTGCTCTGCCCATCGCCCCCAGGCCCCCTTGCAGTGCAGGACAGGCTCCAGGGACAGCACACACAGCTGCTTCGGGCTAAAACGGGACAAAAAGCCTGGAAAAACCAGTGGCAGCTCTGGCTGGAGAGCAGCGAAGGCCCAGGGAGCCTCTGGCAGCTGCAGAAGCAATTTGGGGCAGTTCCCCCCACTGGAACTCCTCTCAGAGTAAAACCACAAATATTTCCAAACGATGAAATTCAGCCACAAATAAATCCTCAACAATATGCAGATAAATTGCTTGTGTTTGAAATCACTTCTTTACCTACCATGAAGCTGAGTCAGTTCTCAACTTCCACTTGATCCGGCCAGGAGAGCCCAGCCTGTGGGGTAGGAACCAAAGCCTCACCCCAGAGTCCTGGAAATGCTGATTTTCCACACAACACCTTCCCTCCACACTTCCAGGGCTGAAAAGGGACCTGGAAATGCTGATTTTCCACACAACACCTTCCCTCCACACTTCCAGGGCTGAAAAACCTGAGTTTTGCTGCACACAAAAGTGATTTCCAGATTTGCATCAGCAGCTGGATTTGAAGATCTTTACCAGCAAACCTGATATCACTCTTGACTTTAAGTCCTGTATTTTCCTTTTATCCAGTGTTAATGTAACATTTCCATGCTAGGGAGCAGTCATGGATGGAGTAAAACATCACCATCCAAACACTGCTGTACAACACTCTGCATATCCATTTAATTATTTATTAGGCTGGGGAAGGCACCAAATGCTTTGGGGTTGCTGCTCTACTCCATTCATGTTATGCCTTAACTGGGTTTTTTTTTAATTCTTTGAAGCAAAAAAAAAGAGCAAATAAATCCAATACTAAAGACATTTAAAAATGTGATTGCTATTCTGAGTAATTGACTAATGCTAGGTAAAAATTAATACATTTTTTTTGCTGTAAAAAGTAATCAAACATCTTATGCTGGTGCTGTATCAAGGCTCAGAAAGTTGATTTTCTTTTGCTGCCACCTTTGCCAAGATCTTTCTGGGAAGGCCTGGAAGCTCCTGTGATGCCTCACATGGCAGCAGGTACCCAAGGTGCTGAGCCAATATGATAATCCTGTATTGCTAAATCTGCTATTTCCCCGAAAAACCTTGAATCACACTCAGGACTCACTTGGCCAAAGGCACCGGATATTACTTTTTACAAAACCTGTCACCACCGCTTCCAAGTCAGCAAAAAATTGCTGGAGAGAACCAAAATCCCTCCAGGCACTTCCGATGGGAACGTCAGGGCCTCTCTCCTTCCTCCCCTCACCTTTGAGTGCCTGAATGTGAACAGTCCAGGAAAAAACGACAAAAAATACAAAAATACAAATTTTGGCCATTGTAAAGCCTAGTAATTTTTGTCCATAAATCAGAATCCAGGTCTTACACAACAAGTTATTTTGGTGAATAAAAGAACACCCAGAGAAAGTGTAAATGGGCAGAAGAAAGAACTGGGGATGGGTTAACTGAGGGGAAGATTCCAAGAAGTTCTGTTCTGTATTTATGGAGTATCTAGCACTTTACCCCCAGAAAGGGCCCAGCACAATCAATGGCTCTCCAGAACTGTCAGCTGCTGCTAATTTACACTTCCATAGCTGCCATCTGCTATTCAGCCCTTTGTGACACAGCCACCAGCCCAGGACCTCTAACCAGTACTCAAAGACACAAATTTTATACGTGTTCCCCCAAACAGGAAAGGAAAACATTTAATCCAATCGTGGTTTCATCACTCCTAGTTTGGGTCACACAGCCAGGAAATCATGTTGCAGTATCTTCAGCTATTGGCCCTGAATTTCAGGGAGAAATCAAAGATTCACTGATATTTTAGGTAAATTAATGAAGACCTGAGAATTCCAAGCAAGAAAAAAAATGCTAAATGATCCTCAGGTGCATGAGTTCCTGATAGCTTCCTATCATTTCCAAAGTACATTTTATGTACCCACATGGAAGAAGGAAATGCTTAGCTTACATTAAAAGCAAGCGTCACCAGGAGGATTTCTTTGTTCCTTTCAGAGTATTCTGAAAATTATTTTTTAAATTCATGCTGTTAGTCTGCCATTAGATTTTTTTTTTTTTTAATCTGCATGTTATTTCCCTTTGAAATCCCTGCTGGTAAAACACAGCCCCACAAAAAACTGCAACAGAACTAATTGCTTACACTTAGTCCCAGCACCTCTTAGTGCTGGAATTTCCTCCTTCAGAACTGCCTCCCAACTCCAGCACAGGATGCACATCCCAGATTTGATCAGAAAAGAAGGGCAGAGATCAAAGATTCCGCAAACTGGATGACAAATATCCAACTGTATGAGTCACTCCCAGCAGAATCAGCATGATAATGCTGAGCCCTGTAGCCAGGATTATACCCATGGTGGAAAACAATGGGACATATGGGCACAAGGAATATTCCTCTTTCTTTAAAAATCTCTATTGTTTAAGAACAAAGCAAACCACATCCAAATACATCTGGCATCAACATCTAACAGTTTTGCAAGCTGATCCTTCTTTTCAAAACCCCCCAAAAAAAACCTGTACATCCGAGTATGCCATAAATTTTGCTGGAGCACACGATGAGCCTGGCCATTTTCTGGAGGAGGAAGTGAACTCCTGCATTGTCCTGCTCACCCCAGGCTGCTCCTCTGGGAGCCAAGTGGCCCCATCCCACCTCCCTCCTTCCCTTTCATGCGGCCTCGGGCACACTTTCCCTGGGAAAGATGGTGGCTGGGAATGGGCTGTTTGTCCCACGGTTCATCCCATCCCCTGCTTAGATGTGAAGAGTGGCTGGGAAAGAGGGCAGCTGGGAGCTGGAGGAGTTTCACCCTGGAATGCGATGGCAGAGCTGCTTTTAAACCACATCGTCCCTCCTGCTGCCAAAAGGAAGCGGCTCATGTGCTGCACAGAGGAGGAACAGCGAGGAAAATGGGAATGTGCTCCCACAAAAAGCTGGAGGCACCACCGACTGCTGCGTGTCAGCACCCAGGAAATCCAGAGGTGCAGAAAATGCTGGAGCGCTCCCTTGTCCTTGTACTGCACCCTGGATGTGATTTCTGACCAAGGAACCCCAAATAGGAACGAGCCAACCCTAAAATTCCCCCAGAGAAATGAAGCATCATTAAATGCAAATCAGGATTACTTAGGGACAGGCTGTGACAGTCCCCCCACCCTGAGAGAAAGAACAGGGCCCACTTCAGGTCCAGTTAGGGCAAGCTGGACACCAATTTCCATTTGTATGAGCTATTCTGAGCAGAAACAAGCCAAAAGGTATGTGAGCAATCTCCTTTCTTCTCAGCTTGCATTTAAATACTTGGTTCCCAGGGTGCAGCTCTTGTCCAACTATTGACTCCAGCTGAAGAAATGAAGTGGAAATTAATCACTTTGCCATTTTAAACAGCTTCCAGGTTTCCCCAGATTCATCCCCCCAAAAAAAGTGTTTGGGGCAGAGCTTGAAGATTTTCTGCATTTCTTTGTGCCTGGTCAAAGCTACAGGTTGTGGTAAGTCCAGAAAGTTCCATCAATGTCACTGCACACACACAAACAGCACACGGGGAACAAGCCTGACCCTGGAGAGGCATCTCAGCTCCCATGACTTTTGTGGAGTCAATTCCCACTGTGAGAGCATCCAGGCAGCCTGAAAATCCAGGGCTGAGCTTTCCAAACCTGCCAACTTTCTCTGCCTGTGCAACACTACAGCTGCACACCCATTTCTGTCCCAGAAACCCTGAACAGAAACAAAACTGCCCTGAGCTTTGCCTCCAGGGTTTGCATCACAATTAACAATACAGCTCTGTGTTGGCCACTGTCCACACAATCGAAGTAAATAAACAGCTTCCAGCATTAATCACCTTTTGACAATTTACACCACAACAGTTTATAATCTTGCCTGCTTTAATGCCTCAGAAGTGTCAAGAGTTCATTCTGCACTAGATTAAACGAAAGAATAAAGTAAATAAAAGATTCCACAGAATGGCAACCACCTCAGAGCCCTTTTTATCTAACCAAACTCACAACAGTGGAGCCCTGAAATAACAGGCACAGGGAGCTTCTTTTGGACCTCAGAACCACTCAGGTAAATTCTAAATAACTCATCCTTCTGCTCATAGACCTTTAAGCTTTCCAGGGGCATCAGTTTAGCAATCAGTCAAAAGGAATATTTCTGATTATTCCCTGGAACTGCAGCATTCTAGGCACAAGAAGCTCAAAGTACCAATCTTAGTTCAGCAGAATTTACTGCTCAGCTGGTGTTCAGCAACTCTGGGCTCCACCTGAGGATCATTCTGCCATCTGTAGATGTATTTAAATACATTTTCCAGTGCTACTGCAACACCTCCCAGCCACTGCTGGATGCCAAAGGACAGTCAGATGTCTTCTGCTGCCTTAAACCACAAGGGATGAAGGAAAATTCCTTGCATCTCCTCACTGAGACTCCAAACTGCTTTGCTTTGCTAAGCACTTGTAAAGCGTATTTCAAATAATTATAATCCTGGTTGTTCGAGGTCTCCTCAAACATTACCACAATGTATATTTATTAAGTTAAAAGCACGAGCTGCTCCCAAACAGTTATTTCACATTCATTGCAGCTTGTCCAAGCAAGCCCTGCTCTTCCCTCAGGGCAGAAATGCCAAGTGTAGATTGAAACAAGACAATGTTTTGTCCTGAATTTACCCATAAGAGAAATATTTGAAGGATTGGTAATATCTGTCTTTCCCACACCCCTCCTGAAATTGTAAAATCTTACTAGATCTTAAATAACAACAAAGATAAGAAAGTAAGAAATAAGATAGATGATGTTATATTTCTATTTTTCCTAAAATTGTGGGAATCACACTCAAATCCCAACTCTGACTTGTTTGGCTGCTGCTCCTACCCATAGCACAGGTGAGCTGGTTCATCACCCAGCACTGCTCTGCTCCTCAGGGGTGAGGAGTTATTTAATGAAACTTCTCTGGACAATCTGCCCACCTTCCTTCCATAGCTCTTACTCTCCAGAACTATTTCTAGGCAGAATCAGAAGTGCCACAAATAACCACAGGGCTTCTCCAGGTGGGGAGAAGGAAACCTCAGTCGTGTCTGGGCTGTTCCCACATCCCATCCCTCTCCAACATGAGGGAAAGAAATCCCAGGCTTTAATTTAGACTAAATCAGCAATAAGGACATGAATTCTCAGGTGCCTTTACTCTCCTGGAGCTGGGTTCAGAAAAGTCCTTTGAAGGAGCACAAGCTACAAGGGCACACAACCCAAAATATTTTAAAAAAACAATCATGAGACAAAATTTACCATCACCTGATTTGACATAATTTGGTGGGAGACTTCTACAGGCAGGCACAGGGTTAAATTTTCTCTCCAGTGAAAAAGATAAGTCCCCCACAGAATTAAGGTACAATCTAGCTTTAAAATCTTCTCAAATTTACTTTAATTCCCTTGTTAGAGGAGAAATTTGGTTGATTATGCTTTTAGACTTCTGTAAAGCAATGATCTGTGTACAGCTTGGTAAAAATAAACCCATAAAAACAGTTTAGGGCAAAAGAAAACATCTTAAAACAAAAGATATGAGAGTTTCAATCCATTGTTTCTATTAAGACAATGATGAGTGATGTCTGAATCCCAGCAGGCTAAGAAGTATGTTTACTGGGGAGAAAAAGGGAATAATGCAGGATTTGTCAGTCTGGCCAAGAGAGGTAAAATGAAGTAATGCTGTAAGATGACACAATTGGCCAATTACAGCTGAAATATGGTAATTTTTTTTTTTTTTTTTAATGTGAGGAGATTATTAGCTGTTAAAAAACAAAAAAATAACATAGTGGAATCTGTGTCTTTATTTAAAGACAGGATGCATTTCTGAAAGACACACTTGTCCAGGTTACTAACTTCAATAGAGGTCAAAACTCTACCCACAAACTCTGATTTAAAGATGCCACATTTACAAGGTATTAGAGTGGGTGGTCTTGTTGCCATAAAGATAAAAAGAGACTCAGAACTGCAGCAAACTCAGAGACAGCCAGAAATGGGATTATGCCTTTTAATGGTGTTCTACCACGGGGCTAAATCAGTGCTGTAACATGAAGCCACATCCTCACTCAGTCCCAGAATGCCTCCTTTTGTTTTACATTTGCTGGCCCAGAGAGATGTGATTACTGGAAACAAGGAGTTAAACTGATTATCTGATGTTCCACTTTCTTTAAAACCCAAAGAAAAGTAGTAAATAGATATTCAGTAAGCGGACTGCAGTCACTGCAAGCTGAAAAATCACTTTAGGAGCAGTCCTGTCCAAAATGCTTTTAGAGTCCAAAGAAGCAGCAACCCTGCTGTTAAACAGATCTGCTATGAAGAGTGAAAAACAAAATTGAAGCAATATGACTGCAGTGAAATCACCTCTCAGAAACACATGGATGTGACAACAGCCCTGCACAAGCAGCTGCGGACCTCAGGAAGGGAATTACATGGTTAAACTCAGACATGTGAGCAGCTCCACTGACTTACAGGAGGCTCAATCTGGCAAAATTCTTCACAACATGCAGGGTTTGGAGCACGTGTGAATGTGCTGGGACCATTATTACTCATCCTAAGGCTGCACAAGGCAAAGGAGCTTCCTCCAGCTCTCCATGGACACAGGAGCAGCCATGGGAAGGTTTGCAGGACTGAATTTGTGGAAATCTTAATTTTAAAAAAGCGGTTCTTAAGGTGAGGAAGGTGATAAAACAATCCCAGAACAACAAAGTGCAACATCCCCAGTGAAATTTCAGTGTTCGTGTTTAGAGATAAATCTTCACCACACACCTCCCTCCCCCAGAGAAAAACGAAAGACCAAAATAAACCACGAAGGGAAGGAAGGAAAAACCTCACGATTTTTAAAGTTTGTTTTAGGCCTACTGCAGCAACGGCTTCACTTGGCTTTTATCTGCTTTTGTGGTGTCCCTCCAGCCCTGGACTGTAAAAGCAAAGTGCTCCACACACAAACAGCAGAGGGTTTTATAGAGCAGAGTCCTTTGTTAGTGCTGGAAATTAGAGACAGGTGTTGATCCCAGAAGGGACAGGAATTGCAAGGCACAGGGAACCTGGGAAGCAGAAATACCAGAGGCCCTGAGCCTTTATTACCAAGATAGCTGTAAACCCCTGCCCCAGGCACAAACCAGACCAGCCCGTGAGAAACTTGGCTCTGGTGATGACTCTGCTTCGCACACACATTGGAATAAACACTTCCAGATTTCATGTCTCGCAGCACACGATCGCTGTTATTCATTATTTGCTAAGACATGACAGAAAGCAAAGTATCATCAACAAAAGAACAGAAAACTCCACAGCTCCCCCCCAGAATCCTTAGCCTGGCTTTGCACAGCTCCCTCCAGGGTGCAAGTCCAGGCTGTTTTTCCTCTCTGCCTTTCCAAGAGAATAAATGAACAAGCTGAACAGCTTGTGATATTTGCATGACTGCAGCGAGAGCATCGGAACAGTCTGAACAGCCAAAGTCTAAAGAGTTTGCAAGGAGTAAAAAGCAGTTTGTGACAAAGCCCCCTGTAGACCCTCACCTTGCTGGAGTTACTGCAAGTATTATTATTAAATCTGTAATGACAAGTAAGCCCTGTCATTTCCACAGTAGGCTCTTACTACTTATTTCCAGCTCAGAGATAATCCCACTTTTATTAGGTGCTGATCTATCACTTTATGTATTGCAGAGGAAGAGCCCAAATTCCAGGGAATAAGAGGTTTTAGCTGAAACAATTTCATGAGTGGCTTCAGTGACAGCAAAAGGACAAAGAAAGTAGTGCTACATTGAGTAGAGCTGCATATGGACACTACCACCCGATGGCAACAATATGTTAAAATTAGACAAGATTCTTTTGATGTAAATTAAAGGAAAAACATTTTAAGGAGTGTATTTGCTGTACACTCCAGGCACAATTCCTGTCATTGACATTTGCACGTCCACGTTCTGAAATATTCTCATCTCTGACAAAACCTGGGGAGCTGCAGCTGATTTTCAGTAAATTAAGAGTTCACATCTGCATTGTCCAACACATCTGGATCACAGCTTATTGCACACGGGGAGGACGATTAGGCAACTGCCAAGTAATGTTGCCTCTTGTTCAATTAATTCTCTTATCTGTGTGCAAGGAATGGCCGAATTGCAGAGCCAGACTCGTTAAGAAGATGGAGATAAATGAAATAAATGGATTTCATTTATTCATTGCACAAGGGTCACTCGGCTCCTCACGTTCCTCACGATGCCAAATCCCTGCTACACCCAGGCAAGTTCTGCACCCACGTTTGACTTTGTTGTAACACCTTGCTCCAGCACAGGAACGCTTTCAACACTGGGGAAAAGTGCCAGACTAAGGATAATGTGAGAGCTCAAGTTCTTCATTAAAGGACACGGCCACTAACGGGCCACTCACCTCACACAATAAACAGCATTTAGCGTTTCCTTTGAAGGGGACATCAAAAGGCATCTGTGTTTGCATCTTCAGCGCTTGTCACCTTCAGCACAGCCCCCAAATGGCCAAGTGCGGTGGCCTTCTGCGAGTGGTTAGGTTTCATTCACCATGAAACCATGACAAACCCATGTGCTGCTGAAGACACAAACTTGTATTGAACAATCTCTGGTAGCGATGGTGACAGGAAACTGCCAGTCCCTGGCGTGGGATGTGAGAAAACAAACCCCTTCAGCACAGTCACACTCTTCAAAGACGAGTGGTTCACCAGTGAGTAACATTCCTGCGGTGGTTTGTAGGTAACAGGAGCTACACTCATTGAAGTGGAAACCAGAAATAAAATTGGTAGTGATGTATCACTATCATAATATGTAGAGATGTGATGGTATAAAAGTACGTGGAAATCAGACAATTCAGAGCTGTCATTTCTGTTAGGATTAATTTGGCTTCCAAACAACTCAGCAGCACAGCCAGAGATGGCTGCTCAGTCCAAATCCACTCTGCCATTTATTGGCATATGAAGAAAATATTTGGGTTTAAAGTAAAAGATAAAAAATTATTGACAAATAAAAGCAGGGGTTATTGTTATCTCAACTTCCACCAAGATAATGCCCCTTGCTACACCAAGCTGCATCTGCCAGCCCACTGCACACGTTCACAGTGGCTTTTAGCTTCTACAACCTGGGAAAAATTTCATTTAAAACTTCCCAAAATACACCCCCAGGAGCACTTTCACCCCCGTGAGTTGCTGCACAGCACACACAGTTCATGGTTTCCTCAGCCACCTTCTTCAGGCCTGAAAACCACTGCAGGAGATATAAATATAGACAAATTTTAAACATTTGACTGGCTCTCTCCTCCCCTCTTTTGTGCCAGGAGATAACACCAGAAAACTAAACTGGACAAAGGTTATCCTATGGGCAAGGCTGTACACTGAATTCCCAAAGGATTGCCAACTTCAGATTAGGCAGCACTCCTCAGTGGCCCTGATAGCCATAAAAGAAACTGGATCAGCTTTTGTCTAGTACAAGATTTGTTTGTCTCCTGTTTATTCTAAAGAGGGTCAAATACCTTGGAGTAACAACCTCACTTGCTGGAAAAAATAAAAATTAAATTAAAAAATATCCTGCAAACTGGCACTGGATCCAGCTTGATGTGAGGTGCAATTTTTAACCAACAGGAGTAAGCTATTGAATCATGAATATGGTAGAAAAGTTATGGGCTGTGTTGAAATAATCCTTGTCTTCCAAAAATAATTCCTGGGTTGTTTAATTTATAGCAATATATTACATTTGCAGTTACACTGGATCAACTTTTGGGCACTTTTTGACAGCACTCAACCCCCAGATGGGCCTAGAAAAATATCCTTCAGAGCTCCAAGCAGCACAGGGACTGCAAAGCAAAATTAAGAATTAAATGTGATAGGGTTTTTAAAATCAAGAGGTGATCTTAAAGCAAAAGTGTGACCAAGTCTGTGCTTCCCCAGTTCCTCTCTCACAGTGATGTAAATTCAGAGCTGCTCTGCACATGCAGAAGTGATGGCCCCAACCTCACACAGGTGAAAAATGAGACTTATTGAACTAATAACAAAAATCACCCCCCACTCAGGTTTCAAACCCAAGAACCTGTGGCTGGATTGTTTTATACATTCACACTGAGTAACACCCTTTGCTTTCAAAACAAAGAACACTTCTGTTCCCTTCCTTGCCCTCCCAATAACCATCTTTCCCTGTTGTTTAAGGTTCTCAGCCAGGGCACAAGGGAAAAAAATAATATTTAAACAAAAAAAACCCCACCCCAACCCCTAAACAAATAAACAAAGACAAGCACACACAGGAGAATGCAAGTCACAAAGGCACAAATGAGCCGGGAGCCTCTGGGCAGCTGCAGCTCAGGGAACAACTTTTAGCAGCAGGGCCCTTCCACCAGGGTATTCCTGAAAATTCCCTCTCCCTGCTTTAATGCCCTTAAAGCAACTCTGATCAGCGTTAGAGCTGACTGGAAAACCATTATCCCATTATTTTATTTATGTGGGCATATGTAACACAAAACAAGTGGTTTGTTCCAATGGTAATAGATTGTTAAGATTTTTTTAATTAGGTTACAGTACTTTTTTTCTCCATAGAATGATTAATTAAATACCATGTTCCACTTGAAACTAATTCTATGGGACACTAATTTTTACATATATATTAAAAAAACTAAATATATACATAGAGAAAATATAAAATTGACTTAAACTTTAAACTCTCTCCAGTCCTAAACTTCCTGTTCTCCTCTCTTGTCAAATGTGCATGATCAATGGCTTCAAGCACAAACAGATCTTTCACTGACTGTCAGATAAATTGAAAACATATAAACTTTGAACACAAAATCAAAAGGCAAATTACTAACAGTGGTCATTAGCTCTACCTCCCACCTTCTTCTGGAATAGCTGGTGTGGCAGTAGAGCAGAAACTCTGAAATGCCATCCTAAAAATAGAAAGTAAGAAAAGAGGAAAAAGAAAATGGGGCGGGAGGGGGGAACAGGAACTGAGAGAATACAGAGTGAGAAGCTCTGTAACATAAAACTGTCTCCAGCTTCTAAGTCATCAGCCAATCATAATCCAATAAATGCTTTTTTTTCTTTCTAAAATCAGAACACTCCAATGGCTATTTTTATTCCTGTTTAGAAGCAGCTCCCCCAACAAGGCCTTCAAACCAGCAGAGCCTGGCATGCAAAGCAGGGACTCACAGGACCCCACTTCAGGCCAGCACTTCCAAGACCTTCAGTGGCTCCATGGGTTCATTTGTGTCTGGCACCAACTTTGGTACCACAAACCCCATAAAGAACAAATGGAGAAGTAAAGGGAGGAAACAGAGGGGATGTTTACATGGAACTATTCTTTCAACCCTATTTAAGGGTGCTCCTTTCATTTTCCATTATCCATCCAAATGAATTTCTATCCATCCAAATGGCTACTCTGTTCTTCCAATATCCTAATACACACATTTTCCACCAGGAGCTGCAAAATAGGTTTGAATTAAAGCTGGTTCTTGGGTCTCTCAGACACTCCAAAAAGAATTGCTGGGACCCTTAAGGTACTGAAAAATCAAGGCAGAAATGCTTATCCTAATATGAAAATAATATGAAAATATGGACATAAAATGAAATAACATCTCCTGAAGTGTATCCTCACCACTTTTTTACTTCTTTTGTGTGGAGAAGCTGTGAATGCCTCATCAGTGGAAGTGTTCCAAGGGAGGTTGGAAGGTGCTCTGAGTAACCTCAGTAAAAGATGTCCCTGGACACCCAGGGAGGTGGACAAGATGAGCTTGGAAGGTTCCTTTCAATCCACACTGTTCTAAGTCCACGATTCTAAAATGCTACAGGCTTCTTCCTCTATTTAACTGAAAATTAGTTTTATGAATATAAAATCCCCATGTCACTAATTACTGGTGTAACACAGAGAGAGCAGCCTTTGAACTGATTCCTGTTTTCCATCCAGAGCACAGGAAGATCCCACTTCAATCCTGGATATGGAAAACTGCAGTAAACCTTAGGATGTCTGCACCAAAGTGCCCTTTGCCCCCATTAGCCCGAGGTAAATCAGCCCCATTCTCAGGACTTCACTCTCCTCATCAGCAAAAGAGGGTAAAAAATCCTTCTGCTATAAACGATTTAAGATCAGAACTCTGGGATAAAATGAGGCCACAAATGCTCCCCCTTCAAAAGCACATAATGAAAAGGTCTTTAAGAGGACTCAATGAATATTGTATAGTAAAGATTTATTATTATTATTTTTAAATGGGACTAGCTGCCAGCATTGCCAGCTTAATTGTTCTCCTTCAAGGAAAGTAACCATGTAAAACACACAGGGAAAAAAATCCAGAAGCTGTTTTGCTCCCACAGCTTATCTTAAGTAACTGTGATCTCAGATGCTACTACTCCATACTTAATTTTAGTGAAGAGATACATTAAATACTCTCCTTTCCACAGCGAGACTTCAAATTCATCTTGCTTCAGTAGCTTTGAAAAGAGCATTTATTTCAAACTTGTAAATGATTTAAAAGAGAACGTTTAATTAATAATGTTGTTTCCAGCCAGATGGCCAGCTATTAGTTTCCAGTCATCTCTTTCAGAACAATTCCCCATAAAGTCTTCAGATGCAAAAGAGCTTTGAAGCAAATAAATGTGAGTGCTCAACACTCAGAGCCTGCCAAAACATTCAGTAAAAGACACAGCTATAGGTACAGAAATTACATTTTTCCAAGTGGTTTTGCTGCAGGTCATGGTTGTAAAAGTCCACCAGCAACAGACACACATTTCTTTCATTTACCATCCTGTATTTGGATGGCATTAAATTCACATATGGCTATAGAATATTACTTAACTGAAAACATGAGGCTACATGTATAGAGTTTCCCCTGGACTTGTGCTAACAGACCTCAGACTGGAGCTCAGGAGCAGAACTCTGTGGTATGATGTGTATCAACCAGTCAAAATATTCCATGTGAGATGAATAGATAAATATTAGGCAAACCCAGCCAAGGCTTACCACTAAACATCTGTGGAATTCTAATATTCTCACTGACGTAGCACCTACATATTTGGAAAGAGATTTTCCAACAAAAATTAAAATTGCTTTCTTAGTACAAAAGAGATGCTGGGCAGCAGCAAGCTTTTTAAAGCAACAAGGTAATGGGGTTTGCAACAGGTTTTTAAAATCCTGGGATTTTATGAGCTTTCCCAACTGTAATTAAATTCCCTGACAGGCAAGGACTGCATTTGGGAGGCAGTTAAGGCACAAGCAGGGTGCAGTGTTTTGCTCACAGTTACACAGTGCTGTGGAACAAACCCTGATATTTTCAGTCTTCCCTAACCACAGTGTGCATTCATTATGCAGCAATCCACAACTGAAAACCCATCTTTATTCAGTTATGATTGGGAAAAACAAAGATACAATTGCAATTCTATATCCGACCTTTCAGCCTGTAGTTCTCCCAAACAAGCAAAACCAGGCTGGGGGAAAAGCTTCAATGATCAGCTGTCTACCTACACACGAGTTATTTATTGCATCTAATTCAGAGCAAAGCTCAACTCAGTTTGCAGAGTGCCAGCAGACTTTTACTGGCAACAGAAACCAGTTAGAAAGTTGTATCAGCTCCAACAAGTGCACTGTGGTTATCTGCTCTTTAAAATTTGTCATTTTGCTGTATAAAGCTTCATTCTACCACAGTGGTTTTATATCTTCTGGTTTGGACTTTCTACCGTTCTAGTGCAAAAACTGGCTGTTAGAAAAAATAATAATTTTGAACAGAAAACAGTGACGTGAATCAGGACAGATCTGACTGATGGTGAAGCTTATACTGAGTAAGTCAGGTAAATTTAGGCCCAAGAAGCAGATATGGAGGAAGATCAGACAACTCATCTCTAAGTCTGCCCATCCCAAGCCTGTGCAACTCTTACATGGTCATTAATCCAGCATCTCCAGTGCTCACTGGAAGGTGAACTTGAAGGTTCCAGGCCAACATCAATAACTATTCCAGACTTTTCATCCCACAGCCTGCTGATTGTTGGGAAAGCAGGGACAGATGTCATTAGCAGACCTTGTGCTCTCCTGAGTTCAAGGCCTGTAATTGTGGAGGGCTTTATCTAGAAAACATTTCTGCTTCCTGAGCTTGGGGAGCTGTGGGGCAGGGGAAGGGCACACAGGAATAAGGGTTTCACCACTGGTTTGCAAGCTGGTTAAAAAAGGAAAAAACCACAGAACAGCCCAATGCTGCCTCCTGCCCAGGCACAGCATCACCCACTCCAGAGGTACCTCAGCTACAAATGTGGAGGAGGCTCTCTGCACAGCCCCACCAACGCCCCTCAGCAAACCCTCACTGAAATATGAGTGAACTCCTCCGAAAATTAAATGTTTTGCAGAGAAATATCATTTTCATCAAACTTCCAGCTAAACTCTGCCTGGCTTCCTGCCAGATTTCCAGCCTCAGTCTTCCTGGGGCTGGAGCCCCCAGGTCTCACAGGCTCTGCTTGGCAGGCTTCAAATCCTGCAAAGAACCCACAGAAGCCACTAAATCCCTGAATTTAGAAAAGTGGACAATATTCAACCTACAAACTCCTCTCCCCTGTTTTCAGTTCACTGCTTTCCCGTGCTGGCCTCTCTCTTCACTTGCCTGCAAATTGGAAGTAAATTTACTGAAATCCATGTAACTACACAAACACAAAAAGAGTAGGAAAAGCCTCCAGCTGCTCATTAGCCTTTCATTTAGACTGAGAGCTTTTTCAACACTGATAGAATTTTTCAGATGCTGTTTGTTACACATGTGCTACAAACAGGCTCTGCATCCTGAGTTCAAGGGAATAACAATTTGTTCAACAAATAATAAGGGCTTTTCTGTACAGTTCTGTATATATGGAAACCATGGACTTCATATCCCTATGAAAAAACCACACATCTGGTCTTCCTCAGAATAACAAAATTAAAGGTTCTTATAGTTGGGTCTTGGTCTTCCCACACAGCAACACTAAAATTCCAGTTAATGGAGGGAAAGAAATTTGGGGAAAAAATAATTATCCTGTTAAGTAGATAAAGCAACAACAGTCACACATTCAACACAGGAACAGAGGCATCCTCACGTGCCACAGATGTCTTCCTCTCAGCCCAATATTTTTGTGAACTTTAACTGTTCTACACATGTGAAGAGTACATGCATTTCTCTTTCCATGTTCAAGCAACTAAAACAGGAAGGACAAAGTTTCTCCTCTTTTGCTGT
Organism: Cyanistes caeruleus; assembly: GCF_971803275.1. NCBI lineage: Eukaryota > Metazoa > Chordata > Aves > Passeriformes > Paridae > Cyanistes > Cyanistes caeruleus. The sequence continues at coordinate 1,561,076 of NC_141713.1, forward strand.
GAAAAAGGAGAGTCAGTGTCAGCATCCATCGTTCAACCACTGCTGCCTGCAGCTTCACCACAAAGGAGGAAATTTCTGTTTTGACTTCCTTCTTAAAGAAAGATTGAGTTATGGTTAATGAACGTCATTAACCGTAACTATTAATGTCACCATTTCAGAGAGAAATTCTGACCTTTCCTATGATGCAATTTGTAAGGAAAACTTACTGAAATTCTCAACTGCAAATTATAAAGTGAGCTAGAGAGGGTTCACCCACTATTTTCACCCTGAGAACCCTGGAGAAAGCAAGAATGCCAAGGAGAGGATCCATCTCCTGACACACCACCCACTGCAATCCTCTCTGCAGCATTCACACCCCTCATTTTCCGTGAGCTGATCCATATTCCTGCAGGGCTGGAAAAGCAGATGGTCCCATCACAGGGTCAGGCAGGTGTGCAGGTGCTCCAGGACAATTTGGGGACACGCAGATCACAGCTGCACCACCTGAAACGTGTCCCCTCCTTGCCCTCAGAACCCAGTGCTGAACAGCAAGCGAGCTGTGAAGGTATTTCTTGTGACATACAAAATTTATCAGGATCACCTCTTCACCTTTCCTAGACTCACACAGGTTACATTGCTCACAGGTAGGTTTTACTGGAGTTTTAAGCATGTTCTTTCATGAGGCTCACCACTGAGAGATATAATCCATGTTTCCCACAGCAGCAGAACCTGCTACTGTCAGAAGTCTCTGCAGCACCAAACCTCTCTTGCTGCTGAGGGAACAAATCTGGGTATCTGGAACTGTGTAGCTACAATATCTTAGGTTTCCTTAGCTAACAAAGGTTTCCTGCTGGAGCTCAGATGATCCCTGGGTGACCCTTTAAAAAGCAGGGTCATAAATAAAATGCATAAATAAAAGTGTTATTTCTTACCTGGCTGGGCTCTTGTGAAGATAAGGGTTACCTTTGGTTTTATTTGGTTGGGTTTTTAATAGAGTTGCTATTACTATGCAGGAATAGTTTATTCACACTCACATTTCTGTCCTCTGAGGAGCTGAGACTAAGACAGAAGAGCTCTGGTTTTGTATTATTTCTACAGATCCCCAGTACCTGGAGCAGTCAAACCTCCCTAAGGGAAAGTCCCTGCACTCTGGGGGCAAAGAGATGCCAGCAAATGACGATGGGTCTGAAAAGCTTCAAAACACCTTTAAAAGCAGCATTAACTGCAACAATCCACACATTACTGGCTCCTCAGCTACACAAAGTAGCTAATTATCACCAACTCCAAAAGGAACTGGCAAACAGCTGCTGGACCTGGTGGAGTAACTGCAGGGTCTGGACAAGAACCTCTGCCCTGGCTTCATTCCCCTCCTCCTGTCCCTCCCTTCTCTGCCCATCAGCACAGGCAGCTCCAGACTGGAAAAGGATTTTTACAAACACATCAAGGCAGACAAGGACAAAAGTTAATTAGGACTATTCATAAGCCTGGCTGGAGGAGTGCTGCATCCCATCCCTGAAAATTTAATTGCACTCAGTAGAGGAAAGCTAAAACATAGTGATAATAAAAAAATAACCCAAACAACAGAAAGAGATAATTTGGGAATAAAAACTGATTTCAATTTAATTCAAGCACTTGTTGGCCCTATTTATTTCATCAAGTAGTTCATGCAGGATAATGGCATTACTGCGCATCTAACAGCATTAGAAGTTCCTAATAAATTAACAAGTGAAAATTAATGGCTGCTCAGTCCATTAAATCTTGTTAATTTTATTTTTGTTGTAATAATATAGCAATCACAAGTTTACATTATTAAACCAATATTTATTAGAAGAACTCATTTTAATTGGATCCCTGATGTGATAATCCCATACAGTGTGTACTTCTTTATTTCATCAATTTTTTGCATTTATTTCTCATTATATTTAAATGACTGCAATATTCAGGGTCTTTTCCTAATACTATGAAACTTAAGCAACCATTTTAAACATTTTATTTCACACAGATTCAACACTTACTACACAATATAATGAGAACATCATGAGTCCCTTCAGAAGCTATTTTAACTCTTTTAGTCTCTTGAGAAAGGGCAGAGGAATGAAAGGCAGAGATATGAATATCTAAAAGCATCTTAACAAATGGTAAAATCCATTTTTTCCTCTTAGCCCCTCAGTGTCCTGGATAAACATTCTGCTTGTTTTTCAAAACAGAAGGAGTTTTATCACTGGTTTTAATACAAAGTGTGAGCTGGCGCGCACAACTCAGGAAAAAAAAATATTGGCAAATTTGAATTGCAATGACTGCATGAGAAATCACAAAACTTAATAAAGGGCTGCTTTTGACTCTTTTGAGGGGAGGGACCATAACTCCTTCCCAGCCTCCCTCCTCTCCCAGTTCCTTGTCTCTGCCACAAGAACTGAGTGTGCAGTTGCTCCCTAACTGGTTGTACCAACATTATTGCTCCAGCCTGACAGCAGTGCTTTGTTTTTGGGAATACAACAACTCCACACACATTAGCCAGGCATGTAAGAGGCAGGAACAAGTGCAAGGGTGAGGAGAAGTTGGAGGGGTTGCAGGGAGCAGAAACCTGTGCCCAGAGAGGAGGGATTGACTTGTGGGGCGATGAGAAAGGCACTGATGGATGAGCAGGACAGCAGGCAGAAAGTCATGGAATCACACAGAAAAAGCTGAGTTGGAAAGGACCCACAAGGATCACTGGAAAGGACCCACAAGGACCACTGAGTGCAGCTCCTGGCCCACCTCAGGACCATCCTCAAGTCACAGCCTGTGCCCAAGAGCGTTGTCCAGACACTGCTGGAACTCTGTCAGGCTCAGGCTGATGTACACTCCCCACATCTTCACCTTCAGAGCTGCCCTGCAAAGTCCCACAGAGGCCACAACAGCTGGGCTGTGGAGGAGCTGATGAGGGCACTGCAGCAGCACAAAGGTTGGGGCAGGGCTGTAAAACCTGCCCACAAAGCTCGAGCAGGACAGAGGGCACTGATGGGTTTGCAGCAGGAAAAGCCTCAGCAGGATGGAGCTGAGCAGGGTGATGGAAGCCAGAGGTGTTCACACACAGGGACTGGGCTGTAACCACCCAGACAAGGCCAGGAAGTATTACAGCTCCTCACACTCAGGGACAGAAAACTGAAAATAAGGTAGTTTGAAACTGGCATTGAAATATTATATATATATATATATATATATATATATATGTATGTATGTATGTATATGTATATATATTTGGACATGGACACACAAAACTGTGACTGGTCCTTTGCTTGTTACTGCAAATAGATGGGCATCAGTCCCAAAAGAAGAGCATGGAATCAAAGAATATCCCGAGCTGGAAGGGACCCAACAAGGAGCAAGTCCAATGACCCCAAAATCACACCGTGGTGTGAAACCACATCCTCCTGTGCCACTTAACATCCTCAGTTTTCCTATTTTCCTGGTATCACCTCGAACCTAAGAACATCATTAAATCCTGTAAATACTGTGTGGTCAACTCCCAAAGCAACAGAAGCTGTGCTCAGACCTGAAAGGTGTGAAATATTTATGTTCCTTCTTTATTATCCTTATGCGTTATGTTCCTTGTGTATTATCCCTGGTTTTCCCCACCAAAATGTAAATCATTTAAGGAACACCTTGTTCAGTGGCTTTTAAGAAGCAAATGTGCTGTGTTTGCATTTCAATTGGTACAATCTACCCTTATCAGATGAGTTCCACAAGAAATAACACTCACCTCTCTACAAAACTGCTTTGTAAATTAATAAAAAAACCAAGCCACTACTTAAAAGAAGGTGCTCCTTACATACAGGAATCCTGGCTCCCCTAAAACCACTGGTGATACCAAAACAAATACAAGTCCAAAAGAAAAAAAAGTAAATATGAAAATATATTACAAAATGTCAGGAGATTTATGTCTTTGTGTGTGTAGCACCACTAAAGCTCTTGAAACAAACAAAGCATTTACTATCTCATATAGTGAGACTATAGACACTGCACAGCTTTTAGAAATTACTGAGTGCCCATCACATGGGCTGGTTTCTGCAGATCAGACCCTAAAAACGTTGAGTTAAACACTCATCACACTTCATCTCCAGGGCAAATGCTATTGGTTTCTCAGGTGCACAAAACAGCCTCTCTTCTGCCCAGTACAGTGTTAGAAACACAGGTTTTTTGCAGGTTTGTATGAATGTCAGATGTAGATGCCATTCTTACCACATTTTTGGGTCTCCGAAGAGAATAGAGCCACCAAAAATACAAAAATCCTTCAAGCAGCTGGAGCAGATCTTTGCCTGCTCACAGAGCAAAGCAGAGAGGCCACAAACACCCAGCTGGCTGTGCTGGGTAGGTGCTAATGGCACACTCGTCCTCAGCTTGGTCTGAAAAGTGCTAAAAATGCTCATCCTGAAAGCTGGGCCTTCAAGATAACACAACTGTGATAAAGAATGCATTTTAATGGGCAGAAGAATGTGTGTCCTCAACTTTATCACCCAATACAAGATGAAAAAACCTTTCTGCCAGGGGGACCTACGACTCACTAAGTCAGCTCTGACACCTAAGGCCACCAGCTCAGGGCAGAGGTTTAAAGAAAGGTCCTGCTGGGGAGGGATGGCTTTGGAAGCTGTGCCCAGGGGAGGAGGGAAGAAAGATCCTCTGAAGGAGCCGTCCTGTGCAGCACCAGCACCACCAGAAACCATCAGATGGTCTGAGACCAGAGATTTTCAGGTGGAAATGACTTCCTCCTCCAGCAGTAAAAACAAGAAGGAAAAATCCTGCCACACTGAAATCCCTGAAGGCCTCTCCAGACACAGGTTCTCCCAACAGAAAACCTGGGGTGTCTGTCACACCACCTCGGAAATGGAGCACCTGGAGAAGCAGTACATGCTGAGCAAATACACAAGCAAATAAACGAAGCCCTGTTTACTAATCTGTCAGGAGACAGCATGTAGTACATGTTTCCAGATCCCAGCAGATAAACATGACAGCAGGAATACATTTGTTATTCTGATTCCTTAGCCCTACAACAAAGCAAGTCTTTTTTTCCTGTCCTCTCTTCAAACAGTCCCACCTGATCAGTCCAGGAATTTGCTGTGTAGCCCTCATTCCCACAAGCAATGTTTCTGCAAAGCTCGAGCCCTTTTCCATGTGAAACTTGCTCGTCTCATGGATACAATAGCTAATTTTGGACTTACCCTGCTCCTGCTGGGCCAGAGTCATCACTGGCATGGCTCCACTGTAATTCAGTCTACTGATGCATTACAGACAATGCACAACATGAGCTAATCCTTAATGATGCTTTCCCCCCCTTTTCCCCCTCCTCAACATATTATTTGAGTAAATAGCAAAATGACATACGTAACAATTATGAAATGAAAAAAAAAAAAAAAACCAGGAAACTAAAACCACGCTAAAATCGTCTTGCAAACACTAATTTCAGATGACACAGTAATCAGATTCACAGATACATTAGGACAAGCAGTGCAGCCCAGAGGAAAAGGCACAGCTCTTAAAGTCACAAGGCCTGGTCAGAGCTGCGGCTCTGCACTGACTTCACAGAGATTGTTCCACGTTCCCACACCATTCCCCAACCTCTGACACACAGATGTTAACATCTCAGCACAGAAAACCTAACCACGCTTATTTTTAAACAATAATAAAAGCACATACAAAGTTATGTTTAAAAACTAATGCCAAGGTATTAGGGGCTCCCACCAACACAGGCTGATGCCTCCCCCATTCCGAGGTTTAAGATCTGCAGGATCCCGGATCAGTGTCATAAATTACCATGAAATGTTTTAATTTTTGCACAGATCCTCTTGAACAGAGGAGGAACAGTCAGGACGATCTCTGAAGGTGAGATACCATATTCGTATGATATTCATATTCATGACTTGCGATATCTGTTTGTGTTATTATTTTCAACCTTTACTTTTTCTGTGTTTGTTTTTTTTTTTAATAAACCATCGTGTTTGGCCCAACTCTTTTATTCCTTTAAATCATTCAATATCGAATCCTTCCTTATCTAAACCATCTTGTTCGGAGTCACAGAAGTTCCACGGGACTTGATGCTCTGCTCCCTAACGGGTCAGCATCAGCCAGACACAATACCCAGGTCACAGCAGCACGGCTGCTCCAGCAATTTTCTTCTTTTGAAATGGTAAATATTTCAGGGTAGTGTTTTCATCAGGGAATTATCTACGCGGAAAGCACCCTGCTTACCAAGAGTTTCAAAAATATAGTTTTTAAGGCATTTGTATTGTTTGGTGGCTCTACAGGTTTTGATTTCTGCTTCAAGTAGAAGCCGGAGCAACTCTAACAAAGGCTGAGAGCTCCCATTTGCATTACTGGCCAAAATCTTAGCCACAGTCATTCAGCACCAAAAAAAGATAAGGAGGCTTTTTTTTTTTTTTTTTTTTTTTCCTTTTAAAAAAACACTACAGTTGTTGGAAGAAAATTTTAGGAGCTCCAAACATCCACATTTCTAAGCTACTTGCTTCACTTTTTCATGCAACAGATGCTGCTTTGTATCAGCTCCTGCATATTAAATCATTCTGACAACCAAGAAAGCATACATTTGTTTGTGCCAGAGAGAAGCATGAATACACACACACACACAGATATCTTCTCACGCAGAAGCACACAATTATGCAGCATTCAAATATTTGGGATGAACTTTGGCCTTTGCTTTAAAAAAAAAAAAAAAAAAAGTACTCTCAAACAACAATCAGGAACAGACCCAGCAGTCATCTGGCTGAGCTCACAGAAATCAACAATCTGCAGCAATAAAACACCACTTGTGGGCAGCCATTTGAAAGTTATTTGGAAAATTAATCTTAGATGGGATAGTATTATACACGTCTTTTATGATTTATGATGGCCCTATGGATGGAGCTCGGAATGGAGACTAAAAATGAAATCTATGTTCATTCAAAAAATGAAGAAAAAAATCAGTTATATTCACCCTCACACGTGTGTGTGGTTTTGTTTTTTTTTTTCACTCCAAACAACCTCCTTCAGCTCTGCCATTTGTATTCCCGATTTAAAAAGTAATTCGAAAACAGCAGCAGAGCAGGGCTCTAAATCACCCCTTCAGAGGAGTAATATGGAAGAAGCCAAACAACCCAAACAAAACCGTTTTCCTGAGGCATTAATCACCAGAAAATCTTAATACAACAGCACTTGAAAACACGCTGAAACTTCTGACAATGAGGGTAACCCTCAGTGAGTGGAACTGATCCGCAGCGCTTCCAACTTTTTTTTTCTTTTTAATAACCTCGGCTCGAGGCATATTTTCTCCACTACGTTTTCTCTCTCTTTACTAGAGAGTAATTCAATTTTGTAGCCAGTTACGGGGTTTTTCTTAACTAGGTAAGGAGCGGGCAGAGAGGACCAGCACCGCGCCGAGTGCGGCAGGGCCGGGACACAAAACAAGCCTTGTCCCGGCCGTGCCGGAGCTCGGGGGTCCCTGAGGGTCCCGCTGCTCCCCCGCAGGGCCCCGGGAGCCGCGCCCTCCGCACCCCGGTACCTGGGGATGGTGATGCACTTGGTGTTGATGTTCTGCGTGGTGATCGCCTTCTCCAGCTCGTCCAGCTGCCCCGTCTTCTTCAGCTTTTTCACCAAGCTCTTCACCGCCTTCTCGCACCATTTCTCCTCCTGCCCGTTCTGCTCGCCTTTCTTCCAGCCCAGGAGCCGCTTGACGATGGGAGGAGTGAAGGGCAGGATGGAGGACATGCTGGCTGTGCCGGCAGCGCCCGCCGCCGGCTCCGCGCTCTGCCCGCCGGCCCCCGAGCTCTGCCCGCCGCCGCCGCCTCACACCGGGCGGCCCTGCCCGGCCCGGCCCGGCCGCTCCCCGCCCCGCCGCTGCCTCAGCGCCGCGGGCCCGCGGCTCCAAACTTTGCCCGGAGTTCGCCGCCTCTCCCCGGCGGCGGCGGCGGCGGCGGCAGCTCCCTCCTCCTCCCCCTCCTGCCCCGCTCTGTGTGCGCGGAGAGGCGCCCACTCCAGCTCATTCCCAGTCTGTCTCTCATGCAAATTGCCTGCTGGCCGCCCCGGCCCGGCTTCCACCCCCTCCTTCCCTCCCAAACACGCCGCTGAGGGAGGGAGGGAGAGAGGGAGGGAGGATGGAAGGAGGGCGGGGAGGCGGCCGGCCCGCCGGGAACTCCGCGCCTCCGTCGCCGCCCGCGGAGGCCCCGGCTCCCTGAGGGGGATCGCGGGGCCCACAGGGAGGGGAGAAAAGCCCAGGAGCAGGACAAGGAGAGGTGCCCGGACAAACCCCACCGAGGGGATGTAGGAAAATAAGCACAAGTGTAAAGCCCCACAAGTGTAAAGCCCACTCAGTGAGGGGAAGGGGATAAGAGGGTCCACAGCGTGGCTGCAGCCCCTGCCACGGGTATTTCATCCGTGGAAAGGTGCGTTCCCACACAGATACCTGAACACAACTTGAGCCGTGCTCAGACAATCAGCTGCTTTTTGCTCCAACCCCTTTAATTTACTATTCCATTCCCTCATCTTTCCACCCCGAGCAACAGGTACCCGAATAATTTTTGCCCTGTATCAGACAAAAATGACACCCTGGAGGTGTTTACCGCCGGAGCTGGTCAGAAATTCTCAGACGGAATATTTTTGTCAGAGGACGGTAGTTTGTTCACATCTAGGTGTTTTGTAGAGATGCTCCGGTTTGGGCTGACTCAGGGTGGCATCCAGGTACATTTCCAGTTTCTAACTTTCCATCACTGGGCAGACTGGGTTGTCACACTCCCCAGTCTCAAGCATGCTGAAAGGCAGCCCAGGTCCTAAAAAAACATTTAATTATAAACTTCAGCTCCTCAAAGCAGCAGCTCTCAGTTAAACTACCCCAAAACGGTGCTGAGCAAGGAGGCTCAGAGGCACCTGCAGAGTCACCAGGTGTCTCCAACCAGGCTGGTTCCTTTTCTCAACTCCAGCTGCTTCTCATCTCCCTGCAACACCTGCCCAGGAGCAACAGGGTGAAAGTTTTGTGGGACCTGGCTCCCAAATTCTGAGTTTTCAAGCTGAGATACTCTTCCCAGTTCTCTCCATCCTGTCGGAAGGGACGACGGCGAGCCTGAATTTTGGGAAGCCTGCGGGGCCGCTCGGCAGCTCCCAGACACGCGGGTTCTTGCCAACCCACATTCTCATATTCCAGGATCCAGAGTAACCCAGTGGGGAGACTCCTCGAAAGCCGGCATCCCAAACCTCCCCGTGCCTGTGGATTTGGAGCAGCCAGCCACCCAGATTGCCTCGTGGCAACTCAGGAACCGATGGCATCAGACAGCGTCTGAGGCTCTGAGACAACTACCTTGGCTTTCACAGGCATTTCAAACACAGGCTTTTATTCCAAATTGACAGTACCGATTTTTGAAATATTAATATTGGATACAAATTAAATACACCCTTCTCTTTTTTTTTTTTTTTTTTTTTCCTTCAGCATTCTCATATTATTCCCCAACATGCATTCCCTGAGTGTCTTGGATTTTGGAGGCTCACCACTAAAATTTTGGACTGTTGCCCTGGCCCGGTTTTTGGCTGCTTCGGTTGAGATGCCTGAAGCACAAAGATGTGGAACCCCTGTAGATGATCCCAACATTGTTTGAGGAAATATCTCCTCAATACCTCTGAAGCAATGCAAGAAAAATTATTGATACTATTTACATTAAAGCAGGATGCCTCAATTACTGACTTGCTAGTGCTGTTGACTTGCTGTATATTTGTGTTTTTCTGTAGAGGCCAAGTTTCTGATAGTTCGTGATTATTTAACAATCTGAACTCTTATTTAAAAGTTGTTGTTCACAGCTTTAGAAAATGGCTTGAATATGTGAATCAAGTGAAACACAGATGGGGAAGTTAAATACATTTTTTTTAATGCAGAAATACATTCTTACTACATTTTGAAATAGGGTGAAGTTAAATAATCTTCTATTTTCTCAATTCTTGGCCCAGCACATTTTGCAAGCCCAGAGGCAGAAGGACCTGCCTCAGACCTGGTAAGTCCATGTTACATCAGGGTGATATCAGAGCAGATTTCTGTTCTGGGGACCAACATTTCTTTTTGCCTGCTTTTGATAGAAAACCATGGGCACCATTCCATGCTTTTTCATCCAGAAAAATTTTGATAATACTCAAATCTCATGGCTACACTCAGAATTCATGCTGTGACCTTGGTTCAGCAGAGCCCATATTCATGGGCAGATCTTCACTCCTCACAGTCATATCACAAGTCATGGCCTGGGTACATTTGAATAAGGGGAAGGAGAGGAAGAGCTGAGTGGTTTGCTCATGCTTGTACAGTGATTTAGTGGCAAAAGGGTGAAGATAATTTGCTAAACACTAAACCAAAGTGGGTCTCACTTGATTACAACCTCTAAATGAGGTATAGGCAGCTAAACCACTGATCTAAACTCTGGGCCACAGCAGCACTGAGAACACTTCTGAAAACAAACAGTTGGGTTTGGGATGTGGGATACGTTCTTAAGCTTAAGGCCATGACATTTAATGAAGCAGCTTGTGTGCTTGCTGGGGTTACCTGTCAGAATGAACTGTTCTATGAAAATACGACTTTCTGAACCCCTTGACAGCAATCCTTTATTTCAGAGAGTTTTGGACACTCTCATAGTGGAAAAATTAACAGGAAAAGCAGGACCATCCCAATTCTGCGTGGTCTGGATCCGAGTGCTGGTTTACAAAATGTCTGATGTCTTGGAAGCCACCACTAGGCAGGAGAAGTTTATGCTTCTTTTTGTGACAGTGCTCATTTTTCGTGGAACTATTTGATCTTTACTTTCAAAAAGTCACTATCTTTGCTTGTTTTTGGAATTGTAGAGGTTCAGGACCACAGTTTGCTCTTACTGAGAAATAAAGATATATGCAGTCTGCAATAATGTGAGGAAACCAAACACTTCAAGAAAAAACCCAAACGCTTTACAGCTATTTTGCATTTCTTAATCTTTTACTAATACACCAGCACCTTAAAATTACTGAAAAATAACATCTGCATACCTTGGGTTTTGATATGATTAATGAATAGGACCAGAATTAAAATTCTCCTTTCACAAAGAGAAAAATCAGGCTCTGCTTCAGGAACAATATAAAATTACCATGAGAAACAAGAAGGTGTTCACTGGAGCTCAGCTGTGCTTATGTGTACCTTTATCAAAAATATTTTTAACAGCTTCAGAGGCCGAAGAATTGTTCTGTGCTTTGCCCCACGTTCCCTTTATATCCTTTGAGCAGCGAGGAGGGATTTTTGGGGCAGACAGGCAGGCGGTTCAGGGCGAGCTGGGACAGGCAGGATGGAGGCAACGTGGCCAGAGCACGCTGCTCCCTGCCTGGGCTCGGGCTCTCAGGGAGCCTGGTGCCTGCTGAAACAGCTCCCAACGTGCCACTGTGGCTGGGCTGAAAATCAGGGAGTGGTTGAGAAGCAGCTTCTGAGGTGCTGCCCCCATTTCTACCCCACTGGCTGAAATACTAAATGTGATTTCCTACCTGTGCGTGGAAAGGGAATTTTACAATTCCCAGGTGGACCAGCTGGGAAGCTCACAGCAGACAGTGGCCTCGACTCCTCTTGTCCAGTGATCTCCATGAAGGGTGAGATGGGCAGCACTGAAAATGAGGAGTTTTAAATTGGGTTATCTTCATTGCTTACCTTGTAAATAAAGGCTGTGACATTTAATTTGGAACCCATGTCATGTATAATGTTAATGAACAAGGGAAAGTGTGGGAGCTTTCCTTGGTGAAGGTAATGTATATATCCATATGTGTAGAACAGAATATATACGCAAGCAAACCTATCTTAATCACTCAGAACAAACCTACAGGAAAATAACTTCTGGCGTGAGTCATGAAAAAAGCGAGGCCTTTCTAAGTTAATGTCTTCAGCATTAATGTCAGCTCTGTGAAATACTCAGCTCAGTCAAATCCTTGCAGGGTACCACAGCTATTCTTCTCTGCAGATGAGAAAACATGCACACACAATAAAAAGTTGTTTCCTTGGAAATTCCTAATGCTTCATGCACACAAGCCAATTCACCTGCGTGTTCCAAGAGGCTCCGTGGTGCAAAAATCACACAACCACTTCTAGTTAAGGCAGAATCCTTTCTGTTACCACGGCAGCACCTCTTGCCTAAGGAAAAAACACAGGGCAGCAGCACGTCCAGAGTGATCCTTCTAAAACACTCTCCCAGTTCCTGGCAGTTGTTTGTGTAGGTGCTCCTGAACTGGGGCTGACCTCCCTGGAGAGCCACGGACAGGCCATTCCCGCACTCCAAAACCTCTCTGCTTCTGACTCACATTTCTGAGCAGCCTTCCCCAGGCCCCCATGGCCATCATGGGCACAGGACAGAGTTACTCTGAAGAAGAACTGAAATGATCCACTGAAAATAACGATTCCCTCCTCATTTCCTTTAGGACCTGCAGGGGTCTTGGTGAGAAGGGAAAGGGCGATGTTGAGGTGGGGGCAGGTGAGCGATTTCCCAGGAAATGTGAGTTTTCCCCTGTGTGTCAGGGTGAGATGTGAGTGCAGCCTCGGGGGTGTTTGTGGTGTGCAGGGAGCTGGGGGGCCCTGGCTGCTCCCCTGGGGTCACTCGGGGCACTCGCAGCTGCACGGGAAACAGCCCAGCTCTGCTTCACTGGCATGGCACATCCTGCTGGGCACGGCCTCAGCCCTCCTCACAAACACCTTCCGAGCTGCCCAGGGAATCCCAGATCTGCTTTTCCCTCTTTTTCTCAGAGGCTTGGCTTTGAAATCTTCGTAGGCCCCTACATGGGAACTCCTGGCACGGTTTACAGGTGTCCAGTGTGTGAAGGGAGACAGAAGGTAATAGTCTGGAGGACAGTTCTTAGTTTATTTTTGGAGTTTCATGAGAGAAAATAAAACATCTTGATGAGGACACCACAGCATCTTTCCTGCATGGCTGTCAGAGCACAGGGAAGAGACACACAGGGACACAAGAGCCTGCTGAGGCTGAGCCCTCTCCTGAACCACAGCCACCGGGAAAAGGCCTGATCTAATCTTTCCAAATGTGCTAACAGCCTGAAATTAATATGCTTTTAATTAAGCTGGAGATAAAACTGTCACTAGGGTGGCCACCCAGAGGGATGTGCTGACATCCTGAGGGATGGAGGGGAGGATTTTCAACAGCCTGGTGTGAGGAGGCAGCACCTGCAAGCTCAGCACTGCCCAGACTTTGCATACAAGGAGCTGCTGTCAGGCTGCTCTAGGTGTGACTGCACACATATGCACACAAACATGGCCCTGTCCCAGTGTGGCAACCTGGAATTTCATGGGATTTAAGCATGGCTAAGAAATAAAATCCAAATTCTCCATTTCAGGGATGGTCCTCCTCATGAGATGTGTCCCTCCTCTGGCTGCTGGAGGGAGTGAGATGCTGGTGAAATTCCACACTGGCTCCTGTAGCACAAAAAGCACCAAAAGCTGCAGTCAGGAAAAAAGAGAGGAACAGGCCAGGCCTCAAAACCAGAGGCTCATTACAGGTAACACATAAACTCCAGCTCCCAGCCGCAAACATTTATTTGAGATTCCTTTCCTGTGTCCATATATGCCTGTCTGTCCTTTCTGAATTCCTTGCTGTGTCTGCACCCTTTTCTTCGCCAGGGCACATCTGTTAAAGTCTTCAGTTTGGTTTTGAAGTGGGCATTTTCTATCCAGCTGAACTTTAAAAAAGCTTCTGAGCAGAGGCTTTGAAGGAGTAAATATAAATACATTATTTTTATGAATAGGCTCCTGTTTTCACATATTCCACTTGCAATGGCTTCTTGTCCACAACTGCTGGCATGTCCAGCCCTCTGCAGGAACAATCCTCTTCTGGAGGAACACACTTTTCCTTGTGCACAAGGGATATTCTCAAGGAACATTTTAATGAAAATATTCACCTGTATTGAAGGGGTCAATCCCACCAGTGTTGGAAAACAGAAACCAGCTTGGCCAAACTGACCCCACAGTGATGCCTGGAGAAGGCTGACCTAGAAGAGAGGCTAGACAGAATTAAGAATAAAGTAGATATTTATTCAAAGGCCTGAAAGGACACCTTGGGCAGTACAAGAGCCTGGCCAGGGCTACCCAAGATGGACCAAAAATGGTCACAAAATGTACGACTGGTCATGAGGCCTCATATTTGGTCCATGTGCATGTTTGGTTTGATTGTCCAATTACAGCTTCAGGTTATGGAGTCCCATCCTTGTTTTCTCTTTCCAGCACACTGTTGTTTCTGCTTTTGGGCCTGAAACTTGTAACAGTTGTCCTTGGTACCAAGCTGGAAAAGGAATTGTTTTGTCTGCCTGCTCTGTGAAGAGAGCTCACTAACACTTCATATGCAGCTCAAAACTACACACCTAGGCAGCACAGAATATGAAAAATATGAAAAATATGAAAAATATGAAAAATATGAAAACTAAAACTTAAAGCATCACCAGCACTGCAGGGAGATCCTGGTCAGGTTCACACTCTGTGCCTGACATTGTTTGGTCCAAGACTTATGCTGAACCTGGGCAGAGCATGGGGCTGCTCACAACATCCATCCATGCACACATCCCAGCATGGAATAAACCCTTTGGATCCCAGCCCTACCTCACCCCAAGTCAAGTGGGAGTTGACTAATTTCAATTACTATAGAGTTTAGTCAGTAGTTTTTATGTGGTGGTGGCTCCCCTACATTAAAACCAACAGTTAAAGGCCACTTCTTCATTTTTGAGGTTTACTTAAGTTACCCTTTCTCTCTTTTCTTTTTTTTTTTTTTCTTAAACTCTTTTAACCTAAAATGCATTGAAGGCCTCACAAAGGGACTGTCATTCTCATTTAAAACAAGAATCCTCTTTAAGGCAGCAACAAGGAGTGGCATGGAATTATTTACCCATGAATAATATGTTAATATTTATACAAAGCTTGCTTAGATAAGGGAAACTTGGAGATTTGTGGGAGAAGCTCTGCATGGCCATACTCTGTGGAGCAACGTTTCAAGCTCCGTGTAGAATCCCAAGTGTTGATTTTGCCTCCTGACAGTTTAATGTGTAACTCAAGAAAGTGCATTCTTCAAGATAAAAAAGGGGGAAATCAAAACACCACAATCTGCCTGCTTTTCCAGGGGTTTCACTGCATTTTGAACAGAGCACAGTCCCTTTAGCGTTGGGGTCCTCAAACACAGCTGAACTGGAGAGAGTCCACAAGCTGTGCATGTAAACACACAAAAAACCTTGGGTTTATTTTTTCCTTTTGAGTCTCTACTATTGCAAAAATGCAGCTTTGCCTTTTCATAACATTTTCATAAAGATCAAGTCCTGCTTGGGCAGTAGAAATGGCACAAATGGGAAGAGAATGACAAGGAAATGTTCCGTGTGTGTGAGAGGAGGGATGTTTACTCCTTGTTTATTTGTTCTGGGGAGAAATAAAGTGCTTTGTGTGAAGGCTCTTTGCAAGAGAGGCTGAAATGCTCTCTGGGCCCTGTAAAAACATTGCCAAGTTTGTCAGCAGAGGGGAAAGAAATCTGGGCAGTCTGCCCTAAATTAAAACTAAACTTAAACCAAATTCAGTTTAAATACACAGAGTAGTGCTTGGTGTGGGGACTAAAGGCAGAATTACCAGCACAAACACTGAAAACTCCCAAGTAAAACTTGTTCAAATGGGTCTGAAATTTAGCAAATAAATTAAAACAGTAGTGTTGTTTCCTTCCTTCAGCTTCTGCTGTGTCAAAGGGGTCATGTTTCCTACCTTGTCTTGGCCCAGGTAAGAGATGAGATGAACTGAGCTGAGTGAGCTGAAAGTGGAGGTTCTGATGCAATTCTGTCCTTCTGGAAGTTAAGGATTTAAGGAACATCACCTGTGTGAGCTTGCAGTCAGCTCCTGAGGGGTAAGGACAGTGCAAAAGAAACCAGAGCTGTGGAGAAAGTCCAGTTAATTATTATTAATTTTTAATTTACCTGAGATACTGAACAAATTAAGGATGCTGCTTTATTGGAACACGTTAAGATCCTACACATTGATTCTTTTAGGATGAACTAACCAGCGTAACTTGGATCAGGATCAAGATTTCAAACCAAACCTCAGGGCTGCCTGCACAAGGCTTCTTGTTGGCTTTGATATGAGATTTTGGGGATCTTTCTAAATGAAAATGTCACACCACTAGTTACAAGGCTTTCTGTAATGTATCAAAGTCATTTTTTCAATATTTGTGGTCTTTCCCCTCCCAAGTTGTTTGGAGTAGAATTGAAAATCACGTGCTCCAGCACTTAGAGATACCCTGTGAAGTGAATGGAAGCCAATTCAGACAGCTGGGTACAGCCTTGATAAAAATTTTCAAAGGCACACGTGATTCTTATGACCTTAGGACTATTTCTTCTTGCCTTTGGAAATCTTTCATAGCTTAACTTCAGATACCTCTTCACAAAAACCCTGTCCTCTGTTTGTTATCAGCACTCACAGATGTCCTTTACAGATTTACCTATTTGAAAGTCCCTGAAACAAACTGTGGCTACTGGAGGGGGGAGTGCAAAGCACGGAGAAAATTTCAGTTACCTAACATTTATTTGACTTAGTCATGCAGAACTGGATCAGTGCAGCTGATAGGGACGATGATTAAACCAAAGCCTGAGTCTTTATTCCCATGTGATCACTGCCATTATCTCTGCTATCAAGGTTGATCTGACAGTAACTTTTATTTAGAATCAGCCACATTTCTTTTCTCCGCCTACCCCAAAGGCACCAGACTTGTTTGCAGCTCCCCAACTTGCAGAAAGCAAAATGTAATTTATGCCTCCAGTGCAATGAGGGAGCTGGGGAAAAGAGATCTGGCTTCTTTATTTTGAGGGGCCTGATACAAAACCCATCACAGGCAGGAAATCAGGGTTTGTAAAGGATCCCAGAATGGTTTGGATTGGAAGGGAGCTTAAAGCTCATCCCATTCCACTATCCCAGGTTGCTCCAAGCCTTTTCCAACCCAGCCTTGGACACTTCCAGGGAATGGGCAGCCACAGCTTCTCTGGAAGGTGAAGAGTTTGGAGGTCCTTGGGTTGAAAAAACCAGAATGCTGTATCTCATTTCTTAAATGTCCATTAATTCCTTGCTTTCTCATACACATTCATATTTCAAAATACATACATATTTCATTATCCCTTGCAATATTGCATAATTATCGTGGTGCAAGCCCAGAACCTTTGACCTTTGTAGGCAAACTCCTGAAAGTAAGGATATTTTTATAACAAGAGAGTACAGAAAATATTAACAATGACCCCCTTTAGGCAGAAATTTCATTAGCCACTTATAGGATATGAATGTGCTGCTAGATAAAGGTTAATGAACAGTCCATACCTCAGCTCTGGTCCATAGGGTGTGACCTTTTAGTGAAGCTGCCTCAGGAGAAGCAAAATGATTCCCTCACCTCCTGTGCCATCACTGCCCAGATGCAGCAGAGACAAACCAAAGGGTTCACAGAACTTCCCAAAAGAGCTGCTCCATTCCTGAAAGAAAGGAAGCCAGGTTAGAAACTAAATTTGCAAAGATTGTTTGCAACTCTGGTTTCTGGTTTGGGGTTTGCATCGCTTTCTGGGTTGTTTCTTAACAACCAGGCTTGCTGAGGTGGAGATTGAGGCATGTTTGAAATGAGTCAGCTTGTTTTTAGGTCTTCTGGCAGTTCTGAGAATTGTGACTTTTCCTCAAAGACTCGTGAGCTGTGACCTGAGGATCTCCTGGGTCTGCAGCATCCAGATCTCTGTGGTGACTGCAGAAAGGGGGCTGGGGAGGAGACTGTGAAGGTGCTGTAAGCAGGGAACAACACCCAAAATCAATGTCATTTCTTCATCCCAGCTGGGCTTTGATGGAAGGAGAATCCTGAAAAAGACCATTGCTGCTGAGGTGTGGAGAGCTCTGCCAGGCAGGATGATCCCAAAGCTGCTGCAGTGCAAGGCAGGATTTGAGTGGCTTTATGGAAACTGAGAGTTCAGTCTTTGCTCTGCTTTGGGTTGGCACGTGGTAACCTGAGGGACTCTTCTACAGAGTGATTTGAATATTCTGGGCCCTTTATTTTATGAAGTATTTGCTTCATTTTATGAAATATTGGTTTCATTTTATAAAATACCTCTGGAGCAAGAAGGGAGATGGGGCAAGTTGGGAAATAATTCTCTGATCAGCCACTCAAGCCCCATGAGATCCATTATTGTGACAGCAAATCTCCCCATGGTGTGTGCCAATTCAATCCCCACTTCTGTGCTGTCAGGGCAAAACTCAGATCCATCACACCCTCCCAGCCCCTCTGGGCCTTGGCCCATTTTGGGGCTACCTGAGGCACATGAAATAATGTTCTTCCCCTGCTTTTGGGACGTGGAGAGGCCTCAAGTCAGGGGAGAGAAGTGAAGGCAGCCACCCAGATGTTGCTGCTACAATGAGGGAGACAGAGCCTTTTGTCTCTGCTGTCACTACAGCTACAGAACAATTCATCTGATCTGTGCATGGATGATCATGTTATGTGTCTTTCCATTGTGTGCAAACATTTCTCTTGCTTAAAATGCTCCACTTAATGGAGCAGTTAGTCCTGAAAGCTACAACGTTTTGTATTTCTTCAGTGCAATTAATGCTGGAGGAGACCAAGTCACCAGTTTGCCAGTACAGAGGATTAAACTTCCTGTTGTGACTTGTAGAACTCCATGGATTATGTGCAGCGCTTTGCACAAGTACAGTGAGACCTAAATACCTTACAATCTATTCATCTCTATCAGATAGAACTCCCTCCTCAGCCTAAATCATTAATAAATGTTGTCTGAGTCATTAATGCACCAAAACTGATGAACACTGGAGAGTTGAGATAAATTCAAGGAGCAGAAAATTGACAGCAAACTGTCCCATTCCCATCCACCCACTGTCACCCTCCCAAAGGAAAAAAAAAAAAAAGAGAAAGAAGGAATGGATTGTTCAAATGACAATGGGGTGAGGATGAAAGCACAAAGGCCTTTGGGAGAGAAGAAATTCCTTATGGATAGACTGGAAAAGCTGAAATTCCGCAAAGGGAGAAGGGCAGGGCTGAGATGTTGCTGAGCTACACAGGGTCACAGAGCTTTCAAGAGAAGATCTCCAAGATGATGGGGTGTGAGAGTTAACCCAGCAGCACGGGCAGAGGCAGAGGGGAGGAGGAAGGGAAGGATGAAGGCAGTCAGTGCAGGGATGGTGGTGGGATGTGGGGACGGTACCCAGTGCTCTTCCCTATCCAGAAGATGCTGCAAGGCAAAGGCAGGAGTGGAAAAACAGTGGTGGAGGAGAAGACCAAAGTCAACAGAGTCCCTGGCAGCAGTGCTGGTGGAGCAGGGCAAGGAAGAACTTCTCAGAGGGATAAAAGGTGTGCAGACACAGAGGAAAAGAGATGCTGAGTTCTTCCCCAGCTAACAGTCTGTGCTGGCCCGGGGACAGGGGTGATGGACAGACAGGAGTCACAAACAGGAGTCTGACAACAGGCAGGGTCCAACCTCAGCGTCCCATCACAAACAGAAAGGTGGGTGGCAGGATTGAAAAGCAGAGAACACAGAGGGGCAAAGGTGAAGCTGAGGAGGGGTTGGATTTCTTTGCCTTTAAGAGATTTTATAGCCAATGATATGTTAATCTTGTGTGGTGCCAAAGTCAATATAAACTGCAGAGAAAATCAGATCTGTAGTGGTCGAGGATGTGGAGAAACAGTCGATTGTATATTTAACAGGAAGCCAGGGAGATCAAAGAGTTTTCAAATGGTTTTGTTTTTAACTGATACCCTGGCTTTATTTTGTTTAGATTGAGCTGGGGGCCTCTCTGAAGAGGATGAAAGGAGAACAGAAATGTGTAACAAAGACATTTCCCCTCTCCCTAATAGTCAAGGGAAGTTGACATCCCTGTCAAGCAATAGCACCATTATATGCAGGGCTGCAAGAAAGAAAGGAAGCTATTTAATCCTTGGGAGGAAAGAGAAATGTTATCTTCTAGCAAAGAGGTGAAGTTCTGCAGAAATTCAGGGCTGTTAATAGACTGCTATGACAGGGTGCAATTTGATTTCCAGTGTGTGTCCCAGGCCTGAACACTCCCCAGTTAGCACAGATCACACAGAGCACAGCCTCCTCTCTGGTAACAGATCCTTCCAAACACTCTGCTTCTTTTAAGGGTTAAATCAGATCCTTGCTTTTAGCGATTTTCAGCTTGACATGAAGGGATGGGTTTGCATTAATGGAAGTGGCAAAGTCTAGCCTGTAATGAATTAAGATAGAATAACATCAGACTCTGCAAAGAGAATTCTCTAAAAGATCTGTAAAAAGGAACATCTTATAACACTTTTGGAGCAGGCCTTGGGCACAACATTTTTGAATTAATTAAGTGTATGCTTAAATCTGCCTTTGCTGATCAAAACACTGAATCATCTTTGTACTTTTTTTTCTTGATACAGAATGAATTTGAGTGAATACTTGAACATGTATTTGTTTTGCAGGACTTTGAACTTGATGTGCATCAATGCCCTGCTTCAGTTTCATCCTCCCAGTTTGTAGGCAGCCTTGTGAAGCTAAAAATCTTAACTTCCAGTTAAAACAGGATATTGAAGATTACAGATTAGAGGATACAAGAGGAAGGGGCTGTGCCACGGGAGGCACATATGCCCTCCCTGCTTCAGAATGAGGAACAAACAAGAGGCTGTTTCCCATTTCTGCAGCCCCAGCTGCTCTGAGTACCAGAGCCTCAGCAGCTCCTGCCACTGTTGCTGCACTTAAGGTGCCAGCCTTTCAATCAGAAACCATTTAATAATTTGGCCAAAAACACCTGCTTCAAGCTTAGCACTGAAAATGATCAGTCCTTCAGCAGCACTGAAGACATTTCCCTCCTCCCCTCCCAAAATTCCACAAGTATTTTCAAGCAAAATATCTATGATTGATACAATTTCCTTTTGGGTCGGTACCCCCATCATTTCCAAACCACTTTATACCTCTGAGTGAGCTGTGCCACAATCCTGCTTATGGAGAGCTTGCACTCCTTAGATGAAACCTTCAGTGCACAGGGCACGACAGGAATCATTTATGGAAGGAATTATGGCCTCTCAGGTAGATCCTAAATCCATCTATATTCATGATTTTCCTCTTGCTGTATGGTGCAGCTGACAGAGCAGAGTTCAGAGTGAAATCAGCATCATCTTCACCACCACAGGCCCTTTCTCTCTCTCTGTTCAGGCTGTCAGCTAAACCTGTCCCTCCACAATTCACCCACTTTGTTCTTTTTCTACTCATGGATGACTTTCCATTTAATGTAATGGCTTTAGGGACGTGGGAGGCAGCCATGCCTCGATGCCTTTGCCTGCTGGCAGAGCCCTCCATCCCCATCCTTATCCAAATAACAGGAGCATTCAGCTCCATCGGGGCAATGGTGTGAGGCTGCGTCCCAGTCCTGGGAAACCATTCCAGGCTGGGAGCAGTGTGGGATTACCCCTCCTAGCCTGTGCTGTGCAGCCCTCATGTGAGAGCAGAGAGGCTGTGAAACCCCATCTTCCTTTCTCTACCACAGCTGTGGTTGAGTTGATGAGTTTTTGTTCCCCTTTCTGGCATGTGCTCCTACTCCTGGCTCGGAGGGATGAAGCTGCGCTTCCCTGCGCGCTCCCCTGCCATGGGGGCAGGCTGGTGAGTCAGGCAGCTTCTCTCAGCCACAGCCAGCTGCCTCTTGGCTTTGTGGTCTCTTCTAAAAAATGTGAGGAGCCTTCATTTCACTGAGCCTAACCCAAGGCTTTCAGTGCTCCCCGTGGCACTGAGCTTGCCCTCGCTCCGTCCTTTTGTTTCCAAACCCTGAAGCCTCTCCAGTCTGGGGATTACCCGTGGCTGTCTCCAGCAGCTGTTGTTGATCACCTGGGGATCTCCTGCTCTCCTGCTCGAGGCCGAGCCCGTGGATTGTTTGGTCCATTTGATCCATGTTTGGATGCAGAGAGGGCAGAGCAGGGGGCAGGAGCCAGCAGGAGACATTCCCTGCCCTGAACCAGGGCCAGCACCTGCAGGGCCCAGGCTGTGCTCAAGAGCTCCCATCCCTTCCCAAAAGGGCATTTCTTCCACACAAATGCTCAACAATTGTTTATGGCCACTGGCAGCTCATTTAGGCCATCAGCTGGAGGGAGGGGGGCCTGAAATGGCACTGGAAATCCCACAGAAATGCTGAGGGAAACAAAACTACCCTCAGAATACTTGCACTTTTTTTGTTTTGTCTCGCTGAATAATGGAAATTTTTTTACTCTCATCGGAGAGGGGAAGAAATTACATTGCCTGTAGTAATGGTGCCCAGAAGGAGGAACTAACCTGGTTCACTCTGGTGGAACAGAGAGCAGAAAGTTGCTGAGGTGTGGAGGACTCCTGTGCTGCTCACACCAGCTCCTCTGAAACAACATTCACCAAATCAGCACAGAAAAATGCCTGGCACCAGGCACTAACCCAGGAAAACACAGCCCAGCAGGAATGCAGCCCTCAGCCTGACATTCCTCTGAAGACCTGCAGCATTCCTTAATTCACCTGACTTGATTTTAAAGAATAAAAAGCAGATTTAGAGCCTAAAACACACAGTTGTTTTACACACATGACGCCTCTCAAGGGGCTCTGAAGCAGTGACTTTGCTGCCTGCTCCTGTCCAATTCCCTCCTCCCAGGTGGAATTTCCCTGGTGACTGCACAGGCAGCACAGCTGTGCTTGTGCCTGGGGCTCCCTGCATGCCTGGGAGATCCTGCTGCTTTGGGAAGGGTTGGATCTACCAGGAGCACGATGCTGAGGCACAGCAAACACGTGTCTGGGAGATCCTGCTGCTCTGGGAAAGGTTGGATCTAGCAGGGGCACGATGCTGAGGCAGAACAAACACGTGTCTGGGAGATCCTGCTGCTTTGGAAAGGTTGGATCTAGCAGGGGCACGATGCTGAGGCAGAACAAACACGTGTCTGGGAGATCCTGCTGCTTTGGAAAGGTTGGATCTAGCAGGGGCACGATGCTGAGGCACAGCAAACACGTGTCTGGGAGATCCTGCTGCTCTGGGAAAGGTTGGATCTAGCAGGGGCACGATGCTGAGGCACAGCAAACACGTGCCTGGAGTTTCCAGCCCTCCTGCTTGGGAAAGGTCTGGGGAGCACCAGGATCATTCCCCAAGCTCGACAAGCCTTGAGGGATGGCCATGCTTTGTCTGGAGGGGTTTTACAGCTCACAGGGCCCAGCTGTGCTCCCCAGGGACCAGGCAAGGCTGAACAGGTCACAGTGTCACGGGGAGACCTGTCTGGAAGTCAGGAAGGGGCAGAGGAGCCCATGGTCTGGCTGGGGGCTTAGGGAGATGACAATCTGTACACTCAGGAGTTTATCATTTCTGAAAGAACACCTTACTCTATCGCTTCCCCCTCCTTTGTCATCAGAGAAAAACTCACACTTTCCTAACTGAAAGTTCAGTCTAAACATAAATGTCACTGAAAGCCCAGCGAGACCTTTGCTTCTCTGGTTTCACTCTCCTGAGCTGTGGGGAAGATTATGCAACAGGAACACCGGGGTGACTCACCTTCTGGCATTGCAGTAAATTAGGAAATGTTTGCTGCCATGTTGTAGGGCTTTCTACCGGCTATTTGTGGGCTGCTTTTTTCTTTGCCAGTGTCTTCAAATCCCAAGTGTTGCCTGTTGCCCTGGTCTGAGCTAGGAAAAGGCTCCTCTGTAGGTGCAGCTCAGCTCTGGAGCAGAGGGTAACGACAGCAGCTGTCGGAAGGAAATTATGTTAAAGAAATTCTGAATGTCCTTGCTCAGCATTCCCCCTCCCCTTAATATTTCTTGCTTTGTTGAATTTCTTGAATATTTCTGGCTTTGTTTCTCTGCTGTTAACTCTTAACAACACTCTCAGCCATCAGGCACTAAGGGGGTCAAGGAGATTTTCCTGCCATGTTTGTTCCTGAAGCACAAGGCTTGTCAAGATCACAGAGACTCTTCTAAGAGAGTCTGAATATGTCAGAGGAAGGACAAATTGAATGGAAGAAAAATCATGTCAGGCTCATCCTTCCCTCTTTGCAGCTTCTTTTGGTTTAATGTTCAAAATAAATGTGTACTTGCCTTGAAGCATGAGAATTCTCAAGGTGAGCTTTCCCTTTCCAAATCTATGGCAAGAATTAATTTTTGGAAGGAAACTGCAGAATAAAGAGAAATATTAATATTGTGAGATTACAAGTAAAACCATGAGGACTGGAAACACTATGAAGGACATTAACCAGACTGTTGGTTAAGATGTGTAATGCCATAAATAACCCTGATGTGAGCCTTTGTTTAATTTAATTTCTGGTTACTCTTGGTACATCCTTAAAGGATTAGAACAGAGAAAGCCTTAAAGCTACATCAGAAATTCCACAAATGCCCCCTTGTTCTTAAAAGGTCCAGTCCTGAGTCAGGACTTTTCTAAGCTACACAACCAATTGTGGTTGATATAAACTGAAATTTCAGGCAAATACAGGACATGAGGGACATGAGGTTCTCAGCTTGCTCTGTACAGTACCTCATTTTTCCAAAAAAGAAAGCATGAACTTACTTTGCCATGGAAATCAAATAAGGCATCAAAGCCCAATTTCCTCAGGACAGTATCTATCAGTTTCTTTGAAGCAGACATTTTTATGACCAGCAATGTTAACAAATCCAAACTAAGTATCCAATCTGTCAAGGAGAAAAATAAGTTTAGAATGAAAGTAAGTATTGCTCGTTAAACTTTAATGGCAAGGCATTTAAAAGAAGAAAACCATCCATTATAATAGTGGTGGAACAGTGTGTTGTCAAATTCCCCAGAGAGGACTTTTATCTTGATGTTTAAATATATTATATTAAGGGATGGCTGTTACTCTGTTCTCTAAACAGGAGGCTTTCTAGAGGAAAAGTTTAAGAGCAATATATATCTAGTGCTGGAAATTTCCCTATTGCCCAGCAATTAAAAGGAACTGTTGGATATTAATCCCACCTGTCCCAAAGGATGTGCTGAAGGAAGAGTTGTGCTGATGCAAAGCTGAACCAAGCAGCATTTTCCCGTCCCTAGAGGAGCACAGAAGATCCTTGAAGGGGTTATTCCATATTTTTTGGGATCTGCAGGATCAAGGATTTCTGTGATTAGTACTTTTCACTGGAATGAGAGCCATTTCTTTAGGCTTGGTAATGAGTTTAGACCCACAGTGATAAATCCTGAAGCTGGAGAGCCTTTCCCTGCTGATCACATCCCAGTTTTGTGTCCCAACTTTTCTCTGGTTTATGCAGGTGCACACAGCCAAAGCACATCACCAGCATCTCTCCAGCAGTGTTTCCTATTTTACTGGAATGTTCCCCTTGCCATGACTCCAGCCCTATGTTAAACACACCCTCTTCCCTGACTCCCATTGCCTTTTGCAAGGCTTTTCAAGGCTTGTTCCACGTTTTCTTTCCTACCCCTCACTTCAGCGATCACATCACAAACCTCTGACTCAAGCCAGCCCCACTTCTGCCAAAGCAGAGCTTTCCCTTTAAGGTTTATTTTTAAAAGATACATGGGAGGGACTCTATTTTAGTTATAAACTACTTCCACACCCAGAAATCCATCATAAGAAATGAAAGGAGAGAGCTGTGGAGCCTCAGCCCAGCTTTCTCTTGGGGAATCTCGGCGCTGTAAAGGCCAAGAGCACAGCAGTGTCCCAGCTGATGGATGCAGTGCTCAGCCCAATCTCCAGCATCTCCACCAGCCTTTGAACCAAAGATCACCACCTCTGCAATCTTTAATGATTTAATACCTTTAATATCCCTGTCTCATCTCACTTTCTTTGGCTGCAGAACACTATGAGGTCATTCCAGCAGTCAAACGTGGCTCTCAGAGTTGGTGCTGCAGTTCTGCCCTGATGCCAAGACTTGCTGGAATCTTTGCCAATCTTTTATCACTCGAGCTCAAAATTTCATGTCAAAGGCCTGCTATAGTCTGGTTTGCCTTGAGGTTTTATTTACTCTTTTGATTTAGATTAATTCAAGTGAAACCATCCTGGAAGGAACCAGACCCGATGACCTGGCTGTCAATTTACTATGGCCCCCACAAAAACATTTATCACAGATTTTACCGCCACGTCCTTGTCTTCTCCTCACTTTCTATCAACATGCAGGCAAGATCTCATTAAGGGGTGAATAAAGGCTGCAAGGTGATGGAAACTATAACCTGATAGTTCCTGCTTCATTTGCCACAGGAGATGGGAAGCATGGAGTGAATTAAGGAGGAAATCAGAAAGAGAACCAGTTAATGCAGCTGAAAACCAACCTGGAAAAAACGTCTGTAAAATCCTTGCCTCTGCCACAGGATTTTTGAGCAGAATTAGACAAGTCACTTGGATAAAAGATTCCCAGATCATCACTAAATATGCATTCTGCATTCACCAAGTTCCTGAGGGGATCTGAAGACGGAGGGGCTTTAAGAAGCTGCAGCACTGCACGATGCTCACACATCGTGTCCAAACCCAGAGCTGGTGAATACCCTTAAACATGATTTCCCTCTGCCTCAAATGCCATCTAGAACCCAAGCAAATGCCACCCCCACACCTCACAGGGGAATGTGAAGAATAAAATTTGCTGCTGCCTGTCATCAGTGCCCGAAGAGCGCTCCCAAAGAAATGAATAATTCTGTGTTCGGAGCAGGATTTGAATAGTGAGCAGTAAGTGAGGCACGGGGCCTCACATTGCACAACCAGGAAGAGCAAGAGGGTGAATAATGGTTCACTGAGCAAGTTGGTACATGGAAAGAGACAGGAGCCCTACGAGGGAAACTCTGCAGAGCCAGAGTGGAGAATAACACCATAACACAGGGGCACGGGAACATTCAGACTCAGAGAGCATCCTTCCTCCTCAGTGGCACTTCCACTTCTGAGAACTTGACTGCTGAGTGCTTGATTTTGATGCTTTAGTGCCAAAAAAGTCTTTCTCTGAAAAAGAAGCATTGTTGAGATCGCAGACAAGGTAAGACACCTTGCACACAACAAAAAGGGTTGGGGTCACTTTGGACTGGAAAAGATTTCTTGCTTTTCAGTCTCTGCCTACAAATGGTGCCCTGCCTACACCTCTCTGAACAATTGTCTAGAGAGTTTCCTGTTCTCAGAGCTGCCACAAACCTGGGCACAAGCTGCTGTGTTTTCCTGCCCTCGTGTCACCCCTCTGGGGACACCAGTGGGCAGTGGACCCCTGAACATGTTCCACACACGGATGAGACCGAAGGCCCATGGCTCCTCACTCAGCAGTGACACAGGTTGGAGTTCATACAGCACATTTCATTTCTTCTCCTTGAGATTTGAGTAGCTCTGTTCCACCTCCATCAACAACAGCCTTGATCCTACCTGTGGCAAATGGCAAAACTCCCACTTGTTGCACAGGGAGCAATGTTGGAGCTCTAGATTTTCCTTTTTTCAGCTGAGTTCTGCAGAGACTTTTTGCCAGGCTCAGCAGGAGCATTGGGAATATCCAATCGTCTGTGTGAGTCCAAAAGCAGCCAGATTATGGGCAGGCAAGGGATCTGCTGCTGTGACCTCCTGTAAGATTTTGGAAGCAGAGAATGATGCCTCCCTTAAGCACCATCCACTGCAACTGTGGAGCTGTTCCCTCTGCAGCTCCCATTGTTTCAAATGGATTTCAAAGTGATCATCATCTGCCAGGACTGGACTTCTGGTCCCCACATAAAAGCATGAAAAACAGAGTAAATTGGAATTATTATTTATCACACATCTGGCAGCACAAGGAATGTCTTTCAGGATTGGAGTTCCTGGAGAATACGCGTTCCTGCCCCGCTTTCCTTGGAGATGCACGCAGCGAGTCCCAGCCACTTACATATGTGGAAAAAAATTGATTTTTAAAGCAAATGACCTTAATCCAGGGAGACCTGTCAACCTTGGATGTATCTCAAGTTTCCCTTCCAAGGCTGCTGCGGTAATCCCCAGTTCATAAAGCCGAAGGCCAGGGAAATCAGAGACTCGTGGTCCTTGTGCGTGGCCTCTGCACAGCTGCACAGTTGGCTTTTCCCTTCTGGGTCAGTCTTTAAAAGGACTTAACCAAGGCTGACAAACCTAAAATTAGATTTGCCAGCTCCAGGAGGAGTGTGAACATGTCCCTCCCCTCTCAAGGCTGCATCTGTATCCAGCCAGGGCTGACTGGAAACCAGAACTGTTACATACCAAGGAGCTGTGGGGACAGACAGGCAGGAAGGGGGCACAAATAAATGTTGGTTTGAGTTGTGTCCACGCTTCCACTGACTCCTCCAGGTTTTAGATCCAGCCCTCCATGGGAATCAGGGTAGTGGGAGACTGTCCTTAGCACAGAAGTGCTGCTACACTCACAACAAATGCCATAAAATGACAATTTCCTGTCCGCTCTGGTCCTCTGTGTGTCTTCTCTGCCAGCAAATCCCACGGGGAAGGGAGTGTCTGTTATTCCATCTTTGTTTAGTGCCTCGTACAATGAGCCTCTCTTCCAGTTGGGGCCACTTGATGCTGCCACAATACAAATAATAACGATTCTAATAATAAAATGCAGACTTCAATGGGCCGAGCTGCTCAGCAGCATTGGCCTGTCTTGCTGACTTGCTTCCTCCCACTTCCTCGCTTCCTCCCCTGCTAGAAGAGCTCTTCTACATCACCAATTCCCAAAGGTGGCTGTCCCCACTGTTGTTTGGCTTTGCAGGAAGCACCGCTGCTTAAGACACTTGGCTTTCTTTTTTTAATTCTTTTTTTTTTAATTCCTTTTTTTTTTTTTTTCCCCCACTGACGCTCTGCAGAAATTCTCCTTCCACACCCTTCACTTCCCAGGAACATCCATTCCTTTGGATCATCCTCCTGGCCACAGCACCACTTGCACCTTCTCCAGCCCTAAAGCTGGGGAAGAAGTGGAGATGGCAGCCAGGGGCACAGGCTGGGAGGAGCTGGCAGGGAACACAACAGAATCATGGAGTCTCTGAGCTTGGAAAAGCCCTCCAAGCCCATTGAATCCAACCTTGACACTGAGCCAGGTCCCCAAGTGCCACATCCACAGGGTTAAATCCCTCCTGGGATTCCTGCAGCCCCTCCAGCTGCACTCTGGGGTTTCTCAGCAAGGACAACACCCTGGGCACAGCATTAGGGAGCAGCGAGCGCTGGGGATGGTTCCTTCCCACAGCATTTCATGGATGCAGCCAGCTTAGCTTTGTGTCCAGGGCTGGTTTCAATTTGGCTTCTCACAAAGCACTCCGTTGACAAAAATGGCTCTTGGCTAAAGTTCTTCTTTGTTTTGGTTGGAATTTTCCAAGTTTTCGGACAAAAATGCACATGAGGAGGGTTTTGATTTTCTGTCACTTAATCTGTTCCTCTGTTGGAAAAACGGAAGCTTGGTGGAAAAACTGACAGCTAAATGTATGTGAGCCCTCAATAAAATGTAACAAGAATCAAGGAATAAAAATCTGTGAAAAAATTTTAACGGCGCAGCCATTTTTGCAGAGAATATATTTAACATTTTCCAACCAGCTTTAGCAGTGACCTGTAATTAAAGAAGAGTCCAAGCCACAGGGTTCAGAACCAGACTTTCCCAGAATTTATGGGTGTCTGGGTTTGGTTGAGTCCAATATGAACCATGGCAAGAGCTGGGATCCAGCTCCCACCTCTCCCAAGGCTGGACAGAGGTGGTTTGGAGGCATCTCTTCATTCAGGATATCCTGCCCTGGCTCAGAGGAGCTGCCACCCTGCCCAAGCCCTGGCTAGGGACAGCAGGACAGACAGAAGCATCTGTGCAGCTCCCAGCATCATCTGGGAATGCTCCACACCATAACACAATAACCCTTTGGAAATTAAAGCCAACTACAGAAAAAAATCAAGAGTGAAAGGAGAGAAAAAACAAATAAAACAACAGAAATTGCACAGGTATTTTTCAAAAAATGACAGGAATTGCTGTCAATCCACAAGCTGAGCCAAGGATAATTCCAAGAGATTCCTCACTCACCTCTGGCTGGGAGTAGGAGAGGTGGTTAGCACTGCCAGGCTGTGTCCAGGGGCTGGAGAAGGGTCTGAGCTCTCTTTGCTCCTGGTGCAGTGGGGAAACATTTGTGCCACCCTCAAGGTATGTATTTCTCTGCTAGATATTCTGGGACAGGTTTTCACACCGACTCCACATCTTGGGTGCTGACCTCCTTAGAAAATCTGTCCCAGCCAGGTGCTGCCAAGTTCCTGAAACACTGGCCGGGGGCGATTTTGGAAATGTGGCCACACCTGTCCTCGTTTCGCATCACTATCAAGCCCAGCAAATCTTTAGATTGGCCTGATTTCAGCACTGCTTTGAATCCCTGCTGCCAGGTGTTGTTGGGGGAAACATGCTGTCCTCACCACGGCGCATTCTGTCTCAGAACAACTTAATCTTGTGTTTTGGCCCCAAACCAAAGGGGCCATTCCTACAGGCTAATAGAAACGCTTGGTTTATTGTCTTGCTGGGAACACACCGGGGTGGTTGGAAGGGGATCCCAGAGTCTGATAAAACCAGGCTACCTGTCTTGCTCCTTGTTGAGACTGGTTGGGGCAAGCTGCCAGCAGCAGCTGTTCCTTAATTGCACAGACACTTATCTTGTTCTGACACCACATGCAAACATTAATGTCTTTCTGCAGATTATGAATTTGGAGAGTCACTCTGTGGGCTTTCAAAAGCTGTGTGTATTTCTTGGTCCATCAGAAGAGATAGATGGAGGGGCAGAGTCCTGGGGACACATCTGAGCAGAGACACACGCCTGGTGTCACCTGGTAAACTGCTGACACAAAATGGTCTTGTAGCACCATTTCCAAGCAGAGGTGGCAAAGGCCAGATGCCAAAATCAGAACAATATGGGTCAATATCAGTGTGTTTGAAGGAAAGAGTTTGGCCTTTGGTGGGCTACACACAGCGCTGCCTGAGGCTGTGGGAGATCACTGGATCCCAGAATGGTTTGGGTTGGAAGGACCTTAAAGCCCATTCTGTTCCACTCCCTGCCATGGGCAGGGACACCTCCCACTGTCCCAGGCTGCTCCAAGCTCCATCCAGCCTGGCCATGGGCACTGCCAGGGATCCAGGGGCAGCCCCAGCTGCTCTGGGCACCCTGTGCCAGGGCCTCCCCAGCCCCAGGGATGTTTGGTTCAGCCAGCAGCACTCAGCTCTTTAAGCACCCACATGGCTCTCCCTGCTGCCTCCAGGGTTTCCCCCCGGGCTGCCTGGGCTTGGCCACCCCCCAGGCCCTGCTGGTGCTTGCCCCAGTGTAGGGCACCGGTTACTGGAGCTGCAGACGTGTCTGTGTCAGGGCAGCCTCGGTTTGTGTGAGTCCCCCACGAGCGCCCCTCCGCCCACGCCTGCTCAGTGCCCATCTCTAATTTTCCACCCGAGGAAGCCCGTCTGGCTGCTTGGGCGGGAGCCTTTCTCAAGGTTCCCAGCTCTGCCTGGCTTTCAGCAGAGTTTTATTTTTGGTGCTGAGCCCTAAAGCCAAAAGCCCGCTCCTCCCTGTGCTCCGACCGCTGGTGCTGGGAGGCTGCTGTAAACAGGCTGGGGAGGGAGCAGAGCAGAGCCCCTGCTGCAGGGGGGCTGCAGGGATGGGGGGATGAACCCCCCTTGCTGTTCCTAGGATTTGGCATTCAGGGCTCCCCGGGACAGACATGAGATCACCAGGAAAGGGGACCTGGAAGTTATCTCTGTTCCTTGGGGGAGGCATGACATTTAAGATTGCCCCTACTAAAGAGAGGCCTTGAAGAGAAAACAGCAGCTGGAATAGTCAGTGTTGGTCATCAGCTGTCTGTCTACCTCTCACTCATCCTCAATCCCATGAGAAATCCTATGGAATTTAACAGCTTAAACAATAGCTTCCACATAGATTAAATTGAGGCATTGCTCTAAAAAACCCCACAATGTATGAGGGTGATCTTTCTAAAGCTTCCTTTCAAAAATCTGTAGTGGGTTAATCCCTCTGCATTACATTAAATGTATGATTTAAATGATTCATAAACAAAGGTCAGGGCTGCTCTGGAAACTTTGCTTTGCACAGCTTCTCTGCTTGGGAATATGGATTTTCATCACATTTATGGACCAAACCCCCACTCTGCAGTCTTGCCACCAAGCCAAGACAGACTTTTGGTGCCAGACTTCATGGTGTTCTATAAGGAAATATTTCCTTTATCTGTACAAAAGACAAAGGATCTGATAAACCCATTTCCCTTCCAGACCCTGACACATGATGTATAACCCCAGTGGGCCTGAAATGATCTTCACTCAAATTTTATTTTCCAATTTCTGTTTTCTTGGTTGCACTGGGCTCTTTTGCATTTCCCTTTCTTTCTTCTAAACGAATGAATGAATGAAACTCTCACCCCACACATGTCCCATTCTGTTTGCACAACGTACAACTTCCTAATTTCTCTTAAAAGCAGGAGTGAAATTTTGCAGCTGGAGCAGAATGGGGTTGAGCAAGAATTTGCTGCCCAAATGATAGAGAGGAAAGGAGGCTAAAAGGGAATGGCACTTACAGCAACTCTACCTGGTGTCTGAGCCACACTGAGGCACTAAAATAAGCAATTTTGAATTTTGAATAGGCTTGGTGTTAAACATACACCAAAGGACTTGGTTGTACTTCATGATCTTGGAGCTCTTTTTCAAGCTTAACCATTCTATGATTTTACTGAGTGCCCTGGATGACACAGGGAAGCAGCAATTTGCCTTATTCCTACCCAAAGTGGTGTTTGGTGGGTGGCTGGGAGCTGGGTGCCTGCTGGTGATGCTGCTGTCCCTACAGCACCAGTGACCCCCCTGGCAGCACATCCCTTTGCACTGGGACTGTGTGCTGGGAGCAGATCTCTGCTCTCTGCCAAGCCACAGGGAGGTGATATTTCTGAATGGCTCCACTGACCAGATGCACTGAGCATCCAAATCCAACAACTTGTCCAAAAATCTTGGTTTTCCTCCTAAACCCAAATTTGCAGCCTCGATAAAATCTGAAGGATAACTCTCGGGCAGTTTTAACCCCTCAAAACCACACTGTGGTGGAAAATACCTGGGCACTGGCTGCTCAGCAAGGCAGTGTCATTCTGGCTGCTCCTTCCAGGCTGGAAAAGGTGCAAATCTTCAGGTGCAATCCCACTTGGAAAGCATTGTGTGCTTCGAAGCCTTCAGCTGGGGCCAGGAGCCGGTGTCAGCGCATCCCCGGCAGTGCCAGCAGAGCCTCTCTCACCTGGCTGCCCCACACAGAGGAAATATTATTGTTGTGTCAGTCAAACACTGGGGCTCCACTGAGGAATATTTTCCAAGGGAAAAAAGCTTCTGTGAGTTCCAGCCAGCCTGCTCAGACAGAGGGGAGGGATCCAAGGTGCCAGGTTTCCACACACGCACATTTCCATCTTGCAGTGCCCTGCAAGGGACAGGAATTATCCCGGGCTTTGTGTGTGCCAGGGGAGTGAGGAGAGCACAGGCAGGGCATGAAGGGGATGGGAAACAACTCCTCTGTTGTATTCACAGCATTTTTTTTTCCAAATCTGCCCCTTTTCTTCATTCATAGGCTCGGGCTATATGGCTTTACTGGAACTGGCTTGCCTGAAAGTTTCTCATTAACATTTTACCGTGAAGAAATCCACACATCAGCCACACAGGCATGTGGTTTCAATCCCTTAAAACACTGATTCATTACGTGTTTAGCAAACATTTTCTCCTGCATCTGCAAACAATAGCTACTTCCAGACTTTCACTGGCCCGTGGTCTCTGCTGCTATAACGCCTTGGCTTCCCTGAAACCCTGAAAAGAGGTGAAGTTTCTTTCCAAAGGGCGGCTGGTCTGTCCTTCTGCCTCTCAGCTGGGAGTGCAGCCATCCCCAGCAGCTCAGACAGGCTGGGATTTATTCCTCTGTGCTGTCACCCTCAGAAAATGGGAGAGTCCCAACTGTCTTTGGGATATCCTTTAGGACTGCGGTGAGTGAGAGGCTCTGAGAGCTCTGTAAGGGCCTCGGTCCATCTGAAATCCTTTAAAGCCAGAGGTAAATAAAAAGGACCTTTTGTGGGTCAGGCACACAGCTCTGGGGTAACTGAACACTGGCAGCACCCCTGAGCAGCCTCTCACCCTTGGCATCCCCGCTGGCTCTGTGCTTTGTCCCTGGCAGCGGAGGTGAGTCACCGGCAGCGCTGAAATCCCAGCTTGGGGCAGCTGTCCAAATAACCTGAGACCAGCAGAACCCTCCATTCCCTGACAAACAACAACAGCCTCCTCCTCACGGCTGCTTTCAGGGCTGAGGTGGCACAGCTGATGGCACAGGGACAGGGTAACCCCCGAGCCACAACAGGGAGGGCCCAAAGGCAGCGAAATTCCTACAAATTCCCCAAAAATCTGAAGTCCTTCCCTGCGCAGCACAGCACACACACACACACCGAAGCAGATTTTACTCACTCCTCTGAGGAGGCAGAATTACTCACAGGTGGTTCTTTTCAAAAATACATATGGGCTGAGGCTGGGAACATATGGTGTGATGGCATATTAATAACAGAGAGCTGAGGTTCCCTGTTACTCACACAGCAAAAAGCAGATTGAGAGAAGGACACCTTTCAGGAGGAATTCCTGCTGCCCTGGCTGCATGAATCATCCCCAAGCAGGTCACCCTGTTCCCAAAGCCTCAGAAAAGCAGCCATTTATGGGTATGAGAGATAAGGGGGTTTATATCCCTTGTGTAGACGCCAGGGATAAAACCACAGACTTTCTCCCCCGTTGTTCTGGGATGAAAGCACGTTTTTGTGGGATACATATAGCAAAGGCCATGATGTCTGGAGGAGTTTTGGTCACTGTTTTCCTATGGTCACCCCCAATGCTGATGAATAAGGAGGATGCTCCACCACAGTTCTCTAGGGGGCTCACAGTGCTGCCAATCTGGGCATTCCTTACTCCAGAGTATCCTTCCTCCCCTAAGTCACCTCTTCCTCCTCTTTCTTCTTCCTACTTAGAAAGGGAGAAGATTTTTTCTAGGGGAAGGTGTGATGATTTTGTAGGCATTTTCCTTGACCAGCTCTGCTCTAAATTGCCAATTACAAAGGAAGGAAGAGGGCAGAGCAGCCCAGCTCCCACACTGGCACACACAGTCCCAACTCTGTCACTCCAGGGCACGCTCTCAGCTCTCCAGGATTAAAAACTGCTCCACTGACCCTCCCCTGCTTTTCCCTTCTGACAGAGCAGCCTTGGAGCTGTGATTTAGGGGACTGTAGGAAAAGCAAGCCCTCCCTTGAGGGTCCCAGTCCTGCACAGAGTGTTCACCTCACTCTGCAAAGCCGGGAGAAATTCCCAGCTCCCTGAGGATCCTGCTCTTATCTCCTCAGTCCTGGAAGAGATCAAACACCGCAGCTGGGAGCAGCACTGCTTCATCCAAACAAAGCCTGGAAGGAGATCCTCATCCAGCTCATGCCTCCCAGCTGGGGCTGCACTCCTTCAGCTGGCAAATCCAAGGGGTGGCCTGTGGCTCTCCTGCAGGAGAATTGGGATAGGTCAGGCTTTTCCCTAAGGAGGGGCCCAGCAGTACCCACCTCTGGAACAACAGCTCAGAGATGCTTCTTGCAAATGTGCCCAGGATCTCACTGCTGCAAAGAAAACCAGCTCAGGTTGATGCCTGAACTGCCCTGACATGCATTTGCCAAATTATAAACTGGATTAACGGTGCTGGAGTGGGGAAAGAGAATGGGGACTGGAGAGGATACAGGAAACAATACAGGTTTTATTTTTTCCTGGGTTAAAGGCAATGACTTGGTTCAGGTTGCAGTGTAAGACAGGAAGAAAGAGTAAAGGAACTGCAAGCTGATATTTGTTGTGGAGAACCCCAGAGACACCCAGATCAACCAAACCAGAAAGAAAAGGGGCCACAGCTCCAGAAACAGCACCAGGAATGGGGGGTGAGGTGCTCCCCTCATTACTGCAACGTTAGACCAATATCCCCCACTTCAGCTAAATGTGTCTGCACAGCAAATTGATTTTCCTAAAAATAAAATTATTCCAATAGTTTTCCAATTCCAGCCTAAAAAAGAAATCCCTGCCCAGCATCCTCTTCTAAGGGTCTGTATTTCCAGGGATCTGGAATGCTGGTGGTGGGACTGGGCTTCAGGAGAGCAAAGCACAGCAACCTCCCTCCCTCCTGTTCGATCCATCCTGTGGAAAACTCAGCGTGCCCAGGGTGAGAATCCAGCTGGATAAAATAAATGTCCAATCTCTTACAACACCCAGTAAAACAAAGGTACACGGAAGATTGACTTTTATCGTGAATTTGCCACAGTTGATTTTTCCAGCTAAGGATGTTCCT
This sequence comes from Cyanistes caeruleus, assembly GCF_971803275.1. Classification (NCBI taxonomy): domain Eukaryota; kingdom Metazoa; phylum Chordata; class Aves; order Passeriformes; family Paridae; genus Cyanistes; species Cyanistes caeruleus. The sequence continues at coordinate 1,597,329 of NC_141713.1, forward strand.
TCTCTGCTGGGCCTTAAATTTGTCTGCACAAAAGGACTGCAGAGAGGGAAGGCAAATGAGTGAAGGTGTGAAATCAATGTACATAAACTCGATGGCCCTGAGCCTTGATGCTGAGGCTATAGTTGGCTGCACTTCACACAAAACGAGCTGAGACCCCTCTATTTGACTCCAGGTGAGCCTGAAGATAGATTTTTCACCTTCAACCTCTGCTAATTCATCTTGGCTTTGTGTTAATGGGACAACAAATCCAGGTTTTTGTCCCCACAGGAGCTGGAATCATGGCAGGCGTGGGAGAGGCAAGGCCTGCTGTGCTCTGCTGCCAGCCTGGGAGGGCAATCCCTGTCTCAGATCTTGGGCAGGATATTTAACTTTAATATCAAGTTTCCTTCCAGCTCAGAAGATACCACAGTATGTCCTCATGTGTGCCCTGAACTGGCACAGTTCACATCAGTGAACGCCCATGAGTTTTGAAAGACAGGTGTACCCATTAATGCTCTGGCTTCTTATCAATTAATTTTTTTTCATTTGTACAAGTGGCCCAGGTTTAAATAACTTATGTTTAATACAAGGAACTGTGAGCAGGAAGAGAGGAGCCAACAGAGAAGTTTCCAGGGAACCTCTGGAGCCTCTTCCAGTGCCTAAAAGAACTCCAGGAGAGACTGGAGAGGGATTTGGGACAAGGGATGGAGGGACAGGATACAGGCAATGGCTTCTCACTGGAAAATGAGATATTTAGATGGATAATGGGAAGGAATTTCTGGCTGGGAGAGCGGGGAGGGGCTGGAATTCCCAGAGCAGCTGTGGCTGTCCCTGGATCCCTGGCAGTGCCCAAGGCCAGGCTGGACAGGGCTTGGAGCAACCTGGGACAGTGGAAGCCCATGGCAGGGGGTGGCACTGGATGGGCTTTAGGCTCCCTCCAAGGTAACCCCTGATGGTTTAAGTACTCCAGGCTCAGCCCGGGCAGCAGAGAGAGCAGAGAGGCCCAAGAGACCCGAGCCGAAAGCCGCGGGCTCTGTGGAGCCCCGGCCCGAGCCCGGCCGCTCCCTCAGGGCCGCGCCGTTCCCGGGCTCCGCGCGCCCTCCCGTGGCCGCGGGCCCGCAGCGCAGCCGGGCCCGCCTCGGCCCCGCTCCCGGCCCGGCCCGCGCCTCGCTTTCCTCCTTTTCCTACTTTTCCTCCTTTTCCTACTTTCCCCCCGCTAACACAAAGGGCAGATCTGCTGCTCCCCCCGCTCCCGGCTGCGCGGCAAGGCCTGCCAGGCCAAAGCCAAAGGAAGGAGAGTGGCTGCTCGTTTTGTCACCGCAGGGGCCTAGGGATGTGTCCCCCTGAGGGAGGGCAGCCCAGGGCCCCGCTCGGGGGGTGAGCCAAGGGATGGAAGAGCCTGCTGAGAAATGAACAGCAGCAAAACAGCGATGGCAGCACCTTCCAGGGCCGGGAGCTGCTGACCCCTGAGCTACAGCTGGGCCTGAGCTAATTTGAGAGAAAATAAACACTCCTGAAATGCCACTTGCCTGGGCTTTAGATGAGATGAGCCCTAAGGTGCCTTCCATTCAAACCATTCTGTGATTTCATAATTCTCTACAGCACCAGGGAGCTGGGAGTGGTGCAGAGACATCAATTTCTCCTTGTCTCCTTCCAGATCCACATTGTGCATCCTTCCAGCTCTGCTCTTCCTAGCACTGTCACACAGAACAAATGGCCCCTCAGAAGGTGAATTTCACATCCACGACAAGCTGCCCCTCGGAAAATGAATTTCACAGCTGCCCGAGCTGCCCTTCCCCGCTTGTTTGCTGTGAAAAAGCTGCACCGGATATGCCAAGTGTCCCCAGTGCCATATGCAATGCCAACAACATTCCTGTGCCTCCATGGAAAATACCTCTCTTGATGTGCCCTTGCTTTGTGTTTTCCCAGCCATGGGCAGGCTCAGAGCTGCCCTGGAGCTGGAGCATTCACGGATGGTCTTTCTGTCCCACTCTTGCTCCCAGCAGAACCTTGCAGGAATTCATATCCACCCCTAAGTGCTGCATTCCCAGCACTATCAGCAGAAACAGATTATCCTGAGTTGGAAGAGACCCACAATAATCATTGAGACAAACTCCTGACTGCACAGAACACCCCCAAAATTCCACCACGTGCTTAATAATCCATGCCAGGCTTAATAATAATAATAGTTATTAATATTAATATTCACAACAGGACTGTAGACCCTACCTGAGAGCCCCAACCCTCCCTCCTGGCACCCTTGCAAGGGTTAACAGCAGGGCTGATACCCAGGAAAGGTGGAAGGTGCCCGCAGCAAAACAAGTGATGTTCCAGGATAGTTTTGTCTGATCAATGCTATTAGACTGATAGATTGTTTGGGGAAGCTTTTTATCTCAGCCCTCACATCTGTTCTGCATTTGGAGGCAGCCTAAGAGGCTGGGGGTGCAGAGCAGGTGCTGCGAGTGTCTGGTGAGCATTAGGGAATGTTCACTCAGAGGCTCCAGAGCTGCCAAAAAGTGCACTGATTGGACAGATGTTACTTCATTACTGTCAACTCGTCATCCTGGATGTTTTAAGGGAACAGTTGTTTGTTAAGGAAACACAGCTGTTACCAAGAAATTTGTTTTTCCTTTCCTTTCCTTGGCTGCAGGGCAGCGAAAAGCCCAAGGTATCTGGGCACCTGCAGAGCCCCTTTTTGGGCAGCTCCCTGTGGCCAAGGAAGAGGCACAGGACTGGAAGGATCTTGCCTGGTCACCTGCCAGCCCATTGCCCCAGGGCTGATCCTTGTTTAATCTCTCTTGGATGTGTTTTTCTTACCTGGTCTTCAGAATTCCCAGTGCTGGAAGTTGTCTGGCACTGATATTCCTGTTGTGGGCTCACTGCTGGAGCTTTGCAATGGAGGTGGCTTGGACCTTCCCCCCATCCAGCTTCAGGGCAGATCTTCCTGAAATTATCCCCAAAGTATGACTTGTTTCAAGGAACTGCACAGGCGGGGAATTGGAGCAGAGTTTGCCATAGAATCTGGGAATTCCCACCCGGAGGGCACAAGCAGGAGGATTGGATCTGGTTTATCCGATCGTATACCTTCCAAAAAAAGGGTTCTGTAGGCTTTCCTCTGGTGTTCAAGCTCTGTTTCATCCAGAAATACTGGGAATGTCACACCTGTGCCTTCCAGAGCAGCCTGGGGCGGAGGATTCCTGCCTCATCCCACAGCAGCTGCAAACACTCGGCAGAAAATGGGAACAGCTTTGGTGCACAGCTGATCTCCTGATCTCTGACCTCCTCTTGCAAGGTTCAGAAGCAACCAGCTCTTCTCCATCCTCTGGATGAGACTCAGGTACTTCACTGTGCCCGTGCCTCAGTCTCCTCTCTCCTTTGGACAGAGCCAATTCCAGCCCACAAAGGTGTCAGGAGGGAGAATTTTCTATCCCTGATGTCCTGTGGGAGGCAGAGGTTGCTCTAAACCCTCAGTGGAGAAGGTGGGTGATACATGGATACAGGAACAGCCCCTGGATCCAAGCCAGCATGGAGTGGGTGGTGGAAATCTGCTGGAATATGGGAGCATTGATTAGCAGAGTCCTGCTTTTTGAGGGATCTAACCCAGAACCAGGCTCATTTTGCTTTTCCCTGTCAATAAAGCCCTGCAGCTGAGCGGGTTGGGAACAGCTGATCCGAGCATCCCTCTGTGAGATCTCCAGAGCAGGATTCTGGAGCCACTGAGTTGTATCAGCTCAGGCAGCCTCTGATCAATTCTGAGTTATCATCCCGCCATCAATTAGCACAATAACTGATTGTCCTGCCCTGCCCAGCTCTATCCATACATCTTCCCACACACCCGTTCTCCCTTATCGATTTTTACCCTCCAGCTTTTCCTCTTTGATCGATTCCAAGAGGAACGTGCAAATGAGGAGTCAAACATCTTTATGACCTGAGAACTTATCAAAGGAATTCACTGCTCCTAATAACCCTCCTCCTGCTGCTGGGTAAGCATTTAACAGCCGATATGTGCTGGCAGGAGGAGCAGGCTGTTCATCCAGAGGGATGGAATAGATCCTTCTTTTGCCTCATCCCACGGATGCAGCCGGGGAAAGAAGGTGGCTTTGTTTTACACCTCTTTTTGTTTTCCTCAGAGTCTCCAGCTCAGGTGTTGATGTGGGGGGGTTATGTCCCAAAAAACGAAGTTTTATTACTGGGGCATCCTGAAGAGCTCCCAGGAATGGGTTGGATCCTGCTGCTGCCTGGAAACAGCTCCCTGCTAGCCTCGGGAGAGGCTAGAAGATGATCCTCAATATCAGCATTTGTGCTTCAAACACAGCAGGAATCGGCCTCTGGAAGGAGATGCTGAAAGAAGAGAGAAAACACCAACAGAAGTGTTGTGCAGGGTTTGCTAGCCATAGAAACTGAGTCATAAAATCACATAATCACAAAATCACAGAATCATAAATCATAGAATCACAGGATGGTTTGGGTTGGAAGGGACCTTTCAAGGTCATCTGGTCCAACCTCCTGCCATGAACAGGAACAGCTTCAACCAGAACATCTGCACAGATGAACCACTGAGTGCTTTGGTGGGACTGCAGCTATGCCAAACTTCTCCTTGCCAAACAAATCATGGGTTTAAATGTTGCTGAAACCAATGGTTTTATAGAAATACAGACATTTTGATGGAGGCAGAAAGCTGTTGATTAAATGAATTAATTAAATCTCCTCAAATCCAAGATACAAGCAGCCAAACCTGCCACGGGAGCAGCTCCTGTCCCAACACAAGTCACCTTTCAAATGTGAACCTCAGCCAGGTCACAGCCTGCAGAATCCCTCTCCTGGAGCAAGATCTCCTACAAACAGGGAGAAACAGCCAGGGAAATAATCCCATCAGGCTTAGAATGAGAGGTCACAGCCCCCTCAAACTGCTCAAAATTTGCAAAACCACCAGGGATTGTTGATTTTTAGGAGTCCCCAGTGGTTCCCTATTGAAATTAAACAGGACACTATGAGCCAGTGTTCCCCTCCAATCCTAAAAACTGGGAATTACCAGCCTGATGTTGTCTCCTACCCATTTCCCTGGAATGGCAGGCAAGGTGCTGCAGCACCTGAACACCAGGATTTCCTTGGGTTATTAATGTTAAATAAAAGTTGAAAGCTCTTTGCAGTTACAGCTGGAGCCGGAGACTTTGAGGAAGAATCTGCTGAAAATGAGTTTTATATACTGACTGGCTAAATGGATAATTAAACAAATAACAAAAGTGAAATGCAATTTTGTTCTACCTCCTGGGAACATTATTGTTAGTTCATTCTTTTTATCAAAAGACTTAAGGAAAAAAAAACCCCAACAAAACAACAATGCAATTGAACAATATTGCTTTTGTAAACAATTTGAAAATCCAATAACTGTAAAACTTATGACATGTTATTAAAATGTCTTATTTTTTCCCCCTACAAGTGAGAAAGCAATTCCAATCTCAGATGTTATAATTTAATTATACACTTTCGGTTCTAAAGATACCATAATTCTTAGCACTGAATACATTCCATTTAATGGCCTTCTGGCATGTTTGAGAAGCTCAGGCATTGCTGAGCGTGTTGGTCCAGTTTCCCAAAATCTCTGCTCACTGGGTGCCTTGTTCTTCCCAGGGAGAGCAGGAGGCCACCACAGCTCCCCAGTGCTCCCCACACCTCGCTGGGGACACACACACACAGCCCTGGGTGGAGTGGGAGGAAGGTTTTGGGGTTTTTCCTAAAACATCCACCAGGCGAGGGTGGGAAGCACCAGCAGAACAGTGCTGATGACTTCTGGTGCTGCCAATAAAAGATGGACATGGAAATGTTGGAGCAATTCCAGAGGAGGCCATGAGGTGGATCAGGGCACCTCCTTTTGGAGACAGCTGGGAGAGTTGGGACAGCTCAACCTGGAGAAGGGAAGGTTTTGTGGAGACCCCACAGCTCCTGCCAGGATCTACAGGGAGGCTGGAGAGGGACAATTCATTAGGAACCGGAGTGACAGGACAAGGGGCTGTGGGTTCAGATTGCCAGAGGGTAGGTTTTGATTAGATTTGGGAAGAAATCCTTCCCTGAGAGGGTGGGGAGGCCCTGGCACAGGGTGCCCAGAGCAGCTGGGGCTGCCCCTGGATCCCTGGCAGTGCCCAAGGCCAGGTTGGATGGGGCTTGGAGCAGCCTGGGACAATGGAAGGTGTCCTGCCCATGGCAGGGGGTGGAACAAGATGATTTTTAATGTCCTTTCCAACCCAAACCATTTCAGGATTCTGTGATTTGGGAAAGGGGAGTGGAGGTGGTGACAAGCCCTGGCTCAGGTGGTGATGGGGTGGGGAAATGGTGGCTGAGGGAAGCAGGACAGGAGAGCTCATCCAGGGCCACCCCAATTCCACAATGCCAGGTCCCTGTCAGAGCTGCCATGATCCTCCACCTGGCTGATCCCTGTCTGCCATCCCTCATCCCTCTCCCTTCCCACTCCCACACACTTGAGCAAACACAGATTTGAGGGTCTTCAGCAGGACCCACCCCTGCAGCAAGAGAGTTCCCAACACAAGAACTAATTGGAACAAAATTTAAACGCTAACAAATAAATAAAGGCAAGCTACAGTGAACTAGTAATAAGATACCTTTGGATGTTCATTACGCTGGATTTCCAGGCAGTTAAATAGTTTAATGCATTTCCCTTTGGCTTGCATATCAATCTCAGAGCCTGTCTGGAAGCTATTTCCCATCCTCCCCAGTCCTACATTACTGGCAAATGCCTCGGTGGCACCAGCAGTGACTCCCACCAGGTAGGGGCTGTGATCCACTGACAGCAGCAGCGTGGGGATAATTGATGGCAAGTGATTGCCAGCATGTGATGATTATCTCGTCGGGTTGTCTGCAAAACAATTAATGGCAATGAAAAGAATTCCTTTAATTAATCATTTCCTGTAAATAAATGCATCAGAATAAAAGAAATCACCGAGCTGTTACTAAAAATGGATTGCTGGCAAAGGCTGCCACATGTTAGTGATGGAGCTGATGGTGTGGAAGAGGCAGCAGAGAGGATGAAATGTACGTGGGTGTCAACTGTCCTCCCTCCAAGGTTTGGAAATGTGGGAATGGACTGTTCTCAGGAATGGATTCGCTTTAGGGGCTCCAAAATGAGTGAGATGATGGGGCCTGGGTGGCTGAGCCATGAAGGAGGAGCTTCTCTGCTTGGGTCTGAGCCCTCCCTGCCCGTTCCTGCGGGAAGCAGGTTTAATGGGGAGCAGCAGGGATGTTCCTCACTGCTCTGGCTCTGTGGCAGCAGAGCCCATGGGAGTGGGAGCAGAGGCTGGTGTCAGCTGCTGCACCCCACAGGTTACTCCTGTCCTGACCACAGAACCCCTCTGGCTTCTGGCCAAGCTCCAGGCTGCTCCCAGGACTCAGATTTCCACACTGTGCTGCTCTCAGCCCAGATCCTGCTGCAGCAGAGCCCCTTTAGCTGCTCTCTGTGCCCCTGAGGCTCAGCTTCACCCCCCTCAACGCTACCTTGTTCCCTCCCAGAGCCACAAACCCTGCCACATTCCCTTGGAATGCTGCATGTCCCTGCTGGTGCCACCTGGATGAGCCCCATCCTGAGGAGGCAGCACCACCCTGCATCCCCAGATGGCCTTTGGGGGCTTGAAATGCCTCAAATTCTCCTGCTTCCCCCCCAAAAAAAAGCTGTGATAAAGCATCTCCTAGGGATGAACCCACCTTGAGCTGCTGCCAGGTTATGGGGCGTAAATCAGGGCAGAATTCAACCTTCGGAGAAAACAATGGGAAGAGAGAAAAAGAAAACAGGTAGGTATTAAAAAGAATCATAAATAATCCTGACCAGAAAACCACACAAAACGTGTCACAAACCGAGAGCGTTTTAAGAATGCTGAAAGTTTCTAAAATTAATTTTCTTCATTTTACTTTATTAAAATTGCTTTCATTTATCTCCCGTGTTAAATATTTTATTTTTCCATATTAATGGCTGCAATTTCTACTGCAGCTTGTTTCTGTCATTAACACTGTACAAACTTAATATCATTAGTAGTTTTTTCCCTTAATTATGTGAGTGGAGAAGAAAAACATCAAAGTTTCCGTGAAATTGGAATAGTATATCTAAATTGCCTCATGTTTATTTTAACATTAACAGTAAATGAAGCTAATGGGCTTTTATATTATTAAAAGCAGCCATTTGTGTCCTGCCTGCTGTAATATATAGCAAAGCTTTAAAAGATGTTAAATAATTAGTTATTTAATAGGGATGCGCAAAATAGATCAAACAAAAGGCAAACTTCCTGGAAGCAGCAACTTCGGATGGAGCCGGGGCCCCTTTGTGATGCCTCAGAATTGTTTCCTGCTCACGGCTCGTGTCCCACTGTTATTCTGATTGCTTCCATCTCCTGCGGGCCCAGAGGGACAGCGGAGCTGCGTGCCCGGAGGCGATGGAATGATGGTGTCCATGGGAATGATGGCATTGATGGAACGATGGCATTGATGGAACGATGGCATCCATGGGAACGATGGCATTGATAGGGACGATGGCATCCATGGAACAATGGCATCCATGGAACGATGGCATCCATGGAACGATGGCATCCATGGGAACGATGGCATTGATAGGGACGATGGCATCCATGGGAATGATGGCATCCATGGAACAATGGCATCCATGGGAATGATGGCATCCATGGAACGATGGCATCCATGGAACGATGGCATCCATGGGAACGATGGCATCCATGGAACAATGGCATTGATAGGGAATGATGGCATTGATAGGGAATGATGGTATTGATAGGGAACGATGGCATCCATGGAACGATGGCATCCATGGAACGATGGCATCCATGGGAATGATGGCATCCATGGAACGATGGCATCCATGGTAATGATGGCATCCATGGGAATGATGGCATCCATGGGAATGATGGCATCCATGGAACAATGGCATCCATGGGAATGATGGCATCCATGGAACGATGGCATCCATGGGAACGATGGCATCCATGGAACGATGGCATCCATGGGAACGATGGCATCCATGGGAACGATGGCATCCATGGAAAGATGGCATCCATGGAACGATGGCATCCATGGGAATGATGGCATCGATGGGAATGATGGCATCGATGGGATGATGACATCAGTGGAACGATGGCATTGATAGAAAGATGGTGTCCATGCGAATGATGGCATCGATGGGAATTATAGCATCCATGGAATGATGGCATCTATGAGAATGATGGCATCGATAGTGACGATGGCACTGGGACCAGCTCCTGCCCCAGGAGCCTCTCACAGACAGCAGTGACCTTCCCTCATCCCTGGAAAAGGCTCCTGTGCTCCAGGAGGTGAAGGGGGAGATGCCAACAAAAAACCCCAAAGGTTTTCCCCGCAGGATTCCAAGGGCAGCCTCGAGATTTGGGGGTACTCAGTGTCTCCAAGCAAGGCAGCGCTTGCCAAGCATAATCCAGGAGTTACTTACTCCAAAATTCCCATTAATAAATTCTCCCTTCCTGGGAAAATCCTCTCATGGTGTGAGCAGCAAGCAGCAGTGGCAGGGTCACAGATGAGCGCTCCCTCCACCACTCGTCCCTCGGATGAACCTCTGGATTTCAGCACAAGCTCCAGAGCAAGCTGCCAACCTGTGGCCAAATAACATTTTAAGACAATCTTTGGCTAATTGAGCTGCGTGTCTAAAGGGGAGGAGCTGCAGGATCAGCACCACTTTCCTGGGTTCCCATAAGGCAGATTCCCTGATCACCTGTGATGGCACAGGATGATCATTAAACACCTCCTGGTGTCACCTCTCACCCTCTCAGCACTTTAAACCCACCCGCCTTTATCTCCCTTTCCCATTTCTTTTTTTCTGTCCTGGGGAGATGGATGGACTCAAATCACCTCCAGAGAGAAGGCGTGTGCAAGTGAGAGCGCTTCTCTCTTCCAGCCTATTAGTGCTGTTAAAAATGTGCCTGGAATTAATAATAATAACAAACTGCTGCAGCTTAAATAAAATCAATAACAAATGGCAGATTAGCAGAAGGCCTCGGGAAAAGGCTGGAAGAAGGGAGGGAGGACACAGGGAGGGGAGCACACCTGGGACTGACAGAATGCTCCGGTGCTCCCTGGCTTAACTGAAGAAAGAATTGAGTCCCAGGGGTTGTTTTTAGTTTGCTGCTCATCTCAAAACATCTTCCCAAGGGTTTTTTGAGCACCAAACCACCCCCAGCTCCAGCCTCCAGCGTAACTCCAGCCCTGGCAGGCGAAGCAATGCTATTTCCTGTGCCTTGGAGAGATGGAAAACTGTCAGGATAGGGATCACTCTGCCTCTCTGCAACATGGGCTGCACATGTAGGGCTGGGAGAAAATAAATAAACGGGCCCTGTACTGCAAGCCACAGGAATCTGTCATGTGAGGAGGAGTGGAGAGGGGAGAAATCACCGTGTGGTTGTCAATCCCATCAAGGAGAAGTAGTTCACACCAGCAGAGCGTGAGTTTGCACCCGGCTGAAGGGCCCAGTTGCTCTTTCATCACTCACAGGCACATGGCTGGACTGGAAAAAGGAGCCCCAGAAGGCAAACACAGCTTGGACAAAGCAGAGGAGGGAGCTCGGGGGGATCGGTGTGGAGAGAGGAGCGGCTGTGCCAAGTGGTTTTGCTGCAGGGAAAGGAGGAGGTGGAGTGGGAGAAGGGAGGAATTTCTTAGGGAGAGATGAGGTTTCTCTAAAACTTCCAGGCTGTGGATCTTGGGATGTCACCACGCTTGGAGTTTGCAGGCCAAGGAGTTCTCTGAGACTTTTGCCCTGCCTGGGGTGCAGCAGGGTCAGGGATGTCATGGCTCCTCAGTGTGAGCCAGGTCACGCTGCTGAGGTCCAAACTTCAACCCCAGCAGCCAAGGAGACCCCAGGAGCAAAAGGACACCCCATCACCCCTGGTGTGCAGAAACTCTGAGCATCCTGAAGTAGTGCAGGGTGTCCCTACCCATGGCAGGGGTTGGAACGAGATGAGCTTTAAGGTCCCTTCCCAACCCAAACCATTCCATGATTATGACCTGCTCCTGTTCCCAGCTGCAATTTTTGGGGAGATTCTGCACCTCCAGCAGCATCTCTGCTCTCCACCCTCTCCATCCCACAGTGGGAACCACTGTTCCCTCATCCAAGGCAGCAGAAGCCACCACGGGAAGGCAGATTTGTCCCCCTGTCCCACACCTCCGGGCAGGAGGCACGGGAGGAGCGTGGCCCGATGGCCAAGGGAGAATAATTACAGGGAAGTGGCAGCTTTCCTTCTGCTTAACTTGCTTTGGAAGGAACAGTTGGGGGTACTACAGAAACTAATGTAAGGTAATGTAATCATTTACAGAAGATTTGTGGTAAATGAATGTTTGGCCTCCGTCCAAGCGCGCAGCCAGGGCTCATTACGCCCGAGGAGATGGCAGGGAAAGCTTTCCAAGGCCACTGTTTGTCTTTCATTTCATCTCGTGTCTGACCCTCCTGACCTCGCCGAAGCCGCCGAGGACTTTGCTTTTCCAGGGCTGGGTTTCAAACGGGATTTCTGAGGGACAGCTCTGCAAAGGCTCCTTGTGCCGGGCCCTTGGCGCGGTAACGAGCCGCAGCTTTCCCAAACTCCGCCACTTTAGTCAAGAACAGATTTTTGATTTTTATTTTTTTTTTTAGATGATTATTATTATTTTTTTTCCACATGAAAACAGCAGCGAGGGCCTTGGGATAGGGTAACTTAGCAACTCCACCGCAGGGATTAGGAAAATTGACTCCAGACCAAACTAAAACAGCAGAGTTTCCTGTTTTGAGCCACTCTGGACTATATTAAAATTATTTATGAAAAGAGTAAGAAGGAGGGGAAGGATGGAGAGCTGGGGCTGCTGCTGGGGGGGATGAGCCTGGGGGGATTTTTCCATCCCACTGCTGAGCTGACAACAGAGACATGAGGATTGTCAGGGGATGGTGAGCAGGGGCTCAGCATCAGCAGCAGGGCTCACCTGCCCACGCAAAGGTTGGGACAACAAATCTATCCTTCCAACCCAGTCAGGAAAAACCCTGGGAAAGAGCCCAGCACTGCTGTGTGGGGCAGATCCAGCCAGGTGGTGAAGGAGGGAGTTGGATGGATCTGAATTTGTGGGATGAAAGTGATGGAGCCCATGAGCAAACACTGTCCCTTCACCCTGTGTGGGGATCCCACCACCCCAGGGCCTGCTTAGCACGGCAGTGTTGAGCCAGGGGCTGCAGGAGTGGGGCCACAGAGATTTTGAGGGAGCTTTTACACTTCCTTTGGCAGTTTCCATTCCAGAGACCTGGAGATGTGCTGGGAGAGCCGAGGCTTGAGCCCTCCCAGCTGCAGTTGTGTCTGGGAACCCCCCCAGATCCCAGAATCCCAGGAAGGTTTAGTTGGAAAGGATATTAAAGGGACACTTTCCGCTATCCCAGGTTCCTTCAAGCCCCATCCAACCTGGCCCTGGACACTTCCAGGGATCCAGGGGCATGTGGGGATGCTCACCAGTGGAGTGGCACAGTGCCTTTGCTCCTGGTTTTTCCCTGCTGGAAATTGTTCTTCCACTTCTTCCCTGTGGTCAGGATGTGGCAGCTCCGTTATTTTGGCACTGCCTTTTTTTTTAAATTTATTGTTAGAGATTTAAAAGAGCAGCTTTTGTTGAAGGCTTTTTTTGGTGGGGGCAGTGGGAGGAATGAAATTGAGCAAAAAGCAGTTCTGGTTTCAAACTTCCCAAGGGAAGGGAACTTCCCAAGGAGAGCCACAGGCAGCAAAGAGCTTCCTTGAAATTATCAGATGGTTTGAACCAGGAATGTCCACGTCCCAAACCTTCCTGTGAGCTATGGGAGCCTCTCCAGGGTATCTGAAAGGTGCTGGAAAGCCCCAGAGAGGAAAAAATAGCTAGAAAATGTCATTTCAGGTTGGTTAAAGTGGGCTGAGGACCCTCCCGGCATGGTCAGAGCCCACCTGACCACAGGTCCCTGCTGGAGTGTCCAGGGACAGGTTGGAGTGGCTTGGAACAGCCTGGGATAGTGGGAGGTGTCTCTGCCCATGGCAGGGATGGAATGGGATGGGCTGTAAGGTCCCAAACCACTCCAGGATTCCATGATTTATTAAAGGAGCCACGCCTTAGATGTGCAAGAAGCAAATTCAAAAGGCAGAGAAAAAGTCCCTTGTCAGAGCCCAGCTCTCCTGTCATTTATCTTTGAGTCCTTAAGACATATTAAAATAGATTTAAAAGGACTTTTAAGGTTTTTTTTTTTCTCTTTAAGGAACACATTAGTGGCTTTTGTTTTAATTAAAATAGGTATTGAAATCCTCCACAAAGCTTCAGTGGAATTGTTACAGACTGCAGTTTCCTTACGTGCAGTGCAGCCAAAATATACTGTAGTTGTTATCTTGCAACAAGGCAGAAGCCTTATTAATTTAGTTCAATCAAATCAAAGCTGCTTTAATTTACAAAGCAATAAAATCTGCAAGCATCGCTTTAGATCAAAGAACTAAAAACAGCCTAAACACAAGTGGAATGTTTATTTTGTACAATGGTCCATAACTGCATTTATGTGATTTAAAAGCTTTTTGAAGCATGTGATAATATTACATGCATATAGAATTGTGTCCTTGTTGTGGATCATTACTCCCCACAGAGACCAAAAAAGCATTTGCTGTTCAACTCCTACCTAAAATATTTCCTTTTACATTATTTTTTTTCCCCCCCTTGCCTTAAATGGGATCTCTATGGTAATTTTTTTTTTTTTATTTTTTTTTTTTTTTGTGGGGTTGTGATGCAAAATCATTTACTAAAAGGGATGGGGATGCTGGATGGCATAAAGAAAATTCAGCCAGCTTTTCAACTTTTATGAAGGGCATATTTAAGATTTTCAGAGATTTCACTCAACCTTTAGGAGCCCAACCTCACCACGGCTGTGAGGAGGAGCCCAACACCAAACAAAAAGCAAATTACACCGTTGTGGGGCCAAATTCCTCCCTCCTACGGATCTCAGCCATATCTGGATGAGGTTCAGGAGCAATGAGGAGAGCAGGGTGGTCCCATCCTGCTGGGATGAACTGGGATGAACTGGGATGTGCCTGAGGTGCTCCAATCTCTTGGTGTCCAGTGTGGCCACCAAAAAGGACCAGAAAAATCCCCGTGTTTTTAGATTTCATCCGTGTGTCTGTAAATAATCTGGTGCAACAATTCCCCCTCTACTGTACTCGGCAAGGAATGAAAAGTATTTGCACGGTGACAAAGGAATTTAATGGCTTGGGAAATGACTGGGCTTCGTTTGAGAAATCTGCACCAAGCGCTGAAAAACTGGATGTGGGTTCTCACCTAACCCCTAAATCCTTCCAGGTGTGGGCAGGAGGGAATCTCTGGGGCGCTGAATGAGCCACCCCAGCAGCGTTTGCCAGCATTGTTTGTAACACCAGTGCAGCGTTTTCTCCCTCTTGCATATTTTTGTAGATTTGGGACTATTTCTGCCAGATTTTCTTGGATGGTGCTTCACACTGAAAACCCCTGATGGTTAAAAACCCAAACCCAGAACTAAACATTTTCTCCTCCTCCTTTCCCTTGATGTTTTCATCAGGCCAGGAGATGGTGGCAAAAACTGCCATGAAAGAGTTGAAATCCAGACCTGAGTGTTTATATATTTAAAAAAAAAGAGCACTGAGAAAATCAATTGCAGTCGAACGATGGAAAACTCATGGAACTGCCACGGCTTTCTAAGAAAAAACCCAGCTCAGCCAGAGTCCTGTGTGCCATGGCTGGGTTTGTGAGCTGGAACTCAGCCTGCCAGAGCTGCAATGAAGGAGAATATACAACGAAAAAATGCTTTTTAGCATTTTTTTTAAGCAAAGTTCCGTGTTTTTCTGAACTGTTCCCAATTACCCTGACCAGACCTGGACTTCCAGACGTGCTGGTCCGTGGTTTTTGTGCCGCTCTCCCTCTCTGGCATCCCCACGGCAGAAAAAGGCAATTAAACCAAACGGATTTTTTAATTTTTTTTTTAAATTTTAGAGTCACTGTAAATAATCTGGAGCATGAGTTACGCGACGAGGGCGGCAGTAATTGCCGGCTTCTTCACTTTTTATTGCCGGCAGCACCCTGGGAGCTGCTTTATTGGCCCATTCGGCTGGGGAAGAGCCGTGCTGGGCACGTCGTGCCATCCCTAAATCTGCCTGCGAGGCCAGGCTCCCGCTGCCTTTACCTGGCTCTCATCACTCCTGTCCCCACCCCAGCCGAGATTTACGCTCTTCTGGCTCTTCCCTGAGTGATTTCCCCGAGCTCTGGAGATCTCTGGACATTTTCATCCCGTTTCTCCAATTGTTTGACCTCGAGTGCCGCGATCGGGGGTCGCATCCTGCAGGAGCCGAGCTCCCGCGCACGGATCTGCTGCCAAAATTCCAACCCAAACCCTTCATCTGCCCCCACTCCGGGTTTGGCTGAGGGGTGAATGACCCATTTTTGCGGCTCCGCGTTTGCGCCGCAAAAAAACCTCTCCCTGTGACGGTGGCCAGATGTAAATCCCAGAAAATTCCACTTTCCGTGGAAGAACCCAGTTGTTTACAGCGCTCAACCTCGTCCTGCTCTGCTACCTATTAATAAAAACAGGAGCATCTCCTCCCTCCCCCTCGCTGTCCTTGACTCGGATCCTCTCCTCCAAGATGGCTTTATAAAGGAGAGCAAACTTGGGTGGCAGCAGATGGCAGATAAGTAGGAATGGTAAATAGTTTTAATTACTGCATAATGTAAGTGAGACAATAAAGGGGAGAGAGTAGGAACAAGCTGCTGCCATGGCAGCCCTGGAACTGTTGCGGGACCCAATTTGTCTGGGAGGCAGCATGTGCTGCTCCCAGTCTTAGGAGGGCTTTAAAAGAGAACGCCGAAAAATATTAATTGCACGGCTCATCTGCCCATCCATCTTCGCAACCGAGTCGCACGCTTCCTTAATTTCAGGGGAATCGTTTTCAAATGGGAATCATGCAAATGAGTATTTTAGCTATTCATTTGTTTTACTGCAAGCGCTTTGTGAGCAAATGGCCTACAGCTTGCAATGAATTAAAAGACACGGGCACTGGAGACCGATTTTTAATACAAAGTCTTGACACAGAGACGACCCCGACCGGCAACACAGAAAATGTTGGCATAACAACTTTGGGCATTTTCATGCAAATTGGCTCCTGTATAGATGATACCAATGCAATGTTTTCCTTCAACTAATCATCATAAAATTAGTTTCACTATATTTAAATGCTCCTACTTAATGCATTATATCCATATGCATGAAATTGCCTCCGCTAATGCAGTACATAAAATGCCAAAGATACAATGAATAGCCAAATTGCAAACAGTTATGTTATCTCCCATAAAAACTCTTTTTTTTTTTTCCCTTATTGAATGCCTGGGCCCCAGAGGCATCTATCACAAATTGCTATTAATGCACGCACACACACCCCACACACGGGAGCATGCACCCACACGCTAAACCACCCACATTTAAGTAACACCCAGGCTGTTATGCAACCCAAAACAAGCCCAAAATTTAATCCAGTTCTTGCTGCTGCATGGCTGTGTGTTTGTGAACATGCTGCTCATCAGAACCTGAAGTTCTGTTGTTATAAACTCAGTTTTCTAAACTTCAAGGAGTATCATTTTGCATGAAATGACCTCTGTGCCCGTCCCTGGGTTGCATCCCACTGCTTCTTGCAATGCTCAGTTTGCTGAGAGGAAAGGAAAAAATTGCTGCTGAATTTCCTTGCCTTTGACTATTTTATCCCAAATTCTGCTGCTAAACTGCACTTAGGGGCTTTCTTAAAAAAAAAAATTTATCTTTTATACCTAGACACCAGCGACTGAAGTACAGGTTGGTCCTGCACATGTCTTTGTTTAACATTTGCTCTCTGATTTGGGGTAGAATCTGCCAACAGAGGAATTCCCAGTGACTTCCCAAGGGGCTCCTGGATGTCTGCAAACAAGAGATGTTCCTCTCTTGTGGAAGGCTCTGTGCTCCAGACAAGGTTTGCAGTGTCAGCCAGGACAGACTGCCAGCATATTTTGTCTGTCTAAAACACTGGGGACAATAAATCACGAGGAAAACTTTACATCCTGCTAAATGCTGCTGGGGGAGTTGTGCCTTTGGAAGCACTCGGCCATTCATCTCCTTCTCCAGCAGAAAATCCCAAGGGAAATGAGTGGGGAAATCTCTGTCCCACCTAGGAGAGGTTTTGGGTGGATCTCTGCCTTCTGTGTGTCACCGTGGAAGGGACAAAGGGGACCAGCAGACCCACGCTGGTGTGAGGGGCTGACATCTCTCTGCTCCCTGAGGACAAAAAAAAAAATCCCCAAAAGTGCAGAAGAGGAGCAGAGCCAGAATTTCGGAACTGGGAAGATCCCAAGGACCAAATCCAGTATCCACGCTCAATACTGTGCATCCTCCTCATCACAAAGTGTCTGACTGATGGCATATTTTAATTTCTCTGGGTATTGTTCCATAGAATCAGAATGCACTTCCAGGAAATGCACAATTTTCATGGAATCAGTGCTGGAAATATGGGGGATCCCAAGCCAGCAGCAAAGAGCTGTTTGGAGGCTTTTAAAGAAACCTCCAATTGTTGAACAGCTCATCTGATTATGAAATCATAAAATCATGGAATTTTTGTGTTGGAAGGGACCTTAAAGTTCATCCAGTGCCACACCTGCCATGGCCAGGGTCACCTCCCACTGTCCCAGGGTGCTCCAAGCCCCATCCAGACTGGTCTTGGGCACTTCCAGGGATCCAAGGGTAGCCACAGCTTCTCTGGGAATTCCATCCCAGCCCTCAGCACCCTCACGAAGGAGGAATTCCTTCCCAATATCCCATCCAGCCCTGCCCTCTGGCAGTGGGAAGCCATTCCCTGTGTCCTGTCCCTCCATCCCCAGTCCCTCTCCAGCTCTCCTGGGGCAATGGAATGCTGCTGTAAATTCTGGAATTCCCTCTGTGTGCGTCTCCTCATTGGTTTGGTGCCGCTGCACGGAGATAAACCACCTTTACCTCATCACTCAAGGACTAATTGCAAGATGATTTAATTAAAGTATACCTCTCCTTCCCCCAAGTTAGTTATATTTCATATTGCTCTAGTAGGAGTAATTTGCAGAAATTAAGCATTGCATGTGGCTGGAACGGTACAGGTGCAGCGGAAGAATAAAAAGCCCTTCCTGCAGCAGCAGGCAGTGCCACCAGAGCTCAGTGAAATATCTGTAATGACTCATTAATTCAGCAAATGCTGCACTTTGCAGCAAACATTCAAATTAGCCACAGAGAGGCTGTTTTAAAAACTTGTAGGTTATTCATAATTGCTCAATGAACACTTCATGCAAATGTATTTTAGCCCATTGGGCAAAGTGCTGCCTTGGAATATTTCCTGCAGAACGCACAATTAGCCCCAAGAATTTATGACATCATGGGACTTTTAAGGCCAAGAGCAGGACGAGGAGAGGAAGAACATGGACAAAGGAATACTGAGAGCTCTTTAGGGGAGCAGGAAGAGGAACAGACTCAGGATAAAACCAAGTTTTGGCCCAGCAATTGGGCAAGAAGCCGGGAAGAAATGACTTTGTGGCGCTCACAAAAGTGACCTGAGGATGCTCCTGGACCCGACCACTGAGAGCTGATTTACACACCCACAGATCTGTGCACAGCTACATCTGCCACCTCTGGAACACTCCCAACAGCCCCAACACCCATGAGGAGGAGGAGGGAGAAGGGAAACAATTCCTTGTGGGACCCACAGCACATCCCACTCTCACCGTCCCCTGCTGACAGCCGTGGCACGGGGGAAATAATCCCAACATTCACAGCTCCGCTTTCTGCCAGCGCCAACAATTTTTCAAGCTGTTAATTCTCTTCCTCTTACGACTCACGGGTGCCTCCCAGATATTGGCAGTCGTAATTTTTATTGCCAGCTATTGCAAGAGCGAAGTGTTGTTTTGTCTCCGCGTCAGCCCGGAGAGGCGGCGAGGGCAGCGGAGCAGGGGCTGCTGATGCTGCTCTCAGAGCTGCCTCCTCTGCCACATCAAGTGCTGGCACTGCCAGTGTCACCTGCCTGTCCTGCAGCACGCAGGGAGTGAGCAGAGATGGAACCTGCTGGCACTTTGGAGGATTTCCCAGTCCCACTTGGCCCTTCCCAGCTCCTCAGGCAGCGCAGGAGGAGCTTTGCCCTTCACTGACACATTAATTCCTTTCTCTCCTGCTCACATCTTTAAAGGCCACACAAATTTGAGCCAAATTTTGCTGAAAGTCCAAAAAGAGCATTTCTTTGACTTGCTACAAGCCACGTTTCATCTGCAGGCTGCACCAAGTGAGAGAGCTTGGCAGGCACCTTTGCAAACCAAATTAAATCCTGACACGGGCTGGGGCCAGGCTGGAATTCCACAAACCCAGGATCCCAGGGTGCCCAGCCCCGTTTGTCCAGGCAGATTTTCTGAATATGTGAATATTTCTGCATTCCCAAGCCCTTGATGTGTGAGCACTTCACAGCTTCCATTCCGTGGAGTTGGGAATGTGGCATTTTGCAGACCCTCCTGGCTGTGGGCTGGGACCCCAGCTCTGCAATTCACACAATCAATGCCACCTAAAGCAGGGAAGGAACGACATTTCAGGGAAATTTGGCACGAAGAGGGTCACTTTCTCTAAGATCTGTGTCTCCCTGGCTGGAGAAAGCACCTCTGCTCTGAAATGTGCTGGTCAGGCTCTCCCCATGGAATCAAGGATGGGGAAGGAGCCTGGAAAGGGAAGTGCTGCAGGGTGAGGTTTGGCACCCTGAGCTCTTCTCACCCACCATCCCCACCAAGGGGTATCCAGCTGCTCAAGAGGCCCTGGAAAACTTCTTTTTCCATAGGCAAAAATGAGTCAAACCGAGCCAAGTCTCTTCCTCCCACCCCTCTGTTCCCCAGCCCAGGTGAGAGGAACAGGGCAGCTCCCAGCAAGGCCTCTCTGTCACTCACTTAAAGCATAATTTGATATCTAGTAGCTCATTAATCTCTTTTTTTTTTTCCCCTATCCCCCTCCTCTCCCCTCCCCCAGCCAAGGGAGCGCTTCTGCTTCTCCTCAGCTAAATAACTCAGGTCATAAAAGGTAATACCATGGGTAGCAGAATGTAAACAAACACATTCTACCTCAATAAACATGCTAATTTCCAGCTCTAATATTCACAAGTAAAATATCCATCACACAGCCCCTATTTGGCAGAGGCAGCAGCCCTCATCAGTCAATGAAGTAGGCTCCTGCCAGTTCACTGCGGGAGGCAAATAGTACAACTTAACTCACTTGATGATGCCCTTGGGGGGAAAACATGAGCCTCATAAATGAGTCTGGAAATGTGATAAAAGGATAATCTTGCATAAATGAGCCTAGATCATCATTACCTGAGCAAACACGAGGTTGTTTGAGTGATGCTGCTGCTGTCTGGGAGAAATTAAGGTGGGGAGGAAGCGCTGCCCTGGTCTGGGGGGTGCTGGGGATGGAGGGGTTGGGATTCCCCTGGATCCCCCAATACCAGGGCACAGCCCCACCCCGAGGGGCAGGGCTGGGATGAGACCCTTTGGGTGGCTGAGGCTCCTGTGGGGTCAGACCAGGCTCCTCCTGCCTCTTGGACGTATCTGGATGTGCCTTTAAGTCCTGCTCCAACCAGAGGATGAACAACCAACCTCCCAAAACGGCATTAACCAGTGGAAACAACCCAAAATCACCTGGCTGAGGTGTTGAAACCCCACAGAACGAGAGATGACACCAAATGGCCAAAAATCTGGAGTACAGGGACTTCATCTCCCCTGCAATTCCAAAGGCACTTCCCAGCATCTCCCCCTGCTCTCGAGGCCCACCCAGAGCTGCTGGGAATTGTCCCAGCCCACTGCAGTGAGACGGGATCACCTGGAAAGGTCCCTTCCACCCAAATCATTCCCTGATTCTGGGATGCTCTCCCAAATTCAAAGCCTTTAACGCCCAGGAGCTCCACGATGGCACAGCACAGTGCCAAAAGCTGCTGAGGTGCAACACTCCTGTGGCCAGGGGTGCACATTTTCCCTGTGTTTCCCAAAATAAAGCATCTTTTTCACCCACTGTGCCCCATCCCAGAGGCACACGAGGATTTTGCCCATCTGAGCATCCTTCAGTGTGCATGGGGGTGGGCAGCAGGAGACAGGACAGCTGCCAAGCCACCTCCTTGTCAGGTTTGATTTTCAGGCAGTTGCTGTGGTTAAATCCCTAACAGAATATCCAAACAGGATTATTTTCACATCAATAAACAAAGGAACATCCAGCTCATCCCACCAGGCCTCTCATGTCCTTCTCTGCTGGAGCACCCTGGGGGAGAAAGTTGCTTTTGGGAAGGGTTTTAGTCCCACTGAGCAAAGGGGAAAAGAGGCAAGGAGAGCTCTGTGCTCCTGCTCCCCTCCCTGAGCCCGTCCCACAGGATCCCCGTGCCTCAGTTTCCCCAGACACTACAATGCTGAACTCACACAGAAGCTACAAGAGTTTAAAACCATTTGATTCCTCTAAAACCACAGAACTTGGAAGGAAAAGGCCCAAAGCCTTCAGAAGGATAAAATCAGTTGGGCTTTACCTTCCTTCCCAGGTTTATCTCTTGGATATCAGACAGAGATGGTTTGTGGGGATCCCCCTGGAGCTGCCAAAAGCACGAGGCACTCTCTGGAATTGTTTGGATCAGTCTCTTTGCAGCTGCAAACACAAATCTATCCCAAGTGTTCCCCACATCAAGAGCCACGCAGCTGATTTAGGGAGCATTTGAAATGCTGGTTGAAAAGGCACAATTAAAAACACGATTCTTAATTATTTGGACTATATCTTGATCTTATGGTTCCATCTGTTGCTCGGTGCTGCAGTGTCAGTGGAAATTCAGGCTCATGTCAGACCTGACCTGGGAAACAGCAGCAGCAGCAACCACGGGGATGGGGAAGAGGGGGATTTGCTCCCTGGTTTGCAGGGCAAGGATTCTCTTCCAGGTGTGTGACATTCCCAATCTGTGCCCTGCAGCCACCCAGACACAAAACCAGGAGCCTCAGGCTGCTCCCTCTGTTCTGCTGCTCAGGATTAACCCTGAGCTCCACCGAGGATGCACTTCCCCATTTTGGTTAATTCCCAGTGAATGTGGCTGTGTATTTATCACCTGAGAGTTCCAAATTCAGCAGAAAAGCCTGGAAAAGCCCTAAACCACACAACAGGGCTGTGTTTTGTACTCCATGTGCCAGGAGACAAAAGATTCTGGGTGCAGGATTTCGCTGAACCCACTCCAATCCAACCTCAGCATCCCAATCCCATTTATCTGCTGGAATCTTCCTGATAAAAGAACCTTGAACAAACACAGTGCAAAATACTGTTTTATACTCTTTTTGTTGTTGTTGTTGTTGTTTTTAGCTGCTATTTGCATTTGCAGCCACAATCCCCCTTTTAATTACACCATGCACTAAAGACTACAACACTTGAGAAACTCAGAGCTCCTTGGAAATGAAATGCAGGATTATAAATTAGCCTCTATTTCCTGAAGATTCAGACCTTTCTATTTAAGAAACCCGCATTTGCAACTGGTTAAAGCCAGGACACCTCGTGTGGAGCTGCTCTCACCCCAAACTGAGGGATCTGAGACAACTTGGAGAAGCTGAGATGCTTCAGTGAGCACCACCACGGTGTTGGGAAATCCTCTGCATTAGCACAAACCCCGAGCCCCAAGGAAGAATCTGGAGCAGCTTCTTAGGGGTTAAATCTATTTTTGTTAAGTGGCTGTTTGGGCTTGTGGAAGAAAAATAAAATAAAATAAAAAAGAAATCAATAAAATAGAGGAGCAGAAATTTTAGTTGCAAGTCTTGGCTGAGAAATGAGGTGGTTGTGCCAAAAAGTGACACATTTAAGCCGGTCATTCTGAACTCATGTCGAAATGTGTCATTTTGATCTCCGTGTTTAAAATAGTTCCCCCCATTTTTGTAAATGGAGGGTTTGCACGGGGCAGAGGGAGGGGAAGAACACTGAAAATTCACATTTCTAATCACGACAAGCCCGGGCTGGAAAATGTCCTGGCTGAAAGGGGGGGTTAAATAAAAGGGAGGGGAAAAGGTGACTCACGAGCGCAGGAAGGATGGCATGAAATGCTAACAGAGGTCTCCTGAGGAGCTGTAAGGCTTTGGAAGGGAAGCCCAGGAGCTGGGACAGCCCTGAGGGGCTGGGGGTGACCTGCACAGGAGCTCTGGGTGCTGCTAGTGGTGACCCCTGGGTGGATCCTTCTATGCCAAGTGCTCCATGCGTGGAGTTCTTGGTCATGGGGTCCCAGAGAGCATCATAACACAGACCCAGGCAGAGAGAAACCACAGATCCCCTTCTTGGTGGTGATGATGATGATGATGAGCTGCAGAGTGCACCAGCACTACGCTCTTTTGGGTCACTCCCAGGAAAAAACTAGGCTTTTCCCCTGGAAATTCCAGGAATTCCCAGGCAGTGGCAGCATGGATGGGGTTGCTGGTCCCATCACAGCCCAGCCACAGGCAGGATGCAGGGACAGGGGCCAGGCCATGGTGGGTGACACCAGAGCCTCCCAGGACATGGTGACAGAGACCTGGAGCAGTCTCGGGTCAGGTGCTGAGGATGTTTTAATAACATGAGTTTGCAATATGGGATCCTGCTGAAACGGGGTTAAAAACGCTGCACTCTCATCCTCCCATAAACCCCCAGCAGCTCTTGCCAGGCTTTTCATTCCTCACATCAAGAGCCAAACCAAGCCAAAGGGAACTGGGCATTCCCCAGGGCTGATTCCTGCTTTTAATTCCCATGTGGGCAGGGTGTAAATGCTATTTCCCAATGAATCCTCCCCTCCTGCAGCTTCCTTCTTGAGATTTATTTTTTTTAAGTTTTCCTTCCTCCCACCATCTCCCATTTATGATGCCCTTTGAATTCTGCTGCTTCACCCAAGTGGGTTCCAGCATTTGGATTTTTGGAGGGTTTGGGTTTTTGGAGGTCCACCATCACTGCAGGATGGAGATTGCTCGACGTGGAACATCCCAAAAAGGCCGTTTGGATCGGGATCCCAATTGGAAATTCGCCGCTTGGGCCCATCTCTAATTTTATTATTTCCGTTGAAATAAATTATGGACTTAATTGGAATTTCTGATTTGATCTGTCTGCTCCCCATGCTGCATAAATATCCCTCAGCATTTATTTTTTCCCCTTGCCCATAGCTCATTATATTTTCCCACCTTGGGATTCGGGTTTTTTATAGCCATTTTCTCCCATCTGTCGGGGATGGTCCTGGAGGAAATGAAGTTATTTGGGGGTTCTGCTTCCCTCCCTGCTCTCCAAGGGCTCCCCAGGAATGTGCTGGGACAGGGAGGTCCCCAGGGAGCTGCTGGCCTCGGCTCCTCCTCGTGCAAAGCCACGATTAATTACCATGGAAATGAGACTGTGCCAAACCCAGCCCTGTTTTGGGAGCCCTTTTCTGCAGCTGCACCCCCGAGTTTGCTCCGTGCTTTAAGGAAATTGTTATTTTGGGTACCAAAACACCGATTTTCTCACCCACTGCTGCTTTGTTGTCGGAGCCTCGATCTGTCTGGCAGACACTGCTCTGTTTAACTGCCCACTTCAGCTCTAAAATCACATTTAATGCCTTTATAAAAGCTCCCCCTGTGCCTCAGGAAGCCGACAATGCACAGCAGAAGGTGGCAGGGGTAAGGAGGATGATGAAAATACCCTAAATACCGCTTTTAGAATCATAAAATGTCATAGAATCATAAAAGTTGGTGAAGAAATCCACAAAGATCATCTTACCCAGCTCCTGGCCGTGCACAGGGATCCCATCCTGGGAGCATTTCCCAGCTCCTCATTCCTGCACATCCCAGGGAATGTCTTGCTGCTCCAAGCACACATGGCCACCACCCAGTGCCATTTCTCCAGCAGGTTGTGACACTGGTCACTGGAAAAATCCCCATTTATCCACCCCAACCTGGGAGTTTTCTCACTGCATCTTTTCCAGCCTCAGATCCTGCAGGCCTCACATCCCTAAATCCTTCCTCCAGCTCCCATCATCTCACTGGGACCTCAGACCAGCTCTTGCAGGGTTTTGGGGGATGTCAGCCTCAAACTGAACCTCCTGAGCATCTCTGCTCCTGTTTGAGGCATCAGTGCCCTGCTCCACGTCCCTTGTGCTCCCTTTTCACCCAGCACACCCAGGATTATTCGGGATGGGCGCAGGAACTTGCACTTTTTCCAGGCTGCCTTATCCCCAGCCCCCTTGTCTTGGCTGGAAGCTGAATTTTGTGATTTTGTGCCCTGATTTCACTGATTGCCCCCCTCAGCCTCCAGCAGCAGCACCCAGAGCCACATTCTGCCTGTGACAGCTCGGCCTCGCACAAACCACGCGTTTCACCCCATCCCTGTGTTTCACTGAGGCAAAAATTCCAGCTGTCGGGCCTGAGGAGTGCAGGGAGGGGTGGAGAGGCTTTTTTTTTAATAAAAAAACCCCAACAAATCCATTAAAATAATGGATACAAAGCAATGCCAGCAGAGCCACACTTCTCAGCCTTTAATCTCGGTGCGCGGCCCTCACGGAGGCCTGACGGGGTATCTGGTGTTCCTGGCATTTTTCTTAATGAAAAATTAGCCAGCAGAAGGAATAACTTGTCAGAATGAGAGGGGAGCATTTCATGCACGACAGATTTTTGCAGACGCTGTACCAGCGAGGGAAGCCAAGACAAATAGCGAGAGGAATTTTCATTGCCTGGAGTTGAATATGATCAGGATAAACTGCAGCCGCATTTTCAGGAGAAATTAATGTGCTGGCAGTAATCAGGCGGTTTGAGCTCTCCAACCACCACCCCTTTTCCAAATGAAAATCCAATTAATTAGTCCATTTCCCCCCCCCCCCCTCAGAACAATCTGTGACACAAAGCTAATCCCCAGCTCCCCTTTGCTTGGGGATGAAACGAGCTCCCTGAGGCTGCCCAGAGCGGTTCTGGGCATCTCCCCCTTGGTTCTGTTGCTCATTTTTCCCTTTCAAGAGGCTTTTCTCGTGATCCAAAGAACATTGTGGCTGAGCTGGAGCTGGAAAGTACCAGTGTGGAGGGTTGGGAAGGGTTCCTTGGCTCGGGAGGAGGCAGGAGAAGCTGCTCAGAGCTCCTTGAGCAGAAGCTTTGCACTTCCCACAGACCCATCACAGACTCAGAGAACCCTTGAGGATGCAGAAAACCTCAAAGATCCTCAAGTCCAACTCAGAAATGTCCACCTGAGGTGGGGAAACACCCAGGCACCCCTTCTGGCCCAGCATTGCCTCTCTTTGCTTTTCCAGGTTGAAGGAGAAGGCTGCAGACACTGATTTTCCTGGGAACAGGAGGCACACAACCTCTTCCCAGCGTGTCCAAAGCTGTTGGCAGCAGCCAGAGCTGAGCCTCTCATCCTTGTTGGGATATAAATCATGGGATGGGATGGTCCCAGCAGCTCCCCAGCAGGGCTGTGCAGGTCCTGCACTGCCCAAACTGCTGCCAAGCCCCATTAATGAGTCTCTGATTGACCTCCCAAGCTCACAGAACCCTTTGAACCAGCTCTAAATTAAATTACCAAGATTTGTTTCATTAATTTTTTTGGGTTCTTCGCTCCCAGCTGGCAGAGGAGCCTTTGTTTCACACCAAAATGCTGCAGCAAGGCCTGGGGTATCACATCCCTGTGCCTGCCACAGCGGGTCCTGGCCAAGGATCCCACCAACACCAGCACACACCCTCAATTCCCAGCCTGGAGGCTCTTCCAGTGCCCTTTTGGGTGGCACATTGGGTCGAGGGCTGGCTTTTCCCACTGCTGGAGCCACTTTTGACCTCATTTTCTCTCTCCAACATCATTCCTTGGGAGCAGCAGCACTTTGTGGGGATGAGCACGGCCTGCTCCGGCTGATCGGTGCCATTCCTCAGAACGCCTTTAGTAAATCTCCTTGGAGTGGCAGTTTAGTAAATAAAGTTTAGTAAATAAAGATCCACCATGCCCACAAAATTCCTGCACAGCCAAGCCTGGCAGTGCCATCTGCTCCTTGTTCGGTGCCACCTCGTGCCACGCTCTGGTGTCAGGAGCTCCCAAAGGGTTCTCAGGGCTGGAAAAGGCAGAGCCCAGAGAGTTCTTTCTCCACCAGCCCTTGGACCCTTGGAGAACATCACTGGGTCTCAGTGGCTCTGATTCTGATCCAGTTTTAGAATTGAATTCCAAATTGAATTGAATTGAATGCCAAAGAGAGCATTTCTGCAGCAGGGCCGGAGTCAGGAGTGAGGGCTCGGGATAACACATCCAGGCAGGAAGATTGATTGGAATTGTGTGAGATAGCCCTTAGCTCACCCGTGATTATAATTACGTTAAATTGCTATTTAATGGTTTTCACATCATCTTTGACAGTAGGTTATTTTTGTAATCTTTATTTAAAATAAACTCTTTTCCCTGCCTTGTCGCTGAAACCCTTCCCTGCTTCCTCGTGCGCTCGGTGCGTGAGGAAATCAGTTTGTTTTCATTATCCCCAGACCTCTGTGCCATTCCTTTATTAACACAGGATTAGAAAATAAGTAGCTCCCCCAAAAGGGCTTCTGGGTGAACAAACTTTCTGGGTAGAGCAGAATGAAGTGGAGCCTTTTCCTGCTCCACAGCCTGGCATTCCCTGCTGCTCCCCTGTCAGAGCAGCAGGAAAAGCCGGGCTGGGATGGAACATCCTCCCTGCAGCTCCACTCTTGGGGTGCTCCAGAGGGAGCTGGGAGCTGTGGGAAGCTCTGCCAGCTCTCAGGGTGGGAACACAATCCAGGAATCCAGACCAGTGAGTGGAAAATTAACATTTCAGCTCCAAAATGCCATGTTAAGGGCTGGGAGATGTGATCCATCCCTGCTGCTGTGACATCCAGACCATCCCAAGCAGACTCTGCTCCAGCCATCCCTGCACCTCAGAGCCTGGGGTTTGGATAAAGCCCAGCTCAAAATCCAAAGATCTTTATATCTGTCTGAACCAAAATGGGAGGGGAAAAACTTCTGGGTGGATTTGTCAGCTGGGAGCTGCTGAGTTTGAGAAGCTGGAGCATCCTCACGGAATGCTGAACCCCCAGCAGCATCCCTGCATCCACGAGCTCAAAAGCTTTTCCCACATCCACTCCTTCCTCAGCATGGAGCAAACTCTCAGCTGGGCTGGGAACCTCTCAGGTCAGAAGCTTCATCACTTGTTCCCACTCAGGGAAATGAAAGGCCCCCTTCTTGCCCTAAGTTTATCTTATTTCAATGATTCACTACGAATGATGTGATTGATTTAACACACAGCACTGGTTTTAAAAGGGGAAAAAATAAATACTTATGGTCTAAGGATTTTACCCCCTAATTCCTAGTAAAAGACCCAGATTTAAACAATAGTTTTCTTCTAAAAGAATTACAGGAAAGTATTTTAGGGATTCCTCTGACCTCATGCTCAAGCATTTTTTGCAATGAACAATTTACAGGGTTGAATCTCTAAAGAGGCTTTTGAAAAGAAGACACAACTACCTGACACCTCAAACCCCCCTGAGAAACAAGCACAGCCCATTCTGGGACCTCTGGGGTGGAAGATGGGATTTAAACCTTTCCTGTGGCCCCTCAAACCACCCCAAAAGGAGCAGCAACATTTCCATGGAGGCAAGAAAAAACTCAACAATTCTGCCCAACAAAACAAAACAAAAGGAAGAGCTCCTAAGTGAGTCAGGGGTTTTACAGCACCGAGAAGAGCAGCACGGGGCACCTGGAACTCCCAAAACCCCGTGGGGAAACACAGCTGGCATTGCTCCAGAAGGTTTTTACACTGAAGGTGGTAAAATGCTGGCAAGGGTTGCTCGGAGAGGTCAGAATCCCGACCTTGAGGAAAAGAACCCCAAGATGTTTCACACGAGGCCAGGCTGGATGGGGCTTTCAGGAGAGCGTTGGACACTTCCAAAGGGTTTCCAACCCAAAGCATCCCACGCTTCCCTGAGGAGGAGTTTTGGAAGATTTGGGTTTGGGATGCTCAGGAACACCAAGGACATCTTGAAAGAGTTTCCATGCCAGGTTCCCTGAGGAGGAATTTTGGATGATTTGGATTTTGGGTGATCAGGAGCACCATGTGGTGGGATGAAGGACACCTCAAAGGCGTTTCCATGCCAGGTTCCCTGAGGAGGAATTTTGGAGGATTTGGATGCTCAGGAGCACCGTGCAGTGGGATGAGGGACACTTCAAAGGTGTTTCTATGCCAGGTTCCCTGGGAAGGAATTTTGGAGGATTTGGAATTGGATTTTGGAGGATTTGGATTTTGGATGCTCAGGAGCACCGTGGGATGGAAGCACCCAAGGAAGAGTTTCCATGGCAGGTTCCCTGAGGAGGAATTTTGGAGAATTTTGGGTTTGGGATGCTCAGGAGCACTAAGGACACCTCAAAAGAGTTTCCATCCCAGGTTCCCTGAGGAGGACTTTTGAAGGATTTGGATGCTGGGGATCACCGTGCAGTGGGATGGAAGTACCCAAGGAAGAGTTTCCATGGCAGGTTCCCTGAGGAGGAATTTTGGAGGATTTGGATTTTGGATGCTCAGGAGCACCATGCAGTGGGATGAAGGACAGACACCTCAGAAGGGTTTCCATGCCAGGCTCCCTGAGGAGGAATTTTGGAGGATTTGGATGCCCAGGAGCACCGTGCAGTGGGATGGAAGCACCCAAGGCAGCCCCATGACCCAACCCCATCCCTCCCTGTCTCAGCCCGGCTGTTCCAGCGCTGACCCGGGCTGGGAAACGCGCGGGGTGTAATTAGCGGTAATTAACAGCCCCCTTCCCAGAGAAGGACAAAGCGGGATCCCAGCAGCCCTGAATCAGCAATCCCAGTCACATTTGTCACCCACACTTGGGGCTGCATCAACAGGCGGACTAATGAGCAGAAAATGACCTCATGCGGGGCAGGACCCCGCCGTGAATTTACTCTTTGTTGTTGCAGCCGCCTCCCTCCGACTCGGAGTAATCCCCTGGTATCCCCCAGCTCCCCTGTGTGTTTTACACAGCCGAGAAATCGCCTTTGTTTGTGCAGTTTAAATTGCCGGCCTCCATCCACCCTTAACAGTTTGTCCGGCCAGATGGAAAAATAAAAAAGTGTTTCCCACCTGTATGGAAATGTGTGGGATATACACGGCTCTTTCTTTTCAAGCTAATGATTAATTTATCACTTCTCAGCTAGGCTTTTTTTTTTTTCTTCTTCTTCTTTTTAACGTGATGGAGTAATTAGCAGGGTTTTTTTTTTTTCCTAACTAAATGTTTCTCTGTGTATGTTCACTGAGAAATACCTGAGATGCCAGCAGAAGGCAGGGAAAAATGGATTAAAGTGGGAGGAATATTTAGAAACATTAAATATTTCTAAATCCCTGGTTTTGGTTCTATAGATTTATAGAATTCTAGAATGGTTTGGGTTGGAAGGGACCTTAAAGCTCACCCAGTTCCACCCCCTGCCATGGCAGGGACATCTTCCACTGTCCCAGGCTGCTCCAAGCTCCATCCAGCCTGGCCTTGGACATTCCAGAGATCCAGGGGCAGCCCCAGCTGCTCTGGGCAAGGTCATCAAGCCAAGATTTGACTGAGCACCACCACAGCCAGCCAGAAACCACAAATCAGGACCACCGAGGCCTTTGCTGTGCTTTCCAGGGCTATCCCTCCTTACCCCAGCACCCCTCTGACCCCCAAGAGGTGCCCAGTAAAGCCCACAGCAGCCCAGTTTCACCCAGGACAAACCCAGGGCAGCACAAACACTCCAGCTGCTACCACAGCACCTCCCGAAGGCGACTCAGCAGGCTCAGAGCTGCTTTTCCTTAAATCCACATCGTTTAAAGCACACCCTTGGCTCCTGTTCCCTAAGCCCAGGGGGCAGCCAGGAGAGCTGGAGACCCTTTGCTCCATGGTTTGAACGGGAAGGGTCCATAAGCAAAGCCCCTTTGGTTTGATCTTGGCTTAAGGGGCTTCCCCAGGCTTTGAGAGCCCTGGAGTGGCTTTGGGCACAGCCCTGGCTCACACCTTGCCCCTTCTAACCCAGATCCCTCCACAAATCAACTCCTTCCTCCCCTTGGCTGGGAGCAATCCCAGCTCCTGCCATCCCCCCTCCCACCAGGCAGCCTGAAAACCCCCCAGGCTGAGGGGAGGCTCCTGCAGCTCACCTGGAGCTGTGTGGGGATGGAGCAGCTCCCACCCCTCACCTGCCATCCTCAGGTGGCAGGAAATGGGAATTTGGGTGTTGGCTGATGCCTCCCTGCTCTTTGGCTCTCGAGTTTGTCAGGTTCTTGTATTTCCACGAGGATTGGCAGGGTTTGTGCTGGGAGCTTATTCCACAGCTCTGCAGGAATAAATGTGGGATTCACTGCCCATCACCCAGCCTGCCTTCCATGAAAGGACATCCACAGCTGAGAACTCACTCACAAGGCATCAAAACCTCCAAACTGTGCCACGTGAAGGCTTTTCAAAGGTGGTTTTTTTGCAGAAGTGTTAGAGCAGAAAGCTGAAGGCTGCTGAGTGAAGCTGGATGGAAGCACAGAATTCCTGTGCTGTAGCCTGATTCCTGAGCCTGGGATGCTGGAGGCTCAGGAATCACCAGGAAAGGCTCCACCAGTGCATGTGGCCACAAATTCTCTGTTTCCATGGGATAAAGGGCTTAAAGGAAAACCCTCATGGTTTTCTTTCCCACCTGCTCATGAGCTGAGCAGCCACTGGATTGGGATGTGCCAAAATCCACGGGATTGGTGCTCCTAAGCCATCCTTTGGGAAAATCAAAGGCTGAAGTTTGTGTGTGCTGCTGAGCCTTCATCTTTTAAAATGAATTCTCACCTCTGCACATCCAGAATGAGGAGTTAAGAGCAGTGAGGCTGGGCTGGAACATTTCCCTCCAGCCACAGAGGCTTTTAGGGCAGGCCCTAAATCACCAGCATCCCACTGGGCACAGGGCTGATTCCTGACAGGTACACAAATGATAACCTGATCCATTAATTACTGCTAATTAATGCTTGCAGGGCTGAGTGCTGGGCTGTTCTCAGCTCCATCCATTGGGACTCTGGTTAGAGCAGGACTGCAGCTGGAAATCTCTTTTCCCAATAAATTTAATTCGCTTTTACACCACGTTTCTACTATTTGGACAACAAGCCCCTGCTATTGATGGGATCCTGCCTCAACATCCCCAGCAGGACCAGGATTTTGGCCAGACAACGAGGTCATGGCTCAGCACCAGCAGCAGGCCTGGTTTTATCTCAGCTGAAGTCCTATTTTTGGGACATTCAGCCTCAGCAAGGTGCAAACTTCACTTTTAAAGCACAGAAAGCTGGGCAAGGGCACGGGATGCTCCCGGGGGCAGCCGAGGGGTTAAAAACAGGAGAAAACTTTGGAGGAAAACTGCTGATGGGCTTGAAGGAATCCTTTGAGGACAGGGGACACAAACCAGCTCCTATCAAAATGTTTTTTCACTGTAGTTTACAGACTGGGCCCGTTCAGAGGAGCACCAAGAGCTCAGTGGAAGATGAAAGCCTCTCCCTGCTCCAGCATCCTGTCTCCAAGAGCAGCCAGCGCCGGATGCTCCGGAGGAAGGGAGCAAAACAATGGGAGCACTCAGACCTGGGATAATCCAGCCTCTTTCATCCAGCCCTCTAAGAAAGATCAGTTCATTTCCAGCAACCCAAGATGAAAAGTGCTTTAATGGTTTGCCTGGTTTTCTTTACTGACAGATCCCTGTGTTCCTGCCACGGTATTTTCCACTTCTATTTCCATGCAGTGGGGTCACAAAGTAGCAATTCACTGTTTGATTTTTGGGGGAGGCCTGGCAGTTTTGGTGCAAAGAAGGGGAAAGAAATGTTTGCTTGCAGAAGCCTGAAGGGTGACTCTGTGGGCTTTTAGCTTGATAAAAATAGGAATTGGTTCCTTTCCAAAGGGAAAAATAAACTGCAAAGTTTCCACTGACTTGAAGTTGCAAAAATGCAATCTTGGATTCTGGAGCACTTGGTAAAATATTGTGGTTTAGGCTTGGTAAATAGCAGAGAGCATTAGTTTGGAAATAGCAGTGTAAATACCCAGCTTAATGGGATGGTTTGTTTCGGGTTCTTTTTTGGGTTTCAGACTCAGCAACCTGTTTTAACCTTGTGTTTGAGGTTTAAGGGCAGCCCCTGGCTGGCCACACACCTCAGGTGCTCATCTGCTGCCCCAAAAAAATAAAAGAGGATTTGTGCTATCTAGGAGAACACAGGGAAAAGGATTAAACTGAAATCTGCACATTGCAAAATGCACCTGGCCAGGTGGGGTTTGTGGAGGATGGCCCAGCTCAGGAGCTCCATCCCAGCCCTGGGATCAGAGGGGTGAGGGAAAAGCAGGGAACACCCTGGAGGCTGTGTCTGCTGTCCTGCCAGGCTGCAGAGCCTGCTCTGTGCCCACAAAGCTCTGCTTTAAAGCTTCAATCAGATCCCCAAACTCAGAGATGTTGAAAAGCTGAGTTCAAAGCTTGGCAGAGCTCTTGGATGTTCTCCCACCGTGGGTGATTCCCACCCTGAGCCTGCCCCAGGGACCCTCCTTTGTCACCTGCTGCCAGCCCCAGGTGCCACAGCGTCCCCCTCCATGCCGAGCTGCACCCCAGGAGTGGCAGCTGGGAGACCCTGCTGCCTGTGCAGGGCACTCAGATACAAATTCCAGCTTGTGCTGTGCAGTAAAAATGTCACGTTTCAATCTTTTCCCCTTTCCTGTCTCAGCACGTGTCCAAAGCCCACCTTAGAGCAGGGCAGGACGTGGAGCAGGCGGCCACCAGCAGGTCCTGGCTCCCAGCCCTCCCCTCAGATCAGGGAAAATCAGACCCAGGGAATGGTGCAAAGGCCACGCTCCTGATCCTGCAGCACCTGCAGTGAACACAGGAGACCCCAGAGCAGCACCCACAGCCCCAGGGGGCTCCCCAGCCCCATCTCCCAACAACCCAGGCTGACCCCAACAATCCAGAACTGTCCCAACAATCCAGGACCAATCCCAGCAATCCAGATTGATCCCAACAATCCAGAACTGTCCCAGCAATCCAGAAATGTCCCAGCAATCCAGAACTGTCCCAACAATCCAGACTAATCCCAGCAATCCAGATTGATCCCAACAATCCAGAACTGTCCCAGCAATCCAGAAATGTCCCAACAATCCAGAAATGTCCCAGCAATCCAGAACTGTCCCAGCAATCCAGAACTGTCCCAGCAATCCAGAACTGTCCCAGCAATCCAGAACTGTCCCAACAATCGAGATTGATCCAAAAAATCCAGAACTGTCCCAGCAATCCAGGACCAATCCCAGCAATCCAGATTGATCCCAGCAATCCAGAACTGTCCCAGAAATCCAGAACTGTCCCAGCAATCCAGAACTGTCCCAGAAATCCAGAACTGTTCCAACAGTTTGGAACTCTCCCAGCATTCCAGGACTAATCCCAGCAATCCATCTGTTTCCAGCAGCAATCCCAGCCCCGGCTCCAGCCCTGCTTTGCCACTAGATGGCACAGGCCATTGAGAAATGTTGGATTTCACCGATATCCCGCGTGTTCCCCCAGCCCTGGTTTGGGTTTTGTGTCAAACACAGACACCCGGAGCTCACAGCAGGGATAAAGGGGAGGAATCCTCGCTCAGCCGGGAGATGGAGAGCTCCAGATCCCACCTCTGCCTCAACACCTTCCCCATCCTCACCTCCCTGCCCAGCTGCCAGCCTGGAAACCCTGGCTCAGATATTCCCAAAACCCCTCAAAATTTAATTTTCACAGTGCAAAAAAACCAAATTAACAGGTGAGTACTGAGCTGGTTGTTTCGGTTTTGGTTTTTTTTTTTTTTTCCTATAAAACCTAAAATTCTGGATTTCACGTGCATGAATTGGACCCAGGGCTCAGAGTGTCACACCTGGCTCAACACCTGGGCACAGCTCAGGCTCGGAAATGCTTTGTCCTGATGTGCAGCCAGTGCCTCTCCCAAGGGAAATCACATTCCTTTGCTATCAGTCTGCATTTCCAAGCGAATTCCCCCTCACTCTGCTCCCAGAGACCTTCGGGATCAGGTTTTACCAGAGAATGAATTTCCAAGCCACATGGATTCGTGGAAAGTTCATTCCAAAGCTCTCCCCAGCATCACCCAAGGCTGCTCCAGTGCTCAGTCCCACCCAGCCCAGCACTGCCTCTTCCCCAAAACACTTCTGGGAACTTCACACAGCCCTAAAATCAATTTGAAATCAGCTCCACGAATGAATTTCATCTCTTCAATCAGCCCCTGCTCACTGCTCCTGAGCTTCCACAAAATCCAGAGTTTGTAGGGAAATGCAGGCAGGGGATGATGCCACTTCCAAAATACCTGAGAGCAGCTGAGAGGCACATCCAGGTGCTGCTGATGGGTTTGAAAATACTGCAAAAGTAAAAGAAGTTTTCTCCTCCAGGTGGGAAAAAAAAAGGGATTTGTTTGGCTGTGTTTTGGATTTCCCTGCTTTTTCTCTCTCTCTATAAACACAGCACCCAAACCTTTCTCTCTGCCTCAGAGGGAGGAAGGAAAATGAACATTTTGGGTGCTTCCTGAGCAGCAGGACAGTGGCTCTGCCATCCCTGAACCATTTTCCTTCCCAGGGCAGAGCAGTTCCACCCTCACCTGTCCCTTCCAGCTCGGCCTTTCCATCCCCTCTTGCCTCCTGCCCAGCCCAGCCTCCGAGCCCTGGGGGCAGGAGGAGCTCTCTGCAGCTCCAGACATCTCTCTTTGCTGGAGAATTGTTTTTTTTCTCGAGGCCATGGCTCCTTGGAAGGCCTGCACAACCCTGACTTTGAGCTAGCATGAGTCCTTGGCACAACATTGTACCAAAGATATGAAGAAAACCAAGTGTTAATAAGACAGTGAAGAATGGATGAGAATTTAGGATGAGAAATCTGCAAAATGTATCTTGTGAAGTTTGTCAGGATGTGAATTCTGCAGAATGTATCTTATAGAACCACTTAATGTATCTTATAATTATCCACTCATAATAAAATACAGATCACATGTTACCTTTTCAAAATACTATAAAAATGTAGCTAAAACTGCAATAAAATGGAACAAGTAGCTAACTCATACTGAGTCCTCTCTTAATTCCTGAACCTGTCTCCTGCATCTCTTCACCTTTTTTTCCTCAGCTCCAGCAAGGGGCTGTGAAGGTCTTGCAGAGCATCTTCACTGAATTTGGGGCACCTCTGAATCCTGGGGTGAGAATTCAGGGCACCTTTGAGCTCTGGGGTGAGAATTTGGGGCACCTCAGAGCCCTGGGGTGAGAATTTGGGGCACCTTTGAGCCGTGGGGTGAGAATTTGGGGCACCTTTGAGCCGTGGGGTGAGAATTTGGGGCACCTCTGAGCCCTGGGGTGATGCAGGAACCCCGGCTCAGCCCAGAGCTGACCTCGGGAGAGCATCAGGACCCCCCCAAATCCCTCCCTTTTCACCTGAATTCCTGCCACCAAACGTCCTTGCATTTAAAAGCAGCCTCCATGCATAGAATCCATCAATTACTTATGCATAACATCTCAATGAGCACAAGAATTGGCTCATTTGGAGGCAGTAAACAAACACTGAGTAACCGAATTCCTGATAAATCTGCTCTTCTTCGGCTCCATTTGCATCACTGAAACGAGGCAAAACAAAATACACAGAGTCCCCTGGACTTGGCTGGGAAGAATTCACCCAAAAGCTCTGGTTGGTGCTGGAAATCAATTTTTGTGAAGGGTTTTTTGTGCTTTCTGATGTTTGATTGTAGAGCAAAGGAGCCGTGAGCAAACCTGGCTGTTCTTGGTGATGCTCTGGTTCTGTTTTGGGGTGACTCTGAGACACCTCCACAGCCCAGTAGAGCTTTGAGGGCTCTGCAAGCTTTGGAAAGCAGCAAAAATATTAATTTTATGCACCTGAAGAGCAACATTTGCAGATATTCTGGACCCACAAGTAGAAATTCTCCCACGTGCAAAGTGCAAATGCTCTTTAATATAAAATAGCTGGGATTGAATGTGTTTTAGGCTAGCTGGGTTTGGGTTTTGTTTTGCTTTTTAATAACCCTCCTGCCAATACCATCCAGTGCTCTGTGAGAAATGTTTGTGGCATTAATTGCAAGTGGGAAAAAAAAAGGGGAAAAGAAAAAGAAAAAAGGAAATGGAAAAAAAGAAAAAGTAAAAGGAAAAAGGAAAAAGGAAAATAAAAGGGAAAGAGAAAAGGGAAAAAAGGAAAAGGAAAAGAAGAAAAAGGAGAAGGAGGAGAAGGAGGAGAAGGAGGAGAAGGAGGAGAAGGAGGAGGAGAAAAAGGGAAAAGGGAAAAGGGAAAAGGGAAAAGGGAAAAGGGAAAAGGGAAAAGGGAAAAGGGAAAAGGGAAAAGGGAAAGGAAACATTTTCACAGCAGTGTAATTGCACAGACAGCAAAGGCAGAGAAGGAGGAAAATCAAAGAGCAGGGGATTAGAAAGGACACAGCATCAGAAACCTGGAATTAGCAAGCAGGGCAAATCACTCATTGGAAACACATTTTTTTGGAGTCACAAATGAATTTCTGGGGTCTGAACTGAATTTCTCAGTGAATTGAAGTGATTATCACAGGGCTGCTGTCAGGTCCTGTGGGTCAGAGCTGCCCCTCTGCAGATCCCAAGGCTGGGGCACGAGGGGCAGAGCAGCAATTTCTGCAGCTTTGGAACCGGTTTGCTCTGACAATTTCTGCAGCTTTGGAACTGATTTGCTCTGACATTTCCCTGCTGCAGCAGCCTCGGGAAAGCAGCTGGGGCAGGATTGCAGCTGCACTGCCTCCATCCCTGCATTTGGGATGCAGGAAAGGCAGCCTGGGGTCTGGTCTGACGCCAGCTGTGCACAGCAGCCACTCTGGGAAGAGCTAAAACCGCTGTGGAAACCCCAGCAAACACAGCAAGATGAGAATTTCAATGTTTGCTGCTGCATGATCCCAAATCCTCGCCCATCCCTGATCCCACCTGTCCATCTCTGCCCGCCACAGACACCTTCCAGCCCATCCCAGAACGTCCTCAGCCATCAGCCAAAGGAAGGACTGACCTGGGGGAAGGCTCAAATCCAACTTTTCCTGCAGATTCCTGCTGGAGCCGGAGCAGGGAGATGCTGCAAAGACACCGTGCTCAGGCCACGAGCCCCATTCCATGTTCATTCTCCTTCAGCAAAGCCAAAAGCAGAAGAAAAGGCACAACAAAGGGAGATGTGAACCTTTCCTGATGGGATATCCCCAGCTCCTCTCAGATTTTCCCCTGCTGAAGCTTTGGAGAGGGGAAAGGGGCTTTGCACCAAGCGCTTCCCACGGCGATGGAGGCGATGCCTGGGAGCACCACCAGTGTTGGGATTGTTATTTCCTTCATTGATGCTGCCAAACATGGGATCATTAAGGCTGGAAAAGATCTCTGAGATCGTCGAGTCCAACAGTTAAAGCAGCGCTGCCAAAAAGCTGCTGCTTGTTTTTTAACCAAAATAAAGGTGGGACACACGCAGGGAGCCTTGAGGGAAAGGCCAGCTCCCTTCTGCACAAGAACAGAGCTTGGGAGATGCTGGTTCATCACTAATCTCTGCTTCAAGAGCCTGATCTACACCCTGACACCTCAGAGACCATCGACACCCACAGCTCAACCAGCACAAGGGGAAACTGAGGCACGAGAAAAACAAGTTATCCCCCTCCACATCCCCCAAATCCAAACCCCAACCCCGGGGAGCAGCCCCAGCACCCTCCCCACAGCCAAGTTCTAATTGTTTAGAGGCTTAATAAGTTGTAACTTAAAACTGGTTTATGGCTGTACATAGGGAAAAAAAAAAAAAGCAAAAAAAAAAGCCCTGTCGTAAAGTATTTATTACACTTCCTTTGGAAATGATGACAGTCCTCCAGTGAATGTTTTTATTGTTATTCATCATCTTTCGAGAGGGTTGGACAGCTCTGAAATACAGCTTTAATATGAGAGCCAAATGAGAAAGTGCAGATTTAAGGGAAACCTCGGCGGATCAGGTTTCACTCGGTGCCTGCAGCACTCACAACATGTGTTTCTGATCTGCAGCTCCGCTTTGTTGTGCCCAGACTGAAACTGCACTCAGTTCGCTTCGAGGGGATTGTGAAAGAGCGAGGAACGCTCACAGAGCCCGGCTCCTTTTCCACGTGCTGCTCCTGCCTAATCCATGAGCTGGAGATGGAAATTTATCCCGAGCCAGCATCAGCAGCGCTGCCTCCCCAGCTCACACACCTCGGCCACGGCTCTCTCTGATCCTCCCAATCAGGGAATCTCTTTGGGAAAATACACGGAGTTTTC
The DNA here is from genome assembly GCF_971803275.1 of Cyanistes caeruleus. Lineage (NCBI taxonomy): Eukaryota > Metazoa > Chordata > Aves > Passeriformes > Paridae > Cyanistes > Cyanistes caeruleus. Next base: position 1,636,599 of record NC_141713.1, read on the forward strand.
CTTGTGGAAGAAAAGCCTGTGCATGCACAGCCCGGGTCACCCTGCCACAAAGAGCATCTGAAAGCCCAAAGCTGAGGAAAAAGGGTTCAGCTCACACAAATCCCCTGTCCCTTCACACCAGCTCCCAGGAAAATGGGGCTGGAGTGGAGGAAAACCCAGGAGAACTGAAGAAACATCCGTGGGATTCAGATGCCGTGAGATACCGTGGCTGTTTATTAAATAGATTTAGTGTTAATTAGTGTTAATTCAGGAGTGCCTGTCTGGGGAATGAGATCCTTTGCCAAGTCCTGGGAAAAAAGTTTGCCCCGGCAAAAATAAAAGTCCAGAGAAAGACAGTTCAGCAGCTCCAAGGAATCCTATTGCATTTATCAGCCTCTCCTCACCAAGGGCTGCCCCCAGAGCCTGCTGTGCCACCACTCCTGCAGGGGATGGCAGGAGAAAACTCCTGCACAACTCACTGGAATCAGGGGCAGAAGAAATTCCTGAACTTTAGAAACACTCAGCAACATAACCCTGCTCCCCTTCCCTGTAACATCCTGCAGTGATTCCTGCCAAGTGTCAGAGCAGGCAAATCTGACTGGTTTTCATTATCTGGATGGATAAATACAGACCTGGATGGGGCTTGAGCAGAGGATTGCCTGGATAAAGAGGAAAGGGAAAACCCTTTAACCTGCAGAGGTTTGCTTGTGGGAGTGCAGGGTGATAGGAAAACATTTCAAGAGGATTGCTCTGGGTACCACCACATCCCAAGCACAGCATCCCAAATGGCATCACTTGGGTTTGTCACTGCATCCCTACAGCATCACCCTGGGTACCACAGCATCCCTACAGCATCACCCTGGGTACCACAGTGTCCCAACCACTTCACCTGGGTACCACTGCATCCCTACAGCATCACCCTGGGTACCACAGTGTCCCAACCACTTCACCTGGGTACCACTGCGTCCCTACAGCATCACCCTGGGTACCACAGCATCCCTACAGCATCACCCTGGGTACTGTTGGAGTCTGAGACACAGAGTGTGTGCCCTTATCTCTGGTACCTGGCTCTGACACCCAAGAAAACACTGAATTTCATAGAACGCCATGGAAACAACTGTTAAATAGAAAAACTAAAAGTGTGAGTGTGTAAATTAGAGAGTTTCCTTAAGTCACTGAGTGAAAAAGTTAAAGTTTGGAGTTTAAACTAGTTTAGAGAACAGAAGACAAAATGGAAGATTTAGAGTGTTGTCTCTTGTCCTTTTTTCTTCATCTTCTCCTAGAAGTTTTTAAGTAACATTAAATGGTTGGATAGAGAATGTCACAGTGCAGCACACAGGTGTTAAGTCATTAAGTCACTGAGAAAAATAATTTACAGATCTATTGTTAATTAAGCGAAAATAAGTATAAAAATAAAAGAGCTGTGTATCTCAAAGCCATTTTGTGCCTTTTGAGCCAATTTGAGCCAGGCAGTGGTGGGTTGAACTTGAGCAGAAAGTCTGGGGAAGAGCTGCCAAGTCTTTTGATAATATATTAATAAATATGAAAAACAAGAGTTTAACGAGCCTTTAGAGTATCCTTCCTGAACTAAGATAAATAAAACTCCCCATGAGGGAGTATCCCAGAAAAACTCAGCCCTAAAAGGACTGAGATTGAGCAACAGGTACCACAGCATCCCAAACCCATCACCTCGTTCATCACTTCATCCCAACTGCAGCATCCTGGTTGCCATGGGAACATCCCTGTGGGTACCAGCCCATCCCACGCCCCCAAAGCCCTCAGCTCCTTTCCCTGTTTTCCCAAAGGCCTGTCCCAGGCGGTGCTGGGGGAGGGAGGATTCCCTGGGGCAGCCCCAGCCCTTGTCTGTTTTCACTTTGTTTAACAGCTGCCCTTTGGATCCTGCTACTTCCCAGGCCGCGGACAGCGGGGCCGGCACAGGAAACGCAGCCAAACATTTACCTACCCCTCTTTGATTTAAAACAGCTTCAGAAGGGCTGGGAGCCTGTACATCAACATCCAGCTAATCCAACCTTTCCTCCTGCCAGAGAGAGCCAGCACCGAAGAGTTAATGAAAATAACTCTGCCCTAAAGAAACCAGAGCTTGGATGTGGAGTCATGCAAACTCCAAACACCCTCGCTTAACACTTGCACAGAATTATTTTAACATTTGATTTGAACTTAAATAAACACTCTCAGTGTTCCAGGCAGGGGTGTGGGAGCTGCCTGCTGCTGGGCCACCAAAAAACAAGGCAGGAGGTGTCTCCCCTGCCTGGACAGGAGAGGCCGGTGGCAGCTGGGGCACAGACACCATCCTCAACTCCGGAGCTTCGCTGTGGCTCCACTCTGTGACAGATGAAGCTTTTTTTTTTTGAGCTAGAAATGAAAAGAGAAAGGCTGCCTGGTGCTAGCCCAGAGTTGTGCTGTGCTGATGAAAAGATGCAGCTCATTCAGAGCCACCCTGGAGACATCTGCAAGACGAGAGGTCCCCGGTGACTTCTGTGTCCAGGACAGTCCCAGCCGCAGTGACCCGCTGAGAAACGCTGCCCTGACGCCCTGGCCTGCAATTTGTCCAGGGATTTTTTTTGGGAAAAGAGGGGTGGAGGAGCTCATCTGGCTGCCCCCAGCACGGGGCTGCTGCCAGGGCAGGTCTCGCCTCCCATCTGGGCTCTGAGCGGAGCCAGTCGGTCTGACGGCCACTGGCTCTTCCTCGCTCATAAATGCTGAGAACATCAGATAATCCGGGGAGGTCGGGGTCAGCTGCTGTCACTGCTTTATCTCAGCCCTGGAGCAGCTCTGCATGTGTCCCAGCACCAGCCTCTGCCTCTTTATGCTCAATATTATTTTCAAAATGCTGCTTTTATTAGCTCTTCTCACACAGTCCTGCTACAGCTGAGCGAGCTCCAACTCATCCAAAGGAGATTTCCATCCTTTCCCTGACTCTGCACAAGAGCAGGAATCCTGTGTCCCTCCCATCTCCCAGCCCTGCTCTTTGCAAACAAGAGCTTGCTCATAAAATTTAAGGTTGGGGCCTTTGGCTCATCTCATCTGCCCTGCTTTATCTGGCTTGGATTTACAGCATCCTCCCTGCCAGGTGATGCAGGAGGTGACTGAGCTCTGCTGAGCAATAACTGCTTCATTTAAGCACCTTTTCCAAAAAGTGGATGTGTCTGTGCTGCTCCAGCTCTGCTGGGAGTTCCTCCAGGAGGGACAGCCTAAAGGCTGCAGAGGGATTTGTTTTTAAGGTGCAGGTTCCCTGTTTTTCCCAGATCCTGTGGGTTTTAAACATCCTCACTCTGTGCAAGGAAGAGAGGACAGGTGCTGTTTATTGCTTCTTTTTGATTTGTTTGTTTTTTAAAGGCTCTTGTGCTCTTTCAAACCTCAAAATGGATTTTTTTCAGTGTTGGGATGAACTTTTTGGGAGCCCCCTGATGTGTCCTTGCTGGCTGGTGGGGGTGATGCACCTGCCCTGAAACATGGGAGCCACAGCTTTAAACTTTGCATTGCACTCAGTGGATATTTAGCAGGGCCAAAGCTGAAAATAACAGGAAAAACAATCCCAGGATGCCCCAGCAGAATAAAAACAAAAGTTCAAACCCTGAAAATTTTCACAAAAACCTTAAAATTGTAATTCTACAGCTGCTTGTGCTGCAGAATCGCTTGTCTCCAAGCAGTGCCTGTTTTATCAACTGCAAAGAGAAAAAGGGATTTGAGAAAGGACAGGTTGGTGCCTGGGGTCAGAGTCACTCCAGCACTCACATTTAATGCTTTTCCCTGGAAACAGTCAGGACAACAGGTTTGTCACTCTTCAAGCAGGACCTGCATTCTCACATGAGCTTTTCCAGGAGTCAGGAGGTGAAAACCAATCCTCACATGATCCAAAAACCTCCTGAAGAGCAGGTGAGGGACAACAAGCAGAGGACAAGCCCAGGGCCACAAGCTGGGGGTGCTGCAGCTCATCCCCTCCCAGAGCCCAGCTGATAAATTCATCTCTGCCACATTCAGCCAGGGAATCTGGAGCAGAGCTGAGCTCTCCCGTGTGGCCCCAGCCACAAACCAGATCCTGGCCAGATCAGAAACAATTAAAAAACATTTGTGGCAAGCAAAAAGCACATTTACAAGGAGAACACCAGGACTGCTGAAATAAAGAGAGGAAGAGCTGGGTTAAAGAGGAGCACAGCAGGATTGGAACAGCGGTACCCAGTCCTGCAGAGAAAGAAAACCTCTGTGTTTCCCAAACCCCACAACCTGTGCTCCAGGGGAAAAAAACCTTTATCTTCTGAGCAATCCACCACAGAGCTGCTGCCCATCAGCTGCCTGCCTGATGCTTGTGCTGTCCAGGCAGTAAAATATCTTTGTTTGCACCGTTTCCCTGGGATAAGTAAGAGCAGGGCTGGGCAGGATGCTCGGGAGGGCGACGCTTTTGTTCCCGGCACTCCGGCGCACCAGCTGCCCGCTCACACATTCTGTGCTTGGGAGAGAGCTTTCCCCTGGAAATTGGCACAAAATCTCATTGCCACAGTGCTCTTCCTTCTTTAAATAAACAGTGCAAGGTGTGATAATCGTGATCTGCGGCTGGAAACTTCAAATGGCCAAATTCAGGGTTTGGGGGATTTGTCACAGCAGCGCTGGAACAACTGAAAAATTCACCTGGAGCTGTGAATGTGCTGCATCCCAGGGAAGGTGCATGCCTTTATTTCTATTTTGTTTGATCATTTCTGAAGGAAGCAGGGCTTGGCTGCTCTGTTTAGATGCAACTTGTCCCACGTGGCTGCAGTTTTTAAAAGGCTGAAGGGCTCTTGGATGCAGAGCCCTCTGTGGGCATTTTCAGGGTGAAACCTCCTCTCTGCAGCATTTGAATTTATGAGGGGCAGAAAAGTACTTCCCAAAACACCACTTTTTGTGCTGGGAACCTTCCCTCTGGCCATCAGTGGGGTCACAGTGGACAGATGGGCTCCTGGCTGAGGCTGCACCAGCGAGGAGCTGATGCTTTTGGCTGGAAAAGCCCAAGGCTCCTTTTCCTTTCCCTTTCCTTTCTCCTTTCCTTTCCTTTTTCCTTTCCTTTTCCCTTTCCTTTCCCTTCCCTTCCCTTCCCTCCCTCTCCTTGCTGGAAGCAGATGGCAGAGGATTCTGCATTTCCATGGCAGTCAGGCGTGAAGGAGAGCGTGCACTTCACTAACAAGAGATCAGCCGCTATTTATCTTACACGGGTGACTGCACTGGGGAAACAGCACCAAAGAGAGGTTTAAACCTTATTCCTCACCAAAACTCCTCTCCCAGAGAGCAGCTGGGAAATGAGCAGAGCTCAGAGAGTGAAAAGGAGAAATCCTTACAGACGTGCACATTCTCGAGCTGTTGTCATTTCACCAAGTTAAGCCTTTTGTTAAATATTAAAATAGGGAAGGGAGAAGTTGCCTATGTTGCATCACTTTTTGAAACCTTTCTCTCCCTGCTGTAGGTCCTCCAGCAGCAGTTTGGTTTCTATTCCTCTTTGGTTTCTATTTTCTCTATTTACCATTTATTCCAGTTGCCCCAAGTAAGGGCTTTTTAATGGAGCAGGTGCAGCAGGGGTGACCCCATAGCTCCCGTGATTATTGTGAATGCTTCCTCAGGGCTCAGCAGGATGGAGCTGCTGGGGGATGCTGATGGATGGATGAGCTGTGGGCAGCAGGGCAGTACCTGCTGGCGGTGCCTGGCCCTGGGCCAGCCGGGATGCAGCGGGAGCAGGGAGGGACAATGGTAGGAAGTTGTTGATCAGTGACTCGCTGCTGGCTAATGACATTGGCTTCCTTTATTTCCCTTTATTTCCCACCTTTCACTGCCCTGCTGCAGTGACAGCATGGGCCTGGCTGCTGCTGCTGCCACACGACAGCCTGAGAGAGCAGGATCTTCAAAAAACCCCACAAATCCTACAAAATCCTACAAAAGCGCTGCCAGACTGGATTTTGATTTTGCAGGGAGGTGATTCCCCCAGGTACAGACACAGAGGTGCCTTGGACTGAAGTCACTGTGGCACAGGGACACCAATTGTGGATTTTCACAATCCTCAGTCCAGCTCCTGGCCCTGCACAGACACCCCAAAATCCACCCTGGGAACACTGAACAAGCACTCCTGGAACTCTGGCAGCCTTGGGAATGTCACTCTTCCCTGGAGAGCTGTTCCAGCACCCTCTGAGGGAAAAATCTTGTCCTAAAACCCCTCATAACCCTCCCTGACACATCTTCACGGCAAGATCCCTGCCATGGGGTGAGGAACTTGCAAAAAAACTGGGGAGGGTTTTAAACCTTTTCCACAATTCCCTGGCACTGACTTTGATCCATGATAAATCTTTTTGATCATCCCAAGAGACTTAGAGGAGCACAGACAGCCTGGGAAACGGGCTGGATATTCACTGAGAGCAGAAGTTTGTTCAAGACAGAGAAGAAAATAAAGAACATAAAGCAATACCGATTACCTCAGGTAATACTGAATACCTCAGGTATCATCTCCTTTTGATCTGGCTCAGACTCACACACTACAGGGTACACAGCTGTGATACCAGCCAAAAAAACCACACAAAACATGATTTTAACAGGCAAAAAGCAACTCAAAACACACTTTTAACATTTTGAATCAACAGCTCCATTTGAAATTAAGCTGAAGCAAGTGAAGAGCTTCATCCACCCTCCCCAAGGCTCACACCAACTGCAGATTCATCAGGTGGCACCATCACTTCGGGAGGAAGAAAAGCAGCTTGTTAGCATTTAAAAGAAAATGTATATGAGAGGAAAGGAAAAAAAAAAATCTCCAAAAACCACAAGGATTTCAGCATTTTAGCAAAATGGAGCTGGGAGAGGAGTGAAAGTATGGATGTGTGAACAGGGGCAGGCAGAGCCTGACAGCTCCATGGCACATTTCCTCCCCCCTGATTTCTAGAGGTGCCTTGCGTGGTCAGAGCAAACCCCATAAATCTGTCAGTGCAGGATGCTGGAGAGTTTCCTCAAGGAAACCCTCCTATATCATCCTCAATCACCCAGCAAAACCTGGCAGCTGCACTTCCCCAGCTTAAAGGCATCACAGAGGTTTAAATGAAGACATCCTTGGCTGGACTCTGCTCTGCTTTAATTGAAAGATTACGGCCCCCATCCCCTGGGGAGGGATAAAAGCGAGGCTTTGGAAGGATGAAGAACGCAGCTGCCACCACCATGGTCAAGGTTTGCCTGAGCAAATGGGTGAAATAAAACTGGAAATGGTCTCTGGCTTCCTCTGCCAAATCCCTGTCCCTGGACTGCTGTGGAAGACCCCACTTCCAGAGATCCCAGAGCCTCAAAATCCACATTGGAAAGAACACAATTAGTGCAGGCTTTATGCATCTGACGTCTTTCTGACTGCTGGAAAACTTGGAACTGGCTTTTGCATATTTTGGATGACCTATTTATCCCAGAATTGGCAAGGCTGGGGAGCAGTTTTCCTCACCAGGCAGGTCTGGGTCATGGGGAGTTGGTGGGAAGGAAGGAAGGAGGCGGAAACTTTGAGTAAATAATAACTCTCAGCCCCTCCCAGCTCCCTGCTCGTGCCCATTCCTTGGCAGGAAGGAGATGGGACATGGGCCTTTGGGTTGAAAAAAGCTAAATTCCTTTTTCAGCTGAATAACACAACCAGGCCCTCAGATCTCTGGCCAGAGGCCTATTCTCACTGTCAGATGGGCTTCAAAAATAAATATACCCCATGTCTGGTAGCGGCAGAGCTTTTCTAATTAACCAAGTGTCCTGATGGGCTCTGCTGAGCAATCTGGGGTCCCTGGTGCTGGGCACTGGCTGCCTTTGGGCTGCTCCTCATCACACAGGGACCCTCAGGAGCCCAGCTCCTCTCCAAAGCACTGTCCCCATTCCCAGATAGGAAGGAGATGCCAGGAATGTGCAAATGGGGTGGAAATCCATCGAGTGTCCATAAAGAACCCTCCAACAGGGTCTGCCCTCAATGATGGGTCAGCACCTCGAGCCTGAGGTGTGACATGCTGGGCCCACACAACATCTCAGGGTCATTTTTACACATAGGTGCTGCATTCTCCTCATGGATTAATTATTAAGAACAATTTGGCTTCCAAGAACCCTCCACAGCAGGAATTCCCTTGCCCATGGATGGTTTGTGCCAAGGAGCAGGACTGCACTGAGGAAAGGGCTGTGCTCATCCCTCCTCCTGGAAACTCCTGACAGGGACACGGAAAACTCCAGGAATCAGCCCAAAAAGGCAGGCCCTGACAGACCACACCACCCCAAAATGCCGTCCTTCTCCTGCCTTGGAACTGCAGGAGAGACCTTGCCCCACCACATCAGCTCCAGCATCCCACTGCCCAGCCCCACATTGCTTAAAAACAGCCCCACACACAGCTCATGACTTTGTCTTTAAAGCTTTTCCCATTTGTTTTTCCCCCCAGCTCTGCCATTTCCCCATTTTTTGCTCCCTCCAGACGAGCCTGGGAGCTGCAGCTGCTGGATCAGAGATTTACAAGCTTTGGCCCCCAAAACCAGTTTAAAGACTTAAAGGAATTGGTGAAGGACAAAGCCCCTGCAGCCACACGATGCTGTGACCATATCCTGCTGTGGCTGCTCAGTCCTGGACCAGCCCCACTCCTGCTATTTTTATATTCTTATTTAACAGCTCATCTTTTTCTCGCTAGTTACACTCAAGGCCTTCAAGTTTTGGAAAAAAACCCCATTATTTTCTAGGTGATGAGAAGTTCAGCGTCCTCAGCTGATGGGTGGGATGGACACCACAGCACAGGAGAATCCACTGAGAACAGAAACAACCAAGCTCCTGTTGTTCCAACACCCAAAATAGAGGGAAATTATAATCCCAGAGATAATAAAGAGGCTTTATTCCAGCTGTCAGTCAATCTGCCTCCACTCCTCGCCTGCCCTCCGGAGAATACTTTTAAAGGCCACAGCCTTGTAGGCGATGATGTTTTATTACATCTCAAAAAAGAATGAGAGCAAAAGAAAAAAAAAGAAAAAAAAAAAGAAAAAAGACCATCACACAGAGGAATGCAGTTTCATTTGCAGTTTCCTGAAACCTGAGCAGAAAGTTTATAAAAACTTTGGGTTGTGTTTGGAGTTAGGAAGCAGAATGAGAAATCACTCTCCTTTTCCTCTTTCTGTTTGCTGAGCAGCACCACCAATCCCACAACCTTCCCTCCACTTCTCCCTGTATTTTCCCCAGCAGCATCAAAGTTCCAAAGCCTGGCTCTGTTGGCTTGGACGTAAATCAGCAAGTGAGGGGCTGAACAAGATCCTTCTTGTAGTTCACACACCCTCATTTAAAAAAAAAAAACCCCACAGGATTAGGAAAGAAATTTGATTCCCACTTCCTAAGTCTGAATTGTCTGAAAACTGCTGTTCCTTCAGGTAAAAAAAATAAAAATAAAGAAAGCAGAACCTCCCTGCCTCAACCTCTGAACATCAAAACAAACAAAAGATGTTTTCCCTAAAAAGAAGGGGCTGGTGGAAAGGGAGACAGGAGCCACTCTGAGGTGTTTTACTCACTCATGATCCTCCCTCTGGGTAAAAAACCGACCCAGGAGAACAAGTCCCAGAACCCCTGTGCACCAAGGAGCGGCTGTACAGCGAGAGGAGGGAAAAGGGACACTGCTGATGGGATTTGGGCACCTGCCCCCCCAGAATGACCAACCCTGGGCACACAAGCTCCTGCTGCAAGCTTTGTGAGGCCTCCCAGGAGCAGGAACCAGCAAAGGAAGCCCAGGAGAGTGGCCAAGGGGAGCCAGGTCCCTTCATGCTCATGGTTGGGCATCACCCAGCCCAGCTCCATTTCTCTCCCAAACACTCCTCCCACGTGCTTTGATGCCTCCAGCTGTCCCAGGGCAGAAGCACAGCAGCCAGGGGACACCATCTGCCCCCCTGAGCATCTCCCCATCTCATCACCCCCCATTCCCATGGCTACACCAACAGGAGCTCCTCTCCCCAGCCCAGCTCCCAGCAGCACAATGCTGCCAAGCATGAAAAACAGCAGAAAAAGGCCAGATGGCCTCTTCCTTCCATCACTCCTTCCACTGATGGCCAGCAGCAGCAGAGAAGAAAGGCTGGAAAGCAGGGTGGGTTATTGCACAAGGAGACTGAAAGAAGTTTACAAAAGCAGCTTTATTGTACTATTTCCCAATTTTAAGACCTAAACTCTGCATCCTTCACATTCTTTTTGATAGAGCTTTTTTTTTTAAAGTGTGGTTTTAAAGCAAACACTTTGGAGGCAGCACTGGAGCCGGGCCAAGAGGGGCTGTGCTGGGCTGAGCACATGAAGGACCTGTGATATTTTGTTTTGGGGAGGAATGTCACACTTCTCCTTCAGGCCAGGAGCACCTCATTCTGGAGCCTGATCTGGCCAAGGAGGCAGAGCTACTCAGGAAAATTAATTTACTATTTCTTGTTGCTAAGCTTTAAAGGCCAGAGCAGCAGTAGCCACGAACCCAGAGCTTCACCAGGGCCAGTTCTACCTGCTCCCACTGCCCAGCAGCCAATCTTTAGATAACAAGTCAAGCTCAAAGATGTCAAAATGCCAACTTTGGGAAACATTAGCTTGGAAAATCTTTGGTTTTCCACTCCAGCAACTCACCAGCACTGGGACAATTTGCTGTGCCCCTGGGCACATGCAGTTTTTGCTGACTCTCATGGGGGATTTTGGGCCTCAAGTCCCACAACACCCCTGAAACCCCAATTTCTGGTGCTGCATGACTTCAGAGCCAGGGCCACGTGAAATGCCAGCCAGCCTATTCCAGCAGGTGGATGGAGAGTCCAGGTGCCTTTGGATTTTGTCCCATTTTGCCACATATTCATAACCACTTTACACAGAGCTAACAGACTTTAATGACTCTGTGATCACTTGGTCCACAACCAATCCTTGTGGTTTAAAAAAAAAAAATAAATCTGAAAATAATCAAGAAACTCTGTGCCACAACTGTCCAATCCAAGGAACTTAATGATCCCTGTAAGAAAAATGTATTTTCACCTCCTTTCCCTGGAGGAAGGTGCATCAGCCTGGCTCAGAACCCGTTCCTTGGCACGAGTCCCACCAGCCTGGGCTCATCTTTGCTTTCCAACTTCCTCAGGTTACACCCAATTTCCTCCCACTTTCCCACCCTGCCAGAGGAAAAGCAGGGCCTGGTGCTCAGGTTTCTGAGGGACAGCAGAGTTTTAACTCCGAGGAAGCCAGGCCAAGCTCAGCTGGAGATCTCCTGGACCCTGAGAAGCAGAGGCAGAGCTAAGCCAAGCTGGGTAATTCCAACACAGCCTCCTTCAAATCCCTCCCCCAGCAGCCACATTGGAAAAGTCGGGGTGCACCAAAATGTTCACGTGCCCAAACACCCACAAGAGGCTCCAGCAACATCCAGGTTTTCACACTGAGGGACCAGAGCTCCATGAAAACAGCTTGGAGCTGCTCACAGACATCCCCTCTTTCCACAGGGGTTGAAAAACTCCAGCTGATTTTGAGTAGGACCAGCCAAAATCAGATATCCACCAGGGAAAAGCAGCATCCATTTCTCAAAGCTCACATTTTTTTTTATTACCACCCCAAACACCCAACCCACCAACGCAAGGAGCAAGAGGGAAATGAAACATTTCCATCTCCTCCCCTCAAAGGCTGCATTACCCCTCAGCCCCTGTGCTGATTCCTAGGGATTTTCCAAGTGTTTTCCCATGTAGGGTTGGAAAGGCACTCAACCAGCGCCGTGTGCCTCGGATTGCTGCTTTCAGATGGACCACAGCTGTCTCCAGGAAACGAAGCAAAACCCAGCGTGCCTTAAAATGAAAAGTGTTTCTGACATGACAATATATTTTGCTTTTAATTCGTTTTTCGTCTCGGATTATTAGTTGCCAAAAGTTCTGCCGCCTGAACAGGTCCAACCAGCTTTCCCTGCATACCTCTCCTGAAACCAGCTCGGAATGGGGATGGTAATTATGTGTTGAGGGCAGAGGAGATCATTAAAATAAATGACTTGGATTCTGAAGCCTATAAACTGTCCTCCTCTGCAATTAAAGTAATTTCATATTTCAGTTCACTTTGTCACCTTGTCTATCTTTCCCCGAGTTGTAAATTAAGCTCAGGAAGGTTCATTAAAAGCCTGTGAAGTTGTCTGTAATAAATGGGATTCAGCATTGGCAGGAGGAGGGGATACAATGCACGAGTCACAGTCTGGGGGCTGCAAACCCCCTCGCTGTGGGCACAAAGGCCACCAAGCTGGTGGCATTGGCCCTGGAACAAAGCAGGGCTGAGCCCTCACCTGCAGCTGCCTCACTTGCCCCAGGAGCACGTTAAAGAATGTTCATGGTGTCTCTGCACCACTCAGATCCATCTCGGAGCAGGGATTTCACAACATCCTCCATCCGCAGGATCACAGGAGCAGCTCGTACTATGAACCATGTGGAAGCTGCATGGACACCTCTCCAATCCCACCACTGGACTGGGAATGTTGAAAGGCATTAGGATGCACAATGACATTAATTTTTGCACTGCCTAAGTGCAGCCTGAGAGAGGATTTGAGCACGAATGGGATCCTCAAAGCACCAACTGAAACACCACCTGTCACTGGCCCTGTCCACAGCAGGGGCTTGGAACTGGGTGATCTTTAAGATCCCTCCCAAGCCAAACCATTCCAGGATCCTGTTCCCTCTGGCTTTGTGTGAGACCTGGTTGAGGCCACAAAGGTGGCACAAAAGGCCCAGGTTCTCCGAGCTCCATCCCAACGCTCCCACAGCTCTTCGCCGCTCGGAGTGGAGGCCTCGGCCTTCATCCCACCGCGCTGTGGAAACCCAGAGTAAACATTTGACATCCCTTGGCTCAGCTCATTCATTCCGCCACAACACATCCCTTATTGTCTGCCGGACAAGCTGCGCTGTGTTGGCTTTGCCCGGAGCCCGCGGCCGCCCCAAGTGCCACCCCGCCCCGGGGCCGCATTCCGCCCGTCCCCGGCCATAGCGGCACTTTGTCACCAGGCCGCACGGCCGGACGTCACCGCGGGCCCGATGGGCAGCGCCGCAGCCTGGCTGTGCCAGCAGACCGGCCGTCGCCACCACGGGCCGGGCCCGGCGCGCCGGCGTGGGCAGCGGGCTCAGAGGAGCCGAGACCCCGCCGGCCCTGGGAGAGAAATGCCCACGGGTTTGAATGGAATCAGCAAGGCCGGGCTGGCAGCGCGTCCATGGCGTTTATTGTTCCAGCACAAGGGCGCTTTGGGGACAAGAGTTCCACGGAGGCCTCTGAGGAGGGATTAGATCGGTTCCCTGCTCTGCTCCCAGATAAAACTGCCCATGGCGGCCGAGGCAGCGGCGCCGCTGCCTTTGTGTGCTCCGGCCCCCGCAGCAGGAAAAGCGAGCCCACAGCTGGCAAAAAGGGACATTGTCCCTGTGGGTGACAGCCAGGCCGCAGCTCTGGGGTGGCACTGAGTGGCTATGGCTCAGCCACAACAGGGGGGACAGCACCGGTGACATCTGAACCTTTCGGGAATGCTTTCCTGGGAGAGGAGACGGGAGCTGCTGGAGAATGCTGCTCTGAAGGCTCAGGGGGATATTGGATGGAATATCAGATGGGAGTGTTCAGGAAACTCAAGGTTTGTTAACTTTAGAGCAGCCAAGAGGGTGATGGAGCTGGGTAGCTCCCACTCAGTACATCAGAACATTTTCCTTGCCCTGGCTCACTAACAAGCCAGTTATAAACTTAAATCATTCCAGCCATTTCTTTTCTGTAGAACACGCACATCACTGACCTCCTTCATCAACATCCATCACAAAACCCACTTGAGAGCTGATTTTTGCCTTTGCCCCCCAAATGATCCTGTATTAGCAGATGCTGATGGAGTAAAAGCACACATCATCTGGGACACACCAGCCCCACAGCACCAGCTGAGCTCCAAGCCCCTGCAGGGACCACAGAGGCAGAAGGACACGAGGTGGGAACAAGGTCCAGAGAGGAGACCCCTGCCAGGAGCCACTGTGCAAGATCCATCTTGGTGCCACCCCACCGCTGATTTCTCTTCATGGTTTTGCCTTTCAGAGCAATTACAGCCCAGTCATGTTCACAGGGCACCCCATGAATGCATCAAGGCCAGGGCTCCTCACAAACCCATCTCCAGCTCAAAGCCACCACACTTCCCTGGATGCACCGGGGAGAAGAACCGCAGAGAGCTTGGATGTCTGCAGAACAAAAGCCCTACACAAAGAATTCCTGCCCGACTCGAATGGCAGCCCGGGGTGCTGATACAGTCTCAAACGCAGTAATTATTGCTGGCTTTGAAGCCTAACTTGTGCAGAGTGCACTTTCCACACCTATTTCACCCAAACGACACCACTTACCTCATCCCCTGCGTACCTGCTCCTCCAGAGCCCTTTGTAGTCCTGCCAGGGCCGCTCATTACTGCTCTCAAACGCTGCTGCTGCTTCTGGAGCAGGAGACAGCAACTTTATGCAGGGGAAAATGCGAAATTAAAAAAGGCTGCCCTGAATTACAGCTTGAGAAAGCTTTGGTTGTATTATTTTGACCCACTTGATGGGGGGAAGTTAAAGGATTAAATTGCCAAATGGGTTTCTGTTGTGTGCAGCTCTCACATGTCCAGCCCTGGCTCATCCTTGACCTGCCACCCTGAAGGATCCTTCACTCCCAGGCCTTTCCCCATGTCCTCTCCCACCAAACCCTCTGTTTGCTTCCTCAGTGCCACTCAAATCCAACCCAATTCCTTGTGGACACATAGACTTCTTGCCATTTTACCGTGGAGGTGGCAGATGCAGAGGAAAGCTGTAATAAATCCAGGGTGGGCTTTCCCAACATCAGCCCTGCAAGACAACAACCAGACACACAAATCCCCCCTGCCAAATCCCTGAGGCAACAAGGAAGGGAAACTAACTCGGAGATAACATCAGAAAGCCCAAATAGCTCTGAGCTGGTGACGAAGAAGCAAAGCCTGTTTGCCCAAGAAAATGCTCCAAGGATATCCTAAAGGTGGCCTCAACCACGTGGAGCTGAGCCCCAGCACAGTGTCAGCAGTGAAAATAAGCTCTGCAGGGCGGCCACGCAGCACCAGGGAGCCAGAGCAGGGCTCAGCAGCCTCTGAACACCTCAATTTCCCTTCCCAGGGTCTGTTCAGGGCCAGCTGATCCCACCACACTGCTCTCCTCCCCAGCCAGTGCACGGTCAGACACACAGCGTGGCCTCAGCAGACGAGGTTCAACAGATAAATCCACCATCAGATAAAACAGGACACATAAATTTGGTCTATCTCGCTCTCCAGGAGCTGGAAGAGCCCCTCACTAAAGACTTGGTGTCCACACACCAGAAAGGGCAGGAGGTGACACACAGACCCCTAAAGGAAGGGGAATTTTGGAATTCTGGTTAAAAAAAGAGCATCACTGCCCACAGCTGATGCTGGCAGAGGCTCAGGGCTCAGTGCAATGAACAAGGTTGTGTCTGTAAAGCTCTGATACCTGGGGGTGACACAGGAACGACACAATCCCTGCAATTAGTGCAGATTTTTTTCTGGCTCCACGGAGCCCTGGTTAGGGAATAAATCCCACAAGGGTTTTCCTCACCCAGGCTGATGCCTGGCAGAGCTAAGAAGTGCCCAAACTCTGCTTTGGGGCTGCACCAGCCACTCTGATTAAGAGTTCCAGGGCTGAGCCCCAGCACCCTGCAGGGCTCAAACAAGCACAGAGGGCACAACACTGTTCCCAAACACAAGAAAGTGAATTTGGGGGAAAAGCCCACAAATCCCTATTTAAATGGAAAGCACTCCATACAGTTTGTTGTTTTTCCTTTTGTTTTTTCCTCACTGGGTGTTTTGAAGATGTTCAGAAGGGCAGAATCAATTGTGTTGGAAGGTACCTTAAAACTCTCCTCATTCCAAAACCTGCCATGGCCAGGGACACCTTCCACAAGCCCAGGTTACTCCAATTTACAAAGGAGAAAAAACCCAGATACTCTTCAACATCATCACCTGTCCCCAGCATTAATAACTGCTGGCACATTAATGAACCAAATTAACAGAAATGCTGCCCCATCCACCACTACTTGGCTCTACATTTCCAAGTCCTCATTGATATTTGGATTTTAGAGGAAACTTAAAACCCCCTCCTAACGCCATACACCAAGCACACAGTGAATTATTTAGAGTATTATAGTGAATTATTCTATTAAGAGTATTATAGTGAATTATTTTAAACCAGCTTTGAGGCACAGCTTGGTTTAAAATTTTAGGGATGGCACCTTCAGCTCTCAGAAGCCTCTCTGCTCTCTAAGCCTCCCCAAACCAGCTCCCATCCCTGCAGCTCACATCCACACCAAGCAAAAAACCCCTTTGGGTGTCTCTATCAATACAATTCCAGCCTCAATTACAGAGCACTATTAAGTACCACTATTGTTCCCTGACAAAACCCATTGAGTTATTTATTAGGGAAGGATTTGGCAAATTGAGCCCAACTGCCAAAGCTTTGATAAACTGAAGCCTGGTTTTCCCTGTGATCTCAGTGAAACAGATTTTCTTTCCCTGAATGCTTTGAAATCTCAAGTCTGGGTAGTTGTCACTAAGTGATGATGACAAAGGGCTATTCTGCTGCCACTCAGAAAATCTGAAATCTCATCTTTACAGTGACAAATGACCAGGCCAAAGCCAAGCTGGGCATTTCTCTATTCCACATCTGCACTGGGCAGCTTTTTATGTGTGGGCAGGAGAAAGCACAACTCACTGCCACTGCTCCAGGAGCTGGGAACTGCAGAATAAAGAACCACAAAATGGTTTTGCTGAGGTGGCTCCTTTCTCAACTACAGCTAATTCTGATGTGTGAGAGCAGGGCTGCCCTTCATCAAACCCCATGAGGAGCCTCCCAGCAGGAGCAGGGATTCTCAGAATCCCAGGGATGGCTCATGTGGGGTCACACTGTGGCTGGCACAGCCCAGACCTGGCTGAGCTCCTGTCAGGAACCAGTCCCTGAGTCCTGGAGACGTCACAACATCACAACACAAATTTCTCCTGCTCCCACCAGCAGCAGTGGCTGGAGACCAAACCCCACTCGGGGACTGCTGGAGAGATTTCCCAGCAGAACAACAGTTATTCCATAGATGTGCAGCAGGAAGTGACAATTCAGCCTCCAGCATTCTTTAAACACTTTTAGTTGTGAATTTATCTCACCCCCATCGGTGCAAAAATGCCTTTTCCCCTCAGTGAGTGCTGGGATGATTATGACATTCCTAACTTGTGGTTGATCCAGTCAGCATCCCATGAGGAATCCTGCAGCAGCTGTCAGGAAGAAAAGTGGGAAAGGCTGGATTTCCCTTCCTGCACTGCCCAGGATGGACCCTGATGGGCAGCTCTGCTTCCACACAAGGAGCTGCTCTGCACTGCCAACAGCTAATTCCTAAGCAAATTCTTTTCAAATGTTAATTACAGTCGAACATGCTTGAATTTTACTGACCCCATCAAATTTGACAGGCAACTTCTCATGTTACCCAGAGCCACTTAAAAGCAAAATCAAGCTGAATATATCTTCAGGCTAAAATATTTGTTAGTCTAAAACCCTGCAAGCTTCAACCATAACCTTGCAATTTCCCTTGCATGTATCTGTGTTGATAACAGGTCCAGGACAGCAATTACTGGGCTTGTAAATACAAGCAAATCTCAGGTCTCAGGGCCAAAGGCTGGAACCAGAGCGTGTCTGGTGCTCAGAACACTGGGAACTGATTGTGCTCAGTGACACACAGACAAAGGATTTCCCTCCTAGATCAAGGCAGAGTACAAGATAAGGAGTTGCCTGGGGATCAGGCAATGATATTTTTAAGAGGGTGCTCTTGGAGTCAAATCTTTGCTCTTTTAGGAGCCAAAACCCCACAGGCTCAGGCTCCTTTCTCTTGAGGGCATGGAAGGGGTAGACAGAGCATCCTTTTGGGGTTGTATTTTTTAAACAAAATTTGCCCTCCAGCCACCTGTCCATTTACCAGCAGCATCTCACTGGGCTGTGAAGAGTCCATGTGGCAAATCCTGCAGGAAATACAGGGGGATAACCAGGACCTCAGCTCTTCTGATATTAAAATCCATTAGACTGCTCCAGGGAGAGAGTGGATGCCCCAGGGACACTCCAGTGCTCTAGAAACAGGACAAGGACAGGACAAGGAGACTATCCCAGTCTGACAGCAGAGGGTGGCCCAGCTCCAAACTGGTCCAGCTGGGCCCTTCCTATTCCTCAGCACTGGTCACACAGGCAGCTCTCCCAGCACAGCCCCAGCATCACCCCACAAACCCCAAAATGCCTCCAGGAGTTCACTCACGTGTCCACATCTGACAAACGGAGTGCAGGAATTTCCCTTCCTCCTTTCCCCCCTCTTTGGAAGAAGCTGCTCTGTGCAACCACCCCAAAATGTCCCCGTGACCCTGAGGCTCACCCAGAGCTCCCCACACTCTCTGGGGTGCCTCCAATGCCTCTCCCATGCTCAAGGTCCCAGATCAAACCCCAAAATCCCAACTGCAGTCGTGCCCTGTGCTTCACCCATGTCCTTCACCCTTTCACAGGGCTCTCCCCAGAGCCCCCCTGATCCTGACAGATGCAATAAAACCCTGCCCCAGAGCAGCCCTGCAGTGACAATTCCTCATGGAAATTCATGGCTGACAAAGGTTTGGGAGCAAACAGGACACAGTATCACTGGAAACAGCTCCTCTGATGCTCAGCTCCAGGCTGCAGCCTGCAAATCCCTCCATTCCCAGATTTTCCACCACTGGGGTTCAAGGCAGGAGCTGCTGCCCCTTTCCCAAGGCTCTCCCACCCCCAGGGCAGCACAGGGAAGCTTTTCTTGCTGCCATCCATCCCCTCTGCGCTTCACTCCCATCTTTTGGGAGAGAAGAGCTGCAGGACTGCCATGACCTTCACCAGTCAGGTTTCTCCTGGTCCCAGAGCCCAGGAATGCTCCTCTCCCAAAGGAAAAAGCCTTTTGTGAAATTGAGATTATTTCCCACCCCCCAACATCTGTCAGGGCCTGTGGAATCCCACCAGCTCAGGGCTCCCACCTCACCCTCCCCTTTGGATCAGGAAGAATTCAAACCATCTGCGAAGTCACCGCCTGTGTGCTAATGGCAGCTCGCAGAACACGTTCCTGTTTTATCTCAAAGGCTTCTGGTCTCAATGTGGAGTGTTGAAACCATCACCAGAGCTTCCCACCAGGCTTCCTGCACTGCCTGCCACAGCACAGAAAAGCTTTTCCCACCCAAAAAAGGCAGCCCAGCCCCTCCTGTGCACGTCCCCCAGCCAGGTTTGCTCTTCTCCCTCCATGGGGAAGTCCAGCTGAGGTTTGGGAGCATCAGGCAGTCACTGCTTTGCCTTCTGATCTCCCCAAAATAGAATTTTTAGGCAGACCCAGCCTAAAATGCGAGCTCCCTCCAGGCCCTGAAGGCCAACCGATGACACCAGCCCAAAGTGAGCTAAATGAGTTATTGCAACTGGTGCACGGAGGCGGGGCCTGAAAATGGCATTTTTGGCTTTCTGACAGGAAAAGGGAAATGCAAACCATGAGATGCCTTTGTTTTGAAGCTTGATAGGAACGAATTTGGGAGTGGTTTATCAGACATATGCACGGCACGTGGCCTCTGGGATTTCTCGTGGCTGAATCCTTTCTTGAGGTTTTGGGTTAGGGCTGAGCAGCCTTTGAAGGCTGAGGCTGCTCGGCAGGAGGAAACATTCAGGACTCAGAACCTGGGGGAGCTGAACCCGTTTTGTCAGGGAAACCCACATCAGACACATCCCAAATGCCACTTCCATCATCCTTCAGCACAGGGATCGCTCCCCTTGTGCCAAAGGTCCCCTCTGCCCGCTCCATGTCTTTATCCAAGCTTCCCCAAAGAGAGGAGAGTTCCCTTGAGCTCACTTCCAAAAGGTTTTTCAATGCTGACCACAAGTGAAACAGGGCAAGAACTCCCCAGATTTATTCTGGCTGGTTCAAGTGTTCACTTAAGGCTCAAGCTAAAAATGGGAAAACTCCCAGAAACCTGTAGGAAATCGTTCCACTCTGGAGTTTTCCTCTCTAAGCCCTGACTGGCCCTTCTGGATTGGTACCCAGGTGCCTTTTTGACCTCCAGCTGCAGCTTGGTTGTTCACATTCAATACAAAAAGTGCCAATCTTCATCCCAGCACCTTGATTTTCCGTGAGGATCCCTAAACCCACAAATCAGGAAGCAGAAGTGGCTGCCTCCTTCCATCCTTGCTGTCACTGCTTTGCTTTCTGACATTGTACAAATAAATCCTGCTTCCAACGCCGCTGAAACATTTTGTAAACATCTTCCAAGAGAAACAGAATGTTGTTGCTGCTGATTTCATCTGAGCTGTTTGTACACATGAGCGAGTTCTGGGGACTGCAGAGCTCTGCAGCCTTAAATAGCCCAGATTTTTCCTGTCAGGCCCACGAGCCTCAGTGAATCACTCCAGGGATCGCTTTGGTCCAGGAACAAACATTTTAGACTGAATGTTTCAAAGCCAAGCCCAAAGCCTTTGGTAGGGCTTTGGCAACACCACCAAGATTAGGATTATCAAAAAGAAATCTATATTAGAAAAGCCAGGTTTATTTCTCCAAAATCACAGAGTCATTTAAGTTGGAAAAAGAGCTCCAAGATCATCAAATCCAACCATTCCTGAGCCTCGTGTTCTCAGATAACTCAGGGGCTCATTAACACTTTTATCTTGTATGAGTTCACAAAAAAAACCCTACAAAAAAAAATCATAGAAGAGATTCTGTAAAGCACATCAGCACATCATTTATAACATCAGGTTTAAAAAATCCTCTTGGGATTTTTGTGAAAGTTGTGAACAATCCCCGTTGGCAATATTGGGATTTCACCCTGAGCCACAAAAGCCAGGACACCACAGTTTTAGGCTCATTCACATTTGCTCAGCAATACAATTTCTTCAGCTCAGTTTGGGCTGGTTTATATTCATTTTGGGACCAGCATTTTCTGTGAGGCTCCATTTTTATCATCAGATAAAATCCAGCATGGATCCTGAGCTTCAGGATTCACCCCTGGAAGGTGTCAGTGCTCCCCTGTTTCTGCCAAAGCAAAGGCAAGTCCTGGAATTGGTGAAATATAAATGCAAAAATATAATTCAATAAAACCACTCAGGTTTGGCCCATGGATTTTGCCACTCATGCAGCATCCTCCAAGGCAGGAATTGTAAACCAAAGGTGACATCCTCTAAAAACCCTGCAGAGCAACACCCTGACCTGGGGAAGGGGAACTTTCCAGGGATCTTTTCCCAAAACAGGGAGAAGCTGTTCCAAGGAAAAATCTGCTGGGTCCATCACAGCCTCTCATGCTCCCCTCTCATTCCTCTCTGCTCCATCCCCCGACTTTCCAGCTAATCTGCCAAAACCTGCATTAGAAATTCGGAGTATTTCTCTTAATAAATGGGATTTCTGTGACTTTGTGTTGGCTGTTGGGAGGAAACTGCAATAAAGAGCACACAAGGTCAAACCCCAGCTAAGCCCAGCCACAGAAGCCACCTCAGCTTTGGAAATCTGTGAGAAATAAGAAAGTTTCCAATTTCCAAGCTGGCCCTCTCCACCTACTGAGCTAAACAGGTTTGTAAATGGAAAAAAATCAAAATGGAAATGAGGATTTTAAGCCCCTCAAGAGATGTGATCCCACCTCTCCTGCCTACACCCAAGGGCTCCAGCAAGAGCAGAGCTGATGGGCAAAAACCAAGGTGCTTTTCACCAACCCTAAACCACATCCATCTCCTGTCCCATTATCCCCTTATCTTCCCATTTATTTCACACCCAGTCTGCAATCAAACACCCTCATACACTCGTGCTACTCAAGGGTTAAAATATTTGCTGCTCACACACCTGATGAGGTTAAGACAGAAGCTTTGGTGCTGATTAATCATTAGCAGCTTCCTCAGCACTGTTAAAAATAAATTCACACTGAAATAGCTGCTCTAAGAGCTTTTGTGGTGCTTTAAGTAGTGAAACATCACAAGTGCAAGATAAAATTTTAAAATGTATTTTTTATATTTTTATAATATGAAATTTAAAATAGATTTTTATAATTTTAGATATTATATTTTTTAAGCTATATTTTAAAATAATTTAACCTGGATTAAACTCCCTGCAGGGCCACCTCAGGTGCAGCAAAGTTGAGATAATGCACTTTACAGCGAGTGCCTGCTCCATGAGGGATTTTGCACTTGGATTCTCATGGTGATTTCTGTATAAAAACCCTGGGAAATGTCTTTTTTTTTGGTTATATTGATACAGTTACCAAGGACATTCCTGGCCTACAAGCACAAATCTTGGCTCCAAAGGGGACCTTCAGCATCCCTGGAGGAACAAAAGTGTCTCAGTGGATTCGTTCCCATGACAAAATTAAGGAAAAGATGATCTTTGGGGGCAAAAAGCAACAAACAGAGGCTGGACCCAGCATTGATAACCAGGCACAATGATCAATATTGCCAGTGTCTAATGGTGATTTATTAAACCACCCATCCTGGGGCTGTCCCGAGGCACTGGATATCCTGAAACCTGGGAGACAGAGCTGGAAAAGTTTCATATCAGCAAATCTTCTGCAGTTTTTCATGAGGAAACAGGCTCTGGCACCGACACCAGCACACTTTGCCCCTCCAGTGCCACAGGCTGCACACAGGACAGAGCTGGAACATTTACCTGTCCCTACAGGCACAGGAAAAAGGTGACTGATCTTATGAAATCTGCTAATTAACGTTTGTGAGGATGCCGAGATGAGAGTCCTTAATTATTTCCCAGCACACCCAATTCCTTATCACAGGACCTGCTCCTAACCCCACAGAACGCTGCTCTGCTTTAACCCAGCCCTTTTCCAGCCCAGTTTGGGGCTGCCCAGTGCAGAACAAGGCTCAGCCAAGCCCTTAAAGAACAAATCAGGGTTTTAGAGCCCAGCCTATGCAGGAAGATAAAACCAATTTCAAAACTCAAGATCCGCTCTCTGTGAAGAGCGCTGGGACCGCGGAACCTCCATCCAAACCCACCAAACTCCTGCACAGGCCCTTCAGCCCCAGCCTGGTGGGAACTGGCAGCAATTCCATCGTGCTGCATCCCCAGAAAATCTGCACAGCTCCAAATCCAGCTGTTCCAGCAGCTGCAAGGAGAGCAGAGGCTGGAGCAGCCACTCCAGTGTCCCAGCAGGGAGCAGAGCCCATCCCAGCCTGGCATCTGCTGGAATGGCCAAGGAGAGCAGGATCCTGCACAGGGGGAATCACTGTGGGCTCCTGTCACCTTGAGAATTCAACCTTCTGATCCTGTTTTTATAGTTTGTAGCCACTTTCCCAGGAAAGTAACAATAAACACAGATGTTTGTATATTCCATTAAAGAAATGGCTTTTGATGGACGTTTCTCAGCACCAGTGTGGTTGGGAAGGTGGTGACCTGACTGTCCAATCCCTGGTCCTTGTTGAGAATCTATAAATACTGAAACCACTGAAGAAATCTCTCTTTTTCCTGTCACACATTGAGCTGTGTCTGTGGGAATCATTTTGTGTCCAACAGTGACGGGTTCCAAACCTCCTCTGTGCCCTGGGAACACGGGATGGACACCCTGGGAATCATCAGCCTGTCAGAGCAGGGATGGACACAGCAGCCAGGTGATTTTGAAGGGAAGGTGGTTGGGAAGGTTAAATTCCTAATTCCCAATTAATTTTTCTTGCCTTGCTCAGGGCACCTCTCCCCTCTGCTCTCGGAAGAAAAGGCAGGATCAGATTTTCCAGCAGGACAAGGCCTGTGTGTCAGGAAGGTTTTCTTTCAGCAATGTGCTAAAGAAGTGCCGAGGGTCACAGGAGCTCTGGGATGACATCAGCCTCTTTACTATTAATCCTGTGTTGAATATTACCCAGGAGAGAGTAATTTTTAATGGGGCCCTGGTTTGTCTTGTTTAAACTTGCACATACCTGAGCTACTTTTAGGCCTAAACCCACAGAAAAGAAAATAATGCAGCTTGGCTTTAGTGCAAGCAAGAGAAGTGCTAATTCCACCTTCTTTTATCTGCACATTTACTCAGGAGTACAGAGTAAACAGACCAAAATGGGGATTGTTACACTGAGTGAGGCACACCTAATAATCCTGCACCATCCTTAATGCCAATTAACTCTGGGCCCTTTCACCGTGGCACTCAGAGCACACTTCAGGTGATACAGCTGATAGAGGAGGTGAAAAACGTGGTGTGACCAGCAGCAGTGGGGAAAGCTGAACTTCCAGGAGAGGAACGAAAGCGTTTCTCCTGGCAGCACGTGGAATTTTCTGTCCTGCAGGTCTCCAGGGCTTTATCAATCTCTAACCCCTTTCCAACCCCCTCCATGCTGTTATTAAACACGAGAGATGAGCCCCAAGGTGCAGGAAAGGAATTTGGGAGCCCAGTTTTGGTGCTAATCCCAGATTTACAAATAAAGCTGGGTGTAAAGGAGCTGAGCAGCTGTGCTAAGCTTGCCCACAGAGTCCCAGAACCACAGCCTGGCTTGGGGTGGAGGGAACCTCAGGAATCAGCTCATTCCACTCTCCTGTCCTGGCCAGGGACAACTTCCAGTGGCCCAGGTTGCTCCAAGCCTTGTCCAAGGTGGGAGGGAATCAGGCATCCTGTCCCCAGAGTGCTCTTATTCCACAGGAGCAGAAACTGCCAGAGGAGCCAGGACCATCTGTGTGAGCAAAGGACCAAACTCCACCGTGGAAAGGGCACCAGGGATGGGTTTTCCCTGCCAGGATGGAGGTCACACCCAGCTCTCCAGCCCATCTGTTAGCAATGTACCAACACAGCTCTCTCAAGGTGTCCCAGAAAAGCCTCCAGGAAATGTGAAGTTGTGTTAATGATCCAAATAGATTTAAAAAGGATTTTTTTCTAATTTTTTTTTTTTTTTTGGAACCATCTGTCCGCTAAAAATGGCAAAGAGTCTCCCATGGAATTCAGCTCCAGTACTGATGCCCAGCTGGACCAGCAGCAGCAGTGCCAGCAGAGGAGACTCTGGTCCCCACAGCTCCTTCCACACATTCCAGCTCCCAGATAACCCCAGGATGCCCAGAGCTGAGCAAGAGGAACCCACAGCCAAGTGGGGAAAAGCAAGAGGCTGCAGGGCCTGAATCCCCGCGGTGAGAGAGGGAGTTTTTCATTTTCATGCTCTAAATTAAGTCATCATCGGTTATTTCTGAGATGGAAGGTATGATCTCCTTTTCTAAATATACACCTGGAAGGCTGCCAGGGGAACACAGGCCTCCAAAACCAACAGGCAATCCAGCCTGGAGGAGAGGAGAAACCCTCGGAGACCTGGGGAGCTGCTGGAAAGGTTTTTCACAGCAGGGAGGGGAAACCTTGGTTGGATTTGGGGATCAGGAGAGGTCCTGATGCAGAGCAGGGAGGAGCTGAGGAGACACAGCAGCCCTGGAGTTCAAAGGAGCTGCAGAGCCCTGCATCCAGAGGGCTCTTGGCCATCCTGAGCCAGAGCTGCTCTGGGATGAGCTCAGCTCCTCTCAAAGCTCATGGCAAGGCTGATGAAAAACCGGCTCCCAGCAGGGACAGGAGCTGTCTGACACTCCAGGCTGTGACAAAACCAGGCCCAGGATCCCAGCATCCCCACAAAGGTGGGATGTTCCGGGAGCCAGGAGCAGCAGGACCCACATCCTGGGATTTACCACACCAGGGGCATAGGAGGCTCTAAAAAACAAAACTCCCAAGGTTCTGCTTGCCCATCAAGCCCCAAGAGTGATGGTTAATTAGGGAGACGATCACTAATGGCAACACCCTACAAGGAGCCTGAAATTCTAAAGCTCATTTTACAATTCCTTAAAAAGAAGGCACTTGCCTGAAACCAGATTTAGGATGTGGACCACAATTATTTCCCCATTTACCAAACTGGGGCATGGCTCACTCCACATTTCCTATCACAGCAGCTCTCCCATTCTGCCAAAAAGTTTCTCCTCCGTGCTTGAAAATAAATTAATGTAATGAAGAACACGTCCATATTTCCATTAAAAAATAACAATTCTCCCAAAAGATTGCTGGATTTATAAAAAACTGCCCCAAACATGGGTAAGAGACAGGGCCATTCCTGCTCCCTGCTAATGGGGTGTTAAATTATCCCAATTACAAGCGTTGCAATGTCACATCTTTAGCTCCATAACAAGCAGCAAAATCTCAGGCAGGGCTTTTGGCCAAAGGCGATTGCTTATCAAACCCAGCGCCAGAGAAAAATGATAACTATTTCCTAATGCACCAGAGGAATGCTGCAGTGGGATGCAGAGCTTCATCAGCCAGAGAAGAGCCCCTTGTGGTTTGTGTGGTGGCAGGGAGGGCTGAGGCTCCTGCTGGAAATCCAGGAAGGATTTGTGGGGGCAGGGGATTTTGATTTTGCTGTTTCTCCCTGCTCCTCCTGGTTTGTTTAGGAAGCTGAGGGTTCAGCTCAGCCAGCTGAATTCACACAGAGGCTCAGCAGCTGCACGGTGAGGATTTGTGGAATTACAGAATCCTTTAGGCTGGAAAAGACCCCTAAGGTGGAGTCCAGCCATTAAACAGCACCAAAAGCAGCCTGGCTGCAGGAGCAGTCAGCAAAGCTGGGATGGGTGTCCCAAGGGCTGCTGCCTCCAGAAATCCTTCAGCATCAAGCTCAGCCTCACCTGAACAAGGAGGGATGAAGATCTGCTACCCTGAGCACCATCCAGCTCTGTGCAGGATACACAGCACACAGATTTCTCCTGTTTGGAGCACAGCAGGATTGCTCTAATCCCACAGATTCCCAGGTTTTGATTGGAAAGCCTGCAGCAACAGCTCCAGCACCCCAATCCTGCATCCCAATCCTGCTGGAACCTGGATGAGCAAAGCCTGCACTGAAGGGAAAAATAACACGGGGGGAGGAAGAAAGTGAGCTGAACTCTGCTTAACCCCACAACGAGTGCAAAGGGATTTCTTATTTTCTTCCCTCTGGTTTGTCCATCCCTAATTAGTATCTCAGAGAAAGCCACGTCAGAGTTTCGTAACCCCACCAGAGCGGGGAGGCTCAGCCAGGACTGCCTGGGCTTGCAGAAATTCAGAGTTTTTGCTCTGTCCTCCCAGCACTTCTCCCAGGCCAGAGCACGGCGTGTGCCAGGGACCAAACTGCCAGACATCACAGCACTCTTTGGCCCAAAAAATCCTCAAAAGGCCACCAAAATTGGATTGTCTGGGAGCTGGAGCTGCCTGGCCTGAAGCCAGCACAGGGAACGTGCTGGATGGGACCAGGAATGGAGGGACAAGGACTTCACCATCCAAAGATTGGTCCACAAAAGATAAAACTACAGCCTGCAGCTCCCTGTGGGGACAATTCCCCCAGATTCTGTCCATTTAATCTCAAGGGTGAGGAGCTCAGCTTTGGGAGCTGCATCCACACCAGGCACAGCTCCTCGAGGCACAGGAGACTGAGATGGAGTGGGAAGGATGCAGCCCCCTCTCCATCCCAAAACCCCAGGGCCAGCAGCTGTCTCAGGGGTTACAAATACTACTATCCATCACTAAAAACCAGGATTTCTCATCCCAGTGGGTATTTATGGCAGGGAACCACGGACACCGCCTGGAAAGCTCGGGGAAGGCTGGAGCACTCTGTGCTGCAGTTGGATTTTAAGGGCTGGTTCCTGCCAATGGGTGTGTCAGGAATATTCATTCATAACAGCCAATTCACACCAAAAATCCCAGACTTGCCATTAGATATCCACAACAAAAGTCAGGTCTGAGAGCTCAGCCAGGCCAGGGAACAAAATCAGTGCTAAATGATCCAGTATCCAGCCTGGGGAGTTACATTAAACCACCGTGACTTCCTAACAAGCCAAAATATGAGGCTGCTCATGTAGAAACTTTTGATCCTAGAGGACAACAAGTGCTTAAAAGGAATCTCTTCCATTCACCAATTCCTCCCACTCCTGGGCCACCAAAGCCTGGCCAGGACATTCCTTGGTGGAGAGATGAAGATTTTACAGCAGATGTTGGAGACTGAGCTTCAGAGCTCCACAGGACCTGCTTCAGCAGGGCTTGGTGCTGCCTGGAAGGTTCCAGGGGTGTCCTCAGTGCTCCTCATCCCCACTCAGGGCTCACAGCTCCTCCTGGAGCCATCAACAGCCAGAGGAGGGGGCTCCATGGGAGGGATTTACTCCAAAGGAGACACATCCTTCCTGATAATGTGTTCCAGCTTCCTTTTCCCTGTTCACATCTGGGCTCTATTTCTAGGTAGCCAATTTAGCTCCGTGCTTCCACACATGGCACTGCAGCATCTCTCAGAGAAAACCCTTCCTCTGCTGAGAAACAACCCCCAGCAGTGTGTAAAGCTGGACAAGGAGTGGCCAACACCAAGAAACAACAAATCAGGGAGGGGGATAGAAAAAAAAATAAAAAAGGAATAAAACACTGAATAAAGCGGTGTGACAGCTCTGGAAAAAACCAAGCAGAAATGATCCCGTTTGTATAAGATATTCCGAGAGCCGGTGTCAGTCCATCATGGTTTGTATTAAACCCAGATGGAGATCATCTCCTCTTCAAAGAGAAGTGGCTGTAGTTGTTACAGTCGGCCCAGCTGGTTTTAAGCTCCCCTTTTCCCTGCAGTGTAATATATCCCGTGCTCGTTGGAGCTCACGTCCCGTGGAATATCTGTGCAATTTGTAACCAGCACACAATGCGGCTCAGCTGCAATTCCATAAATCACCCCGCAGCCTCCGTTTAATAATAAATCTTCTGATAGCTCTGCATTGCAAAGGACCAAGCAAAGCTTTGAAAGGGTTTGGGTTTTGTTTTGGTTTGTTGGTTTTTTTTTTCCCCCTCGCCTTTCGAGGAGAAAAAGGGATTCAAAGACATTTGCAAAATCCACAAGGGGTCAGTGTCTTGGCAGAAATCCTCCTCCAGCGCTGAGGAACACAGGCATGGCCCCAGCTCCAGGATGTTTTTAATACTCCCAGACAAGGGAAGGATTTGTGGGGGCAGGGGGTTGATTTTGATGTTTCTCCCTGCCTCCTTTTTTTAATGAAAAAAAAAAAAAAAAAAAAAAGCAACTCAAGCAGCAATTCTGCTTTGCTGCGCTGTTTTTGTGCTTCGGCACGAGTGACCTCTGAGGAGTGGGAGAGCTCTGGAGGGGGATGCTGACCTTGGACCTGCATTGCTCAACCAGGGCTGGCTGCTGGGGCCAGGCAGGGAGGGGGCTCAGCCCCAGCAGCTTTCCCAGAGCTCAGAAACGTCCCCTGTGGGATGCCACAAAGGGCCAGTGGGATCACAGCCCCTCGATTCACCCCACACTGCTGCAGCTCCATGGGGAGCTCAGGGCTCCCCACTGCTGCTCCCCAGTTTTTGGGGGTTTCACCCCCACCGGGCCTGGGGACTTTGGCCAGGCAGGATGGAGCAAGGGGAGGCTGCACAGCAGAGTGGAAAGGGTCAGTAACACCCCAAAGCCACATCCCAGCACGGGGCTGGCGTTTCTGCACACACAAGGCCTCAGAGCCTTAAGTAAAGCCCAGTCCCCCTTCCCTCTCCTGACCCACCTGAGGGCCCTGACACCAAAAACAGGCCTAAGGGAGGGATGGAAACTGCAGCATCTTCCAACCCAGCCTGAGGGGGAACAGGGCATTTCCCAGCCCTGATCAAAACAATGGCCCCAGAGGTGTTCCTAAAATAAAGAACACGTCCAGTGTCGCTACTGAAGTTCATTCATGACCACAGAAGGAGGCTGAGCTTTTCCATCTGCTGCATTTTCCTGCTCACACGGAGGATTCCGAGTTGTTTTGCTGATTTTTTGATTGCCTCAGGGGCTGCTGCCCCAAGAGGTGATGCCCAGGGGCCTTGACTTGGCCTCCCTTTCTCAGGTGTGTGGCACCAGATCAGCCCAAAGCCACAGGAGGGGTCTGAGGGGGAACTGAGGGTTGGTGAGAGAGGAAGGATTGCCCAAGTCTTACTCAAGGAGCAGCTCTGACCTCCACACACCACCACTTACTTATCATGGAGGAAACATTTCACAACATCACATTAAAAAAATTCTTTCACATTTAATAAACCAAAGTTTGTGACCATTAAGCTGCTATCAAAAGCCTTTTGGAAATCTCAGCTTGTCTAATTTCAGGCTAAAAAGCTCCAAGAACATTGGTTAACTCCAAAAATCACCACAGAACCCCTTTCATCCTGTTTGATCCCAGCTCACGTGCACATTTTTGTGAGAGGTTTCCTAAGCAGGAATTCAAGGCTATCAAGGCTTTTTTTTTTAAGGGAAAAGCAATGCTGAGCTCAGTTCCCATCAGGGCACCACACATGAAGCCACCTCAGGTGCTGGGAGGTTCCTGCCCCAGTTCCTACAGCTGTGATTCCACAGGTTACTGATCCCAGGAGCAGCAAAAATCCTGCTCATTCAGCCCCAGCACAGGGGACAGCTCTGGCCCAGCTGGGTGAGATCTCCAGTTTCAGGGACTGATGAAACTGGGAAGCAGAGAGGAAGAAAGTTCTCCCATCACATTCCCACAGATGGAGGGCGATGTCAGATGTTCCCTCCAGCCACTTTCTGGAGAGCAGAGCTTGGATCCTATGGGGGATTTCTCTGCCAACACAACCAGCTGGAGGAGGGGAGGATTTGCCCCCGTGAAACAGCAGAAGCCACAACCAGAGGGGATTTCGTGCAGCACAGCTCAGTTGGGACTTTCCTGGTGGAGACTCAGAAAAGCAGAAGAGCCTTTGTGAGCATCCTCATGTACCTGCCCCTGCAAGCAGATCCAGCACCAAACCTCACATCCAGAAACCCACACCTTTGGCAGTTCTGAGAAGCAATAATGGGTTAATTATGGACTTGCCAAAGCTATTTTTAAACTGCTGCTGTGACAGAAGAGCTGCAGAAGCTGTTCCAGCACCAGCTTCCCTGGGCTGATGGTCCCACTCCATCCCCAGCATGAGAGCTGAGCCATGGGCTGGCTCACAGAGAAGAAAGAGAAAAACATGCTGAATTCCCCAGCATTTGAATCACGGAAGTGTTTGCCAAGAATGGGCCTCCCTCGTTACAGTTTCATAATTCTTCAATGCTCTCAGCCCCGCTCAGACCCCGTTTGGGTAATAATTAACTGTTCCCAGCACAGCCCTGCGTGCTCCGGCTTGGCACACAGACCTTCCCAGCTAACAGCACTGAGGAGTTTATTTCTGCTAATTGCACTGTTTTGGAAGGAGAAGAGGAAGGAAAGCAATTTCCAGAGCAGTGTGGGGGTTTTCTTCTCACCCTTCCCCCCGGCATCCTTCGGGAGAAGGCGCTTCACACCCTCCATGGAGCTTCCCCAGAAATGGGTTGTGGTTTCAATTCTGCATCCCCAGAGTGAACACAGATCCCTGCTGCCAGGGGAGGAGGTCCAGCCCTGCTCCACACACAGGCCTCAGGGGTGGCGATTTGGTTCCCTTCTCGGAGGGGTTGGTGCCACCAGCCTGGAGAGCCTCGTGTCCCAAATGCCACCCACGACCTGAGACCATCAGATGGACAGTGAAATGTTGGATGGGACCAGCAGGGACAAGCTGCAGAATCTGCTCCCCCCAAAACCTGCAAGGGAAGCTCTGGGGACTCTTCCCTTGGCTCCCATCCCTGTTCTCTCCCACTGCATGTGCTTGTCCCTGGGATGCCAGGCACACCCTGGGGACAGAGCCAGGCTGGGACCTGCTGCCACTGGGACTGAGGCACACAGGCAGCTCATCAAAAATCACACAGGCAGCTCATCAAAAATCACACAGGCAGCTCATCAAAAATGTTTTGTGGTCATTTCTTTAGGTTCCTGCCCCCCCAAGGGGTGCAGAGACGCTGGGGGACCAAGCAAGTGCCACCGACTCCTGCCCCACTCACACATTCTATGGCACTGGCAATGGAAAACCCATCCTGGACATTTTGAGAAGAGGCAAGAGGTCAGAGGCACTTTATTATTAAAAAAAAAATAAAATAAAAATTTAAAAGATCAATCAATGAAGTTTCTGAGAGTGTTTTGTAGGAGAGAACAATCTCCTTTCCTCCTCCCTGTGGCACAGGCTGGTGCCCACTCCCTGTCAGCGCGGTGGAGCACCCAGACAGTCCCACCAGCCCTGGCACGCCCCAGCCAGCCCAGGCTGGCAGCTGGAGGGTGCTGGGGCTCCCAGCACTGCCAGGGCTGTGGAGGGAGGGAGCTGGGATGCTCCAACCTCTGAGGAAACTCCTGGCAGCTGTTTTAGAGCAGCAAGGAAACCGTGAGCTCCGGGGTTCCTCTCTGTGACCACCAGCCCATGGCCCTGGCATTCCCAGACCAGCTCCCAGTGCCAACCCCTCCCACAGATGTGATCATAAACACAATCCCATAAACAGCATCCAGATGTCATTTGGGAGGCTCCAAAAACCTTCTTGATCTCCTGACAATGGTGCCCAGAAGGATTTGGAAAGCTGACAGAAAGCTTTGAAGTTTTATGTGATGTGCTTTGGACATCCACAGCAACAGCTCCACTGCTCCCATCCCACCAGGCTGAGCAGCCTTCCCACATCCCAAGGGGCTGCTGGGGCAGAGACACCAGCCTGGATTCAGGAATTGGGGAGTTTGGAGGCTGCTCCACCCTTTATCTCCACCCTGGGGGTCTGGGAACCATCCTGACGTTACCTGAGGAAAGCAGCACTTAGGACATTTCCTCTGCTTCCCTGTCCAGGCTGCAAATACTGTGGGAAAAAACATTCCCAGGAATAAATCCGGTATCTCCAAGCCTGGCAGCCAGCAGAACACGAGAGGCAGGAAAAGCAGCACATCCCAAATCCAGAGAGGAGCTGGGGGGGTTCATTTTCCAGCCAAGTTTCCTAAGGAAACACGGGAATGAGCCACCCTGCCTGTCCATCCCCACAATTCCTGAAGCACTGACTGGCCTTTAACCAAAACTGTGTGAGGATGAGCCAGAGACATTCCCTGGGGTCTGAGGTGCCACCCCCTTCCTGCCCCTGCACAGGGAAACACAGCAACGAAATCCAGCTTTAATAAGGAACCACGAGAGATGTCCCAGCCCCAAATCCCACAAGCAGAGCCTGCAGCTTCTCAGGGCAGCAGGGAAATCCAACCCTCACCTGCGATTCCACGGCAGCTGGAGCCCCCCGAGCCCCTCCCCAACAAACACCTTCGTTTTCTCCAAAGCTTTGCCTCTCCACAGGCTGGGGGCACTTCCCACCATCCTCCCAGGGCTCCATCCCACTTCTCCAAGGTCCATTTGCAGCTTTGTCCCCCTCAGCCCCGTGTCCCTCGAGCCAGGGCTGGAGGGAGGCTGAGAGAGTCACATTTCCCCAAGAAATTCCGGGAAAAGCACTCCTGCTTTTAATGAGAAGAATTTTTTCCCTCCCCTTTGCTCTCTTCCATAGCCAAGCTAATAAAAATGGAAAGCAGTAAGAAATTCCAGCAGAAGGGAGGTGTGGGGGAGGAGCAAAGGGAAGACACCACTCATTTAAACCTATCCTAAACAGAAGATAATTAGCCACATACATCCCAGAAAGAATAGCAACAGTATATGCAATTATTGGGAATGCACACTTTAAGAGCATTTGCCAAAAATGCCTGTTTTTATTAAAAAGGAATGGTTTCACAAAGGCCCAACTGTAAGAAAGGTTGTAATTTGCCCAAATAAAACTTAATTTGATCCATGAAATAGCTGTGGTTTATTGTGTAATATATGTGCTATGTGTTTTAATTTAATAGAATCCAATATAATTGTGAGCCAGTTGAGTTTCAGAGCAATTTTGGGTTGTTCCCACAGTGTGCAGAGCACAGATGCCACTTTGTGCATCGCACCAGCACATCCATAAATCAGGAATATAGGAAGGATTATCCACAAAGCAGCAAGTAATGCTTCATCACACTCCAGACAGAAAATGAGACCTTTTCAGGGGAGCAAAAGGAGTTATTTACAGGAAATATCTCGGGATGCTCTGCACTCAGCCAGCTCCTGGATGCACTTTTGGGGTATCAGCCATGGACCCCGCTGCAGTGCCCCCAGCCCAGGTGAGGGGAGATGAGGTGAATCCTTGTTTTTGTTCTCTAGGAGGGTGGTGGTCCTTGCTGGCAGCTGGTGAGAGCAGATCTGTGCTGTCCCAGCAGGGACACACGGAGGGGAAGGCACCAGGCTCTCTCCTCTCCCATCTCCTCACAAAGCTGAGCCTAAACCAGGCCAGGGAGCAGCAGATTGGCCACCAGCTTCTCTCCCAAGCCCAGGCCATGCCCTGCAGCAGGACCCACAGCCCTGTCCCCACAGCCAGCTCCAGTTACCTGCATGAGACACTTTGTCCTGGTGTTTGTCAGGGAGAACCCCACAGCCCTCACAGCTCCAGCCCAGCAGCACCTGGCAGCTGTTAAAGCTCTTCCTCCACCTCAACCCCACCCCAGAGGAGGCAGAGCCCGAGCCTGGAGCACCCAGAGGTTTGGGAAGCACAGGTTGATGTGTGAGCAGCTCTGCTGAAAGCATTAACCCACATCCCAAAGAGCTGGAGACCTTCCACACACGCAGCCCGAGGAGCTGAGCACCATCACCCCCCAAACCAAACCAAACCTCCAGCTCCTTCCTCTGCTCCAACAGGGATTTCTGTCCTTTCCCTCAGCCCACACAGAGCCCTGAACGTGAATTCCAGCTCTGAATTACACACTGAACAAACCCCTCTGCTTTTACTGTGGAGATAAAGCCTTGAGGAGGAGGATTATGGCCCAAGGACCAGCAGCCCCCATCGAACTGTGGCCAAACCTGTGCCACAAAGGGCTCTCAGCATCTCTTTCTAAGAAGAGCTGAGAGTGGATGAATTTAGCAATAATTTCTTTTCCATTCTGCCTGGTGAAAAGCATTTCTCAGTCAGCAGCAGTGGAAGTGGAGGACTGGGATGATGAATGTCTGCTCACAGGAGGAGCAGCAGCCTCTGGGTCCCACCAGCAGCAACTGCCTGCTCCCCCCAGCCCAGCAGAGTTTTAAAACCCATTACTGCTAAATGAAGAGGATCTTGTCAAATAAACACACTCCACACACCAAAGGGCTCGGGTCCAACACCAGAATTACTAATTGAGGATCTGCCCTGGAGTGGACTCAAGGTACACCCACAACACCAGGAGAATCCAGCTGGGGCCTCCAGCAAAGCCTTGGCACTCACAGAATTGTCCAGCGGGTCTCAGTGCCTCAACAGCAGCTCTGAACAGCTCCCTCTGTCCCACAGAGGATCCACGAGGAGCCAGGGGAGTCACAGCACCCATCCCAGGCTGATGGGGCCCGAGGGCCTGGGGCAGCTCCACCTGAGGAGTCCCTGCCTTGGAGGGGTGACAGGGCCGGCTGGAGCCCAGCTGAGGCACCAAACCCAGCCAGCAGCCCTGTCCTGCAGCAAATCCTGCAACCAATCCTGCAACAAATGCACCGCCTCTCACACAGTCCCTGATAATCCAGAGCAGCTCTGGGGTCAGTGCCTGGCTGGGGCCCTTCAGCTCAGTGTGACCCCTGTGTGCAGCACAGCTGCTGCTCCAGCACTCACACAGAGAAAAAACACCTCACTTCCCCCCTGCACTGCCCAAAACATCCCCCCAAAAAACCCCCTGTGATTTGTAACCACAGGGGTGACCCAGCAGCCTCCTCAGGACAAAGCTGAGCCAGCTCCAGCTCCAAGGGAGCCACACAAACCCCAGAGCAGCACCAGGAGCTGAGTCCAAGCACAGCCCCCCTCCTGCCCAGGGGGATCTTCAATTTCCACCCTTAAAATGCTGAACACCACACAGACATCACAAAACAAGGAACGTGCCACTTACCTCTGGAGCTGGGAGACCCCAATTCCTGCAGGAAGGAGGAAAAACCCCACTGGGAGAAGCTCAGGAGACCACTCAGAAAAGAGTGAGGGTGTGCCCACCCTGCTTTTATAGGGGCTGGGGCAAAGAGCAGCAGCTGTTGGTGCCGTACAGCTGAATCCCATCAGCTCCTTCATCAAACCCAACCATGCCCAGCTGCTCCTGCAAACCTGGCGGGGAATTAACTCCTCTTTCCCCCTGGAAGTGCCCTCCACCCACGGCCACCACCCCAAGGTGACAATTCCCAGCTCCCACAGGGACACAGGGGATGCACAAGGCAGGCTCCAGCTGAGCTCTGAGAGGGTCCAGTGTGGAGCTCAATAGCTTTGAAGTCCTAAAGCTCCTTGAAAGAGTTATAAGTTTCAATGATTAGAAGGTATTAAAGGGGCAAAATGAGACAGAAAAGGATACTTGATGTCTTATTTCATTGCCTCACCATAAAATCCTTTTTTATTCCCTTTAAAGCCCCGCTGTCAACTGAAATAAAACTCCAGATTTATTCCTGGGGAAGTGCATGAGTAATGAAAAAAAGAGAATTAAGCACCATCAGTGGATTGCACAAGGGAAAGCCCAGAGTTAACCCTCAAATCTGTCCTTGGTGCTTTTTTTTGTCCAAAATCTGGATGAAGTGGGTAGAAAGTGGAAAAAGGTGGCACTGCTGCACAAGAACAGGGAGCAAAGGTGTGAATGTGGTGATGGGAAATGCTGGAAAAAAGGAAAGGAAACAGGGAAAACAACTTTTGCTGCTGTTTCCCAGGTAAACTGAGGACAGTATTAGGAGAAATCTCTTTAAAAAAGCCCCCAGAACCTAAAAATGGCCTCTTGATGGACGGTGTGAAAGCGATACAGAGAGGGAGGTGGGTGGTTTGGCAGGACCCACCAAACCTAAGGCAAAGGGATAAAAAAACCCCTGCAAAGCTCTTGGAAAGCTGCTTTAAATGAGAGTGACATGTTTTGACACCGTTCCCTCAGAGTGGCTGTAACACAAACAAAAATTAATGATGTCAAGTATTAATACTGATGCTGCAGGAATTCAACCAATGTGGTCCCAATTAAACATCAAATATGGTTATAATTTGAAAAATGACTGCTGGAATGTCATTGCGACATTCCCTGCTTGGGTCCCACCCAGGTTTCTGTGCTTCCCTGTGGGATGCAGCCCTCACCATCCTCCATCCCTGGAAGTGTCCAAGGCCGGGTTGGACATGGGGCTTGGAGCACAGTGGGATGGTGGAAGGTGTGAAACAAGATGAGATCTCAGCTTTCCTCCAACCCAAACCATTCCAGGATTCCACAATTCTGTGATTCCCCACCCTCACTCACGGCTGTGGCAGGAACATCAGGTGCAGGTGCCAAAATGCAGGAGGACATGCACCAGGAAGGCTTCTGAGGAGCAAAGTTAGGCCCTATTTAATTCTTGGAGGTCTCATTGCATCTTTTTCTCTGGAAAAATGATGGTGACAGAAACACCCTCTGCAACCTCGAAAGCTTCCCAGTCCCTGGGCTCCAGAGGCTGGGATTTTATGGGAATCAAAGGCACAGGGATTTGCAGCAGAACTCTAGAGGACTTGGCAGAGCTACGCCCTGGCAATAAATAACTCCCCTGACCACGCAAAGCCCGTGTCCAACCTGCCCCTGCCAGGCCCAGCACAAGTCAGAGCAAAATCATCCTGATTTTATCCCGGATTTCCAGGGAGAGTAAATCAGCCGAGACAGGCACATCTGACCAGGACATTTTTTTGGCTGCAGCTGCTCCTCAGAGTAAATATATTCTTCCCAAAAACTCCTGGATCATTTATTGCCTGGATGACAGAGTGGGAGATCTACAGGACAAAGCTGCTCACGACTCCTCAGAGGCACTGGAGACATTCCCGAAATCCAGGCCATGCTCCAATGGAGGATCCACCCAACCATGAGCTGTCTCCGTTTGTTTCTCAACCATCAAACACGTCCAGGACGTGCAGGGCTCACAGACAACCCCTGGGTAAGGCTGAAAATCCAAACTGCTCCTGCTGGGCAGCTTTGTGGCCATGGAATAATCTGCTTTTCTCCAAGACCCACTGATGAAGATTAATCAGCATGAATGTGGATGTGCACCCTCATCCTCACCATGAGCTCAGACAGCCCTGAGTGAGAAGAGCTACAGATCTTGCTCTCACCTGCTCCCAGTGCTCCCTGGCTCTCAGCCTCCTCTAGGAACCAGCTGCAGCCTTCCAACTCATTCATTACTGCTGCCAACTTCAGCTGGGGGGGGAAGAAAAAAGACAAATCCCCCCCCATAATGCGAATACTTTATTATCAATGAGTGACTGGTATTAGCTTTTTGTCTGGGTATTAATAATATTTAAAAAAACCATACATCAAAATTAGGGCTTTCTCCTATTTTTGCTGTATAATTTTTGTTGTTTTTTTTTTTTCTTTTTTTAAAAATCTGTATTGAAAGAATTATATAAGCCAAAGTGCATTTTCTGTTTTTTGTCCATATACACATTGCACCATACATAAATAATTACATTGTAAAAATGACTCCATAATTACAAGTATAATATATATTTTCATATAATATATAAAACTTTATATTAAATCTAGGTAGATGATATTTGGGATAGTCTGTGTCTTTTTTTTTTTTCTTTTTTTTCTTTTTTTAAAACTTTTTGTGTGTGTGTGTGTGTTTTGTTGTTGTTTTCCTTTCGCCAGAGGCGTTATCGGTTGTTGCTGAGTAAGATCTCCAGCCAACAAGGACACGAGGTGATGAACTGTCTGGAATAACACGGCCCCCAGCCCTTGGCGAAGCTGATCCGGACGCTGTTGGGGTCGTAGGGCCCGTCTGCATAATCCAGCTCGGCCGTGT
The DNA here is from genome assembly GCF_971803275.1 of Cyanistes caeruleus. Taxonomy (NCBI): domain Eukaryota; kingdom Metazoa; phylum Chordata; class Aves; order Passeriformes; family Paridae; genus Cyanistes; species Cyanistes caeruleus. The sequence continues at coordinate 1,675,214 of NC_141713.1, forward strand.
GCTGCAGCAGGCAGGACTTCTCGTAGTCAAACACCTTGATGGAGTAGCCCGGCATCACCTTGCGCACGATCAGAGTCCTACAGTTGGGGATGTCCAGTGTCGGGGAGTTGACGAAGATGGGATGCTCGCTGCGGTTGTAGGCCCACACCCCGTCCGGTTCCTTGCTCAGTAAAATCCCGTAGCCAATTTTACTTCGAGTCCTTCTCACAGTCTCGCTCCTGTTGTCCAGGTTTAGCTGTCCGAGGCAGAAGCCGTTTCCTTGAGGTAGGTCGTAGAAGATACTGACAGACTGTTCGTACACTGTGTAGAGGCGGCCCACGCGCGTCCGGTGCTCCCAGTAGGCCACGTTGCACCAATGGCTCCTCTTCATGGCATCGGGCGACGTGCTGGCGTCTGTGGGGAGAGAGGGGGAGTCAGGAGTGCTGGGATCACCTGGGAAACCACAGGCATGGGGGCTGCGAAACAGCTCCTCCCACCCATCAGCTTTGCTCAGTGAGAACCTCAGCTTGTGCTCAGCCCAACCCTTGTGTTCAACTCAAACTTTATGGTCAACCCAAAACTGGTGCTGAACCCAAAGATGGTGCTCAACACAGACCTTGTGTTCAACACAAACTTCATGTTCAACCCAAAGACGGTGCTCAACACAAAACTTCTGCTCAACACAAATTTCCTGCTCTTCTCAAAATCTGTGTTCAACCCAAAGATGGTGCTCAGTCCAAAAGCTTTGTTCAACGCAAAGTTCACACTCAACCCAGAACTTGTGTTCAAGCCAAAACTGGAATTTAAGCCAAAGTTCATGCTCAACCTAAAATTTGGGTTCAACACAATCTCCAGGTTCAACCCAAATTTGTATTTAACCCAAAGTGCATGCTTAGCCTAAAATATGTGCTCAGTCCAAAGTCCATCTTCAACCCCATATTAGTGCTCAACGCAAACTTGTATTTAACCCAAAATTTGTGTTCACCTCAGAAGTTTAGCCCAAAGTTTGTGCTCAGCCCAAAATACGTGCTCAACCCAAAGTCCATCTTCAACCCAAAGCTTGTGCTCAACCCAAATCCTGTCTTCAATGATTTCAAATGCCACCAAGAGTGGTGGCTCAAGCCCAGTGGAGACCCCACAGGACGCTCACCATCTCCCATGAGCTCAGCACATCTCCCTCTCTCCAATTTAATGCCCAATCCTGTGGCTGGGCCCGTGTGTCCTCAGGATATTTGAGTTCCTCCCACCGGAGCCGGTCCGGACGCTGTCCCAGTATCCTGAGCCTGCTCCCCAGCACTGCTCTGCTCCTGCAACCCCACTTCCCGAGCCCAACTTGTGCCGAGTGACCCCAGGGGATGTCCAGGACGTGCCTGGATGAGTGACCCACCAGGAGTCTCCTCTGTAATATTCTCTGTCAGCGACGCTGATCCCACGGGGAACATGAAATCTGAGGAAGTGTTTCATGCCAAGGGGGCGTAGCTGCTAGGAACTATACATGTCCTTCTAAAAACCCATTGGAACTCTCTCCAGACAATGAGAAACGTCTCTTCTTTCTAGGAATTACATTCAGGGAAGACAGGAGGGACGCAGGCTGCCAGAAATCTGTTTCATCTATGATGCCTCCACAATTTATGATGCCTCCAGAAGGAAGACAGGAAAAGAAGGAGCCCCAAAGAGGGCGAATTAACCACTTGCCGAACATCATTCCTGCTCCCACCACACCGGTTAACAGAAAACCGCCGTGGAATTTCCAGCAAGGAGCTCTGCTCCGAGCCAGCCGCGCTCCGTGGCCGGCATTAAGCTCCCTGACAATCCCTCACGTGCCCGCGGCCTGCTGACCCCGGTGCCTCCGTGCCATCACGTCCCATTAACTCACCCACGGGGTGATGCCATTATTTTGCTCCAGAGCCCCCATTGACACACCGGATTTCAGGCACAGCCCCGCTTCTTTTCAGGCTCAAATTACCCCGGAGGGGACCAGGCTCCCCTCCCCATTAACCAGCTTTGAATTAAGCGGCTTTGTTGGAGTTTAACTGGAGTTGTAACTATACAAATTTGAGGGGAGGGCCACGGGGGAGGAATGCTCATCAGCCTGAAGCAGCCCCTTCACCCACCACAGGTCACGCTTTTGGGGGAACCATGTGAGTTTGCTCCCCTTCACCCACCACAGGTCACATTTCTGAGGACACCATCTCAGTCCATCCTCCCACCATCAAGAGGAACAACTACCACTAAACCAGGGTGTTCATCCATCTTCCACAGCATCCAGTTTCCACAGTTGTTTTTCCCCTGGGACATCCTACAGATGCTCCCAGTGCCTTCCCAAAGCTCTCCCCAAATTCTGAGCTTTGCTGTTGCCCCACTCAAGTGGTCTGGGGGCTACAGACCAGCTCAGGGCCTTTCATGTGCCGGGGCTGGAGGCTGGTAGCAATTACTGAGCTCTGCATCTGTTTAACCTCCCAACCTCCTCAAAGCCCTCCATGCCCATTAGCTATGTTGGTTTTGTTATTACATTTTTGAGAAATTACTGCTCAGCCCCTGCATTTCCCTTACAGATTAAGGATGGGACAGCTTCAAACCTCCGGTGTCCCCAGCAGCTCCATTTATCAGCAATAAACATTTAAATGGGAGTTTCTCATGGTTTATTGTAAATTGATGTACCAGGGGGGAAGTGAAGTTGGGGTGCCTATCCTACAAAAATATTTTGCTGGAGGTGTCAACACCCGTGGTGCCATCTCTGCTTTCCAGGAACTGGGAAATATCTAAGCAAAATCATCCACGAAAACAGGAGAAGGGCTTTTCACATGCATCTGAAACAGCTTAATTAAAAGTCCTTCCTTGCATCTTATGGCAGGAACTTCACTGCATCCATCCCTGAATGCATCCCCCTGCCAATATGCTCCTCATCTCTGTGATGCCATAGCTCCAGCCTGGCACTGCCAGCTCACAGCACTCCTGGAGATGTCCTGTGCCCCTTCAAACAAACAAGGACGTGAGTTCCAGGTGGCTGCACCTCAAGAAGTGAGAAGTTTCCTCTCAACCCACTTCTTCTGGCCAGGGGAGAGGAAAGTCTTCAGAATCCAAAGCACAAAAAAGCCCCAGGGAAATAAACCCGTGGCAGGGGACAGCTCAAGGCTCATCTGGGCAGCCCCTGCCCGCAGGAAGCTGTCGCAGGCTCCTCTCCCTCCTTTTATCTCCCAGTGCACTCAACCAATTCCTGCAAAGATGAACTCATCCCGCAGCCCTGACATAAAACAAGCACTTCAGCAAGCCCCCAAACCAGGGGGGCCTGTGCTGTGTCTCATCCCCTGCCAAGTATTAGTTTCGCCTCCAGCTATTAGCCACTACCACTCTGCAGAGAGCAGGGGCGGCCGGCGCACCACCACCTCCTCCTCTGCCTTTTAAATAAATATTCCACTTTTCCCTCCTCTTTTTTTCTGCGCTGCCCTTTATGCACAGACAAGAAAATCCACATTTTGTTCTGTTTTCTCCCCCCTCTCTCCCACTTCTGCTGGAACAGAGGCGGGCTTGTTAGCGTTCTTTTTGAAGAAAGGAAAATATTTGAGTCCCGCAGTGGTACAGGAGGGGTTTTTAACAACTATCATTGTAGGCAGCTACAACTTGTAGCAGCTCCAGAGGGGCTGGCGTCAGGGCTATCTGCTCCATCAAAGCCACCTTCATCCATCAGATGGAGGGGCTGAAACTCTGCCTTGTGTTTACTCCTTCCTCCGCGGCAGCACATCCCAAAGTGAATTCAAACAATTAGAGATAAAGGAACAAGATAGGAGAATCAAACCCAGAATTTAAAGGGAAAAAGCTCCTGCGTGGCTCAGGCAAAAGGAATCTGGGTCTGGGAATAAATGCAGAGAGCAAACATTATAAATCCTCCTGGCGTTCGCAGCACTGCTGCTGCTGTCGCTCCCTGCAGAGTGTGGAGGTAAAGAAAATAACTTGAGGTTTGAGACTATTTGTGATTTGACAGTGTTTTATGCCAGTAAAGTTCAAAGAAGTGCTTTAAAAGAGAAAAGAAAGATGCTTTTTTCCAAAACAAAACGCTGCACAGTCCCACTGCTTGATGCTGCACTTAAAAGCAGCATGGAAAACATGGGCAGATCATGAAACACATGAAATAAATGTCTCTGATTCACATTTGGCTTTTCCAAAGCCACCAAACCTCCTCTCAGCGGGTCAAACACCCCCTAAAATACATGGCTGCAAGGAAGAGCTTCTCACAACACATTTAAGAGGTGCCCATAGGGAAGAGCACGCAGATGAAGAATCACTGCACTCCCCAGATGTGACAGGGACTTTGAATGCACATCTGGCCAACCTGGAAATGAAGCAGGATATTCAGAAGTCCCCATTTCCATGTCCCTCCCCCCTGTACCCCCTGTGTCACAGGGCAGCCTCACACTCCACTGGTCATGGAGCTCAGTTACAGCCTCCCTCAACATCTTTCCATTCACTTTTATTCCACTTTTGGACTATCAGACCCATGCTCAGTCATTTTCCTCCCCTCTGCCACAGCACAGATCTGTATTTACGCTGCCCAACACACAGGAGCAGGGAGGCAGGGAGGTCACAGCCATACACAGGTCACTGTGAACAAGGTCCAGATAAAAAGCCCAGCACAAAGAACACACACACTTCCCCAAAATCTATTAACAGTTCACTGGGGAGCCATTAGTTAAAATAATTCCCCTTTAATACCCCTGGAAACAAGCACCAGGGTAAGGAAGGGGTTAAAACTTTCCACAGCAGAAATGGAATTTTTATGGCCCCACAAAAAAAAAAAAAGGGGAAAAAAAAAAAAAGAAATTAATTGTCAATCTGCCCCAGCAAAGCTCACAACCATTTTCTTTAAGCCAATATACTTAAAATACCTCTGCCTTACAAGTTTCAGCTGGAATGCATCACTGTGCCCCCCAGAGCCCCCCTGCCACCAGCACCAACCCCAGCACGGCCCCTTGGGCTGGGGAGAGGCTGAGAGCTGTCCCCAGCACTGGGGGCCCCTCTGGGGACACAAACCAGCCACCTCCTGCCTGGCCAGCCTCACTGGGGCAGGGGTGGCACTCTGAGGGCACCTCGGAGGGGTTGGTGAGCCCCATCCCGACCCCACCGCCTGTATTTAGGGCAACATCCTCAAGCCAGCTGGGAACAGACACAGGAGGCTGGGCTGGAGCTCCTCCATGTGAAAATCCAGCTGAGGACAGGACAGTTCAGTCCCTTCCCAAAGTCCTCCTTGGTCTCTCCAGGGAAGCAGGACAGTGGGTTCCTGAGGGGAGAAGGCAGGTGGGTACAAGCAGCAGGATGGGCAGCCCTGGTTTTCCTCCTGGACATTTTCCTTAAAGCCCAGCATCAACAGAGGATCCTTCCTTGTCCCAGCTTTCACCAAGGAAAGCTTCTCCCTGGTTCACTGAGGCCCCGAAGAGCGGTCAGCAGCCGATGGTCAGCCATGGGACAGCCAGCTGGGCCTCCCCTGGGCTCTCTCCCACTCTGCTTTACTCCACTGAATCAAGGATTCAGCCCAGCTCCTATCCCAGCTATAAAACAAGAATTTTTGATTTTATGTTGTCACTAATGCGGTGTCACTGCCGGCTCCCATCTCCTGCACCCTCCCCAGGCACGTTCCTCGTGCTGGATGTGGCTGTTGGGCAGCCATGGACACCGGCCCAGCTCCTTTATCCCACAAAAACCACGGAAAAACAGCTGAGAAGAGCCTTCCCCACCACCACATCCACCATCCTCCTCTTCCAGCCCTCCCCTCGGAGCAGAGCTCTGCTGCTCCCCGGCCTCCTCTGCCAGCAGATTTAATTTGTTAACCCGGGAGATGATTAACTCCGAGGAACACTTGCGCTGGGTTAATTAATTAAATTAGTTCAAAAAAAAGGGGCTGACGAGCACCAGAGCCCGTGCAAGAGGTGTGTGGAGAGGCCTGGGGGGAAAGGGGGACATTTCCATGGCAGCCCAAGAAACAAAAGCAACACAGGACAAGGAGCCAATGCCAAGAATGAGGATGAAAACAATTTTCTCTGCATAAAAGAAACCACTCTGCAAAATCATCAGCTCATGCTAATTTTTTTTTCTATCCTTCAAAGCAAAACACATGCCATGTTTAGTTCTGCCCGGAAATTTGGAAGTCATCATCAGTTAGCTTATTTTCAAGCTAAACTCAAGGAGTTTGCTTCTAATGGACCTTCCCTGGCCATTAAATCCAAAGTCCAGAACATGAATTTAAGGTATTTTAGCACAATTTTTCCCCCCAGCTCCTCTGTTTTAGAAAGGACTTTTCAGCCAGGGGTGAAAACTGGAAAAACCCAGCTCGGGTATTTTTCACTGACATTTTTATGTGTTCCTTCTGAAAGCCAAAGTTTTCAGAGATTTAGGTGATGTTTTTAAAATGTTTTTTGAGTCCAACAGTCTCCATTAACCTCAGCTTGTCTTGCTCAGAGCTTTCAGGCACAATCCATGGCTTTTGCAGCTCCTGGGCCGTGCAGGTACCTGTGTTACACCTGGCACGTCCGAGGGAACACAACGATGTAAACACAGCTTCAAAGGGAGATCTGAACGTCACCGCCCACCTTGGCTGCCACTTCTGAAAGCATCAGACCTGTCATCAACCACAGCCTGGCTGGGACTTCTTCCCTCTTGGAAACCAGCCCTGGATAAAGCCAAACCCAGCAAAATCCTGGGGTCCTGCTTGGCATCTCCATGAGCATCCACCCCTGTGCCCCAAGCAGCTGGAGAGCGTGGAGTAAAAACGAGCTGGTGAAAAGCACCAGCAAAAAGGGGAAAGGTTGGGGAAGGGAAAATCACAATTTGATTTTCTGTAAAATGGAGTAAAAACAAGCTGGTGAAAAACACCAGCAAAAAGGGAAAAATTGGGGAAGGGAAAATCGCTATTTGATTTTCTGTAAAATCCGGAGGTTGATGAAAATCTTCCGAGCATCGGCTGGTTGGGATTGGCTTTTTCTTCTGCCTGCTCCTGACGAGGCACCAGCTCCACTCACAGGGGAGAAGGTTTGTTCCCAAGTGCCCTCTGCAGAGCAGGGTGAGGGAAGCCAGGACAAAAATGGGGAGAAAAAACCCCTTTTCTTCCGCTTCTACTCGCACATTTTCACGTCCTCCACCCAACCATGTGTGCAATCCCTTTTTTGTTCCCCCAGAGCCTGAAAAACGCCGAGAATCTGGGAGAAATCACCCCATAAATCAGCAGATGGCAGAATTCCCTTCCAGCCACAGCTCTGATGTCCAAGGCTCCTTTCCCCACGCCGCTCCCGCCTGGCCCCGCGCCCGCCGTTCATCAATCCGGGGGCTGCGATCCCAGCCACACCAACCACATCCCAGTGGGATGGGCACGGACTGGGATGGCCAAATGGGATCTCCTGGGCTCTCATCCACCTTTGGAGGCCGTTCTGGCTTGGCAGAGCAGCTGTAGGTGCTGTCGGAACCCCCTCGGGGAGCGGGATAATCCACCCAGCAGCCGGAGCCGGAGCATCCCGCGGCGGGGCCGAGGCTCTGGGAAATGGGATAAATATAAATAATCATAGTTTTCTCTCCCAGAGAAGTTTCGGCTGAGCGCTTCAAAGCCTTTTAAAAGCAGAAACTAATTAGTAGGTCCCTCAGAAGAGAAACAGGAATAACACCCCTTCCCGCCTCCATCGCGCCGCTCGGGAAGAGCACGTTGGGCGCTGGAGCCGAGCCTGGGAATCTCCTCAGCGGAGGGGGACGGGCCAGAGGCTCTGGCTGCACCAAACCAAACCCTGCTGGTTCACACCAGCACTACCCCCGAGTCATTAACGCTGGAGAGACCTCCCAGGAAGGGGTTTCTGCCAGGGTGGAGGGGGCACTGGGGTGCTGGAGCTGGTTTTGAAGCCAGAGGCCGAGCTGGTGAGGATGTCATGGAGGGGCTGCAGAGATGCTGCTTGAGCCTCCTCATTTTCCAGGCTTCTTAACAACATCAGGGTGTCCCTGGCAGAACTGACCCAGCGCTGGCTGCTTTTTATATCCAGCTGTTGGATAATCCGTGGGCACTGAGCTCCTCCAAAGCAGGAAAGCTGTCCTGCAAAGGCCAGGCAGCTCATCACCACCTCCTTGCACAGCCCAACCCCAAATTTACAGCTCAGCTCCCTCCAGGAACAACCCAAAGGTACCATTTCCAGAGGGGAATGCTCAGCTTCCCCTTCACGAGGCTTCCTTCAGAAAATCCTCTTCCCAAAACACCAGGAAAACGGGAACTTTGGGCTTCAGAGCTCACACAGCACACAGGACCCTGAGCAGGCTCGTGGCTGCAGCAGTTTTTAGTTTCCTAGCCAGAAAGGAGTGGAGCTGCCTCCCTGGGAGGAAAAGCAAAGCAACACCAAACAAAACACCACCATCAGTGTTTGGAGAGCCATCCCCTCTGGAGCAAGAGCCTCTCCCTGCTCTCCCTGCTCCATGGGATTTACTCCTGGCAGCAAGCTGATGGCTTCCAGGGCTGATGTGAGGAGCAGCAAATCCCTGATTTCTCAGCAGCCACAGCAGCACCTTCGAGGGGACAGAGCATCTGTCGGTTCCATGCCAGCACCACTGCGAGTACCAGGGACTGAGAAAGCTTCAGGAAACCATCTCTGACCTGGAAAACGACCTGTGACAGTGGAGGGGGCCACAAGCAGCAGCCCAACAAATATTTTTCTCCATAATCTGGGAATGAGCTGCTTTGCTCCTCCTTGGTCGTGCCTGACACGAGACCTCAGCTTGGGAACTCCGGTTTTCAACCCAGCCCTGTGCCAGAGGGTTCATCCCAGACCCCAGACAGGCTGTGAGTCCTCTATTCCAACCCAATCCTCTCTCCAAAAGGGCTCCAGCTGAAATCTCACCTCATCTGATAATTCTCCCCCAGCCACCCCAAAAAAAGGCGCTTTTTTCCAGCACGGTATCAATGCCCTCACATATATGGGAAGCAGACAGGGGCTGAGAGTGGAATGGGAATTCAGGCTTTGTTCTCCCTGGCCAGAGCCCAAGATCCTGCTCCTGATAAAGCTCTCCCGAGCCTCTCTGTCTGCGCAGGCACCTCGAGAGCGGAGCCACGGCTCCGGGGCTGCCACCGCGTGTCACAACGCCCACGGCTCCTGCAAGTCCTCGCTCGTGGCGGATTTGCCGGAGTTTTACAGGGAATTAAAGGATTTTGGGTGGCCTGTGCAAGGAAACAAATCCCTGCGGTGTGCTGGCCAACCTGGTCATGCTGAAAGGCTAAAGCTGTGCGGGGAGCTCAGGGGATCCTGTGTGAGGAGAGGGATCGGGGTGAGCAGCCCTGGGAAGGGCCTGGAGCAGGAATCCCGCCAGGGAGAGGTGGAAAGGAGCACAGGGATGGCTCCTACAAGGTGCCCAGGGCTGTGTGGGCACCCACACACGCCAGATTTTCCGATAGCTGCTCCGTGTAGTGGTGTGTAAACATCTGCTGGGGCCGGCCCGGCCCTCGCTCCACTCGCGACCGCTCGTGGCCAGCACCCACGGGCTCTTACTCCCACTTCAAGCAAAGACTAAACAATGACTTCAGCAACTCGGAAGCCCCAGGGCTGGTCCCTCACATCCACAGTGGAGGCAGCGAGGATGCCGTGCTGGCACCTCCTGCAAAGCAGGAGGATCTGCCCCTGAGCCATTCGTGTGCCAAGAAGGGGCCCTTCCTCTGGAAAACCCACAAATCAGAAAATGCACAGAGCACCCATTTCTGCTAAACCTGGGACAAGATCATCCCCCAAGATCAAACACATCTTAGAACTGTAGAATTGTTACAGCTGTAACTCTAAAATCATTGACTCCAGCTGTCACATTTTGATACTCCCTGGAACGGTGCTGTAAAACCTATTAAAGTGCAGATAAACAGCAAGAAAATGGGTGTGGGAAGGGGTGGGGGATGAAAATCAATGTATTTGCATGAAACCCACGACACTGAAGAGCATTCCTGCAGCCCAGAGAGGCAGCAGCACAGGTCTCCAGCCTTCAGTGTCATCTCCGAGACCAAATTCCTCACGCTGTACTTGCCCGTGGAGACTGGAGGTGACTCACACCAATTACCCTCCCTGGCCAAGAAGGACTTGTTTTCATTTCTACAAACCACAGGTTCTTTTTTTTTTTTTTTTTTTTAAAAAAAAGAGGGGGGGGAAATAGGAAAATGCCAAAATACACAGAGAACTCCATGGAATACATCCGGCCCTGCTGCACTAATATGAATCCCAGACAGCTCCAGCTTCGCTTGGGATATTCTAGGAGAAAAGGATTAATGAGTTATCACAGAATGGTTTGGGTTGGAAGGGACCTTTAAGCTCATCCCATTTCACCCCTGCCACGGCAGGGACACCTCCCACCATCCCAGGCTGCTCCAAGCCCTGTCCAACCTGACCTTGGGCGCTTGCAGGGATCCAGGGGCAGCCACAGCTGGGAAATCCGTGCCAGGGCCTCCCCACCCTCAAGAATTTCTCCCCAAGATCCCATCTTGGGCAGTGGGAAGCAATTGCCTGTGTCCTGTCCCTCCCTGCTGTGAGTTACAGCTTGGACACAGCCAGTGGAACAAGTTCTCATCTTTCTTGGGAGTTGAATTTTCGAGGTAAAAAAATAACATTTTCAGGATTGGTCTGTGTGGCTGCAGCTCCTGCACGAGCTGTTTTGGGGCTGAAAGCAAAGGCTGAACTCAGAAACTGCAAAAGCAGCACCAAATAAATGACCTTGCCATGGAGAGGGAAAGGGGAAGGAGAGGAAGGGGAGCAGGTCGGGCTCTCTGTACATCAAGGCCAGGGAGATTAAGGGAGCACGTGAAGGCATCCTCAGGGATAATGAGTTCAACACTGCAGGAGAAATATCAGATTCCTCCCCTCCCTCCAGGGAAATCTATTCTAAAAAATAAAGTAAGGAGAACTGGGGGAAACACCAGGCATCACACATTAAAAAGGCAGCTTGTCACCAGCCTAAACCAGACCCACTTTTTTTTTTTCCCCCTCATTCCATATATATCACACATATAAAGAATCCATATGGATGTAGAGAATCCCTCTGCAAAACCCCTGAAGAATAACTGGGGTGTAAAACCAGGGTCAGGTACTTTTCCAGAAATACACTCACAAAAGCTCCAATGAGCAACACAAATTCCTGCTTTGGGTAATTTTTGTCCATTATTGCAGCATTTCACACGTTTTCTGGTGGGGCTGTGGATGATGTGGAAGCCTCATCGTTCAACCCCACTCTTACACGGTACAAACAGATATTGGTGTTATAAACTCTACAGAGCTCTGCTCTAGAAATCTTTAAATTGTTAAAAATAGGAAAGAAACTGCACAGTTCACATATTTTATAAAGCTGGGTTAAATCAACATCTGCAAAAAATATCCCCGTTAAACGAAATAGCAGGATTTCATTAAGTAAATTGCAAGTTGGCAAAAATTCTGAAAGAAAGGGAAAAAGCCACAGCCAGGCCTGTAATTTAAACCTTATTTTAACTGTGACAGCATGGCTGTGAGAGGCTGCATTTCCAAAGGAAAAAAAGAAAATGAAGTTTAAAAAAAGTACCTGTTCCCCTTGTACCTCACCTCGGTGTCTGCAGTTGTTACTCAAAGGAGTTTTTCCACAGGGAGATGAAGAGGGAGCAGGACACGTTCCCACCTCTGCCATCCTCTGTGTCACATCTACCAACCCTGGAAAATTCTGGCTATTCCACCACAGGAGCACCTGGATGCTGGTGGGTGAGGGTGTCCATAAATAAATCCCCCAGAGCCCAGAGGGCTCAGGGACACCCCAGCGAGGCTGCAGCCCCCATTCCACCCCTTTCCCTGGAAAATCAGCAGCTGAAATCCGGGATGAGACTGAGCATCAGCTCCGTGTGGCTGACACTTCATCACTTGGTGTGTTTTAAACACATCCTGCTCCCCTGCAGCCACCCCATCCCCTCTGTGGGTGCCATGGAACTGGGTTCCTGCCTTGTGCATCCCAAAGAAATCCCTGAAGGTGCAGGATGTGTGCAGTGCTGCCCTGGGGAGCCCCTCTGGGAAGCTTTAGGCGGTTTTAGGGTGTTTTTTCCCAAAAGGAAGGGGCAGTTTTGGGGCAGAGCTGAGCCCTGGGGCAGGCAGGGAGTTTCCAGGCGCTTTTCCCAAGCCTCTGAGAGCTTTCCCTGCCCGGGGTGACTCAGGCAGGCTGGGCTGGGCTGCGTGGGGAAGCCGAGCTCTTCCCACAGCCCCGGCCAAGGGCCCTGCAGGAGCCATCCCTGCGGGAGCAGGGACAGGGATGGACACCCCGAGGGCACCGCTCCGGGGCCACCTCCTCCCACGACAACACCCAGCCCTCAGAACCTGAGCTCCACAACTGCAGGAACTCCAATTTCCCACCCAAAAGCTCTGCCTGTCCCAGGGGAATCACCTGGAAGCAGCACTCTGGGATCAGTAAAACCCCCCCCATCTGGCACATACTGCATCTGTTTGCTTTGAGAAGAATTGCAAAACCTCAAAACAAAACGTGAAAAGAGCAGCTCTGATCTGCAAACTTGGAGCTGAAGAGGAGCCCTCTCACAAAAAGGCCAATTATTTGCTTACAAGGTTTTGGCTTCGCTGTTTTTCCTGGCACTTACGCCCCAGGAGTTATTTTGAAGGGCTGTTTGCTTCAGGAGGAGCCGAGCAAACAGCGATCCCATTTCCTTTCGGATCTAAACATCCGTTTGCCGTGTGAGCAGGAGGAAAAAACCCAACCCCGAGTGCCTCAGGAAGCAAAGGAAAGGGGAGGTGGGTGCTGGTGGGGAGGGGAGCACAGCACCCACCCCCTGCCATCCAAGGGGGTCCCCACTCCCTGCTGGCCATCCAAGGGCTCTGGGATGCTTCTCCTTGGAGCAGACCAAGCAAAGGAGCAGTGGCTGGACCCTCCCACCTTCCTCAGCACATCCCTGGGGGCTGGACTTGATGCTCTTCACAGGTCCCTTCCCACCCAAACCAGTCCAGGATGGCACTCCTGCAGTGGGATGGAGCAGCTCCTGAGGGGGGAACTCCAGGGAATTTCACAGCCTGGTGCTGGATGAAGCAAGAAATAAAAACTGCACGGGCCCCTCGCAGTTCCCTGGAGATGCAGCATTGCTGGAGCCTTGCAAAAGGAAATTTGGGAGCAGAAGAAAGGTGGTGCTGCTGGGGGAACAGCAAGGCAAAGAAGGTCATGGAGATGCTGGAGCAATTCCAGGAGGCCACGGAGATGCTCCAAGGGAGCCCCCTCTGCTCTGGAGCCGGGCTGGGAGAGCTGGGAATGTTCCCCTGGAGAAGGGAAGGATCCAGGGAGAGCTGGGAATGTTCCCCTGGAGAAGGGAAGGATCCAGGGAGAGCTCAGAGCCCCTTGCAGGGCCTGAAGGGGCTCCAAGAGAGCTGGAGAGGGATTTGGGATAAGGGATGGAGGGACAGGACACAGGGAATGGCTCCCAGTGCCAGAGGGCAGGGAAAAGCGGGATACTGAGGAGGAATCCTCCCTGCCACGCTTTCCACCCTTCAGTGAGCAAAGGGCCAGCTCACCGGCGTGTTCCTAAATTTCCTGACTTTTGAGGATACAAGCCAGGTCATTAACATTATTTATAGGTTCCTGTGTATGAGTTTCCATTTGTTTGCCTGCTTAAAAACCAGTTAGGTGGAAAAAAAAAAAGCAATTCCTGGAGGTCAGTTAAAAACCCCCTCATGTCCGTGGGTCTGATGGACCCAAAGGATCAGCAGCTCCTTTCGAGGCATAACTGTTTCCTTAAATGCTTATTGTGTAAATATTTAAGCTACTTTATAAAACTTTTACAATGTACTTAGGAAGCATAAATCTCCCCAGCGGAGCACGGCAGGCCCCGGCAGCGCACGCTCAGGCGGCTCTGGGAACACAAACAGGGACATTTCCAATGCTAATGCTGCACCCAAGGGGCCCTGAGGTCACAATCTCAGGAAAATCATTGCTAATCCCCTCGGCTCACCCCAAAAGGGAGCGTGGTTACGTGCTCTGAGTCATTGCTGCGGGGTGACTTCGGTGGGGCTGCTCCTGAAAACAATCAGGTATTGATGGTTAGTGGGTGGTGGTGTGCATGGGGCCCTGAGGTTTTTCCTCTTCAAAGCACAGCTCTTACACTCAGATTATGTAATTCAAAAACAATCCATTGATGCTCATCCGTTTTCAGAATGAAATGTTGTTGTTTTTTTTTTTTTTTTAAGTCAAGTCCAACTGGTCAGAGCCCAATCCTGCATCCCTCAGCAGTCCAGACTGCAACCAAACCAGAGCCACCCACCCATCCCAGCCTCTCTCCTGCTGCTTTTTGGGGAGAGGAACTTCCCAGAGGTGAAAATTCCCTGACTGACACATCTGTATCCAGGCTGGTTTCCTTGGACACAAGCTCCAATTCTTCAAATAAATGAGACCTTATTTAACCCAGAAAATAACAATTTCCCTAAAACAGCTTCTCTGCTGTAATTCAGGTGTGTTTGAGGCAACAGCAACAAACACAATCAGGGAAGAACTGGAAGTTTATTCCCTCTGCAAAGCACAGCTTGCTGTTGTATATGATGAAGTACATAGAAAGTCTGGAAAAAAACTTGGAAGGGAGTTCAAACGCTGATGTTTTAAAGATGAAAGCGTGTCCTTCGATTAAATGTTTAAATAAAAGTTTTCTGGTACTAAATCATTTAAACATTTCCACATTCCTCACATTTCTAGAAGCGCCCTTGGCTTTTATTTATTGTCATAACCCAGTGCCCTCAGCAAGCCACCAGGGCCACTTGAGGCAACCTGTTTTCCAAAGGGAAAGTTCTTTCAGGATGGTAAAAAATCAGGAAGAACAGAGGAGCCTGAGTCTTATTCTCCACCCCCCATTTATTCTCCAACCCCCATCATATTTTCCTCTTTTTTTACAAACAAATCTCCCATGCTGCACACGAGCACAGCCAGCTTCTGCTCCAAATATTGACCAGAAATTCAAAGTAACTCCACTGACTTCACTGGTTGTATTTAGACAGCTGAAAATCAACAGAAATTGGCCTGGGTGTTCAAATTATCTTTTTTAGCAGCTCTTGGGCTGTTCCCAGGGTGCTGTCAGTGACAAAGTCAGAATTGCTCATGGGGACACAAAGCATGGCAGTGCCTCAAACAGCCCCAAGAAGAGGAAAACCTGAAGTCCTTGAGCTTTTTGAGAAGGTACAACTCATGCAACCAGCAAGCCCAGCGATGCAAGAAGCTCTGACCTGGCCTCTCCCAGCTCTGTCACAAAGCTTCGAGGAACTGCAGAGAGATCCAGGATAAATGGGGATAAACCTGCCATCAGTCAATTAAGAGTGGAAATGCTGGAGAAGTTTTTACTGCAGGACAATGCAGCAGTAGCAGAGGAACGAAAATGTGAATTTCTCCCAAGGCAGAGCTCGATAAACACAAGGTGGTTTCCAAAGCCAGAAGATAACTGGGCTCGGTCACCCAGCGCGCCGTTGCCGACCCTGATGTCCTTATTTCCTTGTAAATCCATCATTAAGGAACAAAAACAACAGCCCAGGCTGGAGGGGACATTGATGAGTCCCAATTCCTGCTCGCTGCTCCGGGATCCCTGATGGTTCCATCCCTGCTGCTCTCCACTGAACCTCTCCCCAGGAGCTCCCAGGGCTGTTTGCTTAACACGGCCCAGGATAAAACTCCCTATTTATTTTGGCACCGTTCGCTCTCAAGGCCCTAAAACCCAAATAAAGTCCCTTCCCCTCTGTGTGCATCCCCAGCTATTGACACTGCTCGGGACCCATTTGCAAATCCAAACAAACGCGCGTTGTGTAATGGGGCTGGAAAAACAATCAGGAAGGGGCTGGGGGTGTGCTCGCAGGTTCCTGCGGGGAGGAAGGGCTGCAAGGGCCGGCAGCACGGGCCAAGATTACAAGAAATTCAACTTTTACTCTGATAACAACAGGGGCTATTTTCTGCCCATGACATCACGCTCCCAACCCGCCACGAAGCGGCGGAGATGGTGCTGGTGGAAGTCACGGAGGACTTTGCTGGTTGTTCCAGTGGCCAACATCCTACACTTCCCTCTTTGAAAAACAGACTGGTTTTTTTTCCCCCCTTTTCAAGTGCCTCACAACCACCCAAATCCTCTATATCTCTGCTGGCTCAGGATAAATCCCAGCATCCCAAATCCATGGGAACAAGCTCAGAGCCTCCCACCTGCACTCCCCCACTAGGGAATGATGGGGGCACAACTTATCTGCACTGGTTTAGCCTTGTTCTGTAGAGAGAAGATAAATTGTGCCCTTCAGCTGTCTCTCTCTCCCTGCTGGCTGTAGTTAAATATCTAAAAAAACCATCTCAGACATGGACATCTGTATTAATCTGAGATTAAGTGCAGGAATTGCTACCCAAACACCATCAAAATGGTCCAAAACATTGTTAGGTCTTTAATCACGTGCAAAAGCAACACCTCACGAAGGGCATTCAAATCTTAAGGGTTATGTGTCACTGCCTGGATGACTGTGGATAGGAAATGGAGCTGGAAATGGATTGTGAGAATAAATACATTGCTGTATTCTACCTGCAGACACAGAATTCACGTGTGAATGGTGCCATTAAGCCACACCTAGATAACTGAAGGATGTTGGGGCTGGAAAAGCACACTGCTGTGGTGTGCAGAACAGGGTGAAGTTAAAACTCTTGCTCATGAGCCCATTATTTCAGAATGAAAGGTTAAAACCAAGACCTGCCACAAACTTCTCCTGCAGTTTGAAGGACTCTGGGATGGCCCAACCCAGAGCCCCATCCCAGCCACCACAGGGGCTCTGCCCAGCACAAAAAGGGTCTCCTTTCAGTGCAATGGAGAAGGCAGAGCAACAACTCTATTTTAGCCCTGTTGCTATGAAATGTCTACAAAAATAAGCCCTGCTCGTGCCCTCCCTTAGGCACATCCCTGTCCCAGCCAGAGCCAAACTCACCTGGTTTCAGGTTTCCTGACAAACCCCGAAACATAAATACATCCCTAATTCTGCTGGGGAAGCTGAGCCAAGTTTCTGGCAGGGCTGTGCTTGGGATTGAAGCAAGGGGGGGAAAAAGCCACAGCGGTTTAGACCCAAAACCAAGGCTCCCCCCTCTCCAACTTGGCAGCTCCCACTGGTTTTTATTTTGACTGAAAACTCAGGGCTCCAACACCCTGCTTGGGGAAGTGGGACTTTCAGAGCCCTGCAGGACACCCAGCTCCCTGCCTGACACTGGGCATATCTTGATGGAAATGTGCTGCAGCTCTCCAGTGCAGTGATGAGGAAATCCCAGCTTTCAATGCAGCAGAAACCCCAAAACACGGGAGGCTGTTCCTAAACCCTCCCTGCAGATCCATGCCCAGAGCCCGGCACTTGGAGGGCTGCACACACAAATATAGCTGCAGGCATCTTTCCGAGGGCTGCAGAGGAGAGTTTAAAATCAGGATGTTTGGCTGAGCTGCTCTTCCCTCAAATAAACACCCACGACCTCGCTCAAACGGAGAGGCACCGCTCTGGGAGCCCTGGAGTGGCTGCATTTCCAAACAGCCAGCCTTGATTTCCCTCCCCTGGCTCTGGGAGTGCCACCAGGCTGGGTGGCACCTGGGGAGGGGAGCGATGGTCACAGCTCTCCAAGGGCCACGCTGGAATTCTGGCACGTGTAGGGAAGAGTTTTCTCATCCCCCCTTTCCCACTGAGCTGCTGGGTTGAGTTAGTCAGAAAAACCCTGTTTTGGAAGCTCTGAAATGCTGAATTGGTGAGAATTTCTTTCTGCATCAGAGCTCAGGGAATGAATCCAAGGTACCCAAGCTGATGCTCCCAGTCTGGGAGTGGATCTGCATTCAACATTCCCTGTTGCCTTTTGGAGACCACCAACCCTCCAGAGTGTACATCTGCACCACTCCCAGCAGGAGCCCTGGGCTCATCCCTGTGCCACCACTAAATCCAGGATAAAGACACAGCACACTTTGGAAAAACATCTCTGCTGCCTGCTCTTCATACACCCTACACACTACTTGAGTTTATCCACGTGACACAAGCACTAGGCACAACTTTAAAGGAGAAATAAGGAATAAAAGCTCTGAGATAAGCCTGTGCTGTTTCCCTCAGGTGGCTGCACTCACCCAGGCACTGGAGAAATGTTAAATAAACCAACTTGTGCTCACCCTCACCACTCTCCTGGGGCACTGAAGGCTGGATGTGAGTGGTTTGGTCCTTACTGCAGCTGGCTCGTGGGAGCTGGTATTGCCAGAACCACTTTCATTCACTTGCCTGTCTTGGAATCATCCCCTGAATCCCTGAAACCTTCCTGGGTGTTTGAACACGACTCCAAATCCCAGTGGATGCTTCCTGTGCTCAGCACACACCGAACACTCGGCCCCAGGGATGTGCACCAAGGCATCCTGACCCACAGAGGAGCTAGAGAAACAAATAAAGCCGTGTTTTAACAACCTCTAAGCCAAGCCAGGCCGTGCTGGGATGGCTGGAGGTGGCTGGGATGGGGTGGGGAGCCGGGACTCCGCGTGGCACATCCCGAATCCGAGCGGCTCCCTGTGCCCCACCCCACGGGCACACCGGCGATGCTCCGAGGTGGGACAGCTCCAAAGCCAGCCCCAAATGCCAGGGGTACAGACAGCACTGAGAGAGGACAGAGCCAGGAGGAAAAGCGTTCTGGAGGCTGGGGGAGAGCCAGGCAGCCACGACCCGCACGGTGCCAGCTTCGCCCTGGCCCGGCCCCGCCGCAGGGGAAGCGGCTTTGGGAGGCAGCTGGTTCTCATTGAGAGCCTCTGCAGCCTGCAGGGAAGGGCAGAGCGAGGAGGAGGAGGGGCCAGAGGATGGGGATTAAAATAATATTGTGTCGAAATCTCAATGAGAGGGAGAAAAGGGGGAAGAGGAGAGAAAGGAGCGCTTTCCTTCCCAGCCCCAGGCTGATCCGGGATTATCTGCTGGCTCTCAGCAAAGTTCTGGTGCTGCATGGTTTGTCCTCGTCTCAACCTGGACTGATCCTGTTGCACACAGCCAGCCTGGGCAGCTCCTGCCCTCTGGCACACATGGACAATGCTCCCAAAACCCTTCCCCAGCCCTGTCTGGCACTGAGAGCCCCTCTCTGGGGCAGCCCAGGGCTCTGGGAGCTGACAGCCCTTCAGCCCTTCCATTAGCACCTTTTCTTTGATGGGTTTTTCCCCCGTTTCTAAAGGCATAGATTCCAAATCCTGCTGGGATGTGCATGGATACACCAGGCTGGAGAGGAAAGGGCTCCTGCCCCACTCCAACAAAACCTGTGTGGTGACAGACCTGATCTAAACCTGCCAAACTCCAGGATGTGAGACAGGTTCTCCCATTTTCCATTCTGAGATTCTATTTCTTTGGGGAAAAAAAAATAGATTTCAAGACAAGAATCAGCAAAATTCACAATATTATTTTTACTGTTCACTTTTTTTGAGTACCAGCCACAATCCAACTGAACCTCTTGTGTTTGGCTTCTCACTGTCAAGATCCCAGCTGAATTTTTTGGGACCAGCCATCCCTAATTCTCCAAATTCACACAGCTTTCCTCTCCCCCAGTGGAGAGGACCATTCCTGGCGCTGTACCAATGACACACACCAGCACATGCAGCTCCAGCACCCGTTTCCTACAGGAATAAGCCCTGGGCATCCAGTTTCCTTCAAGGCTTTGAAAAGCCACGCTCAGCTTTTCCTTCCTGCAGGTTTAACATGAGCTGACACTTCCCAGCGAGGCAGCGGCGGAGCTCGGGGGACTGCGGAGCTCAGCACATAAAACACCCAGAGCTGCAGCCTTTGAAGCACAGCCCTTCAAAGACAGGCACATACCAAATCTACTGAGGTTTTCTACACAAACAAATTCAGCATGGCAAGAGCAAAACTAATTTGCAAAGATCTTTTAATGTTGGGAGTCTCAAATGACCGACCCTTTCAAGCACAGCTGAATTCAATCCGGCTCTGAAGGTCTGTACTGGCGATTCAACATGGAAAAGACATGGATATTTCAAAATATGTGGCTGTAATTACTGGGAATAAAGAATGACTCCAATTTTCTTGTTCCAGTGATGAAGAAGCTGCCCAGTGTGCTCCTAGTCTGTAACCTGTGAAGTGTGAGTGACTTTTTTTTTTAAAAAAACTTTATTCTGCTGACATTTCCCTTCCATTCAAATAACTCAGCAATGGGGGAAGAGCAGCTCCCTGTACTCACAGGATCTTTACCTTTGCACTCTCCCAGGAATTCCCTTGTTCTGCTGGGGCTGGAAGGCTCCTCAGTCACACACATCCCTTTGTGCAAGCACTGCAACAGGCCCGGTGCAAATGCAAGAGTCAAATGAAATTTAAATTGTGGCATTTAAAGATGAGCCAAAGCAGAAATGGGCCCGTTCTGGGGTCTGCTCCTCCACAGCAGCCAGCACCTGGCTCAGGGTGGCTGGGATGGCCCCACCAGAGACAGGAGCAATCCCAGGTTAAGGTTTGAAAAGCCCTCTAAGATCAGCAGCTCCAACCATTCCACTTGTCCCCAGGTGCCACATCCCCATGGCTTTTAAATCCCCCCAGGCACGGTGGTGACAGCACAACTGCCCTGGGCTGGACAGCCCTTCAGGGGAAGGCATTTTCCTGAATATCCATCCTAAACCTCTGCTGGGACAACACCCAACGCTCCCTGCAGCACCCCTGACCTGGCACAGCCACACTGACCCTGCTTTTCCCCTGGCATCAGATCCAGGAACAGATCCAAGGTGCCACGGATGCGACTCCCATCCCGTGACCTCACCTGCAAACCCACGGGGACCCACCTGAGATGGAGCACAGAGCCCCCAGCCAGGGCTTGCAAACTCCAGAGCTGCCACCCAGCTCAGGCCCCAGCCATAAAACCAGCTCCACAACAGTGTTATTTATTTTTCTGGAGTCACAAATGATTTCCAGCAGCAGGAGGGTGAGGGATGCGGCGCTGGACCCGGCACCCGGCCAGTCTCATAAATGGTTGGCAGCCAGCAGAGCACCAAACCCATTTCTATTGAAATGAGCTTGTTACTACTAATTTTTACTGGCTTCCTGGTCGATTCATAAAGTTTTGTTGGGTTTTTTTTTGTGTTCTGTTGGGTTTTTTTTTTTTTTGCAGATCTCAGAAAGCAACTCCACGACACTTGAGGAAATCTGGGGCTTGTCTTTGCCCCCAAGGACAGCTCTGCACCCAGCCCAGGCACCCACAGCCTTGCTGGAAACCGTGTCTGTTTTCAGACCTTCATAAAACCTCAGCAGAAAGGCCAAAATCAAAACCTGCTGGACTCAGTTTTACTGTGATCAGAGCCGTGGCAGAACAGCTCGAGCCCTCGCTGGCAGCTGCAGATCACAATTTATAGGGAGGGATTGGGTCTGAGACATTAAACTGCCCATTTTCACATCTGCTCCTTCTCCCCACAGCTGGATACCCCGAGCTGCTGCACCAGACAAACCCAACCTGATCAAATCTTGGAGCCTGAGCTTTTTATAAGCACCAGGGACTGTTTGCTGTGAGACTTGGCAAAGCTCTGCTTACAATGAGGGGATGGATCACAGAATCCTGGAATGGTTTGGGTTGGAAAAGACCTTTAGGATGATCCTGTTCCACCTCCTTCCATGGGCAGGGACATCTCCCACCAGACCAGGTTCCTCCATCCAACTGGGCCTTAAACACTCCCAGGTGTGTTTGGAAGGTGTTGGTTTGGGTTATGTCACGACTTCTCTGGATTTTCAGAATGCTGGAAAATAACTTCATATAGCTCATTTTTATCTACAGCTCGCTCTAAGACTCAAAGAGCAACAAATACAAAAAAGAAAGAGGAAAAAAAATCAGGGCACAATGACTGTGTCTGGCACAGAGCTGAGGGGAAGATGCAGCAGCGCTTCCAAAGGAGCACCATTTATTCAGGAATAAGGGGAAACAGAACCACAGCAGTTCCCAGCCACCACAGCCTGTGTTTGCCTTCCCTGTGCAGGACAGGGATGCTCCCAGACCCCACAGCCTCACGCAGGGGGGGATGAATCAAGTGCCTCATTCTTCCCCGTGGACAAACTTGGCTTTTCCCGGCGCGGGATCGCACAAACGGAGCCTTGTGCGAGCGCCACGCTCAGCAACAGGAACAGGCCGGGCTTTGGGGCAGCCAGGAGGGGAAAAGAAAGGGAGGGAAGAAAAGGGATGTGCCCTGCACAGCACGTCCAGCCTCAGCAGGCAGGTGGGATAAACCCAGAGACAGCACAGAAACACAACGGGTTGGGTTGGAAGGGGCTGAAAGCTCATCCCATCCCTCCTTCCACGAGACCTGGCTGCTCCAAGCCCCATCCAGCACTTCCAGGGATGGGTCAGACACAGTTTCTCTGGGCAGCCTGTGCCAGGCCCTCACCCAGCACTGCAGGTTCCTCTTGTCCCTGATTAAACAGACAACAGCACTTTGCATCACTGTGTGTGAAAGCACAAAGCAGCTGGCACTTTCTTTTTTTTTTTTTATTATTTTTTTAAGTCCTTAACATTCTTTGGCTTCTCTCATGGAAAAATCTCAGCAAATGAAACCTTAATAAATGGAAAGAGCTGAAAAATAGCCTTTCTGCTGGCGGGTTCTGCTCATGGAATACGCAGATAAAACCAACACAGTTGTGTCTCCCACCCTTCCACGGAACCACCGTGAGAAATCCTGCCTTGAGCATCCCTGGCATCAAGAGCTGCCCCTGCAGCAGCTTGAGGAGTCCCAGCTTGGAGGAACAGGCAGCCTGATCCTTCCCAGCTGCTCCAAGCACTTAGGAGGAGGAACATCTCCAAAGCCATAAAGGAAAGGCGCAGGAAGGGGAGGGCAGCTCTTCCAAGCCAAGCTGCAGTGGGTCCAGCTGAGCATCAGTGTCCAGCTGGGACAGCAAATGTGACACGAGGGCACTTCCATGAATTGCCACTAGGAAGGGAGGGATGGCTCTGCTCCAGCACTTGCTCTGGGAACTGCACTTGGAGCGGGTGGGGGATGCTGCAGGACAGGAGCACGTGGGCTCCTCGAAGCCTCAGCAAAGACCTCCTGCATCCCCCAGGAACACAGAACTGCTGTGAAGGGCAAAACAAACTCTCCACACATCCCTCTCTCCTGCACTGTTGGGAATTTGACTTTTTGGCAGGTTTCATACATGGGCTTTTATAACCTGAAAGGCAAAATGCCGAGGGCAGGGAGCAGCATCCTGGCCTGTGCCTGATCCCTGCCAGACACTGCAGCCCTGTGGAGAGGCAGGAACAGGTTGTATTTGTGAGGGGTTTCAGCTCTGGGCCATCAGAGGCAACTCCTTACACATTTAAAGAATAAAATACGAAAAGAAATAAAGAGAGGGAAGCCTGGGGTGCAGGGCTGATTAAGGAGATGCTGGGGCAGAAGAGCTTTGGGTTTAATTCTGTTTATATCCTCTGATGCTGGTGGGTTTTTTTCCCCACGTATTTTCCCATATCCAAACCCTGGGATGAGGAAGCAGCTTCTCACTGAAGGAGAAGCTTCTCTGGGGCAGGGGTGGTGGGACAGGAGCACAGTGCAGCACTACAGTGGCAGAGCTGTTTGATCCCTGCTCCAGGAGCTGCAAAGGCCATTACCAGCCAGCACCAGCAGCCCTGCAAGAGGTCAGCCAAGACAGGCATTTCCACATGAAATGTTTTTGTTCTTACAGAAAAAACCACACCCAGACAGGAATCCCACAGCCCTCAGCATCCCAAGCCCAGACCCCAGAGCTGGAGATGTTTTCCCCTCAATCTCCATTCTCCCAGCACTCTGCCCCTGGGGTGATGCTTTTTTCCAACTCAACACCCATTTTCTGGGGCTACAGGAACGCTGGAGAAGGACTTCTCACAAGGTGGGGAGGCCCTGGCACAGTTTTCCAGAGAAGCTGTGGCTGCCCCTGCATCCCTGGCAGTGCCCAGGGCCAGGTTGGAGCAGGAGCAGCCCTGGGACAGTGGAAGGTGTCCCTGCCCATGGCAGGGGTTGAACAGGATGAGCTTTAAGCTCCCTCCCAACCCAAACCAGGATTTGATGAATCAACCAAGTGGAAGGCACAGAAAGAGCTGGGACAGGCACCACCCAAACCCAAACCCTCAGGGAGTCCATGTCCCTCCTCCATCAGCAGCCAAGCCCTGGATCCCGCTGCAGGACACGGGGCAGACTGGGAATCACAGAATCACAGCCCCACGTGCCCATCCAGGCTCCTGGAAAGCACAAAGAGCCGAGTCTCCTTTGCCAGTAAAACTGAACCTGTGGTTCCAGGGGCTGGGGACACTTCAAAGCCCGGGCAGCAGCACTGAAGGGATGGACTTTTCAGCTGTAGAGCAGAGAGGCAAACTCCACACAAACAAGCAGTGTTCCAGAAAACCAGGTTTAACCATCAGCAGCTCCCAGCGACAGGGGGGATGTTTTTTCTGAGGGTTTTTTTTTTCCCCTCCTCCTTCCAGTTTGCTTTTTTTTTTTAAAAAAAACTAAAATTTCTTACTAAAAGCCAGGCTGAGCTCCCACACCACACAGCCCTTTTGGGTCTGAGCATCCTCCAGAGGTAAAATGCTGAGTTAGGTCTTGGAGCCCGGGAAAGGAGGTGCCTTTGATGAATAGCAAATCTCCAGACTTCAATCGCTCCGGTGAGCGCCACACATTTAATAAGTTATTTCCGTGGAAAACCTTGGTAACTCAGTTATGAATCAAGCCTATAAACACCTCTCACTCATCAAAGTGCCACAAAAAAATCTATTACTGGGACTGTGAACACAAGCCTCTCTCTACAGGTCCCCTATAAGAAGCCAAAATTCCTCCTTCAAAACATCCACCGTTTTCAAAGGTCATAAATACACTGTGTCCAGTATTCAGCAAATCCCTTTAAAAAGCAAAACACAGGCACAGGGAAAAAGGAAAAGTTCAAACAAAGCCGGATCCATCGGATCCATGCTGGTTAAAGGACACAACCAGAGCTACATCAAAGGAACTTTTACTACCTAGAAAGTCATATCCAACCCCTAATAGGGTGCAAGAATGTAATGTTTAGGCTACAAAGATTAAACTAATTTACTTTTAAGTAACTTGCTTACTTCCTGATGTTTCTTTTTTTAAGAGTGATGCCTAGGTGCTTGGAGAAGTGAGGGATGTGATTACTCTGTGATTCAAGGCCAAACATCATAACTACTCAATGAAACACAGACAAAAACATATTTTATCTGGGTGCTGTACTTTCTCCAAGAACTTCTGGGTTGAAAACATCCAGACTAGCTGTGAAAATCCATGCTGGTTCCAGGTAACAGAGGGAGAAAAGGCAACTCTCTCCTTCTCTGCTGGAATACACAGAACTTCAGTGTTTTGCCTGCAAGGGAAGGAGGTGTGCTCCCCATGCTCCCCAAACACTGAACCTTCACTTCAGGGCATCATCCTGCCCAGCTCCCTCATGGAAAATTCTCCTCTGGAGTTGGGGAGCTGTGTGTACACACAAACAGAGGCATCATCTGCAAAGCAGCTTTAATCTCTGCATCAGGCACGGGGACCAAGTTTGGTCAGACCAATCTTCTTCCACCCCTTGTGCAGCCTGTGCCACCCCAGGCAGATGATCCTGAGGCTCCAGCAGCCACTTTGGAGTTTCTTTCCTTCCTTCTTCTGAACAAGGGCCAACTCCAGCTGCCCAGATTTTTTAGGGACAGCTCTGATTGTCCTCATTTCTGAAGTGTGGCCTGTTGGATGGTTATAGCAACAGCGGGACATTCTCCACCTCCCAGTGCAGGAGACACCTGCCCTCCTGTCAGACTGTTTTTGGAGGCTGCTGCACAGGATGCAAAACCTCAGAGGAACCTTCATGTCCCTCCTCAGGAGCACAAACCACCTCTTCCCACCTCCAGAAAATTCCTCAGCGGTCCCTCAGCCATCATAAAATTCATTTCCCCTCCCCAAGTTCCCAGTGCTGGCTGAGCCCTGCACTACAAGCCCATAACCCAGGGGTATTTTATACAAACAGCTGTCCCTGGCTCTGGAAACACCTCCACAGCTGCACAGCCACTGCCAGAGCTCAGTCCTTCTGCCAGAGCCACACAAGACACGGGTACAGGTGGCACCGTGAAGGTCACTGCCACCAAAGCATGGACACCCACAGCTCTGGGGAAGCCTGCTCAGGTACAGCTCAATGCTCCAGCTCTTGGTTTGGGGCCCAACATGAGTTATCCCACAGGGTTTTTATGGAAAAACAACCACATGGAGGTAACATCTCCTTCCAGTCTTGATCCAGCGTGATTCTCTTCCATTGGCAAGTCATCTGACTTGTTTAAAACTTTTCTTCAATTGCTGTTTGCTTAATGCTCTGAGCAACTTCTTCATCTGCTTACGATTTTCCTAGGTGGAATATTCTCTGCTGGGTTACTCTGAAGCTACAGGATCAGTGATCCCTTCACCTTCTGCTCCAAAGGAACGGCTGAACTGCTCCAGGAGCTGCCACCTGAGCCCCCACTGTGCCAAGCACAGATGGGCTGTGGAAAAACCCACTGCCCTCCAGAAATCCACTGGCTCCAGAGGCTTTATCACCACCCCAGAAAGACACCTTGATAGAAAATAAAGGAGCACACCTGCAGCTCTGTGAAAGGGACAGCACTGAAAGCCCAGGGCTCGGCTCCCAGAGCTTCCCCACCTTTCCCTTTCAGGGATTAATCCATGATTCACCCCTGCAGCTGGAGAAGCTGCCTTTGATGTCAGCCCCAGGCAGGGCCAGAAGCTGCACATGAGGGCAGGTTGTTGCCCTGAAGCTCTCCCATGGGGCTCCAACATCCATGGCCATCCACAGCCATGTGGGAAAAGCCTCCACAGCGAGCACAGAATTCCTCTCTGAAGCACACTGGAAAATAGATGCAGTTTATTTCCCGTTGGCAAACTGAAACTATGGAGGAAAACTGTTTAATATAAAAACATCTGACAAAGCACCTCCAGGATGTATTTTTTTGCATCAAAGAAGTAGCTCTTGGCAACAGGCTCGTTCCTCCGACCAGGAGAGGTTTTAGCCAAACCCTGATTGTTCTAGACTGCACAGGGGAAGACAAGCCAGCAAACCTACAGTTAAATATCAAAGGAAAAAAGAAACCAAAACCATTACTGACCCAAATAAACATCTGTCTGTGATTAAACTGGATGCACAGATATGTTGTGTCTTTTTTTTTATTTTTAAGGATTTCTTTCTGCAGGATTGGGGGGGAAGAAGGGATGAAAAGGCTCCAGGGTGGTGCTGGGTCAGACCCAGCCCCCAGCCCAGAGCTGGAACTGAGACACAGCAAAGCCAGAATCCATCCTCAAATCCCAACATTTCCCCCCAGAAGAAACTGCTGCCCTACTAATGAGAAAAATACCCTTTTTTTTTCTATTAACAGGTAATTCCAGAATCTCTCCCCCAGCCCGGAAAGGGCAATGTTTGCCCAGTTGCCACACACACATCCGCCTGACAGATTTAATGGGCTTTTTTTTTTTTTTTTCCTACTCCTAACACACAGGATCTTCATAAATTTCCTTGTTAGCATAAATCCTGAAGCCTGTTTTTTCTGGGGGGAGAGGAAGGGAGACGTTCACTTTCTCCATTCAGTGGGTTTTAAAATATGCTTCCTCAAGTTCATCCTAAATATTGCTGGAAGCAGAAAAAACCCTCTGGCTCTTGCCTGGAGCCGTGGCAGTGCCTCAGCAGGGCTGAGTCACCAGCTGGGGTGGATGTTCCTCCCTTTGCTGCTACAGGGACCCTGCTCCCCAAATCCAGTGCCCCCAGCACTGCCCTGCAAAAACCTCCCCATCTTCCCAGGCCTTAAAAAAATAAATAAATCAGAAATAATTTAAATAAGCTCCTGCCCATTCAGTTTGTTTCTTCTCTCTGTTAATTCCCAGCTTTCTTTCATCACTATCAGTCACCCAAGCAGAACTCATCCCCCACAAGGAGCCCAGCACCTCCTGGGCATCAGCAGAGCTGCTGGGAATAAACTCAGGCCTGTGCTTCCACTTCCAGGTGGGAAACACCTTCCTGCTGCTTTGGAGCACGGACAGGAATTCATCCCTCATCCCACAAACCACCAACTGAACATTTCTTCTTCAGGATGCACACTTTCAGCTACACACAGGCTCACCAGAGCTGAAACTCTTGGAGAGTTTTAGCACATAGGAAGTGATTTCAAAGTTTAAAAAGAACCAAAAACATCTATTTTTGGAAAAAATAAACCAGCATTTTCCCTGGGGATGGCCAAATCAGCACAGAGAGCTACAGGTGCAAAGTCACTTTTGCTGTCCCACCTGTCCTCCCCTCAGGACCTCCTGAGGTCCAGAATTTGAAGCCACCACTAACAACTTTGGTCAACTCTCATCATGGGGCTTTTTCAACAGGAATGGGCTATTCCATGGGTTTTAAGGAAAGGGCTGGTGAGGGAGAGCCCTGTGGGATTCAGAGGAAGGCAGGCAATCCCAAAGGCCACGGCAGCTGCTCCAGCACGTCCCCAGCACCCCATCCCAGCCCAGCGCTCCACACGCCTGGCAAGTCTAACGGGTACAGCAGCTTCCTGGCATGTGCTGGAGGAGCCAAGTCTGAGGGGAAGGGAAAAAAAAATTACTACAAATGTTCCACCAATTATGAGTCACGAGGCCGAGCTTTTGTTCCTGCCTTGCTGGATTTTGCCCTTTCCCTGGTATTTCCCCAGCTGCGGCTGGGAGCCGCGGTGACGCCAGGACTGGCCACGGCTCCGCCGGCTCCCGGGGGACAGACAGGCTCAGCCCAGGCCAGGGAACCACCTGGGTTTAAAATATCCCTCCCCAAACAGCAGGTTTGCTCCAGCTCTGCTCCCCAGCAGGAATGAATCTAAGGAGGAGAAGATGGAGCCCCTCCTGTGCTCTCATGAGCCTGAATGTGGCGCTGCTCGAGCTCAGGAGGAAATTTCAGCATCGGACACCTCCAAGCGCCTTTTCCCACCAACCCAGATCTTCCCAGGCCATTGCACCTCCCTGGGAAAACAGGAGCATCCCCATTCCAAGGGAAAAGCTGTGGCTGGACACTGATCCTTGGACAAACAGCTTTG
The DNA here is from genome assembly GCF_971803275.1 of Cyanistes caeruleus. NCBI lineage: Eukaryota > Metazoa > Chordata > Aves > Passeriformes > Paridae > Cyanistes > Cyanistes caeruleus. The sequence goes on from NC_141713.1 coordinate 1,704,212, forward strand.
TTCCAAGGCCCAAATGCTTTGAGCACGAGATGAAGAGGGCTCTGGGGTATCATCCATGGATCCAGGTCATATCCACCAAACTACCCACAACTTGTGCTTCCAGTTAGCACTGACTGCTCCTCTGAACCTCACAGTGAGCCTGACACTTCTCTGAAGGCTTTCCCTCTTTTTAAGGGCAATACTATAGCCATGAAAGGTTCTACTTCAAAAAGAGCTGTTTTTTGGTTTTTTTTAAAATTTACACATACGACAGAGATCATCTTTTGCCTTCATGCTAAAGCCTCCTGTTTAGAAGTTCATCAAGCAAAGGAGCAAGAGGAGAAGAATGGTTCTCTTTGTTACACAAAATTGAATTTTGTGGTTTTAGTAGGAAAAGCCTTTTGATGATCAAAGCTGGACCAATAAATAGCAGTGGCTTGACGCTAGACCCAAAATGTACTTATTTTTGGAAGACGAGTTAAATGCACACTGAGCTCCCTCGGTACACAAGAGGGGGCAGGGAGGACCATGTGCTTTGTGTATCACTCCCACAGGCCTACACTTCAAGCAGAGCCATTAAATGAGTTGAAACGGAGAATAAACAAACTGAAACGTGGCAGGTAGACTGGAGCCTAAGTGGGTTTTTCCCTTGTACTTCCCTGTGATGACATGTATGGGTTAACTTCAGCAGGGCTCTTATCCTCTTTCAGCAATCCTGAGCACTGGGGAAAAATAAATCACCCAGCCCCAGACTCTTATTAAAAGTTACACCATTGGAAACGGCACAGGGGGAGAGGAGGGATCCGGTTTCAGCACAATCTCGGTCACATGTTATCATTATATTGTTCAAGGAAAAGTTAAAATCTCTCTTCTCTTCCAGCAAACCCACCAGATGTCCCATAAAGACTGAGCCATGAGAGAAACTGAACCATTACATCCTCAGGAATCCCACTTTTCCAACTTGGCTGCTGGAATTAATGCCAATTATCAAGTTACAACAAAAGCCACTGGCACCGGGAGCTTTAGGGATGCACATCCAGCCCTAGGAACGTTTGTTAGGAATCACAAACACATTTATCAGAGCACAAGGCTGAATGATCTGAGTTCTGCCATCAATTGTTCCCTTGCTCTGGACACTTGGCAGCACGAGAAGAGCCCGTGGGCCGGCACACGCCAGACCCGGCACGCGGCAACCACGGCCGGCACCACAGGGGCACCTGGAAGGACCAGGAGGAGGGAAAATTCCCAGAGGGAAATGTGCCACCGTGCCATGATACAGCCCCTGTGCTGTTTGAACACCCTAACTGTGTGTTTTGATTGGCCTAAAAATCCTGAGGAATGCCCAAGTCTCACCAAAGTTCTCACGGAACTGACCGTGAACTCTTGCAGGGAAAGAAAATGAAGAGAAAAGCCACGAGCAAGGGACCAGTACCCCAAATATCCCAAATGTCCCCTCCCTTGACTCTCAGCATCCCCCCAAGCGAGCAGCAGGTTCCATCCACGTGCTCAGCAATCCAGCAATGCAGCTCAGAGGTGCCCAAGCCCCATCCCAGCCGCCAAAGGAGGCACGTGGGGCTCCACCAAAACCCACCTTTGTCTGCCTTCATCCCAGTTCTCAGACCATGAACCAGGCAAAGAAATAAACCTGCTCCTACAGCCAGGCCCCTCCTGTCCCACACAGTGAGCCCCCAGCCCAGGATGAGACAGCGAGGAGGAAGATGTGGAATGATGGAGACAGCGAGGAGGAAGATGTGGAATGATGGAGACAGCGAGGAGGAAGATGTGGAATGATCGCTGCAGCCAGAGCCCCTTGCTGAGCCAAGGAAAGCCCCAGCTCTACCTGCTGTCAGCTAAAACCACCCCAGGCCTTGCAGAGCCCCATTAAAATGAATGAAAGGTTGCAGGGTGGGGCAGAGCAAAAACCAGGACCTAATTAAGCCAAGCTTTGTTCGGGATCTTCAATGGCTCCCTAGCTGGGAGCCTGCTCATGAAAGCAGGGATTGCAGCCTGGGGCAGGGGCCCAACAGGTAACACCAGCCTGACGGACCCAGCAAGAACCACCCCATAGCCCTGCAACAACTCACTGTCCCTGCCATGGAAACACTGCCCAGAGCCCTGAACAGCCTCACTGTCCCTGCCATGGAAACAGTGCCCAGAGCCCTGAACAGCCTCACTGTCCCTGCCATGGAAACACCGCCCAGAGCCAGCCCCACAGCCTGGGATGGCTCCAGGCGGCCTCCACACAGGACACACGTGGCCCTGTGGCCACCTCCCAAAGCTCCCTGCCCATCCCACCAACAGCATCTTAGCACAGCACGGGATTCTTTAAAAACCAGCTCAAGTGACTGCTCTTTTTGTCCTTCTCCTCACACCCAGACACAAACCAAGAGCAGGACCAGCACCCCTGTCCCCTCCTGCTGTCCTGCCCCACCACCAAAAGCTGCCAACCTGAGAAATCTCCGGGCGTGACGTTGGGAGAGTTTGTAGCCTCTGTTTCAGTGTAAGACAACGTGGAATCTGATAGATCTAGGGGGGAAAAAAAAATAAAAATAAATAAATAAAAGAAAGCACTTTTAGTCCTGCTGCATTTGCCAGCGCTACGTGAGCACCCCTGGCTGCTCCACTTCCCACCACCTCCCCGAGAGAAACTCTCCACAGAGCCAGAAAGCAGCGATTAACTTTGTAGCTCCACCACGCAAATGCAAAGTTTGAATTGCCTCGACCACAAAAATAACTCCAGTTAAGTTGATCAAACAAGTAGGAACTTGGTGCTTACTGGATAAAGTTACATTAAGCCTCTAAACAAGTCAGAGTTACTATACTTAATTATCACCATTAAAATTCTTGAAGCTGTTTATTCTTGCTTCCTTCCTTCCTCTTTGCTGAAGCGAAGGAAACTTTGTTTTAACAAGTTAAGAGTCTTTGTTATTCTCTTTTGCTTACACCCCTCTAATTAAGTGCTCAACTGTTTGCTCACAGATTAACTATTATTTTTCCAATCAAACAAGCCAGTGAAGCAAATTTCAACCCCTGGCTGTTGTTTTAATAAAGTCACGTGTCGCTCACTATCATCTCTCCCTGCAGCACAAGCAGTTTTTAAAGGGAATTAACTTGCAAGGGGGAGCACAGGGAGAGACAACTCCTTTATTTTATTTTTTTGCCTCCACACCTAACAAAAAAAAAGGAAAAAAAGAAAAGAAAGCCCCCAGCAGCCAGCTTGGCCTTGCAGGATGCTCTGGTCACAGCCCTGAGGTGATGAAGGGTGCACACATGGCTGAGGCTGCTGCAGCTCCCAGGCCTGGCAGGGCAGGGATTCACCTCTGGCAGGGGCAGCTCCTGCCTTCCCCCAGGGCTGGGTGGGACAGGCAGGCACTGCTGCCCCCTCCTAGCCCTGCCAAACCCCATCTGTCTCCTCCCTGCCCCATGGGAGCAAAAGCAGCTCCCCCTGGTCGTTAACCCCAGTAAATCACTGAGCAGGGGATAAAGGGAGAAAGCCCCAGCTGCACCGATCCCAGCAAGAAATCCAAGAGGGATGTGGGATTCCTCCCTTCCCTCCAACGCTGCCATGTCTTTGCTCCCCATTTAACTGAGCAAGAAGCAGGGCTGAGAAAGGATGGTGAGGATGCAGCTGAAAACATCTGCAGGCTGCCATGCAGCACACAGGACCAGGCTGCTGGGCTCTCCAGCACCTTGCACTCCACCCCAAAGCTGCTTTCACCAGCTCTGCCCGGAAAACCTTCCATAATTCCCCAGGAAAAGTGACACCCCGCTCAGAAACGACACGGAGTTTCAAAGCCTTTCCATCTGTTTGTGAAGAGCAGGGGAAGGGTGAGAGCTGGTTCCTGCATGGAGCAGCACAGCCAGGCCTTCATGGAAATGGCACCCAGGAGCTCCCATCCCGCAGATTACACACGCAGACAAAACACGGCGGCTGGCAACCTTTCATTACGCCTTCATTAAAAATAGAGCTTCGTATTATTTTGGAAAATATGCATGTGTCTACACGGTAATTTGGTAGGATAAACTGGCATCCATTTACTTCTTAAAAGCCGTCAGCTGATGCTTGCTCAGAAATAATGAGCAGCCATAAAAGCCCGACTTGTTGGTTTTTGCCTGATGTGCCAGGTAGGGCTGTCTCAGAAGCAGCAGCACCATGAAAGGAGAACCCCAGAGATCAAAAGAGACAAAACACGTACCCAGTGGCTTTTGCTCATCATTAGGAGACAGCCGAGAGTAGGGAGGTGGTGGAGACTCTGGAGAAACAAAAGTTCAGGTTAGTGCTGTGTTCCGTGTACCAACAAACCCTCTCACTTTCCCTTCTGGGGTAGGAGCTCTTCCAAGGTTATAAACACTGGAAAACAAAACACTTGGAAGCAACTGGAGACCAAGGTTTTCCGAATTTTTGAAGAATGGGAGTTCCACCTCCAACTTTCAAAGTGGGTTTTGCTACTGGAAATGCTGCACACCCCTCTGGCCCACATCTGTGCGTGGACAGCCAGGGACTGGGTCACACAAAACATCAAATTGCTCCCCAGGAACCACATTTACATCATCTGCTTTGGGAGACAACCTTCCATCCCAGACTCCAACACACAGGGTGCTCCCCAAACACTTCACAAGTATTCAAAAGGAGTGATAAAAAGGCTCCTCTTGGCACACAGGGCTGGCACCAGAGCCAGGCTGGCTCCAGACACCAAGTCATGCAAGGAACTTTGCTCCATCCCAGAAGGCCTTGGAACAGAAGCAGCTCAGGAGCAGAGGCCACCGTGATCCCCCTCACCCTGAATCCATCCCACAAAGCTCCCAGCTGGGCTTTAAGCAGCCATGTGCTCCAAGTTCAGCAAGAGCCCAGAGGTGCTTGGCTGAATCAGGTCACCCAACCAGCTCTCGCTGTTTTTGGAAGGGTCAAGAGCAGGAGGAAGGTGGATGAAGGTCCTTCATCATCTCCAGGCCCTGATTAGAGGCGTTTCTTTTCCCCTTCCATAATATGACAGTGATTTCTCTTGTAACTTGCCAAAAGCGAGGGTGCAGCCAGCTGGGCTCTATCAGCACCGAGCTCAGTGACAAATTCACTGTCAAGTCCATCAGTGGCACCACACTGACCCCAGAGAAGGGAAATACCGGAGTGCCCCTCAGCTCCCCCCGAGTTCATCAAAAACAACCTCAGCATCCCCTGTGTGCCGGCTCTGGGGTCAGCCACTGCTTCTCAGAAAAGCCTCTCCATCTCCCCTAAGGGAGCAGGGTGCTCTTAAATCAAAAAAAAAATAAAAAAAATTAAAATAAAGGTGCTGATGTCCCCATGTGGATGTAACAGCTGGACCTGGCTGTGCTGCTCCCTCAGCAGGGATTGGTTCCAAGCAGCCCAGAGCCCTCACAAACGGGGTGGGAAGAGCAGCAGGATGATCCCTGCAGGGAGCCACTTGTGGAAAAGGGCACCAAGGCCTTCTGGCTCCTGGCACCAGCGCGGGCGGGGTCCTGGCACAGTCACCCCTTATCAAAGTGATAAGGAGCCACTTGATAACAGCTCTGCTTTCTACTACTCCCAGCACAGGGCTGGCAGCCGCTCACCGCTGGGAAAAGGAAAGGGACTGGGAAACTTCTCCCGTTTCCAAAAGAAATGTCCCGTTCCTGAAAACGCAGCTCAACTCCATCTGGAATAAAAAAGCTGCCTCCAGCCTCTAGCGACCTTCGGGAGAAGCACGCCCAGAAGAGAAGTTTCTTTGAAAGAAGTGATGCAAAGCGAGGCAGGAGCCCAGATTGCAAAAGAAATAATAAAATCCAAGTTCTTGCCAAAAAAAGGGACAGTCAGCATAGAACCACAGGATGGTTTGGGTTGGAAGGGACCTTAAAAATCAACTCCTTCATGGGCAGGGACACCGTCCACTGTCCCAGGCTGCTCCAAGCCCCATCCAGCCTGGCCTTGGGCACTGCCAGGGATCCAGGGACAGCCCCAGCTGCTCTGGGCACCCTGTGCCAGGCCCCCAGTGCCCTCCCAGGGAACAATTCGTGCCCAAAATCCCGTCTAACCCTGCCCTCTGGCAGTGGGAATCCAGCTGGCCAGTTCCATCACACTTTTTGTACAATATCATCACGATTTCTGCACCTCAAACTCCAACGCGTCTCTGCTCCATGGAACTATTCCCCGCCGACACAGACGCACGATCAAGTATTGCTCAAAAAACCCTCAAGAAAACCAAACCCAAGCTTTGCAAACGCTCACCTCTTCCCACGGTAAAAAAAAAAAAAAAAAAAAAAGAAAAAAAAAAAGAGAATTCCCCGAGAAGCGCAGGAGGAGCCCCAGATGTCCTGGCGGGTGCGGGGACATCCCCGCAGCCCCCCCGAAGCGCCTGCGGCTTTAAGCGGGCGGCGGTGACCGCCCGGCCCCGATACGAGCGAGCCAGGCTGGCGCCAGCGGGATGGAGCCGCCGATTATCGCCCCTGCGGCTCCCGGAGAGCGGGGAAACTCCGCGGGAAGGGAAAAAAAAAAACAATAAAGAGAAAAGGCTTTTTACGCACAAGTGGAAGCGCTGGTTCCGAGAGAGGGGGGGGATGCCCGGAGGGGACCCCGGACCAGGCGCGTCCCCCCGGGCATCCCCGCAACGCCGGGGCAGCGCTGCCCGCGAGGGCTCGGATAAAGGCAGGAAGGGGTCAGAAACCCCGAACCCCCAAATCGGGGGCTGTTTGTGGCCGGGGGGACCCAACGCGCCGCCGCTCACCTGGCCCACAGAGGCGGCTGAAGTGGTAGGGGTTGCAGCAGACCGTGGGTCCGTCGGCGACGCCGAAGCTCTGGCACTCGCAGAGGGGCTTCAGCTCGGCGGGGTGCTGCAGGTCGGGCCAGCGGAACAATTTGCCCAGGAGGAGGTGCGGGGGCGCCGCCAGGCCCCCCAGGCGCACCTCGGTGCGGGCCACGAGGACGCAGCCGCCGGGCATCCCCCCGCGGGACTCCACCGCCTCCAGCAGGCTGTCCAGCGAGCGCTCCTTCAGCCGCTTCAGCAGCGAGTAGGTGACGGCCTTCAGCTCCTGCTCCAGCACCAGCAGCCGCGCCCGCGCCTCCCGGCCCCGCCGCTCCGGGGAGCCGCCGTCGGCCGCGCCGTCGGGTCCGGGGGCGGCGGCCGGGGGAGGCTGGGGGCCGCCCGGCTCCCGCTCCGAGAAGAGGCAGCAGGTCACGGTCCGGCCGTCGCTCTCCGTTGCGGAGCCGGGAGCTCGGAGCCGGGCCCCGCGCCGCTCCGCCATGGGGTCCCCGCGCGGCGCCGCCTCGCCCGCCGCCCCGCGCCGCTCCTCCGCCTCCCGCAGCAGCAGGCTGCGCGCTACCGCGCGGAGCTCCGCCGAGGGGCTTTTCTCCGCGATCTTGCAGCTGCCGGTGGCTCCGAGGTCGTGGCCGCTCCTGGCGCTCCCATCTCCGCCGTCCCTGTCCGGAATGACGCGGCTCCTCCAAAGTCGCCGCACCAGCCCTGAGCGTTTGGACCTGAACATACGACCCGCGGGCGGCCGGGGGTCGCGTCGCTCTCCGCCGCCCCCCGCCCTCCTCCGCGGGGCTCCTCGCTCCGCCGCCGGCTCTATCTCATCGCAGCCCCGGAGCAGCCCGGAGTCCCCGCGGCGCTGCTGCCCAGCGGATCTCGGACGGCCCGCGGCGGGGCCGCACCATGGGGGGGGCGGCGGGGCGGCGCGGGCATAGACGGCGCCGCGGGGGCCGCTCCCGTGGCGGCGCTGGGGCTCGGGCGCGCCGCGCCGTGCCCTACATCGGCTGCCAACGCGGGCCCGGGCGGGGAGCGGCGGGGGCGAGGGCCGGGGGGAGCCCGGGGCAGCGCTCGGCTGCGCACCGCGGCCGCTCCACCATACAAGGTGGGGAGGAGCGGGGAAGCGCTCCCGGCGCGGGGGTGCCGCCCGGCGGGGAACCGGCGCCGGGGGCCGCTCGGAGGCGTCGGATCCCTTCAGCCAAAAATAGTATTTAAAAAAAAAAATAAAATAAAATAAAAAAAAAAAATTAAAAAAAAAAAAGGAGGAAAAAAAATTAAATCAGAAAGGCGAAGACGAAGCAGCAGCAGAGGCAGCAGCGCAGGCCGGTTGTCAGCGCGTCCCTTGTCCGCATCGCAGGGCGCGGCCCCGGTCCGGCGGGTCCGTGCGCGGCTCCCGGGGCCGCCGCCGCCGCCCGCTCGCGCCCGCCCGCCCCTCGCCGGCTTTTGTGTGGCCGGGGCGCGCGCGCGGGGCCCCTCGCGAGCGGCGCCGCCATTGGCTGCCGCCCATCATGTGCCAGTCTAGACACTCCGGCGGCTCCGCGCGGCACCGGCCCTTGCGCAAACACCGGCTCGGGTTTCCGACCGCTTAAAGCGCCCCGCGCCGCCCCGCGCCCGCCGCTCCCGCCCGCCGCCGGCCCCGCTCGGCCCCGCGCCGCCGGCGGGCGGGATGAGGCTGGGGTGGGTGGGGGGATCGCCCCGCGGGGAGCGGCGGAGCGGGGCGGGGGGGCGCGGCGGCAGGGGGCGGTGTGAAAGTAGGTCACGGCAGCGCGGGGGTTAACGCGCCCCCCCCGCGGGCCGCGCGCCGGACACACCCCCGCGATGTATCAACTTGTCCGCCGTGGCAAAAGTTCAGGCCCGGCGCGCTCCCATTGGCTGGCGGCCGCGTGACGCGCGCCGCCGCCGCCTCTCATTGGTCGGCGCGCGGCGCCGGCCCCGCCCCGCTCCCACCCCGGCGTGGCCGTGAATGAACGGCGGCCCCGGCGCCGCGCGGTCCCCGCGCCCGCCGCCACCCCGGGAACGGGAACGGGGAACGGGGAACGGGGGCAATGCGGGGACACGGAACCGCCCGGGGCCGCCGGCAGCGCCGCCGGGAGCCGGGGGAGCGGCGGCATCGTGTCCCGCCCCGCGCGGCCGCAGAGACGGAGTGCCCTTGGGAAGCGGCACCCCCTGGGTGGGATCCGTGCCAAATAACCCTTCCCCGAATAGAGGATAAATAAATAAATTGCCATAAAACAGCCATTCCCACCCCCCGGGACGGCTGTGCCCATCCTCGCTCCATCCCCAGGGAAGTTCCCCCACCCCTGGGATGGATCGGTGGGAACTTGCTGGAGGAAGAGCTCGGGGCCAGCCTGGAGACTTCGCTAATGAGCGAAAATTAATCTGGGCAATTAAGCCCCCAGCAGTTGAACAGTTAAGGGAAAAAACACCCAAACCCAAACCAATGAAATTATTTCTACCAACAGATCCTGGACAACCTGGATGTTCGTAGTTTTCCTCTTGGAATCTTTTGGGTGATACCTGAATGCTTCTGTCCACATTTCTGTCCACATTTCCCCAAACCTGCCCTAAGTCACCCAAGAACATAATTTAAATCTGCTGGATGAAGACTACCATTATTTTTTTTTACAGCAAACTTAATCAATGTAACATCAAATACTCCACTTAAAATCCCTAGGTGTGTGCCACCAACGTCTGCACCAGTATAAACCCAGAATGCAAATAAGCCTTTTGATTTTGGGGTCACTTCTGACCTGTAGGACCAAGAGCAAAGCTCCTTTTTGGGGTTTAGGAAATGTGCAGCTTGCCTGGTTAAAAAATATAAAAACTCATAGAAAACCTGTGAGGGCCTTGCTGCCTCTGCCACTGCTCAGCTCTCACACCTGCACCACGGTTTGCACTGAAGCCACCCCACTGTGGGCAGGAAAATGCCTTTGTTTCACAGGGAAAAGGCACAAAAGGGCTACAGAGAAATAAATTCGGCTTCAGACATGGAAGTAGAAACTGGGATTTTGTGGATCTCATGGAATCATGGAGTGGTTTGGGTTGGAAGGGACCTTAAATCCCATTTGGTTCCACCCCTCACCATGGGCAGGGACACTTTCCACCATCCCAGGTTGCTCCAAGTCCCATCCAGCCCGGCCTTGGACACTTCCAGGGATGGATCTCCAGCCCTGGCAGGATCCCTGCCCATCCTGAGGCTGCTCCAGAGACGTTCCAACACTTGTTTAAAGTCCACATGGATCACCCTGCCCTTCATGACCCCAGCATTCACCTCCCTAAACGCAGCTGATGCTTTTCCTTCCAACACTGTCTTTCCAAGCTGTCACCCAAATTACAATACATCCCAAATATGCAATTACCAACATTTAAATATATATAAATCTTAAACATAGCACTGCCAGAGCTAAGAATAGGTCATTATTCCAACAAGCAACGTCTCACCGCTCATCCAACGCTCTATAATCATGGAGTGTGCAATATGGCAGGAAGAACAATGGGGCTTTCATGGGCTCTGGAGCAGCTGAGCATCTCCACGGGCACAGGTATGCAGGATTCCACCCGGAATGCCATCCATCCCAGCTCCTGCAACAACAGCACATTGTTCCTGCCCCTACGTGGGCAGCAAACACAGAGCCCTCGATTGTGCCCGTCACAATGCACGTATAATTTATAGTAATGTTGGTTATTAAAGGATTTCTAGTGATTAGCAGCAATGTGCTCTTTCACTGCCTTTTATTTTATTTTTTTACCCTCCTCCCCCTTTTTTTATTTTATTTTTTTTTTTTTTGCCTGTCATAATAACAAACATTCCTGGGAGATGCTCTGGAACACATCCTATAGGTCTTGGCAGAGAAGCTTTTGAAATCCTGCCAGTGTTATCTGCCATGGATCTCCCAGGTACGACAGAAAGCCAAACCCTCCTGGGTCCAAGAGGACCGTGGGTGGCCAGGAGGGCACCAACCTCTTCCCAAAGCCAAACTGCAGCTGGGATGGGGAAAAAAGGGGCACAAGGACCAGCCCTGCCATTGCCAGCACCCTCAAAGGCATCAGTAGAACCCAAACCCCAACTGTGGCACTCGGCAAGGAAAATGAATATCATCATTTGCTGCTTTTTTTATTTTTAATCTTTAGTATTTGAAACATTCCTGGTCAAAAAGAAGAATGCAGGGGTTAAAACACAAAATGAATAATTGGCACTTAAATAATGTTGCAGGTTATTTTAATGCCCTGAAAATGGGGGCAGATGGGGACCCCCAAAGGGTGGGGAGGGCTGGGGGACACATTGCACCCCCTTTTCCCCCAGGAATGGGGGCTCAGAGTGTCTGAGCCCAGCCAGAGAACCACAAACCTGCTGCGCCAGAGCCAGGGGCTCTGCCAAAAATGAAAATGCCTCATAAAATCCTGCTGGTTTTGCTGGAAGCTGATTTTGAAAGGAACCAGAGAAAAAAGGTTTTGACAACATCAGAATGTCCCGTTTCCTTTGTTTTCGTGACATTGCCATGATTTTCCAGTTCAAACTGACTTTTCATTTTACTCTTGCAAATGTTATACCCTGTGTGGTAACACACTGTGATAGGACCTTGGACCCTCTTCAAAATGGAAAAAGCTAAAATCAGAACGAGGCGTTTTGATAAATCCAAAGTATATAAAAAATTAGGTTTGAAGAGTTTTTCTCCATGGAGAATTTCCCAGCTGCTGGACTCCACACTCCCAGACCTTCTTGGCACCTTGAAACCCTTCGTGCAGAGATGTGATCTCACCTCAGCCCCTCAGCCTGCGGCCCCATCCTGGAGGAGCTGCAGCCTTGGCAAAACCCTTCCCATGGGATGGAACCACACTCTGCCAACTCTCCTGGGGCATAAAATCATGGAATACTTTGGGTTGGGAGGGACCTTAAAACCCATCCAGTGCCACCCCTGCCATGGCAGGGATACCTCCCACTGTCCCAGGCTGCTCCAAACCCTGTCCAGCCTGGCCTGGGACACTTCCAGGGGCAGCCCCAGGTGCTCTGGGCACCCTGTGCCAGGTCCTGCCCACGCTTAAAGGGAAGAATTCCTTCCCAATATCCATCCATCCCTGCCCTCTGGCAGTGGAAGCCATTCCCTGTGTCCTGTCCCTCCATCCCTTGTCCCCAGTCCCTCTCCAGCTCTCCTGGAGCCCCTTCAGGCTCTGAGTTTTCCCTGGAGCCTTCTCCAGGTGAACATTCCCAGCTGTCCCAGCTTGGCTCCAGAGCAGAGGTGCAGCATCACCCCCAGTGTGAACCTGGGCCATCAGTGCAGGACCCTCTAGCCAGGCCATGGCCAGCTCAGTGCATTTACATCCCAGCCCAGGGACCAGTTTTGCTCTGGCTCCTTTCCTCCAGCTGGGATCAAAGTTTCCCCATCCATCGATCCCATCCGAATCCCACGGGATCTGTGCTGAGGCTGCATCTGCTGCCCTGGGGATGAAACTGGGGCCACAGCAGCCAAATTGTTTAGGGATGGATTGAAATGAAATATCCTCCAAAACTCATCACAGTCAGGAAGGAGAAAAAAGAGGCAAAATCCGACAGAAATTGGCCACATGCTGCGTTTCACCAGGAATTAAAGTGAACGGGTTAATGGAAACTCCGCAAGGCAGGAGCTGCTGAATTTCCAGGCTTTTCAAGGCCCTTCCCACGAGTATCTGCTGTGGGTGGGGACAAGCTGACTCACAGTTTCCAGGGCTGTAGTAACATTTCAACACCCCGGCACTCCAGCCTTGGGGACTGATGGCAAAGAGCACATTCCCAGCAGAGTGGTTGGGAAGCTTTTTGACAAAATGTTTGCTTGGGTCAGAAAATGTCACTTTGGCAAAACCAGAATTTATTTTTTTTTGTTTTGTTTTTTGGTAGCAAAGTACCAGTTTCCACAAAATGTTGCTTGGAAAAGTTTTCTGGGAGCAAGCCTGTGTTTCTAGTCAAAGCCACAGAGGTAAAATCATCTCCCCAAAGGTCCTTGGGGTGGGTGATGGCATCCATCCGTGCTGGTCCCATCCCAGGAATGGTCCCTTGCTTGGAGCAGGGACATGGATTCTTCAAATCCTTTCTAAGTGGAGCTGGGCCAATTTGTAAAATATGATGAAGCAGTTACTGAGGGGGAAAGAGTCTGACTTTAGCACTGGAGATGAGAGCCTTGATCTGAGATGGGGAATATCGGGTTCAGTTCCCTGCTTTGGCTCAGGACAAACAAGGATTGAAGCACAAGTCAGGCCAGTGCCACGAGTACAGGATTATCCCCTGTGCTCTGCTCTCATTTTTAGGAAAACAAACTGAAGCCATCCCAGAAAAGCCCTGCTGCAATCCAAGGAAAGCACTGGTGTCTTGGGGCTTGTAGCACAGGAGGAGTGCCTTCATCCAAACACAGTGCCAGCCTCCAGAGAGAAAAGTGGGGCTTTTCTCCTGAATAAAAGATTAAATTCCATTTTTCCCATGGCAGAACAAGCCAGGGGCACAGGGTCAGTCACAGGGTGAAACACAAAGCAGGAGAAGCATCTCCTGTCTTTCCCAGTGGTGCTGAAAATCCCATCTGGGAAGTCCAATCCTCTCTGAGCAGCCTTGGATGCCTCCAGGAGATGCAGGCTCAGCTCAGCAAAGCAGCAGAGGATGAAGGGCTCCAGGAGGGGTGCCCAGGCTGCCCTTGGCTGTGGCATGGAAAGGTGATCTGTGAGCACAGGGCTGCCAGCAGAGCTCCCAGTGCCCCTCCTGCTGCCCCTGACTGGGGTTCTCTGAGCCCTTCTGAACTGATGAGCAAAGGGAATGAGCTTGGAGAGGATGAAGGCATTGATTGCTGAGCCTCAGCCTGGTGCTTTATCCAGGAGGACTTCTCACCTCGTGGCATTGGGAACTCCAGTGGATCCCACGGTGGGGTGAGAAGAGGAGGGGATGGTGCAAGATCCTCCTGAAGGGAGCCCACAGGAAAGCTGGAGAGGGACTTTTTACCAGAGCCTGGAGTGACAGGACAACGGGGAATTGATTAAAACTGATGGAGAGCAGTGTTGGGTTGGATATTAGGAAGGAATCCTTCTCTGTGAGGGTGGGCAGGCCCTGGCACAGGGTGCCCAGAGCAGCTGGGGCTGCCCCTGGATCCCTGGGAGTGTCCAAGGCCAGGCTGGATGGGGCTTGGAGCAGCCTGGGACAGGGGAAGGTGTCCTGCCCATGGCAGGGGGTGGGACAGGATAAGATTGAAGATCCCTTCCAACACAAACCAGAATCTGGGATTCTCTAAGATGAAGGGGATGGGGAGGAAAAGTCACCTTCAGTAACTCCAAAAACAGTGCAGCCTCTGAGGCTCCTGCAGGAGAGAGATGCACATGCTGAGTCCAGCCTCTGTCTGCATGGGAATTTGGGAATCTGGGAATTTGGGAATTTGGACCATCTCCCTCAGCCTCAATCCTTCCTTCCCCAGCCTCAGAAGGACCAGCAGCCCCTAAACCCCTCCTGTCCTGCTGTGGCTACAGGAGCCCAGCTCTGTCACATGAAGCAGCTGCCCTGCTCAGATGGGAAGGGAAATACAACCAGAGGACTCATCCAGAAATCACACCCCCCTAACAAACAGCAGGAGTTTGTCCTCCTATCACCTTTTATTCAGCAGCTTGTGGAGACAGCCTGCCTCTCTGGAGCCTTTTCCAGGCAGATAACACCCAGTTCTGAAAATGCCCTTTACGGTCTCGTTGGCCTGGCTTTGGTGAATTGTCATTTTTGAGCTGGAAAGGGACTATTTAAGTAAGAAAAACAGCTCTGTGTGCTGCCACCACGCTGATCCAGCAACAAACTGTATAATATGCCAAGCCCAGTGTCCTGAAAAAAAATAAATCTCCCCCTCTCCATGTTTACCCATACAATTTGCAAACACAAAACTGGAAGTTCCCCAGGGGGTTAGGATTAAAAAAAGGATTATTCTATTTGGAGCTGCTCCAGAAAGCAAAGGGTGTATATATAAATGTATATGTTTATGTCCAAAATGGATTTTAATTGATGTTTGCTGTGTCCAGTGGTGCTCTGCTAGAAGCAGGAGCTAAAAACACGGTGAGGCTGGAGGAGAAGGAAGGTTGAGGAAGACACCAAAGCAAATCTGAGAAAGGTCAGCCCTAAATGGCAACCTGTCCATTTTTGCTGTAGTTTGCTCTCCTATTTATGATGGTATTTTCTGGGAAGAGCTGGCCAGAGCCAACTAGGGCAGGCTTGTAAAAAGATAATTTTTCTCCCTTAGAAAACACAAAGACAGACAGACTGGGCTGCTGGCTTTTCTCCCTGCCCAAGATCTGCTGCCCTGGGCAATTTGCTCTGTTGCAGCAGCTCTTTGCTGGAGTGAGTGGCGTCTGGGCAGCTTCAGAGCAGACGCCAGTCACTCCAGTAAAGAGCTGCTTACCACAGCTCTGGTAAATATTTTCTGCAGTGGTGCAGCAGCGTCTCACAGAGCAGCACTGTTATTTCGTAGGCATCTCCAATAATAACTCCGAGAGAAGCAGCCACAAGACATTAGCAAAAGCTGCTGCCGCTGACCAAAACTTTGGAGAAGCAGGAACAGAAGTGGGGAGAGAATAGAAATAGGGACTGAGTCACTGGCTGGAGAGGCAGCAAGGGAAAATTGAAAAAGACAGGCTGCTAAAGCTGGTCCTGGGACATGGCTGCTGGGCTGATGCTTCCCCAAATTTCTCACAGCCTCTAAATGGGGATATGAAAATCTTTATGGGAAAAAGAGAATATTGGCTTCCCTGTTTTGAGTCTGGACCAAAGGTAGCCAGAGGCACTCGCTGCTGAAGTACCAAAGCTACATCTCTTTTTGTGTTGAAACTGCCTTTTGAGTGTCCCTGCTGTGCAGGATCCCCAGGGCTGCTTTTCCAGCAAAAAGCAGGATTAGGGAGGAGAGGAGCTGACCCTGAAGTCGTTGGCACCGCTGGGTGTTACTGAGAGCAAATCACCCTTAAGCAGACACCAGGACAGAGTTTGGTCCAGCAAAGAGCCAGTTTCAACACCCAGCACAGGAGCAGGCTTTGCTGGGAGGGCAGATGGTGCCTGGAAGCCAGTCAGGTCTCCAGAGGATCTTCTCCACTCCATTGCCACACCATGGAATGAGCAAACCCCTCTCTGAGCTGGCACCCCTGGGGCCCTTCTGCTCCTCAAACTCTGCTGTGAAGCCACGTCTGTCCAGGAAAACGCTGGCTCTGACATTCCAGGCTGTTGGGAGAGGATGAGGAGCAGCAGCTCCTTCCCCAAGGCTCTGAAGGTGCCAGCAGCTCCTCTCCCTGCCTGCCAGCACAGCCACTCGTGGGCATGTTGGGCAGCTCTGGGGTGCAGGTGCCCTCTGCAGAGCCCTTTCCATCCTCTTGGAGGAAAACCTCGGGGATTTCCAGAGCTGGACTTGCATTTCTGACACTCAGCCCTTCTGCTGGTGTTTTGGTGTAGCACCTCTGTGACCCCAGACAGTCCCAGCTGCATTCTGACCTTTATTTACCTCCTGAGGAGGGTGGAACAACCTCACTGCCCAGCCTTCCCAAAATCCAGCCTGTGCTGGACCCAGCCTGGCTCAGGGATGTCAAACTGACCTGGGGTGAGAACGAGAGGATGGAGCACTGAGCAGGCACTTGATACAAAAGGGATTTTACAGAAATGAGTGGGGTTTAGTTCCCAGCCTCTTTTCATTCAGCTGGTAAATGATGGATGCAGAACAGCAGAGAGAGAGAGAGGAGTGTGGAGAGCCCAGCTGAGGGACTGCAGGAACCAAATTCTTGTCCCACTTTTCATGGGACCTTCCCTCTCCTCACTGAGCTCCACCAGCCCCGTGGTAGAGACAGCAGCTGCTCAGCACCAGCTCAGGACAAGGGAAAAAAGACAATAATGTCCCCAAGTCAGGGTAGGACAAAATTTTTGGCTGCAAGTCCTGAAGCCACCTGCAGCTGAGGCTGTGCCCATGGCAGTGACAGTGGCCCAGTGTCACCCCTGTCCCTGTGCTCTCCAGACAGGAGGGACACCTGCAGCAGGACAGAGGGACATCCCAACAGGAGCTGTTCCCATCAGCATTAGCCAAACAACAAACACTCCTCGTGAGGCCATAAAAAGCCAGGGTGGCATTTTTATTAGCTGAGGTTTCCTCTTTTCTTTCTTTTTTTTTTTTTCTTTTTCTCCTTTTTTATGGCTTTATCCACAAATGCTGAGAGCCAGAGGGAATTATTTGTTACTTACATTAAAGCAAGAAGCCCTCAGACCACAGCACTACAACCACTCCCCATATCATTATTTTCTTCTTTTTGGATTTATATGAAGTTCATTATTAAACCTGAGCTAACACAGACATCCTAACAAGGCACCCAGTGCTAATAACTGCTAAACAGCATTATTAATTATTGTAATTACAGCATTTAATTGATGATATTAAAGAGAATACTTGCCTACTTTTCCAACAACAGCAAAAAATAATCCACAAATGTAGCTTATTAACAATAATTCTATTCTTATTGGTAAAACTATTGTTAGATTTCAAAGACAGCAAGTTTGGTGTATAAACAGCACCAAAAAAGCATAAAAAAATGGCTCATGCTGGGATGCTGGGGCACGTTCCCAAACTCTGGAGTCACTTAGCTGGGATGGGAATGGAGGGAGATGGGCAAAACGAGGAATTCTGTCCCTGAAACCCGGCAGCAGCAGCACCAGTGGCTTTTAGGAGAGGCATAAATCAATATATTCCCTCCCAACAGTGCAGGCAGGCCCATGCAGGCCTGGGGAGCCAGGATCACCTCTCCAAAGGGTGCTGCTGTGCAATAAGTGGGAATGGGAATGGCAGGAAGCATCTCCAGACTCCCCTGTGGTGAGCTGTGGGTCCAGTACAGGGTTGGGATCCTGGGACAGGCTCTGTCCTCAGTGCCCCTTGTAAAGCTCAGTGGAATTATTCACGCTGAGCCCAGACACCCAAACGGCCGCATAAACACCGAGCTGCGCTTTTAATTAAAGATGTGCCGAGATAAAAAGCTGCACAAACCAATTTTCAACAATTAAAAGCAATATTAGAGGCGTTTGTCTCCCCGATCTGCATGTGTCCTGAGCAGCTGGGGAGCCTTGCTGGTTTTTACCATTGTCAGGAGATTTTGCAGCGATTCCCTGTGCAGGATGAGCCCGCGTCCAGACGTCTCTTTGCTCCAAAGAGTTAAGATTTCACTTGTCAGGCTGTTTTTGTTTCTATTCACATGTCAGTGCCTGTCATTTATTTAGTCAATGGGACATGTCCAAGGGATGGAGACAGACTGGGTTAGTCATTCTGACCGTGGGTCGCCAGTCACTGCAAACTGCCTGAGGTCATTTCCAAAAGCTCCAGGAACAATGAGAGGGAAGCTGGGCCCGGGAGACCTGCAGGAAACGCCGCGGAGATTAAAGACAGAGATAGTCCTTTGCAAAAGTACACTGGAGGAATGTTCCCTATGTTCTGTCAACAGAGTTTCTTCCTCGCTCAAGACTGTCTATTTTAAGTCTGAGCTCGCACCAAAAATGGAAATCCTTGCTCAATGGCTATCAGTGGATCTTGGGTTTCTGGGGCTGCCTCAGCCGAGGAAATGAACCCTCCAGCTCGGCTGGAGCAGCTTCAAACAATCCCTCCTTGCAGCAGCTCTGTGCTGAAGGACGGAGCTGGAGCCACGGTACTGCCCTGCTGCCCGTGAGCATCGTCCCCACGGGGTCCCCACAGAGCCCAGAATCCAGAAGGGGCCAGCTTGGAAGGGACCTCTGGTGGGGACATCTCCAACATCCCCACCCGAGCAGGGTCGTGCCAGAGCTCCTGGTGCAGGATTGCATCCCCAGCCAGAGCACTGGGAATGGCATCCCAAACCAGAGCACTGGGAATGGCATCCCCAACCAGAGCACTGGGAATGGCATCCCCAGCCAGAGCACTGGGAATGGCATCCCAAACCAGAGCACTGGGAATGGCATCCCCAACCAGAGCACTGGGAATGGCATCCCCAGCCAGAGCACTGGGAATGGCATCCCAAACCAGAGCACTGGGAATGGCATCCCCAGCCAGAGCACTGGGAATGGCATCCCAAACCAGAGCACTGGGAATGGCATCCCCAGCCAGAGCACTGGGAATGGCATCCCAAACCAGAGCACTGGGAATGGCATCCCAAACCAGAGCACTGGGAATGGCATCCCAAACCAGAGCACTGGGAATGGCATCCCCAGCCAGAGCACTGGGAATGGCATCCCCAACCAGAGCACTGGGAATGGCATCCCAAGCCTCAGCAGGGCTGCCAGGACCAGCCCAGGCTCCGTCCACACTTCCAGGACACTCTCCTGCTTTAGGGAAGGGACTGGAAAGGGAGTGCTGAAACACGACCATAAATATTTGCTGCAGCATCTTGGGCTGAGCTCAAGCCCCGTGACTGCAGATTTGGGGGAACGGGAAATTCCTCTGGCAGCCAGCTGGGCCTCAGTGCAGAGCTGAAACACAAGAGCAGTTTGAGGTGCAGAGATGAACTTTTTGCTTTTTAAGCAGAATAGGCCAGGCTGCCCTCACTTAACACATCAGGTACCTCTGGGTGTTTTGGAAAACACTAATAACAACCACATGATTGGTGTAAAACGCTGCCTTTTCCATCCACACTATTGTTTTCAGATAAATACATTCCATCTAGATTTTTTTTTCCCTGTCCTGACTTTCTGCATGTGGCTTCTGCATCTCAGGAAGATGGGAACGGGGGTTTGACCACCGTGGTGGCCCAGGAGGAGCCACTGGGCTTGGGAGTTAGGGATGGGGGCTAAACCCTGCCCTTGGTGAGCCAGAGCTATGGGACAGGGATGGAAGGGTGAGGAAAAGGAGCTGCACAGTAGATCTGTAGTAGTTTTTCTAGGGGAAAGCAGAAAATGCATTTTTTAGAACACAAACATCACACACGCACACAAACACACGCACGAGAAAACCCAAATTCCTCAGCGTGGTATTTATGAAGCCACTGGGAGACACGATACAGGCCAGCCCTGAGAGATTTCTCCACGTGTTGTTAAAGATTCAAATTACAGAGCAATTTTGAGCCTTTGAAGACGCTGGAGTGGGCACTGTGAGCCCGGGGGCTGCTCGGGGCAGGGTCTGTCTGCGCTGCGGACGGAGATAACGCAGAGCCAGGAATGACGGAGGCACTGGGGGAATTGGCTCTGCCTGCAGATAAGGGAAGCATCCTGCTTTGAGCAAGGGGTAAACAACTTTTAATACACAAGTGACTTATCTGGAGAGTCCCACGGGAGGAAGTGGCCGAGGCTCCACAGGCACATTTGTGTGGTGTGACACGGCGGGGACACGACACGGCCACAGCACCCGGGGGGTTTGGGGAAGCCAGAGGGGTTTGGGGAGCTCAGGGGGGGTTTGGGGAAGCCAGAGGGGTTTGGGGAGCTCAGGGGGGTTTGGGGAACACAGAGGGGTTTGGGGAGCTCAGGGGGGTTTGGGGAGCACAGAGGGGTTTGGGGAGCCCAGAGGGGTTTGGGGAACCCAGAGGGGTTTGGGGAGCCCAGAGGGGTTTGGGGAACCCAGAGGGGTTTGGGGAGCACAGAGGGGTTTGGGGAAGCCAGAGGGGTTTGGGGAAGCCAGAGGGGTTTGGGGAGCACAGAGGGGTTTGGGGAGCCCAGAGAGGTTTGGGGAGCCCAGAGAGGTTTGGGGAGCCTGGCTGCTCATGGGTGCTGGGGGTAAGGCTCAACCAACTTGCAAAAGGTGATGGAGAGAGATGGATTTGTCTCCAGGAGAGGATCCAGGGCTCCTGGTCCACAGGTGGCCTCGTGGTTGCACAGGTAGGGACTGAGCCACCCAAATGAAAAATCACAGAACAGATGGGCAAAATCAGAAAGACTCCAAAAAGAGACTTTAACGCTCTTTTTAAACAAAAACCTGCCAACACCAATCGTTTCCCCCACGAATAATCTAGAACACTGGATAAAATTCAGGTGTGTTTTCATTGATAATGGCAGGAAAGCACTCCCGAGCTGGAGACAACATCTCCCAGTTGTTTCATCACAGCTGGAGAAGGCTGGGTGTCTCCTGATGGCAGGGTAAGATTTGGGGAGAAACCAGGAGATGCCAGGCACTCCCTCGTGCTCCCTGTGTGGCTGCAGGGCTCATCCCCGAGCTCTGCCACCACTCCCAGGTGGCAGCCGGGGGACACGGCCCAGGGCTCGGCCCTTTGAGGTTTTTTGGGAGAGGAGCTGGAGTCAGGAGGGAGCAGGAAGAGCTGCTCTCCAGTTGAGAGCCTGATTTATGGCTGAGGCCTCAGGCAAATCCCTTACTGGCTTTGTGGTTTCATTTCCCCATCTCTACAATCTCTTTCACGGGTCATGTGTGAGGGGGAATTAACAGTCAAACTTTGTTTTTAATAAATATTTAAAGAGTTGTCTCGTGTTTTATGGATATTTCTGAATGATCTTCCTGCCCTTGCAGAAGGGTCTCTCCCTGCCAGCTCTTTAATCCAGCTCCTCTCCCTGGCGTGGAGCGATGCCTCTGCTGCAGATTTGGGCTTTCATTGAGTAACAATTAAGCTGCCTCAGTTAAATGTAAAGGCATGTGAAGAAAGTTTTCTGCTGCCAGATCAGCGCTGGGTGCCAGCAGCAAGCTCAGCTGATGGGTTCCTCTGCAAAAACCCAGCTAAAGCAGCACCCAGCACCCAGCAAGGAGCTCTGAGTGACCCCCAGCGCACCAAAATTCCCCATTTATGTGTGAAGCATGAGTAAAACTCTGTTTTCAGCAGCCCAGCGTGATTTGGAAGTGAAAGCACAGGCTTGGAGCTCCTCTGAGCTGAGGCCACTGGAAATTCAGTGTGGGTTTGACCCCAGCACTATGCCACGCTTTAGTCTCTGCCTGTTTATTGTTAAACTCATTAAAACCATCGGGGGTTTTGCATCTTAAAAGTGTTTTCTGACTTCATAAAAATATGTGAATGCTTAAGAAAGAATCTGTGTGCAACTGTATAAATAGTGACTAATGAGGAGGAATTCTGTGCTGTTCAAAGGGAGGGAAAGGAGCTGTGGGGTAATGAGTTAATTTAACTCCAGCCTACCTGGTGCCCAGCTCGCCCTCCCTCAGACCTGGCTGTGATGGGCCCTGTGCCCCTCCACCCAGATGAGTGATTTTATACAAAAAATTCAAAATTAGCTGTCTCAGACGTGCCCCAGCACAAGGTTGGTCACTTCATTTCAATATGGATATGGAATTTCAATGAGAAGAAATTCAAAGAATTTCAGAATGAAGCGTTTTGACTCTTTGGGTTGAAATCATCTCCATTTCTAATTGACACTTCATTCTAATTTTAAAACTAAAATTTGGAGAGCAAATCCACCCATCCATTCAACCAATAGTTTTGTTCAAGTCTTCATTTCCCAGAAAATAATTTGGTTTATTCAGAACTAGAACAAAAATTTGCAACTGCCAACGATCCACTTTCATCCCAGATTTTATGTAATAAACTTTCTGGAACTGCTGGAAGTCGAAGATGTCATTAAGCAGATACCTTGTACTGTCACCAGGATTCATGGAATTCCCCAAACTCATCCCAGGTTTCAGCAGCCTTGTTCAGGGGATGTTTACAGCTTATTCTCCTCTTGCAGAATGATCCCAAGCTCTAAACCTGCTGGGAGGAGCTTTGCTGTCTGTCACAGGGGCACATGCTGAAATATGGCAGTGAGAAAAGGCAGCGGCGCTCGGAGCACTGCACAATCCCAGCGGAACGAGGCACGTGAGGGATATTTTATATTTAGGCAGAGGAGGGGGAAGGCAGGAGCTGGATGATGCTGGGCTTTTCACGATAAAGAACACTTCTCCCTGCCATGGGAAAAGTTCCATGCTGTATTTTCCTGAGGAACAACTGTCTCCTGTGTTTCCCACCAGGTTGCTTATGGTACAAAGCTGGAGCAATCCTACTTCCCCTCTCCACATCCTTGACATCCCACATGGCTTTACTTGCCAGGGAAGAAGACTTGGAAAGCATAAACAAAACCCCACAACATCAGCTGCAAAAAGAAACAACTGGCTTAATGGCTGTACTTGATGAATGGACTTTGGATTGGATTGGGAAGGAATTCCTGGCTGTGAGGGTGGTGAGGCCCTTGGCACAAGGTGCCCAGAGAAGCTGGGGCTGCCCCATTCCTGAGAGTGTCCAAGGCCAGGCTGGAGCAACCTGGGACAGTGGAAAGTGTCCCCACCCCTGGCAGGAGTGGAATGGGACGAGCTTTAAGGTCCTTTCCAACCCAAACCATTGTGGGATTCTGTGATTGTAAACAATTCCAACCTCATCCTCCCTGAGGTGAGAGGTCTCCTTTAACCTTCACAGTCCCTGGAAGAAGAGCCTGTTCCTGTCTGCCTGTTCCTGGGTGTTGTTTTCACCTGGATCTTCTGTCCCTCCTGTGCCCCTGCTCCACCTTCTCCCCGTGTCTGAGCTCTGGCTGAGCTGAGGAACCAGCAGTGCTGATCAAACCAACAGCAGAGGGGAGCAGAAGGAGTGCACTGGGTCCAAAATGAGGAGCCCCACAAAACCTCAGGTTTAAGAGAGAGGGAAATGTTCCCCTGCAGTGCTGGACCTGGTGCAAGTCTCAGTGCCCAGCACACAGCCGGCCAGCGGCGATGGGAATTCACGGATCCCGCTCCTTCCCAGGGAATGAGCACTCGGATCCCATCAGGAACAGACTGTGCTGCTGCCTGGGAAGCTCCCCTTGGATTCTCTCTGAACGCTGGAAGCAGTGACTTGGCCAGGAACAGACTCATTTTCGGCAGTCAGTCACATTTCGTCCCCAAATGCTCTCTCTGTCCCTGGGCTTGACCTCAGCACCCTCCTCCTGCCAGGGCTGCTCTGTCCTGGGTCTCCTCTGCTTCATGTGAGAAGGTGGAACAATGCAGCTCTCTGAGCACCCCTCCAGCACGGAGGAGTTGGACATTGTTTTCTTTTCCTGTTTTGTTTTGCATGGAATAACTCCCCTCTATGGAGTCACTTCGGCTCCAGAAACAGACTATTAATAAACTGAACTGCTTTGGGGAGCCCACGCCAAACGCTGGCCTTAGAGGGGAAAAAATAAAATCTACAATTGCACAGAGCCTTTTCATCCCTGTGAACCTTCTGAGGGACACGTGGTGATTATCCACCACGTCACCACGTCAGTGCTGGCTCTGGGAGCCACCACAGCCCCGCCTGCCCGTGCTGGCCCTGGCTGAATTTCTCTAAGCTGGGGCTCTTTGGTGGCTTCCATCAGTTTTGTTTCATGAATTAATGGTCCTACAAAGGGGACAAGGGTGGTTAAGGCACAGGGAGCTCAGCAGGAGGAGGAAACAGTGCTTTGGTATCAAAGGTTTCTCTGCTGGACTCACCAGGTTCTGCAGAACGTAAACTTTAGGTTTTAAAAAGAAAACCAGCTCCATTATTTGGGAGCATATTATCTGAGGCCCAATTCAAGCAGCCAATGAGGATAAAAACACAATTAAGTCTGTGCTCCCCATTCAATGTTAAATCTTATTCCAGGCACAAGATCAGACTCTCAGGCCACTTTGGATAAAACCAAGGGTGTCCAGCAGCAGGAAACAGTCAGGGATCACAGGAAGAGGCTGAGTTGCTTTGGTAGGGGGTGAGAGGATATTTAAAATACATGAGAACAACATCCAACCTAGAGATGGGACCAGAAGTCCCGTGGAAACACAAAAGGAAGAAGACCATGTGCCAGATCTTTCTCCAAGTGATACTTGAAGCCAATGGAGTTGCTCTGGAGCTGTGTCAGAGAAGCCAAAACCAGATTTTAGCACCAATTCTGGGATGGGATGCACACAAAACTGACACATGGTTGTAAGACTGACAGAGAAGGTTGAACACTGAGCCCAGGTGCCATACTGGTATGGATCTCCCAGAGATCAGGGGGGTTTAATTATTTTCCTTTTAAAAATTTATAAAATTAATAGAGATCTGAAACAAGAAACAACACAAGCCAAGTGTTCAACTTGCACTCACAAACCACAAACCAGAACCTCCCCCCACCCAACTCCCAAAATAAACTTGAGCCTAAAATTCAGTAATTTTAAAAACAGCAGGTCTTTCACTCAAAATCTCCAAATAACTACATAGAAGAAATAACTTTCTTTCATTATTTCCAGCATCAAGAAAGCCTGGCAGCTTCCCTTCCCTATAACAACTGCCTCTCCCTGGCATTAACCTGCCCCCAAACAACTCTGAGAGGTCACCTCTGCTTCCCTGCCTATCCTGGAATAAATCACTGTTTAAATAAATCACAGGATGAGGCTGGCACCTTCCCCATGATCACCTGTACTTCTCCTGGCCCTCAGAACACCTTGTTCATGTGCTTCCCCTGGCAGACTGGGAGCGTGTTCCCCTCTCTTGCCTGATGTGCAGGGACTTGCTTTGGCACCATCTGATTAGCTGCTGTTAACATCACTTATCCTGCTGGAGCTTCTTCCCAGTGAGCAATGAAACATTCCTAATCCAGGCAGATTAAAGAGAAACACGTTTCATCATCCACCCCTCAGCTTCAACCACTCCATTAGAAGGAGAAAGGCGTTTGGGTTTGGGAATTGCTCACAGCTCCATCCCAGTGGAGCAACCACTGTGATGGAGACACAGCCTGACAGATCTCAGCTCCACGGGGATGTCTGGCTGTGAAAACGATTTTCATGGTGCTTTACCTCAACCTGCTGCAGATGTTTTGTACCTTGGGTGAGCCCAGCCTGAAGTGCTGCTGCTTCCAGACACTTCCCATGGCTTTCCATGCCGGCTCAGCTGCACCCAGAGCTGCTGTCCAGCCTCCTCCCTGGGCTCGGGCTGGCAATCCAGATCATACCCAGCATGGCCTTATCCAGAACACTCTTCACATGTTTTAACCTGGTCTTCTAAGTTTGTGTAGCTGCTCTCAGTGGCTGTGAACACCTGCACACGTTCCCCAACTACGGCAGGGGCTTTTAAAGTCGTGGTTCAGTCACCACCTAATTCAGCTGTGCCACAGGTGAGGGGCTCCATGAACATTCCAGCTGGCAGGAGAGCAACCTCTGAGCACCACTGCTGGGGAAGGACAAATCTACAGCCCAGAAGATGTGACACCAAAGAATTTACTGGCAGGATGGAAATACTGCATCAGAAAAAGCTGGAATTGGAAGTTGTTGTCACCCAGAAATCCCATCACAAGGTAAAAATAGGGAGGAAACCAGAGCTTCAGTATTTCTGCTCCTTGTGGGGCAAGTTATTTTTATTATCACAATAAAAAAAGATTCTGCCTTGAGAGGTTTGGGGAGGTACCACTGGCTTTCTAAAACCTCTCTCTGGAAAGGGTGGTGGGCACTAACCCCAGGTAAAACATAACAGTCTCCCTCCAGCCTCATCTCTCCCCAGAATTTCCCATATCCCTTGTTTTGCCCGATCCCTCGATGATGTGCTCTTGGAGAAGGGCTCTCAGTGCCTGGGGCACTGCAGCTCCTGAGCTCCAGCAGGACCCTGCTATCAACCAGGGAAGTTCCCACTTTCCTGGACACAACAAAGCCAGAAGAGAGGCAGCAGCACAGAGGAGCCCGTCCGTGCTGCTCTGCTCTGCCACGACACTGAGAACCAATTTAGATTCAAACCAAGAATTCTCTCGCCACCAAAATAAGCCACTTGTGGAACTGCTATCCTCCCCAAACCACAGGGTTGTTTTAATGACCTTCCATTTAAGCATTAAGGAGTGAAATGTCTAATCCTGTCGAGTGTGTAAGAACGTGACTCATTCCCTCAGCGCTGTAAGCTGCCTCCTTTTTGGCAGCTGCTCTGTACAGCAACGAGAGCAGCCTTCAAAATGGCAGGGCTTGGATCTGCTCACCTGGAATGAGAAATAAACCCTAACTGCAGGTAAGACCTCATTTAATGTCTGTGTGCAATAATATTATTCCAGTTGCCAAGCAGCAAACAGGAGGTGCAGTAAAGGAAAGAGATAAACCCATGTGAGCAGGGCTGTGCTCTCAGAATCACTGAATCCTGGAAGGCTTTGGGTCGGAAAGGATCCCAAAGCTCATCTTGTCCTCATGGGCAGGGACTTCCTCTGTCTCAGGGTGCTCCAAGCCCTGTCCCACCTGGCCTTGGACGTTCCCAGGGACGGGGCAGCCTCAGCTTCATTCCTCCATATGGGAGGGTTTATCCAATCACAGAATCACGGAATCACCAGGTTGGAAGAGACCTTTGAGACCATCGAGTCCAACCCACCCCTAACACCTCCACTAAACCCTGCACCGAGTGCCACATCCAGTCTTCCTTTAAACACAGCCAGGGATGGCGACTCCACCACCTCCCTGGGCAGACAACTCCAGTCCTTTATAACCTTTCCTGAAAATACCTTTTTCCAATATCCAACCTGTATTTCCCTTGATTGTGCTGGGTTTATCCAATCTTGCTTAAGATCAAGATCTGCTCTGAATGAAAAGGGAAAGGTGATGATTTGAAGTAAATATGGATTCAAACCTCACAGAAATCCCTCCTACTGGCAGCCCTGAGCTTCACACTGGGCAGAAAATGGACAGTGTGATGGGAGAAAATGTGGCTGTGATCATCCCCACCGTGGGTGGGTTCTGCTGATGGAAAAGGTGACGGTCTTCAAGTCAGCTCCTTAAACTGGCCTGTGATATAAACAGTGAGCAAACAAGCAGCAACAACCCATGGCTGTGTGTCCAGCTGCCTGTGTTGTTCATGTAACCACTTGTTTGTCCATGCTGCAAGATGCTACCGGGACAATTAACAGGGTGAGCTCGCCCCTAATGGGTTTTTTTCATCAAAACCAGAACCCAAACCACCGAGCCCTCCCTTGCAATTCTCCAAGCAACACAGTTGCTACCTTAGTCTTCCAGTTGAAAAGGGATAATTGCAGTATCAAGGAGAGCTCTCAAGATCTCCCAGGAGATGTTCTGGAGCTCGCAGGATCAGGTCCTAAGCATGCATGATTCACTGAAATAAACAGTGGTCTGCATGTTTAAACTTGGCTTTCAAATTGGCTCCCAGAAATGAAGGACCCATGCTCCCTGCAGCAGAAAAAGCATCCAACAGGATGTCCCTCACAGAGGTGGCTGGAACCTCCTTCAAAATGAAAGCTGAAATTCTAAACTTGCTTCTAAAGCCTGGTTTAGCACACGCAGAAATGCAGCTCTCAGCAGGCGTGCAAAAAATGCATTTGTATCTCTTTTTCCTTTCTCTTTAGGCTTTTTGGCTGGAGGAGGTGATGCATGGAATGTCAGAGCTACTGCCTCCCATCAGATCCCCAAAATCATGTTCCTTTCTTTCCTTTTTACGTTAAGCAATGCATTTCAGCTGAGCTGTACCCACTGGAGAACCCGCTCCAACACCTCTAGCTTCACACACCTCGTTAAATTGGCAGCTCAAAGAAATCAGAAACAGACTGAATGTGAAATCTGACAATCACCTCACTGCAAAATTACTGGTGTAGTTCCTCCATGGAAAAGACAAGAAAACCAAGACAGTTTAAAAAGAGACAGAGGAAGCACAGAGGATGAGAAGAACTAAACAATCCTCACGTAAATGCACTGCGGTGAGCCCAGGGATGTCGTGAGTGCAGCATTTGCTGCAAATGTCACCCCCATTTTTATTTTCTGTTTGAAGATCACTTCAGTTAAACTGAATTTCACACCTGATGCAACATCTGTCTTTGTGTCTTGTCCAGCCTTCCAGCTGCCAGACAGGAGAGCTCTGGCATCCCTGCCCCAGCTGCCAATAAAGGCCTGGCACCTGGATTTAGGGATTTAAGGCTAAGGATTTTCTGTAGGAGGCTCTTCTGTGCCGACAGTTATGAATCTCCAGGGCTGTGTAGACATTTCTATCAGTGCTGGCCATCACTCAAATCCTTGCAAACAATGACTAACAGGAGCCCACACATGGTTCTGAGGGAGCTGAGCTCTCCAGCTGGGCTGTGTCACACGTGTGGGGTTGAGAGACCATGGGGACCAACAGGAGGATGCCCACGGTTCCTTCAAACCCAAAGAACTCCCATTCTGCTGTCACCCACTGCGTGGCACACACGTGGCCATGCACCCTGCCATGGGAACACTGTTTGGGGCACTCAAGCTGTAAAGCCCAGAGGAAACTTGGGTCAACATCCCCACGGTCTGGTCACGCCCCCGATGGCAGCTCTGACAGCCTGTGAGTCACCCAGAAAAGATTAGAAGAAAGTTCTCCTCTGTTTTAATGAATGAATAAGCTCTAAGGCTTTTCTAGGGTGTGGAAAAAGATAAGGCTTAAGGAGGAAATGCAATTGTCTGTGGAGCCTTCAGGTCTACCAAGTGCTTCCAGCACGTTCCTAGAAACAGCTGGCATTTAATCCTATAAATCATGGGTGCCTTTGAATCATGTTCTGGACTAACTGGAACCAGTGTACCTGAGATCCTGGTTGCAGTGCATTTCACTGGGGGGTTTAGGAAGGTCATCACCCACTGCCAAGTGCTAAAAGACTTTAGAAGGATCATTCACTTGAGCTATGGCACACAGTGAAGCTAAAGGTGGAAAAAACTCTGCTGAGCCTGCCTAGATCCCTGGAAATCTGCAGAGACAGCTGGAGCACCAGGAGCATTTCCCACGTGCCCCAAGGAAAGGGCAGGGACAGGCTGGGACTCTGTCCCAGCTCTCCAGCAGCAGCAGAAACCAGTGGTGGGCACACAGGGTGAGGCAGCTGATTCTGCTGGCTTAGCCCTGCAGAGGTTTGGATGTTGTGTGGGTGGGAGGCCCATGGAAGGGCATCTCCGTCTCTGTGCAAGAGGTTTGTGGACCAAACCCTTCCAGCACTACAGGTAAGCAAGGACCTGTCCCACTGCCACCGCAGAGCTCAAACTGGAGCAGCCTGGAGCTCCATCAGGTCCGTGCTGAAGCCACCTTCACTGTGCCTTGCAGAGACCTTGGAGGGCTCAGCCCACCAGTGCTGGGGGCTGCTGACCTGCCAGGGCTCCAGCAGGGACCCCGCTGGTGCCCTCCTGGAGCACCCCTGGGTCCTTCACCGCGGGTCGTTCCCATGTTTTCATCTCTACCGTGAGCAGGGCTTTGAGGGGATTATCCCATGGGGTGTGCTGTGGCCAGGCAGGCTCCCACCTCGAGGAACACCAGCACCATCCAAGCTCTTCTGCTGCCACTGTGTCTAGAACCGCTCAGGAGAAGATTCCGGCCCGAGCAGGCAGCGGGAGCCACAGGATCCCTCCCACTGAGCTTTCGGACTCCTTGCAGTATGAAACTAGAAATTATCCCTCTTCTGGCCCCTCAAGATGCCTGTGAAAGATGCAGCCAGGAACGCTCAAGTTCACCCACTGGGGAAACGTGGCGTTACGTGAAGATTGCGGCCTCCTCCCCTTATCTGGGAGCAGCTGATGAAGGGCCTGGCGTCAGTCTGGCAACTCTGATGGCTCCCATTTAGCACCAGCAGAGAGCTGCCTATCAGCAGGACGCTGGGGCAGATAGCAGCCAGGACTATCTAATCACATACCTTTTGCATTAGTGCTGCCATATATTCCTTCCATTTACAATCCCGAGACCGGGCCCGCGCTGAATTTTCACAGGAATGAACTGTCAACAACCCCATCCTTCCCAAGGCCTAAAAATGGGAGCTTTATCACAGAGGCCAGTAGACTTCTTTTCTTAGACTTCCAGGCAATGGCCGGAGCAGACTTGGAGCCCCCACGAGCGAGACATTAAGGAGACCTTTTTGAGATAACAGCAGTTCACTTGGCTCTCTCAAGAATGCCTCATGGCTGTTCCTTTTCAAAGCAGAAGTAAGGAAACCAGCTCAATTAGAGCATATCAAGAAACTTTGTGTCTCCTGGTTTGTTTACCTTTTATCAGTGCTCTTAATATGCTTTCCTGCTTTTCCAAGGGGAGTAGGAGGACTTTGCTTTGTAAATCCCACTAGAAAAATCAAGTAAGAGGCAGTTTTTTAAAGTAACAAATCCGAGTTAATAACGGGAGGGCGAACTTGATGTTTGGCTGCTTTTGGGTGCGTGATTAAGTTTCATTTTGCAGAAGGAGATAGTTGTGCTCAGCACACATTGCCAACCTATAATCTCTGGGGTCATGTTTAAATAGTCTGTGCAACCATTAGCTCTTCTGTGAGCCAAATGCACATTAGGACTTGTCCTAAATGAAGTGCCCGCTGAAACATCCTCTCCAAGAATGGCATCTCACAACATTTTTCCAAGCCAAGCCCTGACTCGGCAGAGCAGACTCAAGTTCAGAAGCTCTCGGAGCCTACATTATGCCATTAATTGAGGGCATAATTAACGATGGCCAAATCTCACAAAAGTGCCAAATTAGATTTCACTTGAGACAAGCAGATGGATTTGGGATGACTGGAGCAGGCCAAACCCTGCCTGCCACTGAAGCCTGGAAGTCTGGTCACAGATGGAGAATCAGATTTGCAGCCTTCACATGACTCAGCTCTCCAAGCTGGAATCAGAAGCTCAAATTCTCCTGACCAGAGATCTGGACACACAGTTCCCTGCAGTGCTTCTGAAAAGAAAGATTTGCTTTTGGAGGTCAGTTGGTTCATCCTACACTTAAATAAATGCTTTTATGTCTCCTGCACCCCTCACCTTCTGCAGGTGAGCTGGAACCCTGCCAGTGCCCTGCACTGCCACGCAGATCCCTCTTGTGCTGAGAAAGGAAAATAATATCAGGAAAATGAGACAAATCCTTCATTAAAATCTGGTTTTAGTCCACTGAAAACCCTGGATAAACGTTCAGAAGATTGTTTTATATTGCAGTGATTTAGTTCCCACCTGCTGCATCCCAGCACCACCCTGAGCTGTCCAAACCTTGCTTTGTGACCTCTGCTTACCTCCATCGTGTTTGAAACTACTGATTCACTTTGGGATGGTTTAGGGCAGGGGAAAGACAAAGTCTGGCCAGTGGAGTCCAGCTTCCAGCTATCTCCATGTGTAACTTAGGGGTTGGACTACTAAACATCCAGCCTCACCCTGTCCCTCCAGAAAACTGATTTTACTCATTTCCCACTGGGAGATAAAACACAGGTCTGCTCCCATTCCAGAGTTCTTTGGCTGGGACACAAATAGCTTTGGAAACACTCTTATCTGTGCTCAAACATCCTTTCAAAAAATGTATCGGCCTGCACAGGGCTGTCCTGGGACCACAAAGCCTCCTCATATGAAAAATGGGAGCTCAGCCCACAACCAGATCTTGTCAAGGAGATTTGCTTTCCTCTTAACACCAACATCCCACAAACCCAGAGGGAGGAACATCCCTGTGCAGGGGAAGCCTTTTATAAACCATCCACCCTGGAAGGAACCTGCCCACACATTTTGGGGGCTCCTGAGCAGGATGTCCCTGAGGGTTTTGCCCTGCCCATGCTCATGGGGAGGTGATGCTGCACCCTCAGCACAGCCCTAGTTTATCTCCTTCCTGGAGTGCTCCTGTTACCCAAGACAGCTTCCCTGAGACCCCTTGTTTTTCACATGCTTGACATTTTTTATGGTTCCTCTAACCCAGGCACAGGCTCAGCTGGAAACAAGTCGGGCTTGTATCAATTGCTGAAAGCGGGAGCGGTTCGGAAATGTGGGCAAGTCGAAACCTGGGCTGGAAGAGCTCAGGGCTGTCTGGGCCATCCTGCAGCCCCTGTGCTCTGGCAGTTCCCTGAACCTGACCTCCCTCTCGCAGCGGTGACACTCGGCTCACGTGAGTTTGGATTTCACAACCGCAGCCTTGGCACCGCTGCTGCCACGGTGCCAGAGAGGAGCCATCCCTAACTCCTGACACATCTGCTGCCCGAGGACACTCACACCCTGGGTGCCTAGAGCATTACTTAGATATTTCTGAGGGGAAAAAAACAAAAGAGTTTGGCTTTGCACAGCAGTGACAGTGAAATCCCAGCACACCTCTCTGCTCCTTCCCTCCGTGCCAGCCAAACCTGCTCCTCACACCTCTGCAAAGGGGCTCTGGGAGCTGGCAGGGATGGCTGCCAGCTGCCAGCTGGGTCTGGGTGACTCTCAGCAGGCCAGGCTTGGTGGGAGCTGCTGACTTGGGCTTTGTCTTGGCTCCTGTCTCTGTGAGCCCCAGGATTTCCTCTCCTGGTATGGGAGGAGAGCGATGGGAACGTGTTGGTGAGCTCCCATCCTCACCTGCTTCTCCCAGGCTCATCCCTAGCCTGTCTCAGGCTTGTTCCCATGGCAAAGGAGCAAGCAGGGCTGCCCCAGTGCAAAAGAGATGCCTGCAGGGTGGATAAGGGGGCAGGAAGAGAGGCAGAGCTCCTCATGTCCCTTGCCCTCTCTTGCGCTGTTCGTGGCACAGATGCTGCCGCCCAAGGGAACAACTCGTCCCTCATGGCTCCCAGTTCCTCTGCCTCATGCTTTGCCTGATGGCTCCCAAATCTCCTGAGCTGTGGAGCATCAGGAGCCCCTTGCAGACATCTCCAGATGAGCTGCAGGCTCCTTCCCATGGCCTCAGGGTCACTGGCGCTGCTGTTTGGAACCCACGGCTCTGGTGTTGTGGGGATGTGTTTCCACTGCCCTGAGCTCCACGCTGGTGTCTTTGAAGGCTGACACATTGCAAAATAGGAACAGAATGTTTGCAGCACACTATCAAACCTCAGTGGTTTCATTTATCCCCCCAGGACTGGTGCAAATGGTCAAACAGATAGTGAGGAGCCAGGCCCACTGCCCTTGGCCCTGAGCCCGGAGAGCATTTTCCATCAGCTCTGTTTAGGAGTTGTCTCCCCCCAGCACTCCCTCTACCTTTGTCCTTTGACAAAAAGCCCCTCTCCCGGTATTCCTGGGGTTAACCACTCCAGTGGTGGCATTTTCTGCTGGGACACTTGTTGCTGTCACCTTGCTCTGACCCTCAGGAAGGCGGCGCTGCTGCAGGTTGCAGCCCTGAATAATCCCTTAAAATCTACAGGATTTCATACAGAAACAGCAGATTTTTTTTCTGCTTTCATTTAATAACATGGACAAACGAGGTAGATCACCCACTGCTCTGAGATATTAAGTTTTATTTATTGACAGGTACCTCCCTTGCACACCCTGACTGCACTCACGTCTCCTCAATGTTTATGTCCCCAAAAAATAGCAAGGGATAAAACCCCCCCTGCATTACATGAAACCCATCATTTCACTCACTTAATGGAACACATTTTCACATGCCTTCACCCCAGCTCTGAAGCTGGAGCCTGCTTTTGCTTGGCCATATTTTTCATGCACTTCGTTTCCTTATCGCACCATATAATTTTCAGACGAATTAAAATCTGGGCTTTCACTTGCACAAACACTTGGCCATGAAAACCTGGTCATTGCCAACTCTTACAAACATATCCTCATAGCTGATGGGGTTTGTAAGGCCTCAGTCCTGGGAGACCTGTGAATGTACCACAATCTCGACTTTCCTCTTTTTTTCACCAGTCATTTTCTGGCCTTGATGGTTCCAGAGAAAAGCAAAAACCCCAGGAACCCAAATAATGCCAAAGGTAGAAGGCAGAGAAAAGAACTCCCTTGTTACAATTTAAAAGGACATGCATTTGCTGGAGTTTTAAGGGAATCTTGTGAGTTGGGGTTGGCAGAGGTTTGGGAGCAGAGCACAGGACCCTGCTCCAGCACCTCCTCTGGAAATGGGGTGCAGAGCAACACCCTGCTGGGGCTCTCACCCTGGGCAGTCCTTCACCAAGGACTCAGCATCACCCTTTCCAGGCTGCTTCTCAACTGCTTACAAAAACTAAAGATGCATTGTATGTACAGACTGCCTCTGCCAAGAAAAATAAACTCCAGAGATGCCTTTTTTCCAGGCACTGGCAGGCAAACCAACACAAATATTAACAATTAGACCCCAACTCCTGTGAAATAATAAAAGGAGGTGACACTGTAACCCTGGGCATTAAATCATGTCTGTAATGCACTCCTGTCCATCTGCTGCTTTCCATCCAAAAGCAATGAATAGATAAGTGTTAGGAGAGAAAGTAATAATTCCAGGAAATAGGACAATTAATTTTTTTATGAAGGATTGAGGTACTGTTTGCTTTTTTTTTCTGGTGGCAAAAAGAAATTAATTGCTGGTGGTGGCAGTGGGAATTAAAGTGGTCCCTCTGTTGCAGACCTGCTGCAGCCCATGGGAAAAGGGCTGTGGAGGGTGCAGAGCTCAGGGTATCTGTCCCTCCATCAGTGCATCTCCATCTGTGTTTGACAGATCAGCATCACACAGTCAGGGCTTCTGAATTAAAGAACACACCCCTGGGACCTTCTAATTAAATGCTGTAGGGCAAAAAAGTGGAGGGGAGATTTCACAGACGTGCTGGTCTCGAGGATCTGTCCCCAGCTTTAGGACTTTGCTCAGCTTTTCTTCATAGGAAAAGCAGAACCAAGGAGATCAGAGCACCAGGGGCTCAGCAAATCCATATTCCAGCCTCTGTTTCCACACAAAAAAGCCTCAGAAAGTCCCTTCCTGCTGCCACACAACTCGATGGGAGCAGAATCTGCTTGCTCAACTCCTGGAGAGTAATTGCAGGCTAATAACATGCGCTGGCATGTGGGCTGGGATGTGAAGTATGTGTGTAGGTGCCTCTGGAAATATGTCACTTGGAAAACACCCCTTTAGCCCACAGAAGCACTGCTCAACAACAGGAATTCCTTCAGATCCATATCCATTCAAACTCTGAAGCCACTTGTTGTTGCTCTGCCAGGCAATAAAGCGTCGATAAATGAAGGAATTTACACATCAGACATCTCAGATTCCTCTCCCTCCTTTCCCAGGAGCAGGATGAGGGGACAGTTAATGATTCTAGTTTATGGTATAAATATTTTGACAGAATATATTTTGATACCATAAATTTTAACAGCTCTGGCTGTTTTTAAACTCTGTTTATTCCCCAGCAAGAATCTGTGTAAAGTAATAATATCTGAAGTGTTTTTTAAGGAGCATAACCTGTCCCTAGGAAAACATTCTCCTTCCTTTAAAATAGTAATTCTTTGCCTGACAAAGGAAGTCCAAATATCTGGAATTACAGAGCATTCAGAGCTCAAAGCTCTGTTTTTCCATCTTTAGGTGAGATGTCTGTATCTGTGTAGGATCCCTTGCTCACACAACATTCCTGGTGGGCTCCTGTTACCCTGCACCTCTGAATCCCACTAATCCCAGCCAAGACCTCTCAGATCAGCACAGAGGGAGGAGGAAAAGCTCTTCCCAGACAGCCATAAATAACTGGGAATATCTATAGGGAAGCAGGTTTCACCTCTCCTGCCAGAGAAACCATCACCCTGCTGGGCCACTTGCAAGGCTCTTGGTCCCTCCTCCTCACCTCCTGAGCCAAATTTCCAGCACTGAGAGGAACAGAGATGCTGAGACCCCAAATTTCACAGCAGCTGCCCTGTGGTGGGACAAGACAGGGATTTGTTCCCCCAAAAAGGTGACCAGGGCACTCAGGCAGTGACCAGCACCTTCCATGGGAGCAGCAGGGACTGTGATGGGCAAGCCATGGGAAATCATCCGCATGGGATTATTATAGGGCCAGAGACTACAAATCCCAACAAAACCAAGCTTTGTTAGCGCCACTTCTTAATGAACAAGCGGTTTAATTACACAGTCCAAAAGGAACCAGCGTGGAACAGCTTTCCAGTATGCTTCCTGGATGTCATTTCACCCAAGTAGCTGCTAATGGGATGAATTTCAAGCAGAAGTTTAGCTGGATTTTGGGGTTTCGAGTGTGCTGGGACATGCTTCCCACAGCAGAGCTGAAATTCTCTGCAAACATACAATTAAAATTCTCAGATTGCACTAAAAACTGCTACAGCTTCATCTTCTGCAGCAATTTCTGACAGCCACAGTTTTTCCTAGGAAAAAACCTTGGTATCTACAAAGAGCAGGGCCTGTGTCAATCTCCAGACATGCCAGCTCAGGGCTGAGAACCAGATAGGCAGAAAAATGTTGCTGGGAGAAGGCTCTGGCCGTATCTGCTTCCCAACTTTCCCAGGCACAGAAATGAAATGTGGACCCCGGCACCTCGGTGTCTGGCTCCAGCTCTAAAGTGGTTTCCACTGGTTATAGAACATGCTGACAGCCTCTTCAGATAAGTAGGGCAAGGCAAGGGCACTCGGGCACTTGGCAGCCAGAGGCTCCTGAGTCCTGCCTGTGTGGCTTTGGGAGCAGCTCCTGAAGCCCAGGCCTGTGAACAATTCCTCCACCAAAGGCACCTGACCCATAAATCCCTTCGGTAATTTAAAGCTCATTAAAATCTGCAATCAATAGCGCAGGACACTTGGAAACCCTCAGATCCATTAATGTAAGTGGAAGAGGAAAGGGAAGGCAGTCACTGCTGAATGGCAGCTGACTTCCATGGCTGGTCCCAAATATAAAAGGATTTTGAGCTGTCTGCCCATCTTAGGTTTTCACAGTTTGCCCAAATCCCTTCCCCATATCAGAGAGCTCCCAAACCTTTCATGGCATTCGTGGAATTCCTGTTCTTTTCCACTCTTAAGGAAACAATTCCACTGGGATCTGGAGCTCTCGCAGGGTGATTTTTTCCAAGCAATTTCAAATCATTCCAATTAAATCTATTTAAACACCCACTTAACGATGCTCTTTCAAGGAGGTGGGGGAGGCAGAGATTTTGAGATGGCTCGGATTTGGAGTCAGATGTAATTTTGCCTCTCTCCTGCTTGCACAACTGACCATTAGCAAAATTGTTGGTGGCGTCAGGATGGTTGTTCCTGTGTTTTCAGGTCTCTCTTACACCATTACAGAACTTCCATTTCACAACTGACGCGTCACTTTGGAAAGGGCAGAAATTGCTTTATAGCTCCATAAAGCTCTGCTGGAGATAATGGGTCATTTGTATCAAGGAGATTCTCTTTTCCCATGAGGGTATTCCAGAGAAGCAGGCAGGTGCTGGGAATTCCAGCAACATTCCTGCCCCAAGACACCCCAACATCCCTGACGGTGTGGGGTGCTCTGTGTTTGAGCAGTCAAGGGACACGAGGACACTTTTTGGAGAGAATTGAGCAGGAAAGGATCCAAAGCTTTCACCAAGTGAAGGCTCTGGCAGGGCGATGCCCACACAAGGGGTTTGATGTGTGAGTTTGGGGCAGGAGCTGCTTTTT
Source organism: Cyanistes caeruleus (assembly GCF_971803275.1). Taxonomy (NCBI): domain Eukaryota; kingdom Metazoa; phylum Chordata; class Aves; order Passeriformes; family Paridae; genus Cyanistes; species Cyanistes caeruleus. The sequence continues at coordinate 1,741,998 of NC_141713.1, forward strand.
GGGATGGTTTTGCTCAGGCAGGAGTCTCTCCTGAACAAACAGCCCAAAGGTGTCTGTGAGCAGGCAGAGAGGCTGTCACAGGGTGTTACCTCCATCCCTGCAATGTTGCTGAAACAGAAGTAGAGGCTCTTTCACACACACACGAATTACGCCCTAGCGTAAACATGGCCTGGAGGAGCCCACTCGGATTTCAAAGCTCCACGGCGCAGCCTGGCAGCCTCACACGGGATTTTACCCTCACACACACTCACACTCAGAGGGGTTTAATGACAATGAAGAAAACCCTTCTGTCTCAACAACAACCCCAAGTTGATAAGCGCTGCTCTGCCTCTTCTCCAAGTAATCTCTCCCTAATCAGGCGGACAGCCTGAAACGGAGGCGGAAAGCAGAGCATGGGGCGCCTTCTTTGCTATGAAAAATTCCCCTGACCTTCCAAGTGGTTAAAGATGTTTTCTGGGTGTCAGCACCGGCCCTGGTGTGTCCTGTGGGCAGCCCCAGAGCTCTGCTGACGTGATCCATGTGCTGGCACCAAGGCTGCAATGATGGCAAAGCCTCTGCCCTGCTCCCGGCTCTTGGGGATGAAGGTCAGGCCAGCACCGAGCCCAGCTGCTCAGCACAGGCTGCACTGATTTACCCTGGTAAATGAAATTTATTCAGTTTTCACCACTCTACTAGGCCAGGCTGGATGGGGTTTGGGGCACCCTGGGATAGTGGGAGGTGTCCCTGCCATGGTAGGGGTGCAATGGGATGAGCTATAAAGTCCCTTCCAACCCAAAGCATTCTATGATTCATCTGCCTCTTACCCAGTTTCAGGAATATGATTCAAACCAGCAGTCTAATATCTTCAGAAAGCTCAAATTAGCCCGAGACAGCTCGGTTTCCGGCAGATTGGGGATAATTGCTACTGGTTGATCACCCAGACTTCTCTGCTTTGAACTCTCTTTTCAGTTGCTTATTCATTTCCCCCCAGACTGTGTCTGGGGCTTACGGTGCAGTTTGGACAGGAAAGGAGCAGGTCCTGAACTGCCAGCACCTCCCTGGGCTCACAAACCCCACATCCCCATGTCACCCCACGCAGGGGCTGTCGTGACAGAGCATTTATTGCTGGGGCACCAGAGCAAACAGAATCCCACATCAATCAGGGCTGTTTAAAAAGTTTATTACATTTCACGGCTGCCATAATTGACAGGTTTGGAAAGTTTTTCTATTTTCTTTTAGATCCCTGTGTAAGGGCTTTGCACATTGTTAAGGAGGGTCTCCTCACGGTTCAATTTGCCCTGTGTTTGAGATGAAACTTCCCAAATTTCCCCGGTGTGAGCCGCAGAGGTGTTAATGAGAGCAAGGCAAAGGAGGGAATTGCAGCCAGCCCAGGGAGCCTGTTCTCGGGCTGTGTAAAGAACTTAATGTTCGTGGGGAAGTGGTTGAACTGGTTTCTTTCTCTGAAAAAAGCCCTAAGAAGAGCTGGAAATGTTTTTGTAGAGCAAATGTCAACAATGCAGGACTCTCCCCCTCGTCTCCTTCAGCAGAGACCCAAAACAAATCCCGGGAGAGGCACGTAGGGCAGGATTCAAAGCAGGCTATTTAAATCTCAATTCACAATTACACTCGTATCAAGGAAACTTAATTATCTGTATTTTACCATCTTATCTCCAGTATGATTTCTCCAAACAAACAGCAGTCTGGAAACAGATAATCCATCCAATCTCTGATATCTCCGTCGGGAAAGTCAGCGCCTGGAGCAGCGGAAAGGGATGGTGGGGGGAGCCAGGAGCACCAGATTCCCAAAGGGACCTGCTTGCCTGGCCATGGGGCACGTCTCTGCCGAGCCCAGGCAGGGCTGGAGGAGCTGCTGGCTCTGGAAGGGGTCTGGTTGTGGGGGCAGAGCTTTGGGGCTCAGCAGGAGCAGGGAAAGAGGCTCCACATCAAAGGCAGCAGCACAGGGCACTGCTGTGCCAGCCAGATGTGCACAGCTGTGGGTTGAGATGTTCCTCTGTGTGTTAGCAATATGGTAACACCCTAAATTCATTAGGAGAAATCACATGTGAGTAAGCACTTGTGGGAATGGGGAATATCTGGGAAATCACAGTTTTTTCAGCATTCCTTGGAAGGCAAATGTTCTTGCTGGATTTCGTGTTCGCCAACTGAGAGCTGGGCAACAAATTCCCATTCCAGTAACTCAGCAACCATAAAGATGGATCCTGGATCCAGCACCCCTCGTCCTTTGGTAAAGATGGGCTCTTGGACACTCCCATGAGGTCATCAAGTTCCCTGAAAAAGTTTGGGGATTGATGAATTCCCTCAGGTAAAGCTGTTCCCACACAATGATTTTCACAGGCTGCATCCCAAACACATCCACCATCCTACAAAAATGTGGGAAGTGCTGAGCTAACTCTGGCTCCAAGGCCTGGTCCATCAGTGGCCAAACTCCTTGTGATGACGACAGTGCTAATGACTAATTCTGATAATAATTAAATGTCAAGGAGAACTTTCCATCCAAAATGATACGACAAGCACTAAGGAACATTCTGAGATAGGGGGAACAAAGTGTGTGGAAGTTCATCTGTGTGTAATATTTCCTGCTTTCACACTTGCCAGAGGGATTCTGAATGGGATGGATGAAAGTTACGGTCCCTGGTACCATCTGCAGAACTCAGAGCGTGCAGCGAGTCCTGAGCCAAGCCTGAACCCACCCTACACAGACCTTTCACAACCCTCTCACTCCGGTCACCTCAGGCTCCTCCACAGCACATGGAGAGCTCTTTGCATCTCCAGTGGGCACTGCTTAAGACCTTAATTACTCCCTAAGATCTTAATTAATCCCTGGAGGTGTTCACCTGCATTCCTTCACTGCAGAGGGAGCCAAGTTCTACACTTCAGGCATCCCATGCAGTGAAATGCCTAAAGAAGTGTGGGATGAATCCACAGAAGCACAGAACTGTGCAATGAATTTTGTGTGTTGCCCAAGTCTGGAGCCTTTCCCTGCTGGACTTTCCACGGCAGATCTCTCAGCAGGAAGTGGCACTGAAGCCGTGACACTCCCTGGCAGAGGGGGGAAATGGTGCTCCTTCCCAACACCGCCCAAATTCACTTGGGATTTATCCCTCTGGAACAGTTCTCTTGCTCCAAACCAGCAGACTGACCCTTTCCATCATACTGGGATGGCATAGAGAAGGAAATCCAAACAGAATTCCCTGGCACAGCATCTGAGCTGCCATGGAATCAGCTGGAAAGGGGAGAGAGTCAAATGCTTGATAAGTTCATTGAGTTTTCTGCAAAGGCCACGTCCCAGTGCCAGACCCTCCAGTGGTGGCTGCAGGATCCCAAAACCATTCCCACCTTCCTTTGCCCATCCCAGCCACGCTGTCCCTCCTTACCACCCACTGCTGCTTCAGTCAGACCTGGCTGAGGCCACAGAACCTTTTAGGTTGGAAAAGACCTCCAAGATCACCAGCCTTGGTCAGCTATTCCCCTAGTGAAATGTCTCTCAACTTGATCTTCTGATCCAATTATCCTGCAAGATCTTTGTGCTCCCTCCTCCATCCTGTGGATGAGATCCAGCTGCGAGCTGAGCTCCCCTGAACCCACTGAAAACCATTCCCAGCCTGGTGTCTCCCAGGGATTGGGCAGATCTGGGCTTTTGGGCTGTCTGGAGGATCCCAGGTGCTCCCTGGCCACGTGAGCCTTTTGGGATTGCTGCACCCTGGGAATTGCTGTGCTCTGCTCTACCTGGGGGATGGCAGAGTGCCACGGTCAGAAGTTCCTCCTCACTGAGCTGTTAGTCCCATCTCCAAGGAAAATACCCTTTTTATGTGCTAAACCCAGCATCTCATTCCAAATGTAACAAATTAAAGTGTATGAAAGTTTGAAAATACCTTAAATGCTAGGATAAGCAAAACTATAAAAAGCTGAATGCCACAAATCAGGGACTATGCTGGAATAGGAGACTTTAAGGGAACCTGCAAAATCTGGGATTGTCTGGATGAGGGGATTGTGATTCCTTCAGGTTGATACTCCCTGGCATGAATTAATGAACTGGACACAAGCATGAGTAGATTCTGATTTCTGCTGTTGTTGATAGGCTTGGGCTCGGTTTTTGCTGGCTTTTTTTTTGTTTCTCTGAGTTCTGTATTCCCAGAATGCATTTTAAAATAATCCCTGCTGTGAAAATGTCCTTCAGAACTTCCAAAAAAGTTCATTATAGTGAATTCAGGTTGTTTGCTTCTTCGCTGCTCACCCAAAGTCCTTTTTGTCTGGTGAGTTTGCTCAGAGCTGGTGCCAAAATGATCTGCAGAGTTTGCCACTAAAAACGCAGCCTCCTGAATGGCGGGCTGCAGTTTGGACAGTAATTTATGTTTGGGTGGAAAGCACATTTTCCCATGCAGAGAGGGACAAAGGAACATCTTTACAAAATCCTGAGCGTGTTTGTATGCGTGTGAGAGAGGCACAGAGCTGCTTCCTTAGCATTCCTGCTTGGATTCATGGCCCAGGGATCCAAACCACTGCAGCTCGTCTTTGTGATGGACCCACAGCACTCCAGTCCTCACTAAATACTGCTCCTACTTCATGCCACTTCCAGACTGTTGATTTTACATTTCTTTCACATTATCTTGTAGTTCTGTTGTATAATTCTGATAAAAATTTGTTTTCCAGACTAAATTTGTCACAGGAATCAATAAAATTATAAAAGGTGCACCATTACTGTCTTTGGATTTCCACAGAACTTCTGAGTACTCTGAGCCCACAGCCAGCATTGGAGATTCTGAACAACCCTCTGACTTCAACCTCTTTATTCCCAACAATAAATTTACTCCATATCTCCTTGAAACCCTATTCTATACGAAACAAGAATGGTGAGTGCTGTGAGTCATAAACTGATGATTAAAAATTTAAGATTTGATTGTTTGGCTTGGAAGATTTTATCATGGAATGGTTTGAAGACCATCTTGTTCCAATCCCAATGTCTGGGGGGTGTTTTGTTCCTTTACAGAGGTTTCTCTTCTCTGGGCAGCAGCTGGCACAGAGGTCAGCCCTGAGAAGCACCACGTGAACAAGTGACACCTGCAGAGCCCCAGGTCTCAGGTGTCTCCTCTGTTTCACAGCTTGAAGAACCTTCAAACCCATCCAATGCACTCAACAGCAACCAGAGTGTCCAGGAAAGAACTGGAGTTTCCCCTCCAGTTTTGTCTCTAGTATAAGAATCCTGGAATAGCTTAGGTTGGAAAGAGAGACCAATCCAGTCCAACCATCAACCAGTCCCAGCACCACATTCTCCCCTAAACCACCCCTAAACCAAGTGTCACATGTGCTTTGAACACTTCCAGGGATGGGGACTCCACCACTGTCCTGTGCCAGGGCTGGGAAATCCTTTGTGTGAAGAAATTTTTCCCAGTATCCAACCTAAACCTCCCCTGGAACAACTTGAGGCCATTCCCTCTCCTCCTGTCGCTGTTCCCTGGGAGCAGAGCCCGATCCCCCGGCTGTCCCCTCCTGGCAGAGCCAGAAATTCCCCCTGAGCCTCCTTTGCTCCAGGCTGAGCCCCTTTCCAGCTCCCTCAGCCCCTCCTCCTCCATGTCATGATCTCCCTCTGCAAAGAGGGATCACCAGGTAAAATTTAGCTAATGAGACAGGGAAATACTGAGCTGCTCTTGGAAACAAGAGAGGAGAACCACGTGTTGCACAGGGAACACGTCAGGAGGAGAGAGGCACCAAATTACTGTGTCCTCAAATGCTTTCATTAGATATCATTTGGTAATTGGTGCCGGGAACATAAAACTAGAACAATTGGGGAAGCATAAAAGAAAAAAAAAATAAAATAACAGGACAAAAACCCAAAGGGAAAATCAGAAGTCGGAATTTTAAACAGGAAAAGCATGGCGTCGGAACGGGCGGAAGATAACAGAGTGCTCTGCTGAATACACAAACAAACAAAAAATAACAGAGACAAACTGGCAAAACATTCCTCTGGCTGACTTAACCACTGCTCTTCTCACTCCCAGGTCTCCAACCAGCGCTGTCACTGCTCCAGCATCCTTCCCTGCAGATAAATCCGAGGGGAAGGGATCTCTCTGCTCTCACAGGACTTGGTAACAACAGTGCAATGAGAGAAATGTCAAGAGCAAAATGAGTAATAGTTCCCCTCCCGTTAAATGAGGGTAACACCTCTGACCTGCCCCTGAGGTACTTGCAGGCTGATTAGTGAAGGTTCTAGATAAGGGTAGGACACACTGCTGTCACTGCTGGCTGTTCCTGCTCCCACAGAGCCCACAGGGATCAAACAAAGAGGTGGCTGAAGGCTCCCAGGCTGGAAAGCCAACTCCAGCAGGGCTCCCTCTCCTCCCTGCCCTGCTGCACAGCCAAAGAGCCAAATGCCATGAGGGAGAAGCCACAGGCCTGTCCCTGCCATGGTCCCTGCTGTCCCTCCAGCACAGCACACATGGGGCTGTGCCCCCAAAGGCTCCTCCTGCCCCTTCAGTTCCCCTTCTCCCCCATCCTGGATTGTCAAGAGACTCCCAGCTCTTCTCCCAGCACAGCTCAGCGATGGCACTCAGCTTCTGGGGAAGGGACAGACGCCAGGGAAAGAGCTGGTGGCCATGACTGTGCATATAATTAAAGTCTGGGTTCTTTAAAACACTAAAATCATCTGGAGACGTGAATAGCAACCTTCAGATCCACTGACAGCCCTCAAGCAGGGATGGGGACAGAGTCCATGATCTCCTGGGGAATGTGGAGTTTATTCCAGTTGTTCTAATTGTTCCTCACACTCTTTCCCAAGTAGCCCTGCATTCTCAGGAGATGAAGAGAGGATGGCTGTTTATACCCTGAGATAACTAAACAGTGCTGGAGAATTATCTTATCTTCTCATCAGGATTCAAATGCAGAGGGTTCCTTTGTAAAGCCCAAATGAGCCCCCTGGAAGTTTTCCCGAACATTGTTTTACACATTATTTTATCCAAGGAAGTGAAAGGTCTCTCTTCAAAGAATGGGAAATGGATCACTTTTTTGTTTTCAGATCTCCCTGAGAAATCATCCCAAGTGGAGAAATCAGTGGAGAGCTGAGGGGCCTCTCTCCTGTACAGGCAGTTCAGAGAGCTGCCATCAATCACTGATGGAAATGATGTGAAGCCAAAACCTGGAACAAGGAGAGGGGATCAACCTGTTCTTGGTGTGGAAAGCCTTGGCTGATGGCACCTGAGCAAAATTCACCTCCAAAACTTCTGCTCCACGTTTTCATCTCTTCCCTTTGCCTCCCCTGCAAGGCTGTTCATCGTATTAATTTGAGAAAAAAATTAAGAGTATTCAGGAAGAACCATAAGGGAACTGAGACTTTAAAAGGGTGATGGATAATTATTAGGAATAAGTCCCTGCCCTACATACAGCACATGAAAACAGCAGCTCACCAAGTCCTTTCAGTATCCTGTAATTTCCTTATCTCCACAGTTTAGGTAGGGAAGAGATGCCTGGAGAGATGCCATCCCCTGCCCAATACCACACAAAAACCTGTCTGAGAATGGGGAACCAGAGTTTTTGGGAGAATCCAACCTTTCTCCAACTGAACCATCACCAGGGAACATCATGCACAAAACCAGGGCTCCCTTTGTTTAATAAAAAAAGGAAAACAATAACAGAGAAATGACCACTGCCACCAAGTTCTCCTGAGTTCTGAGGGGACCAGTTTTTCCAGAGTGGTAACATTTGACCTGTGTGCATCCTAGTTTTTCCACAGACTCTTATCCTTGCTACCAGCAAGTACCTTAGAAAACTGAGTCTCAGAAGGACTGAGAAACGTGGGAAAAAAAAAAAAAAGACAAGAAAAGAAAAGAAAAAGCATAACTCTAAGGAAGAAACAGGAAAAGCCATTATATACAGCAATAAAAAGACCGCTTCCCCCCCTGTTCAAAACATGATCATATTATCTTAGCAACCAGCACAGCCAAGCAGATTTTACCACAGGAATTGTATAACCATTCCTAAAGAAACGGGAAGGGGAAAACATTTATTCCTTTCTATATTTTATGACGTGAGAGCTGATAGGATTTGCTGAAGCCGAGGCTGCACATATAGAACCAGAGTGGGTTTCACACTCATTGTTTTTGCTTTTTGCTGCCCATACGCCGCAGGGCGAGGTAGTTTCCTACTGCTGGTGTTGGAAGGGCCTGGAATCATAATAGTCTCTCTGTAACATTCCCCAAAGTTGACATGTTTGGTGCCTGTTTTGTCAAGCAAACCTTTGCAATCTCCTTCAGAGCTGTCTAGGGTGCTCTAAATTAGTCAGTTGTTCTTGCACTCAGTACTTGCTGCCTGGGTTAATAAAAAACCCTTCAGGAGAAATATATATGCATTAAAAAAAAAAAAAAAGAAAGCTCCCAGAAAAGCCTTTTTTGCTATATAAAGAGTGCACTCAGATCCAACCCCTTGGAAATGCTCCACGGTGCTCACATTCCAGAACCTGGGAAGGGTTAAGTTGGATTTACAACCCTTCGGAGCAATTACCCAGCGCTGCAATTTAATGGTAATTCCAGAAAGAGCATCTCTGAACAAGACAGGCATGTTGGGAGAGCCACGCACAGGAAGCTCTTCAGGCAAAACATTACATAGGCTCTTAATTAGGGTCATTGACTCCTCTGCAGAACGATCTTATCACGGCTGGAGAGGCAGAGTCAGCACTCTGCCACCCTGCCCTGGAAGGATGGGCTGGGATGGGGATCCAGCAGGGATGGGAATCCAGCAGGGATGGGGATCCAGCAGGGATGGGGATCCAGAGTTAGAACTCTGCCACCCTGCCCTGGAAGGATGGTTTGGGATGAGGATCCAGCAGGGATGGGGATCCAGAGTCAGAACTCTGCCACCCTGCCCTGGAAGGATGATTTGGGATGGGGATCCAGCAGGAATGGGTGATGCTGCATGGGGAACCACTGGGCAGTGCACACAGCTTTGCTCTTGCCTGTGAACTCCAGCAGGCTGCTGAAATGCTCAAGTGGCAGAAGGAGCTTTCAGCCTGAACAAAACCCTATTTTCATTGCAGTTTTGCCCTTTTATTTCCCTGCAAGATTCCTCGTCATGGAGGGCTTCATAAAACATCACCACACAGCTGAAATGTGGGGCCCAGGGTACCTGACAGTTCTCAAGCAAGTCTAAGCCCTAATTGCAGGGACTGGCCTGCTGAATGCTTAAAATCTGAATAATGAATTACTTATCTTTGCTGTTGAGGCAGAAATGTATTAGGCATTACTAGCTCCAGCCTCAGATTCCTTGACTGGGTTCCAGCTGTAAACATTCAACAGGAAGAGGTTAATTTTTTGATTCAGTTAATATAAATACTGAAAGGTTCCTTACTTCACTGTCCCACATCACTGCAACATACATTCTGTAATTAGAAGCATATTTTTGTGATTTCAAGGTATATTTTGCCAAACCAACAAAAAAGCATCAAACTCCGACATTTCTGCCAAAAATACCCACTGTATAATTTATGCCAAATCAACAAAAGTCTTCTTTTGTCCTTCCCAAACCACACTAAAGAACAGTCTGTTGAGGAGTCCAAATGTTAAAGTTCAAAAAAAGCCCTCTATTATACAGGGTGCAAGATAGGGAGGAACAGCAAACCCGTGGAAGGAGCATCTCTGTCTGCCAGGAACGGGATCTCCTTAACTCTGTTTATTCCCCCTCCACCCCACACACACTTCTCCCTCTTTTTTCCTCTCCCCCTCCTCGTTTTCCTGAAGCTTTCTCAGCATCTGGAATGTGTAGGCAGCCATCCATGTGTTTGCAGTAAACTTTGAAAGCAGAGCCAATGAGGACCACATGGGCAGGTAGCCCTGCAAAGCCAACCTGGCTTTTGGGGCTGCTTGGCCAGGAATGTGTCATGTCCCCAAAACTATGGGACACAGCTAAATTATGAACAACAATGCAAGGAGAAAAAAAAAAAACAAATAAAATAAAGGAAGAATGAAAAAAGGGAGGGTTTTGGTGATAATTAAGCTTTTCCTTTCGCCGACTCAAAAAAAAAAAAAAATTTAATTAGAAGTTCAAGCATTTGGTTTTAATTCAGCCTGATGCACAAATGGTTTATTTCCACACAGCATATTTTCATAGGCTACGGAGCAGCCTCTGACTAGGAAGCCATTACAGCCCCTGATTACAGCTTTTACATGCACTTAGAGCACTTTGGGAAGTCGTGGAAGAAGAGATTCACTCCCACTTCTCCCTGTGCATGAGGGTGGATCCATGTGAGATTAATTAGGCTTGGTATAGACAATTAACAAACTCTTTTTTTTTTATTTTTAACAGAGAAATTCAGTAGTCTTTACATATTCAGCATCGATATTGGAACGTGGCACCTTGCCAGGGTGCACAGCTCGGAGCAGAATTTACTTTAGACCATCTGCTGGGTCTTTAAGTGACTGCACCATGACTGGAAGTTGTTTGGATCAACATTGGACAATAATGCTCAGTCTGGCCCCAGCAGAGACCCAACCATTCATTGCTGTGGCAACCACTAATGCAAAGGGTCCCTGAAATAATAATTCCTAATTTATAGATGCATAAAAAAAACCCAACTGGCCAAAAACCCAACAGCCTTTTCCACTGCAAATGCAAACCTTGGGTTTCTGATGTGTGCTGATGGCTGCAAGTCACTCAGAGGCATCAAATGTCAAAGTCTGGGTGTTCCTCAGCCCATCAAAGCCCTTGGCCCCATCCCTGGAAGTGTCCAAGGCCAGGCTGGATGGGGCTTGGAACAGCCTGGGATAGTTGAAGGTGGTAGGGGGTGGGATCAGGTGGGCTTTAAGGTCTCTTCCAACCCAAACCATTCCAGGGTTCTGTGATCCTCTGATTTGAGAACCAAGTAAAGAATGGCAGGGATTTTGGAAACTGTTTTTTTTTAATCCATTACAAAGGATCTTTAGTGAGACAGTCCACGAGGAGGCAGCTGGGGAGAGAGGCTTATCATCTTTCCAGCCTTTTTTGCAAAAATTCCTCATTCATTTCCTGCTGGCTACTGTCAGAGAGAGGGTACAGGACTAGCTGGGCCACATCCCAGATCCCGTCTGTTCCTACATACTTAGCTTATCTCCCTGTGACATGGAGCTGTGATTACATAGCTCAAGGGCCTAAAAACATTGCCAAAACCTTTAAAAAAAGAGAGGCACGGTTTTGGTTCTTTAACTGCACCAACAAATGGAAATGACTGGACAGATGAGCACCAGGGTGACAGAAAACCCAATGGGACCCCACTGCTGCCTGACACGGGTCCAAAAGGTGCCAGGGTGCCTTTCACCTGTGTGTTGAGATGGGAAAAGCTGATGGGGAAAGCACCAGAGCCACCAGAATGAGCTTCTTTTGGTGACCATTTATCAAAGCTGCATTTCTTTATGTCTGGCATGTGTCAGCTTTGCTCTCCAGCACGGCTTTGGCAGCAAATTTCATTGGAAAGCCAGAATCTGATGAGGGGACACATTTTTTACCTGGCTGCAAGGGTGACTGAGTGGCCACGTGCCCCAGCTCCCTCCTGGGCACTGAGGAGCTGAGGGCAAGCACAGCCCCCAGAGCCAGGGTCTGACTGCCAGGGATTTCAGTAGCAGCCTGGAGGGTCAGGCACGGGGCACTTGGCACAAGAGGTGGGAAAGAAGCCAGGGTGAGACCTCTGAGTGAGTGGAACGGTGTGGGGGCAAGCCAGGGTCACACACGGGGCTGGATAACACAGGGCAAAGGGAATGGAGCCAGGAGTCCAGGGGAGAGCCTGAGCTGTTCCCCAAGGAACCTGGTGAGAACCCTGAGAACTTCACTGAAAATCCTGGTGAGAACCCTGAGAACTTCACTGAAAATCCTGGTGAGATCCTTGAGCTATTCCCCAGGAACCTGATGAGATCCCTGAGCCAGGTGAGATCCCTGAGCTGTTCCCCAGGAACCTGATGAGATCCCTGAGCTGTTCCCCAGGAACCTGATGAGATCCCTGAGCTGTTCCCCAGGAACCTGATGAGATCCCTGATCCATTCCCCAGGAACCTGATGAGATCCCTGAGCCATTCTCCAGGAACCTGGTGAGATCCCTGAGCCAGGTGAGATCCCTGAGCCAGGTGAGATCCCTGAACCACTCCCCAGCCCAGCAGGCCAAGCAAAAGCAGGGGCTGCTCTTGCCCTCTCACAAACCCCACCAGGAGCCAGGAGCCCATTCCGAGCTGCAACAGCCCTCAGAGCTCTGGCAGCACTTAACTGCTGAACTCCACCAGCAGTGACCTTTCACGTTACCTCCAGGACTATTTAGACTGGCTGGGCTCCCCTGGCCTAGCAGCAATCCCACAGACTCCATCTGCCCGCTCCAGAGGAGAGTTATGGCCTGTGCTGCCGATGCAGTCTCTTGGGTTTGTTTTTTTTCTTGCAGTCTTGACTTCATCCCAGCAAGGGCTCCTGTCTCTAACTGGCCGCTGTCAAAACAACTCCAGCGGGGAGATAAGGGAGAGAGGACTTTGAAGAGGCTCCTTCCTGCAAGCTGCTCACTATCTCCCCAAGACATTTGTCAGCATCCCCTAGGAAGGGCAGCAGACTTGGGGAAGGCAGGAACCATTCCCCCTCCTAAGCCCCAGTCACATCACAACACAGTATTTAAAATGACTCGTGAACCCCAGATAAAAAGCAGGCGATTAGTGTCTAGAAGAAACCTCTGTTTTCTATCACCAGATGTGGCCGTTTCCCAGCAGGACAGATATTCATTCATGGAGGGACAAATATTTCTGTCCATTTTTCCCAGCTTTATTGCTTCTCTGCTCTTCCCAGCCACCTTTCTCCTGATTTAAATTAGGCTGTGGCTTTGGAGCATGCCCAAATCCACCCCCAAGAGAAAATAAGATTAGAAAAGGGATGTGATTCATTTGGTAGTTTCCCTTTTCTTACATCTTGCTTTGAGTGAAGCATCATTGGACCAAAGCTACCCCTCCATGACAATCTGCTTCTTCACAAGAGGACACGATGCAGGGCTCCTCGTGCCCGTGTGGTCGGTCACTGCTGTCTCCATGGGACAGCACAGATGAAATTCCCTCTCTTCCCCATCCCACAGACCAGCTGAGCCCTGCAGGCCCTCACAGCTCCCTTGGGAGGGAATTCCTGCTAAGGGAATCATGCCCAAACTGGTTGATGCCATCAGGGAGCCATTCTCCCTTTGGCTGGGCTGGGTGGGTCACTGCTGCCTCTTGGCTGTTTTTTGGGGCACTGATCAATGGCTCTGAGCTTGCAGCTGGCTGAGGTTTGGGTGGGTTTTTTGCACCAGCAAACCACACACTTTAAGTACCAATTTTCAAGTTTAACCCTGTGAAAGAAGGAGATTTGCAAATATTTCCATCCTGGGTAGCTGATGAGGAGCACGATGCCACAAACCACGCTGAGCTCCACACTCTCAGCCTCTCCTGACTGCTGGATTATTTGATGGGCTTTAGCTGCAAAGTCTCCTTTCACTTGCTCCGAGATGGGGTAACGTATCAACAGTGCTGGCAAGCCATGGGGTAACAACAGTGCTGGCAAGCCATGTTCCCTTGGGAAAACCGGTGTCTTTCCCTGCTGAGCAGGCACCTTGGACCACTGAACCTCCCCCAGGACCAGCAGCTCCCCAGCCCAACCCAAAGCCCCCAGCAAAGCCCAAGCACATTTCCTGCTCTGGTGGAAGGTGTCCCTGCCCACGGGAGGCTGATGATCCCTCAACTCATCCACCCAAACTCATCCACTCTTCCAACCCAAACCGCTCTGGGGTTCTGGGGGCTGGAGCAGCACAGCCGTGCCGCAGCCTTGTGGGATGCCTGGCTGGAAGCTCAGCAGCTTCCAGCGAGCCTGGGCTGGGTCAGGGTGAGCAGTGAGAGCAGAGCAGGGACAGGATGGAGGGGTCGCAGCCCCCGAGCCCAGCCCGGCTCCGCAGCCCCGCTCCCGTTTCCTGCAGCGGCGCTTCCCCGCGGCAGAGCCATCGCTGAGGCCTTATTGGAAAACTGGCAAACAAAACACAGCACTTCGAGCTATTAAAAAAAAAAATCAAAAAGTAAAAAAAAAAAATCCTGAAGTCTGCAAAGCAAAAGGGCTCCAGCACGGAGCGACTTTCTCTGCCCAGCCCATTGTTAGCGGAGGCAGCCGTCCCTTTCCCATGCCAGAGAGATTTGCCTGGTGCCGGCCAGTTCTTTATCCCACTGCGCAATTAATACAGCTTCCCCCAGATAAACAGCAGCTTGTTTAACTATGTCTCTTGATAGGTCCCAGCAAGGCTTGATAACATGGATGGTCGGATGTTGTCAGGACCAAGGAGTCAGACATGCTGGCAGCAACCTTTTCCCTTTCAAAGCACACATGTTTAGAAAAGAAAGGGCTGCGCCTGTTCGCGGCACAGCCACCGAAATCTCACTGTGGCATCAAACGAGGCAGGGCCAGGCCTGGGAGCTGCTCCCTCGCAGGAGCCAGGCTGCTCCCGGCACTGGCAGCCAGCTCCTGCAGTGTCAAGACCCCTCCTCAGGCCCTTCCCGTTGTGGTGTGTTAAAATCCATGAGTTCAAATTCTCCTGTTACGATTTCTACTATCCCTAGAAGCAGCAGAATAAAAATTAAAAATAATCGTTGTTTTTAATTTCCTTTCTGGTTTTATCCCCAGCACGCTTTTTTTTGTCAGCTCTCCAATGGTCTCTGCTGGTCACAAGCCCCAGTTTCTTAATTTAGCAACTTTTAAACTTTATCTTAAAGTCCTTTGATTTGATTGTGCAAGAATCTCAGCAGTCATTAAAAATAAACTAATTATGTTTGGTGAGATTGGAGATCAGAACAGTGAAAATGCCACGGTACTGGTAACAATCCCGTGGAAATGATCCCTTTCTGGATCAGGACTGCACCCACATTCCTGGCTTTTCAGGTGCACCCTGGCTCCCCCAAGAGATGGATTTGGGGGTGCTGGGGGGCCACCCCCACATGAGACTTGTCCCACTGCAAAAGGATGGCATGGAGACACCTGGCCAGGAGTTCCAATGGGAATTCCCAGGATGACAAACAACAAAAGGGATTTGAGGGCACCTCACTGATGCTGCTTTGGGACCTCTCCACGCAGCCAACCCACTCCAGGGGTCTCCTGCTCCTCTGGGATTCCATCAAGCCAGGGGCTGGGTTATCTCCACTGCTCCAAGCTCTCCTATCTCCCAGCTCTTCCTCTTCCCTTCTGAAGAAACCCCTTCCTTTCCCATCTCTCTCTTGGAAACCACCCTGTTCTTTCCATATTCCCTCTTTCCTTCCTTGCTGAGCTGCAGACCCTGCTCCCCAAAGCATCAGTCCCTTACCTGGGGCTGTGGGAATGCATCCCTCCTGCTGCATTATTTGATGCTCCCTTCCTCCCACCCTGGCCCTCCTGGAGCCCCCCTTGCCTGCCCACCCCCTCCCAGCTCTCCCAGCCACTTTCTGAAGCGGGCAGCACCCGTGTGGCAGCTCCCTGCTGCTCTCCTGGGTGAGGCACCCCTGGCACTGATGGGACACCCCAGGTGGGGTCACCTGAGCCTGCAGAACAGCACAACAGCACCTGGGGTCAGCTCAGGTCCTCAGTGTAATGTGAGGGAGCTGCAGGCATCCCTCGAGCAGCAGCAGAGCACAAAACCCTCCTGAAGCACGCCAGACCCCAATTACAGGGATAGGGCTGGCTTCAAACTGGCCTTAGGCAAACCCAGGCAGGTTTATTAAAATAATAAACCCCCGGTGTTTCAAGCAGCAAAATACAGGGCAGCAGGATCAGATAAAAGGGGAGCTCTGTCCAGGTGAGCCAAAGGAAGGCTCCAAGCCCTCCCTGGGAAAGATCAGTCCAAGGCACCTGTTAATCCTGGGATGGGTTCCTTTCCATTGTGGTCACAGTTGTGCTGCCACCTTTCCCTCAGCCAGCAGTTTGGGTCTGTGCTGTTTCAAAATCTCCACTTAATAGCCAGATTAAACAGGCTCACATTTGCAGTTTGCAAACCACAGGGGCAGCAGCAAAGTAATGAGATTTGGTACTTTCTGAATGAAAGCACCGAGTGACCTTTGTGGCACGGCGATGGCAGAACTGTGCAGGATGGCTCTGCTTTGCAGCCAGCACCAGGTGACTGCACCCATTCTGGCTCAAGGGGAGCACTTGCCATTTATTTAAATGATATTGATCCTTCAGAAGAGTTTAGGGGCAGGTTTGGAGAGGAAATGGCATCAGGAAGGCTGAGATGCCTCGTACCAGCTTGTCTGGAGTTTTCTCCCTTAGCTCTGCTCTGTGAAAAACCACTGAGGTGTCCTTGAGGGAGATGAGGGCTGCACAGGAGGCATCACAACCACGTCCAGCTGGCATCAGGGGACACTGGGGTCTCCAAGAGTTACCCCTGGAGGCAGATCAGCAGGGCAGGTCACCTTTCCCTGAGCTCCCACTGAACACAAAACCCGCTGCTGCCAAATGTACTTTGCCCTTTCCTTCTGTCTAGAGCAGAATGGAGCATAAATGGGCTGCTCAGAAATTACAGCAGTGCTTTTGAAAGGTGAGAGAAAAGATCTGTGACCCAGAACTCCGGGAGTCAGTCAGTTATTGGCCTGGTGAGGTTTTTTGGGAAGAGCACAGCTGGGAAGGGCTGTGGAGCTGGGTTGTTTGGGTGGACCATGGCAACCTAGGCAGGTCAGGGGTCTGATCTGCTCACACCAAACCTTTCCACTCCATCACCACTGCCATGGAGGTGGAGGCACCTGAGAGCAGCATCCACAGAGGCACATTTAGAATCACATGCAATTTTCCTTCATGCTCTGCCCCTTGCTGTGGAACTCATCATTTTTCATCAGGTTCTTGCACAATCAGTGTCTGCCCAGAGCCTCCTGCCACACTGCATGGATAGAGGGGAGTATTACTTAAGCAAAGAGCAAATGCTGGATTGGCTGTGGCTGGCTTTGCCAAGCTGCCAGCACGCACACAGCAATGTTTGGCATCCCAAGGTGTCGGCCAAGCAATCCACCCTGTGCCTGCCAGGCAGCCTCAGCCTCACCCCACAGCTCCAGAGCACACAGAGGCCCAGGTTCAGAGAGGAGAGCCAGGGTGACAAACAGAGCTGCCCAAAGTGCCCCCATCCAGATCGTGCTGACATCTGAAACGTGGAGAGGAGCCCTTGATTCCCTGGAAATCTGAGGGGTGAATTGAGATTCCCTTTTGTGGCACAGCAAAGGTAGGGCAGAGTTGATCCAGGGTATTTAATGCCACAGGATTCATTCATTCAGCCAAAAGCCCAACCTGCCTTCCCTGGGCTGAGCATCACTTCACAGTGCTGATATCATAAATACCACACAGAAATTACAAATCTTCCCAAGATGTGCTCTCCTCTCCACACAAACTGCTGCAGTCACACCTTCCCCTCCTGCTCTGCTCACCCCAAAGAGCAAAATGTCTCTTCATGAGGCCCTGAGCTAGCCCTGAAATATCTTCACTGGAGGACTGGAGCTGGTCAATGGAGACTGGCACATCCTCCTCCTCCGAGGGAGCGTATTTACGAGGAAGTGATTATGAGGGAGGCGGGGAAGAGGGGCTGGGGACGCTGAGAGAGTCCTTTCATTGATCAGATTATTTTTAGAAAACAAATTTCCCTTAATGGGTTTATGGTTTCAGTGAGAAGAGCAGCTGGTGCCAATGTTTACAACTCTGAGTCACGTCACAGAATGTCGAGGCAGTGGAAAGTCTTATGAGCCCTGGACAATGGTCCCACTGAGCAGAGCTGTCCGGGCACGCTGCGTTGGCAGGCTGAGCTCCAGGGAGCCAAACCTGCCAGAAAACAGCATCAGTCACCCACCCTGGCTGGACACTGGCAGCAGGCACTGGGGGAGCTGGAGCTGCACCCCTCCAACACCCCCTGATCTCAGGCAGAGAGGATGGGAAAGAGGGACAGTGACATTCCAAGAACTGATGTAGAGGCAAGCTCGTGTTTCTCTGATGATGTAAATTCCATTTTCATGTCACAATAAGTTATTTTTTTCACCTTGGCCGTGCTGGGATGTTTTCTGTAAATGCTTTGGTGTCTTTCAGCAACACAAAATCCAAGAGCTGCCTGCATGGAGCTGTGGGCTCTGAGGACACAGCTGCCTTCCTGTCCTGCAGCAGGGAGGATGGGACAATGAGCAGGGATGTCCTGCAGGGCTGTTTTACCTACAGAGTGAACTCCTGAAGTAAATTCCCCAGTTCTTTCCCACTGCCACACGTGGTTTGCCTGTGAGGGAAATCTGCAGATGTGTGAACAGATGTGAGCCCCAAATTCTGCATCAGGTGGGCAGCAGAAGAGGCTGTGAGGCTCTGCCCTGATGTTCTGTGTTTTTCCCCATATTCTCATCTTCCCTTCGAAACTCAAGGAAGCCCAGGATGGAAAAAAACCAATGTGGTTTTACACATCAGAACCTTTCCTGCACTAAACCCCAGCTGAGTCATCTCATCCAGCTCCAGGGGAGTCTGGTCCTACCTCCACATCCTGCTGGCTCCTTCCTCCTCCCCAGCAGAGCGGGGACAGAGCAGGGACAGCTCAGCCCTGCCAGGGCCAGGCTGACTCCCCAGGGATGCAGGAAGGTCCCTCCCTGTGTGTCACACATGTCCCCAGCCATGGGGCTGTTCCCCTTCACTCAAATCCCCTCCACACAGAGCTGTGTGAGGGTCCCCAGGCTGGCACATCCCTGCCTGCACAGGAGCAGAGGGGCACACGTAGGGACAAAGCCACATGGCCATCGAGTGCCTTCTTCCCAAGGAGCCTGCAGTGCCCTGACCTGCTCCAAACCCCATTTCCATCAAGGATCAGGGCCCAGAAGCCCAGGTCAGCCTGGTCTGGAGGATGTGAACAACACTTTGGCCCTCTCCCATGTTTGTTTTTCTCCTGCTGAGCATCTCCAGTGAGATTTCCATCCACAAAGCAGCCAGTAAGCAACATTCAAGCTGTAAAAATCGAAGAAGCAGCTCTAAAAACTATTAAAATCTGCCTTGCAAAGCTTTGGTTGCGTTTGATGTATTTCTTTTTTCAGCACATGAATTTGAGCAAAGCCTCACACAATGTGCAGGGCCCGTGGCTCTGCTGGCCTTTGGTTTGGAAACAGGGCTCAGATTTTGGGACATCTTCCAGGGGCACCATTCCACTGGAAAACGTGGGCTGGTCACACCCAGCCAGCTCGCAGGATTAGGTCAACAGATACTCATTTTTTAATTGTGAAGAAAGTCAGCCTTCAGGGAGAAGTATTCCTAAAAGATTGTTCAACAAGTATGAGGGATTAACTGAAAAATCAAGGACAGATTGGGAGAGGCCAGTCATTCCTTAGAAAAAACAGAAAGACAAAAAGGATGCTGGCCATTATGGAATATTGCCCTGTAATGGCACAGGGTGAGGCATTTTCAGTGGGGTTCTGCATTTTTGGGCAAGTTGAGGATCTGAGTCAGAGCTTTACCAAATCCTTCTGCTCACCCCAGTTGATGAGGGCATGCAAAATCCCTGAATGGACCCAAATGTCCTTAGAATCAACATCTGGCTCCAATAAGCAGCCTGATGGTCGTGCTTTAACAATGTTTGTTCCAAACTAAATCTTTAACTAAACATTTTCTGAAAAGGGGTTTTGATAGCGGAGTTGCAATAGTGAAGAGGCTGCTCGTGTTTGTTTTTACTAGAGATCCCAGTTCCCTGGGGTTTAACTCATCCTCACACATTCTTTTGGGCCTGGAACTTGGTGAAGCAAGAGGGATTTCTGCCATTATTGCCAGATTTTATCACGGCATCACTCTGGGGATTTTAACCTGCAAACTCCAACCTGGCACAGCAGCAGGGGAGGTGCTTGTGCTCATCAGGTTTGGGTTCTCCCTCCTCTGTGTCCAGGATAGGAAGGACAAAGATAACCACAGCAAGGGGACAATTCAGGATAGATATCAAGACAATTATAGAAAGGATTATAAGAGTTAGGTAGAATTTCCATCCCACGATGCCACCTGGTTTAGTGGGTGGCATCTCTGCCCATGGTGGGGTGGAACAAGATGAACTTTAAGGTTCCTTTCAACCCAAACCATTCCACACTTAGGAAATACCAGACTCACACCTGCCAGACAATGACCGTGACAGGGAGGGATGAGTGGATATTCCAAGGTCCTTTTAGCCCACTCTGTGATGCTGCCCTGGGGACAAGAGCAGAGCCACCTCACCTGTACAGGCATCACCTCCAGCCTGTCCCATCACCTGCACAGGGCCAGCAGCTGGAGCCTCTGCACAGGAGGCTTCCAGTCCTCAGCCACAGCCAAGAGCAGGCTCGCCCACACCAGGCTGCAAACTCCGAGCACCAGCCCAGGTTCTCCTCTGGACAACTCCTGGTGGCACAGGAGAGGCAGCTGCAGCTCCAGCCCCTCTCAGCCAGGAGAAGCTGGGAAGCACCTGGATGCCGGGCTCAGAGCCTCTCCCCAGCCCCTCAGAGCAGGGAGGGCTGTCCAGGGAGAAGGGGAGCGTGCAGGGAGGGCTGTCCAGGGAGAAGGGGAGCGTGCAGGGACTCGCAGCCAGCCAGCCCCGGGGCCAGGGCCGGCAGGATCCATGTCTGGCTCTGGCTGTGACTCAGCCGGCTCCGCGCTCCCGCTGCTCCTCTCCGCATCACGGGACACAAATGCTTCCCTCGCTTCCTAAAGCACTGCCAAATAGACTAAAAACATGAAAGAATGGCTAACTCGAAAGCAGCTGCTCCAAGTCCTGTCTTTGCCTGCATCTGCTGTCATCAAAATGCACGGGAACAAATCCTGGGTGCGGGGCAGGGTCGGAGGCCGGCCGGTGCGAGGCTCCTCACTCCTCCAATCCCTTCAGCTTTGGGATGCTCAGGCTGGTGGCACCTGGGCATCTCCTCCTGGCAACACTGTTTTAACCATCATAGCTGAACCAGGAGAGGCAGAGACAGCAAATCACGCTGATTTCCTAAATTTACTAATATTAAAAGTTATAAAAACTACCCTCATAGGATGCTGCAGTGCTCATTTGACTTCCCACATTCCATATTCTGCTTCCTCCAGCTACCAAATGCAACCCTAAAGCTAAAACTGGGATTAAGACCTCCTGTGATTCACACCTGAGCCCCTGTGTGAGGGGATCCAGGGTGAGATCCCAGGGATCCAGCCAGGACAGTGTCCACATGTAACCCCACACGCACCCTCCGGCCTTGCCAACCTTGATTAGCAAATTTTTTTGTGTTTAATTGTCCCTTTCCCACTCAAGAGCCGTTCCCTGGCTTTGCTGGTGGAAAGGAAGGACACTGGAAAGCGCAGCTGTGGAGTCTGATTCCCATTTAGGACCGAGGGCCCCTTTACCCAGCTCCAGCTCCACAGAAAGGCTTAAATGCAAATGGGAACCAGGCCCTTGGAGGGCTCACTTTGAACAGGTTCTATTCTTACCACTTTAAACAAACTTT
Source organism: Cyanistes caeruleus (assembly GCF_971803275.1). Lineage (NCBI taxonomy): Eukaryota > Metazoa > Chordata > Aves > Passeriformes > Paridae > Cyanistes > Cyanistes caeruleus. The sequence continues at coordinate 1,763,392 of NC_141713.1, forward strand.
TAGGAGAGGGCAGCAACTGAGCTTTAACCAGTACAATATGGCAGGGGCTGATGGTTTAGGCCTGATCTTTTTCTTGTCCCAGCCTTCCCAACACCCTGGGCACTGCTGGAGAAGAGCTGAAGGGTCAGGGTCATGCAGCAAAACAGAAACCTTTTTTTTTTTCTTCACTGAATAAATATAAAGATACTGTATATGAACAAAAAACGAAGCATGTTCCACAGAGGATTTTAAAGCTTCCAAAAATATTCCCTCAGCCCTTGCCAAAGGTAATACAGCCAGACTTTCCATGGAAAGCATCATTGTGCACGGTGAGGTTCAAGGAGGTCGCTCTGCTTGAAGTGCACAAACAGCCAGCGCCCTGTCCCGTCCCTCCTCTCCACACACACATTCTGCACCAGCAACAAGTGCCCTTTTTTTTTATTAAAAAAAAAAAAAAAAGGAAAGAAAACAATTTTCTTCCCTCCAAGGTGGTATAGAATTCACCCTGGCTGGGCAGCAGTAGCAGCTCCAGCTTGTATTTACAAGCAGCCCCCTTAAGAGGATTTGGATGGTTGTTTGTACAACACCCCGACACCAACAGGTTGCTCAGGGGGTTCTGTATTTTTGGAGGCTTTTCTAAGCCCTGCTTTCTTCCCCGTGCCCAAAGCAGAGACCCTGCACTAAGGAGGTGGGAAGCTGGCTGCTGAGAGGTTCCTGTAACACAGGCATTACTCCACACTTCTTGGAGGGCTGGAAAATAACCCTCTTTTCTACAGTTGCTGCCTTCCACCTAATTATCCTCAAAGCTTTGACTTGTAAACACCTGACCTAATTCTTTCCACGGGCAGTTTTTAATAACAGAAATTCTTCAAAAGTGTCTTTATGATGCATCACACCATGGTACCTTGTAAATAAGCTGTGGGCCAGCCGAGCCTTTCACGGGGAAAGGAGGCAAAGACACTTAGTCACTGAATATTCAGCTTTAGGGAGAGGCACCACAGCTCAGTCCTCAGCACTGGAGCTGGATCCTGTGGGTCCCTTCCAGCTCAAGGTGTTATGTGATTCTGTGATCTGAAATTCCACATCCGAGCTCTGCAGAGGAAGGAAGGTCCTTAGATCTTGTCCTAAGAGCAACACCGTGCCCATATGGATTTCCTTTCACTTTTGGATCACAGAGCTTTCTATAAATACCTCCCAACGAAGCTGCAGGGTTTACTCAACACTTAGGTAGAGGTGGGGGTTTGTAAAGAGAAAATCAGCACTTCCTGAGCTTCCTTCTCTCAGCACCACCAGCACCCTGTGCTGGGCACTGGGCACATCACAGCACAGAATCTGCTCTTCTGGGCCCTTGTACTCCTGGCAAAACCCAGGAGCATCTCCAGGAGATCAGCAGCTTCCCCTGGAGCAGCACCACATCCCAAGGGAAAAGCTGGGAGAGGAGCCCTGATCTCTCCACCTCCCACCTCACCCTCCATCCTGTGTCTTCTCCTGGCACTCTGGAGCAAAGCTGATTTTGCAAATCCTCCCTATTTGCATTTTGGATTTGTATGTATTTGTATATGGCCGTGCCCAAACCTGAAATTCTTTTGGCAGCACAAATACACCTAAACCTGTGATACACCTAAATCTGTTATACACCTAAATCTGTGATACATCTAAACCTGTGATACACCTAAACCTGTGATACACCTAAATGTGTGATACATCTAGACCTGTGATACATCTAAACCTGTGATACACCTAAATCTGTGATATATCTAAATCTGTGATACATTTAATCTGTGATACACCTAAATCTGTGATATATCTAAATGTGTGATACATCTAAATCTGTGATACACCTAAATCTGTGATACACCTAAATCTGTGATACATTTAATCTGTGATACACCTAAATTTGGGATACATTGAAATTTGTGATACACCTAAATCTGTGATACACCTAAATTTGGGATACATTGAAATTTGTGATACACCTACATTTGGGATACACCTAAATCTGTGAATTCCCCATGTTCAGCTGGGCTGAGCCTTGCACCAGTGACCTTTGGGGTGACCCAGCAGAGGGGCAGAGCCCTGGGAGGATGGAGGAGCAGGGAAGGGAGTGGGAGAGATTCCTGCTGGCTGGAGGGAGGGAGTTCAGGAACAGGCCTGGAGAAAGAGTTGCCGAAAGCGTTGCAACACGAGAGAAGCTCTGCAGGCCTTTGATCTCGGAGCTGTTCTTGAACTGTCACTTTAATGATGTGTCAAAGACTAAAAAGAGTTGAGATTAAGAATACTGGAGCCTGGGGAGAGGAGAAGGCCATTTTAAGCCTGCTGGGTCTAAGCTGGGTTTCTGGAAGCTTTTAGACCCTTGCTGCACACTGTGCACCAGCACAGAGCTGAAAAACAGGTCAAATTTTGGAAGTCCTCCGCCACAGTTTGCCTTATAAAAATCCTGTGTGCTCCCTGCACGGGCAAATCCCTGCCTGCTCCAGACGTGCACGTGCACGCTCTGCTCGGCAGCTTCTGGGCACAAAAGGCTGCAGTGAGCTGCTTTCCCGAGTTTCCCCGTGGAATGCCGGATCCCTGCACGGCCTGTCCCTAAAGCACTGGCATGGCTGAGCTGCAGGGCAGGGCTGGTGGCTGGAAAAGGGACAGGAATTCCTTAAAACAGCCCCAAGTGCAGGAAACACGGGCGGTTTTATCGGCCCACGACTGGCAGGACATTTGGGCTCTCCGCGTATATTTCATTAATATCCCAGCCAGCTTTCATGGCGTTACCATCAGGTTAATCTACTTTAGATTAATGAACCTCAGTTTCAGCCAGGCAAGCTAATTAAGATGATTTTCTTTGAACTTGTTCTAATGAATGTATTAATATCATTCAGGGCTTCTTTTGGAGCTACAAGCATGGCCATGTTATTCCTGAGAAGAGGCCAAACATTTTTTATTAGGGAATCATGTGCTGTGCAGAGTCTGGGACTGCCTTGCCTTTGTTTTCTCTGTGCTTCACCTTTACAGAGGCTGCAGAGAGAGCAGCCCTTCGCTTTCCAGATTCTGCTGTGGCTCCACAAGTCAGGAAAAGTTCAGGAATGCTCTGCACATGCTTAAAAAAACCTGGGAGAACTTACAGTCAACTAGTTCTTGTTCTTAAAAAACAAATTAAACAAGATTTATTTAACTACTCCTCCAGCTCTATTCCAACAGAGAGAGATTCAAATACAGAATCATTTGGGTGGGAAAGGACCTTGAAGCTCATCTCATTCCACCCAGCAGCATCTTTTCCCCAGGTAACAAGGGATGATGCCTTGGGTGTCCCTGATTTCAGGCCTAGAGAGGAATTGTTTTGTCTGACAAAATGGAAAAGCAGTAGCTAATACTCTGTATGGAGTTTAGAGTTATACACTAAAGAATAGAAGGATTACAAATTGATGAAAAATATAAAAGCTAAAATCCTAAAGCATCAGTAGCACAGGAAGAAATGGGAAATGGCCTCAAGCTGCACCAGGGGAACTTCAGGTTGGGTATCAGGAAAAATGTTGTCCCTGAGCAGGTGGTCAGGCACAGGGCAGTGGTGGGGTCACCATTCCTGGAGGGATTGAACAGATGTGTGGCTGTGAGCCCTGGGAACACGGGGAGGTGCTGGGGGAAGGATCTCAGAGGCCTCAGGGACTCTGGGACTCCGTGGTGTGGGGCTGGGGAGGCAGCAAAGGGGGAAATTCTCCAGGGCAGGAGCTGTGCAGAGCTCCAAGGGGAGAGGATGGGACCTGGTGATGCTGAGCCACACAAACAGGGATTTCCAGGTGATTCTGGGCAGTGTGGGTCAGGCTGCAGCACCAGGCTCGAGGCTGGAGCTCAAAGGAGACAGAAATAACTCAAAACTCAGCTTTATTAAAAGCTGCCTCACACCTTGGGTCTGCCTTGGCCACTGCTCTGGGTGTTCTGAGCAAACATAAGGAGCACACAGGGATAAAAATGTGGGCTTGGGAAGCCTCTTGCAGTCCCCATGGCCCTGGGGGAGCCCCTGGTGGTGAATGACCCCCTCCTCCAGCCCCAAAGACACCCCAGAGCTCCACCATCCCAGCCAAGGCTTGGCAGCAGCTCCCAAACCTGACCCTTGGACCTGCACAGAGACATCATTCCATGGATCTGGCTTAAATAAGCTCCTTAATTAATTGTTACTCTCATGAAATGAGGAAACCACAGGTCCCATCTCTCACAGTCACAATCCCTCAACATAAATAAAATAAACAGCCTGGAAATAGTTATTTAAAATTATATTGCCACACAGGTATCATTCAAAATTGGGGAGTATGGTTCTTTTTTTTCTTGATTTCCCTAAGTAACCAGCCTGCAATCAATGTACCAGGCCAAGGTGGAGTTTATTTATAAATGCACATTTATGATGAATCATTGGAGGAAATGCAGGCAGACTGGAGACAAAAGTCTGCAGTTGCTAAACCAAATAGGAAATGCTCTTTACATCTGCCTCTTCAGTTGGCATCCACTTCCCCTCCCAGTCTCCTTTCTGCTGGGTAGGCCTGTTTATTTTTGGGCCACTTTTGTTTGCAAAGCCAAACAGAGCTTCTGATTTTTTTTTGTATTTATCTATTTTTTTTTTTTTTTAATTTGTAAACAGCATTTCTCACTTATTCAAGCCTCAGAATATTAACAGTGGAAACCAGGGCACCTTCCTGCACAGAGTTGTTTACTCTCTTCAGGGAAAGCAAAGACACAGAGTGGAAATAGGGTGGAAAAACAGCTTTGTTAAAATGATATAAAAATAAGGACAATGATGAAACTACCCTGCCAACTATGGAAGAGATGGCCATCTCTTCTCTATTAGGTTTATTTTAAAGGTTGCTAAATTGAAATGGATGAATTGGTACAAATCACCAAATGAGTGTTACCTGTATCTCAGGCCAAGCTGGGTGGGGCCCTGAGCCAGGGAATGGCATCCCTGGCCCTGCTTGGAGCTAGGTGAGTTTTGAGGTCCATTCCAACCCAAACCATTCCATGATTCTGTGTCTCTAGGAAGTTTCCAAGTGACAGGACACTACTTGCTGACACTCCCATTCATTTTCACTTCTTTTTCCCCAAACTGGCCTTACCAAAGCACCTTCCACCAAAGGAACAAGCATCCTCTGTTTCCTAGCAGAACCCTGTGGCTCTCCAAAGGGACACCCCCATGTCCATGGAGATCCTCCCACCTCAAAGCAACGAGGAATCAGCAGAGCTGCAGGAGAACCCACGTCCCTCCCAGGCCCCATCCCGTGCTCCGGACGTGGGCACCTCTCCCACGTCACCCTGCAGGTTTTAGAGCTCTGCTGCTGCAGTGAAATATTTACTCTGCTGGAGTATGAGCTGATGGGAGATAAGGAAGGAGCTGTGGTTCATAAACCTGTCGTTTCTCTGAGAGCTGGTGCTCCCTGTGTGCGTGTGCGCGTATCAAACGCTCACATCAGCCATTTGATCGCCGCTGCTCGGTGCAGGGTTTCTATGCAGAAAGCTGGCATGGCCTTTCTTTCCTCCAGGAGACTTTAAAATCCTTCCAGCCCCACTGGAGAGAGAATTCACACTGCCAATATTTTTTTTTTTTTTTTTTCCAAAGGTTTTATAGAATGTGCTATGCGTGCAAAACGCAGCCTTTAACTGCTAGAAAAATACAGGCATTGGAAATGCGAGCAACAGAAATAGAGACGCACAAAAACAGAAACAAAGAGAGCTGATTTGATCCACTTCAGAGCCACTGGAGGAAGAAGCACCCTGGTAACTGTGATCAATGGTAAACACGGATTCTTATTTAGGGAGGTCAGAGCAGCTCCTCTTGTTTCTGCTCGCTTTTTATAGCAGGTTAAAAAATAACAATATTGCCGTGGAAAGATGATGCGAGCAATAACTTCCCTCCGCCTGAACAATTGGAGCAGTCAAGGCAAACCCAAGGAACAAAGTGAGGGACAAAAGCTCTCCCTCCCTTGGGCTGAGGGACTGCTGGAGTCTGTGGTTTGTCGGCGCTGGAGGGGCAGCGCTCATTCTTCTGCAATCTTGGGATTGTGGAATGCTCTGCCTCCCCCTGACCTTCGGAGCGCGGATCTCGCTGCTCCCAGGAGCTGCTCGCTCCTTCGACCCCCTTCGCTGGCCCTTGGAAAGCCGTGGGAGTCTTCCTATTTATTTTACAGCCCTCAGGAGCAAGGCTTTGTTTGGGAAGGCAGCCTGGAGCAGGTTTAGGGACTTTACACTCTCAAGAGCAATCCCCAACCTGTGTTTTTATAAAGAAGGGATTTTTGTGAGCAGCACCGCTGGCCAAACCCCTGGCAGCAGCTCCTGTCCCACCTGAAGGGCTGTGGCTGCTCCTCCTGCCAGGTGTGGCCCCAGGAATGGACCTTTGAGCGGGGTCAGGCTCCTGCCTGCCAGCTCAGCTCCCCGTGCCAGGGCTTCCAGAGGCGCTCCAGAGCTTTCCAAGCTGCGCAGGAATATGTTTGAATAACAGCCCGCTCCCAAAATTGAGAAGAGCTGCATTATGGCTCCTGCCAGAAATAACCTAAACGAGTGTTACTCTAGGAATGAGGCTGGGGTGACCACTTTCAGTGCCATTTTCAGGACACTGAGGGGAATTTGCTGTTCTTTTTTTTTAAAAAAAAAATAAAAAATAGCTTAGCTAATGAAAAACTGATAAGAAAATCATTCAAATGCCAAAAATTCTCTCTCACACAAACCAAACACTAATTCTTGTGATACTATATATATTTATTGGTTAAAAGCACATACCAGCCTGTCCAAATCTGTGATTGGTGCCTAGTTTATAACACCTTTGTGGCTTTTAGTTTCTCACCCAGACACATCAAAGCAGGGGACACTTAGCCAAGGAAAACTTCATTGTTAGTATTAACTCATTCCAAGAAAAAGATTTTTGGAAGTTTGAGAATTTTTCACTTCATGGCAATTGTTGATTAATGAACCTCAATGGACTACAGCCTAAAAGAGGACTTTGTTAATAAAAAATGCTAAACAGCGCAGGCAGAGTAAGGAGATACTTTCTTTGAACCTAATTGATATAAAGGCGTACACAAAGAAAAGACCTGTGAAGATGGATTTATTCACTGTGATCCTCTTTGCTTTCCAGTTCTGCCTCAGGCTATTTCTACTTGCAAAAAAAAACCCAGTTACTGAGGACAGGAGGAGAAATCAGAAAATCACAATATAGCTGGAGAGATTAGAGCACTTGGGAAATACTTAACAGTGATATTTTGGACAGGCAGAGCTACCCCAGCAGGGCTGTGAGAGCAGAGCAGGAGCAGGGAGCAGGGCAGTGACACCTTCCAGCAGGGATGGGAGCACCAGGATCCTGAGGGACTCATCCTGGCCCTCTCCTGGTTTTGTTTGGAGAAGTCATGTAAGATCTGTGAAGCAAAATGTCTTAGTCTGAAGGCAGGGTTAATGAAAACGGCTCATTTCACTGGGGTGATCCAGTTCATTCCTGTTTACACACTGGTTTAGGCTTCCCAGCAGAGAGGTACCACGTGGAAATGCAATTTTTTTGCTGTGAGCAGGTGGTGCTGATGCTGCTCAAGTTAAACACCCAAACCAGTGCAGACTGGGGTGAGGGACCTGCACACACCAGCCAAGCTCATGCTGGAGGCTGCAGTGTCCCTTCCAACCCTCACCATCCTGTGAGCATCAGGCACCACCACTGGGAGATCCCAGACTTGCTCTTACAGCTCTCAGCACTGGGAGGAAGGGTTCTAAGGAAAGTTTTGTTCAGTTGTGAGGAAGCAGCAAGGCCCAGCAGGCACAGTGTGAGGTCAGAGTGACCTTGGCCATGCCCTTCCTCTGATCACAGAATCCCAGACTGGTTTGGGTTAGACCAGTCTAAAGCTCAGACCATTCCACCCTCTGCCATGGCAGGGAAACCTTCCACTGTCCCAGGCTGCTCCAAACCCATCCAACCTGGCCTTGGGCAGTCCCAGGGATCCAGGGACAGCCCCAGCTGTGACCCAGAGCTCCCTTTCCTCACTCATTTACGAGTTCGTCCATGTGACTGAGAACTGGGACCGGTGAAACACTGAACAGAGATCAGTTCATGGAGCCCACGTGAGGATGAGGAGCTCACTGTGAGGGTCTGGTGTGCCCACTGCCAGAACCCCTGACCCCTTCCTCTGGGGCTCTGGAGAGCCAAGCTCCTGTGTGTTATTTTGAGGAGCCTGTCACAGTCAGGGGATCGGGGATGGAGTTTTGTGTTTTTATGTGTTTTTATGTGTTTTTATGTGTTTTATGTGTTTTTATGGAGGCTGCATTGCAGCCAGGTCAAAGAGCTGCAGTATGGAAATTGTATGGGAAGAGATGTGCCCAGGCAGTGCTGGCCCTGCTCTGCAGCCCCAAATCTCAGTGGCAGGGGGTGGTTAGATGAGGGGAAGAGGCTGCTGTTTACTGTGGGATGGCCTTTCTGTCTACATGTTTCTGAGAAAGAAATGAGAATTGTGTTTCTTTATTAAATTCAGTATTTGTATCCTGCCTCTGTGATAAGGAACAGTCTATAAATCATGGAATAAAACAGCTGTAAATCATCATCCAAGCTATTAAAGCCTCTCGGGTCTTTAGCAGATTTTCTACCCCCACTAGTTCATAAACACAATCCAAAATGTCACCCAGACACTTCTTCCCGAGGCCCGACTTTTTATTTTGGGTTGGGAATTCACAGCAGACCCAAGGCAGCATTTATCCCAGATGGGTGTTCCATATCTCACTGCTGTGTCTGTGCTCTCCCTCCAGCTCCCTCACACCACCACACACGGCCAGCTCCATCTCTCTCCAGCCTGGACCTCTGATTTCCTCGGAGCACAGCCCCAAAGGGGGAGCAAGGCAGGAAAAAGCTGGGAAGTGAAGCTGCTGCTGCTCATACAGAGCTGTTCCCTCCCCCTGAGAGCAGGGCAGAAGCTTCCATGGGGCTGCAGCAGCCTGGGAGCAGAGCCCTGGCAGGAGAAGGGACCAGCCCAGCTGCCAGGGGAGTTATCAGCTCCCAGAGGATGGGCTGGGACACAGACAAGGAGGAGATTGCAGAATCTCTGAGGATGGGGCTCTTGGGGTTCCCTGCCCTCAGCAACAAATCCTGGCTGGAAGGAGATGAGCAGCCAAGCTCAGGGACCACGGCTGACACACAGCATCCACACATCCCCCCTTCCACATCCCTGGATCTGGTGGGCTGGAGCCCATCCTAGCTCCAGATTTCCACAGCTGGCAAACCCAAGTGGCTCCTTCTGACAAGTTTTTCCCTATTTTTTGAATAAACTTGTATAAACTGCAAGCTCAGAGTGCATGGCACAGTCCTGTGTGCTTGTTCCTCCAAGACTGACTCTCCATCTGAAGCACATTCCACTCATCACTTGCACCAAGTGCTCCCTAAAATCCAGGACAAGGTCTGGTTTGAGATATAATATTTCAGCTGACTCACAAAGTGTCTTTGCATGAAATAAAGTTATAACCCACCTGGCAGATGCACCTTAATGAAGTAACTGCTAGGTTAGTCTTTGGAAGCTCCTGCTCAAGCTGGAGAGAAACAATAAAAGGCATCAAGACCAAAAAAATCCCAGAAACCTCCAGAAACTTTAACATAAAGATAAATTTTCAGTGGTAACTCTAAGACACCAAGGATTCACAGCCTGTTATTAAATATTGCATTGGTTCAGTGGGTAGTAAAGACAACACATAAAACAAAGCTGAAGTAAAATTCTGATAATTCCAGTCAAGAACTGAACAAAGATCAGCTACACATAATTTGCATACTAATTCCCACTTTTCTGTGAGTTAACCCATGGGAGCCCATAGAAATCCTTGTCATAAGTCAGGAGAAGGAACTAAGAAAAAAGATGCCATTTCATCTTGTTAGCATTTGAGCCCTGTGCCTGAGAACAACTTCACCAAAATGTGCCTTAGCCCAAATGCACAGCGGGGTTGTGATTGTGGTAACTGAATATTGGGAATTTTTAACCTTATCTAGAAAACAGATTTGAACCAGCCTAACCAGACCTGTTTTAGAGTAGTTTCCAAGCAGTAGATGTGACCTTGCACATTAAAAGACCCTTAGACAGAAATGACCCTTTCTGCATCACTCAAAGGGGGAAAAAATCCTCAATCCCTCTCCCTCCAAGCAGCCACAGAGCAGCAGGACACTCAAACCAGTTAAATCTCCACTACCAGACTTGCTGGAGGAGCCAGCTTCCCAGGCTGAGCAGTGGGATGAAGGGCTGCCCCTGCCATGCCAAGAGTGCTTTCCCTAGGTTGAGAGGACAGGATAAACTGGAAGAAAAAGGATTATCTTTGGCAAACCCAGTTCCAAGGGGTTTACTGTCAAGATGTTGAATAAATGAAATAAATAACAGGTGACTGCCTTTCTCTGTGGAAGGAAGATGCACTTTATCCTCTGGGAACATCCCTCATATCTGCATATTCCCATCCAAATCCAGCCATGGCTTAACTGTGGAATGAATGCTTTGACACTGCACTAAATTCCCTGGTGTTTCAGCAGGGAACAGGAATATCTGAGGGGCAGAGTCAGAACAGAGGGTGGCAGAGGGACAAGGTTCATCTGAAGGCCCACTTGCACCCCTCTGTTCCTGCTGCAATGAACAAAGCCGGGGATGCTGGAGGTGGGAAGGGCTGCCTGAGTATCCAATTCCCTTTTTTCCAGCACACAGCCTGCCTGCTGCCAATTCCAGGTGTTCAACAATAATGCAGCAGTTACTCCCAAGTAACACCTATAATTTGAGTCGCTGGGACATTTCCTCTGGCATTTCAAAGCATATGGGAAGGAATGTGAAAACCTTTCATTAGCCACAGGCAGGCAGCCGCTGTCAGAATCACTCAGAAGTGCCCTAAAAGTTTTCCAAAAATACATATCCATGTCTCTGAGCTGCTGGGCACCAGACACCACTGGAGACCACGGATGTGAGCAAAGCACTGATTCCTCCACCCAGGAACAACCTCTCCTGCCCTTTGGAAGGGTTTCAACAGCAGAACACGGTGTTCAAATCTCTAATCCTCACAAAGCATCACCTGTGCTCTCTGAGGGATGAGGGATTCCCTCGTCCCTGGAGTGACAGCTCCTTTCCCCACAAAGGGCATGTGGGGTCAGAGCTGCAGGAGCTTTCTACTCTGCTCTGTCCCTGCCTTTTGTGGAGAAGCCACAGCCTCTCCTGCTCCTGTGATGAGCAGAGTTGCGAGTCTCTGTCAATATTCCATGGGATGGGTATAACTTGCCAGATTTTCTGTTTACTATGGAATTTCTACACAGCTTCAGGAACCCCTCTATTTTATAAGAAAACAGAGTGGCATATAAAAACATTCTTAGTGCTGGTTTATTTATACAATTAATGGTCAACAGAATAAAATGTACTTTTGTGCACTCCACCTCCCTGCCCCAAAAGCCAATTTTGTTTGACAGACAGTTTTGTTCCACACTCTCGGGGGGTGCATTAACCTCTGCAAAATCCATGGGTGACTTCAGAATTGGCATCACCCCTCCTACTCCTGCAAAGAAAACCAAGCAAGCTCAATACTGAGCCTCTCTGTCCCACCAGAAGGGAATCACTGAGCTTCTCTTCCCCACTAGAAGGGATTCTTTCAGTCACATCCCTGGGTCCCGTGGCAGTTTGAGGCTGCTGAGTTGGGAATGCTGCCTGCCCAAAGGCCAGCAGCAACTCCTGGGACTGGGAATTCCCACTTGGGAGCACCAAGTCTTTCTAGGTGGGCCAGTGAGACACTGATGTTCTGTGCAGGGCAGCGCTGAAGATGAAGGTTTGTGAAGGTTTTAGCAGCCCTGTGCTGCTCGTGGATCTGCAGCTCCTCAAGTGCTGGGAATCTGCCACAGATCCAACTCTGCTGTGGATTCCAGCCTGGAAACTCCACCAGAGCCACGAGCCTGAACTCAACTCACTGAATGTTCAGCCTTGAACCATTTCAAGTCCCACTTTATAAAAAGAGATCAGAAGCCACATGGGTTTCACAGGAGCCTCTTGCACTCCTGGTTTGCTCCTGACTGGATGCTGCATGATTGGGATGGCCATCCTCCTTCTCCTGCTCCTCCTCCTCCTCTTTCCTGGAGCCACGTGCTCCAATCCAAGGCCAGTTAATGGTGCCCAAAGTCACCAGGAGCCCAGAAGCACAAACATGAGATTTACAAGAAGCTAGAGAAGCAAGATACAGAGAACAAACCTGAAAAGTGAATTTAGCTCAGATCTGTAAATGACAACCAACTCCCACCTAAGGGGCTCCTGGGAAATTTGTCCCCAACACATCCCAGCTAAACTGGTTTAAGAATCGATAAAACCAATATGAAGATGTCTACACTGAGGCTGTCTAGGACTTTAATTAGATCAATTTGAAACTGATTTTGTTAAACCAGTGAATGTTTCGTAATATGGACCAGACTGTGAATTTCAGGCACTTCAAACCTCATTACATGTATCCTTTATTACAACAGTGCTTCCCTCCATGCTCTCATGGCAGATTCCTGCCTCCTGAGGTTTGGGCTGGAATGCCAACAATTTATTTTAATGCAGTTCAGACATTTTAAAGCTTCGCCGAGCTATCCCCAAAATAACCACTGATAGTAGGTGGCAAGCACCCTGAAATGATTAGGGTCTTTCTTGTTGAAGAAAAAAAGATATTTGATGGAAAAAAAAAAAGAGAAAGCAAAACTGATGAGAACAGGATAAGCATTAATGAAGAAAAGCCACGTGTTGGAGTGCAAACTGGTTGAACTCAAATACTCAACATGAGTTACATTAAAAAATATCTTTGCAGAGTAATGGTCATTGGGCTGGTTGTGTTGGGATTTTACTTAGCTGATTAAGAATTGGAGCCACCTTTCCCTTTTCTTATTTCCACATCCCCACTGCACTTTATTCCAGCCCAGTTTTCCTTCCCATCACGTTGTTGGGTACCAGCTGGACCCTGTGCAGTGTTTGATCCTTCCTGGTCCCGGTCAGTAAAATGGATTTTGCTAAATTCCTGCAGGGCTGGCAGCAAGGAGCAGCAGTGTGTGGTTATCCTGGGGATGGGATGGCATGCCATGTTTGGCTGACTCAGCCTTTTGAAGCCGTGCATTGATACCAGGGCGGGTGTCTCGTGGTGATTAATCAGCTCTGGGAAGTGACAGCTCATTTGGAAGAACACGAATGAGCTCTCCCTCCATACAGAAAACAGCTCTAAACTGAAACAGGCACTGCCCCAAACTGAAATAATCCAAACAAGACCTCTCCTTCTCCATGGCTGCTGCACGGTGTCACCTCTTTACCTTTGTAGGAGGGAGAGAGCTGCGCTTCTCAATTTGTGAGAAATGGAAAGCCTGAGGAACAAAAGGATCTCATTCAGGGGCTCCAACCCCAACCCACAGCACTTGATAAAGCAGAGCATCCCTGTATTTAAGTCACAACCAGCATTAAAGTCAGGAAACACCAAAATTTCCAACCATTAAATGAGCTTTTTTCTGCCCTAGTTACCCAAGTCCCCTGTGCTATGACATGAGGAATAAATAGAAATCTTGTGACCCTCCAGGTTTCACCAGCCTTGCAGAGCTTCTATGAAACCCAACACACGGCCACAATCCTGTTTGGATTATTAAACAGATCCCTGTGCAGCTTCCAAGAAATGAAGTCCAGCAGAATTCAGTGGGGTCTCTTTGTGGAACGCCTGGGAATGGCAGGAGCAGCAGGGAGGATGTGGATATAATATCTTACTGCAGAAGGGGCTAGGGGGGAAAAAGCCTTGTTGCTGGGCTTGTGCCTGAACAGCCCAGAAATCGGTGGGAAATTTTTGGGCCAGGAGAATGCAAGAAGAGGAACGACTCAGGTGTTGGAAAAGCAACCTCTAAGTGTGGCTGAAGTGGTACAGAAGATGCCACCAGAGGCTGGGGAGAGGCAGGGGCTGGAGGGAGATGGGCACAGAGCTGGGAGCCAGAGGCTCCAGGGGAGGCTGAGGAGGGAGGAGGGAGCTGTTTGCTTTGGATTTTGTGCCTGTGTTTTTGCTGCAACGCCCCAGGAAGACACAGCAGGGAGTGAACTGACCAGTCTGGTGAACTTTTTATATTCCTTTTGGCCTTTTAATACCCTGAGAAGTGGAGGATCTTTTATTTTTAAACATAGCTGAAGGGCTAAATTAGCATTTTGGCAAGGGAAACAAGCCTGCAAGGCAGCAGTGAGGGAAGCAAGTGTTACCTGGAGCCAAAACTGAATGGAAACTCAGGCAGAAATCCCACCAGTGTTGGAGTCCCATGCCTAGTGAAGAAGGTGAGGGGCCCAAGAGAAAATCCTGCCCAAGCCCTTGCAGCATTCCCTGCTGATGAAGCCCTGGCAGTGGGACACATCTCACTCTGGTGGGCTTTTCCCAGCAGCTCTTCCCTCCTGGATCCATCACCCAGCGAGCTGGAGGCCTCCAAACCCACCCCACAGTGGCCTGAGGGCTAAAACTGCAAATTGGGTGGTCCCAGGTGTGTTCATGGAGCATCTGGGCACCACCTTTGTGCATCCTGGTTGGAGCACAAGCATTACACACAAACGTGACTGCGTGCTTCAGCAGTGAGGGAGAGCAGCACCACACACCAGGAATTCAGCTGGAAAACGGTCCAGTGGAATCAAAGAATCCCAGGATGGTTTGGGTTTGAAGGCACCTTTAATCTGCCAATCCATCCCTCCTGGTTTGGGTTTGAAGGCACTTTTAATCTGCCAATCCATCCCTCCTGCCATTCCTTCCTCCCTGTGCTCGTGCCAGGAGGCAGCACTCGGGTCACTCAACACCTCCACACCCTGTCACGGACACGTTCCCCATTCCCAGCACAGCCCATGCCTGGGATTAACATCCCCAAATCCCACCTGACACCCACATACACACAAACACCTCTCAGCTCTTCCCTGAGAGGAGCAGCTCATCCCAGCCCGCAGCGTCCTCAGCCTCCCAGAGCCTGTGGTTGGACAGGAGCAGGGGCAGAGCAGTTCCCTGGGGATGAAGTTACTGGGAATATCCTGCACCCCATTCCTGTGCTCACCTCTCCTCAGTCCCACGGCTCTGTGGGGCGGTGCTTTGGGGTCAGGTGTGGGTTACAGGTGTCTCAAAGCTGGAGGGGATGCTCCCTGTGACCCCCCCATCACACCCCTCAGCAATGCCTCCAAACAGAAATGCTCAGCTCCCTAAAAATCCCCTTTTTTATAGATGGATGTGAGACAATACTGATACCCAGTGGCTGATTAAGTTAATTACAGTTGAGTAAATATCCCCCATGGACACCCCCAGCATGGCACCCCGAGGCGGGCTCCGAGCAGCAGCCTGTAAGCAACGGGATATTCAGTTCCCACTCATTTTTGGCATCCTTCTAGAAACAATTGCTGCTAGAAACTGTTTTTGACTGAGGATCAAGTACAAGTTATACCTACTTTGCAGAGTCAAAACATTAGCTAAGGAGAGGGCTGAATCCTTTAATCATTCCAGCATGTGATTTGCATTTGCCTTGGCTAACAAATGCCGAAGAGGCATTACCAAAACCAAAGCTGAATCCTGCTGAGGTCATGTTATGTTTTTTTCACAGCAATGTGCTGCACCTGGATATCAGTTTTTAAATGCAAACAGGTATGTTTTATCAATTTGTAGCAGGAAAACCTATGGTTTCATGAGACTGGAAAAACTTGGCTTAGTGTGAATCAGGATTCCAGGCAGAATCCTCGGTGAGAAAGTTGCTCTTTATTTCTCCATCGATATTTTTCCTTCCCAACTCCATTTAATGTGAAAGAATTAATGAACAGCATAACAAATCCCTGTGTACCACAAATATCAGACAGCACACGGACCAAGCCTTCCCAAGGTAAGCCAGTGGGTGAAGGTTGGAATTTATCAAAACATGACAGAATAAACTACTTAATTATGTTGGGGTGATTGCCAGCATGCAACAATCCTCAGAGCAAAGAGCTTCTCAAACCAGCCCGAGGGCAGTGCTAGTTTAGAAGCTGCTGTTTAACCATAGATTTCAGAAGTTTCCTGAGCCTCATTAAGCCTATGGATTCCTGGCTGTTTTCCTGCTGACACTGGTGGATGTGGATGACACGGTCCCAGAGCTGTGACAGCTCTCAAGGGCTGCCAGAGCTTCTCCCAGTGTCTCTCTTTGGACACAAGCTGCCTTTTGATATTAGAGCAAACCCCAAAGTGCCCCAGGACACAGGTCTAAGCCCTAGGGCCACCAAATTGTCCTGTTTTGAGGAAATGTGGAGCCCAAAGCAAAGACAAGGCTCTGTGAAGAGTGACCAACTGGAAATGAGGGCTGGAGGAGACCTGGAGGTCCTTTGGGAACACCAGGAGCTCTCCCATCCCAGCAAACAGCAGATTCCTGCAGCACCCAGCTCCTGCAGCTCTGCCAAGCTCCAGCCACCAGGGCCTGGACTCTGCTGCCTCTCTCTGGCTCCAGATTTCTCCTCTCCTCACTCAGCCAGTTGTGACCCGACCCACTGGATCAGGAATGACATCTCCTTGCTTTTGAATCATAAATACATTTTTAGGCATTTAGAATGATCCCATGGTCCATCCCTGAACCTGCCTGTGGCACTTAACACCAGAGGTTAGGGTCTTACTTAATTACAGGAGATTTTTTTCCTCCCCCAGCATAAACTGGAACAAGGTGATTTCCACAGCTGCATTATTTACCTCAGATTTATTTAACTGGGGCTGTTTTTAGAGCAGTGCTACAGGTTAAATCCTTCATTATTTCCTACCCACTGACTTCAGGTTACAGTGCACAGTAGTCAATTAATCCAAGCAATAAAAGAGAGACCAGCACACTTTTCCAAAAGAGGACCTTAAGTAGAAACAATAAATTAAATTTAAAAAAGTAAAGAAAGAAAAAGGGAGATGATGAGCTTCACCTGAAGTTGGGGAAAGCTTCTCCCCCAGCATGATGGGATCAATAAATCTGTCACACACCGAGGCTGGTGCTTCCCACCATGGATTCACCTCCTGCAGCACCCTGTGGTTCCTGCAGATCTTCTGTCCCTCCAGCTGAGCCTCGGGGTGTCTCCTCCTGGCTACCAGCACCCCATGTCTGTAGTCCCAGGGGGAGGAACACACCTCCAAAGCACTCCCTGCTTGGACTCCATCACCTTACAGGTCATTTCCAGCCTTAACAATTCTATTTTACTTCCCCTCCTTCCCACTGCCAGTCTCCCTTGCAAAGGGGGAGAGGATTCCCAGACTTGGCAGCAGCCCTGCTTTGAGAACTGATCAGGCATTTTTGCTGTTTGAGAGCCCTCTCAAACAGGAATGAGCTGCACATCCCTGCTGCCCCTGGGCCAGCCATGGATGGTGGTTCCCAGTGCCGGGTCAGTATAAATAGATACAAAATATCTCTATGAAAAAGCAGCCTTTGCTCTGGCCTGGCAAGGCTTCTAATGAGATCTCCCACAAACTGCGTCAGAACGTCAAGAGGATTTTATTCCCTGTAATTGAACTGTGTTCCTGCCTGTGTTCTGTGTCCCGCCCTTCAGTGCTCTCCTCTCTGAAAATTCCTTTGTTCAGCCTAAAGAGACGTTTCATTAAATAAGAAATAATTTCTGGGAGTGGTAATTACAGCCTTTTTTTTTTTTTTTTTTTATGGATGATATGTAGCTGTTCTGTTTTCCTTTCTGTTAGCAAAAACAAAGAGAATCCCAGTACCTTTCATTAGGTGTCAGCTCCAGCCACCCAAACTCCAACAGGTCCCTTTGGATTAGGTTGAATTTGCTCTTTGGAATGACTGAAGCTGCAAGCAAAGATAAATGTGGCAATGCTTGTTGCCTGCAGGATGATCCATTCTGCCTCCCTGAGCTCTGCTACCCTTGGAAAGAGATTTTTAACACTGGTTTGGGTTGATCCTCTTTCTGTTTTCTTCACTGTGAGCTCAGCACATGGGAAGGAAAAGGCACAGGGATGAGAGAGGCTGGGAGAAGAGCCTGGATCCCCTCCTGCACTGTGGCACTGGAATTACACCCCAATAACAAACCTGAATCTGCTCCATCTGTTTATCCCCTGTTGGCCAAGACATTATATCCAGCCCTCTGAACGGGTGGGGGGTGGGTAATGCCCGAAATTTCTGCCTTTTGAGTTAATGAGACACTTCATCAAGGTCTGGTTTTCATCTGTGTTCCTCCTGCTTTGCTGAGCCCCTCACTTTACAAATCAAAGCAATTAGCAGGGCTGCTAACGAAGCCCAACAGGTACAGAGTGCCCAGGGATGCTCCCAGACTCCACAGACCAGGGAGCTTCCTGGGCAGCCTTTCCCAGAGGGATCTGTTTCCCTGCTCCAAGGCCAAGCCATGCTCTTGGCACCTGCCCCTTAAAGCCTGCAGAGGCAAACGCAGCAGCAGCAGCAAGGCTGGGACCTGCTCAAAGTGTCAGAGGCAGCTCAGCCTGATTTGAGGCCTCTCAGGATCTGGGTTTAGCCAAACCAGGCATTTTTCTACAAGCCAGAAGCCAGTGTGGGAATCCATGGCACAGCCCAGAACCAGAACCAGAACCAGAGACTCTTCCCATGCAGCATCAGGACTTTGCCAGAGGTGCCACCAGCGTGTTCCTGTGGGTGACACTGTCCCAGGAAGAGACTCTCAGCCCGAGTCTGCTCTTTGGGACTGGCTTGTCAGGAATGTTGCTGGGAATCACCCCTGGCACTGCTCTGACTCTTGGATGCAGCAGCAGCATCCCTGTGCCCGCTGCGCCACGGCTTCCTATTTAACCTGGGTGCATTCCCAGGCTCACACTCTGAAATGGCCAAACTCAGCAGCCTCAGAGATTAAATTCTTCAAGTTCCATGAAAACAGGCTGCCAGGTAAAAAAAATGGGGTTTTTGTTTCCCCTTTGGAAGAGAGGGAGGCTCCCAGCTCTTCCATCACTGGAGATTCTCACAGGGGCTTTCCTGGGGATCCCAAAGCTCAGGGGTGCTCTGGGGATCATTTCTGAACCCCACAGCTTCCCCATGCAGCACATCCCTTAATCTGGCCAGATCTGGGAAGGCAGGAAAACTGAGATATGGGTCTTTTCCCCAGCAGATTTCCTGTGTGACCTGGGCAAGTCGCTTATAATCATGTGAGATCTAAGAAGTGCAAAACATCTTAAATTCCCTTAAGTAGAGGGGAAACCTAAAGGTTTCAGAATAAGATTTGCTCATTTGGAATTCAGCCAAGCCTTTGGGTTTAATACCCTTACATTTGCAAAAAGCTGTTGGAGATCCTTAATGCCCTCCAGGGCTCACAAGCTCAGGTTTAGGTTTCAGCTGGAAGCCAATAAACAACCAAAAAGAGTGAAACAGGCACTTCTGTGCGAATCTGAAGGATGATATTTCCAACCAGCACCATGGAAGTGTCACTGGGGCTACCCACAAACTCCCTGCAACACGACATAAAATGACCTGGGTGTTTTAGCAGCGAGGTTGAGGAGACAAACTTAGCATGGCTCCTTCTAGATTCCCTTTTCCCAAACTTTTCCAATAAAAGCCCCAGTCACGCTCGCTGCACTGCTCTCACTACACCTAGGCAAACAAAACAGGAGTAAGCAGATATGCCCAACTTGTTTAAGCTCAAGTAGCAAATTCCAGCTGGCAGCTTCCAAACTGTGCCTCTGATTTATTGGCATTTCAAAATGTTTTACAGAACCACAGTCCACTGGCACCAGAGCCTTGTCACACTCAGCAGGGAGAGGAATAACACAGCAAAAAAGCTCTTTATGAAGGTGCCAGGTCCTCAACATCCTTTTGGGGGGACACTTACAGCACAATTCAAGTGTTTCCAGAGAACTGTGTTTTCTGCCCAAAAGAAAACAGCTGGAAAGGAGCCTTGAGACAAGTGAGCCTGGGCAGACCCGAGTTCCTTCACGTGTGTTCCAGCTGGGAGTTACAAAATACACAAGTGAGCTCCAGAGCAGTCCTGGCCCAGCAAACCTGGCCCAGTAAACTCAGCGCAGCAAAGCCCATCCCAGCACGATCATCTAAAGCCCTGGGTGTTTATTAATGTGACAACATTTGAGAGCACAGGGAATTTGATGATGGCATTAAATCTATCATTTCCCTCTGAAATGATAGAAATTTCATCGTGCTAGCTCAGGGAAAGCCCTGGAAAACCTGGAGCAGCCATGGAGAAGTGACAGGAATAAACTGGGCAGAGAATTCAGCTGCAGTCCTCGGCAGGAGGGAAAGAAGGGAACTCACATCGAGCACCAGCGCTCTCCCCTCAGCCCCTGTGTGGGTTTTACTGCAGGAAAAGGCTTCTCTGAACCTTCTTGTGAAGCCAAAGCTGGACAAACTGGTTTGCCATCTTCAGCCCAGGCTGAGTGCAATCCTTCCCTTCCCTCCTTCATGCCTGTCCCGTTTAAATCCCACAGCTGCTGATGTGCCTCTGAAAGCCGTGGCCTGAGTACCCTTGGGAAGGAGAGGATGGAGCTTTAGGGCTGTGAATTATTTCCTGAGACCTTCCACTTGTATTTTATAGAGACTGGAAATCTCTGCCGCTCTGCATCCCCCCCAGAGAGGCAGGGATGTCACTGGGGAGGAGGGCAAGGCTGCCATGGAGTCAAATAGGACTCAGCACCCCCTTCCTCCTCCAGCCTGGCCCGTTCCAGTCTCCCCAGTTATCAGGAACCCCCACACCAGTCCCAGGCAGCATTTCCACCGGCTCAGCGAGCGAAGGCTCCGTGCTCCCGAGCTCGGGGTATTTATGCAATCCCGGCTGGCTCGGGGCCCACGCCAGCTTTATTTATCTAATGTCTGCGCTGCAGGCAATGAATTCAGAGAGAAGGGATTATTAGAAGACAACACACAGAAAGGGGAGGAAAAGAGTAAGTGAGAAGTCCAGTGGAGCGAGGCTTTGCTGCTCTCCCAGCTCTCCTTGGGCGCCGATCGGAGCAGCGGAGCCGGGAGAGCCACGCACAGCCCCGAGCTGGAAGGGTCCTGGGCAGGGTCCCTGTCACAGCCCTGTGGAGACCCTTCCCAGCAGTAAATTCCACTAATTGCCTCCATCTAATTAATTATACAAGGAAATACATGAAATGAAAATTAATTCCATGAAACCAATCCAGCAAAATGATCCTGGAGCCTTAAATCGGCACTTCCACAACAATTGGAAGTTTCTCTAGGACCCTTTTAATGTGGGAATGAGTCTTGAGTCATTGTTTCTTGTCCTGCTGTCAGAAAAAAGCTGTTTCCTAGAAAGAAAACCACCTACAGAGACCTGATAGTTGGCTGAAAGGATTTAAATTTCCAGTATTTACCTAGAAGGGAAACACATCCCCCGCAACAACGGCCATCCCAAAACTGCCTATGCATAAAGGAGAGAATAAACCCTTTAGGGATGGAAATGTCAGAGCATAATAAACCTCTGTATTCTGTTTTCTATTTTCCCCTTTTCTATTTCCACCTCTGTTTTCAGGACTCAAAATCCCATTAAATCTCATGCTTCAATCACCAGAATCTGACACAGCTGCAAATCTGAACAGAGATGGCATTTTCTCACCCCTAATTTGGACATCTGCAAGGGGGAAGGGGCTGTTTTGTTTTGTTTAGGGGTAAGTTTAGAGGATGTTTAGTTTTGTGTTTAATTCCTGAAGTCTTCACCCAACTCTTAAGGAAAATAAGAAAAGCACCAGCTAAAGCAAGGGGTGAAATTCTGCCTATGAGCACCCCTGAGGGGGCATTATCTGGCAAGAGTTATTTGCCACTATGCACAAACTGCCAAAAAAAAAACCTCCTTTTGCTCCTCCTTATTATTATCTCCAGCCTACAAACCATCCAGTTCTCACACAAACCTGGATGGATGTTTAAAAACAGGTTACCTCTAAACTTGCACTGCTTTGGGAGCAAAATGCTCCCTCCTGGAGCAGGATTTGAGCCATGCCTTGTTACCTCAGTACACTTGGTTTTCTGCCTCCTTTCCCTTCTGGGAGCTCTAGGCAGGGGGAAAAGTGCAATGTAGGGAACTTGCATTGCTGGGGCCTCAGTAATATCCGTCAGTAAACCTGTAATTAGATAGGGAGTTCTATTAATCTTGTGCATTGCCTGAGGGGCATTGCCAGCATCCAGCAAAACCTCTATTGATGAGGGAGGATTCCAAGCATGCCTGGATGAAAAATGAAAGAGATGAAGTATTTACTTACTTTACCCTTCCCTCAACCACTCATTCCCAACCAAGGGCCCAACAGACTAAATTTCCTCCTAACATCAATGTCCGAACACAAAACGCTCGGCCTTTGGGTTCCTCCTCAAGTGTTTCAAAGAAACCCAAAAGTGTGATATTGTCAGACTTTTTAATTTAAATCGTGGAATGAGAACAGTTAATGCAAACAAAGATGTTGGTCAGTTGTGATAATGGAAGGCAGAGCCTGCTCATCCTTGCACATGATTCATAGCTCACATCTCATTCATCTGGCATCAAAGACATGATTTATAGATGTTCTTGCTCTGCACGCTCCACCCTTGTTTCCTGGAGGAGCGGGAATAAACTGTTTTATACAGAGGTAGGAATTTTTTTCAAGTGAGTCTGTAAAGTGAGGGATTACTCTGGCCTATTACAGATAGCTGAAACACCCCAAAAAAGAGTTTTCTTATTGGAAAGGCATTTAATAAAACTGGCATTGTTTCTATTAACCTAATTGCCAACTTCATCACTTCCTATCTTCCTATGACTAGTTTTCTTTTTTTCCTCTTTTTTTTTTTTGCATTCATCTGCCTTGTGAGAATTACTTGAATGTTGGAAATAGAAAAGAGGCCAATAGATGGAAACTGCCCATCCATAGGTGTTCAATACATTCAGCTGAAAACTCTGGCACTTTTTTACAAAATGTGGAGAGCAGAACTGAGACAACTTAGCATTTTTTTCCTTTGAGGCTCCTTATTTTATTTCTCAGCCAATTGCAGTATGCTGGCAGATGCTATTTCCCTGGTTAGGGTGGTTTTTTTAGGGTGAAGGAAAATCATAAAATCGCAGAATGGCTTGTGTTAGAAGGGACCTTAAAGCTCATCTCATTCCACCCCCCTGTCCAAGGCAGGGCACCTTCCACTAGACCAGGTTGTTCATTCATTGACTGAATCCTGGATTTTGACCTGAGCAGAACCAGGACTTTACCCCACTGCTGTGAATTAACTCAGCCAAGGCTCAGGAATTATAAAATGTGAGGAGTCTGACAACATGAGCTACCAAAGGAAACGGGGGTCTTGCACATCAGGGCTTAATCCCAGCAAGAACTGCAGTGTACACTTAGCATTAAACTGTTTTGATAGAAATGTGATCATATAAAGAGAATTAGCATTAATTATGCATCCAAGTGTTTTGGATAGAAGGCCAAACTGCTCTGCAGTTCAAGTTTGGGGACCTCAGCTTTGCAAAACTCTTTCCTCACATGTGGCCACTGAACTGACAGTGGATTGTGCAGCCCCATGGACATTACTCAGTGCTAATTTTCAAACTCTAACAAGTGTGAATGCCATATCTGTTAGGGCTCTGAGGAGAAATCCAACCTGCCTGCTACATTTTCCCTGTGGGAATCCCACCCACTATGTCACAACCATCATTTTAGGTATTTAACTTCTCATTTTTGAAACAAAAAAAAACCAAGAAGTGGCTGCCAGGGCAATGAATGGAGCCCAATGTGTCCCCGTGTGTAGGCTCAGCACCACGAGGAAGTGAACTCTCCAGCTGAAGCACGGCTGGGATTTCAGCACGGGACTTGCTGAAAGTTGAATCAAAATGGGCCAGTCTAATATTCTGCAGCAAATATTTTCCCTGCAAGGAAGTGGCAGGTTCTGAAATCTGCCCATTGTGGCAGTGAGTCAGGGAAGCTCATTAAAGCAGTTCTCAGGAGAGCAACTGCATGAGTTAAGCCAGAAAATTGCAAACTCCATTTGCCAGTCACTTTGACAACACTTATGTTTTTAACCCAGGGCTGGCGCCCAAAGTGCTGAACCACTGCACTCCTGACTGAAACTGTTCTTCCCAACATGACCAAACAGACTGGGGATGGGGATATTTTATCAATATATTGTTTTATTTCATGCTGAGCCTGTGTGAAGGAACTCTGCCCTAAGAGGGTTCAGAGTCAACCAGGAAATATCTGAGTATTTCCTACCCGTTCCCTGACATTTCAAATACACCCTCCAAACTTTCCTTCCTTCCTTGGACATGCCTGAATCTGGGCTCCATCTACAAAACCAGCTGCAAAAGCTGGTCACCCAGGAGGTAATAAAGAGTTCCTAGGACCTTTTTCTGTTGGATAGTAAATCCCAGCAGCAAGTACTTCTCAATTTTAGCCCAGCAGATTTCTGTTCCAGAGGATTTTCCCTATGGGAAGAACGTTAGCTTAGGCATCCCTGATAAACTCTGCAAATAAATCTTTATTAGCGACACAGCCAGACAGATTATTAGAATCAAACATTTGTGCTCAAAGACTTTGGTCTCTATAAACATAATTCAAAAAGCCTCTGGGCCCTTTAAAATTCCATATGTTCTCTTTTGATTAAGGGCTGCATCTCCCTGGAGGCAGCAAAGCAAGGACTAAAAATTGATCACCAGCTTTGCTGTGATTTGGGGAATCTCACATGGAATCCATTCTTTTTCAGCTTAGGTTTTGGGCATTTGGGAAAAATCCCCACAGGATTTTTGTCCCCTCAAGGCAACGAGCATCTTCCCAGGGAGGTGCTGGCCAAAAGGAAGTCCTGTGATCCAGCTCCCCAGAACTCCTGGAAGATGCACAGTGCAGCAAATGTAACAGATCAGTTCTGGGATTTCAGGGAGCACATCCATGATGAGCAAAACTAACAAACAAGGCTTGTTTTCCACTTGTCTGACTCCCAGTCTTTCCTCACCTCCTTTCCCTGTGGGAATCTCTGGTGTTCAGGGGAAGGTTTGGGGCTACCAGGGGCTCTCCCAGTCATTCCTCTGCCACCTGTTTCCCCCCAGCTTGTAGGAACAGATCCCTCTTGGAGATCTTCACCCTTTTGCTAAATCTGGCTGGAATTGGCCAGCGAATTCAAAAGCTTTTAGAGACACACACACACACACCCCCAGAGGCAGCGTGATCACACAAGACTCATTTCCTTAGGATATTAGGCAAAAATGCCTACTTGAAAGCTGTTTGATGTTGGATGCACCTTTCTCCATTTCCTGGTTCTGCATGAAATGCCGAGGAGAACCAAAGAGATCACAAGTAAAAGCCCATCCCCAGCAGACTGTTATTAGCCTTGTTTCTAGAGCAACTCTTGGCTGGATATCAAAACAGAACCTCCTCCCCCTCTGGGGTTTGCTCACCCCATGCAGATCTGTGGGTGGCATCTCCTGAGGATCCTTCTCTGCAGATCCTGCTAGTAGAAATCAGATATATTTATGAAAATATCCTATAAATCCTAGTTTTTAGCTGACTGAGTCAGGATGTTCATGATGTTGCATTACTGACTCTTAGGTGAGCCTGGTCATCAGGAGGGATATTCCACTGGTGTAGCAGTAATGTCACTCCAGGTGGACAAATCAATTCCAAACAGCCACTCTCTGCTATAAATCAGACACTTCAAGTTATTTAGAGGAAATGATGGAAAGTAGAATGGTCTTTCTGAAGATTTAGCACAGTTTGTAGAAATACTGGCAGGATTCTGTTGCTCTGGTTGCTCTGCTGCTGGTGAAATGCAGCCCCAGGTGAAATCTTGCAGTGAAACACAGCCCCAGTGGCACAGAATGGAAATAGAAATGAAGCCCAAAAGGATGAATGAGCCACTTGGGGTTTATTCTGGGAATCAGAGGGATGAGGAGGGAAGCAGAGAAGTGCTGCTGCTGGTCTAGCATGGCTCCATTTGGAATTTTGGTCAGTGCAGGGGCTGTTATTGAGGGGTTATTCCAGACAATTTCCACTTGTGCTCAGCCCTCAGACAGACTGCTGAAGGTGGATCCTGCTGTAAGGCATGTTTTCAACATTTAGCTCTAAGGTAGCTAAACTCTAAACCTGCTCATAGCAGAATTATTTTAAGCCCTTAACCCCAGAGTCATGAACCAAATGTTGCTCCCAAAACCATCCCCTCAACTCATGTCACATTCAAATCCCTCCTTCTGGGAGGTGCTGAGTTACCTCTGCTCTCATTCCCTGCAGTGAGAGTCGAGGCTGCTTAGCACAATACAGGATCAGACCTGTAAGATGCTCCAGTTCCTGAAGAACCAGCTTTAAAATGAGGAGCAGAGCCTGGGTCTGAGCTGGGAGCTGAACTCAGAGCGGGTGGGAGGGTCTGCCTGCCCCAGGGAGGCAGCAGATCCACGCTCCAGTTAATTATATTAAATAACACCTTCTCGTAGGTACCCGGATCCCTCTCCCTACCACTGCTGCCACCTCGGTGCCAATTATGCTAACCATGGGTTTCTTTTCAAAGGAGGAAGCAAAAAATAACATTGAATTGAAACTGCAGGAAGAAACTTCAGTGGGCAGAGGGTAATTATCCAAACTGGAATCCAGCTGGGGAACTGGAGTACCAGACCCCTGCTCTGGCTGGGAGGGATGAGGGGAGCATTAAACCCACGGTGAGCCAGCCTCGAGCTCTGTGAGGTGTCTGAGGGCAGCAGCTCTCTCAGCACAGTACTTTCAGTCTTTGTTTCCCATCCTCTGTCTTCCTGAAGAGACAGAATTGTGTTTTTCAGATAACCACACCGCAAATGGAGAACTATGAAACCACAGAGATCTATTTTAAATTAACATTAGCCATGTAGCTGAAACCCACAAACCAAGGCAACGCTCTCCCCACCATAACTCAGGGCACATGGCATGTGAGATAAGAGAGCTGCAGCTTTATTTGGTAAATGGAAAACCCACCTCTCCGTGTCTCCTGCAGCTGCAGCACACACAGCACAGGTGGGTGGCTGCAACCACAAACCTGAAATTTCCCAGCTTTCATTTTTAATTCAGTTCCTTAAAGTTCTTGAAGGGAAGGGATGGGCTTTGGGGTTGGGTTTGGGTGGTTGGTGGTTTGTTGGCTTTTTTTTTGCTTTTTTTTTTTTTTTTGTTTCTTTGCCAATTTAAACTTCATTTTATTGCACTCAGTGCTATGTTTAGGCCTTTCTCCAAACACTGTCTCCCAAAAATTAAGAGACTATTTTATTACTACACAGAGGAACTTCAAAAAGGGATCTGATAGTGGGGGACTTTTCAACCTTGCTTAATGAGATCTAATGACTGGAACTTGCAACTAGACATATTTGACCTTGTATTAAGATGTAATCTCTTGGCTGTGAGGGTAATGACATACTGGAACGACTCCTCATGAAAGGTAGCTGCTACTGCTCGGAAATCTTGCCCCAAAATCAGATATCATTCTAGAAAACAGCATCTCATTTGGGGCTGGGTGAAGGTCTAGGGGCTGGAAGGGAAAGGGGATGAAATCAAGCTGTATGTTTATCTGGGGTTTAGTGCTGGGAAAGTTTCTATCACCCCAGGTATCGCTGTCCTTCCCTGGCCTCAGGAAAAGGTGACTGCCCACGTTGCTCTCTGTGCTCTGCAGCCCCATCCTCTGCTCCCCCAGCTCCACAACAGGCACAAAGCAGCATTCCCTCCAACAGGAGGTCCAGGGAGAAGAGATTCCTTCTGGGAATGTCTAACTGGAGTGCCCCTTATTGCCTGGTTGTAACCAAAATCTCTTTTGCAGAACCATCTCAGCCTGAAACCATATCCAGTGCTACAGAAATGAAGTGTTAATGGCTTATTTTGAGAACATTTTCCACAGAAAGGTCACAAATCATGGAGTTTTATCTTGGTATTTCCATCTTTCCTCCCATTTGGTCAGAGGCCTGGTTAAGAGCAAAACTCTTCTTGCTCTTTTTTGGAGAACAGGCTGCCAGTGTCCACCTGAGCTCAGCCTGTGGTTATTGGGCAAGGAACAGGAACAAAAGCTGCCAGGGGCAGGGAACATGTGGCACACACTGCAGGGGACAGGTGGCTGTGGCCCATGCCACTGTCACCTGCTGGGCACATGCCACACGGGCTTGAGTGGCCAGCAAGGGCTCAGGTTTGCTAGCCCACACAGTAATGTGTATATATACATTTATATCTATAGGGGGAGGATTCAAATCTGGAACTGCAGGAGGTGAAAGCACCCCTGCTGATCAGAAACACATTAACCCCTAAAGGGCCTTGCAGGGTTGTGTTATCCAGCTTTGGGACTGGGCAGTCTGGGTGTGTTTCACACACTCAGGGCATTCCTGCAGAATTTTTCAGCCCTGGTGCTGCTCAGGCCAGCTCAGGCAGGGGTGACTTGCAGGGCTCAGAGATGACACTTTATATCTGTGAGTGGAGGACAAGCATCACTTGTGGCACTCTGCTGAGACAGCTCCACTGATTCCCATTGTGCTGGTGGATGAGAAACCTTTAATTCCCACCAGCTTTCCTGGCTATTTCCACTGCTTTGCTGGATGTGGAAAGACTCTCATAAATTTTAAGGATTTTTTTTTTTTTTTTTTTTAAAAAAAAATGGAATAGGAAAGTGAGGAATGGTCATGGAGGCTTCACAAATCACACAGAGCCCCTGAGCATCTGAGAACATGGAATTGTTTTATGGACTGCCCAAAATCCAGTTAGAGCTGCTGGTGCTGTGAGAAAGGAAAGGGCCAGTTTAGGATCCTTCCTTAAAGGAAGAAAAAAGACAAGCTGGAAGCAGGCAGGAATGTTTTCCAGTAACAAATGCCTTTAGAAGGATCTGATAAATCTTGGCCTGGATTTATTTGAAAAGGAAAATTCACATAAAGACACTCCCTTGATCAACATAGCTTGAGTGGCTTATCTTTAAATCAAACCCAAAAGCTCCAAGGCACACATCTTTGAAATCTGAGCTTTAATGGCATTAAGAGACTCAGAGACCACCAGTTTCAGACTCAGATCCTGAAAAGCAGGACTTGAACCAAACTGGTTGATTGTATCCAGAACAGCATTTTTGTTTTCAGCTCGGGGGAGGCCAGAGAGCGAAGGGTCAAGCAGGACTGAGATTTATTTACTGGCACTGAAAAGTAAACACCAGGCATTACCCTGATAACAACCTGGCCCTGACAAAGGCCATTGGCAAGGCACATTCTTGAGGAGGAAGAGTTTGGGTTGCTGTATTTCTGCTTTGCTAAGGGGATAGGCAGAGAAGCAATTACATTCTTGAGTGTAGACGAGGCTGGGAGAGCTGCCCTGTGTCGAACGTGGCAGGGGAGGGTGGGAGGGAGGGCAGCTCTGCAGAGGCAGGATCAGGGCTCAGGGCTTTGCCAGCCCCTCTTTATTTCCTTGCTTGATATAAACAGGACAACTCTACTCTCCAAAGCCCACCAGAGAAAAGAAATGCCTCGTTAGAGAGCTGATGGCCCCGCTGCAGAGCTGCTGTGTGATGGTTTGGTTCTCGCCTGCATTTACACACTTACACTCTTATCCATCCACCCCAAAGTGGGGAAGAAGCTTTCTCCAGGAAAATCCCTTCTGGGTAGGCTTAGAGAAAAAAAAATGGGAAAGATTCTGCCAGGGAAAGGAAATACAACTGAAAATGCTTATGCTGGGTGGCTTGGGAAGAGCAGCACAAACCTTGGCTCAGTAAG
Source organism: Cyanistes caeruleus (assembly GCF_971803275.1). Classification (NCBI taxonomy): domain Eukaryota; kingdom Metazoa; phylum Chordata; class Aves; order Passeriformes; family Paridae; genus Cyanistes; species Cyanistes caeruleus. The sequence goes on from NC_141713.1 coordinate 1,792,932, forward strand.
AAGAGATTCCTGTGGCTGGCAGGCTGATCTATAGCATCTTCACACTCTGCATTTCATTTGCCCATTATATTTAATTTTGAATATTTCTTAATTGCATAATAAAGAACACTTAATTTAAGCAATAATTAAGGTGTTAAAGCAGAGCTTCCAAAGACAGAAGGCTCAGTAACTTTCTGAATGCTGCTGCTCAGACACAAACGTTGGGACACCACGGATCTGAGATCCAAAGGGGAAGGTTAAGAGCATCCCAAAGAACCAGGGTCCTGTCAGGAAGCAGGGTGAGCAGCCAAAAGCACACAAAACACAGCTGCAGAAAGTCCTGCAGCCTGAAAACTGAGTTTCTTATTCTAATAGCCGTGTTTTTCTCAGGTGCAGAGTAACTGCTGGAGGGTGGGACCCCCCAGTCCTGGTGAGGAAGGGCACAGGCACAAACAGAAAACTGAAATTACTATTTTAAGTGTGCAGCTGCAGAGAGATTTCACATGTTCTTATCCCAGCCTGCTTCTCTTTACTTTTAGATTTACTTGTTTACATCAGAACATTTTCTGAATGAAAATACAAAGAACTTTTAAATGCTTCATTCCCCTGAACCAGGGCTCACTGAAAGCCCTTTGTTGTCACAATCTCTTTATCCGCCTCCTAGTCCTGATTTTCTTCATTTTAAGGGACCTTAACATATAGCACAGCTTGATAAATTTATGTCTCAAATTACACTAAGAATAAGCACAATTTAATACTTTGTATATTATTTGCAGATTTGATTAACATTTGATGACAATGTGTCTTGGCTGGGAGCCCAGAATGCACAATGCACCTGTCAAAAATGAAGAGGCCTTTATACCCATTGCTTGCCCTGGGACATCCACATTAATCATCTGAATTTGCTGCATTTTTAACCAAAAAGAAACCGAAATAGTGGGTTTGGACTGGGTGCTGCTGAAGTTGTTTATGGGATAGATGGAAGTGCTGCCCATTCGAGTGAGCTTGGCCAGTCCCATCAGGGCCTTACTGCAGTTTTCCACCCTTTTCTTGGATGGAAAAGGAGGAGAATTCAGCTTGTCAGAGCAAAACACCCGGGAAAAAGCAACAGAGAATTTGTGACGCTTTTGCATGGAGAAGCAGCTCTCCTGGCTGCTGATCTCCATGGCTGCACTTCCCAACTCCATTTTTATACATTTGGGGTACGGGAGTCTTCAGGTTCAAGAAAATCAGTTAGTGGGTAAAGTTCCTGCCTGCAAACCCAAAATATATCCCATTTTTATTAGTGACAGCAATCTGGGCTAGGACACTGCCAGATTGAGCTGCACTGATGGACTGGATGTGGCAGAAGCAGCTGGAGGAACTTCCTGCCAGAGCAGGTGAGCTCCCACCTTCCAGCACTTGCCTCATTTCATTTGTGGGGGCAACTCAGCAGAAATCTAAACCTGAGGAGTCATAGAGTCATTAAGGCTGGAAAAGACCTCCAAGATCATTAAAGTCCAGCTTTTGACCACTAGCTTTTTTCCCACTCAGCCTTACCCAAAAGGCCACGTCTGCTGGGTTTGTGACCACTTCCAGGGATGGTGACTCTGCCACAAGTCCTGCCCTGAGCCTGTGAGCCAGGCAGGGCACAGCTGGGATCTGAGGCACTGGGACATCATCCCAGCCAGAACCTGCTTCCATCTGAAGAAAGGTTGCTGGAGATGGAACAGGGAAAGCAGCAGTAAGAAAAACCTGTGATATTTCAATGTATTTTTGGCTACAGAGACCACACTGCGACGTCTGCTGAGATGGAAACACCTCCAGGCATGTTTTTTTCCCCTTGGCTTCTCCAGTATAATAAAGATACTGTTGACAGGTGACAGACTGTGGTCTTCCAAACTGAAAGATGAAGGAGGAAAATAAAGCTGTCGATCCATGCTGTGCCTCCTTTGGAGCAGGGAGCTGGAGGAGCAAGAGCACTCCCACAAAAGGCCAGCACAAAACAGGGACTCCCTCTGTTTAACCACACAATTGCCCTTTATGATTGTGTGTTTTGACATGTTCTTTTTGATCACTTATGATCACTTTTATTATTAAAAAATGTAAAGCTCAGAGTTCCCCCTGTAAGCTGTCAACATAGAAGAGCCGTTTCTATTTGCTTTAGCCAGCAGCACGTGGGAATTCAATGTATTATTAATTAATGTTTCATATTTTGATCCTGAAAAACTCAAGAAGCAGCTGAGGTGATGGAAAGCTCAACTTTAACTTCTCTCTGTAACCTATTCTGAGGTACCTGTGCTGGTACAAATGGTTTGTGCTGCTGCCAGAGCAGAAAGGTGGATTTTTACCCTCACTCCACTCTCCTGCAGATACCACCAGAAAAGGCACAGCTTCTGGTAACAGAAAATCTCAGATCTCTCCTTCATTCACTTTCCAGTTCTCCCACAGAGAGGATTTTAACCCATCTGTATTCCCTGCAACACGTGGGGTAACAGGGAGCAGCACTCCTCCCTTCCCCCTCTGGCCTTTCCCTGCTCATCTCCTTTTCTTTTAACATTTTCTTTTATTTACACAAAGTCCTCCTGCATACTTTTAATCTTTCTGGCCACTGCTGAATTATGTTCTGTAAAGATGTTTAAGGAACTCTCAGCTCTGTTTATATACATACATAGAACAAAATGCAGTAGGTAGTGCAAAATAAACTTTCCCATAATCCTTATAAATCTGCCTTGTTTCAGAAAATTGTTCTGCGTGGGAGAATGGTGAGGTCACTCCAAAGGCCTAATTGCCAAACTCCTTTGGCAATCTTTCCCACCTTCTCCTTGTCCTCACCCCTCTGCTCCCCTTCCCTACCCCATCCTGTCATCATTCCCCTTGTTCCTTTATTCATTTTAATACCAATTCCAGTGCACCTGGAAGGAAACACACGTGAGGGCAACTTCAAGAGCAATAATGAAGCCCTTAAAGAAAAGCACATGGCAAGTCTGAGCAGTAGAGAACCTCAGAATCCCAGAGTGGTTTGTATTGGAAGAGACCTTAAATCTCATCCAGTGCCACCCCAGCCATGGCAGGGACACTTCCACCATCCCAGGCTGCTCCAGCCTGGCCTTGGACACTTCCAGGGATCCAGGGACAGCCCCAGCTTCTCTGGGCAAGGCCTCTCCACCCTCACAGGGAGGAATTCCTCCCCACCTCTCCCTGCCCTCTGTCAGGGGGAAGCCATTCCCTGTGTCCTGTCCCTCCATCCCTTGTAAAACAGACCCTGCTTGCAGCCCTGGGTGCATTTTGTCCTGAGCAGGGACCATTCAGCACAGCTGAGGTCACATCCTGATTTCCAGGAGCAGTTGCACTGCAAAATAGAAATCAGAATACCCAGCAACTCCTTCTTAGCAGGTTTCCATTCTCAAGCCTTTTCTAGAAGCTGGAAGAGCTCAAGGCCTGCTCTCAGTAAATCCCACTGGATAAATAACTCAGCTGAAAGCACAACCAATGCTCTGCTGTGCTATCAGGCTACAGAGCCAATAAACTAAAACAACACTCATGAAATCACTTAACCAAGAGGAGCTTTCCCAGTCTTGTTTCATGGGAAGAATGGCATCCAGCCCTGATCCCCAAAAGCAGCAATCATGCTACAGGATTAATAAACCCAGCTCCAGCAGACTCCGCTCAAAAACACGCGCTGAGGTTCTTTTGAAAAAATTCCCCAGCTAGCAATGCAAGGAAAAATATGTGTAATGCCCTGATAGAACTGACAAGAAAAACAGAGAATAAGATTTATAGAGTAAATTCATTAAACTTTCAACTCGCATTCCATCGTTCTGGAGTCCAACTCAAATTACTGTATGAAAGCTCTTTCTCATGGAACTAGATGAAATTTAAGATTACTTTTAATTACAAAGGGTGTGGGAGAATGTTTTCATGGGAGACAAATACCTCTACACCTCTTACCAGTGTGGATTTAAGAGGTTCACAACAAACAGAAACTGATTTATGAGCATTGGGGCATCATTGTGTCAGGCTGCAGCATGGGCTGAGACTTAATTTCTTTACTTTTACTGCCACGTATATATCTTTTGCAAATTCTAATTGGAAATTAAAATGGCAGAAATTTTATGGGAGGAAAGTTTATTACTACTAATGGTTTTCAAAACTAGGCTAGAGAAAAATATTAACCGTGGTGATGATGTGTTCTTTTTAATTTAAATTTACTTGTGCTTTCAATAACTTTTTATATAAATCACCGTTCTGCCAAATTGTTTCTCTGGTTAATCAAATGTATCCTGTTTATTGAATAAATAGTGGTCTCTGCCTTGCTTTTATTTGGGAATGAACAATTGTTCAGGAGCTATTAGCTCACATGCAGGTTGCAACCCTTCTTTTTATCAAGGTTTCCCAAGTTTGCCAAAAAGAAACCCTTTTACAATTTCCTGTCACCCTGCCAAACTAACCATTCCTGCTGAAGCTTTCTGTGCTAAGTACTGGGGTGGGTTTTTTTTTTGTTTTTGTTTTGTTTTTTCCCTAACCAAATGGTTCAGCAACTTCAGAGAAAAAGGGTTAAAACAAAGGGACAAACTCCCCTGGTAACCTGTCATTAAAGACAGATAACACAATACATGTGCCAGGGGGTCAGCTGAAGGTGAACTGTGACACTTCTGAACAGCCAAGCACTTGACTTTGCAGAAAAAGAACCTTTTAAGGCAGCTCAGGTTTGGATGGAAGAGCAAACAAGCACATCCCTGGGTGCTGAGCATGTGTTTGCACACATCCACACCCAGCTGAAATGGATAAAGAATAAATTAAATCTACCAAAATGCAAAGACACAACCTGTGCACACATTAGCACAGAGCATCTCATTGAGACCTGGGCACTTTGCATTGAAGAAAGTTTAAAAGAGGAGGTTGCTGTGTTATCAATTGATATACGATTTAAGCCTTAAATTATTTTCCTTTTTGATGGCTTCTGCATAAAGGTGTGGGAGCTCTGGAGTGGAATTACTGCCCCACAGCAAGGTAAAAGCAGCTCTGTGAGACAGGTACCTCTCCAGCTCTGAAAGGCTGCTTGTAGTGGGGGCTTGGGGGGTCACAAGAACAGGGTTTGGAAGGTTGGGAGAACAAGACCTCAACATAAGAACTGCCTGTAGATTATCGCTTTTTCAAATTCAACAGGAACAAAAGAGGTCAAAAATTCAAGTGTGATTTGGGCTGCCCTGACCCTCAGCTGGCCACAGCACACGAGTGTTGTGGTCACTCAGTGTCAGTGACCTCTGACCCAACATCTTCTGTCCCTGGGACTGTAAATACAGCACCCACACCAAACTCTGTACACAGCCTTTTTGCTCTCTGCCTTCCATCCTATTTGCAGCTTTTACAAAAGGGTGGAGAGAAGCTGTAGCAAACTCCAGGATGCAATTGCAGGGTCATTAATTCCAGCACAAGTCACCGCTGGCACCGTGTCCTCCCCATCCCTGCTTGCTTTGCCGCCTGCCCTGTGCCAGCACCGCAGTCCTGGGCTGAGCTGTGATCCAGAGCAGGGAACTGATCCAGCTGAACAACCGAACCCACAAAAAGGTGATGTCAGCACAGGAGAGGAGCTGGGATGAAGAGGAACAGCAGGCAGCAGGATGGAACCACCCTGCTGCGCTGCCAGATGAAAGGAACCATATAAACAGAGTTTCAGAGCTGTTGGATCACTCCAAGCTGTTGCAATGAATTCCTGTATAAATGTACACTTGGATTGGCCTTGCAGGTCCTTCCCAAGTTCTGTAGTTTCGCTGCCGTGGCTCCAAAGGCATCCAGACAGGATGAAAGACTTTACTCCTTCAAAACATTTTGCAAAAGCTAATTATTACTCCCGTGCTGTCTTTCAAAGAAGAACTAACAAGATCACGTGCAGAGGCACAGGTTCTTCAGGTTAAGGGTTGCTTTATATCCCTGCACTATCAGGGGACTGGATCTTGCTTTCAAGAAAATGCATTTCATGCTGTTGTACTTCTAAAGGGAGTATCCACTTGTTTATGGCAGGAATTTCAGGCAGGAACCCAGGCTCTGCTATTCACAGACACGAGAGTCAGAAGCCACAACCTTATTTAAGGAATTAAATGAACAGAAATTAGTTCTACAAACCAAACTATCAGGCTGAACTGATGTCCAGGTGAACAATGGAGGTGAACACATGGAATTGTTACTGTGCTTCTAAGATGATTTCTTTTTCCTTTGAACTGAGGTGATGATGTTGATTAAGGTAATTTTCCAGATCTGCTTTAGTATTACCTGAAGTTTAGCTGGTACTTCTTGTGGCACTGTGCTTCTGCCAAGCTTTAGTTTTAGCGTAATTAATTTAATTTAGATTAATGGCATCTTTCAGGCATCACCACCCTCGTGACAATGCCAAGTACACCTGCAAGGAGTCTGTGGAAGCTCACAAGTCACAATTCCATTATTCTCTGGTATTTCCTTTGTTAAAAGTTGAGCTCCCACCTTGAAATACCTGAAACCAAGGAGAGGTGTCTCCACCACAATCCCAGCATGTTTTGGTGGTGACCCCAACCTGAGCTGCAGGAGGGAGCTTGCACCTGGGGAAGGGCAAACTCCTACCTTAATTCCCTGGATGGGGAACAATTCTCAAAGAAAGTTTGGGAATTTTTGTTGCTGTTTTTGCACATTTTCCTCTCTATTTTGTGGTGCTGTAGCCAGTTCTACTGCCCCATCAACAACTTTTTGCTTATTTTCCTTCATCAGCCACCTTTATCTCATAAATACCAATATTTCCCCTTTATTTCCATTCCTGATATAAATGCAAGTTTCTGTTTTCATATGCATGTTCACACAGCAGCTTCCATTTCCCTTCTCTGCTGGGCTGAGGGAGGGGAAGGGGGTGTTTGATTCCCATTGACAAAATCCTCTTCTACAACTGCAAAACCGTGACCCCTACAGCATCTGCTGAAGTTTTCTTAAACCATTCCCCATTATCATCCACATTGTTTGCTTTAGGGTGTTTTGGTTTTTTGGTTGTTTTTTTTTTTTTTTCTTTTCAAACCACTTTGCTCATAATTGCTTTAATCTTTGGGAAAACAGCCCTTTTAAAGAATCCAGTATATCCATTATACAATTAATGACTCCCAGTGGTCTTCCCTAGCGTGAGATGACTTGACAGAAGGGAAGTGGAGCAGATTTATTTGCAATGGCACTTCACAAGATCTTGTTTCAATTTCTTGGCCATGCTGCTTTCTGGGACAAGTAGGTCATAGCACATAAACAGACAGCACTGCCATCAAGTTTTCCTTATCTTCCTCAATTTAAAAGTGGGATATGAAAAATTAAGTGAAAAGCTAAATTATTATTCATGGTTTTGTAATGTTTTAACACTCTTGTTATTGTATGCTGTGTCCCACAGATGTGATAAACAAGCAACAGTGAAAACAAACACTGTAAAAGGGTGGAAGAAAGGAAATAGGATTATTCCCATTTTACCAAAGAAGAATTGAGGCACTGAAAGATTAAACAGCTCACTCATAGCACAGTCACACAGGGAAATGGAAGAAGAATCTGGGACTGAACTCAGATCTCCCACAACGCAGTCCAGGACTTTAACCACAAACCATTCTTCATCCATAATGAATAGCTCCTGGCATGCACATCCCAGCACCCAGCCAGGGAAAGGGACAGGTCTAGTCAGGAGAATATTAACACTTCATTGCCAAATGGTCACTGCACTGTCCCTGGGACCTCAGGATTCAACCCAAGTGTTTGATGAGATGATGAAGCAATTCAACCGTTAACTCCAGCTTGATTCCTCGGATGAAAAGGGCAATGATGTAAACTCGGGACAGGGCCTGAGACTCTCATTTTCTGCAAGAAACACATTCGATTCATATGCTGATTTAGTTTAAAAAATGGAGCTCATTTAAAATGGGGTGAAGCTTTTGGCTTTCTGCAGTCAATAGTTCATGTAATGTACCATACCAGAAGATCTTGGTGTTCCTGCCAAACTTGCAGCCAGCAGAATCCTTCACTGGTGATAGCTGAACATTGCAGCCCTCTGAGAAAGCAGGCATTTCCCATGATATATGGGGAATCATTTTCTTATTGGCAAGGTCATTGGAAAATTGCAAAATATTTTGCCTAAACCAGAGAGTTTTTCATCCTACTTTTTGCAGGAATGTGTAAAGAAAAAAACCAAAAAGATAGAAGGCAGTTCTGCAGTTTCCAGGGGAATTTCTGTTAAAAGACAGGAAAAGGAGGGTCTTTGTTTGAAGTGCAAGTGTGATGTTATTGAGCCTGTGATGTGTTACAGCTCCTCAGAGCTACCATGGATGGAACAGCCTGAACCAGCTTGGTTTATCTTTGTGAGCTCATTCCTGTGGCACAGCTCCCACTGCAAAGCTCTCAGACCTTCCCCTGCAGCAGGGACAAATTCCCCAAATCCCCCCAGCTCCTGGAGCAGCTCAGGACTGCTCCCAGGGGCTGCACTGCTGGAGCCATTGGGAGTGGCAGCACAGAGGTGGCTCAGTGACAGCCTCTGTCCTGTGCATCCCCACATCTGTGTCAAACCAGATGCCTCTGATTTAAATCAGATGCCAAACAAGCCACAAGCAAAAGCAAAGAGTAGCAGTGAATCCTGCCACAGAGAATTCCAGCAAAAATATCTTCAAGGAGCAGCACTTCTGCTTTCTGCCTCAGAAAGGTCATCCTGGATATGATCATGAACCTGCTGAGATTTCTCAGTAGCTCTGGAGAAAAATGTGCTGCTGCTGCTGAACAGCAAAAGCAGCAAAGCCACACCTTGGCATTTGGCCTCTGGCCAAACAGAAATTCAAACTTCAGTTTATTGTTGGGTTTTGGAATGAAAGCTTTGCTCTTTGCTCAGCAATAGGGCAGAGTCCCAGCAGAGGAGCCCCACAGTTTTAGGGGCAAGATAAATGACAGGAGGCAGAAATCCTGTCTGAACAACCCTGAGGAAATGTTGCACTAAGTGTGGAGCTCACAATGTCAAAGAGCTCCTCAACATTTTCACCTCTCCCAGAGGTTTGCTGGCTGAAAGAGAGGGCTGGAAAGGAGAGCAGTAAAAGTGGCCACATGTCCAGGCCTGTGTGTGCCACATGAGATGTGTTCTCCTGCCCCTGCCTCCCACCTGGAAGCTGCTGTGCCTCCCTGCTGCTCCTGGGGCACAGAGGGAGCTGTTACTCACATCACTGCAGGTCAGCACGACCTGGATCCACCAACAAGCTCTGTCTTGTGCTCAATAGCTGCTCACACTAAATTAGGCTTGGATTATTAAGTCTCCAGGAGTATCACCCAAACTGAATGAAGACTATTACCCACATTAAGTCTGCCAAAGGTAGCTCAGCTAAGGTATGGCTATATCTCCTTTTTTGGTTTAGGAACTCGGGGTGTATAACATCCCTAATTTAATTTGCAATATCATGGACTGGAGTTCCTGAAGCTCCTGACAGCAGAGATGGCTTCAAAGCCCTTCCAAGCAGGGACCAGGTTTCCAGTGCCAAAGCAGCATAGGTCTGGGGCTGGGTTTTGCCCACCATGGAAATGAATCTCAGCTCAGAACTGGCTCTTAAGGGGAGATGGATGGCTCCCCAAACTCTGAGGCTCTGGGGTTATAACTGTTTCCATTAGGAAGGTTCCCAAGCCCACAGCCCAAAGTGTGAAAGCAATAGATGACAGTTCTGTCCCCTTTGTGACAATGCAAAGCAGCCACCAGTGGGAGAATGCCAGGCCCTGCAGCCACACCTGCAGCCCAGCACTGCCCTTTTGCTGCAGTGGGGAGGGAGGGGCCCTGCACTGCAGCGATGCTGTCACAGGTATCATCTGTCACCACCCCAACTCAGTAGCAGCCCTTAAAACTGTCTGGCTGCAGTGTGAAATTGCATCTGGAATGGGGATGCTCACGGAGGGAACTTCCTGGAAAAACACATTAGAAAACACTTTTTTTTCTTTTTTTTTTTTTTTTTCCACTGCAGGACTCTGAGCTCAGAGCTTTAAAGTTTGCAGCTAAACCCAGCACGCTCAGGCTGTAAATCTTGGTGCTGCAGAACCAAGTCCTCGTCCTGGCTCAGCAGAACCTCTTAGATTAGGTGGTGGTGTTTGCTGCAGGTTTAGGACCAGTCTGTATAAATTTATCCCTGGCTCCCAACTTGTCAAATCTTTTCCCCCTTTGCTCCCAGATCTGATTCTGCACAGAATCCAGGTAATAAAGGTCATCTGTTCCACATTACCCGGCAGGATGCAGCGCTGCAGCTCCGTAGCTCGAGGCGAGAGTGTAGCTTATGTATCTCCAAATATTTGCCTGAAAACGCTTGCTTTGGATCAGTTTTTGTGGCATTTACTGGAAGAGTTTTCCAGAAACTCCCACCCAGAGTGAGCTGTTGTGCTGTGCAGGGAGCCCTGCCGCCGGATTAGGAGCTCTCCATGATTTCTCTTTGCAGGATGCTGATTCTCAGTCAGCTTCCAGCAAAACTCCAAATCCCTGCAGCTCCACAGCTTCAACAAACCCGGAATCCAGCTGCTTGCCCTCATGCAATTCCCATCACTGGGAATGCTGAGCACAGGATGCTTCTTTCCTTTCATTCCTCCCCACACAGAAAAGCAAACACCTACATTTATTTTTTTCATCTAAGGCAGGCCAGTGACCTTTTCCATTTGGAGAGCACTTAGCACTCCCTCCAGGCACCTGCAACAAAGGCAATGGGAGTTATTCCATTATCCCTCAAGATAAAAAGAGGAACCTTTCTATTATTTCTTCATCTTTCCCTCTCTGTCTTTGCTGCAAGATCCATTTTCAGCCTGACCCTTTTCCCCACTCAAGCTGAGCTTCTTTTTTCTGTCTTATTTTTCTACTGTAAGGATGCAGAACTGAAGCAACTGCTTGGATCTGCTCTGCACAACCTCACTTCACCCAGGAATGGATTTTGGGAGAAGGAAGAGGGATTACCTCATCTTTTTCTTGAAGCTGCTCCTTTCTCTTGACTGTATCATTTCCCTGACATCCCATATGCACCAAGTCCACTGAACACCACCGAGCTGGACAGGTGCCAGTCCAGTTTTCATCCAGGCTCCTTGTAAACTCCAGGATTTCACAAACCTTGGTGTAGGAACTAATGAGAAATCAGAATCTGGCGCCATGGCTGGACTGAAATCAAACCATGAAGCTCCTTCCCGACCTATTATAAAAATTACAGTGTGGAAAGTGAATTTAATGGTGCAGAGTACTTAATTGTAATATCAGTAAAGGCTTTGATCTGGGTGACTCTTGACATCACAGAATGAGGAAACTCCCTTAATGATTTGAAAAACCACACAAATGGTTGGGGAAGGAAATTTGTTTTATGTGTATATATTAAAAAATGTTACTAAGTCTCAGGAAGAATTTTATTTTGGCGGGGGGAGGATTGTTGGAAAAGGGATCTGTATCACAAAGGGAAACAGAGGTTGGCTTAAAAAAACAAGCAAGACATTGAGGACATTTTTAGTGCAGTGGAATCACAATGGCCTGGTACAAGACTGCTGAGGATTAATAAATGAGATGTTCTTAGCAAGGCCTGTGCTAAGTGTGGGCTGTCACTGCACCTCAGGGGTCTCAGAGCTCCCCAGGGAATCTGAGGGGTGAATCTCTGCCTCCTTAGCCCATGGATGATGCAAGACAGATCCTTCTCCAAAGCAGCTGACTCCGGTTGTTGTGTTGGAAACAGAGTCATGGCTCCACTGACCCTTCCAAGAGAAAACCTGGGAACTCTCTTTGACAGAGGCTGGCTGAAAGACCCAGGCAGAGGCAGAGAGGAGGGAACTTCACCCTAGAAATCAAACATCAGTGCCTTTCCCATCCTCCCTCCCAAGCCAGAGGTCCAAACACCTCAGGAATGCACTCAGCAAGAGGCCCTACCTCCAGCTGGCAAGGAACAACCACAGGCTTAAAGCTCTGTCCCACTTCTACTGGATCTTCTGCATCTACCTCAACGTCAGAGATGACATTTCACTGAGCCAGGTCTCCCAAAAGGAAGAATTTCCTGCACCTTAGGCTGCTGACAGCTGCCAGAGTTGATCTGGCAAGACTTTTTTCATGGTCTGATGTGAAAAGCAGAACTTTCAATGACGCCAAGGCGCAAGACTGTGATCTGTGGCTTAGGAGAGGAGAGGAAAAAATACATCTATTGGTACAGCTACAGAAAAACAAGTTGAGGTGACTCATGAGGTGTCTGTGGTCTTCCAAGGAGAATTCCCAGGTACCTGGTTTCCACTGCAGCGCTCAGGTTGCCTCAGGTAAACCTCCAAAGCCACTTGCCTGGTTGGGAAAAGTCTAATTTCAAAGGATTCAAATTTAGAGCTTCATGCTAGTGTCATGGTTTAGCTGATAAGGTGATGTTAGGTCACGGCTGGACTGGATGGTCTCAGAGGTCTTTTCCAACCTAGTTTATTCTGCGACTTTGTGATTCTGTGGGGTACTGTTCTTGCTCAGCCTCACAGGGAATCTGGAAAAGCTGCCCTGGACTGAGTTGAAGCTGGTGGGGAAGCAGCCAGGAGAGCTCTGCTGTGTCCCCTGCCTGGGGATGGGCATCATCCCACGGAACAACTTCCATCCTCCCTTGGGGACTCAGTTTACACAGAGCCAGGGTATGGCACAGCACAGCTGGAGTGAAAACTGCACTAGGTGTGATGCCCAGTGAGCTCCTGGATTGGAGTGCTTCAGTCCTTACAGGAAAGATGTCAGAGAACAACTCTAAAACTGGAATATTTTACTGAGCTAAAAAATGAATGCCTGTCAGGTAAAAAATATCAATGTAAAGTTCAGCTGTGTACCTGCAAAGTCACCTTCCAGGCACTGAAAAACTGCCATGACAATCAGACTCTGGCACATCAAGCTGGAGAGCGGAGCTGTGAACAGACCAAATCTCACCCCACCATGAGCATTTCCAGCAAACACCCTTTGCCCTGTGCCATTCCTCCGTGCTCCTGGGTCCTTTCCCAGCCTTTTTCTCTGCTCTGACTGCTGTAGACTGGAATGTCTCTGGGGGCAGGCACCTCCCGAGGCTGGGACCCCTCAGGTACAGCCATCTGCAAACACCACAAGATAAATGCCTCTCCTGGAAAGTGTTTAAAGTGCAGGGAATTTACTTTTCCCCAGTGGCTGCCCACTGATACAGGAAATCTAACCCGAAATCTCATTAGGTTCTACAAACAATTTGGTCTCTATCCCCAACAAAGTCACCATCCTGCACTGCTGAATGTTTATATTTTATTTCTCAACTACTTTTTTTTTTTTCTTCTCTCCATTCCCCCGCCCTTGCAATTTTCCTTTTGGTAAATATTTCTACATTGGAGAAGTCCAGCCAAAAGAGATTTAAAAAAAGAAAGTGAGCAAGAGAGACGGAGTATCAATCATTTACCTTCAGTTCCCCTGGGAAGAGGTGGGGAGAAAGAACTGCAAGGTAAAAAGTTAAAAACGGCAGAACCACAGCAGAGTTCTTTGAAGAGCATCCAAATCTATTTCTTCCAATGTTAAGGCCCTTGCAACACGTGCCAGAACTTGGAAGGCCAAAAAAAAAAAGCCCAACCTACTTCCAAAAGTGAATTTTTCAGCATCAAGCCAAACTACTCAATGTTAATTTGGTTATTTGGCAAACAATAACAATAATACTAGTACCTGAACTGATGCCATCTGCATCTAAAGATTCTGGCCAGCCCATTTCCCAGGCCAAGAATTACAGCAGATACCCCTGACTATTAAAAAAAGAGTTTGCTATTTAAATGTCTATTGTATAACAAAGTGTTGTGCTGTGTTGGGAATGTACTGACAGAGTATCTTGTACACAAACAGGGGATGAGGTAAGAAAAAGTGATATATCAATTGTATAAACACTTCAGAGGTCAAATATTGGCTCCCATTTCCTGTCATAAATGCACAGCTTTAATTAAACACTCTGAAAAGCGCTGGTAAAGTGACTTATTTTCCTTTGTTACCCACAAGATGAAAATCTTAAAGAGTGTCCTCAGATGCCACATGTGGGAATGCCTTGAATGTGCAGGAAAAGGAACACGGCTGCTCCCAAAGAAAAGCTCCAGGCAGCTCCTGGGGTGAGCCATGGGGCAGTCCCAACGAGACCACCACAGCCTTTTCTCCAAAAAAAGCAGCAAGAGATGGAGCTTGGAGAAAATATTTCAGCCAGAGCCACGGCGGGGTCAGGCACGGGGATGGGCAGCAGCCAGGGGAGGAGAGGGATGGAGGGGCAGCAGCCAGGGAAGGAGAGGGATGGAGGGGCAGCAGCCAGGGAAGGACAGGGATGGAGGGGCAGCAGCCAGGGGAGGAGAGGGATGGAGGGGCAGCAGCCAGGGCAGGACAGGGATGGAAAGGCCAGGGGAGGAGGGAACACAGAGGAGCAGCACTGTGCCATGCTGATCCTGCTTTGCCTGCAGCCAGGAAGGAGCCCCAGGGAGCTGCTGCTCTGAAGAAAGAGCTGGAGGGAGAAAGGAAGGGAAAATAAGGCAGAGGTCTCTGCTCGCTGCCCACAGACACCTCAGGGAGCTGCTCCAGCCCCAGTCCCAGCAGCAGGCTGGAGACAGGGTGGAGCCAGCACTCATCATCATCATCATCAGACCGTGCCTCAGCCGTGTCCCTTGGTCAGCTCCTTGCAGAGAGCCAGAGGCTCAGACACAGGATCCAGGCTCCCTCCCAGGAGCTGTGCTGTGGGACACCCATGGGAGAGCTCCACTGAGCTGCCTCTTTAAAACAGAGCAGGGAGACTCCCTCCTTCCCCTCCCAGGGAATGCATTGCATTGTCATTAATTATGTTTTGGATGACTCCTGTAAATCATGCCTTCAAATAATTGGACAGTGGTTTAATTCGAGGCCTGATAAAAAACACATTGAAAGCTGAAAGAAGGGTGCTGCTGGAAAGTTTGTTTGTGCAGGGCTCTTTTTATGGAGAGTCAATCCTCTGTTTAAAGCTTCCACTAATGGGCCAGGCTGCTTGGAAAGTTTCCTGATTTAAACACTCACACCACGGATCTTTGCTCTCACACAGGACCTTTGAGACCTCAGAGAGGACCAGGATCTCACTGGGCTCTTTCCCTCAAGACCATGGTCATGATGCAGCCAGCTTGGCCTAGAAAACAGGGATAAGGATTGTGAAAGAGATCACAAATTCTCTTGAATTATCCTCTTTTCTCTTATGAAAGCCCTTCATACTCAGGAAATGCTGGGGGATTAACCTATCCTCCAAAGAAGGGAAAAGCTTGCAATTAAGAGGAGCTCCCTGAGTACTTGCCCCTTATCTCGGCCCCTCCCATGGAAAGGCCAGGAAATCTCCATAAAAAATAACTTCAGGAGAAGAAATCTGGCAAATCTGGGCCTTGTGGGCTGGCAGTGATGGAGCTGTGAACCCACAGCACCAACCAGTGCCTGGGGCCCAGACTGAAAAGCTTTGTCCCAATGACACCGAGGGTCAGGATTGATATAAACACAATGGAATTTGTACTGATTAAGGCCTTTCCTCCCCACTCTGGATATAGGATTTCCTGTACTGAAACATGTTTGAATGTATTATTTCTATGCCAGGGAAGGGAAAACACTCTCATCCACTGAGAGGAGGAAAAGATACAAAGCAAAGAATCTCAGCTGAACAACACAAACGTTGGGGACTTGCATCACTGCTGACCACGCTCTTCCCCAAAGGTTTTTGGGAAGGAAACTGCAAGCCTACAGCCATCAGGAAAGGGGAGAGAGAAAACAGAGTATTAAGAATTTGCAGTATTAAAGCTCTAATTCATGTTCTGGAGTAACTGGATAACCCCGTGGGATTCTTCTCTGCCTCAAAACCATGGGAATTTGGAGATGATCAGCAGGTTGACACAAACACACTGGTCAGGGCAGTTCCTTGAAGTGGAACTTGTTTATCACAATTGAAGATATTTTTTCTGCACCAGCCCACACAGTTCAAACTGAAAGTGCAACAGTGAAGCAGAATTTTTACTCCACCAAGAAAATGGAGAAACAGCAAAATGGTCTTTGCCAATGTGTATTCCAATGGTTAAATGCAATAAATGGGTGATGAGCTCAGTCCACCACAGAGTTACTCACTCAGTACCACTGGGAGTAAATTAAACCTCCCAAGTGAAGTTCTGCCTCATAGAAATTCCCCTATGCAGGACACATCCTGCCACTCACGTGCTGTTCTGCAAGAGGCCTGAAAGAATGAAAGCATTTTGTGGTGCTAAGATGATAAAACAGATCTCCAGGACATCTTTCAGCAGCACAAGCAAAATAGTCCTGGGACTGTTAGTGATCCCAGGGAAAATAAACACAGGGACCCCAGCAGCCCTGGGATTGTTGGAGAGGCTCCGTGGGTGGCTTGCATTGCATTAAGGGTAAGAAGGTTTCTTTTTCAAAGGACGTTTTGCTGTTTAAAAAAGAAGTGAAAGAAACAGGCATTACCAGCAGTGGTCATTCCAGGAGATGCATGAACTCAGGACTGACTGCATGGAAAAAGGCATCAATACCTCAGCTGCTCATCCATCACAAGGATCACACTTTGCTTTGTGCTGTTGCACTTGGGGAAAATGCAGATGCCTTCCAGAGGGTTCCTTCACTCCAAGCTTTTCGCTGCTCGGGACATTCTCCAGCGGGCAAGCCCTGAGCAGTGGGGCTGTGAGGAGCCAGACCTACGCCAGGGAACATTTCCAGAGCACAACTGCACAAATTGTCTGAATCCAGCCTTCACAGGGGAGGCTGCAGCAGGCGAGGAGACCTCCAACAACAAAGCACTCCAGAAAACAAAATAAAAAATAGCCAGAGGAAAAACAAACAAAGGGCCTGGAGAGTTTTCAGAGGAAAGCAAAGAGTAACCCTTGAAAGGATCAGTAAGCCAACATTGCCTCAAGCCCAGGGGAATATGGAAAACTTCAATACAATCCTGCTGAGCTCCCAGTGTACATGCAGCACAAACCATCAGCACAGGAAGCAGAGGGCTCTGGAAGCACTCGCTTCACAGCCACACAGATTGTGTTGAAATGGAAAGGCACGAGGAGCCACGTGTCACTAATTCATGTTTTTGGCCTGGCACAATGCAAATCAAATTCAGTAGATATTCAGCTGGAATATATGAGCCGGATCAATATTGAGCATCCATTCCTTGACACTTCCTTCCTCCAGTCCTTTCTCAGTCCAAACTCAGTGTGGAGACACTTCTGCCTCTCTCCATGCTGAATTACAAGTCCAATTGCTCATCCTGTCCCCCTGAAAGGCAGGCTGGATGCTATCTCCAGGGAAATGATGCCTGTTACAACTAAATTTTAATTTACACTCTCAAGTCTGAGCTTTTCAAATCCCTATTGAGCAGCTGTCAGGTACAGTGTCACTGCAGTAATCTGATCAAGTAGTTGGTGGCCAGAAGGAGATGTTTAAATGATCAAACCAGCAAATTCAAAAGAGTTTAGAAAATCCCATCTGAATACAAAAAGTTAAGCAAAACACTGTCATGAAAACATTTCTGATTCCCATCCAAAAAAGCCTACCATTTATTATGAAGCCTTTAAAATTGACAATGAGGGAATTCTTCACTGTGGTCTCGCCCTCACTTTCACCCTACAAAGCAATGCTGTATGGAGGAAGAGTAAACACTCTGTGCTCTATTTTCCTAAATAAAGTGAAGGAAAAAAACAGATCAATGTCTATTCTGCTGCCAGCAGATATGGAGTCAATTAAAAAACTAAAATATACAATAACTTAACTCTTTGCACAGAACTCCAAACATATCAATACAGTGAGCAGAAAATTGTTTTCCATACAAGCACTGAAACACCCTGGGTTGAAACACACTCTCAGGTTTTAAATTTTGAAGGTGAATTTGTTATTCCAAAACCAAGGGATCAGCAGGCAGCCCCCAGGCAGTTCTCACAGCCACTGCAAGTTTTCTCCTTGACCAATTCTGCCAAGGATGTTCCCCAAATTCATCTTTTCCCAGGACCAGGGGATGCCAGGTATGGCCACCCTGGCAGCAGGGACATGCAGAAGAGGCTTTAGCCTTTCTCCAGACTCCAGCTTTGGGAACAAGGACAGCAGGCAGTGCTCACCCTCCTGCCAGGCAGATAAAAGTGGCCCTGGTGCTCATGAGAAGCTGAAAACAGCCAACAATCTTAATTTTTGAAGAGCAGTTTTTGTCCTTTTGTTTTCCAGTTCCACATCTGCCTTGAAAACATTCACCTCATCTTTTCATCCAGTACCAAACCAAAATCCTTGGATCAGCTCCTGAGTAGGGGGATGTTTTGGAGGTGAATCTACTTTCAGAGCTCAAATCTGGGATTGGGCAGCAGCTCTCCCACACTCTGGGGGCTTTGCTGTGCCTTCCAGTATCCCAGGAATTCTGCAGGCCTGGCTGGGAGAGCTGCTGTCTGTATTTTCCTCTAGGACAGGATTCCAGGTGCCACATCCCCACATGATGCCATTACATGCTGCTGGAGCCAAGCAAAATGTTCCCTTGCAAATTTTGGCTCTTCCTTCCAGCTTAGCCCTTACTTAGACAAATTCTCCTGCCTTTAGATTTTTAATCCCCATTAGCGCCGCTGTTTTCTTGAATAAAAACTTTTCAAAATGGGCAAAGTCCAGGAGACTTTGTTAGAACAGCTGCACAGCTCATGCATTACAGCTCCATTTCCAAATGTTTTCAACAGTGTGGCACAATCTGAGGAGCTCACACACATAAAAATCCACCTTGACACACTCTGAAGAAGGCAGGGACTATAGCCAAGGTACTGGGAACCACCCCTGCTGCAGGCTGGGTGTAGCTGTGGCATCAAAAGAGGTGCACAATTCCAACAGCTGCTTTTTGTCACTTATCTGGGCACATTTCAATGCTTTGGAGGCAGGGGGGACTTTGTTGTGTCCTCATTCCCCTCACTGGTACCGGTTGCCATGGCAGGCACTCTCCCCCTGAGCCTTCAGCTCGACTTCTTGGCTAGAAATACCAACTCCTGCCAGGGCTGTTCTGAGACAGCCCTGGTATATCCCCAGCCTCGTAAAATAATTCCTTCAATACTGCAGAACTGGATTTCTGAGGTAACTTTTGTTCTCCCAGCATCTGGTAAACATTGGCCTCAAGCCCCAGAGAGGGAGCAGCTCCCAGCCCCAAATGCCTGAGGCAGGGACTGGAGCAGCAAACATCCCCAACCTCCCCCAGGCCTTGGCATTTCAGAGCCAGCTCCAGATAAAAGCTGTTTACTGCCTTCACCTGCTCTAGGAACAGAAGCTTCTGGAATGCTGCAGGAAGTCTCAGGCTGGAGGGATGCACAGTCTGAGCTGGACCCAGGCTCCTGCCTGGGCTGTTCCCAAGGCTTCTGTGAGCCCACTGACCACAGCTAAGCTCACCCTGGATTCAGGACTCTCTTTGCCCATGTGACTTAAGTTTTCCTGAGAATTTCACCCACTTAAGAGGGTTTTAAGCACCCCTAAGTTTCAGTATCCAGCAGTGGGTCTGGCCACCTCTCCCAGACCCTGGTGAGCACATCCCTCCCCTGGGCCCTGCCTACAGCAGGGACAATGCCAGGCCAAGCCAGGCCTGAAGAAAACCAGACTTTAATGCCATTTAAGAATCACACTTTTGCATTCTTTGAGAGTTAAATAACCAGTAGAAATAATACTGAAGTGATAGACCTGTAGCTTTCTTTTTTCTTTTTATGCCCGCGTACTCATTCACATGCCCCATATGTGGCTCTGCCTATGTAGTTGTGTTCATCTCGAGCTTTTTCTGCTCCCCTTGCAGTGCTGCTCACAGAGTGAGGGGCAGCACAGCTGGGGGAACATCTGGGCATGCCAGAGCTGATCCAGCACTGCCACTCTGACCGTGTGCTCAGAGGGATGGGCTCGGTGAGGATCCAGCCTTGGACACAACCTGTGACTTCTGCAAGGCTGCGTCAGCTGCCCATCAAACAGTGGTTTTAGTTCCTCCAAGTCAGAGAAATTGTAGCATTCACTTGTAGCCATCTCCAGAGCCTGCTACTACCATTGCTTGGCTTGTAAAATACTATTTCCTACTAATTATTCTTTAATTACTTTCAACATTTAGCTTGTGATCTTCCAAGCAAGTGTCTGTTTCTAGCTGAATTGCTTACAGTCATTTACACCCCAATTGTTCTGGAAAGGAATATAAAGTTAAACACTGCATTAAAGTGTTGACACAAATTCCAAAAATTTGGATTCTAGCTATTTCAGACTAGGCACCCTTACTCACTTGATTTATTTTTATATATATTTATTCTACAAAACAATCCTGAGCTACCTTTAAATGATGGTAAAAACCCATTTCTCTTGATTGGAAACACTGGGAAAAGCCACTCATTTTAGTGAAGCATTCAGGTGAAACTCTGGTAAAAACCATGCAAACACATGAGAAATGAATCATTTCATCTCCAGACTGGAGTTTCCACAGCTTGCTGCAAGGTTGGCCTTGCCCAAGTGGAGGATAAAGAGGAAGAATTAATATCCTGAAAACACACAGCTAATTGAATGAGCAGTTCTCTCCCACGTGGGGTGGCTTCCCTTCCCAGCACGATCACCTGGACACAGGTAGGACGAGGCTGCAGAGCTCCTGCAGCCCTGAGCTCACAGATATGCACAGGATGCTCACTTGTGGAGTCAGAACCGCTTCAAATGACAGCCCAGAAACTCCCTCCTTGCTTCCAGGGCTCCCTGTGCTGCTCTCCCCAGCTTTGGAGCCTTCCCTGCACAACCAGAAGGTGCAAATCTTCCTTTGAAGCTTTGTTTGTTTACTCGCTTTTAAATGGGAAACTGCCAAAATCCAGAGACTGTTTTCTAATTTGAACATTTTTATTTTCCACGGGGGAAAAGCAAATCCCACAACACAAGTAATTGCCATTCAATCTCTACCCTGGGTTAGAGTTCCCAGTCGGTTTCTCATCTTCCAGGGCTGAAAGGAAAGATTTCCCTTGGGACCTGCAAACGATCCCTCCATTATGCGGAGGCCGTGCGTGCGCATTCCCGGGATCACAAATCTGAGTTTACTTGAGTGACTTTGGCATGGCTGCCACCAATCCATATTAAGCCATTCCCCAATATTTATTGTCAGCAGCATTAGAGGATGCCTTGCCTCCTGTTTCAGAACTTAATGGCCCATTGACCGCACTTCCTGCGAAGCACAAACTGTGTCCCACGACACTAAATCTGTGCCACGCTAATGAAAAGCCCTTTTTATTTCAGGCCAGTATCCAGAGTGGAAATGATTTAGATCACAGTCACTGGGTATTTTAACTCACTAACTCACTATTTCTTTAGTAATTAGAGATGAGGCCCATGGCAATGCCAAGCTGTAGGCTGACCCAAACATGCCTATCTATTCTGGATACTCTCCTGGAGATTTTTATTTAACACATTGCAAATTAGAGCTGAGGTGGGAATGAAAAATTCTTTGGCACAAATGAGAGACGCAGATGAGTGCATTTTCCACTTGGTTTTTTGGTCCTTAACACAGCAATACGTTATTTCATGTTAAAGACACCCAGATGAGATGTGACAACGGGGACGAGCTGGATTCCAGCAGGGCCCTGCTTAGGAGTACAAAAGCAGAATGATTTCCCCTCAGCACCTTTGGGCTTTCCTGCAGGGTGACTCGGGCAGAGTCACCCACACAGACTGGCAATCGCTTTTTCCTCCTCTTTTTATGTTTGTTATTTTTCTAACCTCTTCAATCTCACTTTGCTGAAGCAGAGGAAATGAGGTAAATTGGTCCTAACACAGGCCAGGAATTGCTGTCCTACTCCTGACACGGGGCTTAAAGGCACTGTGGGAGTGGAACAGTAAATCTCTGGAGCACAAATTTCTTGTGATAACACTAAATTTACCCAAATTTTATTGCTAAGATACAAAGTGTTATGGCAACACGAAAGAAAACAAATTCTAAGGTTTTCCTTTAAGGCATAAAGATCCACAAAACTCCACATAGTGCAGCCTGCACTTGAGCAGAGACATGGTGAGAATTCAATAGCACAACTGTGCACTCACACGCTCTTTTTCAGTCCTGAGACACTCAGCAAGCACATCTCTGAGCCTGCTGTAGGGATTTGGATACTCCAGATCCCTTCAGTGCCATCTGCTTTTGCATTCCCTCTTTATCTCCAAAGAGAAGCCCAAGAGCACTGCAGGCACTGGTGTGTGCTGGCAGGTGGAGTGCAGCAGGGTTTGGAGTGGAAATGGAATATTTTCCTGCAAGTTAGCAAGAAACAAGTGTGAAAGTCAGTGTAACCCAGAGACCCTCCCAAGAGTATTAAATAAATCTGAGGATAAGAGTAACAACACAAAGGTCAGTGTTTCCAAAAACATAACCTGTGAGAAGCATTGCTAATTACATATACAGACAAATATACACACAAACCATCCCGTGCTTGTTGTAAGATTATTTTGGACCTAAAATCCACGTTCTTCTCCTTGAAGTGAAAGCATCACCTTGATTCCACATGGATAAAGCAATCCCTGCAGTCTTTGCCTCCATCCTATTTTTGATAAGATATTTCTACTGTGTATCTTAGGTTAAGTATTAACTTACATGAGAAACAGATGTTTCCCCTCTGCAAGGAAAAGCATCTTTTCAAAGGTCATCAGTGGGAGAGAAGGACTTCCAGGATTTACACAAGGCACTGGCAGTTCTGGCCACTGTCCCTTCTGCTTTTAAGATCTTTTCCATTTGGCTTTAACTCTACCCAGTTTTAAAGAAGTTCTTTCATCCCACTACCTGGTAAAAGATATTTTCCATACTTCCATTGCAACCAGATTCATTCACTGGGCCATTCCTAAAACCACAAAGGCTATTTTGTTGAATAAATCTAATCCCTGTGTTCATTCCTAAGCATAACTCAAAATATTTCAAGGGTGCCTCCCCTCCTTTAGATGTTTTAATATTGGATAGGGAGATTTGCAGGATATAAGCTTTACAGCCTGTGAAGTTTTCACATCTCCAGGTGGAATTGCTTAACAGGTACAAAAAAAGAAAACTTAAAAAAAAGAAAAAAGAAAAAAGTGGGGAGAGAAGACTTGAACCTGCTGGTCCACAAAAGAGAAGTTAATAAACCACAAAGAACTGTAAAACAGTAAAGTTTTCCTCACTGGTTAAACACAATGGAATTAATGATCTGAGTTTCAGGGATATCTAAAAGCTGTATTGCATTACTTTGTATAAGGAATAAGCAGTCCCTGTCCCCTTCCAGTATTTCACTCTCTTCAGGAGGGTGGGGAAGAACTTTCCTAGATAATAATGTAAAAATAAGCAGATGTGCAAAGATAAACAGCACATAGATACCAACAGCAGAGCAGGGAACAGCTCAGACCAAAATTAACATCAGCACCCAGAGAATTAAGAGAATTTGATGTGCAATCCTTGATCTCAGCACGTGAATAAATCAGGATGGAGGAAAAGGCAGATGTAACCTGAGATTCTCAGCCTGGATCTGTTAACTCCAGTGACTACAGGCAGGGACAACATCCCAGTGCTTTGCACCACCTGCTCTGGGAATCATAAATGGATTTTAATGGAGACTGAGGAGCTGTGAATGGAGGAAGAACTCTCTCTGCTTCCTTCCCAACAGCCTCACCTGATCTCCCAGAAATCCTCAGACTGCTCCTGGAACATTCACACCTGGCAGGTGGCACAGTCCCAGTAGCACAAGGCCTTGGCTCAAGCCCTGCTCTTGCTGATGGATTTTTTCCCAAAGCACCAGCTGTCCCCAAGGTTCCCAGCCCCAGCTGGCCATGCCCTGTGCTGAGGAAGGGAGCAGCACCCGCAGCTCCTGGGGGATGTGGTCCCTGCCTGCCCTGCCAACAGCCACAAACCTCCCAGAGAGGAGCAGGAGCACTCCAGGGAAGGGCAGAGCGATGCCAAACCACAGGGTGGGGCAGGGAGAGCGTCTGCAGGAATTCTGCAGCTCTGGGACAGATAGCATCAGGGACTGAGGATGTCAGGATCACACACATTTGGAATTATCAGCAAGTCACCCCTCAGGAGAGCACGGACCCCAGTGCGTGGCCCTGCACCGGCTTGGCCTGCTCTTGAGGCCTTTTTATGCTTTAAATAAACAGAATCAAAGTCCAAGAGTTAAAACTTGACTTAAACTCGTATAAACTGCCAGTTTCTGAAATCACACAAGCAAACAATACTAAAATAAATAAAACCTACAGGCGAACCCTTTCTAAGAGCCCACAGCATTGTTAATGTCAGTACCAGAGAGCGTTTGTCTTCTGTAAAGTTATATGAAGCCTTGGTTTGGCTGAACTCACGTTGTCTGGTCACTTCTCCCTTCCCTGGAGAGAATATGAATGGTTTCTATTTCGAGGAGGTTACAGGTAGCCATAAATTATCACCTAAGTGTGGGCTGCCTCAGCCCCAGCACCTTGCCAGCTCTCTGGAGCACTGGATGGCTTTGGCACTGAAACCTGCCAAGTCTTGGGCCACGTCAACTCAGTTTTTGACATGTGTTATGTGGATCACAGGGAACCATTGCAGAGACCTCGTTATGGAAGAATGAAGCATTTTTTCCCCATCTATCATAGGTACTTTTCAGATGACTGCATTCCTGCAGGACTAAATCATCTTTTTTAAAAGCAATTTTAGCTCCTCACTGCCCGTCCCTAAAATATCAGCCATGACCAGGTAGCTCAGATTGTCACTGAACAGAGTTAATTATCACATTGCTAATTGTGGAGCTTTGTCTTCCAGGCACAAAAAGAAATTAATTACTACATTTAACTTTCTGACTCAAAGAAGTGAGTTGACATAAAATCCTGCCACGAGTGGAGATGCACACAAAGGCCTTTTCCAAAGTACACATTCCCTTAATGCTCTTGGAATAAAGCTATTTATATGTAATGCATGTGATATATGTTAGCTCACTGATCTTTTGTAGTGTATGAAGGGATGTACTTTAAAGGCAGAGTTTAATTAAGTTTCTTAACACTCCTTTGTGAGGATAAAATAATCATTCCTGTTTTGCAGGCAAATGCTAAAAAGTTAATTAAATTACAAGATCCAGACAGTGACTTAGAGGCAGGGGCAGGAAAAGAGGTCGGAAGTCTCAGCTCCAGTCCCAGCTGACAGGAAACTCTCCCCAGTGAATGTTCTTGATCAAGACAAATTTCACCTGACTTCAGATCTCACCACAAAGCTCATATTTTCCTGAAGAGACAACCTGAACTGTGAGAAACAGTTTTCCTATAGAAAACATTAAATAATCTGAGTGTTGCAGAATGGTAACAATGATAAAGGAATACTTTGAATTCCAAATCTCAAAAACTCATAATTAAAGACTCAGAATTAAAAACTCAGAATTAAAACTTGAATCAAAGCTGCAAGAACCTGAAAAAGTGCAATACAACACCTGATTTCTTTGGATTCTGAAGCTTCTGAAGGGTTCTGCCTTATTTGCTTCCTTCATCAAGTCCACGATAATCCAAATTAAATTAACAAATAGTTATTACTGGATGCAAAAATGCTGTTTGAAAGAAAAAGTGAGCTGGAGGGCAATCATTAAAATGATCCAGGTAGAAGGTCCACTGATTTACATAGAAATGATTTGTTATTATTGTATTAATGATGTCATTTCTTTATCAAGTCACGATACAAACCAAGTCAAGTGCTTGGCAGGGGATTAAAGGAAAGCTGCAACCCAAGTGAACATGCACAGCTTCATTCTTCTAGAAGAAAGCTTGAATATTCAGTTCATTGCGCCATCACTCCTTTGATTGGGCTAATTAAGTCAATTATGTAAAAATATTCTGGCTTGCCAGGGTAGGCAAGACTTGAGGAACAGTGGAAAAGAACAGAGAGAAGGAGGGTGCCCAGAACTCTTGAGGAGAACCAAGCAAGAAGGGTGAAAGTAAACCCAGTAATTTGGGAACACAGGAATTAGGGAAATCTGGTTTGTGACACAGCCTGTGGTGGAGTCATGGCAGAGCCTCAGTGGATCCTGGGATGTTCAGCAAGATGTGAGAGCTTGTGAAAGTCAAAATATTCATGGCATCTCCCTTGTCAGGGCAGCTTCTCTGTATGACAGAACGTGGGGAGTGTTAAATTCCTTTGGGTGAGCAGCTTCAGCTGTATCTGGAGATACACAGACACACAAAACAACTTTTCAATGGAAAAGCAGCTCCTAGACACACAGAGCATCAGAGAACAGGGCTCATGAGGCTGAAGGGACTGTGCATCCTCCAGTCACCACTGGAATGGCTGGGAAAGCTGCAAGGCTCTGGAGACACCAGAAATCCTCCTGCATTTAGAGCATTTAGGGCTCTGGGGAGACACTCAGGGGATTTTGCTGCTTTTAGAGAAGACCCTGCAGCATTTCCTCTAAATTCAGCAGGTTTCTGAGCCTGACCTGTTTTCCTGCTGCCTCGGACATCACTCAGCTCAAAATGCAAAATTGCAAAAATGGAGCAGATGAGAACAGTGGTCTTTAGCACAGGTCAGCTTTCTGTTCCATAGGGAGAATAGGTGTGGCTTTGCCTTTCATTGCTTACTACAGTGGAGAAAGCAAGTTTTACTTAATGAAAGGTAAATGCATTCTTGTTTTTCTCAAAGGATTATTCTGATTTAAAAGCAATTTTAACACAAAAAAGTGACTGTGAAAACCCTGTTTGGGCCAAAAAACCCTTCTTGTCACTAACCAAGCTGGCCTGATGTGGGTGTTACTGTCTCTCAGCACCTGCTGCACTTCCCTGCAGAAAAGCTCCTGGTGAGCAGAACCCTGCAGGGGCAGGTGACAGAGTTGGGGCAGCACATAACAAAGTGTCCCTGCTGGAGCACGAGGAGACACAGGGACACAGCAGGGACTGTCCCCTTTGCCCAGCTCATCCTCTGGGCAGTGCTGGGCAGCCTGACCCGCACAAACCCAAACCAAACCTCAAAGCAGCGCGGTGCCCCTGCCCTGAACTCGGCACCGAAGCGGGAGCAGCAGCTCTGTGCTGGCCTCCGGTGCTCCCCAGGTGCAGAGGTGAGCATGAGGTAATCACACCTCCTGAATGTGAGGTTTAGTCTGTAGGAAAGCAGCGGAATTGATGTCATTCTGGCACGCAGGGTGTTTTTTCTCTGTAAATTTAGCAGCCAGTAGCACACTGAGCTCCAGAACAGTGTGTGCACTATGCTACACGTGGATCCCCCAAGCCAGGGCACAGCCTTAGCCAGGCCAGGAGTTTGTGACCTTGGCCATCAAACCCTCCTCAACACTCCCAGCCCAGCTGGGACACCTCACTGTGGCCTCCCCATCCCTGGAAGTGTCCAAGGCCAGGTTGGAACCAGGGAATAGTGGGATAGTGAAAGGTGTCCCTGCCCATAACAGAGATGGAATGTGAGGAGCTTTAAGGTTTCTTCCAACTCAGACTATTCTGGGATCTATAACACACACTGAGAAGGGGTTTGAACAGAAACTCTGTGTGCTTGCTCACAGAATCTAAACTCTCTCTTAGGGGTGTATTTCCCAAATGATGCAGCAGGTTGCTGCATTTTCAGCCCTTTTTTTATTGCAAAATGCTCTTGTGGATACAGTTCCTTTACCAAGTTTAAAGCTTGAATTCCAGTTTGACTACCTGCCTTAGAAATGAGCAGAGCCCTTTCAATGGATCAAAGGCTTGCACTTAGAGGAACAAAACATATTGTTCTAAAGGTAAATACATTTCAGCTTATTAGTTATTCATCCTCACGCTCTCAGACAATGAGTTTTTAAGGTTTTTCAAAGTCATTGAGCTGTCCTGTTATTAGACTTTTAAAATGCATTAGGCTCCTCATTAGGTGGCCACACTGCAGTGACACATGTACTCTATTAGAAGCTGTGAACTTCTGCATGCCAGTGCTTCTGGGTTCTTTATTTTGTTTTACCAATGAGAAACATTTTATATGAATACAAGACTTTATTGTAAAAAAAAAAATAATTATATTTCCCCAGTGTCTTTTTGTGTCAACAAAGGGCTTTCCTGGAGAGTAATGAGTTTGCACTAAGCAGGCAAACACAAATAAACGAAGTCTATGTGGATAACCAAGTGTGGTGTCTGTATATATTGTATCTCCAAGGATTTAGAAACCCAACAGCACAAAGGATCTGCTCCTTTTGGAAAACAATAGCCATTTGTGAAACATTTTTGCCAATTAATTGCCAGAGAAAAATTAACCCTTATTATTGCAGATGTTTCCAAAGAGATTCTAAATAATCACTCAGCACTTTGCAGAGGGAGGAGGGTCTGGAGCTGCCTTGGGCTTGAGCTTGCCCTTTCAGTGGCTGCAGTGCTGGAATTCCCAAAGCCATTAAGAGATTTAGGAGCAAACAACCCCCTGATTTCAATGGATACAAAGGGTTAAATTTCTCCCAAGGTTTAAAAACCCCAGCACAGACTAGGACTGGCTTCACCACCACTGTGCTGGAACTTGGCAGTGGCTTAAGAGGACACATCAGCACTAAACAACAGCTTGGAACAGGAAGAGAAGATGAATATCTAAGCCGATTGAAACTGCAGAGGAAATATCACACAGGCTGGCTGGAAGGGACCCAGCAGGCTCAGCCTAATGACTCTGGGCTTAGGCAAAGCTCTGCTCTGCTCAGGGTCTCACTACCAGCCATCCCTAGCCCCCATCAGCAGCTGGAAGCAGTAGCCAGAACCTCCCTCTAATAATACAGCTGAAAAAATCAGTCATCTGATTATCTGATTATTTAGATACCTTCTAAAATCCAAACCAGCCCATTAATATGGAAGCACTGGTGGCCAGGGATGTCTGGGAGGAGATGGAGGATCAAATTCACCCTCGTGTTCCTTTTATACAGAATATATGAAAAAAAAGTCTTCCAAAACATAAATACTTCCTATTTAGGATACAAGTAGGAGGAGCATTGCCCTGTTGCTTCAAACAGAAAAATAAATAACTATCTAAACTCTTTCACCCAGGAGTCCCAGAAGACTCCAAAATTTCCTGGTTATCTAGGAAAGCCATTTACACAAGTGCTGTTTCCCAAGCCACGAGCCATAAATCACCTCCAGCCTCTGCACAGGGACATCCCAAGAGCTGAAACTCCCGAGAGCTGGGACGGCAGCCAGAACCCTCGGGAGCAGCCGCTCGGGGCTCCCACACCGGGGCCGTTCCACCTGAAGCCTGTGGTGTCTCCAGCTCTTCCTGAAGGCAAATCCAGGAGAATGGGAAGGATCCTGTCTCTCCCAGCCTGATCCCATGGAAAAAATGCTAATGCAGGGCAGCTCCCACGTGGAGGAACTGCTCCGGTGAGTGGCTGTGGCCACGGCACCAGCGCAGGGAGCAGATCCTCTGGGAAAGAAGTTAAACTTCCAGGGATTCCTTCCTTAGCATGGCTCCCACCTGGGTCTTTGTGGGCAGAGTTTAAAGGTTCTGTCCTGCTGCAAGTTGCAGAGGCACTTGAGCCTGGCCTAAAGCCAACTCGGGGATTTATTTCTTTCTTTCTTTATTTATAGTCTGGCCAGTTCTTAGCTGGAGCAGTTCTCTGGTCCAGGTCATTGCCCTGAAGCCTGATGCTGCAGCAAGGGAGGCAGCAGCAACAAATATCTGGAAGACAAAGAGAGTGGGATGGGATTTCTGTTGTGCCAACAGCAGATGATTATTTCAGGATGAAGTGACACCTAACAGCAGCCTCGCTTGCTTTTGGGAACATCTTCTGGACACAGCACCACAAACTGCACTCTGGGCATTCTTCCAAAGCAATACATCTATTTTTAAGAAAGATAATATTCCAAAACAGAAATGGGTTGACATAAGAAATTTGGGGATTCAAAAGAAGATGATTGTCGGTGTTGAGGAATGTTCTACAGAACACTCCTGTATTCCTTTCTCTCAGATTCCCATTGGTTCACTGTGCTGTATCAGCTCATGGTGCACTTTAAAAGTCCCATTTAAACCTCGTGAATGGTTTTTCAGGATGAAAGGGAACAAAGCCTTGGCAGCACTGAGGCACAGGCACAGCTCAGTGACTCTGTGGACGGCTCCCCCTCGTGCCTCCTCCAACAGAGGTGATTCCCTCACGCCCCTCATGGACACACCAGACACGTGTTCAGAGTCTCTGATGTACAGGGATGACATTTCACAAAGGACACTGAAATCTCAGCTCTTTATCAACACATGTTTCATAATTAGAATCACATTAAGTGTGGTTTTAGCAAGGTGGTCCTGTCAGGGTGAGGCCTCGCACGGTTGTGGTTTTGATTTACTGGACGCGGTAATTACTTTCTGAGATGAAAGAACCAAAATATGTGTCAAAATATTAATGGCCACTGTCTAAGGAGGCAGAAGGCTTGTGCTGGCTCTTGGGTGATGTGATGAGTGTTAACTCTGTCAGCCCAGCTGAGCAGCTGCCCCTGAGGCAACACAAACATCACCCTTCACTCATTTCCCATCTCATTTTTTGCATAAACATCTTCTGACGGGAAGCTCTTTGCCCTTAAGATTTCAGGGGTCCATGAATGCAAAAATAAATTAGTCAGAGGGAATAGATGTATGCTCAATATGGATAATCTCCCTACAGTGGAGTTGTTTGTGCAATGATTTCGTACTGAGGTTGAACACTGCAATTCTTTACACAGAAAATCCCTAAAAAGGGGTTCTGCTTTAAACCAGGGACCTGGGCAGCTTCCTGAACAGAAGGAGCTGGCCCAAGTCATGTTTGGATTATTCCAAAAATGACCTTTCCCAGCAGGATTTCACTGAGTTTAGCTGGGCACTTTCTATTTAGATCCCAATGTCAAGGTCCAAAAAAAGATCTGCACTTAATAAACCTTCCTTTATGCTGAGGATTCAAACCCTAGGATTTCACTTCCCTCTCCCCACACACACATCATTTTGACCCACAGGACAAGTTTTATACAGCCTGTCTTCAGCTGCAATAGAGCATAAATTTAATACTCCTGACAAATACATTTTTTGCCTAACCCACCTTCTCCTCAATCACAAATCCCACTTGAAAACACTTTGAACTGGACACCTACTAATTAACAGCCCCACAGAAATTTGAATAATTCTGCAAAATTGAAGCATCTAAAATGAAATTTCAAAAGTCCTGTCTTTGAATGACCTCAATCCCTAGGTCCAGCTTTACTGCCAAAACCTGCCACACACAGGAAAGCAGTTGAAATAAGGGAAGAAATAAGAATATTGCAGCCTAATTCACTTTTTAAACATTGCCATTGGTATTATTTCATGAAGTTTTGTAGAGGATTTAACTTCTCCCTAGGTCTCTATCAACACTTTTTCAAGTAATGACAAATCTGATTTGTTACAGGAAAAAGCTGAGTGTATCTCAAGCCCTGAAGTACAGCTTAGGACCGAAGTACAGCTTAGGAACATCGACTTCCCAGCTCCCAGATCCCTTTGGAAACACTGAATCCATTGTACAGGACTTTTTCACTCGCTCTGCACAGAGCCTGTGGAGGCTGGAATGGGCTCAGTGGGATTTGTGATGGAATCCTGAGTGCCCTGAGGTGAGAGAGACTCGTGTCAGGGATGTCAGGGAAGCTGTATTTCACTGCTGGAATGTTCCTTGTCTCCAGGTACACTCACAGGGTCCTTCCATGGGCTCACAAGGGATGGAGCCTTCACAGCCACGGCTTTAAAAAGTTTTGATGTCTTTAATTGTTATTCCATTACATATATTTTATCATTTATCCAGAATTTTTCATTTCAACCCCTAGTCTGGTAGATTTACAGAAGCCAACCAGTACAACTGGTTCAGATCTAATGTTGTAGCTCCCCTTATTCCAAATGATTTGGGATTTTATTTACTATTGCACACAGGCTCCAGAAGGTACAGACTGCATCCTGTGTGTGAACAGGGCTGTAGCCTTGGGAAATTCAGAATTTAAGGAACACAGAGTCATCCTCTGCACCAGTCACCAGTTCACAACCTGCAAACACAGCAAGCTCAGTTAGGGAGAGATCTGAGGACGTGTGGGACTCCTCATGAAGGTACTGACAGCATGTTTAACCCCAGAGCCCTCACAGGGACTTCAAAATGAAACTAATAGGAAAGGCAAAACACCTTTTTCCATTAAACCTTCCCAGGGAATCTAATCTTTCTGGTTTTAACCCACTTCAGTTGCTCAGCTGCTGCAGAGGGATTTTAATTCTTTTGCTACACTTTGGACACCAGCATCAAAGGGAGAATTTGACTTTCTGGATGAAAAGTGTGCCTCCAACAATACTCAGCCCCAGGTAATTGGTGTCTGTTCTCTCAGTGAGGTGGGGAATCCTCTCTGGAGAAAAAAGCCTTTTTTCCTTACAGGGGAAAACACCAGGAGACGGAAATCTGATGGATTTAATTTGCCCTGGTGTGCAAAGGAATACCTGAAACAGAATTTCAGCTGCCAAATCTCCATCTTGCTATCTCCTGGCTGCTGTCACTTCCTTGCACATCTTCTTCCCACGGAGATGGAGCCTGAGCTCATCCAGAGGGACACAGGTGACTCCATGACCACCCAATGGCCAGGATAAAACCAGCTCCCACTAATTCCATGGGAATAAATCAGCCCAGACCTCACCCAGGGATTTTAGGTGGCACCTGAGTGCAAATGACAAGCCATGACAATAATGGCCATTAACACTTTTCCTGGGCAGAGCCCATATTCCCATTTCCTTGAACGAGATGATAATTATGGACAGGAGCCTGCAAAGGCCCTTTTTTGCCATAACTATTCTGTTTCCTCGCTCCCAGTCAGATGGTGGGAGATTTTTTTGAGTGCCCCTACTGTAAATTGCCAAGAATAACTGTTGCCTCCCCTAAAATGGGAGTGAAAACAGCCCTGCGGGTTCCCTCTGAAGTGACAGCAGCTCTGACCGACTTCAAAGGCTACACGAGGTTTTTAGTGAGGGTTGTTTGTTGATTTTTTCTCCAGTGAAGTGATATTACATGGCATTTCCAACCCTCAATCCTATTAAGTGACAGAACTACCTAATAGCACTCATTAAATAACATAACTTGGTGTCAGAAATTCACTGACAGGCTCCTGCAATTGAAGTGGTAGATTTATGCCCTAAAAAAATACAGGTTTGGTGTTATTGTGACTGGGGTTTTTAAATAAATGTCATTTATTTTAACAGGTGAAAGCATAAGAGCCAGGACAGTTCATGAAAAGGTTATCACAGCTGAGAAGCTGGTGCCTGAATTTTACATGTAGAGGGAAGAAAGCACTAAGAAAATGTTCATTGCTGCTGAATTCCTCCAGCTCTGGGAGATCATTTCTTAGGTGACACCTCCCTTCTCTGTGGCGCTGTCACAAGGCACTCAGATGTTCCAGCACTGTTCAGGAACTTTCCATCCCTCTGTCCAAGGAAACACTCAGAGTGGAGCACAGGTATAGGACAAGAAACAGCCTGAAGCTCTCAAAGGGCAAAGGAAGAATTGAGAAAACCCTCTCTTGCCAGCATTACAGCTCAAGGATGGTGTCCAGGCATCCTGCACGGGGACAGCTGACCTTGGACACAACCAAACCCATTTTAGGTCAGCACAAGGACTGAGCTGAGCTGCTCCAACAGCTGATGCTGCTGAAAGAGCTGTCCCACAACCTTCTCTCCTTTTTGTTTTTCCACTATCACTTCCCACCACCCAATCCTGCTGCTCCTTGATATCAGTTTGAACTTTTGCCAGCCCTTCACTGCTACCTGCACAGACCCTCAGGTCTTTTACCTCGGTTTTCTGCAGGTGCAGTGAGATGAATCTGCTCAGACAGGGGCCCAAGAGCCAGAGCAGCACAGGGAACCTTCCAGGACCATGAAATAATTTAGGTGTAAAGGGACCTCTGGAGGTCACCAAGTCCAGGACAGTGAATCACCATCTTGTCTCTGCTGGATCAGGCAGAGCAGGCAAACCATCCTGCAGCCTTCTGCATCTGGCACCAAAATCCCAACTCTCACAATTGTCCAAAAATGTTTAAAGTTGCTTTTTTGTTGTTGTTGCAAAAACTTCTTTTTGTACTCTACAACAACAATAACAACAAAATCTTCCTGGAAATAACAATTACCAGTTAAATCCCTGACTAGGACATTTTGACCAAAGGCAGAATGCTCAAAGGAATACCTAAACAATGCAGTGAATATTTGTGCAGCAGGAAGAGTTTGGAGGTGTTTGTTTGTCATAGTTTGTTCCTACTAGACAGAAAGGTTCCTAAAGAACCCATATAAAGAGCTCTGATGGTATTTCTAACCTGTTTATAAATGGTTTAAAGGAAATCACAAATACATAAAAAACAAACCCAAGTTTACAGTAAAAAGCCAGAGAACTAAATTCCTTATTCCAGTAAGCAGTGTGTGATATGGAATGAAGCTGAGCATGTCTGCCATCATTTTACCTGGAAAAAAATCAAAATGGGAAGAGGAAGAAAGATTTTTAGTTTGCCATTTTTTTGCAGAAGCCAAACAAAAGGGAAATGCCCAAATATTGTATTACCCTACTGTACATATGGACAAGTAGTTTGAGTAATGCACACAATGATTTCACAATGTGCTTTGAAAAGATCCAATAATGGCTTTGGAAATATGGGAAAGTAATTTTTAACACCACATAAAAAAGTAATAGAGGGCCCAATCCTGTCACTACTAACTTAAACTGGGGAGAGCTGAACTTTCAGGATCTTCTGGTGGATTTAGAACATTTTTCAACAGCCTAAATCAGACATTAGCAAAGCCCAGCCTTGCTGGCTCCCATCACATCCCCACTTGTTAAATGATTCCCCTCCATTATAATTTGAAGCAAAAGTATTTTTAATGTGTTGAATCTTTGTGTATTTGGACAGTGTCTGCCTTTCCCTGTCACTGACAGCTCTGAGCACTCTGGCCATCAGCTGCCTGAGCATGGAGAGCTGCAGCCCAGCCTGGAACCACCAGAGTCTGGTGAACTTCTGATTTTCTGCATAACACTGCCACAAAAACCAATGGCTTGCAACCAGTCAGAGGACACTTCTGGAAATGCAAAGAGAGCTCAGTTTCCAGAGATCTTTGGGTTTGAAATAAACATTTTAACGTTGCCTACACAGTAGGAAAAATAGCAAGGATGAATGTAGGGGTTGAGGTTGTGTTAGGGACCAGCCACCCTCCCCATTAATAACATCAGAACATGGCACATTTCACAAGGTGAGCCCTTCCCTTCCTCACCCATCCCCTCTGCAGTTTCAGGTGGTGCTGGAAACACCAAACCTCTGTGTGTGGCATGGGAGATTTCAACCACTGTCCTGCAAACCTGGTGCACTTCCCAAGATGCAGCTGGATCAGACCAAAATTCTGATGCAATTTATTTAAAAAGGGAAAAAACCCAAGCAAATGAATACTGAGTTATTCTTTCTCATGCAATCTCATTGGCCAAGCCTGTACTGCAGGG
The DNA here is from genome assembly GCF_971803275.1 of Cyanistes caeruleus. Taxonomy (NCBI): domain Eukaryota; kingdom Metazoa; phylum Chordata; class Aves; order Passeriformes; family Paridae; genus Cyanistes; species Cyanistes caeruleus. The sequence continues at coordinate 1,828,260 of NC_141713.1, forward strand.
CTCATCCATTTCTGCCTCCTCTGGCTCCCACCTCGGACACACCCGGCACGCTCCGATCCAAAAGCACCGTGTCATACACCAGGGAGTTAATGCAGCAAACACAAGGGTAATGACCCAGAGTTCTCACTCACCTTCTGCTTGTCTCACAGCATTTCCAGTACAATTTCTGCTTGAAGCATCTAAAACCTTTCAGTTTCTGTCAACTGATGTAACTCATGAACTGAAACCTTGAAGCCGCACAAACACGGAAAGGCTCTGCCCAACATCCACCAGGACTCAGGAATCCTCTGGGGTGCCTCAGAGCCAACCTCCCCTTTGCTTCCAATGTGTTAAACCCTGCAATTCAGCCCAAATAAACCACAGACTCTAAAAGATCCAGTGGTTCCTTCTAGTCCCCTACTTGGGGTTTATATGCAGTGCTGGCTTTAAATTCAGCTCTACTGTGAATGCCTCTATCAGTGCCTGGCAATTCTTCACATGTCCAAGGCAGCTCATCAGATTAATCCAGGCTGTTTTGTCTTTTCCTTCCAGTTTGGTGTCACCCACAAACAGTAAAACTTTTCCTGTTCAATTCTCTTGCTGCTCTGGAAGGCCTGAAACAACGTGATAAAAAAATTCTACCACGGTAAAGTTGGTCTTGAGAAGGAAAGTTCATTTCTCGTGCTTTTTATGACCTTGCTGACATTTCCTAGCCATAAGCTGGAAATGTTAAATGATAAAAAATACAATATTAATCAACCAATTGAGTTGCCAGTTCTAATTTTGGATAGAAAACTGGACAGAGAAATAATCAAGGACTTACCAGAAAAGCAGATGGCTGCAGAGTGCTTCTGGCAGTCATGCTACTCGCACATGGGACCACTTGTGTTTAACAAATTGGACAACAGAGAGAGAATTGAAATGGAAATTGGGGCTCTATTCCATTCAAATTCTTCAGAATGTTTGTTTTGGATTTGAACCTCTGCTGCAATTTACAACTCTAGATTAGATAGAGCAAGAGTAATATTCTTGACTACAAGGAAAACAGAATGGCTGAACTGTTTGCCAACTCACACACATTGTTTCCCTGTGTACAAATAATACCAACATAGAAAGGGGTCTAAATAAAACCCAGTACTAAAGGTGTCTTTACTACACAGCAATAAAGTTGCATGAGACATTTCCCTGAGTCAAACTGCAAGGCCCATATCAGCATGGAAATGGGATGGAAGGAAAACCCAGAGCAACCTGAGATGTCACAGCTGTCCCCGTGCAGCAGGGACCTCCTATTGCAACTGAGAATCCATCCCAAAACACACTGCTCAGGAATTAAAGGGGCATTTGTTTCCAGCATGAACCAGTTTTGAGACACGTGGCATAGTTCAATGCTTCTCAATTGATCAGGAAGGTAAAGAATCACAAAACCAATGTCAGCTGTATCAATACCAAGGCACACAGGTAGCAGATGACACCAAAAAAGGAAGAAAAAAGACTCATTCTGTCAGTCTTCCTGTAAGAAATCAGTTACCTCAGTGTTTAACAGGAAAACATGAAGGTCTTAGTGAGATGCCAGTTGCAGCTTAAGGAAATGTATGGCCAAATATGACATCACCTACCACAACCAAAAATTAAGATGAAAGTTGTGCTGGTCTCAGGGACCAGTCACTCACCAGGGAACCGGTGGTTTTATGTGCACGCCTTCCTGAAGAATCCAAAAATAACATTTTTCCATGGAGCAGAAATTCCTGCAGCGTTCACGCTTTTCCTTTCAGCAATGTTGCAATCCAGCGTGCCAGCCCCGTGTAATGAGGTCATCCGACAGCGTAATTTGTAGTATTTTAGTCTGTCAAAATTGATCCCAGGGTTTCTATGGCAACTAGATCCAAACAAAAGATGGAGCAGACAGAATTCGTCTCTCCCTGCCACCACCCAGATTTTTGTATAAATATATATGTGTGTATATATATAAAGCATTACACATATATAAAGTTAATGTTCATGATTCATCATTAAGCAGTGCTAGAAAACTGGCACTGGAGAAATAGCAACACACAGAGCTAACATTAAAAAAAGGTAATAAATGTATAAACTGACATCAATAAAATACATTAAAAAAAGGGAATTCTTCAATTCTCAAACACCTGGGAACAGGGCATGCTTTTCCCTTAAAACCCAGTCAGGAAAAGGTGTTATCCATTGCTGGCTGGGATGGATGGAACAGGACCCTGGCTTTGCTGCCATGAGGTGGAGAACACACCACCTTCCCCCCAGAAAAAAATCACCCTTCAACCATTACTGTTTAACATGTTCATGCTTAGGAAAGCTTGACTGTTATCAGCTTCCTAAGCTTGGGTTTGGAAGTTCTTATGCAAGTCTTGCATGTCTGTCAATTTAATTTAGTGGCCTTACAGGAGATGAGCTGGGTCCAGTTGTTGGATGGGAAACCCTGGATGTGGAACCCAAAGCCATTTCCAGTCAAATAATATTATTAACATCAACACTTTTGAAATAGAAAGGTGGGATGAAAAGTTCCATTTTCCTACGTATCACTTCTCCTTGACATTGGAAGAGCTTCTGAGCACTCCTCAGGAGATGTCATTTGGGTCCTGAACACAGATTGCCAGCCACACACTGCGTTCCTAACACAATTCCTGACAATCCATGCAAATCCCAGAACAGCCACATGGGTCCTGACTTGGGCTTTAAAGAGAGCATGAAGCTCCCCTAAAATGTGACACATACCTGCCTCCAGAAATCTGTGTGGAGTCCATCAATGATTTCCTGACTCCTGTGCACTGTCACTTCACAGCTTCTGGTGTAAAAACATGGGACAGTTTGAGCAGATCCCTAAACAGGGTGGGAGGGAATTTCTGAGAGCTGATGTGTGAGCTGGGAAGAGGCTGATGATACACTGATTTTTGTTGTGTTGTGTCAGTGCAGGTCCTGTGGGTTTGCTGCTGGTAGCCATCTCTGGAGGTCACCGTGTGCCTGATTCCCAAGGCTCTGGATCAGCCACAGGATGGGATTGTGGCTGGAGGGCAGTTTGTCCTCTACACCAACTGCTGCTGCCTGTTAAGAAAAAGAGAGAATGTTAAGTTAGAGAAATATTTGCTATTTAAAAGAAACAAACACACTCAAGAGCAGTGATCCCGAACTGATCCCAAATTCTCCTCCTAGAAAAAAAAAAATTTCCCCATCAGTTTATGTCCAATGGACAAAAAAATCATGGTGAATACAGGAACAAAATGGTGTGCATGCACAATTTGAAGTGCAGGAATATTTCCACAGTTTATCCTCCTAAAATTAAACACACTCAAGTCTTTCACCTGAGCAAAGACCCTGACCCCACAAAGCTCATCCACTCCATGGCAATTCCCTTGAGTCATGAAAAGTGAAGAATCCAACCCTGGCAGAACCTGAATTGTGTATTATACTGAATTACAGATGCTTCTTTAACAACTTCTGTCTTTACAGAATATTCACAGCTTATCTTACAGCTGACCCAGGCCTTGGCATGTCTTTAGGTGAATATATTTATAAAAATGTACACAATGAGCTGTTAGCTCTTTTTAACTTCAAAAAAATCATAGCTCTGCTACTGCAGCAGAAGATGCAAAATGCTTGTTTAGGCAGGAGTGTTTAAACAGTAGAAAAATAAATGAAACTGTGGATTTCTTCCTAATTATCACCAGTTTGTGACTGTCAGAGAAGATGTACCTTTTTCATGTGAAACCCCTCATTACCCCCCTCCTTCCAATAAAGGCAATCAACATTGAACTTAAAAGTTCCTGTCTGCATCCACTTTACTGGCTGCACCATCCTGCCCTTTGAAATGGAGTCGTGTACGAGGCCCATCAGAAAAACTGGAGGAAATTGGAGATAAAAAAGATTTTAAAATAAAAACAGTATTTATGTGTCCCAAATGGGAAGTTCGGAGCAGCAAGGGCAGGAAACGGGCCGGTATTTAAGCTGATTACCCAAGCAAAGTCCTCTGCCTTTTCAGCAGAGCCACGGTCCCTGAGTAAAACCATTTCAATTAATTGGAGTTCGGGGCAGGGGGAGCGGGGGGAAGATGTCAAATTTTATCTGGAGTGTTAGTGATGGCTGGCTGGAGAGGGGCTTTCAGGGCCGCTAATTGGGCCCGTTTGCTGCGACGCCACACCGGGTTTGGCTGACGGGGCCTAACGAGGCCTGGGCGCAGGTGGCCGCGGTGGCCGCGCTGTCGCAGCCGCTCAGCGCCCGCTCGGCTGCGCCGGCGGCTCGGGGCCTGCCGGGCATGGGCCCAAAGGTCCTCCCCGGAGAGGGAGCGAGATCCTGCCCGTTTGTACCAGGAATTCACACAAATAAAAGTCTTCTGGGCCACGCCGGCCCTATGGACATGGATCTTATTATGAGTTTTACCTAATTATCCAGCGGGCTTTTCTGGTCGCGGAGCCCCGGCCCCTCGGGCCGCGCTTCCGTGGGTGTTTGCACACATGTAAAAACTACATCTCCTCATTCACACTTGCACATAACTGACGAGACAAATAATATTATCCTAGTGGGAAGAGCCAGAATTAGAAAGGAAATACTGCAACGTTTAGATTTAATCTGGTGAGCGTTAGATCGTGATTCACTCTGACATAAAAGCTCAAGAGCACATTTAGCCAGGGTGAAACGCATTACTGTGTTTTATATGAGAAGGAAATAAGTCTGATGTTTCATGGGCTGCATTATTTGCTGTTGAAATCCTAATGACTGCCCACGCTCTACACCTACGTTGTACCTAATGAATTGGGTTTAAATTTTAGAAAGCTCCAGCAACAAATTGGACGATCGTATTTGCTCCTGGCTCTCCACTGCAGAGGAGATTTTTAGTAAAAGAGAACAGAAAAATGACAATCAATTAAAAAAAAAAGGTTTCAAATGTAGCACTTCATTTATCTTGCCCACATTTCACAGCAGTATTTTTAAAATAAGCATCTTTTTTGATAAAATATTTTTTCTAACAGGTAACTACTCAAACAGCATAAGCAGGATTGGCATCCCTGGTTTTCAGTATCCACATTTGAATATCCTGCTCAAGGCTCAGGAAATTTTGCTTTATCAAATAAAACACTGAATTAATGTTCCATATGAAGCAGTGGCTGAATCAACACGAGTTTTACAACTGCCTTAACCCAACCTTCTGCTTTCTTGTCACCCACAAGATTCCATTGCTTCCCTCCCATCAGCTCCTGCTTTTTGGTGGCCACAGGGAAGAACAAATCCCTGCAGCCTCCTCCCTGCTCAGGGACAGACTCTTTGGATGGCAGCACTGTCCTGCCCTGCTTTAACAAAACCCAGCACTGGCAGGCTCCAGCAGAGACCTTTTTCCTGGGACATATCCAGGCCCAGTTGTGTTTCCCAGCCAAGGCTCTCCATCAGCATTCCCAGCACTCTCTCAACAGGACAGAATAAACTTCATTTCATACAATCATGGAATAGTTTGAGTTGGAAGGCACCTCCTAAAGGCAATGAGCAGAGGCACTTTCTGCTAATTCCCATCCAACAAGGTCTTGGACACTTCCAGGGAGGGGGCACCACCCCTCTGGGCAACCTGTGCCACTGCTTCACCATCCCCATTGAAAAAACTCCTTTCTTAAGTCTAATCCAAGAATTTCACCTCTCTGCTGTTTATGGGAGAAATTTAGAGTTGAGATGTGAACCACAATGTGTGCAGTGCCTTCCTCAGCCCGGGACATCCCAATAAAACCCCCATGGTCTGGGTTTCCAGTGTGATTTGAGTTTTACTTGGGCTTGTGTTCATCTCAACACGTTTCCTTCATGTAGCAACAGGGATGAATATATCTAAAAATCCAAAATACACAGAACAAGCTGCTCTTTCTCACAGATGTCAATTCTCAGGAGCTGCTCTGAGTCCATGAACACCATTCTGCAAACCCAACTGAGGGTTGCAGGGCTCTCCAAATATCTCCAATTGCAAGGCAGATAAATGTTAGATAAACTCAAATTTTGCAACTTTATTGCTGTGTATTAATCCATGCCAAATCGTGCTTTACATCATTGAATGTATTTTCTGAAAAAAGCAAAATAAAGTTTACAGTTCTGCCTGGCCTCGAGTTTGTTTGTAAACACAGGAGCAGACTGGCCTTATTACAATGGGGATGGCAGAAAAAAAACCTGCTTCAAGCTGAACATGAGCCAAGAGCTCTCTCTGCAAGTGAGGCCTTCATCTGAGTGTGGCCTTGGCCTCTTGGGCCTGATGAAGAGATTTAATAACAGCTTATCGAAGAGGAGATAGATACAACTCCCTCACTTGGAGAGAAATTATAGTGATGACAGAGCCAAACTTCTTGCTTGAGGCAGATGCTGGAACAAGGGGCAACATCAAAACCTGCGCCTTGGCAGGCTCAGATGGGAGATTAGCAAAAAAGCTTTTCAGCAGAAAGGTGGTGCAGCCTTCAGACAGGTGCCCAGAGAGGCACAGGATGGTGATTCTCGGAGATATTTCAAGCTGAACGTGTGCCTTTTGACACTTTTGATAAAATGTTGCAGAAAAACTTCTTGTCAAGGTATTGGAGGAACCACAGATGTTTGGCATTTCTCAATGTCCCTCTTTTTTTTTAATAAACACCTTCAAAAGCCTTATCATAAAATGCCTGATGACTTTTGCTCCATGTCCTGTATTCCCAGAATTCCAGACCATCTGGGCTCCCATGCACATGCAAACCCTTGTTCTGATGGACCTTTCCCTACAAACACAGACTTAGGAGTAACAGTGCAGGATCTGTCCATGCAAGTTGTGTCACAAGAGCAAACTCCACATATTTGAAAAGATTATCAGTCAACTACAGTTCTTTCCACTGTAGAAACAGTTACTCAGTTAAGATAAACAAAGAAATTCCCATGCACTGAAAAGGAAAACCTATTAACTGATTAAACATGTGAATCAGTTGATAAACCGGTTATCAAAGTTCTGAAAACATTTTTAACAATGACCCTTCCTGCCATGTTTAACAATGACCCATAAAAGCTAGAATAATTCAGCCCTTTACAGGAAAGCAGCTGGATAAAAAACAGAAAGTATTTCTGATCTAAGAAGCTGCAGCTATGCCATATGAGCTGACAAATTTAGACACTAATTATGAGTAAAGTACTTATAAACATTTTAAATGTCAATTAAAAGCTTTGCACAAAGTTTTTTCAAAGATTTCTAACTCTTTTTCAGCACACAGAAAAAACTGGATGGGTGTTTGTAACTCATTCCTCATTTCAGGCTTTTCAAGTAACTATAAAAATACTTATTAAAAACCAAATCAAAACGCCCCTTCATTTATTTAGGACAAGTTGAAGATCTGGAAGTGGAATAGGAATGCAAATACCTGTGTTTTTCTTGCAACTGATCATGCAAATCCCATCTCAGAAAAAACCTCCACCTCAGAACTATTTGCAGACAGGCAAAAGCAGGATTTAGCACAGACTAATAATGATATTTCACTTGGTAGGGAACATAATTTTACTTCTAAGCATGTTTTAAAAAAGGTAAATCGAAAAAAACTGTTAGATCTGGCCCTTGGGATAGTTGTAGGATCCTTTCAGACAAGTCCAGATCCACAGAAGAGCAAAAATTTGGGTGCCAGAGAAAGGTCCTGGCTAAGCAACAATTGATCACATGCAAAACACAGACAGAACCTGCTCCACATCAGGTGGAGATTTACATTTTCCCAAAAAACAGAAAGATATTCAGACCCAAGGCACTTTTCAGAGCATTCTATTCCAATGCTTGACATCTATTCCCTTTCCTCCAACCTTTGTATCAGACATGTAAACCAAAATATTCCCAAATCCTATTTCTGCATGGTTTCATGGCAAGCAAATGGCCTACAGGTTTATTTTTCACTCTTAGAAAACCTGTCCAACATCACAAATCAGAGAAACCCCAGATTGCAAGAGAATTTCACCAGGGTCTTGTACACCAAGTTAACCAAGACTTTGACAAAAAACTTTTCAATCATCTAAGAACTTTTTAAGAAGTTACAGAGAAAAGATTCAGGCTTTCTCCCAGTTACTGCAGACTATTGGAAGTAAGTTAAAACAGTCAGTATTTAAACATTTGGCTTTACAATGATCTTAAAACAATCCAGTCTTTTTAAAAAAAACATCTTCCAGCTTTCTCCTAAGCTGAAATAATAACACATACACAATTTAATGCCAGTATTCTATTTTCATTCCAGAAACACAACATTTAAAAGCAATCAAACGAGGCATTTGTTAACAGAGAGCATAAATAAAACTTACAGAGGTTTTCAATTTTGAAAAGCCTGCTACCATTTCTGGAAACATCATATCTCAAAAGTGTAGCTTGCTCACTGTATAGAGAGGCTGTATTTATTTGGCTACAGCTCTGCTCTCAGTAAGCATTGATGGCTCTGCTTTTGGAAGAGGAGGAAAATGAGAAGTTCAGAGTGTTATTTTGAAGTTTATTCCAAGACTATCATGGATTTGGAACACAGCTGAGCCCCATGCAGACCCAGGATGTGGAAGGAGCATCTCTCTGTGAAGAGCTCCTCAGTTCACCAAATCTAAAAAGAGATGAATTCACCAAGGATTTGAGAGTTTCAGTTCTGTAATTTGAAAAAGATGTCAAAACTGCCCACTTCATATAATTAAGGTCACGCTGCACTTCTCTGGTGTCCAGAAACAAAGCAGGGGCAGGACAGTCCGTTCTCCCCATCATCTCCCTCTCAGCAGTGAGAGCTGCTCCCAGTGGGAGCTGCTGCTTTGCAGAGGTTTAATTTTGTGTGTGAACAGAAAGTCAGAACAAGTTTCCCCATAACCCCTGGCTCAGGCAGTGCCTCTGCCTCAGAGCTGGGCTCCACGTGGACTTTGTGTGAAGCAGAAATGGGTTTTCCCCATTGACAATAATCTGAAATGAGATGAAGCAGAGAAATGTACAGCCAGGTTTGCAACCTTTCCTTTCTCCTGCTTATCTCTCGCTTTGGAGCAGCCACTCTGAAAAACCAAAACCTACATTTTAACAGAAACTGTTTGATTTCAAATGTTTCAGGTACCAAGTGCTCTGCTTGGATACCTTGAAGAATTTTAAAGTTTTCAGGTGGTGAGATCACAGAACTTCCAAGCCTCCTTTCTCAGATAGCCCAGAAGCACAGAGCCCACAGTGATCATCAAACATTTCCAGTGCCTGCTGCAGAAACTTGGCTACCTATAAATACATTTACAGCAATAGCTACTTCATACATCCCCGTTGTGTCACCATTCAATTAAATGCTTTTTCCTATTCTACTTAGATATTTTCACATGTGACGTGCAATCCTTGCTCTTCTTCTAGGGATGAAATTTGAGTTGTAAAAGCATAGAGTGATGTTGAGATTCATGGTACTGCTTTCAAAGAAATCTCCTTTGCAACCCGTGATACAGTGAAGCATCATTTTCAAAACCAGCTTTCAAGCTTTGCAGATGACGGTAAAAGTGTCAGACAAATAACACTCAGGTCTGGCCCTTGTTGGATCAAAGGCAGCAGGTCTGGAGTGTCAGGCTTCCTGCAGCTCCTCTTTGCCACTGGGAATTCCTGCCAGCTCCAGGGAAGGTGTTTTATTGCTCACACTCAGCCTGACTCATCATTTGCAGCTCGATGCTGCATCAGGAGTCCCTGTGAGTGTCTCAAAACAGCAGCTGGGGACGTGTTCCCATGGAGTGCTGGGATGTGTGGGCACATCACCATGCCCCATGGGTGGGATATGCTCAAGTCCCAGCAGTTCAGCTCCCTTTGTGCCTTTCCTAAGTGGGAGGATGAAGGGAAGGGAAGGCCTTTGGGCAGGGATCATTCCTTGGCTTCCAGCCAGTGTTTTCCATGGCAGAATCCCATCCCTGCCATGGATGCTCCCTCCTGTCCCATGTGTGCCACTCATTTCCAGCTCCAGAGGGGAGCATGGTGGGAGCAGGTTGGGTGAGAAATTAAAGTATTTCCTGATGCAAACTGTGGCTGCAAATCCTCAGTTAGAACAAGCAGATCACTGCAGTAACAATAAAAGGTGACTGAGCAATCTGTGCAGCCCTGGCCAGGTAGGAACTGTGCTCAGTGGAGGGAATGACAGCAAAACTTCTACAGCTCACTATGAAATATTTCAACTCTCTGCACTGTTGAGGCAATTTTTCAAATTGAGTAATTCAATGAAATTGCCACAGACTGATAAAACAAAGCGACAGTGTCAAATCTGAAAGACCTGAGGGAGAAAAAGGGTTAACAACGACCCTGAAGGGCTTTATTTCAAAATAAACCACGTTTAAAAAAAAAAATAAATAAAAAAATCACTGTCTGTAACATTATAGTTTTCAAAGACTGTGCAGCCAGGAATTACAGATAAGCCCTCTTAAGACCATAAAGAAAAATCTTTTGATAGTGTTCAGCTTATTGAACTGGCTCCTCGGTGTATTCACAGCAATAAAGCTGTCAGGCAGACAGAAAAGGAGAGCTAAGTGTTTCAAGCCTCAGCCACATGAACTCCTATTAACCTGCATTACCATGCAATTGTTGCTGTGAGCACAGCGTTCCCTGTGTCAAGTGCTTGTAAAGGACACAGGGAAAATCCTTCAGTGACAGACAAGGTGACTGCTGCTGTGTCCCACAGAGCTCTGAGCACACTGTCTGCCTGGCAAGCACCACACCGAGAGCTGGGAATCATTCCTGGAAACTTCCCGTCTGCTTAGCAAATTTCAGGATGGGAAGAGATGTAATTTCACTTGAATAACTTCCATGTTTTCCATCCCACCAAGCCGTTGGTGGTTTGCTGGAGTCTGATCACACACGGAACAGCCTTGGGAAGGCAGCGGGGCCTGGGGAGGATCTGCTTCAAAGCTCTCAGACACCCTGACAAATCCAAGGTGATGAGACAGGAGGACATTCAGGATAAAACTTCAACGTTTTCATCCTCCCATCACTCCAGCTGCTGTGTCCGAGCTGAATGGGAACACACCTGGAATTCCCCTGGACACAAACCCAAGCGAGGAAGCACGGACAGATTTTTGGATCTGGCTGCAAAGCACATTCCCCATCACCTGGAACCAGTAGCTTGGAATTCTCTGCACCACTCCCTCAGGCACTGTAAAGATGCACCTTTAGGATGCACCAGAAGTGAGGCTGAGAGGAGGCACCCAGGGCTCTCTGCAGATAAATCAGAAATGCAATCAGCAGGAAGGACTCATCCAATCTGAAGGAAAACATTTGCACAACAAGAAGTGGCTATAAGCCAGCCCTTAATAAATTTCTGCTAGAAATGAGAAAAAGGTGCAGAAAGATTCTGGCACAGCCTTCCAACAGGATGGGAGAAACCACACAAAAAATGTTACTGTGGTTTAAAATGGTTGTTTATAAATTCACAGAGAAGATGAGAGGCTGCAGTGACCTGTGACTGCAGGGACTGGGTTTTCTCTGTTCTTAGTTGGATTTGTGCTTCATGCTCTCCTAAATTCCCCTCCTCTCCAGCCAGGGCAACATCCTGGCATTTGATTAATGCTTGTGAGCTTCAAGGGAATCACTAAAAAGGTGATGTGGGAGAATTCTCAGAGGGCAAGGTATGAGTGCAGAGACAGTTGTGCTTACACTGGGCTGATGGTTTGTTGTGGGCATTGCTGGTGCAGGTGAGGAGGTTCCTGTGTCCATTAGGCTGCTCACTGAGGCCTCTGCCCTTCTCTCCAGCCTTACCTAATCATTTACAAGATTACAGATGCCCTGATTGATAGCAGTGGATCAAATGGGAGAAGGAAGGGTGATAGCCCTCACCCAGTGCAGGGACTGCCAGAATAGGGGCAGTTTGCAGGAGTAACAGACTGGTGATAACATCACTGCACTGCTCTACTGAAATATCTTCTGGAATTGTTTCTGTGAGTCCTGCTGTGCTTCCTTGAAGAGGACAGGCCTCTCTGAATCATCTTCAGTGCCTGGAAGCGAAGGGCAGCACACCAGCATGCACTGAGCAGGTAATTCTGAAGCAGACTCTGTAGGTTTCATAAAAGCACAGAGGAAGTTTAAGGTCCATTTACTCCCCTGGGTTTCATTCCAGACATTGCAATGTGCCTCCCTCACCTGTCACCATCTTGCTTTAACAAATGTAGCCTGGGGGGATTTCAGAGCCTGGATCCTGAGCCCAGGTTAAAGTGGCTGCTGCTGACAGACAGAGCTGAGCAGCACATGCAGAGCCTGAGCTCACAGGCCATGAGCACGTAGCTAAACTTTGCCACATTACCTCAGAAAAGCCCTGGTTGAAAGGGATCTTCATTGTAAAATGCTGAAAGACACAAACACACGTGGAAAGCCCTGAAACAACTGAAGTGCATGGGCAGAAGGCAGGAAGTAGACTGGGTTTTCTGGCTCTCACGGACCTGCTGTGTTCAGCTGATGGCCACATCCAGATTAAGGCATTCCAGAGAAAATGCCCCTCCACACAATCCAACCCAAGGCCAGCCTGATTTCCACTGTGGTTAAAGGGCTGAAGAGCCCTCTAGACCTGGAAGAAGCTTAGGTTTGCTGAAATCCATGCCAGCAGTGTCCATGGAATTCCACCAAATCACTTTTGCTCTCCCACTTTTTCTCCTGTCTAAGCACAACTGCTGAACAGAGATCCACTCATCAGGCTTGTTTTAGCTCTGGCTGTCTAAAGCTCTCCCATTTCCTGCTTCATCCCATCCTCATCACGGGACACTTCTCCTGGAGATGCTCTGGGGATGTGGCTAACAAAAAAGAAATAGGACACACCTTTCCCCAGCCCAGCTCCAGCAAGGGCAGCAGGCACTCCTCAAGGCTCTGGCAAGCTGGGGGCTGTGGCATCTCCCTGCTCTCCCAGTAGCCACAGCAACCACCAAACATTTTGTAAGAGTCACACTCCTGCCTCTGTCAAGTGCAGATCCAGGTGCCTGTTCACTCTAATTCCAGCATCCCTGCTGAGTGAGAGCTGCAGGAGCCTGGGCTGTGCACACAGGGCACGGACCACGCTGAGTGATGTACACCCAACTGGTTTCACCTTCATTCCCAAGACGTGTTTCAGCCTGACTGACCTACTTCTTCAAATCCTCTGAGAAAAAGGACAGAGCAGGGCTCCTTCCACACAGTAGCCACTGGAATTCACCATCCAACAGTTCTCTTTTGTAATGCAAGAGCTGTAACCACCGACAGCAACCGCGATTTAGGATACAACAGCATTCACCAACCGTTTCATTGAATTGAATGTGTATGAGCAGCAAAAGGAAACATCAACAAATTCCAGATGCAGAATGTAATTATGTTTGGATGGCAGAATGTTTCATATTGTTTTCTATAGGAAAAAAAAAAAAAAAGTCATCATTAAAGCAGTGGAATTTCAGTAAACTATGTTTTGGGTTACAGCCCAGAATAGTTCCACTTGGCAGTTCAGAGGCTTGGGTAAAATATTCCAAGGTTCATAAATCCTTGACTTTAATTTGTAGATATAGGTTACAGCTTTAGTATCACTGCAAGGGGGTAAATCATGCTCCCACCTCAGCAGCTGCCAGAGGGCACTGGACCAAGCCTTGGGCTCCATTGGGCAGCGTTTAGGAAAAGCACACATCAATGTCTTTCCTGTTCCCATGGCACTCAGATCCTCTGTGCTCCCAGAAGGTTCCTTGGCTGGAACAGCCTCTGCAGCACCTATTTTTAACTCACACTTTAGATGGTGATGTCCTGTGAGGGAAAATGATACCTGGAGGTAGGCTGGACATGGACAAGGTGATTCCTCTCTGACATCACCTTATATCAAGTGTCTCAGTCCTGCAGACAGTTTGGAACTGGAAGGGATTAATTTGTAAACCCAAAAATTCAGCAGTTTTCCACAGCAAGTAAATAATTGCATTTACCTTGCATTCTCTGAAACAGGGTAAAGAGTTCCAGCAGTATTGGTTTCTTCAAAACACTCAAAGTGACACCTGTGTTAACCTGGCTCTCACACAGTGCCAAATTTCTGGAGAAAGAGAGTCCCTTATAATCTGGCCAGACTTGCTTTGCTCTTTTAATTCCTGCTCACCCACAGCAGCTCTGCAAATACAGTCTGAGGTTGAGCCAGACTCCTCCAAGCCACCAGTCCTGCCACTGTCCCAAGGAGCACCAGGAATTTGGGTGGCTCACCCAGGGGCTTTGTCTCCTTGCTGCTTGTTTTCCCTGGCAGCCTCCTCTTAAACTACAGCAACATATCCACACAGCAAACACTCAATAACCAGCTCACCATCTAACATCCAGAAATTAGAGAGCAGCTCCACTTCCACTGCCGAGCCAAACCCCAAAATGAAGTGCTGGCCCAGATTAAAAATTCTCCCAGAAAGAGAGAAAATTGTAGCCTTGTGTCTTAGAGTCTCGCCGTGGCTCCATTTTGGAGGGTTTGGAGGCTTGTACCGGGCTGTGCCAGACAGTAAATCTTCAGTGGAGACAATCCTGCTTCTCTAGAGATATTTCCTCTCCTGAAAGCAAACCCCAGTTGTCCTGCATCCCAGCCTTGCCTCTCAGGCCAAATGCATCTTCTCCAATAAATGTCGCAAAAGAAGTTGAAAAATAAGTAAAGACATTTCCCCATAAATCCAGATTTATATATAATATATATTAAACTGCAGATGGCAGAGGAATGTAAAATGCTTTGCTAATGGAAGAATTCAAGGCAAAAGCCAGAGTTTTTAACATACAAAGAATGCAAATATCCAGCAAACTCTGCAGATCCATGGCCTGAGGAATGGACAACCCCAACTGGGTTTGCGAAGAACGTGTGGAAACCCAAGAGCTGTTTGTACTTTAGTGTTACCAATTCCCTCTGTACCTATAATGTCTCACTCTTTGGGTTCTCCCAGAGCCAGACTCTCCAACACATTCAAATCTGGGAGGCTTGGGACTCATCTTGATGCTGCACAGCACCACTGCTCATAAACCAGGCACAAAACCCGTGCTTTTCAAAATGACAGCTCTGGCTCCAAAGCTTGTGTTTGGAACGGGAAAAGAGATGGATACAAATGGGCAGGAGAAGGCAAGGGAACGCTTCCAGCTCAGGAGGATGGGCAAAATTGGCAACTCAGCTTTCTAAAGCCAAGGCAGCCAAGTCCACAAGCCAGCAGGAGCTGAGCCAGGGAGCTCTGAGGTCACCCCAGAGCACCATCCTGAGAAGGTGGCTCAGCTTCAGCCATGGTGATGATAGTCCCAGGAGTGCTTTGGTTTGGAAGGGACCGTACAGACCGTGTCACTCTTTCCCCTCCCAGGGGCAGGGACCTCTTCCACTGTCCCAGGGTGCTCCAAACCCCGTCCAACCTGCTCCTGGATGCTTCCAGGGATGGGACAGCCACAGCTCTCTGGATAGTCAACAGCCATCAAGAGTCAAACAAAAATTGTCCACGACACACAAGGGAGGTTTGAGTGAGGCATTTGCACGAGCAAAGATCAAAACCAGGACACAAAGCGTTGCAAAAGGTCTGTGCATCTCAATTCACATCCAGCCTACAACAATTTCTTTTTTCTATCTTATTTACGTCTTCATCTGAATAGAAACACAGTAAATGAGGTGAGGTTGAAATGGCAAACAAGAATTTCAGCTTAAAGCTTTGATTTAGACGATTTGCTTTCTGATAGTGCTGATGTGAATTGTGCCCCTCAGTTATTTCTGGAGGCAGAGTTTATAAACAGGTAACCTACAACAATGTTTCTTAATCCCCCCACCCGCTTAATAAAGCGAAGGATCATCTAAATTTAAAACAATATATTTAAAACACCAAGAACCATTTCCTGGAGTGTTGCCTAGTTTGTTTTAAACTCTTTTTTTTAACAAAAATAAAAGAGAAGTCCAAGCTGTGAATGTTTGTTTATTGCTTTTATGCTTCAATTGTACTTATTTCTGTGCTCATACAAGTGGAAACACATATCTTTTATTTTTACAACAGCTTTCTTTAAAAGGGAAGTCACTTCTGCTCCCAATTGTGTGTGTTTTCAACTAAGGACCATAAGATATGAGAAAGGGGACCACAGAATGATAACAAAGATTAATTTAAAAGGGTTTTTTGATATATCCTAATGAGTAACTTGCAATCACGTTTAGTCATGCTTGATTATGGGAAGCACATGGTGCCCATTCCAATTTTTAAAAAAAATTCAGACTTCCCTAAATTCTTCAATTCCCTAAGCTAAATGTCTGGAGAGTTTAGAGTCTCTCTCCCACAGCTTCCCCAGGGATATTTCCTAAAGCACTGAGAATGGAAAGATAAGCATTCCTCACTGTTCTCACTGTTTGCTGCATTGTTTCATTTCCCCCCAATTTTCAAAGAAATCTATATGATAATGGCAGCAATGGTCTCTCAGGGAGAACCCTTGGTTCCCATGGACATGGATGGCAAAACAAGCAAGGAAATGATTCCTGGGGTGTCTGTGATCTGACAATCCTTGGGGGTCCCTTCCAGCTCAGGAGATATCATGTAAAACACCCAAACCACAACGCTCCCAAACTCTGTTCAGGGTGCAATCCTAAATGTTAGAATTTGCAAAGAAATTACAGTTTGCTGCCTAAAATGGAAACCCAAAAAGTAAAGTGAATTTCTTCATCTTCACCTAAGATTGAAACAATTTTTTTAAAGGATTTTCTTTAGGATTTAAAGGTAAAGCTGCACTATGGAATAAAGAGGAGAGAATCAGGGATTTTCTCTCCCTTATGATTCCTTCAGCAGATGTTCCTTCCCTGCCATGGAGGACTCTGTGCTAAGCTCCATGAAGTCCCTCCTTCCTTTAAAAGCTGTGGAAAAGCAGCTGTGCTTGGGCCACCTCTACCATGAGATTGACCCCTGCCCCTGCCCTGCCTGCTCTATCCAGGCTCCATTCCCCAGGGACACGCGGGCCAGGCTTGAGTTTCCCGGCTGCCATTCCAAAGCAAAAGCCAGAAATCCAAGAGTCTTTGCTTAACAAATAAAATTCCAGCACTATTCACGACACTGGTGGCTCAGTTTACAGGGAGAGCTGACAGAGTTTTCTTCTTGCTTGGGCTTGAGTGAGTTATGGCGATGAAGGAAGACCCAAGAATGTTGATTAATAGATATTGGAATCTCCAAAAAGGAGGCCCAAAATCCACGGCTGGGAAGGCAGAAGGGCAGGGCTAAGAGAACCAGAGCTGCAGCAATGTGGGGTAGCAGTGACACTCCAGCCAGATCAAGTAACACTTTGTTCTTTGCAAATCCAGGAACAACTCATGGGAGAAAAATTCTAAATATCAGCACTTCCAACTGCACAGAGACAACTTCCAACTGCACAGAGACAACTTCCAACTGCACGAGCTGCCGGGCACGTGCCGGATTTGAGGCATTGACCAGAAGCAAGATGGAAATTACTTCTTGTTCCATATTTTTTCTCTCAAACCCATTGGCAGAAGCATTAGGCTTCTCATGAGTTTGGTCCCAGAGTCTCAGGGCTAAAAGAGGAAAAAAAAATCATAAAAAAATAATTCTGCTGGCTGCCAGGAAGCTGCTGGAGCCCTTGGGACAATGGGTGAAAGGCTGGTTTGATCCAGCTGGAGAGGCCTTGAGCTGAAAGGTTTGAGAATGGACAAACAGCTGTCAAGAGTGATGTTGGTGTAGGTGATCATGGCAAGGAACTGGGAGATCTTCTGAGGAACTTCCAAACCTTCTCTTCCAGTTCCTGAGCACTTCCACATCACCAGCCCTGTTCTAAAGCATTGGAACAAACTGCCCAGGGAAGGGGTGGATGTGGCACTTGAGGATTTAACAGTGGACATGAGGGTGGTGCTGGGTGACAGACTCAATGATCTTAAAGGTCTTTTCCAACCTTAATGATTCTGTGATTAATTTGGTTGTTATTCCTACCTAACTAATTTTACAACAACAAATTTCTATCAGACATCCAGAGCTTCACTGATTACGGCACACTTGCTAATAAATCTTCTAAAATGCAGGTTTCTTTCAGCTGACATTCCCAGTGAAGAAGGAGGAGGACACACATCTCAGCCTGTCAGAAATCAGCTGGCAGGCTCAGGCAGCTCAGCAGAGCCTCCAGCTCGCAGCTATCACAGATCTCCCTCCAGAATCTCAGACAGGAGTACGAGGAGCAGCTTTACAAATTCCAGACAAACGGCTCGTTCTGGCATCATGACAATGCAATAAACACACATTTCAAAGGCACATTTGTCAGGTTCCTCTGTTGTTCACTGGACAGTTGCCAGAAGGAATGAAAATGTTACCCAGGGGTGATCTCTCTGAAGGCACTGGTGCTGGGGCTGAACTGTGCTGATGGATCTTACAGAATCTCAGTTAGGAGGATGCTGGATATTCTGAATTCCATGTTAGATTTATGGAAAACAAGGTGATACTTTTTTTAAAAAAAAACATTAATAGATAAAGCAAAACACAATTAATGCTCCAATACTGTGATAGGAGATTTCTCAAAATGACAGGGAAAAAAAAAGGAACCAGAACTAAACCAAACCCCACACTCAAGGGGAAGAAAGTAACCATCAGTCAGCTGTTAAATGAAACCTGTTCTTTCTTTCAGATTAGCTACTGTCTAGTGGTCCATAATTAATATTGATTTGAAGGCAGCCTGCCCAAGGGATCCAGAACAAGTGAGTGCAGCACATGCTGACAAATGAAATATCATAATGGTCACTGTGCAGCACGCCTTGAATGAGTATCCATCAGTAGGAGGGGGTTTTCCCCCCCTCAGACTTCCAAAAGGCAAAATTCTAATTTGACCAGATTTAGACACTGGAAAGTGGAACTGATACTTGAGGAAACTGGAAAGTACTGTTCTATTTTTTCAGCTACTTTAATCAGTTTTTCATGTCAAGGCCAGACTGCGTGTCTCGGGGAAGGAATTCCTGGGTGAAAGTCCATGGGCTGAAGGATGGCATTAAAACCTGATTAAAACCTGCATTCCTGGTGGGTTTTGTGTGTGTTCCATGAGCAGGGACCTCATGGAAGGAGGAAGGGGAAGGAGGGCGAGAGGTCAGGCTCTAACCTGGAGTTTTAGCAACCTGAATTTAATTTCTTGCCCTGCCAGAGACTTTCTATGAAGCAGGGGGCAATTCTCTGTCTTTTTGGGGTTTACTTTCACACCTGTGATAAGGGAGTGATAGGATCACCTCAGAGAGGCACAGAAAGGATGAAAACCAAAGAGCTGGGAAAAGTGGGATTGCCCAAAGACCATAACCTTCTGCAGCCAGCACTGCCTGACACACTGAGAAATGCAGTGGAGGGACCAAAACTCAACAAACTGATGGTTTTCAAGCAGTGTTTTGATTCATAAATGCAAACAGTAATCCCCTCAGAGGTAACACATGAGGGGGGAAAAGGGTTTTGAAGTGTTCTTCCTCAGAGTCACACCAAGGGGACTCTGGTGGGAGGAAGGAGGGAGCCCTCCTCCAAGGAGAAGGTTCAGGGAAAGGGGAGGAACGTGTTTGGGTTGAGAGCAGCCTCAAGTGATAATTAAAAGGATAAACCAAAAATTGCTTGTACAAAGCAAGCAGCTGCTGTGTGAGAGACCTATTTACACCTTGCACTGGGCTTCCTTTCATCTCTCTAATGACTCCTGCAAGTAGCAGAGCTCGGTGCAATTCCTACCCAGTGCAGCTACCCTGAGGATGCAAGCCACAGTAAACATTACATAATTCAGTAAAAGCTGTGCTCATGACCAGGACAGGGGCTGGAAAGATTTCCTATGTTTCCATAAAACATCCCATTTCCCTCTATACAATCCTATCTCAGGAAACAAACACAACAAAACAAAATCTATTAATTCTATTTTCTAAAACTAAAGAAGGAAATGACAAGTTATATTAAGAAAAATCAGGGTGGCACTTTAAAAGAAAAACCAAGATGTCCCCAATTACTAAAAGCAGATTTGTGTGTCCCCTTTGGTACTGAAGCAAAACTGAAACAATTTTAGAATTATTCCTTTTTCTTCAATTTATTTTTAAACAAGAATGTTGAATGATAGCTAAAACTTAACTTAAAAAATAAGGAATAATCCCGGTAATCATTAATATATTTCAGTAAGATTATTTAAACTCCTTAAACTGTTTATTTCCAAGTCCAAAACAGTTTAAAGCTCACTGTGTAAATACTGGGCTTCTGAGCATCCTGCTGAATTCAACAGCACAGAAAACCTTCAGCATCATTAGAAATAACACATTGTTTGCATTTTTCATAAAGACATCAAGTGTATTTCATCCCTGTGAAACACGATCTCTCCCGGGGAATTACGGATGAGCAAAACCAGAACAAGTGGAAGTTTAATTTTTTTTTTTTTTAAACGCTGAGAAGCCAATGGGTTAAGCTCTCAATTTATCTTTGTTTCTCCAAAGATACAACACTCTCGCAGAGACATTAAGAGCGAGACCACACCTGTGTTTCTTTAGCGGTGGCCTGCTGAAAATATTTGTCAGGCATTGTGTCAGGAGCCAGAGCACATTCCTTCACTTTATGATTAACCTTTGGAGAGATTACGCTGGGAAAAGGCTCAAAGTGACATTCAGAGTGAATTAACGGCGCACAGGCTCAAGGCTCTGCCCTTGAAGCTGCCGGTGTGTTTCAAACAAAGCCTAAGTCAGACGTGGAGTGAGAGTCCAGAGGAAACAGAATCCACAGTCAAGTGCTGAAAACGAGCCAGGGACGTTTTGATATTTGGGCAGTGGTAAATTCAATCCTCCATAGGAAAGAGAAAAAAAGAGACAGATGAGAAAAAACTGACCCTTTTAGTCAGATCTGGTCTCGGGGATGAGAAAATCAGCTTCAGTGGAGTAAAAGCCGAGCAGAAGCTGGGCTCAGGCTGTGAGCAGATCCCACAGCAGCCCAACATCTGGAACAGGTTGTGCCACCTCTGCTGGGCTGGGCAGAGCTCCGGAGCGCTCCTCCTGCCAGGGTTTGCTCCTGGATCCGAGTCAGCTGGGCCAGCTCCAGCCGTGCCTCATTGAGACTTTATCTCGAGACTAAAGCAAAAGTCAGAGGCTGCCTGAGTCTGGGCACCCGGCCAAATCTCCAAAGACAAAGAACTTTGTCCAGCACAATGCTAATAAATGATTCCACCCTCCTTTTACAAAACATTCATTCTCTTCACTCGGGGCACAGGATCCCTTTTCCAAGTGTACAGTAGGGAATTAAAGGAAAAACAAACCCGTGGCAAAACAACAGCAACAAGCCCTGAGCAGGAGGATTTTCCCTGTGTACACTGACCAGGCTCCCTGGTCCCAGAGCAGGGATTTGAAGCAGAAATGAAGCGGCAGAAGCGCTGCAGAAGCGAGCGGAGCCCGAGGAGGTGTCAGGAGCACAAGGCAAAGCTCGCTGCGGTCACCCCGGGGAGAGGGGGATCCCTCAACACCCAGCTCCTGTTGCTGTGCCTTGGCAGTGCCTGGGGACCGGCCTGTCTCAGCGCTGTGCCTTGGAGCTCTGCCCACCGCACATGTTTTTCCCCTCAAAGCCTGGCTGCAGAACAACAGCGAGCGCCTGGGGAGCGGCCAGCCCGGCCCGAGCTGCTGAGTGACGGCGCTGGGACCATCCGAGCTGCCCTCCGGAGCGACGGGAGAACAACATTCCGTGTTGTTGAGCACCATCTGCTGGCACCTTGGCCACGGACGCAGGTGCAGCCGCCTCCACCTGAGCCTCCTCTTGCAAGGAGGGCAGGAGTTCCCTTACCCCAGCTGCTCACCTTGCTGTCTTCCCCTTCAATTCTCGATTTTTCCTACAGCAGCGCTGCAATGTCGGTGCCTGACGTGGCTTTTCAGGGTGGCTGGGGTTGGGAAAAGCGTCTCTGCATTGGTCAACACCTGTCTGAATCCAGCTTCACCTTTCTTTGAAATTTATTCCATCAGCTAAAGGTCCATCGTTTGAGGATGGATACTTCACAGCCTAACCTCACACAAAAAAGAGATGATGCCCTTCCTGAGAACATGGACTGCCCTAAAAACTCCTGGCAAAGGACTTCAGGACAACCAGAGGATGCATGGTTTCGTCTCCATCCCTGTTCCTCTTGCTTCTTCATGAAAAGCATGAGGAGGACAAGGGAAATGTTACAGCTCACTGCAGTAAATTTTCAATACTACTTTGATATAAGCTTTTTTTCATGTGATTGAGAATAATTCCCTGTCTTAAATTATTACAAGACCTGTGACAGGGATTGGATGGAGTGCTGCAGCCTCTGCAGAGTCTCAGTCCCTCCCAATGTGCTCCACAGCAGTTTGCTTCTGCCCTTGGAATGCAGTGAGCTGCCAGCTACATCCATGCATTTATCAAGAGTCTGGAAACTCCAGATGGGAGCACAGGATTAATCCCTGCATGTTCCTAAAGCATCTGATATTCAGGAACATCTGCGATTTCCTCAGTGTCCCACAGTGCAGACCTTTCCTACCACCAAAGCATAAAACTCAGCTTTCCCAGCTGGAAGAGAAATAGCCAGGACAGTGGGACTGTCCCCAAAACCCAAGGAAGAGCCTGGAAGTTGTGGGGTTGGGAGAGTTGTGGGGTTTTGGTTAATCAGAAAAACTTGATATCAAGTAAATAATGGAGTTTGCAGACATTCTTTCCTTGTTAAGGGACTTCTCGATACTTGGACTTTGAGGTTGTTTCTGTCAACATCAAGGATTTCTGGTTTTTTCTTTTTTTAATAAATTCCAAAAATCCTTGAAAAACACTAAGACAAAGGCATGACTCACATTCAGAATTTCCTGTTGATTTTTTTTAAAATGACCAGGATGTCATTGGACAGCTTGTCCTAAAATAAACTGATTACAATGATTTTAAGAGACATGGGATATAGAAAGTTTAAGGCAGCAATTCTGCCTTCTGAGCCCCTCTCACCAGCAAAGCTGTGAGTGAAGCCCCCAGGGCAGTCTCTGGGACATTTGCAGGTACAGCATTCCCAGAAATGGGTTTTAGAGGTCCAGTTCTCACCAAAGACTGACAAAGCTCTTCCTGTAAACTGAGACTCAATAGAAACCAAACCCAAGGCCAAACCCAAAGCCATCTCCAAAATCAGAACTGCACTTCCAGGTTTGTCCTCCTGTGGGACATCAACAACCTCCTCCTGGGAGGCTGATAGGGACACCAAGGGCTGATAAATTCTTTTTCCCCCAGACCAGGGGGAATGGGGAGGAAGGGCCAGGCTGGATCACTTTTCCCTGTGCTCCAGGTCAGAGACAGCTCTGCCACCCAGCACCACGTCCCTGCCTTCATTAGCAGCACGAGCTCTTTGCTCTCCTGGGCTGCCAGTGGCAGGGAGATGAAGATAAATAGGAAGGAATCACACCAACAAAACATTAAACAGAAAGGAAGAAGTTTAGGATAGCATTGGAAGTGCCCCAGGAGCACAAGCCTGGCCATGGGTTCTGCTGGAGCCCTGCAGAAGTGGAGATGATTACGTTCCTTACGGGCACCTTATCCAGAAAAGGCAATTTTTGGGTTTTTCTCAGGCTCTCACACTCGCCCAGAGCATTGCTGTCTTGGAAAAGCATTCTATTTGTTCATTAGATGCAGGGGATTTCTGCTGACCAGAAAGCCTGGATTTGAATGCCATATGCTCCACAAATCCAGGCGGATAACGCTGATGAGCTGTGAGTTATTTCATTAGCATCATGCAGCTCCAAAGAGGGAGAGGCCACGTTAAACTCCACAAAACTCCACAGAATCCTGTGAAGGAGGGGTGGTGGGGAGAGAAGGAGACTCTCATAACCCAAATAACACATTATGAAACTCGGTTTGGGTCAGGCTGACAGGGTTTGCTAGCGAGCAAAGCTTTCACACACGCAGATTTTGCAACTGCGGAGGAAAGCCTTGGTATGAATTACAGAGGGTTAAAAGTTAAGAGAGCCTGTTCCTTGATCCATCCTGAGGTGAGGCTGATCCCAGAGTGTGAATTACAGAGGCAGCTGAACACAGGATGCTCGAGGACAGGAGCAGGCTCTCGCTTTGCGCCGCTCTTGATGCGAGAGCAACAACAAACCGGGGTGGGAGGTGGTAAAGCCTGCCTTGGGAGCACAGCCTGCATGACTCAATCCCCAAAAAGCATCTTTGAAAGTCTCACAGCTGACAAGCAGCCAGCCAAGAGAGACTCTTGCTATTCAGAAATTTAGTATACAAGGAATAAAAATTTGTTATGGAGTTACACATGGCACTACATCTGCAAATATTTTACATTTTCTAATGTTTAGAGAATTACAGAAATACTAACTCCTCCAGCCTCCCTGTAAATGTTCTGAACACATTTTATAGGAGAGGCAGGAAAGTAGCTTTCTCCAAAGCCAGACAGTCAGTAGCAGTTTTGAGGCGATCCAGAGCTAAAAAATTACTGCAGAATATTTAAGAACACTCATTTCATGGCACACACATTTACTACAACAGCATTCACCCCCACTTTTATCCTTACAGTTTGGGGATTGTCATAAAGTTTTAATTAAAACTCCATACATATTTATGGAAAGGAGATTGGTGGCACCACTGCCTTTACACCACCCATGATAAAGCAAATAAAAGAGAACCCTTTAGTTAATTTTAGGTCCTTATTATCTCTACATACATTTCATGATATTAATGAATATTGACAGTGAATGTTATGTTGGATAACATTCTCCACTATGTGGAGGATTGATAATGAAACATCCAGAGCAAAGATTCCTTTTGAAATCCTGATTTAACTCTTTCTACTTATAAATTCCCAGAATCATCACTGGAGAATTGATTTGCTCAATCAAGTACTGCACATACAAAATGATGGAAGAAAGAGAAAGCAAAAAGTTTAGGAGCATCTTAAGTGCTCAAATCTGCTCCCAGGAAATCAGTCCTGCATAGATGGTACAAGTGAACCAAGGAAAATGAAGTTCTGGTCAAAGAAAGAGGAGAAAGAGTCAATAAATTACTGACTGCAGGCTCCCATTCCCCAGCTCTGTCTCCTAAACCACACTGGTTTGTGCCACACAAACTCCATCTGGAAAAGGCTCGGTTTTGGGTGTCCTGGTTAAAGGAAAAGCTGCAGCCCAGGGCCTGGCCCCATTCCAGCTGGGCTTTTTGGCATCCTCAGCGTGCAGCTCTCTCCTCCCTGCGCACACCCCCGTTAATAAACACAGGCTGTGCCCTCCAGGGAACGGCCAGAAAACTCCAAAGTGGGGACCTGCTGTTACTGCAGCCGAGCTGTGCTGGACCTTGCCTCCTCCTCCTCCTCTTCCTCCCTTTCGCTCTCCTCACGCACTCCCAGCCCAGATGGCCGAAGCCAGGCGTGGTTTTAGGGACTTCCACTGCTGCACTCCGATGCGAGCCAGTGTTTGTCTGTTTGCAAAGGACACAGGAACTGATACAACACATCTGCTCCCACAACACTATTTCTTTCATCTGTTGGAGTTTTGGCTTCTTGGAGAGGAAGTAATTGGCTGTTAATTATGGGGGCTGAGAACTGGTCACATCACAGAACTGTGTTTGCGAGCATGATTCATGACAGCATCATTTCTCAGCAGCTGTCAGCAGTAAAGGCTCAGCACTTACAAGAAACTATTATAATATTATACCAGCAAAGGATGAAGACAAATGCTGTGCACAGCTGAGAAAGCAGCAAACAAAATATTTTTCTTAAATCTTTATTCGATAGAGAATCGACTTGAAACACGCTGTTTCTCAGGAGATATAAACAACAATGCTGCCAGCACAGCTTCCCAGACCGTGAAACTGAAATCCAAACTCTTCAGATGTCCTCCCCAGAGCTGGATGAAAAATGAAAGACCTTTTCTCATTAATAGCTGGAAATTTTAAACTTGTTCTTAATACTCCCCAGACTGTCTCTGTTCCTGTGTCTTTCTTGTCTTGTGCTTAAATTGTTTGCTCCTTGGGGAAGACATTTTGATTTGTTATCTTCATATAGGCCCCAGGAGATCTGGCCAAAATCCAGCCCTAAAGTATTTAAAAGCAGGAAAATAATCAACCTGCATCAGATCAGAATTCCATATAGAACAGCATCCTGTCTCCAGTGACTCCCAGTAGCAAATGCTTTGGAGGAGAAAATGCAAATATCAGAGCAAAGTGGGCTGAACTTCTTCCTGACTGTGTTTACCCTGCTCCCTTCAGCTTAGTAAGAAACAAACAATAAGAAATAAAATGGGCATTATGGCTCTGGTGCATAACAGAGAGATCTAAATGCCATTTATTGTTGCAGTCTCTGTGTGTTCTTTCTGAGAGAGCTTTGGCAAGCCAGGGGAAGTTTGTCCTGTCAAGTGTTACCTCATCCTTGAGGATTCCATCACCTGAGGCAGCTCCAGACCCTGCCAGAGGTGGGCTGTACCCATCCCACTTTACAGCCCCATGCAATGATAAAATCAGTGGCAGTTCAGGCGAAAATGCTGCTGCAGACTCAGGTGATCAAGGAATGTCTTAATGGTCCCATCAGCCATCCCTGCTAAATCTGCCCACACACAGCATACAAACACTTTTATCCCTTTAAACAAAGTCCAGCCTTGTAAAAAGTTCTTCCCAGAAATCAAACTTTAGTGCACTGGTCAGGGGAAGGGAGAGTTGCACACACATTGTCATAACCTCAGTTCTAGGTTGGGTTTCCATGGCATAAATAAAAATGAGAAATTCTACAGAAGCTGTGGAGGGCTCTTTTCTCCTCAACAACAACCATAAATCTCCTGTTTGCCAGAGCAACCACCACGAGGAAGAAGATGGTAAAATGGGCACTACCTCTGGCCCAACATGGTCATCAGCCATGGTAAAAAACCAGGGTGGCTCAAAGACAACACTCACTGAGGAACAGGGGCTTTTACAAAAAACTCAAATACTTCTGTATGGGCTTCAAACTTTCTGGTGTGGTTTTACATCCGCAGTTCCCTTCCGGATAATTGAGGCTGGGGAAAAGTCTGGCTTGCAGTGGGCAGGAAAAATTAAGGCTTCATGTTGTTTGTGGGCTAAACCAGAATACCAGGACTTGTATGTAAAACATAAATGAGAAGAAAGGAAAAACAATGTTATAAAAATCCCTCAAAGGAGTTTAAGGAGAGCTGACAGATAATGACATCTCCACAAAGCAGGGCCTGAGCCTTTTTCCCACAGAATTCCTGAGACTTTGGAGGAAAAACTGAGAAAAACGTTTGTTTCTTCATACTCAGGAAACTTTCAATTCGGGACTACTTATATCAGGAAAAGGGGAGCTCTAGGAATTTGAAGATGATGATATACTGCCCTCAAAAGTCTGATTTTTCACATCAGAGAAAAGCAAGGCTTTTCCTCAATTTCATGGAAACTGGCTCTCCTTGGGATTCAAAACAAAATCCTATAGTTTTATTAATGTGCAAGCAACTGCCAGAGAACAAATCCTTTGTCCAGAACCATAAAGTGAGCATCAATAAGAATTTCTTAAATATCTTTTAAGGTTACACAGGGGCAATGGTTTCCATGTAGTGGCTGTATGGACACAGGAACGTGAGCAGGTCTGTAGCT
This sequence comes from Cyanistes caeruleus, assembly GCF_971803275.1. Taxonomy (NCBI): domain Eukaryota; kingdom Metazoa; phylum Chordata; class Aves; order Passeriformes; family Paridae; genus Cyanistes; species Cyanistes caeruleus. The sequence goes on from NC_141713.1 coordinate 1,855,689, forward strand.
CAGGTTTTGTCTCTTGGTGAGTATGAGCTAGAAAAGCTGAAGGTGCTCTCAGCCCTCCTAGAGTCAGGGTTTATGCTCTAATACCATCTGACTGAGCTTAATTCAACAGTGACCAGTTCCTGATTCATAAATCTTTGTGTAACTCTTCAGGCTGAGCTACTCAACTCCAAACCCAGTCCCTCTGCACCATCCTCGAGTCTAGCCAAGACACTGAGCACAGACACAGAAAGAAATAAAAAAACCACCTCAGACACCCCTGTCCTCACACCTGTTCAACACTCCCAGTCCCAAGATAAATTAACCCAGGCCCCGTTGCCAGTGTTAACAGAAGTTATTCAAAGAAAAACAGTAGGCAAGTCCTGAATTGAGAAGTTTGGAGGGCAGCAGCCTCTGTTTCTGCAAGTTCTGCAGAGCAGATAAATAGCTCTGATGATAGTTGAGAATTTAGTCTGCAGTAAATGTGCCACAGACCATAGAGCACAAGCACCCCAAGAGTTAAAGGCAGTGTTACCTGACCAATCAGAAGCTGAGTGGTGAAGCGTCTCAAAACCCACACGCTTATCCAGATTGTCTTCATAATTCCTGGGCCTTAGAGACAGCCAGAACAGGGTCAGCTACCCAAAATTTATCACCCACACAAGGTTATCCGAGCTACTTCTGCCCCCTGATAAAAGCTCGTCAGCTTTTGGAATGCTTTCAGGTGGTACCAATAGACTAATAAGGGTTCTGCCCAGACTGGCATCACCTGTGAGGATCTGACTCCCAGCCTGTCCCCTCAAGGTGAAACTCAAACCCTTGTGCTCCAAACCATGCTGGGTGTAAGAGCTGAGCGTGAGCTGAAGCTGCCCAGCCAAGAACACAGCTGTGTTCTCACGAGGTCCCTCCCAAGCCCTGGGAGAGTTGGTGGCTCTTGTACCACAGCCACAACTGGAGCCATTCACCCTCATGTGACTGGAATCACAGAGCCAAAAATCTGCCTGAGAACGGCCCTGTCTTACAGAGCTCTCAGTGCTGGCCAAGAGGGTTCTGATCCAGTGGGGAGTGTGGGAGCTGCAGCAGCCATCCCTGCTCCGAGCAGGCAGCTCTGGGGGAGATGCTCAGACAAAGCAGCTCATTCCCCAAGTCATTCCTTGGATGTTCTCCTTGGGACCTGCTGAGCTGGTTTTCAATCCAGGATGAGGATTTAAGGGTTGCAGTCAGAAGGGTGCACTCGGTGTCCTGGACAGCCTGGGAGGCTCTGCCTGCCCATCCAACGTCCATTTCCAATCCACTTCTGGAGAAATGTGGAAGATTCACCTAAAAATTAAACATCTCAGCTGGGGAATCTTTAACCAACTCATCACAAATGAAAACAGCATCTTTTGCAGGACTCAGAGGAAACGTGGACAGTTCCCTTCTGCACAGATTTATTGGAAAGGTTTTCATAAACACAGATGTTGGGAACGGATGGCTACTGTGTAATCATGTGTAGAAAAAGCCAAGGGACAAAATATCCCTTAATGAAGACCCACATACCATGCAATATTCCAAAACAAGGGAGGAAGAAATATGGGTGGTGTTACAAACACACAAATTGCAAGAATCCAGATGCCAATATTTAGTTTTTTTAAAAAAATTATTTATTCTCCCACTCTATTTGTAAGCAAAAGAGCCCCAAAAGACCTTGCTCTGAGCAACACACAAGGCAGCCCAAGGGACCTACGTGGCATTAAAGTCAGTTTTTAAAGGATTAAGCCCAGTTTAAAACAACAGCATTGAGATGGGAGACAGCTCTCACTATTTCTGATATCCTGATTTAATGCAAGGACTGCACACACATTTTAATTGACATTTTAATGTCACAATTTATTTGAAGAGCTTTTACTGGGGTTTATAGAATCACAGAATGCCCTGTGTTGGGAGGGTTAAAGATCATCTCATTCCACCCCTGCCATGGGCAGGTACTTGCCCTTCCACTATCCCAGAGTGCTCCAAACCTTGTCCAGCCTTGGACACTTTCAGGGATGAGGCAGTTACAGCTTCTCTGGGCAATTAAAGATTTTAGTTTGTTCTGTCTCAGTTTTTAGAGGTATAAAAAAGATAAAAAAATCTTCATGAAAGTATTTGAAGCAATGAACCCATTGCCCTCTGCAATTCCCTGTGGCAATACTGATTCTCCTGTGACCAGGAATAATCCTGCATTAGCACAAAGGTGTTCACCTTTCTCAAATAAGAGAAGAAAAAATAATTGGACACTGAAGCAAATAGAAAGCCCAAATTTCTGACTTTTAGAGGTTATTAGTGCAAAAATAGGTATTTTAATTTTTCCAGAATATCTCCATAACAGCATTAGGGAATTTCACTCTCCCTTCCCCCTCCTTCATTTGTGACTTTCATTCACTGATCACAGCAAAATAATATCCAAGGAGAAAAAGTAATTTTTGACAGTCCAATATCCCTGTTATACCAGTGAACTTTGCAGAAGAACCCCAAACTCAGGCAACTTAAGAATATATTTATAATATTCAACAAAATAATAAATTCTGCACATGACACAGGAAATAATAATCAGATGATCTCAGCCCCAGAAGTATTTCACTGCTGTGGAAATGCCAGGTTGGAGAGTTCATGTGGAAAAGGAAAAGCCTTGTAACTTCTCCAAACATCAGTCATCACTTCCAGATACCTCTAAATACAGCCATTCATTTCACACTGCAGGATATTGTATTGAAAAGCAAGGCAGGGCCAGCGCAGCACCTTCTACCACTAAATATGCACTGCACAAACCTTAGCTAAGTGTGTTTTTCCTATTTGGAATAGGGCTCTTTCATTTCCAAAAAAGAGCTTCATGCTTCTCACAGAGGAAAAATATTTATAGCCACATGCAAAATGAAAAAAAAAAAAAAAAAAGGAGGAAAAAAAGGGGGGGTGGGAAGATCTTGAAAAGGCAAATCCAGAGGTATTCCAAGATAGCTCCGTGTCAAATATAGTGACTCATCCACCTCTTTCAATGAAAATGTTCATCCCAGATAGATCAAAGGCCCTGAGTACACCAAGCCCTTTTTGCTAAACCTGGCAGGAGAGTAAAAAGGTTTTCAATCAGCAGCCACTTGGTGGGAGGTCTGGGAACAAATGAAAGCCAGAAGACGCTGGCATTTGAGAGAGACCATCCCCTACAATGCACAATAGGGACAATGTATATAATGTAAGCACAGTTTGTCAGGAATAGAGGGAAGCCTGGCTGGATGTTTTTGTGCAGCTCTACCAGATGGATCTGATATGAGCAGTTCTGCCTTATTTTTGTATAGATTTTCAAAGATGCTCCCCAGTGCCTATCACCATGGCTTTGAAGGCTGGGCTCTTTATTGAGGATTTATTTGGAGCCTGGATGGATCCTGCCCAGCTCTGTGGATGCTGTGCAGTAAAGGAGCCTCTGCAAGCTGTGATATTCCTGTGAGCTCCCATTTTACCGCTTGGGTTTCCACCTCTTCCACCACCCCCACAAAGGTTGGGCTGCGGGGGAAGGGAAACCACAAAACACAGGAAAGCAAAATGTCAGAGTTTAATTTAAAATAACCCTGACCTGCTGCAGCGGCTGCTTGCAGTGGGAGAACACAAGGCTAAAGATTATCCCGCACAGAGGTGTTTTGTGCTGTGCCTGCAGCCTCTCCCTGCGGCCGCCCCGCAAGGCAGCGGCTCCCCGGCCCCGGGATCCTCCTGGGATGCTCCTGGGATGCTCCTGGGAACCTCCTGAGATGTTCCTGGGATCCTCCCGGGGTGCTCCTCGGATGCTCCTGGGATGTTCCCGGGATGCTCCTGGGATGTTCCTGGGATCCTCCCGGGATGCTCCTCAGATGCTCCTGGGATGTTCCCGGGATGCTCCTGGGATGCTCCTGGGATCCTCCCGGGATGCTCCTGGGATGCTCCCGGGATCCTCCTGGGATGCTCCTGGGATGTTCCTGGGATCCTCCTGGGATGCTCCTGGGATGCTCCTGGCTCTCCCCATCCCGCAGGTTGAGCGGATCCCCGGTCCCCCGGGACTGTCCTGGCTCCCGAAGTCGCAGGATCCCACACGGATCCCACACGGATCCCACACGGATCCCACACGGATCCCATGCCGATCCCACATGGATCCCATGCCGATCCCACACGGATCCCACACGGATCCCACACAGATCCCACACGGATCCCACGTCGATCCCACACGGATCCCACACGGATCCCACACGGATCCCACACAGATCCCACGCCGATCCCACACAGATCTCACATGGATCCCACACGGATCCCACACAGATCCCACACGGATCCCACGTCGATCCCACACGGATCCCACACGGATCCCACACGGATCCCACACGGATCCCACGCCGATCCCACACGGATCCCACACGGATCCCACACGGATCCCACACGGATCCCACGCCGATCCCACACGGATCCCACACGGATCCCACACGGATCCCACACGGATCCCACGCCGATCCCACGCCGATCCCACACGGATCCCACGCGGATCCCACACGGATCCCACACGGATCCCACACGGATCCCACGCGGATCCCACACGGATCCCACACGGATCCCACGCCGATCCCACGCTGCCATCGTGCGGTCGCTGCCGGCTCCTGGCACCGCTCGCTCGTCCGAGCCGGAATTACGGGATGGTTTGGGTTTGCCATCGCCTCCTTCCACTCCACCTTCCCCCACCCAGGCTGCTCCAAGCCCCCGTACACTGGGCCTGGAACACTGCCAGGGATCCAGGGGCAGCCCCAGCTTCTCTGGGCACCTGTGCCAGGGCTTCCCCACCTTCACAGCCCAGAATTCTTTCCCAAAATCCCACCTAACCCTGCCCTCTGGCAGTTAATGCCATGATCCCCTCTGTCAAGCACTGCTGGGGCTTGGGCAGACCCGATTTGCTCAGGGCTGATTTTGGGGACCCTCCTGCGTGGGTAAAATAGGAATGAACATTTCTGGGTGTGTTCCGTGCCCAAAGGTTCAGCACTTGTGTGCAGCAATCATCCCATCCTCCTCTCACTGAGCACTCTACCTCGCTGTCTGTGGGAAATGGAGAGAAATGTATCCTCGAAATGCTCCTTAATTCCTTCCCAATTTCCTTTATCCTGCTTTGCTGGCTTCCAGCAGCAGACCCAGCAGACCCAGCAGTCCTATTTCCACCCTGCAGCGTGGCTCATCCATGGCCAACAAGCGGCCGGAGGCACTGGGAATACACAGACTGCCCAAATCATCCCCGGGAAAGGCAGCGCTGCCAGACCACAGGGCACAAACTCCAGCTCACCCCACACTGGGATACTCCAAACACGAGGAGAGGGATACACAGGCTCATGGTAACACCACACTGACCAGGCCGTGGGTTACTGCAGCTGCCTCAGCTTTCCATACTCAGGAATCATCTGGGCCACGGTGCTCCAGCCCTGCCCCTGCAGCTGAACACTGTTTTTAGGAAGTCATTACAGTGAGAAAAACAAAGTTGCAAGTTCCTTGAGTTTTTCTGCTGTATTTTTATAACTCTTTTTAAATATTAACTGTGCAGAATTGACGATTCCTACAGAAGGGAAAATCCTGACACTAATCTGCTTCTCAGTCATAAAGAATTCATGCGTTTTACCCTGTTTTGAAACTCATTAACCAAGCTTCTGGAAGCAGTTTTTCCATGACCCAAAGTAACAAACAGTTTGAAATTTTCTCTGGGTAACAGTTGCCTACAAAGCACTTAAAATTTATAAACTTTTGGTCCAGTTTGTGCCATTTATCATTGCTAAAGTAAATGGAAGCAGTGGAATCGACTATGCATCATGAGTAATATAATGCAATATTAAAGGACACCCAGTGGAGCACTTTGGAGGCTGAAGGATGTAAATCATACACTCGGTGCTGGGAAACCAGAAGGAAAATGTGCAGCACCATTTGTTGGTGGCTGGAGCTGTCAGTGCTCAGCGTTCTGTGAGCACTGGGGTACAGGACTGACAGCAGGGATTTACTGTTTGTGTGAATGAGGAGAGAAAGGAGCACAGGAAAGAATTCCTGAGGAGTGATCACAGGCGTTTCCATGCTGCCCAAGCTGCACAGAAACTTGCAGGGAGATGAGGAGATGGGTTCAGGGAAAGGAAAAGCCCAGCTCTTCCCACCTTCCTCCCCAATCCTTCACTGCTTCTTACCCATATGCCAGGAGAATATATAGATTTATTTTAGCAGAATAAACAGCCACTGGAATTACACTTTGGAATTATTTTCTTTCTTCCTCTGTTTTTTTAATATATTTTGCTTTTTAGTCTTTCACTCATTTTCTTTCCCTCTTTTGGATTTTTCCTTCAGTCTCACTGAAGAGGCAAGAATCATGATGTAAGAAATAAGTCACACTTCCCATTCCTCTGTTCCTCTTCCAATAATCTGCAAATTCCATCAGCTGAAGGATGTGGGACAGGGATGGATTGGGGCAGACAGGGAGGCACAGACTCAAATCCTGCCTGGTGCTGGTACTGGGGAAGAGTTTTAGCAGAAGGATCAGCACAAACCCTCATCATGTTACAGAACATGTGAGATGAAAATGAAAGTTTAAATTCCTTGAGTGTTTATCTTCATTTGTCCATTTTTGGCTCTTAAGATAGACATGTAGACATTACTGTCCCCAGCCAAATGATGAGAGGATTTACGAAAGATGAAGCAATTTGAACTTCATCTCAAAAGTCTCAAAATGATATTTAATTCATGTTTGTGTCTTTAATATAAAAATATACATTATTTTTCTGGTATGATGGTCAAACAGTTCTGTTGTTCTTCTGGGATAATTACTTGCATTATTGGCAAATGAGCAGCTTCTGAAATCATGAAAGCGATTTTCAGAGTGCTCTGTTCTCTAAGTTTTTAATAAGAAGCTTCTCTCCATCACAATTGCAGAATAAAAGTTTGGAAGAAAATAGATACAAATATTCCAATGACTCAAAAATACCCAGGAAACAATGAATTTTGAAAGCATACTTATCTGCTTTAAGCTGATGGTCTTTAACAAAATCTTCTGACTTTAAAGATCGTTTTTGGCTTTTGAAAGCTTCCACTTGGATCTATAAAGCTGCTCTTCAGAGCCACTTCCTTCAAATCTTTGCAGAAAACATCTGGGGCTGACACAGGGAGCAAACAAGGCAGCAGAAGTTACATCAGCACTTGTGCTTCCCTGGCTTGATGTTTTTATGGCAAAAGTACCTTTATTTGTGAAAGCAGCAATGTTTTATCCCAATAACAGGGATCACACCTGCAGCCAGTGAGCAAACCCAGGAAAAGCTGGAGGTTCCACGTGGCTGGAATGATTATTTACACCCAGGAGTCCATGGAGTCTTGGCCTCCAGTGACAGCTGGGGCTGCTGGGCTGGGGAGCTCCAGAGGGAACTTCGCAGGAAGGAAGGATGTGCCAAGAGGACATCACCCCTTCCAGGACGTTTTCAGGTTTCCCACCTAGCCAGACTGATGCTACCAAGAGTAAACTTCAGCTGGGGCCATGTGGCACCCCCACCAACATCCCCAGCTTAGTCTGGAAGGAAAGATTTCCCATTCCCAGCTCTACCTGACATCCTGGTCATCTCCTCTCCAGCTCCAGATTCACTGGAGCACCACTGCATTGTCCTCCCATCAAACCCCATCCTGTCCTGCATGAGGAGCTCATGGAATAGCAAATTAGGCTCTTAGCTTCTCGAGGATCCTTTGGGAAAGCATTAAAAGGGAGGCCATATTACTATTCCAATATTCCAGCTATATTCAGTGCAATATCAAAGTCTAGTCCCCATGGCTCTGATTTCCAAAATGCCAAGTCCCTGCAGGACACACACACACACTTCAGAAACAAAACACCATAAAAAGATCAAAGATCCCTCTGGGAATACATTCTCTGCAATCTTCAAAGCCAAATGTCCCCTCATTTGCCCCCTTGTAAACTGATTAATTTCAGTGGGAAGAGTGCTCACAAAATCAGCAGATCCATGCGGTGAGGATAAGTGTTTGTACACGTTGACTCCACAAGCAAATCCCTCTGTATTTTCTTCTTCTCCACAGAAACAAGAGGATTTACACTAAATCTCATTTCCAAGCTGCAGTTGGTGTTTAATCTGCGAGCAGGCAGCTTTTCCTTGAGTGGTTTTGCACATGGATGGGATGCAGCCCCTTTCCCTGGATGCAGGAATAAATGAGAGCACCATCTGGCCAGGCCCAGCGCCTGCGGTGCAATTCCAAAATGTGAGGAATGCTCACCCAGAAGACTCCACTCACATCCTCCCTCCTGTTGACTAAAGCTGCTCTGTCCCTTCTGGGCTGCTTTAGAGAAGAATTTGGTGGGAAGATGAGGGCTCTGAAATCCAAACCATCTTCAAATGTGCCTGTGTGTGGTCTGAGCAGGCAGCTTATGCAATGAGAAATGGGAAGCCACTAAAATGATTCTGCTTCTAAATATTTTGACCTTTATTGACATTTATAAGTAGCAGGCAGCTTAATTACCAATTAAAGGAAGTTATTAGCGACAAAAGGAGCCTGTTCTTTTTTTTCCCCCATGGCTCCTTTCCCAAACCAGGGCTGTTAGATGAGATGTCTGTGGCAGGACAAGGCGGAGGAGCCCAGGAGACCTCGGCTACTTGATGGCAAATCTGTACAGAAATCCTTCTAGGAGTCAAAAACCTTCATAAAGGGGATATCCAGAGACAGCCCATGCACAACAACAGACTCTCCACTGCTGCTGGGGTTCAAGCCTTGTTTTACAGAACTGTCCCATTTTCCTACATGGAACTGCTTGATATTTCTGGCTGACTTTCTTTCAAGTACATCCATAAAAAGGCCTTCCCAAACTGTTTTTTTGGGTTTTTTTTTCCTCTTTTATTATTTTTCCTTCACAATATGCATTTAGGGGTTGGCCTGAGGAGCTGAGAATATTCAGGACTTGGCTGCTAATCCTGACACACACTGTTAAAACAACTGGAAGTTCTGCCCCAGAGATGGATGAATTCCTAGAGCAAACAAAGCAGCTCCTTTAAAATCACCCAACTCTTCATGCTGGATTGCAAGGGCTGGGAGCTCTACACATATTTATTGTCCCACTAGAGCATTGGGATTGTTTGCTGGGTGATGACACTGATGAGAACATCCTTATTAAAAATAGATATAACGGAATGATCAATGCTCTCCCATAATTTTAGAGAATCTTTCAATAAAAATTAGGTACAACACATACCAAAACTACAGGATAAGCAGAGCTCTGATACTGACAGATGCAGGCAGGACTTTTTAAACTGAATTAGTGTTAATATGAATTTAAAAATAGCCTCATGAAAGAATTACCCTACCCTTGTATTATTTTCAGTTCTGTAATACACATTAATGTTATTTTAAGAGTCTTTATTTATGAAGGGAGACACAATGTAGAGAAGACATGGATATCCCAAGATGCTTAAAAACATGATTTCCTCACTGGGTGAATAACCCCAAGGTTTGAATTTCCAGTAGCTGGGAGGTGGATGAGTGATCCAAACCTCATTTTGGAGTATGATATGGAAGATAGGAAACTTCCAGGCGCAGTGATTTAGCTTTTCCTCACTTCTTCTCCTGCTTTTATCTAAAGTCCCCCAGTCTTTTCCACCAACCTCAGCTTCTGATTTTCTGACAAACTTCTGGACTCCCAAGCAAGACTTTCAATGCTATTTTTTTCCCTGAATTTTTACCCCAGATCTTCATGGCTTTTTTTGCTCTGTATTCTTTACACCTTTTTTATTGAGTTGATTATTCACCCTCACTTTCAGAGGGAAAAGAAATTTTACTTTCAAAATATTTGAAACTTAGAGTTTGATCCTACAATCACCAAAGTCCAAGGCAACAAGGGTGTTCTGTTCAGAGGAAGTAGAACAGCCCCAGGTCCCTGAACATTGTGTTTTCAATCAGGGAGCCTTCACATTTAAAAGGAAATCATTTACACCGTGTTCATATTCATTGTCCACCTACACAGGACGGGAGATTTGCTGGATGAGATGAAATGTGCTGATGGCAGGAGGGCAGAGCTGCTCTCAGCTGAACCTGCTGCAGGAAATGCCATCAAACCCCTCTGGGGAACCAGACCTGGTTCTTGGTACGTCAAGGTCAGCTGAGGTCCCAGTGTGGGAATTTCACCCCAGGAGCAAAACCAGAACTCAGCCTCTGGGGAAAGGACCAAGGGAAGCTGCTGCAGCCCATCTGACACAGACATCCAGTTATCAAATGTCTGAGAAGAAATTCTGTTCAGATATATTTCCCTGAAGTTTAATAACAAGGAGAGCTTGTGCAAATATCAGCTGCAAAGACTTGGGAAAGCAAATCAAATCCAAGCTTGCAACAGTGAACAGGTAACAGTAATAATGAAATATTTGCCTGGATTTTGACAGCCTTGAACAATTCAGTAAATCCTAGCACTCCCCGTGCACTACCTGATAATAATAATTATTATTATCAGGAAGCTGCACTGCCCTTGAGAACTGGGCAGTGGGTTCTAGGAGGAAGGAAATTGCTGCCACATGCAGTAAATAAAAAGAAGTTTGAAAAAAAAAGAAATACAGAGTTGTGCTGCAGAATCATTCCATTGAGCCTGGCTAGAAACACAGGCAGCTACAAACCAATCATTCATCTCCAACATAAACACAGATTGGGTTCAACTTGCAGTAACATAGGTTGAGATTTTTAGTAGATGACATAAATAAATGTATTTTTATATTTCCTGACTACATTAAGCTTGAAATCAAGAGTTCTAAAATGTGAGCCATACACTGTAAGGCTTCTAATAGCTAATAAATTCAGATAGTCACACTGAAGCAATGTTTTCTCCTTAAAGGCACATTTTGCTGCAGTGTATACAAATACAAGGGGACTTGTTTTTTTTATGGATTTGTAATTATATGTAGCTGAACATGATCATTCCATACAGGTTAAAGTTCTCTTAGGAGGACAGCAAGATGGAAACCACTTCAGAAGGCACAATCTCTGGCCCCAAATATTATTTCTACATGGAAAGACATTGGTAAGGAGATGGGGGAAGGTTGAGGAAAATTACTTTCTCAAAAAAAGACCAGTTGAGGAAAGGTGAAATATTCTGGCTCAAGAACATCAATGTATTCCTCTGTTCCTGCCCCACTTCTACTACTCTAAGAAAGCACAAAACCAGTTTTTATCCTGCCCAGTGCCTCAACTTCCCATGTGTAAAGCAGGGATCAGAGTGCTGCAATTCCTTCAGGTGGTGGTAAAGGAATGAACCATCCTAGAGAAACACCAGTAATACTTAAGAGCTAAAATACTGCCTAATCAAAGGTCATTTTTCATCTCCAGCCCTTACAGCACTTCTGTGTGGAGCTGAGCATTGTCCCCACGATAACCCATGCTGGGAAATGGAATATAACATTTTCCAGCTTCTCAGGAAGGGCTGGCAGCAGTGGCAGCAGTGATTTTGGGAAGGGCTGGCAGCAGTGTCTGCAGTGATTTTAGGTGGCAGAAAAGTGTGTGAGATGCACAAAGGCTGATGCCCAGCAGTCAGAGAGCTCAGGGTCAGGCAGCACAAGGCTGAATTTCAGCTCTGCTCCCCACACAAGCTCTGGCTGAAGGACACAGTCACTGCCCAGGCTTGGAAGGCAAATCCCTCAGCACAGAACGAGCTTGTTTGTGTTTTGGACCCAGCACTTCCAGTGGGTCTCTCACAGAGACGTGTTCCCAGTGGGGGAGCCATAAAGAGTCAGTGTGTGCTGGCTCCAGAGCCCCTCATTGCCTGGATGTGCTGGAAAAGCCAACTGGAAATGTCTGAGTGCTGATGTCACTGCAGCACAATCGCTTTGGAGCCTGCTCAGCTTTCCTTGGGGCGCCCATTCCTCACAGGAGCCTCGCTGAGCTTTGTCTCCTGGCTGGAGGTTTAGGAGCAGAGAGAAGTGAAGATGGCAGCTGAAAGCCTCACTCCACAACAAGGAAAATCATCCTTTTAAGGAAGGATTTGTTATTCCTAGCCCAGTTTAAAAGCCAGCAGTTGAGAGTGAGTAAATTAAATGGATGAGCAGAATAAATCTGAAATCAGCAACTGCTTCTTCAAGGGGAATTGAGCTGCATGTGACAAAATTAATAAGAACCTCCCCACCCACCTAAGTTAAGGTTGAAAAATTAAGTGTTTAGGGGCTGGAAACACCAGGTTTAAGGCTGCCATGTGCAGTCCTAATTCACATCTCCTGTGTGATACAATTAAAAGCTATTTTTCCCCATGGCCTCACCCCATTTAGTGGGGAGGATGAACAGAGCTATTCAGTATTTCTGGTTGGGTTTTTTTTTTACCTTTTTGAGTCAATGTGTGGCCTTGGCTTTATTTATAGCATGCCATTTAAACTCTTCACTGAAAACAGGATTATTCACATCCTTGTGGGTTTTAATATAACACTTATCACAGAAATATTTGCTTCAAAAATATAACAAATGTCTCATGACAAAACCCCTGCCAGTGAGGTAGGATGGTAGCACAGTCCCTTGAGCCCAAGTGCTTAATCAGAATCAGAGGTCCCACAAGCTTATTTTGTTTAGGATGAGATCATCTGAAAGTAATACAGTGTATAATATATTCTTGGGTTTTAGCAAACCAATGGTAACAAAAACCCATTTCTCTGGGACAGAGCTCCAAAACTTTAGTGCCCTGAGTTCTGGCTTTGGGAAAGCATCTGTTTCCTTTCAGCAGTGGCCACAGCATTTGCAAACCTTGTTCTCTGTGGTTTAAAGCAGCTCCTTCTAAGACCACGGGGCAAACATGCAAGGCCTGATCTGAAGTAAAGTAATGTAGCAAAGAAAGGCTGGAGTGAAATTATTCCTGGCTCACTTGGTTCTGGAGGATTTCCACTGAAATTTGCAACTTCAAAGGCAAAAGAATTACTCCTACCTCTGTTTGCAGGCCTCTGGACATGCATGTGGTTATATAATACACCTAAACCCAAAAAAGTTGTCATATCTGACTGCAAAACACCTGAAATATCTTTGAATGTGTAGCACACAACAGTGTTAATGTTTTTTTTCAGCAGTTAATCAACCATCAGCAAAGGTTTAACAGACTTGAGCTCAGCACTGCACAGTCAATCCTCTCATAGACAATTCACATTTACCTTTTTAATTTGGATCTGGGTTACAAATCAAGTAACTTCTCTTTTGAGACATTGTAGAAAAAAAAAAAAGTTGCTTCAGGTTCTTCCACAAGTATGAAACCATTTGATAAATACAATTTTCAAGTTTATACAAGCCTGCAGTCCCACCTGCACACCCAGTCAGGGAAATCAATCCATGATTCCCTGTCATGCTGCTTGTTTTACAGCACAGGCTCAGAGAAAAGTGCTTGTTAGAAACATTTTTAAAACATTTACTCACTGTTCTGACAGCCCTTAGGATCTCTTTTCCTTTTTCTGGTCTGTGTTGCTTGTCTCCCACTATTCCTCACTGGTGCTGTCTTCAGAGGCCAGCTGAAAGAAAAATGCACAATGCCAAGAGTTTATATCCACCAGACTGGAAACCTGGCATGTCTGGAGCATTGTTATTATTATTATTATTATTATTACAAATATGTTTTGGAATTTGTATTTTTGGCATAATGGGAAGATTCATTCTAAAGAATGTAGCTCAGCTTTTTAAAAACATGTGAAATCAGTTTGGATCACATCAAATTGAAGTATTTCAGAGATGACTGGGACTAAGCTTCTTTCTTGATTTGATGTAGCAAAAATAAAGTTCACAAATATAATCTCAAGTACCACTTAGGAGCATCTTAAATACTGTTATTAAAAATATTGCTATTATTATTGAGTTTAGACTGTATTTAACCCTTCCCATGGCAAAGTGACAGAGGCTCTGAGAAATCACTAAACCAGGCTGTGATTTGCTACACTTTTAACTGATTTACATTTTTAACTGCTCAGTTCCCAAAACAATAAGGAGGCTGTGATGGAGCAAAGCACTGGGGCAGATATTTCACTTTAAGAACATATTAAATCTCCAGAGGCATCACTTGGTTTTGGACTTGAGCTGAAGTTGCTAAGGAGCATTAGTGAGGCCTTGTCTCTGAATTTATCCCTGAAAAAGCAAAAGTAAAATATATTTAATTTTTTTTTTTCTTTTCACTGGTTTTGTTTGTTTGATTTGATAAATAAGCTACAAGGAGGTCAGGCCATGGCACCAAACAACTTTCACTGTAAGAGCTGTGAAAGAATTTACATCATCCCAGTTCGTATTCAGTTTCTCCATGAAATTTTGAATTTTATTTAGGAAATAAGGAGCCTGGAAGTTTAGAAAGGAATTTTCTCAGGCTGTGCTTATGTGAGCAAAGTCCTCCTGTCCCTGGCAGCCCTGACACTGCAGCCCCTGAGGCTGAGCAGAACCTTCTGCTCACTTTGCTGCCCTTCCCCACCTCCCTGACCAGGCAGACAGAGACATCCCTGAATGTTCAGCCAGAAATCAGAGTTTCCAGCTCGCTGGTGCCCTGTGCAGAACCTTCCACTGGCATTTTTCAAACCTGCTCCCAGCTGAAGGGCTGAGGATGCCAGGGCAGCTCAGGCTCCCAGTGCTGCCTCTCCCAGGAACACAGCTCCATGCCCTGCAAGGCTCCAAACTCTCCTCTCCAGCCTAAACCTCCAGCCCTGGGCAGCAGCAAAATTAGTCTGAATGTCTTTAGTTATTAAAGTGTTTTATCTGTCCACTCCCTGACGATTTGTGCCTGTCTGGTGCATGAGAAAGGGCCCTTCTGGGGCAAAACCACAGATAAAATGTGTTTTAAAACTGGAATTAAAGCCCTGAATGTGGATGTTTCATAATCTAAGCTGAATATCTATAGAAAGAACAATTGTATGTTTTTAGTAATGACCTAATTCAACTAATTCAATAATGAACTAATTCAACCCCTTCCAAAACAATTCAAGAGCTCTTACTCATTATCAACAGACAGTGCTTGGGGACCTTTGCTAATTACCACTATTCTTTGGTGCTGGATGTATTTATGTCATGGATGCAGGGTAAAGATGGACAGGAAAGAAAATATAACTGTTTCTTTTTGTTCCTACTCACAAACAGTGATGGGAAAACCTCCAAAAGCTTTCTTGCTGTTTTGTGGTTGTCAGGACACTTCATTTTCTCTCATTCCCAAGCTTCAGAAGCTTCCTCTTTGTGATTGCAAACAGATGATGGCAGAGGCAGCAATTAGACTAATCCAAGTAAATTCCAATCACTGGTAGCCTGCAGCAGCTTGCAGTGCTCACATCAAATGGAGGCCCACCCTTAGCACGAAGCTGTCAGCAGGAAAAGAGAAATTAAAATTGATTTTTAGAAGCAAATTTCTGTGACCTTCCTCATTGCACCCAGGAGTATCTATAACATCTGTCATTTATTATATATCATGGCTGGGATTCTTAACCAACCATGGAGCTTGGGCATTCCAAATCCAGTGTGCACCTTTGACTGTATCAGTACAAATTCTCAGGAGTTTTGACCATTTGGGAGTTCCATAAAAGGAGGAAGTGTCTGCACCTCTCTACACACACCAAGAAACATTAAAAATATACAATTTAGGAGCTCATTTGAAAAGGACACCTTTAAAATTGGAGCTTTTAATACAACCAGAATAGATTATGCAGATTTATCTTGTCCTTGCCAACTTTTACAATCTTTCTTTGCAAAACAGAGGTGGCATGTTCTCAGACAGTGTAATTTTTTTAATAATGACCCAAATAAAACCAGTGGCTAGTGATAGCAGCTACTCAGTGAGCTCAATGGGTATTCAAATATGAGAGCAGTGTCTTTTATAATAGTGCAGGAGCTGCTAAGTAAATTTAGTGTAAATTTCAGAGTCACTCATCTCCATCTTTTGTCAGGAATCCCCGTTCAAACACAAGATCTCCCAGATTCTGGAGGTTTTCTTGCAATGGAGACTGTCTCCAGAAGCTGCCCACAGATTTCCCAGGATACCAGACTGGTGTTCCCCACAAGTAAAGTAAAACATCCTCATTCCTCTTCCTTCCAATATTCTTCCATAATTCTAATATTTTTCTCTGAAAAGCAAAACCAGGTTGTAAACCCAGTTGAGCTTTAGACAAAAAGTTTCCAAAAGCAGCAAATATAATGCAAGGAAAGTCATTTTGTAACACAGAAAAACACAAGCACAGTTATACAAGTGTTCTTGTTCCAAGAACAATTGTAAGTGGGTTTTGTTTTGATTTGGAAAAAACTCCAATATCTCAGTGTAGTTGCAGCAGACCACACACTGGAAAAATTACGTGGTTTTCTGGTGGCTGTATAATAAGAAAGGATTTTTCTCTCTGAGACAGAAAAGGCCTATTCAAGGTTGGAAAGGGAGTGTGGCTTGGAAGAATGGAGAATCAGGAAGCTGAGGAGATAGGTCAGAATTGTGTGAGGATGATGTGGTCTCATTTTCTGAACAGCTGCCAGGGAATTAGGAAAGACAGCTTCTCCTTTTTCATCAAAACATAAGGGCTAAAAGCAAAAATCCAATAAATAGCAGGTTTAGGGTGTTTGCTGTTAAGGGTGGCTCCATCCCTGGTGCCTAGCTGGAGATAAGAGGTTTTGCAACACAGGCTGGCACAGACAGAAAACAAAGTGGGAGGATAAACACAATGGGCTTTGTGCCAATGGATTTGTGATGTGTTCACACAGAATCCTGCAGCAAGAGAAGCCATAAATATCTCCAGCATTTATGGATGGAGATGCACTCCAGGCTGGAGACAAGTGAACAGCAGATAAAGCACTCACAGAGTTAGGCCCTGACTTCACACTCACAAAGTGAGCCCATTGCAGGAGCTGCTTTCCAGGTTATTTTACTGCCTTTTACTTCATTGGGCAATCTTGGATGGGCTCCAATGAGTAGATTTTTTTAAAAACATTCTTTTTACCAGTAAAACACAATAAAAGATTTTATAGCCTTGATGTGTTTCTGGCACAGTTTAAAAACTGCTGCTAATAAAACTTTACCAAGAGGAAAAAATGACCAAGTTGTCACAATGTAAATATGATTTTTTAATTTATTTTTTTTTTTAATTTGGGTTTTTATGCAGGAAACTGGGAAACAACATCACAGGAAAAGATTATATTAAGAGAAGAAAACCTATGCAAGCACAACTTAGAGTGGAACAGTGTCATGTTCCTGGCAGCTCATGTTAAATGCAGTTGGAAAGAATTGTGTTTTCATGCACACCAAGGGCTGGCTCCTCCTGACCCCTGAGTCAGTGACAATTCACCAAGTGATGCCCTGAAGCAGCAGCCTGGCTTATGAATATGGCACCAGGCTAAGCCAGACAAGAGCTCTGAGCTCAGTCCTGGCCTGATCCAAGCTCCCTGTGTGAGATCCATGGAGCTTTTCACATGGAGAGAGCGTTGATCTGTCTGTCTGCTCCCCCTGCCAGCTCTCTGAACAGTCCCAGCCCCTCCTGGCCCTCTAAAGCCTTTGTTCTTGGGGTGTTTTTAGGTGCAACTTTCATTTTACAAGGAATGAGTAATGGCCACCCTTAATTATCACAACTCTGGCACTGTTCAGCGCTCTGGTGACTCTGGTTCACTGCCCTACCCGGTTCTGCAGGAGATAAAATGTGCCAAATGCCAAAAAAAGTGATAAAAACGTGCCTTCAGCATCCAAGTGCCCTGCAGCAGGAGCTGTGTAAACAGCACTGCCCTCTGTGTGCATCACAGCTGCAGAAGCTGCTGCATTTTCAAGGATCATCACCTCTGCCCCTGAAAATGCTGATATTCCCTGCTCCTGGTGATGTTCCTGCTCTCATTTCAGTGCAACTTTTACTGCTGAGCTCTCTGTAAGATCTCGGAGATCTCTCTTCTGAGAGGCTTTGTAAGAACTGCAATGTTGATGTTTATTTTATGCTACCAGGCAACATTCTCAGTCATCAATTTGGCCACGCGAGGGCACCAGCACTGCTGGGAAAAAAAAAAAAAAAAAAAAAAAAAAAAAAAAAAAAAAAAAAAAAAAAAAGACAAAACTGAGTAGCCAAAGGAATAAATAGGAGTTTGTTTACAAACTGTACAGCTGCAAAAGCACAGCATAGCAGGCTCCAGGCAGGAGTCACCCACCCAGAGCATCCAGCAGCTCCAGGGGTGCACAGCAGGGAGGAGGAAATCCCCCACCACCAAAACACAACAGAGCTGAGCTGCTCCTGCTGCCCTGCCAGGCTCTCCTTGCCCAGAGATCCCTTTCTCAGAGTGGGTGTGGGAAAAGCTCCCACACCTTTGTTGTTTTGGGTGCCCTGGCTCAGGTCTGTGGCACAGGGGCAGCAGTGACCTCCAGGCTCTTCCCCCTCTCCCTCAGCACAGAAAGGTTTTCTCACCTGAGAGCCAGGTGAGCAGAGATGTCAAAAATCACATTTATAGCCCAGCAGGGTTTACCTCGTTTTGTGCCTTTATTTGTGAGAGGAACTGAATGTGACTCCTGAAGTAAAAGAAATGAGTTGTAGCTTGAGCTGAACATCCACACTGGGTGAGTTGTTTTCTCCACAAGGACACCACCACAAGGAATTCCTTTAGAGAGAAAATAATGTGATTTTTTCAAGCCTGCATCTTAATTATCTGATTTTAAATGATGCCATATAAAAAAACAAAGGCCTTGGCATCACCAGCTCTCACTGAGTTCTCCCTGCCAAACACCATCCAGGACACAGAGATTTGCACCAAGAGAAAATCATGGAATTCAGAACCCCAGAATTCTTTGAGTTGGAAGGGACATTAAAGATTCCCTGATTCCACCCCTGCCTTGGGCAGGGTCTCCTTCCACTATCCCAGGTTATTCCAAGCCCTGTCCAACCTGGCCTTGGGCACTTCCAGGGATCCAGGGGCAGCCCCAGCTTCTCTGGGCCCCTGTGCCAGGGTCTCACCTCCCTCATAGGGATAAATTCCTTCCATCTATCCCACCTAAATTTCCCCTTTCAGTTTGAACCCATCCTTGGCCCATCACTGCAATTCCTGATGAAAAATATCTCCAAACCCCCTGTTCAAGAGCCAGCTCTGTATGAATGTATAGATGAGTGCAAAGCTAATTTTGCTTACAAAGGAAAATCCTCATTGCTAACAGATCCTGTGGTTAAGCTAAAGCTCGTCCTGCAGCATTGACTGTGGATACAAAAGGATTGTTCTTTTTTGTTTTGACTGTAAGTGAACAAAATGCTGTTTGCAACTAGATGTTTCTCCCGAGGTTTTTGTGATAGCCTGGATTAATTCCATGCAATTATTCTGGGGAAGTAAATTTATTCTGAATGCCCTGGTAGGTTTGTGGCAGTTCAGAGGAATCTCCCAGATAGGACACATCTGTTGTGAAGAACACCAGGTAAGGCAGGAATGGGGAAAATTAAAATAACTCCAGCTACAACCAGGGCAGAAGGGATCACAGCTGTCAGAAAACAAGGGGGCAAAAAGAGTTTTACAGGATCATCTTTATAATCTGAGCTTATTAAACCTTTTTGCACTGTTTGGAAAGCTGTTTCTTCTACTGTGTTTGTCAGAAAATCAGAGCAATGATGAGTTCCAAAATGCACATGTGAATTTGAAAAGTGTTTGATTGAATATTCCACAGCAGACTGTGCATAAGATGGTTTTATTCAATACAGGGTGCTGTAAAATCCTAAAGTGTTTTATTCTGCTTGAGCACTTCTTGAGGCACTGAAATTATTTCTAATTCTACTACTAAGAATAATCACACCAAAAGTGGAAAATAAATTGATTTGTTGTTGTTGTTGTTGTTACCTGTAACTCCAACTGAGCTCCTAGCAGCACTCTGTAGAATCCACAGCCCTGGGGCAGTGCCTCAGCTGCAGAAACATGGACAGACCCCACGGAACATTTCCTGCTCTCCTGACTCCTTTTCCTGGGACTGTTGGTCAGTGCTAATGAGAAGAGGAAGAGCAATGCTAAATTTAAATTTACTGACTGAGCCAGAGACCTACTGGCAATGTCTAAGTTCAAATCACATGTATTTGCAACGATTTATATTCAAAATAAAAGCAATTCTAGAGTATTTAGACCTGATTTAAAATGTCTGTAGTCTGCTACAAGCTTTTTTTTTCATCCTGTAATCTAAATGCTCCCATTTGGAACGCCAAGGTGAAGATATTTTAAATCCAGGACTAAAGCCTTTAATGCTGAAGTAGTTACATTTTCCCAAGGCAGCTGTGCAGTTCCTGTGTAAATTAGGAGATATGGGATTATCATTAATAAACAGAGGAACAAGAGGTCTCTGAGGCTGTACATTTATTACATGTTCTCAAAAGGGGGTCAGTCCTTTGCCTTTTGTTTTTTGCCAAATTTGGGGGTTCATTCTGGTCAGGAATCAACCTGCAAAGCAGCTCAGGTATTCCAATGCAAAACATGATTATTTTAAATATTCTGTTTTTCCTCATGGTCCAGCCCCATCTTCAGATTCACCAACAGATGCTCAGGAATGTAAAACATCTTTTGGGGATTATCAATTTGGAGAAAACAGTGCTTTTCTGAAAAGCCCTTCTGAAACTTTATTTAACTCAGCTAAAATGTGTCTCTCTAATAGTTCAACTTGATGTCACAGTTTAAAATTGATGCTGAGACTGGATAAAAAGGACCACATCAAGATAAAAGCTGTAATTAATTAAAACTGCAATAATTGCAAGTTTTAGTTTTCCTTTTCAAATTCCACGGGGCTTGTTGCCATGACAGGCGGGAAGATGCTACCAGCATAATCACTTCTTTCTTCTCATGTTTAGAAGGTTTTACTTTACTTTGTGGGACAGTTTGAAATTCAGAACAAAATAGGTACCAACAAAGAGATCTTTAGGATACAGATAAGTAACAGAAAATAAGTGGCTTCTAATAATAATAATTTTGCACCTCAATCTTCCCTCATTTTCCCCAC
Organism: Cyanistes caeruleus; assembly: GCF_971803275.1. NCBI lineage: Eukaryota > Metazoa > Chordata > Aves > Passeriformes > Paridae > Cyanistes > Cyanistes caeruleus. The sequence goes on from NC_141713.1 coordinate 1,876,579, forward strand.
CCTGGCAGAAGTTGAACTGCTCCTTCCACTCAGCCCAAGCTTTCAATTACAGTTCCCATTCAGCAGAAAAAAATCAGCTTTTCCCTTTTGAGCCAGCCCTTTTGGAGCAGCAGCTGACAGAGCTCTTGTGTTTTCCCTGGCAGGGATGAGGAGGGACATCCTGAGGTGCTGGGCTGTGCTCGTGGCACTGACGGGACCGAGCGTGGCCGAGGATTTCCCATGGACCAAGAACAATCCAGGCTCCTTCTACTACGGCACTTTTCCAGCTGGTACCTGCCAACCCCGCTGCTTTGGGGGTTGGAATGTTCTAGATCTGCTCCTGGGTTTGCACAGGGGAGTGACCCAAAGGTTTTCCTTGTCCTTCCAGGAAAATGGCAGGAACAGAAATGGAGAATGCAGGAATGTTTTGGGATCTGCTCCTGGGAACAGAGGGATCCACATGAGCCTGCACTCCATGGATCCACTTAGACAGGAAATACAGAGGAAAGGCTCACAGCTTAAGAGCTCATATCCACATCTCCCTGGTTAAAATGCAGTGTAACAAGTCACACCTGAAAACCCTTCTCCTTTTTTATAAATTACCTACAATTAATGAAATAAACTAAAATACCCTTTGTTATGCAGCTAATTTAAGAAATTAGTGTAATAACTGTGCTGGGTTTGTTTCAAGCTGTTCAGTATTATCCAACCCACTCTTCTGTATGGAATTATGAAACTTATCCTTTCTTCAACACATATTTAAACACATTTTATCCGAGCAAAATCAAAACTAGAAAGATGCAGGCACTGATTGGTTTTCATGCTCAAGTTTTCATCTCATTTATGCTATGGTATTTTGTGTAACAATAGGAAAATAATTCAGAATATTTCTTTATATTTTACTTAACATCTAAAATTGTAGTTGCTAAAATTACCATGAAAACTAGCAGGAAGAAATGATGTGGAAACATACTTTCTTTTTTACAATAAGATATCTCTGCCATGCTATCAATGCCCTACCTCACTGTAAAACACAGATTTCACAGGTTTGATAAATGAAAGGATTCATTTCCTTTTTCAGTGCATTAGAACAGGACACCTTCAATTTATTACCCATTTTCAGACCTATTTAGGCACAGATACATTTTGAAATGGAGAAAACCTCACCTCTCCAGCAGCGCTTACTGTCAGTTCCTTTCTCCTATGAATATTTAGCACCAAGACCAATCAGCAGGAAGATGCTTCAATAACTCCCCTGTTTTTACCTTCAGGTTTCCTGTGGGGTGTTGGAAGTTCTGCCTACCAGACCGAAGGGGCCTGGGACAAAGATGGGAAAGGACTGAGCATCTGGGATGTTTTCACTCACAGGAAAGGGAAAGTGGTCAGGAATGAGACGGGAGATTCCGCCTGTGATGGCTACTACAAAGTCAAGGTATTGTTCAAGAGGAATTCATTCCTTGCTCTTGGATTCCCATTTTGAAGGAATAAATAAGGGCTTATTTAAATAATAAGCTCTAAGGGCTTATTTAACTTAGGGCTGATATTTTTAATCAGTAAAATCTTTCCTTATAATCTCATAGGAACAATAATCCCACGGTGTTTCCCAAATACATCTCAGCTTTGCAGGATTGTTGTGTCTAAAAATATTCTAGATGTTGTAGGAAGTCCAAATGCTTAGTTAGAAATACAATAAAGATATTTGAGCTTTAAATAAAATTAACTTTCTGGGTGTGTGTGCACGTATGAGGTTTTCTATGTATTTTTAAGAGGGTTTAAAATTCAGTCCGGATATTCCCCATTTTTTGAAAGTGTAACAAACAAATAATCAATGAAGCTCTGTTCACAACATCTTTCCAAGCCCAATACCATCAAAACCAATTCTGAAATTACTGTGCTGGAGGAAAGACAGATACACAGCAAGAGGAATCCAAATGACTGTGAGAAGCCAGGGTTACATAATTGGAATTGCAACTGATTTAATAAAAGCTGTATTCCACTGAGGTTTCTCCACATACATGAAGTCCAAGGGAGAACTAAAGGTCTCAGCAAGAACTAGAAGAAAAAAAACTAATTATGTCTTTCCTAAAATGGGAAAATGCAGGAGGGGTTTCTCAAATAAGCAAAAGTTTGAAAGAACAGCTTAAAAAGTATCCTAAAGAAGATGGAACTCTGAGCCTCACTGGGCTGTGAGGCTGTGGCACCAGAAGAGATTGATGCAGAGACAATTTGGATTTGTATTTAGAAATACTTTCTAAAACTTGCTCCTATTTGTCCAGTTACCTGGTCCTCTTTATATCAGAGCATTCCTTGCTTTCATCATCAGAATTCTCTTTGCATTGGCACAAATATCACCAATTCCTAATTTCATTGAACACTGAAGATGTAAAATTTCTTAGCAAAAGAACATATATTCATATGGGATTTAGGGGGTTTTCTCATTCCAGTGTAAGATAGTAAAGGAAAATCCAAGTAATTACGTTTTTGAGCCTGAGCTGAAATGTTTGAGGTCAAGATTTACAGGCTTCTATTATTTTCTAATACAAATTCTAACATAATCATAATTGTGTTGCAAAACCTCAGCTCATTTTTCTGTACTGCAAACTTTGTCTCCCCTGTTACACAAAACATTACAGGACTTCTTTGGACTGTCAAAAAAAAGTGGTTAAAGAGGAAGGCTTCAAGTAGAATGAGCCATCACCTCAAAGATAAGAAAAAAACCCAAATGGAATTCTCTTTTGTGCAAATCATCCACAGATTTTCTGCATTCAGAATTATTTAAGCCAGATGAGGAACTGAAGTCATTCTGCTCAGCCTTGGGATGTGTTAATTGGATTTTCTTCTCACAGGATGACATTCAGTTACTGAAGGAGCTGAAGGTGAATCACTACCTCTTGTCCATCTCATGGCCAAGGATTATGCCCACAGGCATCAAAGGTAAGCACAATTTCACCACATTCTTCCCAATATTCTTATCTGTGAGGAATTTTACTCCTGAGTAACCCACACAGTTGTTCAACATTCCTGTTAAACAGATTTCTGTTGGTCTGCATTTATCCATTACAGAATTCCCAAGACTGGAATGTAAAATTCCTTGTTTAGTATTTCTAGATTTCTGTTCTTCCAGTTATTTGGGAACTAATGCAGGTAATTCCTTGTCTGTGCTTTTCATCAGCTGAGCAACTGAATGAGAAGGGAATACAGTTCTACAATGACACAATTAACAGTCTTCTGGAAAACAACATCACCCCTATTGTGAGCCTCTACCACTGGGATCTGCCACAGGTCAGACAATATTTCAATTATTGAAACACCTCAGAGAAAGTCTTCTGATAGAAATATTTTCCTAAGGTTAAGAACTAAGAGTACTTAAAAAAATTAGAGAAGCTTGCATGATTTTAAGAACTTGTAAATATTTCCTATTCGTTTGAATTTTATGTGCCTTGAACTTTTGAAAAATCTCTTTCTTTGCTAGAAATACAAATGGAATTAAACAGAAATAAAAGTCTTTTTTAAGCAGCAGCTGACCTTCAAGTACAATTATTGAATCTTGAAATTCTTATTTCCAAAGGTTCTTCAAGAAAAGTATGGTGGCTGGCAGAATATAAGCATGATTAATTATTTTAATGATTATGCAAATCTGTGTTTTGAGAAGTTTGGTGACCGTGTGAAACACTGGATCACGTTCAGCAATCCTTGGGTAAGTCATCGATGCTTTCCTTCCAAACACTCCCATTGCACTGTTCTGTTCCCAAAATTCTGAGGAAGTGACATTAGAGGACAGGAGGTTAAAAAAAATAGAGAAGGAAGTAGAGAGATTTAAACCATTAATCTTTATGGCCTAAAACCTCAGCAGGCAGATTTTGCACAAGGGCAGAGTTTTTAGACATGAAATTCCAGGAAAATTTTGAAAACCCTGAAGAGACACCAGGAATTAGAAAGGCAGCTGCTATTTACCCTTCCCCATTCCTCAGCTCACCTAACCCTCCTCACCAACACCCTGCTCCCAACAAGCCACAGCTCGGTACCAAAGCGGCAGCAGGGCAGGAAATGGGAGTCAAGGAAGGGAAAAGGGGATTGGGGAGGGGCAGCCCAGGCAGGAGAGCACAGGATCCAGAGGATGGAGCACATCCCCTGGCTCTGGAGCCCAGGGAAGAACTGATTCTGTGTGTTTGCAGGCAGTGGCTGAAAAGGGCTATGAGACAGGAGAACACGCACCAGGACTGAGGCTCGGCGGCTGCGGCGCCTACAAGGCTGCTCATCACATCATTAAAGTAAAAAACCTCCTGAAACTGTGCTTGAAATGACGTCTCAATTAAGGATTTTTATCAGATTTCACTCCTTAAACAGAAATAGTTTCACAGCCATGTGATTTCCAAGTAGGACACTGAAATTATAATCTGGTTTTAAACCTCCAGTGCATAACCCAAGGCACTACCAATGTTCGGCGCTTGATTTAACACTTGTAACAATCTGATTTTTCCTTATATTATAAATGTCTCTTATAGTTTGTTTCAAGCTGGTTGAAAAAGAAAACAATCCTGGCCTGTGGAAATGAACCTGAATGTTGCAAGTGACTTCAGGAAGTCTGGTAAAAATTAACTTTTCATATGCCTGAATAAATTAGGGAAAGACATCCAAAGATCAGAGTCATGGGACAGAATCCTGTCCTGAGGGCTGTGTGTCAGCTCCATGTGGATGTCCTGGAATTTAGGGAAGGAATCCTGCATAAAGGCTTTTGTGATGTCTTACATGAAATTCAAGTTTCTGTAATAAACACAAAAGAAATTCTGCGATATTTTCAGACAGACTTCAGTGCAGAAAGTTCCACCAGCTTTCCATGGCATAAGAGATGAAAATGTGAACGATTTATTCTATTTTTACATTATTTTTAGACTCATGCCAAGGTTTGGCACTCCTACAACAACACCTGGCGCAGGGAGCAGAGAGGTAATCAGGATTCATTCTGTGATTGTGCTGCTGTTTCTGTTAAGGGCTTAAAGAACAGCAGAACTGTCCCTTTGTTTTAAGGGATGGTTGGAATTTCCCTAACGAGTGGCTGGGGGGAACCTGTTGATCCACACAGTCAAACAGACAGAGATGCTGCTGAAAGGTACATCCAGTTCCACCTGGGATGGTTTGCAAACCCCATTTACAGAGGGGACTACCCAGAAGTCATGAAGAATTATGTAGGTAAGTCCCAGTAATGAGGACATGAATAGATCCACACTTCCAGCAGGGAATAACTCCTGGCCACTGTGGGCTTTAATCAAGTGAGGGCACAGGTGACACACAGCAAAGCAACCGAAGGCCCCTGGGCTGAACACAGCTCCTAAAGCAGTTTGGGAACACACCAGGACACTTTAGATCACTGTTTCTCCATGTATGGTACCCAACTTAATTCTCCAAACCAAAAGGATGAAAGATTTTCTCATCTTAAAAAACCAGTTAAGCTCAGGTGTCCTTGACATTAACACCAAATTCAGGAAAATCATATTTGGCCCCAGCACAGGTGCCCAGGGCAGCTGTGGCTGTCCCTGAAACCCTGGAAGTGTCCAAGGCCAGGCTGGATATTGGGGCTTGGGGCACCCTGGGATGGTGGAAGGTGTCCCTGCCCATGGCAGGGGTGAGGTGATGATTTTAAAGGTCCCTTCCAACCCAAACCATGCAGGATTTTATTATTCTTTGATTTATTGTTTGAGATATAAAGAAAACCAATTGCCATGCTCCTCAGAAGTTGTTTCCTATAATTATTTTGCTAGGCAGGAAGAGTGCCCAGCAGGGCCTGGGGACATCGAGACTACCAACTTTCTCAGTGCAAGAGAAAACCTATATTAAAGGCACCTCGGATTTCCTGGGAATTGGTCATTTTACCACTCGTTATGTTCTGCAGAAGAACTTTCCCTTCCTCCAAGTGTCCAGTTACCACACTGACCGTGACCTGGCTGAACTGGTGGACCCCAACTGGCCAGCTCCAGGCCCCAAGTGGCTCTACTCTGTGCCCTGGGGGTTCAGGAGGTTGCTCAACTTCGTTAAGGTGAGTAGAGAGGATCTTTAATTAGAAAGGAAGAAAATGACTGGTTTAGATTTAGATTTTCAACAGTTCCAGCTATTGGTCTTGTCATAGTGGGAATTTACTTTGTCAAAAAAACCCTTAATTACAGAATTCAGTCATTTTAAAATAAACCCCATAATTAACCTAAATTCCTACTACACACTTTTCTTACTTAGGTAAGTAAATGTAGAAAATTGTTATTAATGCACTTTGCTAATTCACATATTCTGTCAAAATAAAATGATTTTATGTGAACCACTTTAGACATTTCTGTTTGCAGACCCAGTATGGGAACCCCCTGATTTATGTGACAGAGAATGGAGTGTCTGAAACAGTGCAGTGCCCTCAGCTGTGTGATGAGTGGAGGATCCAGTACCTGAAGGGATACATCAACGAGATACTCAAAGGTCCCTTAAAAACAGCTTTAAAGGATTTGACTTTTGGAGTGTTTTCACCTTCTGCTTTTTTTTTTTTTTTTTTGTCATTTCCATCAGAGAAATAATTATTTACAAGTCAAAATGGACAGCAAACCAGACTCATAAATTTTCACCAAAATGACCTACCTGAGATTCAATACTGCAATAAATCATCGGTTTCCACTTTCAGAAAGCAGAAATTGCTATGCCCATAGAACTCTAGTACCTTTAAGCTAAAGGCAACAGTTTCAGAGAATCTAAGTTAAATTAATTTGTACTTCATTTTTCTGTCCTCCTCCCTATCTCTTCCTGCTATAAACCAAAACATTTACAGAGCCATATTTTAAGGACAAAACTTTTATCAGTGATTTGTGTTCTTCTTCCCAGCTCTAAATGATGGTGTAAATGTCAAAGGTTACACTGCCTGGTCACTGCTGGATAAATTTGAATGGAACAAAGGCTTCTCCGAAAGATTTGGGCTTTACCACATTGACTTCAAAAACAAGAACAAACCACGGTACCCAAAGGCATCTGTTGATTACTATAAAAAGATTATCAGTGCAAATGGATTCCCAAATCCAAGAGAGGTAATGTCAGCTGCTAAATTTGATCTTTTTTTTTTCCTTTTTCTTTGATTTATATGCCAATATCACATTGAATTTCAGGAAACAACTCGTATGAATATGGTACAGATGGGACACTTTGGTTCTGTACATTAGGGATCTGTTTAATTCAGAGATATTCAGATACTGAAAGTGGGAACAGCCTCAATTACTGTTTCTAAAGCATCCCACAAACTCCAACTGGACATACTGATGCAGTCAAAAATTCTCCATCAGAAGTTATTTAGCAGTGCTGTCAGATTCCCAGGCAGAAAACTCCAAGTATGTACTAGCCTACTGGAAAATTACCTGGAATGTATTATGTGCTGTTAAAAATTTTATTAAACAATTAACTTGGAGAAATACACTGAAATGAAAACCACAAAGCCACAAAGAAACTTTCAGAAAATCGTGAGTTGGTAGAATAAGGTAATTTCAAGTTCATTGTAGGGACAAGGGTTGAGGGGCAGGGAGGGAGCTGTGGGAGTGAGGAGGATGCTCACAAAACTGTCACCCCTTCCCAGGTGGAAAACTGGCATCGGAAGGCCATGGACAGCTGCTCTGCCACACACCAACACCTTGCTGCAGGTAATGATGGCTCTGTTTTGCTCTATAAAAGCAGATTCTCTAAAGTTCAGATATTACATTGCTCCTTGAATTCTGTTAAAAGGTATTTTCTCCACAAAAGCACAAGAAAAATGTCTTCACTTACTGTCTCCAACTAAAATCACTGTAGCTAAATGGATTAACTGTGTATGTTACTGAAATACAGGAACTGGAAGAGCTACTACTTAAAATTTAAGTTGGGGATAGCAGCATTCTCCTTAAAATAAAACTGCTAAATGCTTTTTCAAACACAAACCAAACCCAGACAAATCAAGACAACCACACAGACAGAAAATCTCTAAATGTTTGACTTTTACATAAAGTGGAACTATAAAAATAAATAGAAGGGCTAAGGAGTGGCCTTAAGATTAAGTTAGGGCTCTGATGCTCCTGGTAACAAAGAAAATCCAACACAACTGATCCAGAACACCTAAAAAACCTCCTGGTGTAACTCAGGACCTTTCAGAATATCTGAAGAAGGAATTTTTTAAGAAAGAGCAAATAACTACTGCAGATTCTTACAAGAGGATGAGCTAAATTCCACCTGGTAGGAAACATCCCAGCATCAGCCTGAGCTGATCCTGCTCAGCCTCCACTTCCAAGTCATGCTCAGTATCAATAAACTGGCTTTACTGAACTCTTCCAGGCTTCTCTGGGAAACAGAGTAAGACCCATTTAATTTTTCAAACAGATACAGAGCAATCATAAAAAGGCCAGAGTTTCCCAAGGACTTCTCTTTGACACTTTTCTTTCACCTTGGGGTGAGGGGAATAAAATTCAAAGGACCAGTAAAATATTTGTAATGCACTGCAGCTAATTCATAGCAAAGACAATTCTTGCAGCCCTTTGAGCACTGACATGTCTTCAGAAATTTAACTTAAAAAGGAAAAGAGAAGGAAAACGATCATGGATTTGCTCCAGCTTCAGCAGACTTAGGAAATTGTTTGCTTTGTTTGCTGTTTATGCCAACATCAACATTTTTATGTTCCAAAAAACCTTTATGTTAACTCTAAGCTAGGTATTAGTGTACTCCAGAAGATTAAATCTCTTACATATTCCTCATTTCTCAAATTTTAGATTCCCTGATTACTCACATGGAAATGGTGACAGAGATTGTTCTTCCTACAGTTTTCACACTCTGCATTCTCATCAGTATTGTCCTCCTCATATTCTACCTTCGAAACCACAGCTAAAATTGATGTTTGCACACATCTTCATTTGCCAAAAGGACTGAGCTGCAACTGTTTTATTTGAGTGGTTAAAATTTACCACAGATTCCTCTTTTTATACCCCTGTAATGAAATATTATTTACCAATCTACCTAGAGCTTTTATAATTTTTCTATTCAACTCCCAAAACATCTTTTTACCAAATACATTCTCTTCCATTGATTCTAAGCAGTAGATTTTACAATTCTAATTATTTTGCAAACTAATACACATTTTGCTCACCAGAGATATAGTTAAGAGTAAAGTGATTCAAATCTTGCCAGTACAAATTTCAAGTGATTAAAAGCTTGCTTGCAAATTCTGATTTCAGTCTGTTCATCAACAGCATTTTGATTACCATGTAATTGCCATTTGAAGAAAGACAAACACATGATTTTAAAATATAAAAGGACTTAAATATTCCAAGAGCACTGCTTAAATATGAACTTATTCATGTCTAAAAATTAGGAGAATATATACCTTGCTATTTAGGTGTGGAGAGTTGTTTGAAGTGAGTAATCCAAGGTGACAACTTCTGAATCAGATTTCAACCACATCTCTGCAGTTTGGTTTACAGGAACCAGACTTACCTTACACAACTCTGTAATATATTATACACAAAAATGTGGATTTTAAATAGTCCAAGAACTTCCCAAATTAACATTTCACCTTAAATCCCCTTCTACTGCAGGTAGAAACAAGTACTATAAAAACTTGGTTCCACAATTCAGCTGGCTGTACTAGAAATACAGCTTCCTGTGCTTGAAACCAGAAGTTATAAAAATTTACAATAACCATCTGTAATTCATAGAATATATAATTAAAAGTATATGCTTTTAAAAGCATGAATATTGGGTGTTTTTCTTATTCTTACTTACCCATAGTTAACTTTTTAATGCAAAAATATTTCTGTCTCATATTATTTGGTCAGCATGTACAACTCTATGGAATTGTTTAAATTAAACCACCAAAATGTTACCTCACTGATTAATCAACAGAACACATGCAACTGCCAACATATTTAAATTATGTCCAGCCAATTATACTGATTTTGTTTTTAAAAAAATTATGCAAAACATACAAGACCACACTGTTAAAATAACTCACTTCACATTGAAGGAATAAAATGATTTGAAGAGGAGGGAGATGTATTTCCAATACCCCAAAATATAAATACAGGGACAAAGAAACCTAAACTGGATGAAGATCCCAAGGCACTGGATGAAGAGGTTTCCAAATACTTCAGGATAATTAAGAATCACTTGATCCCAGGAGAACTTTATTCTTATTTCTTATTCTTATTTCTACTTTCAAACAATATTGCTTGGTTTGTTGGTTAAGATAACTCACACTTTGAACAGTGTCTGATTGCATTTTTAATGATCAAAAAAATAAAATATGAAACCCCAAAGTGCACAACTTTGTTGAATGTCTGTAAATATATGAAAATACCCACCATATTTACAAAATATTTATACTGTACAGTCATAATTGCACTGCATTTTTAACAAATGAGATGCCTACTGGCGAATTGTGGCTGTGGAGGTCCCACTTAAGTGTAATAAAGTAAATAAATCAGTGAAAATGAACTGTTTGAAGCCCAGAGTGTTTCTAAAAGTTCTGTTGGGACAGAAAACACTGAAATGTCCACCTTTCTGTACCTTTCCAGTCCTGCCTGTTCAGTAACATCAACTTAAGTGAACTGCACCTGACTGCACTGAGTCATGGTAATAAAATACAGCCTTTCTTCACTGCTTCCATTTACTGCAGAGTCAGAAAAGAAACCTGAAAGGACAAAGGGAAAAGCAGGGATTAGCCACTCTTGTCAGAAGGTGAAGATTAGTTCATGGAGCAGCTTCCAGAACTGTTTTCAAAGTGCAGTTTTACTGAACTACTTCATGACAAAAATCAATAATGACAGGAAAGATTTACCAAATCCTCACATCAAACCTCATCCCAAAAAGGCAAATCATTTCTGCACCAGTCCCCCTGCTTAATTCTTCCCCATTCTGATGCTTTTCCACTTGTTCTACATTTGCTTGCAGCAAGACAGATCTTCTCCCCTTTGCACTTTTCTGTGACTTGAGACTAGCATTAACAACAGGGAAATTTATTTTAGAAATAAGGTACAAGATTTTTTGGGTATCAGACATCTCATATTTGGAACTATTCTGTCATTTGAACTCTAAAAACATAACTCAGCCAAGGTAAGAAGGCAAAAAAGTCACCACCTTCTGAATATCCTTAATTCTGTAAATACCACCTCACTCTTTTGGTAGAAAGTAAAATATTATTTTGCTTTTGCTAAAAAGTAAATATAAAGCTCAGACCCACTGAACTCAGGATAAAAACTGAATTTGTTTGAAGTTTGTGCTTTGATTATTTCATTTCACCACCAACATTCCCCACCTGAATTGTCTGATGTCCCATGTTCAACTGGAGCATTGGTACTGACTTGCCACGTTGTTTTAACCTCCTTCTGTCCATGCCCACTACTTATCTCCACCTTCCAGACTTCAGGGTTATCACTGAGAGAATAATCAAAAAACATCGAGTCAAACATTCAGTCCCATCTGAATTTTATACTGCAAACTCAAGTTTCTCTTACTTTTGATAGAATTTCTTCACAAGAGCTGGTCTGATGGGCAGCTGAAACACATGCTTCTCATCCAGAGGGTTCTCCTTGTAATACTTCATGCAAATCCTACAAGAGATATCAGGTTACTTTATTTAAAGAAATGTTTGTACAACAGAGCATCAGCTTGTGTAAAATTAACTATACTCTCACATTTTATTATTTCCTTTAGTTTTCAGTTTTAGTCCCAAAGCAAAATTTGGCAGGAAGATCCAACTGCTCCTTCTGCAGTTTCACTATCACCAACATTAAGGTGTTTCTTTAAAACTGTCGAACGAACTCTATTTGTGATTGCCATTTAAAGAGCAAAAGTAAAAATGAAATAATTACTGTGTCAAAGGGAAGAGATTCTCATGTCTGAACTGCAGTAAGCCTGTACAGCTGACCATTATTTCCAGCATATGGTGAAGCTTTTGAACACGGTGGACTTGCTCCTGGAGATCCACTGATGTGGAGGTGAAGTAATCCTGGAAGAGAAAAGAGCTTTTGCTCTTACCTGAGCTCTCCACTGCTACAGACACACAACACACCCTCAGTAAATAAAATCATCTTCCTGCTTCTTTGGAGATTTTTAGAGTGGCCCAGCAGACTCAGACCAAAGCCTTATCAAAGTGTAACAAAGGATCACTGCCTTAGCAGTGACCCAAATCAGACATCAAGGGAATTATCTGGGAATAAGGAAACAAAACAATGACATTTCTGCAGTGTGTTGTTCCAGCCTCATGATCTGCAGTTCAGTTTCTCAGCTTTTATAATTTGCATCCCACCATCAGCTAAGAATGCTCTGCTTTGGAAAATAAAAGTAAAGCATCTCACCAAGTAGGTTGCTGTTGCAAGTTCCTGGCCTGTAAAAGGAACAGCAGGAAAAAAATTAATATGTGGTATAAGATGAAATATAAGCAACATTCAGGTGATCAAACAGTAAATTCTACTGAAGTACAAAGTCAGCAGGAGTGTGTTGTTATTTATTGACACAATCATTCATTCCAAACAAGAAAAAACCTCTAACGTGGTCAAGGCATGATTTTGTTTATCACCAAGGCTGCACAATGAAGAAACCCACTGTGTACTTGGAGACAGCCACTCTCCTCAGGACACACAAATTTACAAAAGTAGTGAAAATAAAAAAGCAAATAAATGAAGAATGAAAACAGGATGACAGATGCCAAAAAGAAATGAAGAGGTAACCACAGCAGTAAAACACAAAGCTATACTTCTTTTGAAACAACTAAGTTTTTAAAGTTTTAAAATTTAGAAGCTGGAAATTTCCATTATTCAGGAAGCTGGAAACTGCACTTCAGCAGATGGGAAGGGAGAGAGATGGAGGTTACCCAAAAGTTCATTATTTCCTGCACGGAACACCTTTTCTCCTGAATTCCTAATGCTGTTATCAAGTGCCAGGCTCACCTATGAAAAAACTGACATAATCCTTCTTCATCTTCTCCAAGCCAATCTCCAGGAGCATCTGAATGGGAGTGATGTCACTGAGGGAAACATCCTCCATCTTTCCATGGTAGGACTGCTGGATCAATTGACTTAAAAAACTGCTGCTCCCTTGATGAATCTGAAAATAAAGCAGTCTTTTTGTGATGACACTGCATGAAACATCATCAGTGTTGTTCAGAAGTTCAACACCATTTAAAAACAGCACAAATGAGGGCAGTGAAGGGACAGGAACTGCATTTTACTTGAAACTATCCCAAATTTTAGCATCTCTTGTGAAATACAAATACACACCCATGGCTGTATCTCACCACGTTCCAGGGATTTTATGACCAGTGTGAAACAGTCTATTAATTCCTGATAGGAACTAACACCTGGAAAGAAAAACACAATATTTTAATTATCAATCCAGGCTCTTGCTCTGGTTGTTAAGTCAATAACAACATGCCAACACCCTTGCACAAACAAAACCCCTCAAATTAAAGAAATTACAGACTGCACAGGTTTTTGGCAGCTTTGTCACATGACTTTAAAAAAAACAATCATCAACAGAGATCACTGAACTCCACATATACTGAAAACTGTCCTTCAGATCTAGAGAAAAAGGAATTATAAAGTTTTCAGTTTTAGAGCAGATAGGTTTTAGCCTTAAAGCAACTACCAATAGTCTAGTGCCTTTTGCAGTCAAATAAAATGAAATTATCTCCTGCTAGATGCTGGTCTGCCGTTGGAAGGTTGTAAGAAAAGACATCATCCTGCATCCCCAAAATGGGCTCTTTTCTAGGAAGAGAGTGCTGATACCAATTTACTGAAGAGCTGATGAGTCCTTAAAACTCAGAAATGGACAGGAATTTCCCTGAAAAAGCAATACTGTCTTGCAGATAGAGAAGAAATGAAAGGAAATAAATGAAATTAAATGTAAGATGGGGCACAATACACTTACCTTTCATTTTGCACCATAATTGCTCAGCAAAATCCAGGTCTCCTCGCTCCCCAAAGATTGATTTTATGCAACTGTCCACAGCAGCTGTGTCACATTTGATTTTCTGAAAGAATTTATTGGACTTCAATGAAAAATGGTGCTTGAGAGTCAAAAATCTTCCACATCTGAATTTCTCCAGAGATCAAAACTGGCTGCATCACTAATTTTCCCCCTTTCCAGGAAAACTACCACACAGTACTTTGGAAGTATATTTTTATTTCAAAGTGAGTCTGATTCTTTGCAGAATTATCACAATGGATAACTGCTAGCCTTGGAGCAGAAATCAAAAGCCACTGTCAGAGAGATTTTAGATCTCAGCCAGGTATTGTCTGTGTACCCAGCAGTGCCCTGGGAGGCAAAAATCCAGACACACAAATTCTCAGAGCAGAGAACTATAGCTCCTGTTAGTATAAAGAACTATAATTCCCCATAGTTCTGATACAGAACAGTTCTGTTGACACAGAAATCAATATATTCTTGGATTATCAACAAAATGCTGCTTCTCTCTTAACAGAAAACAGACCTAAAACTTTCCTTGTAGGCTGAGAGGGAAAAAAAAAATCTCAATATAACCAAACACATTTTTATCATTTGAATTTGCCCATTGCTTTACAGGATCATAAACCTCCAGATAAGGGGACACATATTCAGCTGATACTATCAAATTGGCCCCAAATCACTAAATTAGGCAAGAAAAGTAAATTAATGCTAGAATGCAATGGCACAAAGGTCAGAATTCCTGGAAATCAGACCTTCTCCCATTATTTTTACACAGCAGAGACAGAAAGAAGAGATCCATATTCCTTTTCATCGCTATTTACATAAAGAAACAATATACAAGATTTAGTCAAAATCTGAAATAACTGCAGTTAAAAGGGAAGCAGAAAGACAAAGAGCTGTTAGGAGACTGCACACACCTCTGTTTCATTCTTGGTTCCAAGTGTATAATCCCCATCCAGTTTCTTCTTTAAATCTGGGAGTTAAAAAAAGTAAGTTCCACCACTATGAAAAGAGTCATCAAACCAGTCATGAATCCCCTGGCACATCATAAATGACAAATAACCTGAATAATAGAATTGGTTAATTTAAAAATGGTTTTATTGGGTAAGGATATAGTCTGAAAATACTTTTAAAAAATGTTTTTCATAATTTTTACTTTGCTCCATGATATTAGAAAAATTACAGATATGTATTAACCTATTTTACTACTCTGTGCAGAGGCTACAGCACAGAAATGAACATTTCCAGCTCTAATGCTTTAAAAGTTGTATGTGGAATTCCCTTTTATTCCTGTCAAGTGCCCTTCCCTCCCCATGGAACAAGCAGCAATTACCAGTCAGAAATTCCTGGACCAGTTTAAGAGCTGAATCAGACTCTGATGGCTCAGGCCACTCAGTCACACCCGTCTTCAGACCTTCAGCCAAAACCTAAGTGCAGCAAGAAAATCACAACAGAAATCAGTTCTTCTTTGGAGTTCTGCATGTGTCATCTTTCACATCCTCACCAAAAATCACAAATCTCTGCACAGCTAACCAGGAGTTACAATTTTTCAGAATTTCCTGGATGATTTGTTCTCTTTCTAGTTAAGACTTCTAAAACTGAACTCAAAGTTCAGCTAAAATAAACGCCTGAAGGTATCTTTGAAACATCTGAAGTTTTCAATAAAGCAAATTATTAGCACATAAAATCCCCATTCCATGCAGATGTCAAATTGGAATTTCTCCCCTGCACTCACCAAGAGGAACTGCAGCTCTCGGTACAGCTGGAACACAGGACTTCTGGGGTCCCCCGACTCCAGGACAATATTCTGAAAGTTCCACAAGTTTCCCTCAGTTACAAACTTCAGAAATCAAGAGTCCTAAAATTCTCATCAGTGTGAAGCGTGTCAGCACAACTTTTAATCCAGCTTATGAACAGGTTACATTGCTTTTATCTTCTATCCTTTATACTACCCATGATGTGAATTGTGCCAAGAGCTTGGGTTCATTTGCTTTTTCCATCCTGACTTACCAGGGTGGCAGCAGAGATCAGTGGGGGAGTCTCCAGAATCTCTTCCACACCATTCCATGTGATATCCACACAGATGTTGCTTCCAAATTCTGAAATGGTGTCCTCTATTGCAGCAGCTGCAATCAGCTCATACTGAGCAAATCCTTTTGTTGTCACCTAAAATGAACAAATTTCAAAAATAAAACCAACTACCACAGGCAAAGTAATTTTAAAAGCATTTCACAAACACACAAAAAAAGGGTCAATACCAGACAAATGCATTATAGACATGACCTGAAATCAGACTGTTATACAATAAAATCACACAAAGGTGAGTTTCCACAGAGGATCTAAAAAGCTTCCCCTAACCAGCATCATAAATCCCAAAACAGAGTTTTTAAACTTCATTTGAAGCCATGACAGAGTGTAAAAACGTACAACGGATGAATGATGTCTTATTTTGTGTTCCATTTTGAGCTGCTCCAGGTTTGCAAAACAGGTTTTATCAGCTGTAGGACCTAGGAAAGGAAAAAAGTGAGAATCAAAAAGCCCTGCTTGACACAATTTAAATTTGGCACTTTAAGTTCATTCCCAAATACTCCATTTGGTGAAGCATGACTCCTGCTGTCCTTCAGAAAGCTGGAATTCTCCTTGCATTTCTCCTATTGATTGAGTCAGAGGTTGTGTAAGATGCTGAATGGCAGCAGTTTAAATCTCCTGTTGCTGCACCTGAGTTGAGGCAGGCCTGCACAGATACAGGTGCATCAAGTAGATTAAAAAGCCACTTCCCACACACAGCATTGATTAAAAACATCTTTTCTCTTATTTTAATCCCCTCTTGTTCATTACAACCAGGAATACAGAGCATTTCCAAGTATCACACAAAGAACAAAGACAGCATTCCCACAATTTTTAGCCTTCCTCATTTAATTTTCTGTGCACCATGATCACCTTACCATCACATGAAACCGTGTAAATATTGAGGCCTGTGACTTTGTTTCCAGCCTTGAGAGGCTCAGCTCCAATCCAGCAGGTGTGCTGAGGGTCAGAACCATCACACCTGGCCCAGAGGGGAGGAAGAACAACCAGGTCACTTATCCCCAGGTGGGTCATGTTTGGGTTTTGCACCATTGTGTACAAGGAAATCAAATGCCTAGAAATAGGAACAGGGAGAAAGTAAGATGCCATCAAACTTTAAAAATATAATTATTATATTACATTATTATAATTTATATTATACATTTATGTTTATATTTAATATACATTATAAATACGTTAAATTATTAACATAGGCTGAAGATTCTATAATTATAATGGAATATTAAGATAATTAAAAGAATACATTAGTTAGGTAAACCACATTTTGGAACCATGCACTGGTATTTTAATAACACCAAAAACACAAATCAGATTTTTAGGACCTTTTTTTAATAGGAGTTTTACCAAAAAAATAAGCACTGAAGTCTTAGTGAGCTCTTTTTGCTCGTCTACACCCAGTGAATCCCAACAGCCCAGCTCACAAGTGCTTTTCCAATAGCTGGATTTTAGCTACTTTTTAAAATGCTTTTAGACATTGAAAGTAGGGAGGCCCTTTTGCAGGATGGAAAACAGTCACAACTCCTCATAAAGTAATGAGTAATTTTATCTAGGGGATTGAAAATACAGGTTCTGAATATTAGAAAAAGACACAAAATTACAAAAGAAAACTCCCTCAAAAGGGGAGGAAAATCTTTCACACTTACTTTGCTCTTCCAACAGAAAGAGCCAGGGCTCCAGGACTCTCCTTTGGCAAAACCCCAGAGGCACCAACAGCATCATCTACTTTTGATTCCTCCATGGAGTCACTTTCTTCATTGTGCATCTTTAAAAGAAATGTTCATTTAAGTCAAAAACTGCAAGGTGTGTGAAAAGAAATCCGATAGGAATCCAAAAGTCTGGATTACATTTAACATCTATCATGCACACTTACAGCTTTCTGCAAAATATATATTGCACTGTTTCCATTCCAAAATTTTTCAACAGGGCTTTTGCAACTGCCACCAACCAGTGAGATCTCTACATCAGTCTGAAAAATAAATAAATAAAGAAATCAAAACTTCTTAGTACACTGTGTAGAGACACTGCATTTTGCATTTTTTTTTTAAATAACAGAAACTACAAAATTAAATAATCCCACAGACTGTTTTCCAATCCCATTGCATCCACTTGTGAAGCACTTGCAGCCTCCCTGCAGCACCTGAAGGGAGCCTACAGGAAAGATGGAGCGAGACCATTTAAGAGGATGGAGTGGGAGGACAAGGTGGAATGGATTCACACTGACAGAGTAGGCTTAAATTGGAAATAAGGAAGAAATCCTTCCTGCACGGGTGGGCAGGCCCTGGCACACGGTGCCCAGAGAAGCTGGGGCTGCCCCCGGATCCCTGACAGTGCCCAAGGCCAGGCTGGACAGGGCTTGGAGCAGCCTGGGACAGTGAAGGTGTCCCTGCCCATGGCAGGGAGTGGAATGGGATGATTTTCAAGTTCCCTTCCAACCCAAACCAGTCTATGATTTTACCTCATAGAGATAGCGATGTCCGGGGATACTATGCTTTCCTTCGTCACGTATCCTGAAAGAAAAGAAAACGTTGAGATACACGGCCTTTCCCCTCAGCATTCCTCATTAAACAGCAACATTACCCACATACATTAAACGCTCCAAGGCTACAACCGGAGCCTCAGCAGCCTCCCCACAAGCGGGACCAGACCTCCCTCAGCAGAGCAGCGGAGACCCCCAGGCAGTGACCCCGATCCTGACGGGAACAGGAGCCCGGACAGCCCCGGGAACAGCCCCGATCCTGACGGGAGCAGGAGCCCGGACAGCCCCGGGAACAGCCCCGATCCTCACCGCAGCAGGAGCCCGCTGAGGCCGCCGCCCGCCCGGCGCCGCCGCTCCGCCGCCATCGCCGCCCACCACAATCGAACCTCCCGCCCGCCGGCGCTACGCGACGCCTGTGAGGGGAGGGTGACACGTCACGCTGGATCCCTCCGCCGTAACAGAGTCCCCTGCTTTGGCAGGGAATTGAGCGGGACAGAGGCGCCCGGAGGGCTCGAGACGGGCGCCACGGGGCCGAAGGGACTTGGGTGGGGACTAGGACGGGGGTCGGAGCTCGGTCGAGAATTTGGACCGGGGTCGAGGGTTGACCAGCCGGCGCGGCAGAATCGGCGGTGAGGAAGCGGAGGGCCATCGACGTAAGTGACGGGGTGTAACGAGTCCTTCCTTTTCCGGTCGGGGCGCGGCGCAGGCGGGCGGCCGCACGAGCAGCTCCGCCGCCATGGTGAGGGGAGCGCCGGGCCCGGCCCGGGGGGGCGCGGGGCTGAGGGGGAGCGGGGCGGGCAGCGGGGCCGGCCCGGGGGAGCCGGGCCCAGCGGGCAGGACCGAGCTATGGGCAGCTGGGGGGCCGCGCTGGCGGCCTGGGGCGCGCGGCCGCCATTTTGGGCCCGTCAGTGCTGGGCGGCCGCGTGGAGCCCGTGAGCGACCGAGCGGGGCCGGGCCGGGCCGGGCTGCGGAGGCCGCGGGCGGGAGCTCGGCGTGGTCCGCCCGGAGTGCTCCTTTCCATGGGCATGGGAAGGGATGGGATAAGTCCCGAGTGTCGTCTGGCAGCGCTGAGTAGTTTCCTCATGTATTTATCTGAAGTAAAACAGGCCCCAGGGGAGCGTTTGCGCCCATCTAAAGTGGAAAGAGCGGGTTCTATATATCTCATTTTTAACCTATTTTTGTTGCAAAAGGGGCTTTAATAAGCCTTGGTCTACAATCAAGTTGCAAATGAACAATTTTTCTTGCTGTTACAGCTCAGTTTGCTCTGATGCCTTCACCCTGATCAAGCTTGTTGTTTGTCTTGGGGTCTCTGGGTGAACACCAGGGGCCAGAGCCTTGCTGGTGACCAGAGTCGCATGCAGACATGGCCCTTCTATTGCTATTATCTGGTTAATTTGGAGTTCTAGAGTATTTTAATACTTCTAAAATGAACTGCAGATAGGAAAGGGAAGGAAAGATGTTTTGCCTGTAGTGTTACCACGAGATTAATTAACCAATATAATATAATGCTAAAACATTTCTTTTAAAGGGTGCTGTTCATCCACTGGCTATTTTTGGGCATCCTTTCAGCCTTTTGACAGACAGCTGGTGCTGAGAGCAGCTTCATTTTTCACTGCACATATTTTGAAGCACCAGGGATTGTTTAGAGTGTCCAGACTTCCCTCTGACACTGTTTGATGAGCCGCAGTCATTGCAGTAAAGAAATTGCTTGCAACATTTCCTAATTCAAATTACAAGGGTTTGGTTAACACAGGTGGGTTTTTTTAGAAGTAGATGGGAATAGTATTGAAGGGGTTTGTTACAGAGCCTAAAGTGTAGAAATGCCTTGGAAATTCAGATGTTGTGTTCTGGGTGTGAGCTGTGGAGCACAACTTTGAGTAAAATATTGCTGTGATGACGTAATTTGCGTCTTATCCAGTGCTCAGCGACAGTTGCCTGCTGTCATCGTGCTGGCACTGCTGAGCTGACGACTCCTTCGTTCTGAGCAATCCTTGAGGAGCTAAAACACCAGAAATCCACTTTGCTTGTACTGAAGGGTTTGTTCTTCCCCCCCAGGCTTGCGCTCGGCCGCTGATCTCCGTGTACTCCGAGAAGGGGGAGGCGTCGGGCAAGAACGTGACGCTGCCCGCGGTGTTCAAGGCGCCCATCCGGCCCGACGTGGTGAACTTCGTGCACACCAACCTGCGCAAGAACAACCGGCAGCCCTACGCCGTCAGCGAGCTCGCAGGTACGGCTGGCACCGCGCCGCGGGGGCTTCACGTGCAGATACAGCTGCAGCGGGGATAACAGATGTGCCTGTCGCTGGGCTTCTGCTTAAAAAGCACTGCTTAACGGTCTGGTTTGAAATGAGGAGCATCGAGGTGGTGTTTGGGGGTGTTCTGTGGTCCTGCTTGAAGTGCAGGTTGCTGGAAGTATCACAATGCCAAGGTCCTCAGGTGGAGTCGTTGTTCTTTGTAAGAAAAACACAAAATGGCTGACAAGTATTCCAGGTGAAAAATCACTGCTCTGCACTGACCTTGTGAGACTTGCCTGAGGCAAGGAAAAGCTCCTGCAAATGGGCATTTCTTAGATTTGCTTCTGTTGTTGGTGCAGATAACTTCTGCTTCCCAAGAGGTCTGTGCTAGGAACATGCCATTCTAACCTTATTTCTAAGTTTCACACAAACATTTTAACTTGCTAGGTATAGCAGTGCTAAGTCAGACACCCATTGAGGATCAAGCTTAAAATAAGGGTCTTAGGTCAGAATCAAGTACATTAATAGACAGGGATTAAGTTTTCCTGATGAAGATTTGTTATGCTGAAATGATGAGGTTCCACTTCATTGGTCCGTGTTTCTGAAACACATGATTGTGTGGAAGTTCTGATTGGTGTCCTGTGTTGAGCATCCCTGTGACTGTGGGAGCATGGCAGTGATGTCCCTCTCTGAATGACCCTCTCTCTGTTTCAGGTCACCAGACCAGTGCTGAATCATGGGGTACTGGCAGAGCTGTTGCTCGAATCCCGCGAGTCCGGGGCGGTGGCACTCACCGCTCTGGCCAGGGTGCCTTTGGCAATGTATCCTTCCATGGCCATGCTGGCTTCACTGAGCTCAGCCAGCAGAAAGATTTTTAATTGTCCAAATGTGAGATGGAATCTTTTTCTTGAGGTAATGGTTGCAGTTCAAACTAGATTTGCTATGATTCCCACTCTGGAACCACAATGACCCGTTCTGTCTTGCCATGATGTCGTAATTTGCGCCTTACCCTGTGTCCAGGGACAGTTGCCTGCTGTCAGAGTCCTGGCACAGGAGGTTGACGACCCATTAGTGCTGAGCAAGCAATAAAAAGTCACTTTGGTATAAGAAAGCACCAGAAAGTTCTTAACTGCAGCTCCCAGATGTGTCGTGGCGGCCGCATGTTCGCCCCGACCAAGACCTGGCGGCGCTGGCACCGCAGAGTGAACATCATGCAGAAGCGTTACGCCATCTGCTCTGCTCTGGCTGCCTCTGCCCTCCCAGCTCTGGTCATGTCTAAAGGTGAGAATTCTGCCTCTGGAATTGTTTGTCTGGGCCAGCGTTGGGTACTTTGTGGTGACTGAAATGGAATCTTGCAGTGCTGTTTGATTTCTGTTCATGGAGGCAAAGATTTACACAACATTTGGATACACAAAGTTGTGTGTGAGACAGACCTGTAAGACACCACTGGAACTTCACTGCTCTGCTTACTGTGCCTGACTTCATTTCATGAATTTCTATCATGAATTTAATTTTTCATGTATCATTTGTGAATATACAAAGCAATAACTTTGATGAATGGGTCCAGCCAAGGCCAGTGAGCAACACTGTCTTGTGAAATCCTCTCCAGGCCACCGCATTGAGGAGATTCCAGAACTTCCCCTGGTTGTTGAGGACAAGGTTGAGGGCTACAAGAAAACCAAGGAAGCTGTTCTTCTCCTGAAGAAGCTTAAAGCTTGGAATGACATCAAAAAGGTGAGCTGGAAAGGTGTGATCTGAAGGGCAAAACACAGGTGATTCAACTCCGCAGTTATTAGAGTTGGAATTCCAAATAATTCAGTATTTTGGCTCGGGAGAATGATGAACTCCTCACTGGTCCGTGTTGCAGATGCGCAGTGCTGATGGTGAAGTTCTGACTGAAGCAGTGTTTTGGGTGTGGCTGGTGGGCTGGGGCTGTTGGGATACTGAGTTTCTGCTTTTCCCAGGTTTACGCCTCCCAGCGCATGCGGGCCGGGAAGGGCAAGATGAGGAATCGCCGCCGCATCCAGCGCAGGGGACCCTGCATCATCTACAACGAGGACAACGGCATCATCAGAGCTTTCCGGAATATCCCAGGTGATGAACCTGGGACACACTTGCTCCTCCCTTGGGACACTGCCTGGAATGATGAGATTCCACTTCATTGGTCCGTGTTTCTGAAACACATGATGTGTGGAAGTTCTGACTTGCCGCAGTAGTTGATGTGTGCTTTGTAAGAACCTGTTGGGGTGGTGTTTAGGGTGTTTGTGACAAATGTTGCAGCTGTTCCCAATCCTGAACTGTGGGGCACAGATGAGGCTGCTGAGTTTGACACTGGAAAAAGGCTGATGATGATGATGATTATTAATTTAAAAATTCAATTTTTATACAGAGGTGTGTATAGCTCTGTAGTCAGCCATAAACCCCCAGTCTCTATTCTTAGCCTCACGTTCCTCAATTATAATGACAAACTAAAGGGATTGCTTTACCTGGTTTCCTGCAGGAATCACTCTGCTGAACGTGAACAAGCTGAACCTGCTGCGCCTCGCTCCCGGGGGCCACGTGGGGCGGTTCTGCATCTGGACAGAGAGCGCCTTCCGCAAGCTGGACGACCTGTACGGCACCTGGCGCAAGGCTGCCACGCTCAAGAGCGACTACAAGTGAGTGCAGCAGGCTGGGAGAGCAGCCCTCTTTTTTTCCAGGAAAAGGGATACTGGGACTTGCTCCTAAATGCCCAGTTAAGGTGAATTAGCCACGGTTTTACCACCACTCACACTCTGAACGTTGTTTTTGCAGCCTGCCAATGCACAAGATGACCAATACAGATATTGGAAGAATCATGAGAAGCCAGGAAATCCAGAAGGCACTGCGTGCTCCAAAGTAAGTGATTTTATTTAATGAACAGAGCTTTTGTGGAGAGGTTTGAAACTGCTTTCAGGCTGGAATTTCTTCATTTCTGGGTAAACAGATGGAATTGCTCTTGCCCAGATCTCAGGGAGAGTTTAGCAGAAGTGGCATTGCAAAATGAGATGATCATACAAACATGGCTGTGCTTTTCAGGAAGAAGATTCAGCGCAGGGTCCTGAAGAAGAACCCGCTGAAGAACCTGAGAATCATGATCAAGTTGAACCCGTACGCCAAAACCATGCGGCGCAACACCATCCTGCGGCACGCCCGGAACGTGAGTGGGGCTGCCACGGGCAGGGCTGGGGCTCACCCTTCGCATCTTGTCCTGATTGATCATCTCTCTGTCTGTTCTAGCACAAACTCAAGGAGGAGAAGAAAGCCAAGGCCCAGGACAAGGTGGCAGGCAAAGCCCAGGACAAAGTGGCAGGCAAGGCCCAGGACAAGGTGGCAGGCAAGGCCCGGGCTGCACCCAAGGCAGAGCCCGCTGCCAAGAAGGCCAAAACAGCCAAGGCAGCCAAGCCCGCGGCGAAGGCCAAGGCTGAGGCATAACCGCGGCCGAGCTGCCCGTAGGGGGCTGTGCCCGCGCTCTGTCCCTAATAAACGCTGTTGGATGACAGAAGGCCGTGTGGGGTGTGCGTGTGTGAGCAGGCGTTCGGGCAGGGCAGGAGGGAGGGTCGGGCGGTTCCCGCCGGGGCGGCCGCGGCTGCTGCGGCCGGAAGTGGCCGCGCGGTGGCGCCTGCCGCGCGCTGTTCTGGCGGCGTGACGTCACGCGGACTGCACGTGACTTGAGGGGGCGGGGCGCTGGCTGCCGCCGGCGGGGACGATGCTGAGCCGGCTGCAGGAGCTGCGGCGGGAGGAGGAGACGCTGCTGCGGGTCAAGGCGGCGCTGCACGATCAGCTCTGCCGGCTGCGGGTGCGCGGGGACACCCCGGGGCTCGGGGGCGGCGGGGGGGACGGGAGCGGGAGCGGCGGGAGCACCGCGGCGGGGCCGGGCCTGGCCCTCAGCCGCGGCCCTCAGCCCTGGCCCTCAGCCGCGGCCGTGCTCGGGCCCTCGGCCCGCTCGGTGCTGCGAAAGGGAGAGCCGGGAATTGCTGAGGGGTTCCGGGTCTGCGGTGCTCTGAGAGGTAAATTGTGTGCAGGGTACATCTCAAAGAGTTAAATGTAACTGATTGTGTGTGTAAGATCTGTAAGGTACCTATAATTGTGAGTGTATGTAGACATTAAGAGATAAATGTGAGTGTATGTAGGATTTATCTCTAAGAGGTAAATGATGATGCATTTAGTATACATTAAGAGATAAATGTAATTGTGAGTGTGCATAGGATACATCTCTAAAAGGTATGTAGCATACAAGAAGAGAGAAATGTAAGTATGTAGGATATATCTGTAAGCGGCACCTACAATTGTGAGTGTAGGTGTACATTAAGAGATAAATGTATGTGGGATACATCTCTAAGAGGTAAATGTGAGTGTGTGGTTTGCCTTAGCTGGTGGATGGAGAAGGGATAGTTTGAGGTAGTGGAACTGAGGGCTGCTTGGGTTTAGAGACTCATGCAAATCCTAATAAAGCAGCATAGAACAGAATTGCAGAAGATATAAGAAAGCTTTTCCAAGAGTGCCAGGTGAACCCCCCCAAAGTTGTGAATGGAAACGTTAAGCGGTGTGAGAGGGGCCGGGCTGATGATGCCGGCAGTGCTCAGTGCAGCTCCCTGCAGGTGGAGGAGCTGGCGCTGCAGTCCCTGATCAGGGCCCGTGAGGAGAACGTCCCTGTGCCCCTGCCAGCCCTGGCCGAGGACACTCAGCAGGTAAGGGGGTCCCTGGGTTGGAGGGGGCCCCACGGCTGGGTTGGGCTCTGCACGGTTTTCCTGTGCAGCTCCTCGTGTTATCTCATCTTCTCATCACTGCAAAGCTCAGCTGTAAAATGTCTGTTTTGCTGCTGGTTTTAAGGGTTTCACCTTTCCCATCCCCAAAAGCAGCACCGTGTCTCAGGGAGGATTGGGAAATACCTGTGTGGTGCAGCTTCAGTTCACCATTTATTAAATATTTTGTTTAATGCTTGTGACACTGGGGTGGCACTGCTGCTGGGGATGGAGGCACAGGTGCTGCAGCTTTTCACTCAATACCTGACCCAGGTGCAGCTTTTCCATGGAGATCAGGGCCTTGTTGCTGTGATGGGCTCTCAGTCAGCAGTTCTAGCCCTGAGACCTTTAATTAGAGACTGCACAGCTCTAACAGTGATTTGAGAAGCTTTTGGTGCCCGTGCTGGGTTTGGTAATCAGCCCTTTTCTCGTGACAGATGCTTGGGCAGATGGACAGTGAGGCTGCCATCAACCAAACTGAGTTACACCTCAGTGTTCAGGATGATAAAGAGGAAGAGGAGGAGGAAGAGGAGGAAGAATCTGATTCTTGAGAGAAAAAAAATCAGAGAAGGTTTTTAATACTGACTCAGGAATTTCTTCTTCATTCATCTGAAACTCACCAAGTGATTTCCGTTCTGTGCTGTGTGTGGATATGAACTATTTGATATATCGGAGTCAAGGGCAGTGACACTGAACATGTGAATTTCAGAGCCTGGGCACATCTTGACTCAGATGTTGAAAGAATGAAAATTGCTGCACAAATATGTAGCATCATCCATTCCACATTTCAAACCTAATGTAGCTCTTACAACATCTTTGTATGTGGAAGGGAGAAGTAGTTGATCAACCAGACTAATTAACACGTGCACTAAAAGCAATAACTTGTCTGTTCTCACTTCCTGATGTGAGAAACAAATCCAGGTCCTGGAGGCTGGTGCTGCCCCAGTGATTACATTACAACCTCATTTGCCTGAACTGGGAATTTAAGAGACAGGGTGAGAAAAGATGTGTCCAGGGCTGTCTCCAGCCTTCAGCTGCTGTGTTCTGAGTTCCATGGAATGCTGGAGTTACTCTCAGAGTCCTCCCAATGTCAGCCCAGCTCTGAGCACAGCAGGGAGGTCCCTCTGTCCCTCTGGTGCTCTTCAGTTCTGTCAGTCTGTGCCAGAGAAGGACTTTCTACTTCTGCTCCTTCAGAGCAGCAGCCAAGGAGCCTTTTATTTGTCCACAAATTGTAGAGTAAGAAATGATCTGTGGTGCTTGTAATAAGCTAATACTCTTAAATTGGTGTTATTTCCTTTTCCTCTCATTGTAACCTCATAAATCAAGGCAAGGTCACCTGTGATTCTCAAGGAAGAGCATGAGAAGTTTAAGAACTTAGTTAAAAATGGAAAATCATGTGAAATCTCCACCATTTTTGCTTTTGGAAGTGTCTGGGATCCTGGGGGTGGCCAGAACTGACAGTCAGCCTGCAGTGAGTTCCTGCCACTGTTTAATGAGTGTTAATTTGGCTCTTGTTTGGTTTGTACCACTGGAAACTGTTGGGATGTAAATGTGGCTTCATCCTAAGGCTAAAGATTATTTGGGTTTTGAGGATCCTGGATGTCTTAATGAAGGAGTTTAGAACAGGAGTGAAGAGATTGTTTAACAGACCTTTCCCAAACCTGACAGGTAAAAAAAATCCCAAAAGTCTGAGCCAAAAATGTTACGGTCAAATAAGTCCTGGCAGTGATGTGTGTGAAGAGCTGGTTTGGGAGGAGCTCAGGAGCCATCCTGGCCTTTCTTGGCACATTTCAACTCCAGAGGGTAACTTTGACTGCTGAAAAATGTTATTTGTGCCCAGCATGGTCCAGAGTAGTTTTCATGGATAGAATTCCTGCTGCTTTTGTGAACGAGTCCCTCGCTTTTGGATTTGAACAGCCCAGTTCTAGCGCATGTTGCAATAAAGTTCTTTTCCTGCTGTCCTTACACACAACTGTGCTTGCAGTGCCCAAATTATTTATCTGGGGGGACGACCCAAAGCGGGAGGGAGTTAAAGCTCTCAAACCTTGCTGTGTGTTTCTTTTAGCAGACAGTAAAAGGCTCTGGTGTGGCTCTGGTTGCTGGCTGTAGGTGAAGCTCAGGGAAGAGTTCCATTTTCACCCTCCCAGCTGCCACTTCAGGTCTCATTCCAGCCAGGACAGGCTGGAGGAAGCCCTGGATGTGTCAGTGAGTCATTTCCTGCCGCTGCTGGGCCCAGGCTGTGCCAGCCCTTTGATACCCGATCCTTTGGCCATGTGGAAGTTCTTGTCCCACTGATGGGGATTCCTTTTGGGGAGGAATTTCAGGCATTTCCTCATCCGAAGCATTCTTTCAAAGAGCTGAAATTTATAGTGCAGGGACCGGATTAAAGCCTTGGTGAAGTTTTAAAATAAGCTTCAAGAAGTTACTTGATAATATATTTATTAAGAGAACCCATTGCTAAACATCTGAGAGAATAAAACAATAAAGGATTTTCATACACTTTTAGACACTAAACACAGTTGTCATGACTCTTTAGGTTAAAAGAAAGCAAAGTGCTTGGATCATTGTCTTGATTCCATAGGACACTTCCAAGAACTAACTTTTAAAAATCAATTAGAAAGACATACATCACTAAATCCAAGGATGATGATATGTTTGAAAAATAAATATAGAAATATGAACAAGTCTACAATTAGAATATTGCCCTGTACATTCCGAGAAATGCAGAGCTCTTGCCTTCTTCACCTGCAAAGAGAGAGATCTCTAGACAACAGCAACATTGGAGCCTAACTTTCAGGAACAGCTGGGCAGCAGCAAAGCATGCTCACAGACAGGCTCGGAGCATCCCGAGCCCGGGGAGCTCAGGGAAAGCATGATTGAAGTACCAACGATTTACAAAGAGTCTTGATAAAGTTCAAACAAGCCAGGGGCCAACCCCTCTGCCCCAGTGATATTTTCATTAAGAAAGAATATCCATAATCACCTAAAATCAGCAAGCACTGGAACTTACACAGCTTACATTTGGTCAGTGAACGACGGAACCCGGTACGATACCAATTAGTTTAGGACGAGATTTAAAACCGTTTTGGCACATGCTATCAAGACATTCTTCCTTAAGAGGTGAAATACATGTTTGAACAGGTACAAGCTGAGGAAGGAGGACCAGGAGAGCATCGTTGTCACCAGAGGTACAGTCCAGGAGCTGCCCCCGGGCTCAGACGCCGGCGGCGTGCGTGGGGGTGCTGGGCTGGTTAAGGCCGATGGTGGAGCAGAGCCACCCCGCAAAATCCACCTCCTCTGCCTCGGATCTCTTGATGAAAGCATGGATCTGGGCACAGGAGAACAGGGTCAGTGTGCCAGCCCCCAGGAGCAGCCAGAACCATAAATCCTCTTGGAGCTGTAAAACTTTCCAAACCATGTGTGGAGAGTTTTCCACAGAACTGCAGAACAGGCACTGGGGTCCCTCCCCAGAGGGATCCTGCCATAGCACCTGCTGCAGGGCACTGGCACCACACAAATGGGAAGGATGTGACTCAGCCACTCAAGGTGATACTCTGGAAGAAGTCTGCCTGGGCACTGAAAGGCTTTTTGTAATAAAAAGTCTCCCTGCATTTTGTACCATTACTGTGTGGCAGGGTCAGGGCAGGGAAAACCTGATTTTCTGCAGTACAACCCAAGTCCTGGCATTACACTTCAAACCATAAAAGGCTGCACTGAGACTGATATGGTTATTTCACACAGGGAAAAAACGCAGAATTTGTGTGGAGTTCTACAGACTTTGCAAGACAAAGCTGATAAAAAAGTGACAAATTTTGTGTTTCGGAACATATGATTAAAAATGTATTTAATTAGTCCATATGGTATGTGGAGATTTGTTCTTTTGTCCTCCTAAAAGTATCCATCAATACTTTATTATTAACTAATAAACTCAAGAGAGAATTCTTTTGTTAATTTAAGTCACCCATTGTGATTATCAAATGGCAGACTCTACAGCCCACCAGACTTTTGATCTCCTTGACAGTCCCTGTTGTAGGAGGGTGTGAAACCTGCAGCCCCTTGCTCTCTAGCTCAGAAAAGCTGTTCCTCCTCAAGCTGAGCTGCTCAAGGGCCACCAGCCACCCTCGAGGCCACGTGCTCTGATCTGCCAACCTGCCTGGGAAAGGCATCCATCAAATCAAAAACCTTCACTTACCATCAGCTGCTTCAGGTCGGCTCTCTCAGCAGGATTTTTAATTAAACTAGGAAAACACAAAGGGGTGCACAAGTTACACTCTATTATCTTCTAAAATAAGGCTTGAGTTGTGTCCTGTTGGTTGTGTTGCTCTGATGACACCATTCAATAAAAGCATCAGTGTCTCTCAGACAGAGATGGGAGCCTGCAATTCCCTTCTGTGGGTTCCACAGCTCCAGGTAAGAAATCCTGAGTTGTCTGAGACTGATGAGTGTCTAAACCGAGCTGGGGAGATAAATCCCATTTCATCTAAAACAACACAAACCACTTTATCCCTCACGTTTCTTTGCCCCAAATGTCTCCAAGCTCAGTATCAAGTAGGACTATTGCATGACTGTCCTTCCTTTTGGAAGCTGTAAACACAGATATTTGATAAATAAGCAAACTTTTGAACTGCCGTGAGCTGCCTCCCTTAGCACTGGTTCAGTGCTGGCATCACTGAGGGAAAGTGAAGAGATGGGGCAGTGCCTGCTGGGATGAAGGTGTTGGTTCATGGGCAAGGAAGAATTGCCAGGTTCTTGCCAAGGAAGATTCCAGATTGTGCATCCCACTGCAGGATGATGTTCCTGAGCCTTGCAGAAGCTGTGTGTGCTGTGCCTCACTGCCCAGGCTGGGAAAGGGCTGCTCTGAGCTGCACACAGCACAAACTCAGTGCTGAGGAGGGGAATCTCCCCGAGCCTTAGGGTTCCTCTGGATGCAGCCTGTGAGATGAACTTCAGGCAATTAACACCCAAAGAGGATTATGCTGATTGCAATCCTTACACTTGCCCTGGCCAGGAGCAGGGACTCTGACTGCCAAATGCCTGATAGACAAAGCAGGGCTGAGCCCAGCCAGTGTCCCTTGGCCACTCAGCCACAGAGAAAACACAGAGAAAATACTCACCATTTGTTAACAAAATCTTGAAATTCAGAACCAAAGACACCATTGGGTAATTTTGGAGGTGGCTGTAAATAAATAAATAAATTTTTTAAATCAGCAATCATTCAGCATAACTAATACATGATGATGCACCACCTACCCAGGGACCTACCAGTCACCTGTCCCACATCTGAGCAAAGCTGTAAAACCCTGGCTGATGTGGGTTATTACTCCCAGCTGCAGGACCTCAGATGTTTCAGTAATAAATCAGACTTTCTCTGGCATGGGGTGGGTTTTGGTTGGTTGGTTATTCTGTTTTTCCACACACACACCTGAATGGGGCGAGCACAGCCTCAGCTCTCATTAAAGAAGGCTCAGAGCACTAATTAGCACCCTGTCATTCTCCACACAGCTGAGGGAAGATGCCCTGCACATCATTAGTTCCATAATCCTTTTGATGTAAATTTTCTGTCCCTGGGAATGAGTTTGTTCAGGCTCTGAATGCAGAAAGAATTCTGACAAATAAAGAAGGGGGACTGCATAAACCTGCACGTTACTGCCTCATCCTCCAGGGTTTGGCTCCAGGATCAGGGTAAGTTTCCATCCTTGCACTGAGTTACTTTTATGCACAGAGCAGAGACAAGACCTGCACTCCTCCCTCACTGGTGCACAGCCTGTGTTGGAGGGAGCAGCTCCTGCTGAAGAAGTTTGTGCTCAAGCAGAAGTTGGACAAGATAATCTCACCCAACTGAAGCACTGCAGCTTTTCAGCCCAAACTGACGCCCTCAGGGATGCTGCAGGAGCAGGACCACAGCAGCTGAAGTAATTCAATGCTAACTCTATTCCCAGAGTTAGTGCTGGCAGATTGGGGTGTTATATAATATGCAAAATAGATTTGTAATCTGAGAGAATTCTGCAAGCAGATGAGTTACAGAAGCAATTTATCAATTTATCAGTGGCACAGGCAATGCAGGGACCCAGACACCAACTGTGCCTTTTAAATGTGTGAGGGGGACAGTTTCCAATAATTCATCCAGCTGCTACAAATGACAGCTAAAATGAGCATGGGGTTTCTTGGGTTTTTTTATTATGAAGAACACAAGCAGTGGAGTCACACAAATTTCAGTGGTACTTGTAAAAATACTGGAAACAACCCATTCTAAAATACAAATCTCTAACCAGCCCTGGAGCTTAGCTATTTGAAAGATAATTGTGACTAAGTCATAAGGCTAAACCAGACTAAACAGCACCAACCCCCCAGTCCCCCAAATTCCAGGATGCTTTAAAAGTTTACAGTTGTGAAGTGCAGATGTTTAAGTTTATAAATTACCTCATTGACAATGTAATCCAGAAGTTCAAAGATTGCCATGGGGGGTCTGCTGTCTGATCCATAGGCTGGGAAGAAATGGAGAGGTGGGATCAGTGTCACTCTCCCTCCATGGCTGTGGGGGTGCTTTAGGGGGCCCAACTCTGGCACCCAGCAGATTTACAGGGAAAAGGTACAGCAGCAACTGGGAAATGCTTTCATGCAAGGAGACATTTCCAGGTCTGATCCAAAGCATTCACTTCACTGGGAATCATCTTGCTGCCCTTGGATCAGCGTCTTGGAGAGAACCAGAGTAACAGACTGGGATCTCAATATGGGGCAGTTCACAAGAACCACCAACAAAAGGGTCTCTGGTGCTCTGCTCTCACAGGGCTCCTCTCAGAGAGGCTGAGCCTGGTGCCCAGTACAACCCTGATTTTTTAGAAGTTTAAAGCCCCACTGTGCAGACCAGGATCAGGTGAAGATTTGAAGCTGGCAGGGAAAGGTATTGGAAATCAGTTTGAGAGTAACTCACAGCTCATGGGTCTGCCAGGTGCTCTTTGCCTGGGTGAGGTCTCTGTGACTGGAGAATCTCCTTCCACAGGGCAGCCAAACATCAGTTCCAGCTCCTTGGAGTCAGGAGGGGGAATGGGGTACCTGCCAATGGCCATCTCCACCAGGGACAGCCCCATGCTCCAGATATCCGACTGCACCGAGTAGTGAGTGCCCTGCAGCCTCTCAGGCTGCAAAACACAGGGGAGGAGAGGCAGGTTTGTAACAAGAAATTACAAAAAAAGAAATAATATTCTTCAATAATCTGGATAAACTAAAGGACTAAAGCCCAACTTATTAGTACAGCATGCTCAAACGAGTGGCTTCATTGGTATTTTCCTGGAAATCTGTCCTCTGTATTTCCTGAAGTTCCCCAAACAACTGTGAGACTCTTCAGAAATTATCCTCTTATGTGCTGTTTTATTTCTTTAGCAGATATCTAATGGAAGTATTACACAAGGCTCTGCAGGCAAGATCAGACTCAGCCAAAAATCTGTTTTGTATTGTCTTCAGGAGATTCACACACTGTAAAGATATTTAAGTAAGGGATTTTTTTGGTCAGTTGAATCATGATCAGAAGTGTATCTGGCTATTCCAGTGCTTCACAGATCCTCAGTTCTGAGCAGTGTATCCACCTCCTGCTTCTGCCAAAACCAGCAGATGAGTGCTGCACCAACTCCTTTTCCTTAATTCTTGCACTTGCTTTGTCAGTCTATGTTCAGTGCTGAATATGGTTCCAGAAATTATTAATACATTGATCTACTTCACCCTTAAATCCATTTTTACTCAGAGTTCTCAAAGAAAACGTTCACTTGTGTGTCCGCTTTTAAAAATCAAGCTCGTATTTTACCAAAATGGTGCAGATTCTTCTCTGATTACATGCACATCTTGAAGAAATACATATGTAATTTGAAACTCCCTCTCAGAGAATGTGAGAATGCAAGAAAGCTTTTTCCTTCTGCCATAAGGGGGTGATAGCTTTGTTTAATTAGTTTTGTAGCATTTACTGAGATTGTATTTGAGTTTTCTCCAGTGTCCCACCTCAGTCAGTTCCAAAGCCATCTGGACAAACCACACAACTGCTGGACAGCAATAGAAATGTCCAAATCCCACAATTTTAATAAAATATAAGGGCAAAGGAAGGTGGGGTGGATGAGAAGGAGCAGGAAACAGAGAGAGCACTTGCTATAAAAATATAATTAAAATGTAGAAATCTGTTCAAGTTAAACTCTGTTGTTTTTACACACCTCCATGTGGTAAAAAGGGATGTTTGTATGTAATAATGTTCACTACCAAGACAAAAGCCCCCTCGTGGCTTGGTCTGTGATGCCAGAGAGCAAAGCCAACCCTAAGTCTGTAAAAACAACAAATTGAAGAAAGCTGAAGGCAGACAGCACTTGGCTCCATCCCTTCTGGAAGAGCCAGGGAAAGGCAGCAGCAAGGATGAGCCGGGGCTGTGGATTTGCTTTTGCTCATTAGCAACAGCCCCCAGATGTGAGAGCTTCAAGCCCAGGCTGATTTCAGGTGTGTCACAAATGGCACAAGGACAGTGCAAGTCTCCTGCTGAACAGAGGCAGCATGAAAGCTTTTTTCTCTTTAAGTCTAAGCCCACGGTTTTAATCCTACAGCCAGAGCTGGGAACAAGTGCAGCAGTTAATTGTGTGCTGAACAAGGTGTGTGAGAATAAAAGAGCTGTTATTTCCATTAGCTGGGGCTTGCACATCACACAGAGAGCTCATCTGGAAAGAAGCTCCAAGGTGTTCCTCATCCCCAGGAGCACAGAACACCCTGGAAACAGCCCCAGATTAATTCCTTGCCCACTCCCAGGATTCCTCCTGTTGCTGCAGCCACGCTGGGATGTGGGAGCAATCCCACAGGAGCTGGTGAGGCAGCACTTTGCCTACAGAGCGACCCCAGCAAATGCTGGAGTGGGAAGAGAACCACACTTCCCAAGGAAAACAAACCATAAACACTGGGCTTTTCTGGGAGACACAGTCTGCAGCCCCCAAAGGCAAGAACTGACTGGGTTCTGCAGTGTAGACACAGCCAAAGCTCCTCTGGAATGTTATAAATATTCCAACTTTTTGGCTTTTCCTGCAACAGTTCTTTCCCCCCCACACACTCTGATAAGACATCAGAGTATTCCTGGAATGCTGGAAGAGCTGAACAGCAACAGTTGGTTCTTGTTTGATCACCAGAACTGGGACAACTCAACCCTAACAAAGCCAGAGCTGTAAAATCTGCACTTAAATCTGTACTTACAGACATGTAGGAGCGTGTGCCAACAAAGGAGTTTGCCATAGAATCTATCAGCTGCCCACTGACACCAAAGTCACAAAGCTTGATTTCACCTCTAGAGTTTACCAAAATGTTGGATGGTTTCACATCTGGAAAAAAAAAAATAACCAAAATAGATAATTTAGGAGATAAAACAGGAAATCTGACAATGCAAGGTGAGAATTCTCACATGCTTCCCTTCTGTGACACTGTTCTGGCCCTTCTCTGGAATAATCAGAGATTTGGGTCCCTCCCAGATCCATCTCACAGATTCTGTTTAACTACAGATAAATAAAAAGAAATATTCAAAATCACACATGTAAAAAAGATTGTCAGCTTTTTGATTTCACCCTATTAAATATTAGGTTTGGGCATCCACATCCTCCTTGCAGATAAATGCTCTCCTTTGAGATAAATAAGTGTGCAACAGCATAACTCCTCCTGAATGATGATACTTTGCCTAGAAATGATCAATAAGGAGGCCCTACATATTTATTTTACAAAGGTCAATGAATTACAGCAGCCATGCTCTCATTCCTTCATAGCTACATAGGCAGAAATCATCCTGTGGCCAAACACTCCTTGGAGTGGGTTCCTGCTTTCTGGGTTTGGGTGTATTGGGGTTTTTGGGGTGGTGGTCTTGGGCTTGTTTGTTAGTTTAGATTTGGGGTTTTTTTTTTTTTTGTTTTTTGTTTTTAAGGCTTTGAAAAAATAATTTTCCTATTATTGAAAATGTATATTTTAAATAATTTGAGGTTGTTTTTTTCCAGTGACAGAGCCCCCTCATGATTTTGAATTCATCACTTTTCCTAAATGGAAATTTAATAAGGGTCACTGGTAGCTTAGCAACTAATAACAGCTCTTTGTGAACACAAAGGTACAGGGAACAAGTGTTCAGTGTTTCTTTTATAGCTGTAAGGAGGTTTTTCACTGTATCTCACTGCTTAGCTGGTCATTACCAACATATTATCAAAATAAGCAACCAACAGCCCACATTGGCACAGTAATGCTGCAGAAAAAAGGGAATTGGAAAATTGTTTTGAAGAGAATTATAATTTCACTTTAGAGCAGACTCAGAAGTCTGTAGGCTGTCACATTTTCATTTGTTTTTCACTTTTAAGCACAGATCTGTCCCAGGAGCTGCCCTTTGCTTGGGATGTCCTGTGAAGAGGGCACTGATGTGACAAAAATCACCATGCAGGAGGTTTATACCTCACTGAGCAAAATCCATAGGAAGGGGACAATAAAACAATTTCAGCTGTTTTCCCCCAGCTCCCTTTTGAGCAGTAACACAAAGTTTGGATAATTATCTACTTTGGGAAATTGTGGCTCTATGTTTTTGTCCCTGACATCCCTTTCCAGACAACTGAAACTCTCCAGGTACAGTTTCCTGGTCTGATTTGGGTATGGAAAATCCAGGCAGGTATTTTGTAGTGTGCTGCTTTCAATTCCCCACCCCTGGGAAAGGTTCTGGCCAGCTGGGCACACAGCTGGACCTTCTGCAAGCTTTGCCTCCTCTGGGCAAGCCTTGCCTGCTGAGACCTCACCACAGGGATGGGAAGAATCCAGGCTGGGAGCCTGACCTGGCAGTTTAAAACTCCAGCAGGAGCTGAAAAACAACCAAAGCCAAAGCCCAAGCAGCTGGAGCAGGGAAGCAGCGAGCAGAGATTAGAGATTCCCAACTGCACAGGAATCTGCACCCAAAGCTCTGTGCAAAAGCAAGGTTGGAAAAAACAGTGTTTTCAAAACACCCTGGAAGCACAGCAGAGCATGAACAAACCCCAGGTACCCAGATTTGTGCACAGCTACAAATTCAACTCAGAACAAAGATGTAAATCCTCACTTTCATCTCCAGAGTTCATTGATACTTCATAATTAAATGGCAAAGAAAAAAATCATTACCATTCCACTGTCAGTGCCCCAAACCAAATTCTGTTTGTGAGCATCTTTAAGTTTCAGAATCCCCCTGGTCTCTCTTTTCCCCTGAGTGGTTTTGCAGGTGGCAGAGCCACACTGCAGCTCTCAGACCAGCACAGCAACCCCATCTCCTCACTGGATTTCTGCACAAAGCTTCTCCTCCCTGGAGTATTTTCATTTTCCACACAAGGCATCCCATGTGATCAGTGTGATGTTTGGAAGGCTGCCTCTCCACCCCTCTAAATGTAGCACCTATTCTATTTTCACTCCAGAGCCTCTGAGCACTCGAGCAGTTTCTCTGGAAACCAGAGATTTGTATTGCCAGAGGAACAGGAATGCCAAAGCATCCTGCAAAATGTATGCTGGAACTTGCAAGGAGCAGACAAAAGGAGCCTAAAATGTGTTATGTAAGCATTTCAGTTTTAAAGAAAGTGCAAGATATTTTATATACCATCCCAGACAAGCCAGGAAGAGAATTCTAGAGAAGTCCTTTGCCAGGGGGATGGATTTATGACACTGCAAAGGGAGCTGGTAACACAGAGAAGTTTCCAGAATGCCTGATAATCTTTGGAAGAGGTTCCTTTCTCTGCTCTGTCCCTCAAGTTCCTTCTGAAGGGTGGCCCTGGAAGTTGCCATAACACCTTCAGCCCAGAATTCACTCTGTACCAGCTACTGAGCAGACATGTGAGGACACAGACCAGAGATGTGCCCTGCAGCACATTACTGGGATCCTCCAATCAATTCCCATTTCCCAAGGCAGGATCTCACGAGAATCCTCTGGCACTGCAACCCTGGACCAGAGCAGTGACACTTTCCTGCTGGGTGGTACCTGCTGCCTCCAGCTGGGGTTCAAAACTTTACAAGGCAGCTTCTCTGCAAGGAGAGACTTTCCAGAGAGGATTAAACTCCTACAGCACCACAGATACCTTTATTTAACAGAAGAGAAGATATTATTAAAATAGCCAGCATAATCAAGCTCCTCACCCCTTCCTTTCCCGTGCCTGCCTTGGATCCCACCACTTTAACTTCCAGAGGTTTTGTGATTTCATTCCTGTCTGTTCAGAGAGGAGCAGAACACAAAGCCCAGCGCTCCACATGAGCAAACCCTCTATAAAAGAACTGTATTTTCCTCTATAAAAGGATTGTATTTTCCATTCCTGCTCTAACAAGCCCCAAAAACTTCTTCCTTGAGCTGTCTGGAATGACAAGTGAACAGTTTTCCCCAGTCCAGGACACAGCTGTGCAAGGAAGCACTTTAGGTTAAATATTCCAAACTTGCTGATATTGCCACACAAGTAATAGAACACAGCAGTGGAAGAAATTCCTTCCTTCAAATGAGTTCACACAAGCCTGTAGATTTAAGAACAGATTTTTTTGGCCCTTTGTTGCTATGTTCTCATGTTTAACAGGGATGTCTCTCCATTTTTAAGTCACCCACTCTCCCCAGAGCACAACTCCAATAAATCCTGCTGAAAACAAGCCCACCAAGTGCACACATTTTCCCCAGGGATGGACAGTGAGAACAAGCAGCCCATGTGAGATGCTGTTCTCACCTTGTCAGTGCAGCAGAGAAAGCAAAGCACAGAAATCTGCAATTATTAGAGCTGTGTATAAAATAATGCTGACACAGTTACAGGAAAAGTGCTTTTACCAGCACTGTTTATTTCAGCTGGGATCCAAGGAAGAGGCAGTTTGGAAAAACTGCCAGAAGCAGCTTCACCTGCACTCCAACATTCATAAGGGCTGTCCAAAAAATGCACAGAGTCTGTGGCACAGACAGACCCATGGAGAGCATCGAGGACAGAAGCTGCAAGTTTGGCTCTGGCTGTCCAGAGATGGGAAAACCACTGACTGTTCTGACTGATTCTCCTTTTAGCTGCCAGAACCAGCCATGGTCAACTCCAAAAATGTCATTTTGGCTCCCTCTTTATCAGACATCACAGATGTGATGTGATCATAGAGCAGCTTCTGCAAGAAGTGCACAGGGTCACAAACTCCTGCTGCTGTCAGAGCACACAGGATGGAAACTGAGCTGAAAAATAAAATAAAAACCACAGTGTGGACATGGAATTTTACACTGCAGGGCACACTCAACCCAGTAAAACTGGAAACAATGGGGAAGAGGAATTTTTGTTGTAGAAGAGGGATTTGTTGGTCCATGAACCTGCAGAGTAATCTCTGGCGTAGCGAATACCATGAGGTTAAGCTGCACTCAAACGAGATCAGGACGGCTTCATTTTGGATTTATCAGATTTACAGATTGTAAAACTGAAAATAAATAAATAAAAACTGCTGTCTCAGCTGAGCAAGATCAACCTAAAAAAAAACCCAAAAACCTCAAGCAACCAACATAGTAACAGCCCACTGCTGTGGCTGACTTGAGAACAAGAAGAAGCAGCAGTAACTGTTCCAGGATGCCCTAAAATAAGGTGATCTCTTTCCCTGGAGTCCTTATGCTCTGAACTGAGACAAATGACTTTGAAACTGTCACCAGAAATGTTTAGAGTCTCCCTCCAACCTCTTTGCTCCACAAGAGAGCTATATTTGTTTTAAAAAAACCCCACAAGCCAGGAATGTGTGATAAACACAACTTTCATGTGTAAGGTGATCCTACAACAGCTTGTGCAAGCTGGGACTGCTGATTTCTCTTTTTGGTCTGGGCAATAAATGTAAATTTAGACATGTATTAATGTCTGCTGCAGATATTTTATAATCTGAATCTTCTCCTGTGCTCCAGCAGCTGCTGTGGGTCGCACAAAGGGCAACACCACTGCTCCAGCTTCACCTTCACATCACAGCCACAGCAGCAATAATGGATTTATTACTGTTCCAAGGGTCATTCTTCTTTAATGGAACATGCAACAGATTAATGGAGGAGCTGGATTTTAAAAAAGGCAAGTAAAATCAGAAAATAATCCAATATATTTATTCTAAAGTAACTAAAGACCCAGGAGAAGCCACACTCCCATTTTAGATGTTTTTTAAATTGTTTTAACCCAAAAAAGGATGCAGTTCTGCACGACAGCTCTCAATAAACAGCATGTGAATGTAAGACAGATGGGAAAAAAGGAGAGCTTCTTTTAAAAACTTTAATGTCAATGACTACTGAACAGTCAAACGAAATTTAGGTCAGAGGTTTTAATTGCAATCAGTCTCAAACACAGACAAGTTTTGTGTGCACATAAAATGAAAGAACAGCAGCTCAGGCATAGATTATAAACCCAGATAAGCAGCAGGAAGACAGAAGCTGAAGACACCTGATAGTCATACTAAGAGATTTGGATTTATAACAAAAAGTTTTCCTTACACAAGAAAATCCCTTTGAACCAAAGTCATGTGAAACCACAAAGAACCGAGCACAGAAAAAAAGAGGTATTTTAATGTGCATAAAAATTATACTCAAAGAAAGTTACAACACAAACTTTTATCTCACCTCTGTGCATTATTTTATGCTTTTCTCTCAGATATGTGAGTCCTTTTATTACCTAGACAAAAATGAAAAAGAAATTAGTTTAGGAAGCAGAAGAGAGAGTTGAATGCTTTGTCTGTACAAGAATTCCAAACGCATGCAGCTCAACAGAAATCCCAAAATGTAATCACTGCCAATCAACACTGAGTTTTAATGGGTACCTCCAGCTCAGACTAGAAAAGAGAAAAACAAATCCAATCCCTTCCTGGCAGTTCTGCACACAGAGAGGAAAAGGCAATACTGAAAATTAAGGAAGTGTTAATTCAGCTCTTCTCCAGAAGCATCAACTGATCCAAGAGCGGCGAGTCCAAGCACACACAGCAGAATGTGTTACTCATCCCAGTGCCCACAGTTACCACGTACAAAGATGCTTCAGAAAAGAAACTGAAAAATGAAAAAACACACTGAAAAATTGGGGAATATTCCCTTTTCCCTCATCCCTGGATTGCCCAGCCGAGCCCCAGATGTGCCATTCCCACTCACCGCAATGCTAACTTTGCCCAGGATCTGCTCTGGAATTCTCCCAGCTTTTTTCAGCACTTGATCCAAGGAGCCACCATCCTAATAAGAAATATTTGAAAAGTCAACCTTGAATCAAGTTGCTCTAAAATATTTTAAGCAGTGCTGTAAATTGAAGCCTGAATTTGTTAAAGAAAAAAAAAAAAAAAAAAGAAAAAAATTGCTCTTCACGTTTGCTTTAACATTGTTGTGGTGCAAATCTGAAACAAATAAATCACTTCTCAGGAGGAATCAGTCGGGTTTGTGTTTATTTTAAACAAACATTTGGCCACTTACAACATCCACTCAAATAAACACTGCACACAATGCTCTTCCAGAGCAGCATTTCCAAGGTTTGGATCTCTTTAAGGAAGCGCTGTCCACAAACAGTGACAAGCAAGCAGGAATGATTTCACAGGTTTCTGTCATTTTCAGTTCAATGCATTTTTTTTCTTGTCACAGCCATCCATAATAATCCTCCTCCCCAAAAGACAGAAAGAAAATATTTTATTGATCCTGATTATGGGGCTGAAAACTCATCATAAGGGAAGAGACAGAGTTTTCTGATTGAAAATCCCAGATTGATGGGGTTGGGAGGGACCTCTAAGGCTGGGGCAGGGACACCTCTCCCTATCCCAGGCTGCTCCAAGCCCCATCCAGCCTGGCCTTGGGCACTTCCAGGGATGCAGGAGCATCCACAGCTGCTCTGGGCAGCCCAGGATCAGGAGAGAATCCAGAGCCCCATCCCACTCCTCTCCCTGCACAGGAGGAGTTGCCTCTGTCAGTCCTGCAGGTCCAGGGTGACTCTCCCAAGGATGGAAGGTTGGTTTGGCACAGAAGGAACCAAAACTGGGAGAAAATGTTTTGAAGGTTCCCTGGTAAGCCATGGCCTTGTTTATTAGATTAAATAAACTGCCTGCATGCACACACACCCCCAGCAAAGGCAAATATATCCCACTGTTGCTAAGAGCTTTTCAAAAGGAAAACTGGGAAAAATGCTGTTTATTTTTAGCAACTGATTCAACAATAGACTTGTGCATAAAGTCTGGATTCTCTGGACCAGAGAATATACAACCAAAGATATTGAAAAGTTATTTTTCAAATTTAAAACCATATCCTGTTGTCTGGATCAGCACTGGATAACTCCCAAGACTCCATTACAACTGGAGTAATTAATTGCCTCCTGCCTTAACCTCCCCTTTGGAACTTTTCATCAACATTTACACTTGGTGAAAGCAAAAAAACCTGGAACACAAAGGTTTATTATTTGAGGACTAAAATCTACAACTCTTATGAGAAGGGAACTATATAAATACTTATCACTTATCTGATCATGTATTTTTGTTAAAAACACACCCACATACTCCACACTTGATTAAAAATACACCAGCAGAAAAAAAAAATCTCTCTAGAAATCTCCTGTTAAAGTAGTCTGGATTTCTGGACAGCTGTCTCTGCTGAGACACTGGCATATTAACCATAATTTTGTACAGAAAAAACCCTGTTTTTCCCTTTCCCTGAGGACCAGCTCTGATCCTAGACAAGGCTGAACACAATTCAGCTGCCTCGTGTTGGCTGCAGCCTTCAGTGTCTTGCAGGAGCTGCCTCCAGTCCTTTTGCCTGTTAAATACCTGCTGCTAAGCAAAGTTAGGCACTGATCTTGAATTTAGGTACCTAAAAATATCAAACACTCAAGTTTCATTCCTGTTCCACCT
Organism: Cyanistes caeruleus; assembly: GCF_971803275.1. NCBI lineage: Eukaryota > Metazoa > Chordata > Aves > Passeriformes > Paridae > Cyanistes > Cyanistes caeruleus. The sequence goes on from NC_141713.1 coordinate 1,918,886, forward strand.
CCAACTTTTTGTTCATAATCCTGCTTAGGTTTTGTAACACACTGCTAAAAATAAGATTTCTGAGTGGTAACCATTTAAAAAAAAAAAAATACCACAATGGAGATTTTCATCCAATCTTTTATCCAAAAGGAGACCAAAAGCTTCTACCAATGATCTGCATTAAGCTTAATGCTAAATTAGGACTATAATTTAAATAATCCACCTCTCTTTTGATTTCATAACTTATTGATCAGTTATTCTACGTGTCAAAACGTTGGCTTGGACCAGACTGAGCCACCAGATTTCACCCTGCCTTCTCTTAAATTGAAAATGTTTGCTGTCAGATATAATATTCCCTGTCAGATATATTATCCCCTGCTTAGGAACCTACAAACCCTGACTGCTGCTGGTGATTTTCCCATTGACAAATTAATTGAGACTCTTTAGGCCTTTTATTTCTCCACATGATCTCTTGGATCACCATCTCCCCTCTGGAATGCACAGGCTCCTTCAGCAACCACAGCTGTGCACACCTGTGATATTTAACATATTCTCAAACAATGCCCAGACAGTGGTGTTTTTTAACACCTACTTTCCTATTTTTCGCTCTTGCTTTCAATTTTGAGAGCTCAACTTTCAAATTCCCAGCAGGAATTTGTGTTTTGGGGGGGTGCACACCTTCCCCTCGGCTCTCACATGCCTGAAACCCGGATCGTGAGCGCTCGTTCCTAAGCAACCATCGATTCCTTCTAAAAATTCTGAGGGACCAGAGAAGCATTAAAACAATCACATGCACTTTCCAGAAAAAATACAGCTTCTCTCCAAAGAAACTGTTCTTTTCAGGGGAAAAAATAAAGAGGTCTTCAGCTGTATTGTGTTTTGTGTTGTTAAAAATCTCCACCAAGCGAGGCAACAAATTTGACTGTCCTTTAATTACAGAAAATTTACTTTTCATGGTTTGAGTCCATATGGCTGGAGAAAGGCAAACAGATGTCGAGAAGAATGTGTACTTTGTATTAAAATGAAACACTGTTAAAAATATTTTTTTTGGCATTAAAAAAGTTGTGTAAGATTCCTCTGGGCTTGTTCACTACTCTTCACGTTTGCATTTTCCCTAAAATATGAAAAAGGGACAAAATATGGATTCACATAAATAAGAAAAAATAGAGCCTGCAGTATCAGAGTGATCTGGTCCATTCTACAGAAAGAACAATGCTGAACCCCAATCAGAACAAGTGTTTAAGTAGCAAGACTGGGTAAATATTTTGAAATACAACAAAAGGATAAAAGAGAAGCAATTGGGAAGCTACATTTGTGCAAGGCAGACACTGGAGAAGGGGATAAAACATCTCCTACCAATCCCAACCTCAGATTTGCAGAGCAAATCCAAACCTTCAGCTGAGCAGAGAACTTTGGTGACTGCAGTGATGGTGGCACTGAGGGTTTACAGGAAAGCTCAGTGAACAAGTCCCAGTAAATCAATTTTCTGAGCACTCACCATGTGCTCCATGCAGATGGAGATCTCCCCATCAGTGATTAACCCATTCCTGGGCACTCACCATGTGCTCCATGCAGATGGAGATCTCCCCATCACTGTAGAAGGCTCCATAGAAGCCCACGATGTAGGGGGAGTTGCACTCGTGCAGCACCTGCAGCTCCCGGATGATCTGGTTGCGGATGGCTGGCTTGATCTCCAGGTGGATTAACTGCAAAAAGAAGACCACTAAATAAAAGAAAATCTACTCTTCAGGGTTGATTTGTGCCATTCAGAGAGGCTTTCAATACCTGGCAGGCCCTGAGCGTGTTCTGCTCTTGGAGCTGACTCTGCTTTGAGCATCTCATGACCTCCAGAGGCCCTTCCAACCCAAATTATTCTACAATTTAACTGTAAAATACCCCATCCTTGTTCTCCTAGTGGCCAAGGGAAAATACCACAACACAGCACCCATGAAAAGGCAGGAATTCCATCCTCTTTTCACAAAATACTTCTCCAGCAGAAATGTTTAGCTCCAGCACATTTCCTTAGGGAAATGTGTCATAGATGCACTGACTCAGAGGCAGCTGCTGAAAAATATCTGTCCAGGTGTTTGTAGGGCATTAGTGGAAGGAATGAGCTGAACCTCCAATTAAAAGCTCCCCAGTACTTTTTCCCTCCCAAGACTGTTCATCCCATACAACACAAGTGTGTTCTTTATGTGAAAGGAAAGATTCTGGAAAGAGAATGATGGAAATGAAATTTTGGTTAATAAATGGATGAAAAATCGCAATTCAGCAAACAGTTGCATCAAATATTAATGAATTGGGGCAAAATCTCCTGTTAAACCCACAGCAGGTGAAAAAACAAAAATCAATTAAATTGATTTAGTTCAAGAAAACCTCAGTGACTTGTGCATTTTGTAATTCTCACATCCCCAGAATTGGGCATTTTCCTTTGCTTCTCCCTAGACTGCCAGTGTCCTCAGTATAGTTTATTCTTAGCAAATTTTCCTTTAGTTTTGCTGGAGATGATGCTGTCCCCTTCTTAAAAAGAAATACCTGAAGTCTCCAACTTTTCAATCAAAAAAAAAAAAAAAAAAGGGAAGTTCCCAGTGTAGTAAAACAATGGGTCCCAGGATGAGTGTTCTGTTCCCAGGGATTGTGAGAGGAAGTGAAACCTTCTCATGTAAACTAAATGAGAATAAAACCACCCAGCTATTTCAGCCAAAAGAAAAAAAAAAAAATCATCTCAGTTCTCTTGCAAACTAGGTCACAACTGCTCCAGGTTGTAAAGCATGAAAAATACTTTCAGAGACGGAAAAATCCCTTCCTGCACAGAAACTGCATCCCAGGATGGAACTACAGAACAGGAGATGTCTCTGAACTCCAGTGCATTCCCCTATTCCCAGTTTTGTGAGCTCTTTCCCTCTCCAGTCTCATACAGAGGCCCTTTTCTTAAGACAGGTGATACCTTTTCCATTCCTCTAAACTTATTGCCCAGAATACAGAATATTGCCACTTTTGTCTGATTTTATAAATTCCAGTAATTTTTTAGGCCTCCTTCTTTTTTAGGTCTGCTTCTGAGTGAGAGGGAAAAAGGAGGAACAAATGCCAATCCTTTCATTACTAACACATGTGACACTACTTCTGAAAAACTGGGAAGCTCACATAGGATGAGGAAGTGCAACCTTTCCTACTTTTGGAAACACATGCCCTTCTCTGAAAGTTGGCATTAAATAGTATTTTTTGTGTGTCAACAGCAATTATTTCTCTAAATAAAGTCACTGTATTTCAGAGACAACATCCTCTATAAACACCACCCCCAGGTTGTTCTTTCTGACTCTCACCTTTCTTGCCATTATGAGGCCAGAGGGTTTGTGAGACACTTTGAAGACCACACCACCATTCCCTGCTCCCAGCTCACTGATCTTCTCAAAGTCATCATCCTTCAGCTCCCCAACCTTCTGTTTCTGGGTGAGGAATGCTTCCAGGCGCTTTCGCTGCTGCTCATCCAGCTCCAGCTCCTCCAGCTTCTTCTGAAGAGCTTCCAGATTTGTCCTGCACAAGAAAGAAGCGCAGGATTGAGCGGTGCTGCGAGGGGAAGAGTGAGGGAACAGAGGTCAGAGTTAAAATCACTCCATTTCTGCACCTGCACATGTTATTTAGAAGGACCCAACCTGCACAGTCACCCCCTTGAGATGTTATTGCAACTCTGATTTAAATAAACTGTGTTTTATCCCAGATAAAACAATGACAAACACATGATACCCAGCTTCCCCCTCCTTGAGGTCCAAATCCAGGCATGTTGAGTTTCACCACCTCCAGGAGTGGCTTAATGACTCTGCATTTCTGGTCAGAGAGAGCTCCTGAATCACAGCACAGCACTCCACGCTATTTTTAGTTGTGTGTTTTCAAGGTTGTGTTGTAATTTCCTACAGAGTTTGCCTAAATGTTTTATTGACTGATTTTCACAGGACTGTATAACCAACAATTCATTCAGAGGTTTCTCATTTGGGTATCAGTAAAAAGTCATCAAGCCCAGCCAAACACAGGTTCAAAACACGGTCACTGAAAATGTGAGTGTCTTTGACCCAAAGGTTCTAAGCTTATTTTAATTTTGTTAAAGGATATGTCTGCTGAAAACTCCATTTTAACATCTTTAAGCAACACAAAACAGAAAAACAAAACTTTATACAGGAATTAAGTTTGGAACTACAGACACAAGTTCAGTTTTCCAGGGACATTTTAACAACTTCAGTTCCTATGGAAACTCTTCATTCCAATATGACAACTTAAAGGCTCCTTTAAAATTTCCTGCTTCCAACTGAAACAGTAAGTTGTTTCAAGAGTAAATATTTAACAGCAAATACCTGTTTTGCTTCACCAAATTTAATGCAATGTTCCCAGGGAATACAGTGTTGCTAGGATGAAGAATTTGAGGAAGAGAACCTATTTCTTCAGAAGTATGAAGACTGGAACTGCATTCCATTAAAAAAATATTAAATTTCACTAATAATCAAAACCATTTCTATTCATCACTTCATAAAATGTTCACTTTGAAAATATGTTGTACAAAGGGACACCCTCACACCCAGACAGAAGCTGCTCAGCTGAGAGGATGCACAGCTAGGATCACAACTGTCTCACCTTAAACATGAAGTATCTGCACCAAAGCAAAATTGTTTTTATGCTATCTTTTAAAGAGAAACATCATTTCTGTCCTCATAACATGTTTTATACCTGTGTAATCACAGCCCAATAATCCTGGAGTATCCCCACTGAAAAATCCCCCCTGTATATAAATGTGGCTTACAAGAATATCCAAGTTAATCTGTTTTACTGACTCTGTTTTAAAGATGAATCATTAAGAAAGAAACACATTTTTTTTGAAATTCAGAAATGCAAAACTGAATGATTAATCACTGGCTTATTTTTCTCCCCATCAAATGCACCCAGTGAAGCAAACAAATTCCAGGCTGCAGTCAAAGTGAGGTGTGTCTTTCCTAGAATATACCTGAAGCAGCTCTTCTTACACCATGATCACAAGAGAAAAGCTGAGGAAAAGTTAAGCACTCCTTATTTTCCTGCAATAAACTCCAGAGCAATGAATGCTGGACACAAACTCCATGTTTTACCCTGGAAAATTACTGTTGTGAAAAGACAGAGCTCAAGCCTTCATTATAATTTACAAGCTTTGAGAAGAAACTTGCTGTCATTTTATGGATTACTGAGTAAAGCAGGGCTGTCCATTTGGAATTAAAAAAAACAACACAAACCAGAGACACAGAAACAGGGTGCAACAAGGCTTTCCTTGCTGTGCTTTGAAGAAAACAACTATTCAGTTTTTCTCTCAGGCAGAAGGGGGTTTTTGGCTTTGGAGACAACACAGAGATGCTTGAGCACATGACTTGGAGCAGACAGACTGCTGGTGTGATGGAACAAACAACTGATGCTTTAGCAACAAGAAAATTTGCTAGGATAGCACTTATCATGTCTATTTAGTCTAATGTTTGTCTGGATAAAGCTTTTTTTTTTCTTTAATAAGTTGCCTGTTTCAATCTAAATAAACTTGGCATTGATTTAAAACAGGCGTTTCCTTGCTTGAAACTATGAATTATTGCTGAGGTCCCTGCTTGAATACAAGTCAAAAGACTCCAAAAGCTCTCTCAGATGAGGAAGTATTGGATCTCATGAGTTTCAGCACCTCAGGTTTCTCCACCAAGTGAAATCACCAGAATATTCTAAGCTTTAATGGTAAAACCTTCATTATTTGCAGTGTCGAGCAATGAAGTTCTCAGATTTTCAGGACCAATTGTCTAACAGTAAAGTGAATTAATCTGAAAGATATGAACCCAACAACTGCATTGTCAGAATCACTACTCAGAGTGTAACTAGCAACATCTCCAGTTAGTTACATGATAAGAATAGAACTATAATAACTGAATGTCAGGCATCAGGAAAGAATTGATTTTTTTCATTCTGGTCCTTTGCTTGAAGGACATTAATCAATTTAAAATGCAGACAGGTAAACAGAAGGTGTATTTGTGTTATCAGAATTGGTGTAATCTACTCAGGGTATTTCCAGGAGACAGGACTTTGGAAGTTTCAGTTTTTAACTCCAACCACTGTAAGAACACTCCCCTGGCTGGCAGCTGGGACTGTTACCTGGACCCTCCCAGGTGAAATCACCACAGCAAGTTGCAAAGCACAGAGAAACAGGTGGAAAAGTAAATCACTACACAGGAAGTTCCACAAATCAAATGAAACCAGCAGATACAGAACACAGAAGAAGGAATACTTTAGACAGTTCATCACCACGCACCACAAAAATGTTCAGGAACTTTGGCAGCTAAAACAGTAACATGCTACTGTGCAACTGTCTGCCTCCAGAAGGAGCACTGGTAGTTACTTAATCTTATATAAAACTTTTATTCAGAGACAAAGATTCCTATTAAAATTCATCACCATTACCTGCTGCAGTCTTGGAGTTGTGTTTTTCACTGTCAAGGCACCCTGGCTTTGCCAGGGATCCATCAAAGCAGGAAATCATCAAATCAGCTCAGGGCTCCACGGTGCCAAGCACTACTCTAAAGCAATAGGTTATCATTTAATTTATTGCTGGTGGTTTGAAAGCCAAGCACACACTAAACTGCACCAGGGATGGGATCCAGCTCTCACAGGGTGATCCTTGGGATGAAGCCACGGGGAGGTCAGTGCTGCTTCCCCCATTTGTTGAAGAAACAGAGGAATCCCACACAACACCACCAGTAAACACCTTCCTACTCAGCTGGCAGGAGGATAAATACCCTGCAGAGCCAGCAGAAAACACCTCTGCACTCAGTGCAGTGCCTTCACAATTATTGCAAGATCTCTCTCTCTCTTCCTGACTAAATGGAAAGTTGAAAGGAAAACACACTCAGGGCATGTTTTTGGGAAAGCTGGTTGTTTCTCTCTGTCTTCCAAGGGCAGCATGAGGTACCAGGTGCCCTAGAGGAGGAATTCTCTCCACCCACATTTGATCAGGGAGGATCTTTCCTATTAACTCACATTATTTCTTCCTTTCTGTGCTCAAGGAAGTGTTTTGACAGTGCAGCATCCCACTGGCCATCTGGCACTTCTGTGACCTCCCAAGTTCGAAAAGAATGCAGAAAGAACTCAAACACAGCCCACCTTCCCCAACCACTGACCCCTGATGGGTGTGGAGAAACCTCACCTGTATCCCTGTCCATCTGGGACTCTGGGGGAACCCACACCCAGCCCTTCTGCTGCCACCTCGTGCAGGTGAGAAAGGTTTTCCAAGGAGAATCAGACCGTGGGAATGTGGGAGCTCTTCAGACTCGGGGACACCCCACCCTGGGCAAGCTCATCTGGGATCTTTAAATTCTCACTTCCCCCAGTCCCTCACCTTCTGCCAATGGCCAAAAGTGGATGCTTGGGTAAAAGAATCCTGGGTGGACACAAGAAGCTGAAATAAATGTCCAGCAACACCTGGAGTCACTGCTGCACCAAGCACCCTGTTCTCTGCTTCCCAGACACACACATGCTCCTATCCACAAAGCCCTGGACAGACAAGGTGTGTCACAAACACCATCCCACCACAAGGTCACTTCCTGAGCCCATCACACTCTTCTTTTTAGGGCTGGCTGTAGATTTTGTTTCAGGTTTTCTTTTTAAACATCCAACCCCCCCAGGATTTCTAACCACCAAACACGTGCACATCACACACAGCTGGGCACTGCAGGGCCAGAGCAGTGACTTAGGGCACAAGGAGCAAACTTTTATTTCATGTGTGCAGGTTGGGCAGGGAGGAGTCACAGACTGAGCAGAGTGAGAGCACTCAGTACACAGAGATGCACACAAGGCAACTGGAGATTCTCAGCTCCTGGTTTTGGGGACAGCCACCTGAGCATGGAGGAAAACACTCCTGGAGGAGATGCACGAATATTTTAGAACACACTTGTTCTCTTGGAAGCAGTAAGAGGAAGAGAAATGCTGCTTTTAGTCTGCTAGCACATAATGGCACAACAAAAACCAGAAAATAAGTCCTTAATTAATACCAGTACTCCAAACCCCTGGGAGCTTTCTTTTTTTTAAATTCATGTTAGTGCTAAGTTAATCACACACTCAACCCTAAAGGCTACAGTAAAGCTGTTACTCAACTCTACTTCAGAGAGAGAAGAAAAAAAATGTGGCAGGGGAAAAAGAAAAAAAATCCGAGAGTCTTTACCAGTAATTTGTCAAATATCTGTTCAAAGGCATTACTATCAGTGCTGCAAGCTGAACAATTAGCATGAGTGAAAGCATCAAGAAGTACTTTCACTTTCAGATCTCCTGTCGCATGAGGATACAAAGCTTGGGGGTTGTTTTCCAGAACAGTGACATTAATGCTTTCCCCAAGCCCACACAACTGTCAATTTGGAGAAGAAAGTAGGCAGTTCACTACATAATTTCCATGAACAACCTCAATCAGGGAGCTGAAATTAAGTGTTAGGAACATGAAGACATTCTGTGGTTTTGAGAAGACAGACTACTATGTTGTGTGACTCTGCCAAACCTGGGCAACAAGACAAATTCTTATTAAACTTTTCCTTGAACAAAGAATAACATGGAAGATAAATGTAATTCCAGAAGTCTCCCAGCTTAGAGCACAGGTGTCTGTCTGGTCTAACCCCAGTGAAGTCTCATAAAACTTGCAGTCAGAGCAACAACTCAAAAAAATCCAAATTCCCTATAAATGCAAAGGAGTCTGTTTTGGAAAACTACACTGGTTTTCAACCCTTGTTGATCTTCAATCCTTGCAATGCGTTAGAGGATCTTAAATAAATTCCCTTGCACTTAGGTGGGATTTCTAGGTGAATTTATCATCTGAACATCACAGACTGGTTTCTTAAAGCTCTTCTTGTCCCACCCCTGCCATGGCAGGGACACATTCCACCATCCCAGACAGCTCCAAGCCCCATGCAACCTGGCCTTGGGCACTTCCAGGGATCCAGGGGCCTCCCCACCCTCACAGTGAAGAATTATTCCCTAATATCTAACACACCATCCACTTCCACATTGCAGTGACATTGCATGGCATAGAGTCAGGTTTAATACTGCCAGAAAAAAAAGCCAAAAACACAAGCCAGTTAAGAGGCATTTGATTAAAATCTATTTCTCAGTAAAAGGCATGCAAAACAAAACTATTAGAAAAGCATTGTTCTGTCCAAAAGACTATCCTGCTAATTCAGTGCAAATTCTCATTTTTCTAAGGCTGAAAGGCATGACTTTTAAGGAAGAAAAGAGATGACACAACTTCAGATCTCCTGTTGGGTCTCTGGACAGCTGAACTTCCAAAATTCCCTTTAGGCTGAGCTGTTGGGGGGAATCTTTGTTTTAAGCCTCCCTCTCTTTTGCCTCACCACCATCCCATTAAACACTGCAGCTTCCTCCCCTAAGCCAAAGCACATTGAACACGTGTGAGCTGAAGGCAGAGCTCAGCAGACAGAAAAGCCAGCGCTGCCAGCAGTGACACAGAGGGTTCATGCCCTGGGTGCCTCTCCCCACCAGATTTTTTGCAGCTGTTCCATCCCTTGGTGCTCCAGCCCCTCACCCTGAGTGGCAGCAGGAGCTGCCAGAAAGCTTTTGCAAACCCTTTGGCATATTGAGCTCTGTGGCTAAACCATGCCACAGAGAGGGAGTTTGGGCTTCTTTTCTGAGTTAAGAGGTTTCCTCAGGACTTACTAGGCCATTGCATTCAGAATTTGCCCTAAATCAACTTTGTAATCTCAAGTTAAGAAATTCTACAGCCAAACCTTCAGGACCAGAAATCCAAGCTCTCCATCTCCCTTTTGTGTCTGTGCACCATGGATTTTTCCCAGCCAACACTACACATTATCAGGATAAAGGAACCACAGCACAATTAAAACTTCCTTATGGACAGAAAAATGAACTTATTGATTGGATATTTAAAGCACAACACAGAGGATACACAGAATTATAAATTCTGATCATCAGCTGACACATATATTTACATAGGCCTGCGTTTCCATTGTCTCTGAAGTACGAGTTAAATGTAATGACAAAAACAAAGGATGAACATATGTAATAGTTACAGTAACAATATCTTCCCAACTGTCCCATGTGGTGGCTACACAGCCTTTGAGGGGCACTACAATAATAAAAAAGATGAAGTTACAGGATCAGTTTACAAGGCCCCTGAACAGGCCAGGATTAGAATTGAGACTCCTCTGTGCAAAGGCTGAGCCCAGAGCACAGCAGGACAAACTCCATCCAGAGCCAAGTGACCAGGACCAGGAAAAGAAACTGCCAGAAACTGTCTGAAACAGACCAAAAAAACCCATAACTGGGATTCTGAGAAAGCCAGGGATGGAAGGTTAGCCTGTATTTCAAATGGATGGATTGCATAACACTGAATATCTGTCAGCACAGCCATTTAGAGAAAGAAATTAGTAACTTTTACTTAATATATGAATCAAGTGTACCAACACATACAGAAATATTCACATATCTATATCCAAAGAGAACACTTTTTTCCCAAAAGAATGTGTTCTGCAATCTGCTGACTCATTTTCCCACCACACTGAAAAAAAAAAAAAAAAGTTCTGGAAAAGCACAGAACAATGCTGAGTTGTACAAAACCCTGCAAGAAAGGAAGAAGAGTTGCCAGGAAGTTTCAAGGGTTTGTTATAAAAACCCATAAGGAGGTTTTTAAGAAGATTCTTGTTCATCCAAAGAATCCCACACTGCTGGAATATCTCCATCCTGGTGCTCAGGATGCAAAGTAAAATCATCTGCTCCTTTTGCATGCCCTGTTAGGGATGATGCTTCCCACTGCTGGATGAGGCTGGATCCAGGTGGAGATCCCATCCTGAGCTGTCAGCAGGGAGAAGTTCTGCTGGAATCCACCTTCCTCCTGCTCAGACAGGACTCAGGATGACAAAGGCTCCTCCACAGATGTTTGCCAAGAGAAGCTGAGCACTGAATGAGCCTTTCCCAGTTGTTCCCTTGCTGTGGGCAGGAAGCCTTGCACTTCTGTTCCAAAGTGTAACCACGATTTTGTCTGAGTAATACTGAGCGCTTATCAAAGCAGGAATCACCTGATTACTAATTTCTAGTGACACAAGTGGTTAGAAAAATAAATCCACCGCTTCCTCAAAAAAAAAAATTAAAAAATAAAAAATTAAGAAGTCTTTGGAAGAAAGAACATTATTCCCCAAATATTCAGTTTTGCCAGATAACATTTCTTTCTCCAAGAGACATTCTTGTGTTTTGGCAGAGGAATTTGCACACTTCACACAGCCCAGCCAACCCCCAGGGCAATGGTGGGGGAACAAATGCAGCTGTAAAAAAGGTAACACAGGCAAAAAGAGGGAGGAGCTTTTTTACTGGAAAATTTAGAATTTAGTAATTGAAAGGGAACAAACTACCTAAAGATGAGATGGAAAGGTTTATCAGACCTCACAGAAAATTCCTTCCTCAGCTCATTTCACAATGCTTCTCCTGTACCCAGTGTAATACGTAGTCAAAATCCACCCTAAAAACTGGCTGGTGTATTTCCTGCCTCACAATTTTCACAATTTTGTAAATTCCCCACAGTTTTCATGTTTGGTTTTCTTTAAGTCAGTGCTAACACAAAACCCTTTTTTCCAGGTTAACAACAGCTGCACTGTTGTTATACCAATAAATAATTCAACTACATGTTGGGTTTACCCAGAGCCTCTCAATCCCTGTTTTTGGCTGTGAGATAACACTGGAAGGTCTCACAGGTGATTTGCTCCTCTTGAGATAGAGACCTGAGACTACTCCATTAAAATATGTGCTGCTCAGGAATGGCTGTAATTTCTGAATTCCAGCATCTCTCAGGCTCCCCATGCTCTGCTGAGGCAGGAGGTGATGGTCTCATTCTGCACTCATTGCAAAGCAACCCATTTACAAACGAACTAAAAACACATTTTCACTGGGATTATTTCCCTGGCTAAGCTGTGGTTACCCCAGTGCTGGTGGACAGAGCTCTGGGAACTCCTCGGGGATGCTCTGGTGGGTTCTGAGTTCTCAGCCAGAGCAGCAGACACAGGCACAGCCAGGAGAGGAGAGACTTCTGCAGAAGGAGCAGGATCTTGCACAAGCTCTATTGTGAAATCACACCTCTGTGACCATCTGCAGACTCAGTGTAAAGGACAAGGAAAGTAGCTGGATCCATGAGCACAGCTGCACTTCCCTCACCACTTATTCTCCTCACATTTCCTCAGCAACGTTTATTTTTACACCCATTTTTCAACTCCCCTAAACCAATTAAGCTTTTAGAAAAAATAAAGACACCTCACACAAACTGAAGTATTCCTCCATTACCATCATTATGCTTAAATCTGACTGTCAGAACATAACAAGACGGGATTAAATGTCTTAAAATCCTTTCTACATGCAATCCATAATTGTCAACAAAAAGCTGCCTACAGCCAGCAAGAGCTGCACAGGTCAATGTGCCCCTTGCATTAATTTCTGTGCTAGTGGTGTACACTTAGTCATAATTTTTTTCAGCACAAGTCCGTGAGGTGCTGCAGGCTCTGACCTTTCATTAATTTATTATAACAGATCACATGTTCTATTAGTGTGTACTTAAATAACATTAAAATGGTATTTCTAATTCAATGAAGGACTATGCCAGGCTCAAGCACATTAAAAGAGAAAGCTATGCATGGGTATATTTTAATTTAAAATGCACTCATGTCACATGTATTTGGAAGCTTGATTAATCCTTCATTAGTAGGAGATTAAAAAAAAAGTTGCTTTTTTAAAAAATATTTACAAGCTTGCAGAAATTCTATGTGTATATTGAATACAACTGCAATCCAACCAGATCAGTTATAAAATTCCAGGGTCTAATCTTCCAGAACACTGCACACAGGCAAAAAAAGCTCCCCTGAAGCCCAAGGAATTCCAAAAGGGGGAAAAAACCACCAATAAAAAAATACCCCTTGAAGCAAGGCAGAAATGACCCTGCAAGCATTAAAGTGAACAACTCTGTGAAAATCCTCCTTTCCTTTTATCTAATCTCACATCCAAGAAAACTGATAAAAAACCTGCTCCATGGAGGACAAATCCTCTTGGAAAAGGATCCACTGGGAAAGAGCCCACAATGGAAACTTAAAGCCCAAAATCCAAAACCCCATAACCCCATCCCTCTGATGGGACACAGCCTGCCCTTCTACACCTCAAAAACCCAAACTGAAGCTCCCTTGAGAAAAATACTGAAAAACATGAAAATTGCAGGAAGCACAACAAGTAAGCAAATGTTTACTTTGCAAATTGTAATATATATCGAGGTGCAAACCAGTTCTGCACAATCCCCAAACTTTTCTTTGCCAAGCAAACACAGGGAAGTTGCACCAGCCATTCAGGGACTTTCTTAAATGCAATTTAACCAGAATAAACAGCAACAACAAGGAAAGGCTGATTAATTAATACTCAAACTATGACTGGAATTTGCAGTCACCCGTTTTTACAAAATTACTCTCTGGCTTGAACGGTTCTAAGGCACAGATTTATTATAATTAAGGCTTTAAAAGGAAAAAAACAAAACCAAAAACCACATTGTGCCTGATGACTTGGTTCTACTCACAGTTTGCTTTGGATTTTCTTTCCCTTTCAAAAAGAAATACAGTTCTTAAGGTGGTAAAGACCTATGGACAGTATCTTAAATGCCTCTCAAGGGCCCATTGCAGCACATCAGAGAAGATGCAAATTCTGTTGTCTACTTTTCTTTGCTCTCATTTTTATCTAATTAAACACAAACCTCCTATTGTAGCTGATATTTCACATCTGAGATTTGCAGAGGCCACAGCTCAGGCTTGATTTGGGAGACACCAGTTGTTGCTAAAACATATACACAGTTATATTTTGAAAAGAAAAAATGAATGCACTTCAATCCCATCATGTTAAAGCTCATAAAATACATAAAAGTCGCTGGCACGCAATTTTTAAGAAGAATTGTTTTCATTTTCTGTATTTAATCAAATCCCAGGCACTCTTTGGAAGGTTTATGTTTTAGCACAAGAGCTAGGAAAGTTGTTTGGATTTACTGAGACAAAGTAAAAACTAAGGCTTCAGAGCAGTCAGTTTGACCATTCTCTCTGACTTTTATTTTTATTTTAAAGATGTAATTAAAGAACTTCACAGAGTAACTTTCTTTTCACGTAAACAAATTTCTAATATGGAAAGTGGCATTATCTCAAAACCTGCCTTTTTTTTTCTACTTCATGTTCTGGGGCTGGATTGGCTTTAGAGAAAGAAAAATTGGGTTAAAACTGTCAGACATTCAAAGCAACAGGGAGTCAGAAGTTTGAAAGGAACACAAATCCATAAATTGGAGATTTGTTCTTGTTGGTTTTGGCTATTAAGACACTAAACTAGCCAGAACAGTTTTCCTTCAATTAATTTTCATTCAGGTTTGCCTGGTAGGGTTTTTTTTTTTCCCTTTCTCTGCAGAAGCTTTGCACAATTATATCAGTGTAGCTCCAAAGAATGAAATTAAATCTACAGCTGGCCTGTGTCATCTTGGTTTCAGCTTGAGGAGCTGAGGCAGCTCAGAGCAGCAGAAAGCCGAGCAACCGCGACTCCACGGGAAGTGTCAAAAACAGAAGTGAAGCTGAGGGCACAGGAAAACCTTTCATCAAGTTGTCTCTATTGTCCAACTGGGCAGAGCCAGGGATTGGGAAGGCCCTCGAGAAAAATTATTCGTGCAGGATGTTGTGGTTAAGTAATTGCTACAAGTAACAAAATCTGCTGTCGGAGAGAAACATTGTGAAATTTTCATTTAAGTATTTGGGATACGTGCATTTAAATTCTAAGTGCACTGACTCCCCTTCATACTACCTTGCCAGGGATAAAAAAAAAGATTAAAAAAAGAAAGGAATAAAGAGAAAAGAGTCATGCACATGAGACCCAGGCCTCCTGCATACTCTTAAAGCCTTACACCATGTGTTATAAACTTTCCCTTGCTCCAGTCAATGAGCTCCCACCACCAAATAAGGATGAAGACAGAGGACAGGACACAAATGCAAAGCAGGACATCCTGAATCATCCAGCCTCTTCTTTCATTTCCTCCCTTTCCCCTTCCTTTCTGCCAGGATGTCACGGTGTCAGAAGTGCTCATTCCTAAAAGCATTAATAAGTTACAGAACCTTCCCCCCCGTGACAGCGAGAAAGTCTCGGAATTCCAGCACACAGCTCCATGGCCCGTGCACATCCGTTTGGGTTTGTGCCAGAATCGCCTTTGGGCCTAAATAACTTCCTTCCTCCTGGATGTTCGGGTCCCTCACGCACTCACAGACAGGAATTTCATCGCCTCGCTCGGAATCTTCCTTTTTGCTTTGCCAAGTCATCTGAGCTCCTTGCGCGCTGCGCTGTCTCTGAAGAGCAGGGAGGCGTTTGCAGAAGGACAGGTTTGTGTATGTAAGGAGCAACTGGAGCCTCACATAGCCAGAATTCCATGATAGCAGGCTCGGGGCTTGAGGAAGTGTTAATGTGGCAGTGCAGGGATGCACGGCATACTTGGAACGCCTGGTGATGCACAACAGCCTCACAAACACCTGACTGAGGAATTCAGGCACTGACCAAAGGGGGAAAAAACCCAGAGCAGGAGAAGAGAGGAAAATAAACAACCTTACAGATTAAGGAAATGAAAAACAAAACTGTTTCCAACTCAATTCCAAAAACACTTCCAAATTCTGATGCAACTGTTCTTTGCTATTTGAAATCTTTTACAATGAGGGCTTAAAATTAGCAGGATGAGGGGATATTTCCATGATTAATTAATCCTGGCTGTATATAGGACAACTGGTTGCTGAATTTACTTCCACTAAGCTACTTCTTTTAAAAACACTGGACACCTCTAAGCCTGGCAAAAGCTGGGTATAAGGTCTTGTGTGTGACACAGATCAGAAGTGTGGGGGACAAACACACAAACCCCAGCCAAATCAACACACGGAGCAGAAAATGAAGCACGGCAGTTCATCAGGGCAGAAAAGACTCAGCACTCCCAGGAGTCCCCAAAGGCTTCCAACAAGTAAATGAGTACCATACACGTAAAAGCAATTTAAAATTAATGACACTTCTTGAGGGAAGAGATACGATATTGAGTATATTGGGAGCGAGGTGATTTACATCAAGTACTACAAGCAGCAAGTGACTGGTGGATCAGATTTATTCTGTAGAACAAGGCTAAAATGCAAAGAGATCCCTGAAGACTAAAGCAACATATTCCCAACTGCCTTGAGAAAATCGACTGGAAAGTGCTACCCAAGCAAATATAAAAACACAGTATTTTCTCCCTGTCAATCCAGAACAAAAGCTTCATAATATTCAGACCATAATGCTTAGATACAATCAGTAACTCCTGCCAAAGAACAGTTTTTAAACAGCTCATCGCTCAGTTAATCATCAAAAGAGTTTGCTAGAAATGTCACAGCTGGAGCTGCTAGATGCTGAATTTTTTATTTTTCAGGAGGAATTTGTTTGATTTCAGGGTTATATTTCTTTTGCGGTTGATTTGGTTTTGGTTGTTTGATTTTTTATTTTTTTAGATGTTTGGGTGGTTAAACGAGATCTGAGCCTGTGTGAAAACGTGGCACTGCTGAATACAGAGCACTTTAAAGCCCAAGACTTGCACATGTCACTGCAAGCCTGCCTCACATCCTCTGTGTCACCGTGGTACAGCAGCACATCTCAGCTCAGTTTACATCTCCCACAGAGGACCGAGCTGACCATACAGGGACAGGAATCTGCTCCTCCAAGATGCACCTTCACTAAAGGGCTAGCCCGCCACCATTGTCTAAAAATCAAGGTGTGAACATGGACCCACGAACCTCAAATGAAAACCTTCTGTAACATTTCATCACTTCGAGGTGCAGGTGGTGTGTCTGCCTGACCGAGGCCACCCTGCCCACCCACATCCGTGAGAAACGTGCAACACAGGCTTCATCAGCAACACGCAGCCATCCAATATTCAGTATTTTTTCCCCAAGAAGTGTCCCCGTGATTAGCTCAGCCCTTCCCACATTTACAGTGTCATGTTTGTGTTGCACACAGAGGAGCTCTGAAGCAGTTTCTGCACACACACTCCCTCCGTACCCAGCACAACATGTCAATTAGTGAAAAACAGATTTGCTCAAACTAGCGATTGTTTGGGTTAAAGCCAAGGACAAGGCAAAACAAAACAAAACACCTTTTCTACAAATCTGCGGCTTGCAGTATAAATTCTCCCACATACACGTATATGAAATATGCCATCGGAAACGTGTAATTTGGCATTACTAGATAATTATATAAGCTAAGAACCCAGCAGACACCATTACGGACTACGAGAAATGAGTTATACAAGTTTCCCCTATTTTTTCCCCAGGTTTTTTTTCCCCCTCGCGTATGTGCCAGAAGTTTGTTTATTGCCGCAGGCAGCATCTCCTTACTCCGCGGAGGAGACCCCGAGTATCCCCCGCGCTGGGGTTCCCCGGAGTCCCCGCCGGGCTGCGGGGCAGGACGGGCTGGGGAGCAGCGCACCCCGCGGCCGGGCCGGCCCGCAACCCCGCCCCGGCTGCACTCACTCTGCAGAGCTGGTCCCGTTCACGGCGGATCCATCGGGAGCGGGGTTCAGCTGGATCGGCCCGGGCTTCTTCTTCGGCATCTTCGCCCGCACACGGCGCGCAGGGGAGCGGACGGAGCGGCCGCGGCCCCACTTCGGACAGGTCCGAGGGACTTCCTGCGGCGCGGCAAACTCGGGGGGGAGCTCCCCTGTGCGGCGGTGGCCCCGCGGGCTGCGGGCAGGTGACGGTGAGGCTGCCGGACCCCGCTCCGAGCGCTCCGAGCTCCGGCGGGCACTGCCCGGGATCGGGATGTGCCCGGCCGGGACCGCGCCGGCGCGCGCCGCCCGCGCCCGCCGCGCGCCTGCGCGGGGAGCGCGCGCACGCGCACGGCGGGCAGCGAGGCCGCGGGGAAACGCTGCCCTCAGAGCGCTCCTGCCCTCACAGCGCTCCTGATCCCACAGCGCTTCTGATCCCACAGGCGCTCCCGATCACAGCGCTCCTGCCCTCACAGCGCTCCTGATCCCACAGCGCTCCTGATCCCACAGCGCTTCTGATCCCACAGCGCTCCCGATCACAGCGCTCCTGCCCTCACAGCGCTCCTGATCCCACAGCGCTTCTGATCTCACAGCGCTTCTGATCCCACAAGCGCTCCTGATCTCACAGCGCTCTTGCCCTCACAGCGCTCTTGCCTTCAGAGCGCTCCTGCCCTCACAGCGCTCCTGCCTTGAGAGCGCTCCTGCCCTCACAGCGCTCCTGATCCCACAGCGCTTCTGATCCCACAGCGCTCCTGCCTTGAGCGAGCCCTGAGCGAGGGTCACCGGGAATAATCTTTCCCTGTCAGAGTGGGGAGGCTGCACAGAGAAGCTGTGGCTGCCCTATCCCTGGAAGTGTCCAGGACCAAGTTGGATAGGGCTTGAAGCACTCTGGGACAGTGGAAGGTGTCCCTGCCCATGGCAGAGGCTGGAATGGGATGGGCTTTAAGGTCCCTTCCAACCCAGTCTATTCTATGATGACTTAAACAGAGCCTTGCTTTAACATCGACTTGCTTCCAGAAACAGATAGAGAACTGAGTTTTTTTAAGGGTCTGCCCCTCGTTACTAAAGGACATATGAAGCAGCAGCAGAGAGGCAGGACAATGGTGTCCTGTAACAGCTCAGCTGGACCTGGGCAGCTGGAACAGCGCTGGTCACTCAGCCCAGGACACGCAGGGCTGTCACCAGCCAGGGCTGGCTCATGGGCCTGTGGGCACATCACCCCTCGGACAGGACAGCTGGGTGTCCGTGCTCCAGCGGGCTCTTCTGGGGTAGCAAAATTTCTTTGAGAACAATATTTATCCTTCCTATGGTCAGTACACCATGTTCTTCCATACCAGTGTTCTCTTCATGAGAGAGGATTTAAATGTAAAGGTTCTGTTGTTTAGCTGTGGATCTTGTGGGGGGTTGAGGAGCAGGATATGGAATATTAAAGCACCCAATGGCCTTGTTTGGATAACAAAGCAAATCTGAATATGTGTGTGCAGTTATGACACATACACTAATCATATGATAAAATTCAGGAGATAAAAAGTGTTCTGTGCATTTGACTTCCGTGAACAGCGTGGCACTACAATCCTGCCTCGACTGCTGAGATCTGTAAAGAACTTCATGAAAGTTCGAGTTGCTTTCATAAGATTAATTTCTCATTGTCTGATTCCAGCAGAAGTCAGCTAAAAACTCTTTTAAGGCCTGTAGGAGTTACACAGTGAGAAGGGCTTGAAGATTTCTTCTGATTTCTGACACAGCTGAGAAATTCTTTCTGTTGCTACTGTACATTTCTGTACCACACAGTGCTCCATCTGTCAACAAACACGATGCATCAAGCAGAAAAGACTCTGCAGTTACTCATAATTTTGCTTAAGTGATAAATGAAACCTCTCGCAGACACACGTGAGCCAAGAAGTGAAGCAGCACCGAGGAACTCAGCACTAAGGTGGGAGTAGTGGCTTGGTACTGGTAAAAGAATGAAAAAACAGCTTCTTTGGCAGTTCCATTTTTTCCCTGAGATTCCCTAGCGGTCTTTTTCATACACAAGACATGTGAATACACCACCTGAATGAATAACATCTTTCCAGCAGTGGTCAGGTTTTATACTCCAATGAGTCGATTCAGTCACAAAAAGAAGTGTAGAGTTAATTCCATAACAAGATTTCTATTGTGAACACTTTGGATAAAGAACCAGCCTGAATTCTGTATGATTTAAATTTCTGTGGTTTGCAAAAACACAATTATATTCTAATCGAAGTAATTATTAATGTTTTTACAGAAACTGAAATGATGAACAAAGTTCCCCATATATAATACAAAAATGCTGAATAAGTCTTATAATCTTATTAATTTCTAAAGTAAAATAAAATAAATAAATATTTTTTTTCCCACAGGTTTGCCATTAAAGACATATTCCCTCTATCCAACTCTGGATACTAAGGGACAGCTCCCTCCTCTGGAGCACTTTATCCTTGCAATGAGAACACTGGGCTGTGAAATTACTGATTTCATCAATCTCTTTTAAAATCCCTTTGACCAAAGCACAGAATCCAAAAATATCTTAGACTGACTGCATCTAGAAATAAATTCACGGGCATATGGATTGATGCCACTGCAGAAACAATTTCTGTACTGTTGTATGTAAAACAAATAGGTTTAACATCAGGACATTTGTTACTAAAAATTAAGTACATTTCCCCAGCCAAAACAGAACACATGTTTTGGGAATTTGAATATTCTCCGTGGAAGGAACAGTGTTTGGCTTTACAAACAGGTGTTTCTGGAGGTGAGTCACAGAGGAAAAGATGAAATAAAAATAGAAGTTGCTGTCATTTCAGTGAGAGGTTTCTGAGCGGGGAGACTTTCTGATTTATTGATTTCACCACTGCTTGGAAAAATAGAAATAATTTGTCTCTGTAAATAGAAGTGGAACATAGAAGCTTGTCTTCATTACCACTTTTTTCCCCTTATAGAAACCGAATTTTTGCCTAATTTCTTGCATGAAAACAAAACCACAATTACTATATAGATCAACTGCATCTAAAATAAGCCAACTCTTCAAACTCGATTGCCACATAAAGCTGCATATTTTACTGCCAAAATATGTGCACACAAACTTCCATTTGAAAGATTTAATACTTCTTAATCTATTTAGTGGTTAGCAAAGCAAGTTAGGGAAATAATTAGTCCCATAAAGCAATGGAATTTAAGAAGTCTGGTTTGAATTTGAATAAAATTAGCCAAGAGGATCAAAAATTATTTGAAGGGAGCTGACAGAGAGCCTGACAGAGATCACAACCTGCCTTGTACCTTATTTTCCACAAGAAACAGAGATTTAAAAGAGCACTGTGGATTACAGCTTAATTTTAATGCTTTGTGATATACTAAAAGCTTAGAAATTAAGGTTTAAATTGGCTGCATAATATCAAATTTAGATTAGATCAGCAAGGTATAAATGTAAATAAGTATAAATCACAAATAACTGAAATTTGCTTAATCCTTAAGATGTGACTTCCCACTAATACAGATACAATGGGAGCAGTTGTGCCGAGGGTTTATGGCATGAACAGCTTTGCCAACATAATATTTGAAGGTTTTTTTTTGCTGAGCAAGTTCTGCTCCCTCAGGAATAAATCCCTTCAAGCATGGAAGCAGGCAATTATCCATTTGACAGATTTCCTTTGCTGTATATTACGTGTAACAAAGCAGGAAATGAGACTGAAATATAAAATAAGGTGCTAATTTTCTGCAGTTTTTCTAATGAAATTACAGTAATCAAATAGAAACAAGCAGTAATATTTCCTTTTCACCTAAACTAGAAAACAGAAGTGTTTTCTAGAATAGAGGCACCCTGTGGGGGGTTTTTTGTTTGTTTTTTCCTGACTTATTATTTTAGCAGCATGTGGCTGGTTATTCATTTCCTGAGGAAAAACCAATAATCAATGTTTGCCAGCATTTGCTTTTTATTTAATTAGGAATACAGGATTGGAAAGAACCACCTAGGTCATCAAGTCCAGTTTCTAATTAAACACTCTTCAAAAATATTGATTAATCAAAGTTGCATAAATATGGTGGGTTTTATAATTCTGTGTTCTCTGTAGAGATTGTAAGTGATCTACTTTTTGTTTGTTTGTTTGTAAGGATTTTTCAGTACAAAGAGGGGCTATTATTTCCAATACAAAGAGCTCATCATGTAGATATTTGATTTTCAGTAAATTTATATGACAATTACAATATTTTGTGCTGGAAATTAGCAGCACTTGATCTATGATTATTATTAAATCTCTGTGTTAATTTTCATACTTCGGCTGCCTCAATCGATTGAAGAAATTGGCCATACCTAAAAAGATAAGATAAATTGATTCAATGCTAAAAAATCCATTAGTGTGTTCTCCCTATATTTAATATATTCTTGACTATAAAAGATGCTTCAGCAAGTGGGAATATACATTTTAAACATTAACTGTTAAAATAATTTCAACCAGAAAGTAACTTCAATTGATTTGGTCGTACTAGAAGGAATACATTAAATTACCAGAAACACTGTATGTCAAATTTGAATTTATAGAGAAATAAGGGAAAACCAATTCCTTTAATGGATTTATATTTTACATTAATTTATATAGTTTTGTTTAAACAAAGAGACTATAATTTAAGCCAGATACACCTCTATGGACTGAGCTGTAAAAATATGAGAACAATTTATAGCTCCTACCGCACTGGAGATGGGAGCCTGGAGCCTCTCCTGTTGTCCCTGCAGCCCCAATCCTTACATGGCATTTTATGTGCACAGCTGCCAAACCTCTGAGGGCTCGGCGTATTTTCTTCCAGCCTGGACAACTGCAAACTGTTCTGTTTTAAATTCCCTGAAGGCTTTGTCTGCAGAAGAGCTCAGGATCGCTCGCTGTCCTGGTCCTTTCCTCTGAGACGGGATGGGAACCCCTGACCTGGATTGGGAATAGTGTGGCCATAGGAGCAGGGCAGCAATTCTGCCCCTGTGCTGGGCACTGGGGAGGAACTGCTCGAGTTCTGTGCCCGTTCCCTCTGTTAAAGAAGGACATTGAGCGTGTCCAGGGAAGGGAATGGAGCT
This sequence comes from Cyanistes caeruleus, assembly GCF_971803275.1. Taxonomy (NCBI): domain Eukaryota; kingdom Metazoa; phylum Chordata; class Aves; order Passeriformes; family Paridae; genus Cyanistes; species Cyanistes caeruleus. The sequence continues at coordinate 1,941,532 of NC_141713.1, forward strand.
GGGAAGGGGCTGGAGCCCCTGGAACAGCTGAGGGAGCTGGAAAGGGGCTCAGCCTGGAGAAAAGGAGGCTCAGGGGGAATTTCTGGCTCTGCACAGCTCCCTGACAGGAGGGAACATTGTCTTAAGCTGCACCAGGGGAGGCTCAGGGTGGACACCAGCAGGAATTTCCTCACAAAAAGGGTGGTCAGCCATTGGAAAGCGCTGCCCAGGGAGGTTTGGAGTCCCCATCCCTGGAGGTGTCCAAGGAATTCCTGGAGGTGGCACTCAGTGCTCTGGGCTGGGGACAAGCTGGGGGTCAGTCACAGGCTGGACTCGATGGTCTTGGAGGGCTTTTCCAACCTCAGGGATTCTGTGATTCTGTGAAGTTACAGGGGGCTCAACAGGCCCTATTTTAGATCCCATTCTTGGAAGTGACTCATCATGGGGCTTTGCGACATTGGATATTTCAAATTAAACACTAATCCCCAGCACATTTTCCCTGCCAAGGAGACACTACAGGTGCCTGGAGGTGCTGGTGGATGAGACATTGCACATGCCCCAGCCAAGCGTATCCTGGGCTGATCCACAGGGAGGGCAGCAGGTGAGGGGGAATTCTGCCACTGTGCCCCGCTCAGGTGAGACCCCACCTGCAGAACTGCCCCAGCACAGCACGGGAGTGAGTCCAGAGGAGGCACCAGGGTGATCAAGGGCATGGAGCGCCTCTCCTATGGGGAAAGGCTGAGAGAACTGGGATTGCTCAGCCTGGAGAAGCTTTGGAGTGACCTCACTGTGGCCTTCCAGTTCATCAGGAGACCTTACAGGAAGGATGGAGAGGGACTATCTACAAGGATCTGGAGAGACAGGACTGGCCAGGTGGAATGGCTTCAAATTGACAGAGTAGGTTTAGATGGGATATTAGGATGAAATTCCTCCTTATGACGGTAGTGTGGCCTTGGCACAGGTTGCCCAGATCAACTTTTCCATTCTTGAAAGCGTCCAAAGCCAGGCTGGACAGCACTTGGAGAAAGCTGGGATAGTGGAAGGTGTCCCTGACGACAGCAGGGGGGGTTGGAATGAGAACGAGATAATCCATAACGTCCCTTCCCTCCCTGGCACCCCAAGTTCCAGAGCCCCGGGAATCGCCTCAGACACCCGGCCCCGCCCACTGCGTTTTGGCGCCAAAACCCCTGAGCCGCCGCGGTCGGGAGCTCGCGAGACCCGGGGCTCTCGCGGGACTCGGCGTGCGCGGGGGCGGCCCCGGCCCCTCAGCCGTGGCCGCGCTCCCTCAGGCCCGGAGCCGCTCCTGCACCAGCCTTCCCTGACACCGCCTGAGCCCTGCCCCGCTCCCGCCGGGGGCTCCGGGGTTACCTTCCCTTGGGGAGACAAAAGGGGAATCTTCCTCCACACCGCGTTTCGAAGTGGGTGAGCTGTAAATTTGGGGAGTTGCCGCTCCATCCCCGAAGGCTTTGGTCAGGGATGAGAGAGGCGCGCGGCTCCATGGATAAGCGCTGTGGTCAGGAATCCACTTATTTTGGTTAATTCCTGCCACTCCCGAGTAACTTTGACGAGTTGGAACATCACAAACCCTTATTTTTTCGGCTGGGCTATGTGATCCTCCGTATGGTATCTGCTGTTTTATTTGTATGATGATCTGGTTGGCAGATCTTTTCCTGAAAAAGCTGTAAATACCGTATATAATTGACGTTTATCTGCTTGTGTGGCAGCCTCGCTGCTTCTCTTTAAATGCTTTTGCTGTTTTCTGCAGGAGGGGGAAAAAGGCTTCTTTGTGGCAATGCTAGATCCTTTAGAGAACAACTTGTTTGATCTTCCGGATTATGAGAACACAGAAGACGAAACATTCCCACCTCTTCCACCTCCTGCCTCTCCAGGAAGAGACGATGCAGAATGGGCTCAGGCTAATGGAGGTGAACACCCGGGATCCCTAAAAATCACATTTCAATGCTGTGCAATCGAAATTGGTGGTGTTCGACCTCAGTGCATTAAAATAGGCAGAAAACAAACTGTAAATTTAAATTGTTAATCATGCGATGCTTTCTGGCTTGTGGGATGTTTATTTTTGTAGATTCCATGAAAATATGTAAACAAATCTTTATAAAGCTCAAGCTCTTCTGACAAAATGTTGCTACAAATAATTATACAGCAATGATCTATAGTTACTCTTTATGACTTGGCTTTTAGAAGAGATAAGAGTGTTGGATGCATTCTTGATGCACTTATCAGAAATACAAGTAGAAACTTAAAATGTACAGAATACAATCCTCGGTGATGGCAATTGCTTTGAATACTTAAATGATGCTATTTTCTTCCCCAGATCCAGATGGAAACCAGCAGTCCCAAACAAAGGATTCTGCTGTGACCACACAGAAAGCAGTTAAAAGACCAAGGCCTAGATTAGATGCCCAAAGGTAACTTTATACAGTGTATTTCCCTGTGCTGATTTTGGTGTAGGGCTGTGGGAGAATGACAAAGGTACCTCTAAAACTGGTGTGAGTTCTTTATAATCAGCAGAAAGAATCTAAGCTTTATGCTGTTCTAAGGAATGTGAGAGTTTTTTCTTTGTTTCTTTTAGTTGTTAATGGAAAGAAGAAAGTGTGGGTTTCAAATAACTGCCCTATTTCCTATTGCCAGGTTAATTTCAGAAAGGGGACTGCCAGCTCTGAGACACATGTTTGACAATGTGAAGTTCAAGGGTAAAGGGCACGAGGTAAGACCTGGTGAGCTTTGGTTTTATTTCCTGAGAGGTTAATGTAGATTTGTTAGAGTGCTGCCCATCTGATATGGGGGGAATTTATAGTACTCTGGTTAGCCAGCTTCCCAGCTGAACAAACCCTGATGGGGTTTGGAGCTGCAGATTTTAAAACAAATATGAATGCTTTAAGAAAATCCATCTTTTGATCATAAAATTATTTTCCTCGACTGTAAAAGTGGAATATCACATCTGTGACTCTTGTATTAGCCATACAAACAGGGCTTTGAATCCCAAGGTTTTTAAGAAAAATGTGACATACAACAAAGAGAAAAGAGAAAGCAGGACTTTATCTACAAGCTTTTTTACTGTTTTGTGTGTGCTTAGATGTGCAGAGCTTATTTTCCTTTACGTATCATTGTAGAGTCTGTTGTAGACAGGGGAGGGTCAGTCTCTTCTCCCAGGTAACAAACAATAGGACAAGAGGAAACAGCCTCACATTGTGCCAGGGAGGTTTAGATTGGTTATTAGAGAAAATTTCCTCACCAAGAGTGTTGTCCAGCCCTGGGCAGCCTGTGCAGTGGAGTCATCATCCATGGAGGGATTTAAAAGACATTCAGATGTGACACTTGGAGACATGTTTTAGTGTTGGCCTTGGCAGTGCTGGGGGAGTGGTTGGACTCTGTGATCTCTGAGGACTTTTTCCAACCCAAACAATTCCATGATTCTCCTGGCACACTTGCAAGGACACCTGTGCCTCTCTCTTACAGAGAGCATCCACGGTATAAATGTTCTCGTTACCACTGGAGGCACAAAGGAACTGGGCAGTAGTGCTGAAAGGTGCAAAAACCTTTCCTAGATCAGCTTATTTTGCTGCATCTGCATTCTAAACAGCAGGATCAATGCCATCTGTGCCCCTGTGGGTCTATTTCAGCCTGGGTTCAGCCCTGGTTGTTTAAGGACAATGCTTCAGGACCTTTAGATGTTTTACGGGATATGCAAATGCTCCCCTGAAATGTATCAGTGCTGTTCTCACAGCCTGAGTTTACACTGATGCTGGGTTGTGGGAGGAGGAAGGAAAGGTTACCCACACATTTGTACTCTGAGCACTGTCAAGCTGCAGATGCTCTGTGCTTTCAGGAATTGCTTCCCTGTATCCCTCTGCAGTCTCCCTTCTCTGTCAGCTTTAGTAGCTGGGTATTGTCTTTTCTGCTCTAGGCAGAGGACCTGAAGACACTGATACAACATATGGAGCACTGGGCTCACAGACTGTTCCCGAAACTACAGTTTGAGGATTTTATTGACAGAGTGGAGTCTTTGGGAAGCAAAAAGGAAGTTCAGGTATGAATTGTTTCTGTCAGTTTCTCTTCATGGTGCTTAGAATAGTGCAAGAGGTAGGTTTAGGGGATCAATTATGCAGCAAAAGAAGACCTAGGTTGTGCATACTGCTCAGAAGTATAATGTTATTTAAATTAATTTCTCTCAATCTAGAGCTCTGTCTGGTACTTACGTTTATATTTAGATGCAACCTTTCTTTCTTTGAGATAATACTCCAGAGAATTGGCTTCAGCACTTTCAGGACATCTTTAACCACAGCAAATTGCTTAAGAGTGCTGGAACTGGCTGGAGTTTTAGGTTTTGTTTGGTTGATTTTTAATGCTTGAACCTGCAAAAGAAGACTGATGAAGAATTCAGCTTCACCTGGCTGTGTGATAGGTGAAGGACTGGGAAGATGAAGATCTGTGTGTCAAATGGACATGAAGTGAAAGGAGTATTTTTTTCAGAGTAATAAAGTGTAAAATAAAATTGCTGTGGTTTTCCCATCCTCCCAAAGTTGAACAAAAAAAACTTGCTACAGGGGAAATTACCAATGTTTTAATCTCCCACCTGCAGACCTGCCTCAAGCGGATTAGACTTGATCTTCCTATTTTACATGAAGACTTCAAAAATAATGAAGGTATGCTCTCACTGCTATTTCTTCAGTACTTCAGTGCTTGAAATTATTTACTTCCCTTCCTACTGACGAGAAGTGAATGATCATGATAGGCTTTTCTAGTGCAGAAGAAATTATTGAGAGGTCTCTGCTTTAAAACCAGGCTTCTGTGAATCTTACGATGGCAAAACTGAACTGGTACTTGCACATATGTATGTTAAAATAAATAGAATTGCATGGGCTGCTGAAAGGAAATGGAAGATGGCTATTGTTAGAAATGTTGTTGCAAAAATCCCTAGAACTGCAATTATTGAGCACACAGGTTTGTGTTGTGCTTGGATCCTGTTAAAGCAGGAGTCACAGACTCACCCTGATGGCAGCCTGAGGAGTTGTGGTGCAGTCAGGGCGTGGTGTCTGTCCCTCGCAGGCAGTGCCTGCTCTTGCTGGGGGCACTGTTGTGTCTGTCAGTGCTGGCACACAGCTGCTGGGAGAATTCCTGCTGCCAGGATCAAAACCCAGCACTTGCCGAGGACATGAGTCAAGAGTCTCTTCCAGTCGATAGAAATCAGACATCAACAGTTTTTTAATTAAAGAGGAAGTACAGTTCACATGGTAACTTGAAAGAAACATTAGCAGCAGCAAGGAGGGAATTTCACTGTCATTCCTAAGGATCTGTGCAGGGTTTTGCATTTCTGCTGTGGGTCTCTCTCGAGGACATTATCTACCCATTGTCCCATTTGTCTCCATGTGACTCTTGGCCTCCAGCCCAGCCAGTGCTTGGGAATGATGGTGTGGGGGATGAGTTTGTGAGTGGTAACAGCTGGCCTGAGCTTTGGGGTGCCCTGGGGGGCAGTTGGTGACACGTGGCTGCCTTCACTGCTGCTGCACTGCGAGAGCTGCACTGCAGCCAGAAGCAGCCACGGACAGCAACACCAGTGGTTCCTGCCGACAGGGTCTGCAGAGCCATCAGATTGTTCTGTGCGATGGTTCCACACACTGGGCTTCAAATGTGCTGCTGAGCTGTTCCTGAACTGTGGCACTGCAGGGAAAAGCTGCAGTAGGTGTCTCTCAGGTGTAGATAAACTCAGGCTGGAGTAATTAACAACCCGAGCTTTTTGTCTGCTCACGTTTCTATTCACAGGCTTGAAGTGGTGCAGAGGCCTTGGGCTCTTTCAAGGGTGCTGTGCTGCTCTCTGGGGGTGAAGTTTGTCTAACTGAGCTGCCTCCACTTAGCACAGTTCAGTGCTGGCAATGAGTAAATATCTCTGGAAGAGAACACACTGAATTCAGAGCTCAGTACTCAATGTATGTGTTCAAACTTCTGATTCACAGGATCCTGGAATGGTTTGGGTGGGAAGGGGCCTTAAAGCCCATCCTGTTCCATCCCCTGCCATGGGCAGGGACACCTTCAATTAGTGCCACACAGCCTGGCCTTGAAAGGTTGGAATTCCTGTAGGGACTCCTGCCACTTTCTAAAGGACAGTGTTTGATTAGTAGAGTTGGGAGGAAAATTATTTGGCCCTAAGGACTGCCTGGATTTCCTGTGCCTTTTTGACCCTTGAAGCACAGCTGCTGTTGCTAACTCAGTGCACAGAGCTGTGCCTCTGCACTCAAACATGGATTATTGTTAGTGTGTGAGCTCTGAGCACTTGTGTCCTTTGAATACTGGGGATGTGGGCCTAGGCAGAAAATTGCCCATTAAAATTAAATTATGGAATGAGCTTCAGCTGTCAATACAAAAGGTAGAACATAGAAACACTTTCAGAATGTTCTGTTGACTGATGTGTAGTGCATCTCTGTGGGTTTAAAGTGTTGATTCTGCCCCTCTTCCCCCTGCCACCCCTCCTTTTTAACCAGCAGGAGAAGGGGAAAGCAATGGGCTGGATCCAGCTGCTGAAGATGAACATTCCCACTCTGGCAATGCTGAAGAGCTGAATTCCCTGCCTGCTACAGCTCTGACGGAGGAGCAGCAGGAGCGGATGAAGAAGAACCGGCAGCTGGCCCTGGAGCGGAGGCAGGCGCGGCTGCAGGGCCTCAGCCAGTCCCAGCACCAGGGTAAGGACCCAGTTCAGTGCTAACAGGGAGGGCAGGGGCTCTGGTGGCTCTGATGGCTTTCCTGGGAAGTGCTGGAATGTGCAGCTCTCACATTTGAGCAGCTTTCCTGTGGTTAAACTCCCTGATGGTTGCACCAAGCTGTGACAGCTTTGTCTCTGGTGAAATGCAGCTCAGCCTCTTATCTCTGAGTTGCCTTTGCTGGGATGGAAATTCTGGTGATGGAAACATCAGCTAAACACAGCAGCCGTATCTGCTCACGATTTTTCTCTTTTCTCTGCAGAGCTCCCCAGTAGTTACTCAGAGGAGTTTGACAGCCCAGTTGGTGCTCAGGATCCCACTGACCTTACTGGAAACACTCAGGTTCCTGCAGCCAAGGATGCTCCCACAGAAGATGATGGAGATGATGAATTGGAATGTGCCAGGGAAGAGCAGTAACTTCCCCACACTGTGAGTGCCTTTCTTTACCAAACACCCCCCTGCCTCAAGTACTGTCACTAGACTGAAGTGTTGCTGGCTCTTGGCACTCCAGAACCTCCAGGGAAGTCTTTCCCATGGCACCACTGAAGAACAGAACTCTTCCCTGGAAGCTGCACAGGAGCAGCTCCATACACCAGGAAACAGAACAAAGTTCTTCAGCTGCACTTGAGCCATCTTTTCCACCTCCCAAAACATTTTTTAGGAAATGTTTCTGAGTTTTTGGACCTACTTTGAGTACAGCTTATAATTTATATTAAACTGAATTATCTGGGATGTTGATGGGTTAAGATGCTATTAAAGTTGTGTTTGGGCTTTTTTTTTAACAGGTCTTTTAGGGGTACTGGATTTTTTTTAACTGCTTATCTATTACTTTTTATTTTTCATATAAATTGGAAGCTATTAAATTTCAGAAATCAAACATGAAATTCTTGTATGAAGCTTGTTCCAAGGCCAGGGCTCCCACACTTCCCCATCCCTTGGGTCAGACATCTGTCCCCAGAGAAGCACCTCCCCTCGGGGAACAAAGCCTTCCTGCTCCTGCTCTCTGCTTCATCCTCTTCTCAGCATCCTGGGTTTCCTTACACAACAGCTTTTCCCTTTTGTGGAAAGAAGAAGAATCACCCCTTCCAATAGTAAAAAGTACTGAATTTCTACTCACTGAATTAAACCACCCTCAGGGCAACAGCTGTTATTTTATGAAGGAATTTGCTTTTTATATCCTTGTAGGGAAGAAGGAAGTATTTAGGTTTTAAGAACTTACTTTGCTCATGTTGTCCATAAAGTAAGTTTCTAAATGATTTTTAAAAGAATTCACAGCACAGTGTCTTTAGTCTGAAATATGAGCTTTATCAGGTATAAAATCTTTTCATAAGTCATCCATACTCACAATTAGATAAAAATAATTCTTATTTAAAATAGACATTTAGCTTCTTATTGAAAGGACTCTTGAATATTTAAATAAACTGCTTTTTACAAGATCCCCCAAGCACTTGTGCACAGTGAACAGGACTGGGACAGGTCCCAGGTCAAGTCCTGATGTCCTCTGTCACATCCAGCAGCGCCAGCTCCCGGATCTCCTCCAGCAGCTGGTACAGGCTGGGCTCCTTGGTCTGGCAGAACTCCCGGGACTCCTCATCCAGCACTTCCACCCTGGCTTTCTCTTGGGCACGCTGGGCCTCCTCTGCACACTGGCTGACTTCTTTCACCAAGTCACACTTGACCCCATGGAAACTCTTCTGGGCAGCCTCGGTGTCCGCAGTGTGGTGCGGCGCGTTCCTGATGATCTCCAGCTTGATGGTTTCTGCGTGGCAGCGGGAGCTCTGCACGAGGATTCTCACCTGAAAAGAAATATTGGGGTTAAATTTCTGATGGTGCTATTCCCTTTTCCTCCCCTCAGACGAGATACTCACTGTGATGTGATCAAAAAGGCTCAAGGTCACCGAGTCTCCAGTGGTTGTAGTGGAGGTGATTTTATGCTGAGAGCGATGGAGGGATCCAGGCTTCCACTGGCAGCTCCCAGCCCCTTGACAGGAGATGACCAAGCCCTCTTTGTTTTTCATATAGGCTGCACCTTTGATTCCGTAACTACAAAAGAGCAGGGAAAAGCTGTTCTAACCATTTTCAGATCTCTTTATTTTCAAAACCCACAGCCTGGCTGGGATTGTAGGAAAGCAACAGGAAGGGGCAGGCACAGCAGCCTGATAATCCTGCTCCAGGGATGCTGAGAGGTGTTGTTAAAGAAAGCCAGACAAGAAAACACCATGCAGGCAGTGACTGAAGTGTTTTGAGAGCAGTGAAGCAAAAGTGAAATAATCAGTGATCCATTCTCTTAATGCTGGGTGGGGCCTGGAATGGCTCAGCGATGGAAGAAGAGCAGCTTTACAGGTTTTTCCAGACAGACAGTGAGGAGACAATTCTCCATTAAAAAAAAGCTCCTTGAAGAGCAGCAGCATGTGTGCCCTGTGTACTCTGTAAGGGCTTTCTCTGGCCCTTGAGCCTCAGATCCAGCCTCTGGAATGCTGGAGATGCCAGATGTCCCTCCCAGCACTGCAGCAGCAGCAGGGGTGGTTGCCAGCCCGCCGCAGCCCCCGGGCTCACCGGGGCACGAAGACGAGCACGCCGTTGGTGCGGATGGAGTAGATGACGCCGTCGGCCACGCAGCGCTCGGTGCTCTCAGCACTCCTGTCCCGGAAGTACATGCACTGGAAGAGCTCTGTGGATTGCTTCTGAGCACGCTGGGCTGCCTGTGAGCACCACACACACACACACAGGCAAAAACATACGTAAATATTCCAACAAGCATCTCTTGGCTTTGACTTACACTGCTGCTTTTTCCCATTATTTATTCTTTTACCTGTCCCCAAGAAAAATTACATCTAAAACAAAATCCTGCGTGCAGTACAAGTGAAGTATGAGAAGCAAATTGGTATTTAAAAAAACCCCTATGCACTACAAACAAAAGTAAAGTGATGCTCTTAATTCACAAAAGCCAGAGTCAGGACTGGTATCCCATTCCTGAGGGCACCATGGAGAGTCCCACAGGGATGCCCTTACCCGGTTCCTGTTATTGATGTGTCTGCACAGCTCCTCCAGATCCTTGTTACTGATGAGGTTATCCTTAACATCCGCCGTGGTTCCCCTCAGGGCCGCTGCCATCAAGAGCCTGTGCACAACGATGTCAGCGTATCTCCTGATGGGAGAAGTGAAGTGAGTGTACTTCTCCAGGGCCAGCCCTGCCAAGAGAAAGGAACAGAGATGAGAGGAGCACTCAAAGGCATCACCCAACACTTCAGGAATGACAGCCAAAGCAGAAAAGTGACCAGATACCATAATGATGGAACTGCTCCTCAGGACAGGAGCCAGTTGAGAAGTACAGGGCGTTGGACATGGCGTGGGTGGCCATGGAACGCAGCAGTTTGTTCACAATGGGATCTGAGGGGTCGTTTGCTCTGTCCAGAGACTCGGCCAGAGCCTTGTTAGACCTGGAAAAAAAATAATTAATTAACTAATAAATTATTTTTATTAATGAAAATAAAATTTTAATTAAGTCAATTTATTTCTTTGTTAATTTCTAAGAAAATGATGCTATCCCTGGTTATAATGGCTCACAGTTAACAACAGCTTAAAACCCACATAGAAGTTAATAGTTATTTATACAAAAATGGCAAGCAGAGTGATATTGAAACATTCAATGCAGTTTAGTAACAGTTCTACTCTAAGAAAATATTTAGAAAAATCCCAGTTTTCAACCAGGTGTCTGCTGGAACCTGGAGAAGCAGGGACTGGAGCAAACTCCATCCTGTGCAGTACGAGAGTGAGCTGGCCCAAACCTTTGTGTCCAGCACAAATGGGACACGGTGACACCCAGGTCACAGAGGCTCCACTGAAGCCCTTCACCATGGTGAAGATAACTCAGGTTATCTTGCCCAAGGAATTCTGAATTATTTTGAGTAATTTAAAACAACTACATTGCACAGAATTCACCTGATTTAAACCAGTACTCTCTTACACAGGAAATAAGTGCAAAGAGGAAATACAGAGGATTACAGTGAAAATACACTGCAAACAAGGCCACTGCACAGTGACTGAACAAATGTTTTGTCTGGGCATGTCTAAAATTATTCAGCCACTGCCATTTGCAGTACAGCCAGCAGAATGCAGGTAGCTTCTCCTGGTCAGAACATCATCAGAAAGGTTCTGATAAAACTTTTTAAGAACTGCTATGCAATGTCTCTTAGCATTAAATACTCAGAGCTGGAATTGTTTAACAATAACATGGCCAATTTAGTAATGAAAGCTACCGTGTGTCTATCGAGAAGCCCTTGGCACTGGCACATTCCCGAAGCTCGGTGAAGAATTCCTGGCGTGGTGGAGGGTGCTGCCGCAGCAGAGCTTGGTGGGGAAAATCCTCGGAAATCCTTTTCGCCACCCAGTGGTTGGCCAGGATCATGCATTCCGCCACGGTCTCGTGCACTTCCAGCGGCTGCTTGGGGATGAGATCATGGATATTCCGTTTGTCATCCAGCTGCACTCGGATCTCGATCCCTTCCAGCTCCAGCGCGCCGCACCTGTCCCGCTTAGCTCGGACGTGTCGGGCTATGTCGGTGAGCTTGGATATGGCCCAAAGCAGCTCAGCCAGCTTCTCCTGCCTCGTTCCCTCATCCAGGCCTTTCAGCTCCAGGATATCCCCCACCACGCTGGTGTCCCCATCCAGCAGTGCCTGGGCTGTCTCGTACTCCAGCTTGTAGGCAGAGCGGATCAGGGTTTTGCTGTATTGAACCCTCAGCGTCTCGAACGATTCCTTCTCCAGCTCCCACAGGACGCTCACAGCGTATCTTAAAGACAACACCACAGTTCTGGAATAGCTCTGGCAGACTTAAACTCACATTTCAAGCATATTCAAATTCTAGAAATTTATAGATTTAATTCTGGTTGTGGAAACATCTTTTTCTTTATGGAACCAGTGCTCAGCAACACCACTAAATAATGCACTTGCCTTTCAGTCTCATGCATGACAACTGAAATGAGGACCAGCTACACAGCAGTATTTTCAATTTTTATCTGATTATGAGTATGGATGAGTTATGAAAAGATTTTACACTCTGCTAAGCAGAGTATCCCTAAGGTATAGGGTCTCTCCTTTATGTTAAAGCAGAGCTACACTGTGATAGTTATTTTTACCCATTTTTATTTTTATTAGTAAGATGCATCCAGAATGAACATCTCTGTACCCTGAATATCCTCATACCAGCCTTGCATATCCTTACACCAGCAGCCAGCTGAGCTGTAAATTGATTTTAGCTGGTCTGTAAAATTCACCCTACCTGAGGCAGAACTGAAAGGTAATTTTCAGTGTACACAAAGAATAATGCAGTAATAATGCAAAATGACTTGTAGAAGTCTCCCTGGCCAGAAGTCACAGCCCTTACCTGTCCACCCCGCTGAGGAGGGAGCACAGGTCAGCGCTGAGGACAGAGGGCAGCATGTCATAACGCCGGTCTGCCAGGTAATACGTGGTGGCCCTGGAACAAAACACGGTTACTGCTCCTCCCACCAGGACTCCTGGGTATAAGCACTGCTCCACAGCCTGATTTGAAAAGGTTATTCCCACAGAACACTCCCAGGTGCAATACCAAAGTCAAATTATTTAAATAGATATTTCTACAGAACAACCCTAATTTTGCCTTCCTTGGTATTTCAGCTGTAGTTAAGGGCAGAACTGGGGCTCGACAAAATTTGATCACAAAATTTGAAGAAGAGGTGACTTAATGGCTACATCAAACATCTCTGCTGCCTACACTTTATACTTCTTTGAATCTACAAAGAATACAGTTCATCAAGTGATTCAACAATTTAACTTCAAAACAGCGTCAGCAAAAGAAAAAAGAGAATTAAATATTTGCACATTAAAAGACAAGATTGAATATTAGAACATAAGCCTAACAAACACCTCTGGAATTAAATTCATGTAAGACTTAATTCCATTTTGTGGGTGTTCATCTCCCTTGGAAAGCAAATAAGTGGCTTTTAAAAATACTTTAAGTCACAGATGTTAAATTAGACTATAAAGCAAAGAGGAGTGACTAGGGAAAAATAAGCTTGTATAGCTTTCTGGAAAATGTGTCCAAATAAAAGCAGAGTGTCATTAGTTATGCAACAGTTTAATTAGCTTTAAGAAGTCTTTAGTAAGACATGAAAAGTGAAAGCATGTTTTTTTTCCTTCCAAAGTTTCCTTTAGGTAGTATCACAAACTTCTGAGCTCCATAAATTTTCTAATTTCAAGAAGATAACTCACCTTGCTCTGGCCTCAACATCAGTGTAGGAATTTGCTGCCACGAAGTGAGTCACATCTGCAATGTGCACCCCCAGCTCGAGGTTCCCGTTGGGCAGAGTCCTGACAGAGAGAGCATCATCCACATCCTCACAGCCCTTGGGGTCAATGCTGAATATCAGGTGTGTATCTCTCAAGTCAAGGCGTTTTTTTGCCTCCTCTGGACTCACTTTCCATGGATTCTTTGGAGAACTCACTGGCATTTCACTCATCTATACAGAAATATTGTTGATGAACACAGATTTATATATTTTCTACAAAAAGATGCCAACAAATTAGATTAGTTTTTCAAATTTTTCTTTTGTTTCATTTTCCAAGTCTATTACATTTAAAAGAATTCCATGTGTATTAATAACCAGTGTTATTTACTATAGTGATACTACAGCTCTGGCAAATATAACCATTACATATTGGTTTTTTAGTTTTAGTCTTCTTTCAATTAATTGTAGGTATAATCAAAATAGGTATCTAAGAAAGCTGGCTCCTCTCCCAGCTGAAAACAAAGTATTTAAGTCACTGATTTTGGTAGGATGAGGCCTTTAAGATCAGTAGCATAACCACCTACTAAAGACAGAAAAATCTTAAAAGTCTAAATTTGAATTAAGAGTTCATAATCTTCTCCTTACAGCAAAAAGATTATCTTAAAATCACTCTTGACTTGAAAATCCATAGTATCAATAGAACCACAGATACAAGAGTTTGCAGAAAAATAAAGTAAAATAATAATTAATTTTCAGCTTTCAAAAACCCACTGGCAACTAAGATGTTGAACTGTAAGAGGGTCCCTCTCTTAGAGAAACAAGACCCTGGAAATGAAAAGACTGGATCTGATCACAGAGACAAACCTGGATTTCTGAGAAAGGGGCAGCACAAATGCTGTTCTCCACCAGAATAGCTGCAATTTCCCCCTCGAGATCCCCGATTCTCCCCAGCACTCTCACAAAGTGTCCGTTTGGATACAGGGATGTCGACTCCCAGGAATCGATGCGCACGACAACTCTGTACTCCTGCAGCAAGACAGCCCTGTTAGAACAGCTCTGTGCCCCTTAAAAGTACAATTTATACCCTTAACACAACCTTTAACTTAGCAGAAAAATCCCAAAGCAAGTGGGATATAAGTGCTTAGGGCAATTGGACTGTGGCCCAAATTCAGAACTCAAATAAACTTTGTTACCTGAAGTGGTTCTGACAGGAATTGAACCCTCTCAGACTTCTATAGTTTTACCATGTTTTTGTCAAGGAAAGCATCATTAGAGCCTGTAACACCCTATAACAGCTTTGTAGGAGCACAGAACAGAGAAATTCAGTCAATTACCTGTAATGCTTCAGCCTGCTGAGTGCTGATCCGGATTTTGGGAATTCGGTAATCCCAAGGTGTTACAAGGACTTTCTGAGCATTTCTGCCCTGGGACTGGCTCTCTTCTTTAGAGGGGAAAGTGACCACATAATCCCTCCAGTTCTTTTGGATGATTCCAACTACTTTACCTTTAAATAAGGAACACTGTGCATTAAAGAGTTAAACAGAACCAAGAAAGCAAATATGTGAGAGGTGCAGGAGATTCATTGCTTTGTAAAATAAACTGCTGTGTCCCCAAATCTGTCACAACAACATATGGTGTGTAGACAATACAAGTGTGTCATAAACTAATGTTGGCACAGGCAGATTTTAATGAGCTTTTATTTATGTGGAGACTAACTCATTGTATAGATTTCAATTGATACACGACATAAATTACTCAGAGATTCCCACTGCTGCTGAAATGTGGCCAGTTCTAGTAATACAGAGAATTTTTAATAGCAAAGAGCAAAACAAAACATGATTTCCCTACAAAAAGAGAATTAACCTCTTAAAACTTTTAGCTCTGACTTCAACAAACTTTTAAGATGCAGCTATGGCTGCAGAGTAATAATTTCAAACAAGACTCTAAGTTCCCATGGTACCCAGGCATGTCACACTGGGATACTTTTTCACCTTTTTTTTTTTCATTATTTATCAGCAGGGAATTAAAAGGATGCTTCTCCTTACCTGTAGGCATAGGGTCACCTGTGGTGTCTGCAGGTGCTTTGTCCTCAGTCTCGTTTTCACAGAGGGCAACAGTCCTTCCTTTCCATTCATGCTCAGGGAGCAACTCAACCACAACCACATCCCCGTGGATTGCACGGTTCCGAGCCTTGGCCCCATAAATAAGGATGTCACTTTGAAGTTCTGTATTTAAAATAAAAGGAAACACAACTATAATCTACTAAAAAAAATCAAATCCCTCCATTCTTGGAAGCATTATGCTGAACTAACAGAAAATGACTTTTCCAATATGATTTCTTCCAAAAAGGACTACTGGCAAGTAATTAATATTGCAAGGAAATGAAAACCTTTTCCTCTTTTTATTTTTTTTTAGTGAACTTTTGGATAACAAGTAGCAAAGGCTGGGATGAGTTCACTCTTAGGCAGCAGCTATAAAAACAGACAGCATAGTTGAATTGTGAAAGCCACTGCCACAGGATTCTGGGGAAGGTTCAGAACAAAAGAAGCTTTTAAAAAATAATGAGTGTATTGAGCACTGGTTTGACTGCAGGGTCTGTCACAGGAATATCTGAAAGCAGTTATTAGTGAGAGCTGGGCCAATGTGTCTGTGCAAGGGCAATGGACAGTTCCTTCAAAGGTGCTGATTAGTAACTCATGCCAGAAACACAATCCTGGGTCACTTTGGATCAGCTTGACCCAAAGGGCAATCTTCCAATTATGGTCACAAAGACCAGCTTCCTAATCCTGCCAACATCTATGCAAACTCTTAGTGCAGTCAAAGGAGTGGTCACCTGAGGTTAGAGCAAAGCACAGGGACAACAATTTGCACCAGCATTTCCCTTCAGAGAGGTGCAGGGAAACAGGACAAGGGCCAGAATATGGCCAGAAGTGGTAAGAAAGAGGAAGGAGTTTTCCTCACAAGTTCCACCCTCTGGTTAATCTTCAGCCTCCTTTCTGGCCCATGAAAACCACACAGGCAGTGCAGTGTCTCAGTCCTCATCTTGTTTGATAACTGAAAACTTCTCACCTGTGTCTTTGCTGCCAAAGCCCTGAAGCCGAACAAAAGCTTCCAGCTGCGCTCGGTGCTTATTGACATTCAGGGTACCCTGGAAGAGACCAACAAAACAATCAATAGAATGAAACAGTCACCTTAAAAATACACAACTTAAAAGAATAAAATTTTGGGGGTTACAATTATTTTTGCATGAATTAGTTTTGATTGATCCGTAGGTTATTTTGAACACAACTATTCTCTCTGCGGGATGTAGAGCTTTAGGAATTCACTTCTGGAAAAGAATGGTAAATTCTTTTAAATGCTGAATTTATTTATAAGCTGGTAAATGACATTTTATTCCAACCACAGGCAGTGTAAGATTACCTTTGTTGCCTGCCTTAGCAAAGAATCTGGCATTATTCCAACATGAAAGAAAAACCTCAGTCTTTCTGTTCATATTTTATTCCTGCCTCTGCTGAAATTGCCAAGAAAGGAACAAATTACTGCCCCTAATTCTTTAAATTATTTTTAAAAGAAGGACACTTGTCCAGCAACAATCCATATTAAGGCTCTGAGCAGCCATAAACCTGTAAATTAATTTCATTGACTGGGAGATCTCTGTGCAAATGTAGTTAGAACTGCTGCCTTTGTGCAGCACTATTTATATTTAAGAATGAGGCCTCTGCTTTAAATCACACCTGGTCTCTCAATTTACAGGTACATCACATATCAACCTGAAGAAAAATCCATAGGAAATTTCAAATCCTCAATAGCCAATTCTTATTTTAACTTCTCCAGGACAAAAAATATCCACATGGCACAACACAATGTAGGGGAAATATTTTGAGAATCCTAAGAATCCTCAACCCTTCCATCCTCTTGTTTTTAATTTTCTTTCCCTCTTCCCACCACAGCCATATTTCTTTCTCTAATCACTCTAATTCAGGTAACTCAAGGGACCAAGCACAAGACTGCATGGCTCTGTGTATGTTCTCTATATAACAAATACCTGCAGGTATCTTCCAGATTTGATCCCAGCCTCCAATATTTCCACAGGTAAGTGCTCAGGATATTCTTTTCCATGGTTCTCTTGGCTTTCACTCTCCCTCTCACGCCGAGCTTGGACTATGGAGTCAAAGAGCTCATGGGCAGCCTTTAGGTCAGGCCAGAAGTTATCCAAGTAATTCTGTATGTACAAATAGAAATAAACATGAAAGCATTCTGAGATTCTGAGAATGAATGCTCTCAGACATCACTGTATCCCCAGCAATCCAGGCAAAGTAACTGGCAGAACATTGTTAATGGATATTTAGGCTACAGCTGCTTAAGGACAGCTTGCACTCCAGATTTAGGCAGCTGCCTGAGGGAACTGATCACTGCTCATCAATGCCAAATTCCTTAAAAACAAGGAAAAGGTCTCCTGGGAAAGATGACCTCTATCCTCTAATCTACTGTTTATCTTTCAGCTCTCTGCTTTGCTCACTGCCATTGGTTTTTCTGAGATTCCCATAAGTGACATATTTGCTTGCTTTGATAAATGAAGACATGAGTTACCATCACAGTTCTCTTGAATGTAAACTCTGACATGATTTAAAATACACTTTAATGTACTTGCTTCATCATTTTGATGCAGCATAAAGGAAACCTTTTATTTTACTGGCATGTTACCTTGAAAGAAATCACAAACACTCCTTCTGTTTCATTTCCGTACTGCCTGATAGCATCTTCATCTTCTGTTACCATAACAACTGGCATCTGACCCAGGCAGTGATTGTGATACCAGGCTGCTGCATTGTAAATATTCCTAGAAAAGTAAAGTTTGAAATAAGATTTCTGGCATAGTTCATTTGCTATTTGCAAGATTTTGCTGGCTTTGTATAAACGAGATTTTGATTTAACACTCAGACTTTTGAGAGATATACAGCAAGCTACAGAAACATTTTTCTGCAAAAACGTTCCTGTACCATTCTTAAGCAGCACAAGAAGAGAGAAGAATAGAATGTTTCCTCCCCAATACATCCACTTGTGCCCTGGCTGCAACACAACATGAAGTTCCTCTGAGTGAAAGCTTGTAAAAAGCAGGTTGGAGGTGCTAAGACTGATGCTTTAAACTGATCCAACTTTTTCTTTAGCATTATTGCATTTAATTTAATGACATTTTGTCTATTTCCCCAAGAAAACAATGCTGACACTTTTATAGTTATAAAGCACAATGAAGACTTCCAGTGACTGTGAACTGTTGCAGTGCTAAGCAGAGCAAGAGCATGGATCTCTCAGTACCTGGTGCATGCTGACATTCCTAAATACAAAGCCATGATGCTGTGCACTGTGACACTGCAGAGGTTCACACAAACCTGGTCTGCCACTTCTCCATGGATTCTCCCTTCTCCCTGGGCAGGTAGCAGTGCTGGTGGAATTCATTAGCAAACACAGTACAGTCGTGACGGGGATCCTTCAATAGATTTCGTAACTTGCTGTACTGTCTGGAATGAAAAAAGACAGATAGATTCTTATGCTTTGTTTTAATAATGCTATTTCAAATCCATGTGAAAATACAGCTGGAAAAGTCCAGGAAAATGATTGCCATGCACGGAGAAGCGAACTCATTAAATTACACCACTGATGAGAAATCCTAAACCATCACCTGCAAGGAAACTTTGTAAAGTTCCATCATGAATGCTTCTGATTTTAAACATACTTGTTTTCCAACAAGCACCACAAAACACCCTAAGTGTTCAGGAACTTGTTTCGTTTGTCACTTTTGAGGCAAAGGCAATTTCTTCAAGAGCATTTATGCTTTAGAAATATGGGAAGGCCCTGAGAGCAAAGTTTACTCTGAGGTGCTATGGCAAAGCCCAGGTTAAGGTCTGGTGAGATAAGTACCATACAATAATATTAATTACTCCCCAAAGACAAGTGCTCAGGCATCAATACAGCAAACCAAAACCTGTCCATGATCTATCTGTGGGCACCTGATAGATCATCAATGCAAAGTCTAATTAATTCCAGCCACTTGATTAGTTAATAAAGCTACAGGTTTCATATTGCTCCTGTCAAGCAAAAACTATACCAGGCATTGATATCCACAGATCACAAAGGATCCCAGTCTTTCCCCTTCTGTGAAACTACATTAAGACACTTGAAAGGGTTCAAAACAAATAATACATTTTACAAATCAGTATTTTCACTTCAATCTAAATAAAAAATTCGTTCTTATGGGATAAATACCTGCGTCCTTTCTGATGCTGCACAGCCTGACAAGCTGTTTGCATGAAAATAATTCCTTTCAGCTCTGGAAATTCCAGAATCTCCAGGTATTCCTGAACAACCTTGCAGTCGGGGACAACGTAGTGTGTGACATCATCTGATAACAATTTGCCATCTAGAAGATAATTCAGAGTTTCAAGGTTCAAACTTTCAGTTGCAATACTGGTTTCTTGAAAATATTTCCCCATGTAAGAAAATTAGGGTTGTGCCCCCTCAAATGCGTACATTTCTTTTCCTGATGAACAAAATTATGGATATTATGGTATAATTCTGTGGTATGGTCCATAAATTTGTGACAAAACCCTTTTGCATCCACTGATGCCAAAATTTAGTGCAAATTCTATCCAAAGGAGTTAAAAAGATCCACTTTCATTATGAAAAGGCTATAACTTAAAAGAGCGAAGGTTACAGTTCTTTCTTCTGTGCTTCCACATGAAAAAGGGACTATACATCTGGCACAGAAAATCTTTTCATGGAATTTCCAAAGGCTGTAGAATTATGAGCATCTCCTTTACCCTGCTCCCACAGCTTTCTCTGTTCAAACACACCATTTACAGCAGGGTCTTTACATAAAAGAGCACAGGTAAGGGTACACGTAGAAAAAACCACTGCTACTGCAAAGAAAAGATGTTTTTAAACCTAAACTATTAATCATCAGTGTTAATTTTCTTTGTAGAGACTATGCCTTAGGAATATGTCATCAAAATATCACACACAACATATCACAGATGACATCTTAAAATGTACCTCAAAATTGAAGGGTTTAATTGCTTTTGGTATTTCAAAGATTACCCAAAAGCTTTCAGATGGGGGGGGAATCTTCACTGTATTTTCTCTTAATACCTATTTATTCTTTATTATGAACAGGGAACTGCTGAACTCAGTGCAGGCAAATTATACAGAATAAAGTATATAGATATTGACAAGTCAGGTTATTTTCATGTATTTCTTAGAAGCTGACAGGGGACAATCTTTGAGCTGTAACCACAAGAAGTGTGAATCCAGGCAGCACAATTGTGCACACAGTAACTTGGCCTCATCTCACACTGATGGCTTATAATGGATGATGGCAGCAGGCATACAAGAAAGCTAATATTTATTAATAATTCAGAAGAGCATTAGAAGTGAAATGCCACTGGAAGATTTATGAGCTCTGCCCATATGAAGCTATCCTTGCCTAACCCATACATCTAGAGCAGAATAACTCCCAGGCAGGCACAGCTCACCTTTACAAGCACCTGCTGATGTGATTTTTGCAGGCAGTCTCTCACAGGGCATGAAATAGATTTGCTCAGCACACTGTGTAGAGTCAGGAAGGAAAACAAATATTTCCCTGACATCTGGGTTACCTTGAATAACCACCTAGGGACATATTCTGACAGTCACCTGTAGCACAATTTACATTTAAGTACAAAAGAGGAGGAGTTAGGCACAGCAGGAGAGGTTAGACTTTTTTCTGATATTTGCCTTTAATATATCCTTGAAGAATTCATAACCAAATGCAGTATTTTAGGGAGCAGTAACTATCACTAGTCCTGATCTCCTAGATAGCAGTAATACACAATAATAATCTAAATAATACACCTTCTGTCCTCGATTGCAACCTAAATCAGAAGTGAAAATATCTATGCTAATCATAGTTCCAAAGGAAAAAAAAAAAAAGTCACAATTCTCAACCTTTTCTTTTAGGCAAGTCATTCAGTCGATTTAAGCAGGTTGGATATTATGTTTGTTATTTGCCAGTCAGTTTCCTGCATCAAATAAATTGTGCTATTGAACAACAACAACAACAACCCCAGCTGAAATATCAACCACAGCTCGGGTGATGATCTATGATGCACACAACAGCACCACAGTACATAAAAACAACAACAAATGCAGACATCAGAGCCTGGCAGCCTTCCCGTGTCTGAAATGCCTTGATATAACACAGGCAATTACATTTAATTACTGAACAGAAATAGCTGCTGATGCAAAATTACAATGGCTTCAAGATAATGGCTTGGCCCCATTGTAATACTTAACAGGTATGTATAGAATTTAGCTCATGCTATAAACTACCACCCTGCAGAAATTGATGCATTTTAAAGGATATTTTAAAACAAGGTAAGTGTAAAAATTGAACAATCCTTCAGCCTTTTATCACAGCCAGTAAACTGTTCACAGTTAAACACTGTAACAATCAACTCCTCGATTCCTTCCGCTCTTAACGCCTCGTTGATTTCTACAAGATCTTGCTTGAAAGCAAAACTGTTGCTACAGCCGCGATTTGTTCAGCACGGGGCGGACACCCCAGGAAGGGGATCACCCCTTCCCCTTCAGGAATAACCCTAGCCCGAGGATCGTGCTGTGTCCCCAGGGACCACCCCTCGCTCAGGGATCCCCCCAGCTCCGGGATCACTCTGCCCCCGCCGCCCCAGCCCGGCCCGTGGGCGATCCCGGCTGTGTCAGCGCCCAGCCCCGGCTCCCCCCAGCCCCTCACGGCGGAGCCTCACCGCGGGCGCAGGCGGCGCGGCACAGGGCGCTGCGGCACAGGGCGCTGCGGCACGGCACATCGGGGCGCAGGTAGTGCTCCCGCACCACCCGCACCGCGCGGCCCTGCTGCCCCCGCAGCTGCAGCACCTTCTCCGTGCGGAGCATCGGGGCGGCGGGGACGGGCCGGGGACGGCGGGGAGCGGCGGCCCCGAGGCCGCGACTGCCGGGGCGCCTGCGCGGGGCGGGGCCCGAGGTCACCGCGCGGGGAACGGCCCCAACCGAGGGGCGGGAAGAGAGCGGGTGGGACGGGCTGAGGGAATCGGGCGGGAACGAACTGAGGAGAAGGCGGCGGGCTGGAGGGCCGCGAGCTGAGGGACGGGCGGGAGCGAGCTGTGGGGAACGCGATGGAGTGGGGGACTGCGAGCTGAGGGAGCTGGAACTGGAGCTGAGGGACAGACAGGAACGCGCTGAGGGAGCTAGAACTGGAGGTGAGGGACAGCGGGAACGAGCTGAGGGAACCGGGGCAGCTGAGGGCGGGCGGCTGAGCTGGCGGCGCTGGAACTGGAGCTGAGGGGCAGCCCGGAACGAGCTGAGGGACAGCGGGAACGAGCTGAGGGAACCGGAGCTGGGGCTGAGGGACAGCGGGAACGAGCTGAGGGAGCTAGAACTGGAGGTGAGGGACAGCGGGAACGAGCTGAGGGAACCGGAGCTGGAGCTGAGGGAACCGGGGCGGCTGAAGGAACCAGGCGGGTCCTGAGGGGCGGGCCGGAGCGGACTGAGGGGGAGCCCGACAAGTGCAAGCCCTGAGGGAGCCCAGGCTGGGCGACCACAAGAGGGTGGATTAAAGTGAGGCATGCAGTTGTTATGAAGCATCATGGTCTTTCACGGCATCTTCCAGGAGAAATTCCAGGTCCATTTCTCGCCCCTGATTATGTGATCACATGCCAGAGCACTCCGGGAGGTGGGCATCAGGGCAAGGGTGCATGAGGAGCGCAGGCAAGCCCTAATGACACCTGATTTTACAGTAATCACCGATATTATCCTTCACATTTACAGAGGGGAAGATAAAGGCACTGACAGATGAAGTCTAGTCCAAGATGAAACAGAGAAGCAGTGGAAGGTCAGAAGTCCAAAGCAGTGTCTCTGGGTCTGAGCCACTGCTCTGTGTAATGCTGCAAGTGTGGCATTTTGGGGATGGTTGTTTTAACTCTTAGAAAAGCATTCATACTTTCTCAAATAATGATTGCCTACACCATAACTTCACTTGAACATAAATACATGGTGAGAGCTGTGTAGTGTTTGTCCTTAGGAGGGAAAAAAACACTGGGAAAAAGCCAAGGCAGTATGTCACTGTATGTTCCTGTTTATTCTACTTCTTATTTTTCACATGTTTTATAAAATGTGTATCTCCAATGACTAATACTTCTAAGTAACCAATTTGTGCCAGTAAATGGAAGCACCATCTGTAAGAAGCTGATTTTCAGAAGCCAAGTTCTCAAACATCTGAGGAGGAGGAGGTGTTATAACTTAGTGAGAGACGACCAAAGTGTAGACTTGGGTTTGGGAGTCAGGATGATTTCAGATGTATTATGTAAGCAGGATGTGAGAGGAAAAGGGAAATGGGGAGCAAAATGATGGAGCTCTTGTTCAGCGGGAACAAAGATGAAGTAACCCTTGCTGATAGAAAGGGTAAGAAAAACACAACATTGGGGAAAAAAAAAGACATTTAATTGAGTTTGAAATGTAGCAGATGCTGATTGCTGACACAGTGAAGAACACAGACCCGTGTGCTTACTCAGTGACATTCAATGACTGTAATAAAATGAAGGTTAATTAAATAAAAGTAGCTGAGATCACTGCTCTCATTTGTGCACTGTTTCACAGAGGAAAATGGAAGACCTTTGGGCCAAGTTCATCCCCTGCTGATACTGTTGAGTAACTGCACGTGTATTTCTAACAGTCTGAGCAGTTTTATCATTCTTGAGTTTCCCCACTTCCTTCCTCTCTTGGAAGAAACCTCAGCTGATTGCAAAAAGCCAAGCTGGAGTCACTAGAGCCAAAGAGAGCTCTTGACACTTTATCTGACAGCTGAGTTTGTCCCTGTGAGATCAGAAATCAACTTTTCATGCTGATCTGGTAATTTTCTTTACACAGGGCAAGAAGTTTGTGCAGGGACAGCCAAAACTAACGGGATCACATGTGCACGTTTAATTGTTTTAAAATAAAAGTTACAAAAATGTTGGTGTATCAATATTAGAAGATCTTACCAAATGTTGAAGAATAAAGATGGAGTGCAGTCTGCCTGCAGAACTATGGGACATACTTTGCTTCATACACCTTCACTCCATAAAGTACTTTAGAAGAAAAAACTGTGGTAGAATACAAAGACATCAGTACAATTATTGTTTTTATGGAGTTTTTATGCTCACTTTGTGCAATGCTCCCGTGTTATTCACTCTAGCAAGTGCCAGAGAAGCTTTTATTTTACATGGGCAATAGAAGCCTTTTAAATTCAATCTCATGTTTGTGCCTGCCTGAGATGGGAAATGGGAGCTTCTCACAAGCTCTCCCTGCCTGGAGAAGCCTGTCAGGAGATGCAGGACAGAATTTCAGTGTTAGCTTTTGACAGAAGTGTTTGGGAAAATCACTGATCACAGATCACTGGAGAATACCAGCAATTGGTTCAAGTTTCCCAAGCCTGAAGCCTGACTCATCTGACAAATGCCACAAACAAGAGGCAGAAGATAAATCTGAGATCCACAGAGTCTTGGAATCAATAGAAATTGTATATTTCTATTTGAAAAAGGCCTTTTTATCTTTTTTTTTTTTTTCCTCCAAGTACTCTGTCACTGAGGTAGAGGATGCAAGATTTGATTATCTTTTAGCATATTTTTGAAGTTGGTTCTCCCATTCTTAAAGCAATTGTGGAGCAATTGGCAATTCAGCATCTCCTCCTAACTCATCCTAAACTGGATAAATGTTCTCTTCTCTTGGAGATTCCTTCTGGATTGCTGGCTCAGTAAAAGCCAAGTATTGTAAAAATTCCACCCACATCTAGAAAGGTCTCAGGATTAATATGCCATTCCTTGCATTCATAAAAAAGAAAGATATCAGATGATTTTAACGGTGTCTGTTTTATTTAATCCCGTGTCCACTGGCATTAATTATGTCACCCTCCTTTAATTATTTTTTTGTCAGATCTCATGTTAATTAGACTGTTATTTTGCTTAGGATTGCACTTTGACTGATGATTATCTCATTTATCCTTTAAAATAATTTATACAGCGTTACGAAGAGAATACTAATGTTCTTATTTTAGCGAAAAGAAAATGATTTTGTATTTGTGCGTTTCTGTGCTTCCGATTTTTCTCCGTGGATTTCAGTTGGTCCAAACCCACCGTAGTCCTTTGTGTTTGCAGTATCGGACACCCCCGCTGGGGGACGCTCTGTAATCGATTTTGGGTTGAAATCCGAACTTTCGCTTCCCTGCCTGTGTCTAATGGGCTAAAATTCCACCTTTCAGCTTCCGTGAACAAACTGCTTGGAGTTGTTTATAACGGAAAGAGACAATTTTCTCCACAAAATAAACTAGAAAGCGATGCTGCTCTATAATAATAAAAAAAAAGGCTTGCAGATCTCTTCAGGCATGTCAGGAATATGAAACTACACGATGTTTACAATTATTGGATGCATAAAAGCAATTTATCACAATACCTGATATTTACTATAGCACACATTTGATCTTCTTTCCCTCATGCTTTTCTTCCATGGATGCAGTTCAAAAGTTTACAACACAGGAATCCAAAGCTGTGTACTATTTTGTTTCACTTGTTTTCTGTACTATGGCTTACTTTATCCCAGGGTTTCCCACTGTATTTACTGATGAGAGATCCTAAATATTATTTAAAGGAAAAAAAGCCTTTATGCTGAGATAATTAGAATATTATACTTTGTCTGATCGGGGAGCTTTAGGTTGTTTGCAGCTGATAATAACTTAGCGTAGTCCAGAATTTCTTCTTTCATAAAATATGCTTTTATTTGTTATGCTAGAAATTATGAAAACAATTTGGATCAAAGGAGAAGGCCACCATATCAATCTTTTTGTCATCAAAACGCATTTGATTTGGTGGGAGCCCTTGCTCTGAAATGATGCTCAGGATTGTCTCGGCTTCCAGAGCAGCTCCTGCAGGGAGCTTAGAATTCTGTGAATGACTATGGAGCTGGAGGAAAATGAAAAGAAATATGTGCAGCCAAGATTTCTTAGATTTTCTTTGAAAAAAAAAAAAAAAAAACAACTTTTGGGAATTTCTGCTAGCATTTGCTTGATTTCTTTTTTACACATAGATGTCAATGAGCATAATTCCTTGAAATTCCAAAATTTCAAAATGTCCATTTTAATTTTCATCTCTGTTGCATACACAAAACAAACAGTTTCTGGGCAGAAGTCAATATTATCCAGCATACAGAATGCTGTTTCCACTTTTGCAGGGAGGAAAGTGAGGCATAAAATGTGTGGTCCAGTCCAAGGATCATTACATCAGTCTAAGGTGCATCTTCAGATCTCACTGCAACAGGAGAAGGTATTGTGCAGGTGGACTGGCTTTGCAGGCTGCTCATCTCTGCAGTGATGAATAAAAGCAGTAACAAAATTTCCAGAGCAGATAAAAATTCAAATGATCCTCTTTCCAAAAGTCTCATGCTGAGCCCTTTGCAGCTGAAGGGAGGAGACCACAGCACTGAGATACACAAGTGGCAGAGTTTTGGACTGGGAATGAGGACTCTGGTTTTGCTGAGAAAGGACTCAGAGCAGAGAATGTTTATATTCAGTGCTGGTGTTCAACTAGTTCCTAAAACTTCAGGTTAAAAATTCCTGCACAAATCGATCCTAAAGATAAATTCACAGCTTCTTTCAGCTTCTCTCTTCTTTCTGTAATCAAACCCATTCCTCACTGAGTACAAGAGCAGTGAACTCAAAATTTCTTTTGATAAAAGCATAGCTGAGCAGCATCGTTCCACAGTGTGTCCAAATAATGCCAGTTGCTGTAACACTACATTTCCTGCAGATTTAAGTTCTCTCCTTAAAATTCTATCTGGAGACAGCTGTTTGAAGAAAACAGCTAAGCTTGATCATAAATTTGCCCCAGCATATTTAGAAGTATTTGTAAATAAGATCTGAATGAATGTGTCCTATGGACTTCTTTCAGAATACCAACCCCCAAGTTTGGTCTGCTCCAGTCCTTATTTTAACTCTATTTCTGGTTTGCTATCAATTGGAAGTTTGGTCAGCTTTCTCCAAACAGGAATTTCCTAAGGTTTGGGTTTCTTTGTGACAGAGCAGAACTTTGGGGAACCTCATTGCATTGATGCAGGCAGATGGAGAGAATCAGGATTCTTCTTTAGCTCCTGGGTCTATGCCCCTTTTTTTGGTCTGTGCTTGCTCATGGCTGTTCCTCTGGGCTTAGGTGGAGGTGAAAGAGAAATTCAAAGAGATACAAACTCAGGAGATGGGGAATATTCAAATAATTGACTCAACCACAAATACAGCAGGTAATGTTCAACCTGTAAATGCCTGTTTGGTGTTGGAAAGTTGGGAATTGGTCAGGTTTTCTCCCATAGCTTTGATTTCCCCTCAGGCAGTACTAGGAGAGATGTCCTGTAGACACACAGGAGCCTGACAGGTAAATTGTCCTTTCACTCTCAGAACCAGAAGGTGCAGATGTGCTTAGAAGCAATTGGTTTCTTTGCTTCAGTTGCAGTGTGAAATTTCTGGATAAAAGCAAAAAAAATCTCATCTTGCAGTTATCCACACAGGAATTTATACTAAAAAGCCAACACTTTCAGTCTGACCTATATGACATTGCTGTTAATTATGCATTATATATGCTGCTTTTGCTATTTTCTCAGTGTGAGGGGCCTCTTGGCTTCTCAGTTCGTACGCATCACTCTCATTAACATTAATAAGAATTTATGTGTTGCAGAGTGATTGTCAATCTATTTTGATATCATTCCCCAATACTTAACCAGGGTCATGTGTTCCAGATAAAGGCAGAATGTCATTCTGGATGCCAGGGTGTACTTGGGTTCCTCTTTCATACAGAATTACACTCTGAAGCTCCTGGGAGCCAACTGTGAATTCCATGGAGTTCTTTTACCTGCTCAGGCCATTCTGATCCATCCAAAGAGCTGATATGTTCATACAACAAAGCTGTCACAGCCATCCTGCAGCACAGAGTTCCACTCATCCCTGTGGAAGGCTGGTTTCTTAGCCAGTTTCCTTTATAATAAAAGGAGTAATAGGTGTGTACAACTGAATTTCTCTGGGTTTTTTTTTGTTAGTGGATCAAATTCCTCCCTGAAGTAACCAGCTACAGTTCAGCTGAATGAAGGCTATGTCTTCATTTGCATCATTGCATAATTATTTGCTTCAGCCTTACCAAATCCTTTGTTTATTTTTAAATTTACATCATTCTAAGCAGAAAATAATGTCATGCCCTGGAGCAGTTGCAGAAACCATGATTAAGAGAAATAGCAGGCACTAAGAATGATGGTCATACACACAGGATTAAGAGTGGAATTTGACTTCCTGTAGGTCAAGATTTACACAAACCACTTGGTCACTGGCCAGTTCTTAACTCATTTTGAGTGTCCTTTTTATTAGGACTGGGGAGCAGACCTAAAAGCTCTGTTAATGAAAAAAACAATTGACATGATTGAACCAGGCCCTAAATGCTTAGTGTCTGTTTGAATTAGATGAACAATTCCTGTATATTTTGCCACTGTAATGCAGGATTAATGTTTTCTGATCATATTTTCATTACTTGTTCTTGAAGAGCACTGGGACAATTTGAGTGAATCTTCATATTTGTGATGGGTCCATCATGTGGGAAAAGTTAAATTAATTATTTATTCTTTCTATCCTTATTTGGAGAGATCAGGGATGGATTGGGAAAGTCAAACAAAACCTGTGCAGGACTGGCTCTAGTTCAGACTGTATTTTCTACACTGCCTACAACTGATATGTTTGTATTTGATTTGGACACTTTATATTGGTAGAAGGGAGTCAGGCATAAATGAGGCCAACACTATTATTCAGTGTTATTAATGATGTTGTCTACTCTTAGTTCCTCAAAAACTAGAAAACTAATAAATTTTACATATTGGAAAAAAATCACAGATAAATCAAACAAATACATAAATTCTTTAAAGTATTTAATATGTGTTAAGAGGACAGGATGATGAATTCAATATTGAAAACCAATATCAAGTTTACAATTATGTACCATTTATCATCACTGATTGCACAGACAGAGTATTATTGTGGGGAACAGAATGATGCATAAACTAAAACCCTGATTGGTTTTCTAAAAAAAACCAAGTTAAAATTCATGTTATGTCTGAAAAGCTTTGTTTTTCTTTTTCAAGCATTATTTTCGATAGTAATTGTTCATTCAGACACAAATGATGCATATTTAATTTCTTGGGCTTTAATATTAACACTATAATAATTTTCCAGTGTTGATAACTTCTGCTTTTACAAACACTAGCAGGATTCAGTTTGCTGTTGTTTTCTGAGGCCAAATTTCCCTTTTAAGCAAAAAGAACACATGGAAAATGAAAACGTGGAGAGGAACTGGTTTTGAATTGGACAAGCAGAAGCAAGCAAATGAAAGCAGCAAAATGCTCTTGAAAGGTGAATGGACTTTGAAGAGAAAACGTGTACAAGTGGCTGTTTTTACTCAGCAGATCTTTTCAAAGGGTAAAATTCTGCCTCCCCAAAAGTCAACGACAAAGCTCGCAGTGACTTCAGTGTTTTCAAACTCCTGTTTGTGTGAAGGACATACCTGCTCACCTTTATGAAAGAGCTGCTCTTCTTTAAACTCCTGTCACCCCAGCTGAGCTCTGGGAGAGGGAAATGAATTCTTCTCTGGCTCACACTTTATCAGCAGAATTATTAAGCAGTTTTCTGTGCAGAGTCACTCTTGTAATACACTCCTGCTTTTTTTTTTTTCCCCCTTTTAAAAAAAAATCTATTCTCATATTCATGTTGGTGCTCAGGTTTCCTGGGGATAACCAGATATCATTTCACCAAACTGAAGCTGTGCACTCATAACTGAGAGTTATTTTGTCTTCAGAATTTCAGCAACTCATTCTGATTTATGAAAGAATCTGGCTAAGCTTGAAGATTCAGCTGGAGTTTACAGAGTTATAACTCTAGTCTAGACTCATTGAGTCAACAATAATAAGAAAGAAGCCAAACTGTCTTTTTATATCTTTTTTTGTAAACTACACATTTTAAAGACAGAAGCACTGAACTAGAACCAGTGTGCTGCAATCTAGTGCTGTTTGTACTGAATATCTTTTAGAAGGGGGTTGCATTTAAATAGACACCAAGAGGAAATGAGTATTCCAGTAGTCACCCTCAAACGTAGAAACATCCATAGCCACATTCATTGGCATTTACTGACATCTACACCCCTGCAAGCAGACAACCATGGTGCAGAGAATGCCAGAACTTTCCATGGGAAATTACTGAGCTGGATGGGATTTTATATGAGCACGTAGAGTGGGGCTGAATGCTTTGCCTCAAATATCTGTCAAAAGTCATGCAGCAGAATGTAATATCTTGAGTTTCATTGGTGTCCAGAGCAGTCATAGTTTGACAGGCCACTTCTTTGGAAAGTTTTACAGGGAACACTGAAAGACAAAG
This sequence comes from Cyanistes caeruleus, assembly GCF_971803275.1. NCBI lineage: Eukaryota > Metazoa > Chordata > Aves > Passeriformes > Paridae > Cyanistes > Cyanistes caeruleus. The sequence goes on from NC_141713.1 coordinate 1,971,979, forward strand.
AAAGAAAATTGTCGCAGCAGGCTTGCCCAATTCATTTTAAGCAGTCTGGTTTAGTCTCTGTGCATTTCTTACCATTTAAAAAGGAAAATCAGGGATGCCAATAGTTCTTCAAATGGAAACTGGTGACAAAACTGAGTTCTAAACAACACCATCAGTATAGAGCAACTGGTGGTTTTTAATATTCTTAGACAAACAACAAAACCTAATTATCTTTATTTATTCAATAAATCAAGTTCAAATTTGATCTATTGAATTATATTAAATATTGAAAATAATTTAATAAATAAACACGATCGCTAATTTATTATTGATATTCATCATTAAGATTTTGGTAAAAAATAATTTAAAACAGGTGGACAAAGATAGGAATTCACCTCAGGCACCAGTACTGCTGCAGAACCTGCTTAGGTTGCCTTAGCCATGGATAATGAAGAAAAATAGCTCGTGGCGCCAGGGAGGGAGCAGAACTGGTTCTGGGAGAGAGGTGGGGAAGGAGGAATCTCTCCAGCAGCCACTCCAGCACCCAGGGATCTTCCACTGCCCAGCTCAGGGCGCTGCTGCAAGCTCTCGGGAATGCTGCAAACCAGCACAGCAAGGCAAGGCTGAGCACCTGGGGGCACAAAGGCAGTGCTGGAGTGAAGGACTTTTTTGGGAGGCTGGGAGGTCACAGGGAGTCCCTTATGGAGCCAATGTACCAATCCTGGCCCAAACTATGTCCTTTTTGAAATGTTGCCATCACCTGCAGTCATGCCCTGGCATGTGACCAAGAAACACACAGTGCAGGACAAAGGATTTTGGCAGCCTCATATGGCCAGAAAATACTGTACAATGTGGGGATTCATCGTGTGGCTACGGTGGAAAAAAGAGTTCTATTAATCATTTTGGTCTATTATCAAAAAGGGACTTGCTCTTGTGTTTCATACACAGTGAGATGTTAAAAAAGCAGGATCACAGCCAACATTGTTATTCTAATTAGAATATAATCAGTAATAGTACATAACACAAGTAGAGCATTTCATCTTGAAGAGCCTGTGCAAGCATAAGATTGCTGGCTAAGAGCTAAGTTAGTGCAGCTGTTCAAATCACCTGTCATAAGCCTTTTGGTCTAATGATTTTAATCATTATGCATTTGTAACTTCTGGTACATCTTTCAGGAAGAAAATGACAACCGTGGGGTGTGTGATTCGTTCCCTGGCTGATGCCTCTCTGAGCATGCAATGGCACTGAGCCACCCGAAAGCAGCAGCGATGCAGGCGATGTGACAGTGAAAGGGCAGATGCTCTGGACGGTAGAGGATGCTAGAGAAGAGGTAAATTTTCCACGGCGCTTTTCTCCATTAGCATCCCCCGAACCTCGCGTGGTATCAGCTGGAGCCAGCGTCTCCCCGTTCGGGGGATGCTTTAGGCACTGCGAGCTGCGTGTGCCTGCCCGTGTGTGCCCGCTCCTCCAGCTGCGTGCCTGCCACTGCTCGCAAACCCGGCACCTTGAAATGGGTCCAGAAGTTTGCATGATCTCCCTCTAAGCACATCCGCGGTGTCTGAGACCTCTCTGCTCGGGAGATCGCGGTGTTTCAGCCGCAGCAGGCAGGGAACCGCGCTTCCCCCCATCTCCTGCCTCTGCCGAGCCACCAAGTGTTTCTGCCTCGGCTATAGTTTGCTTCCTCATTCCCACATGTTCGGGCGGCAACCTTGGGATGCCGGGGTGGCAGTCTGATTCTTTGTCCTTCTAGGCTATTAAATGTATTTTAATTGAATCGGGCAGAGAAAAAAACCCCAAAACACATACACAAAGCCCAAGGCATCAGGACTAGGTCCCCCTTCCCCGAAACAACAAACGGTTAAATAAATAACGAGATGCCAAACCAACCATCACCAAAAGAATAAGCCAAAAATCAGCGTCAGCGCCGCAGGAAACGGGAAAGTTTCTGCGCTCTGAAGCTGGTACCGCACGTCAAAGCGAGAATCCAGGGGGAGGGGAGCGGAGCGCGGCCTCAGCCCAGCGCCTGCGAGAGCCGGGGATGCGCTGGTGCGCCCAGCCCTGCATCCCGGAGCGACTGCCCGAGAGATGCTGCTGTGACTTGGTTCTGCGCCGCGAAAAGAACGGCTCCGAGCCCCCACCCCCGTCTCCTCCCGCCCTCCTCTTCCTTCCCCCTCCCCCGGGTCCTGCGGGGAGGCGGGTTTAAGGTGGGTCGTGTGGCCGCGGTAACTTTCCTAACAGAGCCAAAGAGGCGTCCGGAGTCCCCCGCAGCAGCATCGCCCGCCCGTCCTGGGCAGCGGCACCGGCGCCGTGCCCCGGTGCGAGCGGCCCCGGCTCTGCCGAGGCTGCCCGGGCTCCGCTCGCCGCCTCCCGCCGCCGCCTCTCGCCGCAGCCCCTCCGGAGCCGGTCCCGGGTCCCACCGAGGTAAGCGCGAGTCGGGACAAGCTCTGGGCGCTGCCGGGGACGCGGCACCGGAGCCCCGGGGACGCGGCACCGGAGCCCCGTGCCCGCAGCTGCGGCCCGCACACCCCGTTTGTTCCTGGCGCTGCTGCGGGGCAAGGAGCATCCTCTGCATCCTCGGCTGAGAGGGACGAAGCCCCTGCCCTGCTCCTCCTGGAACTGCCCAGGCAGCTAGGACGAGCCGGGGGGAGGCAGTCTCTCTCCAGTCCCTTCCCTCAATCTTTGCATTCTCGTTGGTGCTTTTGGAAGTGCTGAGCTAGGAGATGTGTGCGTGGGTGAGATCTTACGGCTTTATTAGGACTCTCCCCTATCAGCGCTTCTCTCAGAAGCCGCTTCCTGCCCCCCGCGTGGTTTACTGGGGTGTTGTATCGGCACGAACTTTCTTCTGGTTGCAGGAGACGGATTTGGTCCCCTGTTGTCCCCTCGTGTCCCCGTCCTCGGGCTGCTGCGCGGCGCGGGCGAGTGGACTCGGGCTGGCTCCTCGCGGCTCGGATTGTAATGACTTCCCTTATCTGGACCTGCCGGGGCTCCTGGTGGGAGAAGGTGTTTAGGGTAGGGAGAAGTTGTAGGATGCAGTGTGTAAGCGACACCTGCGTTTCTAGAGCCTGGGAAGGGGGTGGAATCTCACTCTCACTGGTGCTACTCGCTGCTGCCAAACATTGCCTAATTTTGCCTAGGCAGGACTCTGGCCGCGCTGCCAGATGGTTCCTAACAAAGAGAGAAGTTTGGGAGTGTCAGGACATCAGCTCCCAAATCCAGCGCTGAGCTGCGGTCCGCAGGGACAGCGCACAGTTCTGGTGGCTGTGTTTATCTGGTGCCGGTTACTCAGTGCAAGCGCCTGATTGATCCAGAGAGGTGGGCAGAGCATCAATAGTTGGGAAACCAAGGCAGCCGTCCCTCCGTGCTATTTAAATCTCCAGCCCCTGTGATCATTGCACGCTGGGTTTAGCTCGTCCTCCCCCCCAGCAGGAGGAAAGTCCAGTGTTAACTGACAGGAACGGTTCGTGTCTTTATTACCCCCGACTTAGAGCGTAAGTATGGAACACATAAATTAGCAGCCTGTCTGACTTCCACGACCTGTCAGATGGGGGAGATCCCGCCCCTTGTCATGCTCAGTCCTGTATTTTGGTAATAGAAATCTCAAGTTAGATGACTGGACGTTATGTCTCAATTTCACCTCATTGGGCTAAGGAATTCTGAGAAGATTTATCCTGGGATATCCAAGTCTCAGTCAGAATCCTTTCCATGCTCAGACATCTCCTAGAGTCCATGCAGACCTTTGCCGTCCCTCTTGCTGTTCGGACCTTCCTGTCATGTCTACTTTGTTATTAAATCCCACAATTTTCCTCCTCAGAGTAGTGCCTGCTGGATGGGTTCCTTCAGGTGTTTTGCCTTGGCTGTAGTGCTGCTAAATAAAGGTGATGAAACCGACTGAACAGCCTCATTGCAGGGTTGGATTTTAGCCAATCTTTTACAGAACACAGATCTGTTCTTGTTTATGAACAAGTTGATGTTCGTGGGCCCTGCTCTGGAGTCCCTTAAAGTTGGTGTGGGACACCTGCAACTGTCTTTGATGAGGTTAATAAATGCTAATAAGCATGTGTGAAATATGTTTGCAAAATCAGTTTCAAGGCAAGTACACGAGTTCTTATTTCTCAGTAACAACCTCCGGAGGTTTCTTCAGTGTTCAGACTCTTGAGTTCAGTTTTATTGCTGCTTCTTGTAGATAACTGAGTAAATTTGTTACCCAATTGAAAAAGTTTTATGGTGAAAGGGTTTTGATGTATGAAACATTGAAAATGGTCATGTGGCCATGATCTGTTTTTCAAAACAAGGTCTCAGTGTTGTCTTTATTTGCGCTCACTCCCAGCTACCTACTTTATCAAATTCTGTAATTTTAGTTAAAAAATCCAAATTGGCTGGTGTTAAATACACAATAATAAGCTGCATTACATTGCTCCAGCTTTTTACTTATGAGAAAGGCCTCATTTGATCTCTTGTTTTTAAAAATTAAATATAAATTAATTGTTCAAAGAATCAAACAGAAGCCAACAGTCCCTGTTAAAAATCCCACATTTACTGTGAATGGGGCACTCAGCCATTTTCACTTTGAACAATCCATCGTGCTTTAAACACCAGGCAGCAGAATTAATATTTAAGCAAATGCATACGGCAAAACTATAAATCACTGAAAACAGTTAATTATATTGGAACTGTGAAAATACCTTTGAGTACAGCCTGCATAAACTATTTTTCTGTAGTGTGATCACAATTCTTGCAAACCTTTTATCCTTGTATGTGAAATCATTTCTAATTCTGTGTTCCTGCAAAGCATGTGCTTGGTTATTGTTTTTAAAACCATGTGGTTTAAGTTACTATTTAAATATAATATTTATGATACTACTTTGGTTGTTCAGCTTAAAAAGTGAAGTGCTGCATACCATTGCATATTAAAAAGCTTCTATGTAATTACTACTTTTTGCAGTACTGCTGTGCAAATCTCTGGGTCAGGAATTTAAAAGGAGACTTTACAGAGTTCACAGTTACTTTATATAAAAGCCGTAAGTCTTCTCAAAACCTGGGGGCTGCAGGCACTGGGGGGTGTGGAGCGTGGTGCCTGCACTGGTTTTTACCTTTTTCTTACTGCAGCATGTATGCTTGCCATTGGCCTTTGTGTGCTGCCAGGGGCATAGGGAGTGGTGGGCTGCCCCAAACCATCATCACTTGGTCCCCTTTGGGTCTGAATTACCTATTTACACATTCGTTGTCGTATTGTCATCTTACCCAAAAATGCCTCTTCTGGTTGCATCTTGCAGAGGAGTTCTGGGAGACACAGGAGGCACTTCCACTTCCCTCTTGCCTACCTATGCAAAGGAACCTGTGAGGCTGCAAGAGGCAGAGTCTGTTGCCAATTCAAAGCCAAAGTCCCTGGGAGTTTCTTCAGGGATGGTGATGGACTGTAGATGCCTGTAGATGCCAATCTCCTTACATTCCCTAGGGTATACTGCCTGGTTTCCAGTTGCTGCTCCACCAGAATTCCCTTGTCCTAGGAGATACACATTGGATCTGGTGCCCAGTGCAGATATCTTGGTTCTCCTCATGCATCTCAAATAGCACTTGGGACCCCTGTTAAGCTACGGTGTCCTGCTCTGACTACCTCACATATTACAAAAAATGGCTAATATGTAAAACCCTGCATCAAAAAAATAATTACTGTTACTATTGGGAATAAATGAGTTACCCTTAGAAAGGCTTGTTCAGATGTTAATGGAAAAGATGGAAAAAATTCCCCCTCATTGTTCTATGCCCTGCAGACTGACCATGCTGCCAGTGTCACCCATACATTCCTTTGCACAAAACTGATTGAAACCTCAATGGGGAAGTTCTGTATGTCAAGGAGAGAGAGATGAAAAAGGTTGTAGAAAATTAAAAGAGCCACTCTCAGAGGAGGAAAATCACAGATAAAATCAGTTTGAGATTGCCAGAAGAATCCATATGATACTTCTCTGTGAATGCTGTGATTGGATGTGATGTGTCAGTTGACTGACACCAGTCAATGTGTGCAGGTAGAGAGGAGGAATTCTGTTTAAGAGTTTGTAGAATGTGACCCTTACCTTATGAATTACAGATAAAGTACCACATTCATGAAGAGACAATATCCCATACTTCTGTGAAGATCAGACTCAGTAGCTGTGAGAGTGGGCTGCAGCCCAGAGAATCTGAGTCATTCGGTCAGGATGACCAAAAACAAGTGCAGAATTCTCCAGGATGAGAGTGTTTACAAACACTTGTATCTGACCCATAGAGCTCAGCCCTCCAGGCAGTTTCTCCAGTCTGGCTGCTGCTCTAAGGAGAAACTACTGAAATTTGTATGAAAGCTTCTTTCTGAGTGAGGCAGGGAGGTACAAGATGAAGGTCACCACTTAGCCCACTCACAGAAATGCAGCAGGAATGAAGAACTCACCCAACTCACACCAGACTGCAAACAAGAGCAGAACTTTAGGGCTCACTTCTCCCTTTGCAGGAAGAACTAGCCCTAAGAATTTCTCCTGGAACCAGCCTGAGAACAAAGGCTAATGAATGAATGGATGAATAGGCACGAGGCTGAAATGAGATTCACTGCTGAACATGTGCTCTGCCTGGAGGAGGAGGAGTAAGAGAGAGTAGCTGAGTGAAAATAGTTCTGTGAACTAACTTCACACAATTAATTTTCTATTTTTTTTCACCAAAAACATTTTATAAGGGCTGATAGTCACTCTGAAAAATACTTTAAAGGGTCAAAAAGGCACCATAAATCTCGCCAGAATATGACAGCTGGGAATTCAGGGGCTGATTCCTGCTCTCTGAATGTACCAGGTTGCCCAAGTGAGGAATTTGTGAACATGTTTGTGTTGGTTTGTTTTGGGTTTTTTTACTTGGTTTGTTTTGGTTTTTATTCTTTTGTTATTTAATTGGTAAATATAAGTGGAAATAATTCCAGGTTCTCCTAAGCTCAGATATGCAGCTAAGTTTTCCTTAGCCTTTTAATCTTGGATTCCTTGTTAAGATCTAGACTTTTGCTAACATCTCACTTTATCACAAGTCTTACAGAACATAATTTTTTGCAAGGTTTATGGAGTGTTGTGAACACATGAAAATCTGATTTCTCTGGAACACAGATAGAAGGAAAAAGCTATAGAGAAAGGATCAGGTGGAGTATTGGAATTCACAGTGGCCTCCTTAAAGGGGCCAAAGCAGGAAGGTAAATAAACAGCTTTAAAGCTCTTTAGTTAAAGGATATAACCTATTTCTGCAGATTGTAACGATGGATAAGGTGTTTTGGGAGCATATCCTACTTTCTTTATATGTTTGAGTCTTCAACACTCACATCTGGTTTTGAGACAATTACCTGAATAGTAAAAAATATTGTTTGGACATTGCTGTTTTAAGAGCCTTTAAGGCTTTGTAGAGATTTTGATACAAATATTTTTTTACCAGTATAAAACATGGAGGTGCACTGATATAAATCCAGTGTAAGCATGAGGAGAATCAAGTTCTTTATCATGCTTTTAAAATCTACCAAGTGAAGGAAGCATGGATGATTTGTAAGTAGTCAACTGGCATATGGTACCATAATGATAACATCATGTTCACAGCACTTTCCAGATTGATATACAACCTTTCTAAAATAAGCTCTGCAGAAAAATAAAGAAGAATGTAAAGTCATTTAGCAGCCAACAGGCTGTTGGCACAGCACAGGACACTGGGAGGTGACTTCTCTGACACTCAAAGTGTCACATGAGTTGTGCATCACAGTCTGGTACCTACTGACAGGCAGTCACTCCAGAGCAGTGCCCCTGCCCCCCTATGTGCTGGGGCTGATTCCTGCTCTCTGAATGTACCAGGAAATGCTGCTTTCATTTTCATTCCACAGCCCTGGCCAAGTCGTGGGGTTAGGACAAGGTGTGGAATTCGTTTCTCAGGAGGAAGTCCTGTATTAAGCCCTTTGTTATCAGTGGAAAGAGAAAGTTGGGGATGGAGACTGAATTATCCTCTAGTTCTGGATGCAAAAATCCAGACTGAGATGGAAACTGTCTCACTGACCTGCTGTGTCATTTATGGATCTCGAGGAACAGGAAAACCATAAATATTCTTAGAAGCAGGAGCCTTAACAAGAAAAACTGCGGCAGTGTTTCACTATTCAAAGGGCTTTTATCTACTTGCCACAGCTAGCTTAATTCTATTAAAGAATTAAAACAATGATACTTTATTATAGCATAAATTTTGCTTCTGTTTGCCTTCATTTAAATGCACAAGCTGTAAATATAATTTTAAAGAAGTGCTGACTGATTAATTTGAACTTGTATTAACTTCTGTGTATTAAAATGGGTATGGCAAATCAAAACCATTAGAGTCATAACACCTACCATTCCTCAAAGTGAGGAAAAATGTCTAATGCAGCAATGTTCTTCTCCTCTTCTCCACTTCTAATTTCTTTTTCCTTGCATATCCCACACAGACATTTTATCAACCAAGCAGGACCAGTCAGTTATTTTATAGACACAATTCAAGACTCAAAAAATTAACTTTTTGGTGTTCTCATGCAATATTTTCACCAAACACCATGTGAGCAGTCATGGCCTGAAACTCCAAGGACAGAGGAATTCTATGCTTGTATTTATCTGCAAAGGATTGGGCTTTTGGGGGCTTGTTTTGGCAGGGGATGTCACCTTTAAGATGAGTTTCTGGACACGACATCTGCCCATTTCCTCCATGGAGCTCAAGGTAGTCCTTTGCAATCTGCTGGTTCAGAGCAGACCAGGTCAGGCATCCAACTTTTGTATTTCCATTTGGTGAGATGGATCCCATCCTTCACAATAATGCCTAGTTTTCATTTTACTTGTAAAGAAAGACTAAAAACCTTATGGTAAATGAATGAATTAACAAATTTGAAAATTATCATTTGTAACTCTGAGCTCCATTTTAGCTATGATGAGTTTTGGTAGCTGTAGTGTTACAGAGGTGAGCATTGAGCAACAAGGAACAATGGTTTTGCTGTTTTTTTGTAAACTTTCCCTGATGATTTTTGGATGTAACCTTAACTAATCAAGGTAATCTTTCAGCTGGAAATGTCATTGCACTGAATTATGTAGAACTTGTTTTGAGGAGCAAAGTACAGTAACTGCAGTCACTGACTAGAACTGCTGGTAATAACTTTGCCAGAACACTGCAAAATACCTGAAAATTAAATACTCCAACAAATCAGTTTTCTTTGGTGGTGGTGAGTAGGAAGTCCTTTTGGGTTGGATTCTTTAGTGCCATTATTGTGTCTTAAATTATGTTTTACATGTTGGACAGGGAAGACATCAGTAGCCCATAGGATGTGTTAATAATAATTGAGGATTGATTAGATGGAGTCTGTGCAGTGAAGGCTACTGGGAATGTCACCAAAATGAGAAGAGTGGTGAATTATATTTACAAAATATTCATTTATATTAAATACTAGTGGTCAAACAAGGAGAAAGATTTGTGAGCTGCACATGGAAGGAGACTCATTTGCAGTGCCTGTTGCAGGAGAGGACCCATCCACTTGTTACCCAGCACTGAGTTATGAATTCTGCAGGGCAGAAATTGTGATTTATGGGAACTGAGGTCTGTGCAATGACAAAATACCATCTGCTGCTTGTGGTCAGAAGGTAGCAAATGAGTGAATGCAGTAGGTGTTCTTAACAGTTGAGGCAGATGCTACATCCATTCCAATCTACAGGAATCTAGGGAAGTTTTATTTTTCTTACTCTATTTTGATTTATATTGTACCACTCTGGCTCATGAAGTTGTAAGTGAAATTTATTTCTCAAAATATGTTCCGTGGGATTGTTTGTGGATGATCTGAGCCCAGCCTGGAAACTGAGCTTGCTCCTCTTGCTCTGATCTGTAAGATGCAAAAGATATGGGTACTCTGAATAAGGGGCAAACAGTGTTAAACAGAAAGGCAATGGCAGAGGTGTGTGGGTAGGAAGGACATAGAAAGTCACTTAGATATAGAAAAAAGCGAGAAAAATAAACGCATTTAAGAAAATAAACAAGAAAGGACAAAGAGACAGCTAAATAAAATTCAGCAACAGATTAAAGGCTCACTCAGAAATCACTGAGTTGAGAATGTGAAGAATCAGACCTGTGTGTGGTGTGCAAAAGCCTTTTGCTTGACAGAGAGATAAATAATTAGCAGGATGCTGCTGCACTGAGTAGTGTCCAGCATTTAACACTGATGGTTTCCAGATAATCCAAGCATCCTCCCAACTTTCTGCAAATGGGTTTTTCCCCTATTCTCCTATTGTCCTGAAATTTTTACTGTCTTTTGCCTTACCCTCCCCAGCCTTTTTTTAGGCTTTCTTGAAGATTAGCCCACTTGAGGGACAGCTTGGTAGAGCATTAAGCAGAGGAGAATTTTAGGGTCTGTGTTCCCCTTGTAGTGCAGAGCTAAGGCTGGGGTTTTCTTTTGCATGCAGGCATTGAAAGGCAGGAGATCTACTTAAAATAATGTGCACTGGAAGCTGAATATAAACTCAGTTCTGTTGACTTTTGTAAGAGAAACATGTTTGCACAGGTACTCTAAATGAAATAGGCTCTGGTGTTCACACACAGCCCAGCAATGAGCAGACTGCTGAAGGGGAATACCCTGAGCTTGCAGAAGAGCTGCTGGGATGTAAATGTTGGTGACACAGCCTGGTGGGTTTAGCCAAAGGGATATGGAACTGTTGGACTCTGATTGTTCTGTGCTGCTGAACTGTGCTCGAAGCAGCACCCAGAGAGGGGAGGACTGGTGTGTCCATGCTGCTCTTCCTCCTGCTGATGGAACATGGGCTCAGTTTGGCCGCTGCTTGGATTTGTCATTGCCAACAGGCAGCACAATTCCTGGATTAATGGTGGATTTGCTTCAGTGAACTCATTTGGGAACCATGGAACTGTAGAATATCCGGAATTGGAAGGGACCCACAAGGATAATTGAAATCTGACTCTGCACAGGGCAGCCCAAGAATCCCCCCATGTTCCTGAGAGCTTTGACTCTCTTTACAGAAAAGTAACTTTTTTAAATTTAAAAGCATCTTCTTCCCATATTCCATGGTGCTTGCATACCACTTATTTATTGCACTGGATGGCAAAAATAAAAAGTGCTGTGAAGTCTTCAGTCCTGCATTAGAGCTCTAGAGAAGAAATGGTGCAAGTCAGTGTGTGTAAAAATAGCCCTGTTAGGAGGGAGGGATGAGCTTGACTCGTGTGAGAGGGTGAGCACATCTGCTCTCCTGAATCATGCTGGTGAGCAGTGTGAGATATGCAGCCTTAAAAAGTTGTGTCACTTCAGGTAAATGCTCCAGCCACAGGGAGAAAGATGTTTGAGCAGATGTGGTCCCTGTTCAGGCCATCTGACCCACCCAGGAGAGAGCAGTGCTGGAGTGTTTGTGCTTCACACTGAACCCCTAGCTGCCAGTTGGACTCTCTTCCCAGCTAAAATCTTGGACATCTGTGCAGGAATTCAAAGAAGTCTGGTGTTTCATGTTGCCTGTCATACAAGAAAAAAAAAAATACTTTGATACAAGTATTTTCTTACATTAGCATGGTAGCTTGTCATTCATTATGTAGGAATTAATAAGGAACAAAAAATTCTTGTCTAGCTAAAGCTAATTATTGCAAGGCATGAGAAACTGAAGTGTTTGGAAATAGGATAAAGTGGTCTTCATGCCATTCCCCTTCCTACTGCAATATTTTCAACTGCACACAAGGCTTCAATCTATCCATTGTAAGCCATCAATATATCCTGTGTTGCTCATTGGTGTGTTTAACACACCGTGTAAATTTGCTGTATGAAAGACAACACTTTTGATTGTTTAAAGCCTCTCTCAAACTGAGTTTCAAACTGAATCCATGATGGTGGGAAGTGCTGGAAGCTGAGATATTCAACTGCACTGAAGCCTGGTGTTCTTTGAAGATGAGATTTTTCAGAGATATGGAGGACAGTGAGTATTTAAGGACACACAGCTTCTTTGGGTGTCTTTACATAAAATATAGAGGCCTTCATTCTGCTTGAGACCCTTGAGCACTTTAGTAAATTTGATATTAAGTAATAAATGTAAATAAATGTAATAAATGGCAAATGTTGTTTATTTGATAAATCTACTGCCAGAAAAAGTAATGTATTACAGGATCAGGAAAGGAGAAACCTGTTCTTGGCTTTGTCAAAGGCTGCCTCTAATACCAGTGCCTTCTATTTTCTGGGCATACTAATGCTCCTGATATTTTTTTAATCTTAAAGTATTTGTAGAGTGCTCCAAGATCCTGTGCAAAGTTCTTGGGAGCACTGTAGGCATCCCTAGGCAAATTAGTCCTGCATTAACCATAGATCAGTCTGCTCTGCTCATTTCTCTTAATTTTATGGAGGTGACTGCTGCCAGTTGCTGCTAAGTCCAAAGCCAAGTAGTTCTGTTCCAGTTTGTTGCTGTATTTTATGCAAGTGGATGATCATAATTTCATGCCAGAAGATCTGATTGTTTTCTCAGCTATCTGAAGACTTCTTGAAAATAGAACTGGATATGTAAACAAACGTTTTTTTCTCTGATAAAATCATATTGGATTTCCCTTTTAATTTCTAATCAAGCAGAGGCTTTCATAAAAAAAAATTGTGAGCAGGAGGAACATTGTTTCAAGAAACTATTAGGTTATCTGTGGTAGCATTGATTCTTCTCAAAACGCTACAGAAGATGAACACAAACACAAAATAATTAAAATTATTTAAAATATTGCTTGCTGTGATAGAACTGTGAGATACACACATATCTTTTCTTAGCTGGGACAGGATCTGGTTTTGAACCAGTGTTTGATGTCAGCTGTCCAGGTGTCTGTCACTTCAGCTTTTCTAACACTTGTAAGTCATTAACAGCCTCACTGAAAACCAGCTGAAGTTAATGAGTGCATTTCAAAGGACTCAGAATTTGGACCTAAATAAAGAGGCACTGTGCTGGTAAAAGCTACTCAGTGTCATTAAAATGTATTTGAATTAAATAAGATTCTGTTGCCTAATTTAGAAACCAAAACAAAACTCAAACTATCCCCGCAAAATGAAACAACTTGTTTGAAAAAGCAGCATATAATGGAGCTCCTAAATGCATTTCTAAATATGTAAATTGTGTTAAAGTCACATTTATGTTCCCTTAGTCAAGCCACTTCTTCGTGATATGTGCTGTGCTAATCAATATCCAAATAGAAAGAAATTGAATTTGCAAATGATGAGGCACTCCTTGGGTTTCTCCACTTGCTCCCTAAAGCTTCATGTCAAACAGAGTAGACAAATCTTCACATCTAAATAATTCATCTGCAAATGGTGGGAACAAGAGGAGAGGAATAAAAAGACAATGTTGTTCCATGCTAAAATACAATAATGCATTAAAATTAATCAATTTCCTCCTGCTGGGGAACAATCATTTAGAAAACATTTTAATTACCAAAACTGAATAATGGGATCAGTGTTTTTGAGAAGGTTGGATTCACCCTACTGAGCACTGGAGAATCCTCTTCACAGGAGCCCATAAAAATATTGCTGTTTTCAAGTTGCTGCTTTCAATCATGATACTTCTGGGGAGAAATTGGATTTTTTCACAGCAGCTTTTAAGGAAAACATGGAGTGGACAGCACGCCTGTGTTAACTCTTCTGTGCCCAGAGCTTACCTTGTGTGTGCTCCTGTATTTCTCTTTCTTTTGGATGAGAATTTATTGTGCATTGCTTAACACATATCTAAAGTCAAATGTTCAAGCCAAAGTGTTTGGCTGCAACAACAGACAGTGTTGCAAAGTTGTAAAAATAACATTCTTGTATCTATATTCAGCCTCACAAGGAATGGAAACGTGCAGGAATCAACCAGCCCAGTCCCTGGTCTTGGCTGCCAGTGGTGTTCCAGGGGACTGATTGTGGCTATTCCACTGGGGATAATGACTTTGGATTTCAGAATTTGCCATGGAAGAGCCTGTTTTTCCCTCTGGTACAGGAGGGTCTCGGTCTGCAGCTCTGATTTCCTGGGCATTTTTCAGAGATCTGAATGTTAGTCAGAGATGTGAATCACTAATTTTAGAACATATGGTGACTCCCAAGGAATAGCCACTACCTGACCATCTGGGAAAGTTGGAGGAGGCTATAACAAAATGTGTTTGTAGCAGCAGTTTCTACCCATAGATGGGGTATTTTTGTCTAAAACTATTTATGTCACATATATTTTTTTGTCCTATCAAACTGTGGAAGTTTTGCTTTGCCATTGACATGGCATGGCAGGCACAGAGTCACATTTACCAAGAGGTGGCCCAAAGAAGCTGTGGCTGCCCCTGGATCCCTGGGAGTGTCCAAAGCAGGTTGGACAGGGCTTGGATCACCCTGGGAGAGTGGAAGATGTCCCTGCCCATGGCAGGGGGTGGAATAGGGTGGGATTTAAGGTCCCTTCCCACCCAAACCATTCCAGGATTCTCTGATAGGATTCTGTGAAGTCCCACAGCTGAGGAGATGGGAAGGGTCACCTAAGGAATCCATTTCACAGGAAGATGACAGAAAATTTTACATGGGGTATTTGTACTGAGAGTGGGTGAGATTGGGATTGGAGTCAGTGCCAGTGCCCCACCCAGTCAGGGGTGTCCTGGAGCTTTTATTCCACATTTGTGGACACTGGTCAGCAAAATGATTAAATGAAAGGTACCTGGGTACCTGCTGAAGATTGAGTCACCTGAATGATGAGTTTGCTGATGCTGCCCTGCACGAATTCCAGGAACATTTACACTGACTGGGGTCTTCAGTGTGTGCTCAGGGTAAGCTTCCATCTCAGTACTTTGCTGAATCAGGATATTAAGTTTGCAAAGAAAATTAAAATAGATTCACTGAGAATGATGTAAATCTTTATGCTCACAGTAGGGCACAGAAGCAAAGTGAATATCCTGGTAATAAAACTACCTTGTAACTCGTGGAATGAACAAAGTTCCCAGAATGGTTATTACATGCTGTATTTTCTGTTTTGGATTATTGAAATAGAATTACTGAGAATTAAATTGTATAAAAGGCATTTTCTTTTTTATTTTCATAATTATTCTTTCATCCACATAAAACTTTTTTTTTATCTTGAAATAGTCTTGGTTGGTACTGAAAATTGCTGCAGCATGAGTAAAGCCAGTTTAATTGAGATTCATAAATCCACTTTTTAACAAGTACAATTAGGAATAGTTATTAGAGACCAGCTGGAAAACATTAGGGCTGAAAATTTACCATAGGAGGTTTTTTATGCGTTTGAGACATTGTTTGATACCAAAACCTAAATTAGATCACCAGAGAAATGAACCTGCTATTTGAAATCTAATTTGTACACAGAAAGTTAATTCTGAATATTCCTATTGATAAAAATTTTATTATTAGGTCTTGTTAAACTGCCTTTTTTTAATGGAGGTCTGACTTTCACAATGCTTTTCCTATAATTAAAATATGAGAAGTAGCAACTTGATTATATTGAGTGCATTTGTGTCCAGTGGCTGTGTAATAAACTTTGGTGCAAGTCAATTCTATTATCTGTTATGATTTTTGAAAGTAGAGAAGTTTATTGGGCCTAATTCCAACCCAACTTAATTCAAAGGAATTGTTTGGTTGGTGTGGCCAGGATGAACATTTTAGGAACCTAAGCACAGGTTTTAAACATATTCACATGCAGCCACTTTGGTATCTAAGACTCACATTTTAAAATTCTGTCAAGAGCTTTTGAAAAAATATATTTATTTCTTAAGAATTTAGCAAATAATTCATGTTGGTTATGTATAATGCTCAATCAAAATCAATAGAGGAAATAATGGAAAATCCATTCTCAACTTTTGGTTTTCTCTTTCCTCCAGTTGCAGTTCAGGTTTTATTTGGAAAGTGCTGTTGCCACAAAGAAAGAATGCTTTTAGCCTAATTGAACTGAGTGTCTTTAAACAACTTCTCATCAGTCAACTTTGAGGTGTTTTTTCTTATTTGTGGTTAATTGTATCTCCCTCCTGCAAAATTGGACAAATCAATGTAAAAGCAAGAAGATAATTATTAATTTTTTAGCATAAATAGGTAAGCCACGTTAGCTACAATAAGGCATCTGTGAACAATCCAAATCAAGGACGTAAATTCACTGCAGTCAAATGTTTTACACCATTGATAAATTTGACACGTTTATTACTCATCTAATTAAATTGTGCATGCAGAGCAGGCAGGAACCAACAATGTATGCAGATGTCACATGGATATTTAGTACACTGCTGATTAAGATCAGCTCGTTTACATCACACTGGGCTGATTTGTTATGATCAAACAAAACATGTTCAACAGAAAAGAAAATGATTGAGCCAAATTCCATTCTCTGGAAGTTCGAGACTCAGCGGTTTTACGGGGATCATGTGGGTGAAATTAGCAGGAAAGGAGGGCAGGAGCAGGCAGATGTTCTCCTACAGCACTTGTTTGGCTGGGAATGCTCTGGGAGCACACAGGAGGGGTGGCTGTACCTGTGGGACACCCTGCACTGGCTGGGGACAGTTCTGGACACATGTGGTATTCCTGTGGCCACAGTGCCCCAGGATTTGGGAGATGAGAGCTCAGCTGGTGAGAAAGGCCAAACCCAAGCCAAACACTTCATATTTAAATATCTTTGTAAAACAAACCTATTGAGACAGACAGCAGACCTCTCTCAGTGTCTCTGTGATTTGCACAGATCCCAGTCCCCACAGGCTCGTTGCTCATCTGCTTTTCCAGTACCTGCAGCAACAATCAAATCAGTCCCTTAGCACCAGGAGCTGGGCTTTCCCTTCTTGTCAGCCCTCTCCTATAACCCATTCCACTGTGAGGTACAAGTGAAAGAGCATCTCTGCATCCTCCTTGAAACACACGGGGTTTCCAAGGTTTGAGGTGGGTGTTCTTTAGCTGGGTTTTGTCTCTCTGTCTGTATAACTCAGCTCAAGCCATGGCCTGGGTGACATTCAGCTCTCAGGGAGGAAGGGTGCACCAGAGCAAAGACTTCATAATCAATATTTTTCTGCCCAACTTTATGAAGTGGGTTATCACCTCAGAAGGTGATTTTATTTGTTAGGTAATCAAACTGGCTTGTATTCAGTCTAGAGCCATTTATATCGGGCAATTAATTACCACTTTTTATTCCTTCCAAATTTACTTTTTAAAGAATTGCATTGCCAGGGGCTTTCTATTTCTGGCAAGACTCGAGTAGTGCCAGGATTGGGGTACACACATCCATATGTGTCAAATCCCTGCAGTAGCCTACTTGTTTTATCATGGAATCCTGTGAAGGCAGTTAGCACAAGGATAAATACCAGGGAAAACCTGTGCTTGCCAATAATGGAAAGCAGAGATGTAAAGACTTTGCTCATCATCTGGCTGGAACTCCAGAAAGAGGAATTCTAAATGTGGAGATTTTCTGATTCCCAGCCCTTGAGTCTGTAGTTTTTGGCACTGCCTGAATCAGAGAGAGTTTCAGACCTGGACTGGGACTGTTGAGGGTTTGAAACATGAAAAGTGGCATTTGGGAATTCCATGTGTAAACAGGCAGATCCAAGGTGCTTTCCAGGGATCTCTTAGCTTGGCACCACCAGAGCTATGGGCCAGAAAATAGGATGGAAATGATCTAGATGACAGATCTATGATTAGGAAGAATTATCACAGGTTTCAGAACACTGGGAAATAAAAGCAGTCGTTTCTGGGGGTATTTTTTGTTTCCTACTTTCAGAACTATCAAGGAATCTAGTAGGATTTCAGGCCTTTTATTGCTTTGAGCTTTGACTTCTTGAGAGTGTAGGGGTCTGCTTGGTTCACTGAACTGTGTCTAAAACAAAGATCTTCCTCTCTGGCCCTGCAGCCAGGAGGAGACAAGGAGATTGCTGATAAGAAGTTGATAATGCTTTAGTTTATACTAGTATGTTCTTTCAGAGCTAAAAAGCTGATGTAATTCAGCAGAGACACCATTAACTTCAGCAAATTTAAAGCACTTCTGTAAGAGAGCATGAAACTCATCCCATGATTTGATTTTGCTGCTGTATTTTCAATCTGGTTAGGAGATAACTCAATAACATTTTCCAGTCAGCTCCAAATTAAATGCAAAATCTTTGTTCTTCAACTGAATAACTTCTAACTTAGAAATAGCCAGAAATATCCCTCCCTGGACATCCTGTACCTGGAGGAAATGCTGTGCCTCATACAAGGACCATGGTTTTGGCCACTGGTAAAAGTGACTTTGTCTCAGAAAATATACTAATTTTAATCTGAAACGCTGACATTGCCCCTCTTAATTCACTTCCTTACAGAATTTACAAAGCCCTTTAGGTGTTTATAGTTTTTAGCTTGTATTTTAATCTCTTTTTAGTACAAATTCCCAGCCTATTCCTGTAAGTTTGTCAGAAGAAGTTGTACATTCTATATTGTTTGTGTTTCCAGGTACTTGTGCCCCCCACACTCTGAGCCTTCCCAGGCTTTACAAGGCTCTTTAAAATTTAGATTTTGTCCTGGTCTACTTTGATGATTTTATTGCCTCACTGAATTCTCCAGTGGTGCAGAGGAAATTAGCATTTAGGACAAAAATAAGAAAGGGACCATTCCAGTTGCTTTAGGTGTAAGATTTCAGGTGGAAACATTTAATTGCTGAAGGTCTTCCTCTTCTCTGGAGTTACAATTTTTTTCCCCTGATGCTGCTTTCATTTTATTACAAACTTTATCTCGATAATCAAATCCAGCCTAGTACAAGACGAGGTCTCTTCTTGCTGTGGCCAAGTTCACATGCATAATTCCTTTTAATACAGCAGCACATCAAGAGGAAAAGACCCCACTTGGTGCTCTCAAAACCTCAGCTTCAATATGAAAAACCACATTCCTTGAGCAGTTGTACGTGGATCTGTCTGGTGTCAGAACATGGAAAAGCACATTTGTCAGTCATTTAAAATACATCAGTCAAACTGTAACATTGACCATCATGTTTGTAAGAAACAACTGGTTATTTGGATATAAAGGAAGGACTGACTGCCAAGATGAGCACTTCTGATTTACATCATTTACAGTTTCTTTTGAAAATGAGGACATACTTTGTAGGGGGAACTTAGAGTAAATTATCTTTGAACCATACACTGGAACCTTGGAATACTTTGAGTGATGCTTTTCTGGTCATCATTAGGAAATATTTCAAATAGAAATCCTCCGTCATGGGAGAGAAATCTTCAGGAAAATTACAATCTTGTAAGTTCTTCATGTAATTAGGACTGTTCTGGGGTCTGTGAGCAAGGGAGTTTAGGGAGAAAACAGGAGGTAGAAATATGTTGGTGGCTGGTTCCTCCACAGAAATACACCTACATTTATATATAAAAGAAATTCTCTCTATGTGTGCATAAAATATATACATAAAAAGTAAATTATTCAATAGATTTTATTTGCTGGAGTTTCGATTTCATGGCACTCCCTTATTTGGTTAAAGAAAGGCCATTTTTTTCCATATTGCTGACAAATCTGTTCATAGGAGGTATATATTTAGTTATAGATGGTACAATGCACATGAGAGCAATGGGAATATCAGCAGTTTCCTGTAGATTTTGGGGTCAGTATTCAATTGTAGGATTAATGTAAAATCATGTCTTTTTTCTAAGTATATAACAGAATAAAAAACCCCAAATTACACCAGTAGCTAAAAGTTATAATTACCACATAAGACCTTACCATAAAGAGTAGGAATTTTCTGTTTTAAAGACTTCTAAACTTCTATGTGAGGAGCTGATGTCCTCTGCAGGACATTACCTTTTCTCAAGCAGCAGAGAAAGGTAAATTTGCCCATGAGAACTTCAAGTCATTTCAGATCATAGGGAGAATATTTCTCTAATTTATATGACAAAGCTGTGCTGAGATCTTGAAAATGTTTCTTTGGTTACTAAAAGCTCCTTGTTTGAAGCTGCTAATGGTGCTGTGCTAAAGTCTCAAGTTCTCTCTCTGTCCCCTGCACCCCCAGGAGGTTTTGTAGAGCCCTCAAACAGTTCCATGAAGAATGTGACAGGCAGGGCTGGACAGACACAGCTCAGGGGAACTCTCTGGAACTCTTCATGTTCAGCTTGTGTTATTCTGAGCTGGAGGAAGCTGCCTCCTCCTCCTCCTCTTTCTCCTCCTCCTCCATCTCCTTCTCTTTCTCCTCCTCTGATAGACAGCACCACGTTTGGTGCTTCCAAAGAAGGCTGTCTCCCTGCCTGGCTCAGTCAGTTCTTTGCTTCTCCTGCTCTTGATGGAATGTCATTCAATATCAGATCTCGATTCAGTTCATTGCACAGCAAAGATTGCACTGGGTTGTTTGGAAGCATCTTTTTTCCTGGGGCAAATGCACCACATTGTGTAGGACTGGCAAAATCTCCTGTTTTGTGTCTCTCTCTAGCTCGCAGGCGTGGCTCATCCCACCCTCTGCTGCTTTCCAGTCTGTCAGAGGCACCATTGTCCCATTTTCACTGTGGAAGCCACCTCAAAATGCCTTTGATGAGAACAAAGGAATAGACGAAGCCATGTGGCTGTGTTAGAGCAGGCTGGATGCAATATAAACCCCTGAGACTGGGATGAGACTTCAGGTAGGATATCCCATGAGGTTTTTTTATCATGGAACAAGGATAGAAGGAACTTAGTGGATCTTCACTGGGGCAAAATTAGCACTGAGGCTGCAGCTCAGGGGAAGGAGTGTAACTGAGAAAAACCAGAGGAAAGTGTGCTGGTGTCTTTTTTGTGTTATCTTCTTCAGCAGATATTCTCAGTCTTATTCCCCATTTAAAAATGGGGAATATTTTTTATTATTTAGATCAGTTATATTATTCCCCATTCCAGAATGGGGAATACTCAGTCATTCTCAGATTAGTCCATGCAGGTTCTGAGGATTGTCCAGTCTGAGTGAATGAAACAGGAGTGTGAACCTGACAGAGGGGCTCTCCTGGGGTGGATTCTTGGCAATGCTTTGTAATTTGTAAGTTTACAGGAAAGCACTTCAATATGTATTTATTTTTAATAGATCCATAAGTCAGTTAATGTCAAAGGGAAAAGTGTTGTGAACTCCTGAACTGAACTCTGATCCACACAGAATCTTCCTTGAGAGAGATCTTCACAAACAGAGCCATCCAAAATCATAAAGAAATCCCAATCACAAAAAAGATTTGCAAAAGATGCAACTTTTGAATCACAAGGTCTGAATCTTAACTGAGTGATGGCAACTGCATCACCAAGCTGCTTGAAGTTTGTTTATCCTTGTTTCACACCCTCTATCCTAAACCTGTGTGCTCAGGATCTGATCTACCCTTGGCTGCCTGAGCTTTATATGATAAAAAGCAGCTTCCTGCAAAATCTCTCCATCTCTGTATGTTGAAAGGACATTAATTTATGAGATCACATTCCTCTTACTGTGACACATTCTCTGCTTCGTGGAGAGCTCCCCTCCATCCTTCATCTGCCCAGCCTGGAGGCAGCAGCTCCCCAGGCCTCTCCAGCAGGGAATTCTGGAGCCTGAGCTGGGAATGGGGCAGGTTGGGACTGAGACAGTTTTTAGACACTAAAGAAATTATTCCTGAACTTCTGCACCAAGTGATCCTAGACCAAAGCCTTTCTGTTCATGCCTTATAATGGCTTGAATGATCAGAATATAATGGAAACTCTGTGATACATTTATTAATATCTTCCCCATAATTAATTCTCTTTAAAATATTACTGCCTCCCTTTTTTCAGGCCTGCTGTTTGTGGATGACCTTGCCTTTCTTCTTTTCAACTGTGCCCATACACATCACTTGTAGCTTCCCTCTGTAGAGCTATAAATCCTCAGCAGCACTTGCAGACAAGAACAGATGATTCAGTCCTATCTGGTGCATTAATGTACAATCAAGCAGAACTTAAACCACAGAGGAAGCCTTGTTGATTGTGTCATCCCAAGGCATGAGGCAGGAAGTGGAGAGACAATACTGGGCATTTACTTCACAAATGAACAACTTTTGATCTTGCAGATCTTCATGAGTTTGCTTTTATGTAATTCTTACATAAAACCTTGCATGGCTGCTGCACCATCACTGAGTTGCTCTGTATGCAGCACATCCTCTTTCTGTGTTCCCTGTTTAGAAAGCTAAGCACAGCCTTCATGGGAGATTTGGAAGAGCTTCAGTGACTCCTATGCACCATGAATTTGCTACTTCTTTGGCTTGTATTTTAAGCTGAAATTCAGGAGAAAGTATCTTCTTTTATGTGCTCTGTGGTGTCACCTTCAAACCATCTGTAACTGGCCTGTGGAAAAGGATCTAGAAGTCTGCCAGACACAAAACTTTTCTTCACTCAATTTCTTTTTGCTTTTATTGATGATTTATTATGCTGTAAAATGTCCTCATTTGCACCCAGAAATACTCTCCTCCTTCTCATAAAAATAAAAATCTTCAAGAGCAATTTTTAAAATTTATAAGTGGAGGAAAGCCTGAGACTTGTGGGGAACAGGATTTGCTCAAGTTTATACAGTAAATCAGTGTCAAGTGACAAGCAGGACCACTCTAATCCACTAGAATCAGTCCAGATCATTATTTTATCACAAACACCCTTTAAAGAAATAAGTGGGATGTTTTTTCATTCAGTTCTTTGCTCTGTTTTAGCTTATATTTTATTGAGAACATCCAGCTCAATGAAACCATGTGCTTTTAGTGGACATTCCTGGCATAGAAATATGTTGCCAATGCTCTATTGATCTACCTGCACAAGTCAGTCCAACAATGCAGTGTAACTTGAATTTCTTTTGATAGTTTGTTCCTTCTTGACTGGCTTTGCATCTTCAGAGACTCAGTCTCCACACCTGATTAATATTGTAATTCTTATATTATCTTCTTGTATGGTGGAAAGTTCAGTTACCTGTTAGAGAAACTGTAAAATCTTTATATCCTCTCTCTTCCCCTCCATTCCTACAGATTTGACCAATGCAGAACCTTAACACCTTTTAAATCCTTTCTTAAAAACATTAATTACCTTCCCCATGGTCCTTCCAATACAGGAACTGTGGGGATTTCAGGCTTTATTGAAGTGAGGAGTTTATGCAAGAGCAGCGTACCTGCAAAGCAACTTTGCAGTCCATTCATTAAACTTTTTTTTTTTTTTTCTCATGTCCATGTAACAAATAGTTGCCATTTCCTTTTCAAGAGAGCAGATGGTTAAAATAAAAGCCACTGAAGATCAATGCATAATTTTTGGTGTAAGTTAACATCCTGGCCTAAATGGTGGTTTTGTCTCCTGACACAGCACTTCTTTTATTTCATTTCCTCTGAATATTATATCATAACAAATGTGGTGCTTCTTGCAGCATGCTTTAATGTGGAAATCCCAGTGTTAAAAATCAATGAAGTTAATTAGTAGTGATGAATGAGTGAACATTAATTGCCAGACTGGCCATTAGGATTGCGGGCGGTCAGAGCTGTCAGAGGGCTTTAACTGCTCAGCCTCAGCTCAGATTGTTTGTTGCACTGTAGGCAGTTTGGTTAGTTTTATCATAATGCTAATTAAATGCCTTGAATAGAAACTATTAATGAAGGATGTAAGTTATATATCACCAGATCTGCAAAAATATATCAGTGTATCTTTTCTCTTTGTTAAATTAACAGAGCGATTGTCCCACTCTGTGTGATGATGGGTCAGTCTGGAGCAGCACAGTTGACTTCATTAGAATTATTTGAATTTACCACAGTGTGACTGAAATAAAAAACCTGTCAGTTGTGATTTATTTGCTGACTTTCTGTGCCTCAGATTCTTCTTACTATTCACTGAGTAACTCTACAGAGTAAATAACCAGGGTATGAAAGTGACTTTTCCCCTGCTCCAGTACCACAAGCAATGAGGCAGAGCTGTGCAGTTATTTGTACACGGGGATGGAACAGATCCTGGCTCTGGGAGCAATTAATACTGATTTTTTCATTATCATTTCCTGTCTATCCTTAGCATCGGTGATGTGCAGGACTTTCACACAGCGTGACTGTGGCAAAGTTTGATAATGTCACAGAGCTTTAAAAGGCCCCCCTTCCCTTTCATTATGTCATGAAAGAAGAAGAATGCTTAATCCCAAAGAAAACCCTTTTCTTCTTGCATGACATAACCTCTTTCGTATTTGGAAGTGTAGTGCCAGAAGTTGAATTGCTTGCTATTTAATCTTTACTAGAAGCAGCACAATTTAGCCTTTGGAGGGGAGGAATTGGAGAACAGAAACAAACAGAAATACACGACTGTCTTTCTGGTACAGATAGCTATTAATGGACTCTGAGGCAGGCCAAGCTCTTGCTCAGAGCACAGCAGTTTTTTATAAACCAACAGAGGGCTTTTGGTCTTTGTGGCATTACGCTTTCCTGCTTCTAAACAAAAAAGAAATAAAGCTTGTGTTCAGTTGATGAAATGTAAACTGACTTTCTCTAAAAGGAAAACTCTTGCCCTCACAGTGGGTTGTGCAGTTACTTTCCAAACTGAGTCGAGGTTACCAATTTAAGAGTCAGACAAATTATCAAATATTCTGGGAATTCTGATTTATCCTTTTTTTTCCCCTTATATCTCCACTTGCCTGATATTTTCCAGCCAATATATTTGTATAGAAGGGCATATTTGTAAATGAACCCTTCCCATGTCAGCAGTTGGGCTGGGTGGGCTGTGACTCAGAGCCAGAATTAAGTGTTTGTTCTGAGAAGCCCAGCTCAGCGTGGACAGGTCACAGCTGGAACACGTAAATTCTAAATGCAGAAATTATAACTTATTCCTATGGCCTAAATTAGTTGGCAAAGTATCTGCAAATTAAGAAATCAACATGGTTCAATTACTTGCTGGGTTTGAAAATCTTTCTCTAGCTACTGCCTGTGTCCAAACTCCCACCTCAGGGAAGAGCTGTCCTTCCTCAGCCTGGATAAACAGGGAAATCCCTAGCCAGGTTTCCCCATCAGGCTGAAAAAAAAGAAGTTATGAGCTGAGATTTCAGAGATCTCTCATCTTTCCCTTTCCTTGTTTAAAAAAGATAAAAAAGGAGAAAGTTAAATATAAAAAAAATGTTCACATAATACTAAGAGCAAAGAAAATTAGGATTGGGAAATAAAAAAGTTAAACCTATTTGCTGTGTTGGAACTGCATGATCTTTGAGGTCTCTTCCAACCCAAGCCTTTATGTAATGATTTCTATGATTCTGATTTTTAATTTCTGATTTGTATTTTAATTTTCATTTTCTACAGATGGGTGTCTGTGTAGTCTCCTGGGCACTGCAAGTGAATGACATTTAATCCTTGGTGCACTAGAGCTTGTCTGAAACTGTCCTTTAAGTATTATAATAAATTAATTAGAGTAGGCATTTTTAAACCAATCAATTTTGATGTAATTATCATGTTGGTGTTCATTACTCAGCAGACAGAACAATGAATCCTGAACAGCTTTTGTTTTATTTATATCAAATGCCAATATCTTAAAATAGATTCTCTGGGCAGCAGAAAGTTTCTTCCTGTGGTTTCCTTCTGCACAGGGAATTATCTTGGGATGAGTTTTTATCAGTTCCTTTTGGGCTGGAAATGCACCAGGCCCAGCAGTGGCTGTGACAGCAAAGAGGAAACAAAGGGGACTCTGCCAGGTGTGAGGTGTTCTTCCTTCTCCTCTTCCTCCTGAAGGTAAAATCCAACCTCTGTGGTCCTTGGAGCTCAGCTCTTCTGCTAATGCTGCCACAAACTCGTTTTGAGTAGGATGACCTAGTAGCCACACATGTACAGCATTAAAGGATCAAGGAAAAACATTTTGGAGATGATAAAAACCTCAGTGTGTAAGAAAAGGGCATAAAAAGATAAATTTTTCAAGTTTAGTGCTTGGAGAAATCTTTGTTTTGGATGAGTTTGGGTTTAGGTTTGTGAGCTGCCACACACATCTCAGGGAGCAGGGACAGCAAATTCCTGTCCCAGCCATGGTCTCTGGCTGCAGGAGGGATTACCTGGAGCACATCTTGCAGTGGCCAAAACCCACATTTACTGCAGCCACTCTGCATCTTGTCCTGCAAAATCAGTCATTCAGTGGGGCCTCATTTCCTCTCTGGCTCTTTGATCTGTTCCTGTGCTTGGAGAGGTGGAATCTGTGGTTTAGCACAGACCATGGGAGGGAACAGCTTCCTGAGCTTTGTCTGGAATGTCTGGGGCACAAAGAGCAGCAGGTGTGCTCTGTGACCAGAGAGGACCAGCCCTGGTGTCCCCAATGCCTTTCACATTTTGTTTTCCCTTAGACACAGAAACTGCCTTAAATGTTCATCACCCAGCAGTGTGAACAAAGGGCAAATGTCATAGATTTCAGTGGGAGTGGACGACACTCCTAATATCCTAATTAATATCCTAATATCCAGTATTTTTAACCTCCGAGCTTTGGAAACATGGGATGGTTTTGTGGAGCTCTTTTATGTAATGGCAGCTGGCCAGACTCACTCAGAAAAAGTTACAGATTCTAAGTTTCTCAGCAGTGAATTGTGCTGACATAAGTAGGCAGTGTAAAAACATGTGAAAGACAAGGCTTTGCTTTTTTTTTTTTTTCCTTTCTAAGACTGGAGAAAAAACTACAAAAGGATTTCCTACTGCCCTGAGCTAAACTGGGTACTGTGGGTCCTGTGCTGGTTTAGTTGCTGCCCAAAGTTCTCCATCTGTCCCACTGGAAGCCTACCTGAAAGGAATGAAAGGAGCTGTGAATACATCGGAAAGAAAAGCAACCAAGGAGCAATAAAACGAAAATAAGGAAATCTGACATTATGCTAAGAAATTTTTTTCAACTCCCACGTGAAAACCTATTCAATGATTTTTCATCTAATTAATCTAATTAAGCATTTAACGAATATATTCTTTATTTAGAGGATTTGAATGTTGCTATACAGCAAGATTTTGAATAATTTAGGTTTAAAATATGATTTTGCTGGTCAATAATGAATGGAAAGCAGACAACATGATTACAAAGATGCATTTCCTGAGCAAAGGTCCACAACCATTCTCAGAATGGTTGAGCAGCACACAATCAGAGACATCATTCCAGTAATAAGCTGCCCATGGAGCTCACACTGTGTGGACATTCCAGTGTGCTGATGCCTTGGTAAAGCCCTCAGATGAGAAAACAGATTAAAATTTCAGATTGTGACATTTCAGTGGGAAAGCTATTTTCTTTTTTTCCCCCAGAAAAAAAGTGATGTTGATTTTGGTTTGTGTTTTCAGCCCAGGTTTGCACTGAGCAGAGCAAACAGCTGGGTGGTCATGATGCTTTGAGAGGCAACCTAGAACATAAAGTAGGGATTTATTAAAAAGGCTTTAAAGGATACACCTTGGGCAGTACAAGAGCCTGGCTGTGGCTACACCCAAGATAGACCCTGGGTTAGGAGAGTTTTGGTCCATCTCCATATTGGGGTTAATTGTCCAATTCCAGCTCCAGGTGATGCAGTCCCACCCTCCCAGGTTGCTCTCCTCAATTCCCTGCTGGTTACACGCTTTGAACCCAAAGCTGCAACGGTGTCCTTGGCTCTCAGGCTGGAAAAGGATTCTTCTGTCTGACTACACTGTGAAGAGAACTTGGTAACACTGAATATGAACTTCAGAGTTATATAATAATGCAGTACAGAATCTGGAAAATGTGAAAGCTGAAATGTAAGGCATCAGTTAAGGATGGCCACAGCTTTGTTCTCTTTTGCTAGGTTGAAGCTGAGAGCAGGTGCTGGGTGATAGCCCTGGAGATTCAGCTTTTCTCCCTGCTGTCCTTTCTCCACAGCTGTTGATGAGTCTCACCCCTCACAGTGGTCAGGTCCTTCTGAACTCTCCCAAACAGAGCTCTGGAACCATTTGTTGAGGCTCAGTTTGGATAAACAGCTCAAGGACGAGGGTACCAGTGCAGCCTCCCTCAGCTGACTGATGGCTTCCACTGAGGTCAGGCCCTGGAGACTCTTTCTAGATGTGGCTGATGTACCTGAGCGTGTCACAGCTCTATGACACTGCCTCCCTCCAGCAGAGCTGGGTGAATTAATATTTTTCAGTGTTAACTTGATATTAACTCTACAGAAAGTTGGACAGCTTTGCTGGTGTTTTAGTTTTAGTTTTGCAGTCAAGCAGATAAAGACACTCACCTGTTCCATTTGCCTGAGTCCATCAATTAGACAGTGATTGGCAGGTAAGGAAGTCACAAAAACAACCTTTTCTGCCTCCTCATTACTTCAGTGTGAAATTGCTCTTGTAGAATGTGTCATTCCTCAGTGGGGACTCTGGGAAGGAGTCCTTCCACACCACACTTTATTGGGTTTGAATATTCTTACACACTTGGCTTAAAGTGATGGATAATTAAAAAAAAAAGGCTAAAAAGTGTATTTTTCTTTAAAGCAGCTCCTAATCACTAAGATTTTGTTTTGCCAAGTGATTTAATATTCAAGTAGCATTATTACAAAAAACACACCACTTGCTTGAGGTGTCTGTTCCTTGTCACGTCGAGAACTTCCTGGATATTTGTTTTGATCATTTTCTTAGTAAAAAGTACTTCTGCTGCTTCAGATTCTGCTTTTTTCCCTACAATACTTCAATGAAATATTCCATGAGGTAGAAAAGACATCTGTCCATGTAGATTTGAAAGGAGACAAGGTTGCACCTTAAACTTACAGAAGCTAAACACCATAATTAAATTACAGTGTCTGTGCCGTGGAAATATAGATTTATGATAACACAGCAGTAAAGTCTTTTCTTCTGGAAAGTAATCCATTTAAAGAGCTCACTCATCTCATCTGGAACAATACTTATTGAAAGATTCGGACCTCAGTTCATACATCATCCTTAATGTATTCTTATCTAAACTCTGCCACATTCTGTGGGATAAGGACAGGGAGAATTTGAATTCACGATGCTCCTTCAAGGCTTTGGCTTTACCTGGGGACCATCACCCACCTGAGCTCCTGATTACAGATTTGCTGCCTGAAGAGCATTATAAAGGCAGCAGAAGAGCAGAACTGAGGTACACATGGGATGTGCCAGAGAAGAAAGAAAAATAGAAAAGATATTCTTAATATTCAGGAGTCTGAAGAATCAAAGAAATATTTGGAGCAGATTTCACAACCGACAATCTCTCCTAAAAAAATTAAAAATGTATGATTGGAAACTGGAATGTCAAATAATGAGTCTGTTTACAGCAGAGGAGGAACAAAGCCTGACAAGGAAAGTTCATGAGTCAGCACTTGCTGATATTCCACTGAACAAAAAGCCCTGGGGGGCTTTGGGAATGGAGTTTGCAGGGCTGAGGGAGAGGTGTTGGCATCCCCGATGCAGCAGAGCAGTGCTGGCACTCCGAGGGTGGGTAACAAAGCACCAGAAAGGCTGATTCAGGCTCCTGCTCTGTACTTTGAAGGACAAAATGGTTTGAGGGGGTTTTTTTCAGGACTCTTAAAACTCAGATTTTGCAGACAGTGGTGAACAGGGTGATAAAAATCTCACCACCAGATAATCATTTATGGATCAGGGAATGATTTGCTCTTGTTCTCTATTGACATTTTTCCACTTAAGGGAGGCTGGGCACTTCTCTCCAATATTGATACCCCCAGTGTGGCTGCCAATGGTTTTTTATAAGCAAGGGGAGGAGTGAAGGCTGCATTTACAGAAACCTGCATGGAGGTTCCTTGGCACCTTTCTTGTCAGCAAAAATTACTTAAGCACGAATGTACATTCTGAAAAAAGCAAATTAATATCTGGATTTTGTTCCTGTCAGGAATTACATGTTACAGACAGGGAGTATTAAAGATCCATTTTTACATAATGATTTTTGAAGTGCCAATTTTTCCTATTTGTTTCTTTGGGGGAGGTTTTTTGGAAGGTGTTGTATACCATTTGAAGCTGCTGCAGAAAAGATCCTGGAGGTTTTGTTTATTAGGGAATTTCAATTTAATTAAAATTTAATTTTGTGATACCATAGTTTTGGAAATAATTTACAATGAAATTTTAATCTTATAAACCACTAATAAAATGCACCTTTTTATCCCAGAAAGTTTTATTTCCATATGATACAGCCAAATTTTATGCTTATTTAGCTGTGAATGTATATTTCCTTGCTGCATCTTAGAATGGAAAAATAAATGTAATTACATTTTAGTCAGCCTAACAAGCTTAACTAGAGCATCTTCCAGCAACATGCTCTAGAATTTAGTTTTCCAAACAAACTCAGTGTGTCACTGATGTCCAGAGAGGATCAATAGAATGGAAATTGCAGTTTCCCTCCAAGTGCTGCCATGTTTTATTGCTCACCCATTTCCAGTCCCCTCTCCCCTGGCAGATGGGGCCCATGGCCATGCCAAGTACATGGAAAACAAGGAAACAGAGGGGGATATCTACAAATGATGCACAACTGACGTTCCTTTTCCTTTCTGTGCTTCCCATCCCTCTCTGGCAGGGTCCTGAGCTGCTTTGTCTCCCCAGGGAGCAGGAATTTCCCCAGTGTTGGGAAGGTTTGGACTCAAACTTTGAACTCTTTTTCAAGAGGATGTGATATCACCTACAGCCCTGCAGCCTGTGCCTGGTGCTGCTGGCTGGGAGAGGGCAGGGATGGAATTCCAGCATGGGAAAATGCCCTGGAACTGCTGGACCAGGGATGGGATTTATAGATTTGTCTGCTGGATTCATCACATTTCTTTGAGCTGCAAGTTGTGGCCCAGAAGCTCAAGAGCTAACCTTGAAGTGCATCTGAATATTTGTGTGTATTTCTCACCCAGTAATGATGCCAAGTTCACCCTCAGCCAGTTTTGGCACAAGGATAAGGAGTTAAATCTGGAGAAGCAGCTGGCAGGAGGCTGCTCTGTGGCAGCACAGGCTGCAGAGGAGGGGATGGATTGGGACTGCAGTCTCTTTTTGGTGTGATATTACTTGATTTCACATTAATGGGAGCAACTTGTGTGCATCAAACACAGATTAGACTTTACAAATCCGTTTGCTGTCTCTCCAGCTTTCCCTCCCCCAGGTCATATTCCATATGCTGGGAGAATTTTGTTTGATTTGTCCCCACACAAACAGAGTGGAGCAATCTCTGCAAGGCCAGGGCCAGCAGGGCTGTGCTCATTTGAGGTTTGGTTTCTGGTCTAAGGCGAGTGGATCATATTTCCAGTGCTGAGGCTCTCAGGGTGTTCACAGGGTGTTAATGATTTCACATGAAGTTCAATGCAGTCTGAGGGGAGACTGGGCTCTAATTATTCGATCCCTGCCCAGATGCATCCTGAGCACTGTACCAAACCCAGGGAAACCTTCCACTACTCTTAGCTACTCTATTTAGTCTAAATTAATTTGAAGTTGAAGTCATTGCCAAGATTGGAGTTCACTGGAGTTTTCCCAAACAGAATGAAAATTAAGACAAACATACAGAAATTCTTTTTTTGCCAAGGCCTGTATTTATCATGCATTTTTCCAGGTTCCCCACTGCTGTTGTTGAGATCCAAGTTCTTTCACCTGCCAGTTTCAGTGAGTTATTGGGAGAGCAGATTCCTGAGCCTTTATCTAGTCCTTACTTTCAATCTGACATTTATTTATTTCTTGTATGAAATTGATAGACTTTGGCTTCTCCTTCTAATGAATATTGGATAGGGGGTGGTATATATTTATACACCCTTCTGTTTGTTCCAAACTGGGACCATCTCTTCTGTACTCTGGTAAAAAGAATCTTCCCCTTGTACTGTGAGGAATGAGAGTCCCACTGGGAACTCTCCCTAGCTTGGATCCTCCAATCCTTATTGTGATTCATTGTGGAAGAGCAGCACAGAGGAAAACTGCAAATTCCTGTGGCATATTGTGGGTCAAATGTATTTGGAACTTTCCAGAGACCAGGATACGTTTTTGTGTTCTGCATTTCTCCTGCTCATTGTTAGATTTCTTCCTCAGCTTTTAAAAAGAGCTTCAGGGCTTTGGGAAGTTGCTGTGCTCTGTGTTGTGGCTCTAAGAGTTCCACACCAAACTTCAGACCTGAGGACCTGACAGGACATCCCTCCAGTGATGGGGAGTCACACTTAGCAAAAAAGCTTTTCAGGTGCTAGAAATAGGTGGGGGCAGAGGCTGCCAGCCAGCACTGTCCTCATTCTTTATGCTGACCAGTGTTTGCATTTTCCATTCAGGAAGAAGTGAAATGTTTAATCAAGTACTGTGCACTTGCTTTCCCTCACTTTTTCTGTGTCTTTGAAAGAATATGAAAAATGCATAAGTTGGACAGTGATGTTTGACAGATTATCTCTGGTATCCCTTGGGAAAGAGGAGATTTTGCAGCTGGGCTTCCTGATGTGTTATTTAGCAGCACAGACAGACCTCGAGTCCTTTGGTTTCCCACTTCCCAGGCTCCTGGAGTACAATTGGAGTGCATGCTGGAGCAACATCGTTCTCTACATGGGAAAAAGCATTATCAGATAATTAGACTGTGTCATGAAGATGTAATAAAAATCCTTAGGAAATTAATTAATGCACATGTACAATAGCTACTTTACACCACAACACTTGAGCCATTTAAAATGAGGTTCTTTTTAAATAGCAAAAGCAATTAGTCTGCTCGGACTGATTGCTGGCCAATTTTTGTATTGCAAGACTTTTTTGATTTATGACAGTAAAAAAAAAAAATTGAGAAGGAGAAGGGTAAAATTCCATCCTGGCTGTTCTTAGCAAGAAAACTATCAAGCTTTGTAGCTGGTTTTTTTCTGAGCTGCAGCTCTCTCTTGCTTCCTGAAGTCCTGAGTTTGAAACTTTTAATGTATTATCTTCACAAGTATTAGCTCACTGGTGCAATAATGTTTACTAATATCTGCTATGTTCAGATACAGAGTTGGATGGTATTTTTTAGGGTAAATCTCTTCCTCCTTAAGGAAAAATTACTCAGGCTGAAATATCCACATTCTTTTCAGCAGCATCTTGAAATAAAACCTCCTCTAAAGTCCCTGATGCCTTAACTTTTACTTTAATAACAATAAGCCAGAATATCAGCAGTGGAAGTAAAGCAAGAAATGCAGCTTTTCCCTGGAATGGCCACAACCTCCAGGGCTGAAATAGAATTTCTGTTCTGGGGTTGGGTGCAGCACAGACCTGCTGCTCCATGCCTGGCTTCAAACAGGTCCATTGGCTCTGCTGAAGAGCTCGTACTTGGGCATGTATTTAAACATCTGATTGAATCCCAGCTCATCTTGACAGTCAGGAAGAATTTGCAATGTTTTTTGAGGCTACAAATAACTATGAAAATTTCCTGCATCAGCTGCTGTCTCTTCACAGGTTGGTGTTGTAGTCAGACCTCGAGGAGCTGAAGGGAGTTGTGGTCACACATGAGGCAGAATTTTAGGCAAGTGAGGAGCAGTGAATGCATCATAACTTTGATGGTGGTGTCAGTCAGTTTTAGCTGTGTCTCATTCCCCTGCAAATGCTCTCCCCCTCCCAGCCCATCATCATCTCCCCATCCCTCTCTCTGTGGGTGTTCTGCTTGCCTGGGTTCCTTCAGGAGAGGACACATTTCCTTGGCTTCTCACCTCCCTGCCTGCACAACCTGGAGCAAGATTAGGGCTTCACATGCCTTTTCTTTGGTAGAAAGGGAAGAAATATTGAGTAAGTGACACAGAAGAGGAATTGCTATGCATATTAAGCAGAGAGTGATTGCTGACAGCATGCATTATGTAAAAGGGGAACCTGCACAAAATGAAATACAAACCTTGCTGCAATTTTGCTGTTAATTTAATGTATATTATAGGACATTTTCAGGTATTACATTGTCTAGGGACAACCCAGCTTAAATTTTCTTACAGTTCCCGTAATGTACCTGTGGTCTTTCTATTTCAGCTGCATCTTAGAGTGACTTTTTAAGAGCATGTAGTGACAGGACAAGGGGGAATGGCTCCACACTGACAGTAAGCTCAGATGAGATATTAGGGATGTGAGATAGTGAAGCCCTGGCACAGGGTGCCCAGAGCAGCTGGGGCTGCCCCTGGATCCCTGGGAGTGTCCAAGGCCAGGCTGGATGGAGCTTGGAGCAGCCTGGGATAGGGGAAGGTGTCCCTGTTCCCACTCAAACCATTCTGGGATTCTGGGATTTTATACTGAATTTTTCTTCTCATATCAGACTTGTCAATCCCTGATTGAGAGAGAACTATTCTAGAAAGGATAACCTTTTTTCCAAGGAAAACATGATGGACCTTGTGAATTCTGTGGCTTTCTGTCCTTCTCATGGTTTTCTGCCTGCTTGTGGAGAGCTCCTGAGCTGCTCTGTCATAGCATGTGACAGGCTGAACTGCTCAGCTCTCTGTAATTTATACCCTCTTGGAGAACTGTGTTTGATGAAGTTTATTAATGCTTTCTGTGCCCACACTGTGCTCAGCAGTGAGCAAGTGCAAGTCCTGCCTCAGTGCCTGATTCCCACTGCTTCCCTGGGGAAGGGAATGCGGAGTCCTTGGGCAGCGCAGGGCTGTGGACAGGAGCCTTTGCATGACAGAGCACTGAGAAAATCCTCTGTGCCAGGAAACAAAAAATGTGTCTGGTTTGCTGGGAGGTTAACGAGTCAAAGAGGCTGCGAGGCAGGGAGCAGAACACTGAAGCAGGGCTGGGGAGCTGAAAATGGGAAATAACAAGAAACAAGAAGAGAGATGGAGGCAGAAGCTGTTCTGTGAGCAGAGGGTGAGAAGGAACAGGTTCTCATGGTGCCCTGATCTGTGTTGTATCAGAGAAACTTGAGATTTGCATCACTGCAGAGCATTATTACTGTGACCTGATAGATCTTGGTGTTCCCTATCTGTTATTGTGAAGTCTCCTGTGTGTCACTTTGGTAACAGAGGGGCTTATTCAGCAGGAACACTTGACCCAAAATCGATGGCTCAGACTTGAGATTGTAAATTAAACAGCTTTTGACCAGAGCTGAAGATTTTGTACTGCAGAAGTGAAAATTCAGATAATGGTTATTCTATGAATAATACAAAAGTCAGATTTCAACAGACAAGCTGGGATGGAGGAAATGCAGAGATCATTTCACTATCACTCCATTCACAGGTACTCGCTTGTGCTGCCTGTCAGGTGAGATATTCCCTGAACACTTTTAGTTGGACATTAATATTGTGTATTTGAATTGGTAACAGGGGTGGTACAACATGTTAAAAAAAAAAACAAGATAAAAAAGAAAAAAAAGACTGTTTTTTTAGTCTGTGTGGTTGAGGTGAAGCTGAAGGAAGCTACTGACATATTTGCTGCTATGGATTCTGACAGAAGATTTGCAGGTTCACAGTCTTGGAAAGTGTTAAGTACTCAGATTGTCTCAGTTCCACAAATCTTCCCAGGAACTCAGTGTGTTTCAAGACAACTGTAAACAGCTTCAGGAAACCTTCAAGGCATCAGTTGGGGCATGTTTGAAACCACATGGTGTCTTTTAAAATATCATTTAGTGATGCCAAAATTTAAAAGGCTTTAATCAGTAACTTAGCTGTAATATTTCACCTGGTGTAGTTCTGTCATAACCCATTGGGAAATATCCCACAGAATGAAGGTATGGGTTGTTTATATGAGCTCTCAAAGAATGTCCCTTTTGTATGCTGGGCTTTCCACAGTCGTCCTTAGGGTTTGGTTAAATCCATTACACTCAAGGAGCGATCACCATGGGATGCTGGAGATGTGCACAGCTCTTTGGGAGCAGCAGAAAGCAGCTGTCTGCTTCCCAACCTGAGCTCCAGCTGTGTCCCACCTTGGAGCATGGCACAGCTCTCCAAGAGCCTGCCAATCCATGCTGAAACCTGCGGGATTAAACTGCAGAGCTCTGTGAGAAGCAGAGGGTGAACAGCTCCAGTGCTCAGTCTACCAGGATATTCTTTCCTAAGCCTTTTCTTCCAAGAGAAATTCACATTCTATCAAAATGAGGGTGGATTGTCTGCTTGATGCCACTGTCCTACTGTTTCTACTGGGTAAAGGAAAATTCTTTCTTCCCACCCTAAATAAGAACCTGGATCTTCGGCCTGTAAAAGCTGTCTTCCTCTTGATCTCAAATGATGGATAATGATCTATCTTCAAAGTCTGTCAGCTTCATCTTTTCCTTTTTCCCTCTCAATAGTGTCTAGATATTATTTAAACCTTCAAAAATGTTTCCATAAAGAATAAAAAAACCCCGCCTATTCTCCCCTCCTGTACAGAGAAGTAGGAGGCTTCATTTTGGTGAAAAAGGTCCCTTTTTTTAGGAATTATTTGCCAGATTCTGAGCTTTCAGGGCAAACTGCCAAGCCCATGGTTTCTGCAGGCATCTGGGAGGTCACTGAACTGGTTTATAAGGAGTTATCATATAGTGATTACTTAGATGGCTTGTGGTAATGCTATAATGGCAGTTCAATTAATATGATAAGATCTTAATTGGTTGTGTAGAATATTGTCTTTTAATCTATGCAAAGAGCCAAGGGTACAGCAGAGGTGCATATAAATCTGACTAAAGCCAGAGTGCTCATGCCTCTCACTTGCTTAACCTCATCTTTTAGAGCACTGCAGGCAGAAGAGCTGTGTAGGACACTCGTTTTTCCCAGTGATGATAATGTTGTTGGTGAAAATTCTGCTCACAGAGGGGATATAGAAAGGGCCTGTCTCCAAAAATAGAGGCCTCAGCTCCTACTCAGGGAAAGGAGATGCTTGATCAGCAAAGGAGTGTCTGACAGGCATATCAAAGGCCAAAAGAGTGACCTGTGGGCTGAAAAACATTTCAGGAGTTTCAGCTTAAAAGTTGGGCTTTTTAGATAGAAGCTTTAACAAATCTGCTTTATTGAGCTCAGTTTGTGACTCCTGGACACGTTCAGATTTAGGGATGGCTCTCTCTATAGCAAATAAAATGCCAGCAGCCTTGTTTTTCTCACCTTTCACTGGCCCACTGGAAGTGTCCTCAGCCCCTGAGGCTTCCCTGACCAGTTTCAAATCTGGGAAGGGGGCACGGAGACTTACCTGTCATAGAACCTGGTGTGGATCCCCCCCAGATCTATTGCACACAAATTTATACCTGGGCTAACAAAAGTCATAAATCCTCATCTCTACCAAAGTGGGGTTATCGTAGGAACATGGCATTAAATAAGATTTATATAGGATTATATATAAGATTATAATTATTTCCATTTAAATTTGTATCATCTGAATGGAACATGGGAATGTCTCATCCAGCAGGGCTGTCAAATCTGAGATTTTTCAGTTCATTCACAGATCATTTAGGTTGGAAAAGTCTTCTAAGACCATCAAGTCCAACCATTCCCCCAACACTGCCAAGGGACACTGACCCATGTCCCCAAGTGCCACAGGGCTTTTAAATCCCTCCAGGGATGGGGCCTCCAACACTGCCAGGGCTTGGCAACCCTTTTGTTAATGGTTTTTTTCCCAATATGGAACCTAAACTTGAAATTTTTCTTTGCTGCTACAGATTAATGTAAAGGAGCTGTGGCAGAAAACTTCCTGCAGGATCTGTGAGGGAGTGATTTTGGGTATCAGTTGTGACAGTTTTATAGAGGGGAAGGGTGTGGAGGAAATACAAAGAGGTGCCCATGGTTCAGGTGAACAGCTGGGACACGGAGGATGAGGAGGAGATGGGAACCCACAGGCATGAAAAGAGCAGTAAGTGCTTGATTCAGACCCTGAAGGCAAGAACAACCTTCCAGTGCTGCGAGGAGGGGATGGGTGTGAAGACTCAAAGGTTTGGGCATGGTTTAATAATTCAGAGTTTCTTGATTCTGAAAGTCAAACATTTCTTCAGCGAGAGCCAGAACCATCCTGTCCTTAATGAAATGAGTTTCACGGTTCCAGTGCAGGCTGGAGGGGATGTGCTCTCCCCAGCATGTCCTGGCCTGTCACAGTAGGATTTCTTGCCATTCTGAATAACTCTGCTGTGCAAAAAGGTGATGCTGAGCTTAGGCAGATGTTTTGCTGCTCTTCCTCTTCAGCAGTCAGGTTGTTCATTCCCCACCTCACACGTGGGCTATGAATAAACAGCAGCCTGCAGTTCTCAGAGAGCAAGGGAGCATTTACTCAACGGTTCTGAGCACATGTTCCCTCAGCTGGAGAAACATTCTGTCTTTATTCTGTTTTTCCACCTCTGCCTTTTTATTAGGAAAGAGGACTGCATCTTTAATGCACTACTTTACAACCTTTTATGTAGAAAGATTAACAAAAAGGAACCACACTTAATTTAAGATGACAACTTAGGTTTGCCTCTGGATTCTTTTTTGGCAGACGTTCTCTTAGTAAATTACATTTGACAACCTGAAATAAATTCAAACCAAAATTTATGCCTGCATTTGCTCACAGGGCTGTGGTTCATCAGATTGTGTGGTTAAAAAGCTATGAAAAGTAACAACTAATTTAAAAATTTATTTTTAGACAACCTACACGGGCTACCAATGCTAAAACTTTGTTTAAGTAAAATCAGGTTTCTGAACACGTGGAGGTAATTTTTCAGTTGATAATAGAGTTACTTATAGATGTTTGTGCAAGAAAAAAGAAAACAACATTACGAAACAAGAAGAAATGAGTCATAATGATACTCTTTCAGTTGCAGTTTAACACAAAAGAGGTTTTAGAAACATAACCAAGGACACGGCATCATTGAAAATTTTCCCAAAGGAGAAGTCAATGTTAGCCGAGACTGCCAGAATTTACTTTAGCTATTACTATGGATGAATAATTATGCTCAATTCAGCCAGTGATATGGGTTCACAGCAGGTTAATTGGTAATAATGGGTTTCATTCCAAACAGTGAGGAATGATTTTTCAACAAAAAATGTGCTCTCAGTGGGAGCTGAAGATGTCCTTGCTTTCTGTGCTCCACAGCCACAATAGCACGTGCAGGACACCAGGGCTCTGGGCTCAGGGAGCTGCCCTTGGCTGCTCGTGGCTATTGACAGGGGATGGAACAGGCTGAAGCATCATCTCAGCTGGGCAAACTTGGCCTGCTTTTAAAAATTATTTTCCTTCCCCCGGCTAAAATTTGTGTCTGGACCAAGGAGAACAGAACGATCTTGTTAAAATCCCCGATGCAGACAGACCTTTATCTCTGTTGCAGAGGTGTAAACACACAGTGAGTCATTTGAAGGAAAGAAACTTGATATAAATTGGTCTAAGAAGAATTTTCTGGGCTTGTGCCTACAGAATAGCATGGGAGTTCTCCATCCCTTCCTCACTGCACCATATAAATAATAATGAAGCAGGAATAAGTCTTATTGATTGTGAGCTGGCTGAGAGCAGGATCTGAGCTCTCAATTCAGAATCTTCTCTCCCTTCAGCACCTTCCCTTGAGACAGGGCTATCGTTTGTCATGTACACACATGCCCAGGAGTGAGGAATACCAGTGTGTAGGACAGGAGAAGAAATGAACACAGTTCACCCTGGATAAGCCTCCTCACTTGGGTTACATCCCAAGTCATCTCCCTTGAAGTGTTTTATCAAATTCTTCCATCCTTCACCTTCTGTGGATGATTTCCTGCCTCAGCATTCAAGTCCTTTTTTTCCCTTTGCTTCCTAAATTGTAGTTTCTGCATTTGAGGATCCCAGTGACTTTATCAGAAGCTCTCCAGACAGCAGGGAGTAAATCTCGATTTAAAAAAGAAAAAAGAAAACCCTCAATATTTTGTCCTTTCATTAGTTCAAAAAGAAGGAAAAAACCCCAAACCTCTGGATGCATGTTCAGAAGCTGCTGTGTCTAGTCCTGTTGGATTTGCATGCAAGTCATTCCATACAAAGAGAAGCTGGAAATACATTAATAGGACACTTCCAAGGTTGAAATATTTGGGCTGTTATTTTCTCCTCTGCCCTAACTGATGTTTCTTTGTAAAGTTCCCCAGAGAGAAAAATGCTATTACAGTGTTTGGATTCTTCCCCACTTTGATGAGTCAATGTCCCACACTCTGCCTTGGGATGAGTTTGAGCTGTAGCACATAGAGAGTCCATGGAGATGAGCACTGAACGAATGTTTCCCTCTCAGCCCCCTGAAGTCTGGAATCACAGGGCTGTGTGACTGAGCCTGGCCACTCTGCTCTGCCCCTCAGCCCTTCCTGCCAAAATATCCAGGAAATTCAGCATCTTTCCTGTGAGCAAGGCATGGGAACAGAGATACAAATGTCCAAATTCAGGATGTTTAGACATAACAAGAGAATCAGCAGTGGATTGGAAATGGAACCTGTGCTCTCCCTGCTGCTGTGGGTAATGGGCTCAGCTGGGGCTCTCAGTGTCCTTCCAAACACGAGTTTTAGGCAGGGGAAAGAAGGTTGTGGGTTTGGTCCTCATATGGGCCATTCACTTAAAAGCTGGAGTCAATGGTCCTTCTGAGTCCCTCCAACTCAGAGCATCCTGTGATTCTGGGATTACCCAACAGAACCTTTGATGCACAGTGTGGGCCTTTTCTCTGCTGAGCTTTCTACTGTTCTGTCTTTTGACTGTGCTGCTTATATTAACTTTTCATATATTTTGTAGATTTTCATGTTGAAAAATTTCCACTGTGTTTGTTTTTAATTTCTTCTTCATTTAATTCTGTGTGATCCTTTTCCTTCCTTGCTGTTTGAGACCTTCAAGCAGGAGGAGGTGTTTGTTAGCTGTCCTGGAGAAGGCTGGAGCCTGTGCTAAAAGTCATCCCCATTTATGTTGACACAGGTAACCCTGAAATACTGACCAGCACTTGCCCCTTCCTCTCCCCAGAGGTAATGACTGCCTTGCCTACCATTAATTACACCACCTGCAATCTCACCTTGGACTTTTAAAACCTTATGTGGTGTTTTTACTCCAAGATTGTCTCAGATACAAATTGCAGGTAATTATCTACATCCATCATCCTTCCCTGTGTTTCATTAAACATGGAATGGTTTTGCACTGCTGTCTTGACTTCTCTGTTCCAGTTCCCTCACTGCCCATCAGTGTCATTAAGGAAGTTTTGCTTCCAAGGTCTT
This sequence comes from Cyanistes caeruleus, assembly GCF_971803275.1. Taxonomy (NCBI): domain Eukaryota; kingdom Metazoa; phylum Chordata; class Aves; order Passeriformes; family Paridae; genus Cyanistes; species Cyanistes caeruleus. The sequence goes on from NC_141713.1 coordinate 2,012,844, forward strand.
CAAAGGGCAGGCAGGATGAAGTCCCAGGAACAGGAACACCACATATTAGAACAACACCCCTGCATCCCCCCCCGAAATAATAAAACATCCAGCATCTGTCTTGGGTAGAATAACCTTTTGCTTCAGGCTTTCTCACTCCTGGGAGCTGTATTTTACCCTGAGGAAATATTTTACTGCTTTTGTTCCCTGAGCCTGCCACCAGAGTGATATATGTATATGTATTTAATATGCTCTCCATGCAAAATCCGAGGTGACCTATCCATCCTGTGCTCCGATTCAGGAGCCTGGCTCTGATTTCACTCACCAGGAAGGAGCTCTCCTCCAGCCAGGGAGGTAATTCCAGTCTGAAGTTGGTGAAAGTAATGAATTAAACCATGAGATTGTTCTGTGACTACAGGAGTGGAGCTTTTCCAAGTGCTTTCCTTGCAGTGTAAATCACTTGGATTCAGATCCCGAGCTTAACTGAATCACTCATTCCACTGAAGCTTTGAAACAATCCAAGGAATCTGCTCACTTCCTCAGGCAAGTGAGAAAGATATCATGTGATGCTCTGATTTAGGAGCAGATCTAACGCTTTTAAAAGTCCAATTAGAATCACAAAATTCTTTGCATTTGATTGCATTTTGAACAACACAATTTATATAAGAAATAAATCTATTTTTCAAATAAAGTTTCAAAATGTTGCTGCTCTAGCAGCTGAATGAGTCTTACAGATGTGACAGGAATGCTTTGAAATGTAGCAAAACGCTTTTTAGCCTGTTGAAGAGATAGAAATTGCTCACATTAGAATAGAAATGGGTAGTAAATTTATATAATAAATGATGAGCAGTCTGGAGTGCGTGGATCAGACATTAAATTAGTTTCTCTCGTAACTCCAATGAAATTTAAGTTACACAAGGATGAAAAAGGAAGATGTGAAGAAGCACCTGACCAAGGTGCAAGGTCCTGCACCTGGGACAGGGAAGGGGAACCTCCAAGGCCAGTTTGGACAGGGCTTGGAGCACCCTGGGACACTGAAAGTGACCCCAGAGGTGGCACTGGATGAGCTTTAAGGTCCCTTCCCACCCAAACCATTCTGAGATTCTGTGAATATCTCAGAGGTGGGATTCAGTGGGATGCTGTGAATACCTCATTTGGCAGAATTCATATGAAAAATCAGCCATTCATGCAAATGAGAAAAATTATCCACTGTTTGTTAGTCCAGGATCACTTGCATGCCTCTAGCATGTGAATAATAAGGAATCTCAACAACTTGGATTGCTGTTTTGACTAAATGTAGCATTTCTTAAATCTGCTTTTATTTCTTTAATATTTTCAACTTTGCAGGTGCTCTGAACCAGCAGTGATAGTGACAATACAGTGGTTTTAGCACCTGAAGAAGTGCTCCAGTCTCCTGCATTTCTCTATCAGGATGTGAATTCCTTCAACCATAAACCAGAATCCTAATGATTTATGTATTGATTAGATATATATATATAATTTATTTCTGACCCACACTCTAGGAGATTTATTGGTGTAAAATCTACTTGTTGATTTTTATTATGCTCTAGGTGGTGGGAATGGTTTTGATTGATATCCCACAATGATATTAATAATATTGTTTGTATATTTTAATGATTGTAACTTAGCTAAATGAGGATATAGATCTGCAATGTCAACATATTAATTTGTAGTAGTACAAACATTTCTTTTTTGTTAATGCAACTTTTATGTTTCCTTTTAATTTTGTATGTTAGTGTGCAGGAGCAGGTGGAAGCAGCTCCAGGGTCATCCATCACAATTTATAAAAACTTTTTAGCAGTGTGTGGGTTGTCTCATGCTTGCAGAGAGGATATAATTCACTGGCTGTTTTCTGCTGCTGAGGAAACAGAGCCTTGCTCTGAGAGCAGCAGGAACTGGGCTTTGTTCACACGTTCTTTTACCTCCTGATGATCACAGAGTCCACGTATTGGTTTGGGTTGGAAGGGACCTTCAACACCACCTTGTTCCAATCCCAGTTTCCTCTAGACCAGGCTGCTCCAAGCTCCATCCAGCCTGGCCTTAATTCTCATATCCCTTCACTCTGAGAGTGCAGCACAGCCTTATCTCACAAGGGAAGTTTAAATTATTTTCCCTTCCCATTAAACAGATGCACTGAAAACATTTCTGAGCAAAACAGGCCAGAATGGAAAAGGTTCAGTTACAGTCAGGGCCTTTCCATTACAACAATCATGTGCCAGTGAGGTTCTTTGTCATCTTCCCAGTAAATAACTGGTCCAGTTGAGCAATTCCACTGATGTCAATCAGAAGGAAGTGGATTTTTTTGTGCTCATGTTTTTGTTTATACATTACACCTGTGTATAACATAACACTGTACACACAAAGTCAGATGGCCCAGCTCTAAAACCAAATTTCAGTATCTGCCACTGCTGCCAGGTAGAAATCATTGAAGCAGAACCAGAAGACAAATAAAAAACACACTTGAACATGGAGGTATTTTACTGGCATAAGTGTTGTTGATGGACATTCAGGTGTATCCTGTACAGCTCTGGAAAAAATCAATACCTAAGTTCCTTCAGTGCTGCTTGAAAAATTGTACAGTGACTTACACAGTGGCTGGTTCACAAACAGCTTTGGAGGGCTGTGAGTCCATGTGTGCTGCTGATTTAGAGCTGTGGGCTCATTTTTTAGAAGTTAGTGAACAGAAAGCAATCAGTGAATTAGATTGTGAAAAAATAAAAGGTTTTCCATTCGTTTGCTGCAAAACTCTCCTTGATCCTGATTTACCAACCTTCCTAAATTCTTGTGAGGTTTCTGTATCAGCTGTTCCTATGGTGCAGACACTTGAGCCAGCAATAAGAGCAGACACTTTTGTGACAGGATGCTGTTAATCAGAAAACAATTTTGGCTTTTGGAAAAACCAAGTTCCCTGTGGTGTCAGGTGGGCAGTGGCTGCAGTGGGGTTTGCACTGTAAGGTGAAACATTTGGAAGTGCTGCTGGATCTCTCAATCCTCAGACATGGCTCCAAGGAATTCACTTTAAAGAGAGTGATGGTTTAGGAGTTTTTAAACCCAGAGATTTTATACCTACTGTAATATAATAAATTATAGCTTACTTTGAAAGAGCTGATCAAATAATTGGTCATTACTTGCATTTGTCTCCTTGGTACTAGTTAAGTAAATGTACATGAAAGATCCCACTGTTTCCATACTAAAGAAGCAGAAGCTGAATACTTGTTGAAAAAGAAATCAAATTGGTGGTTTAAGAACCAGTGATCTGTAAAAATGAAATTTAAATTATATTCTACTGCATTTTTCACATTCAAGACATGAAAAACATATCTGGTACATTTCCAGCATCTGGCAGTTACTTGTGGCATTAAACCTTATAGGAGCTTTCATTCCTGGAACACCAGGCCATATCCTTCACTGGAAAAAATCAGTTTTAACCCAGTAATGACTTTCTTAAATACAGTGTACAGTGCTCTCGCACAGGAATCCTCCTTTTATCCAAAGGTCTCAGAACTTGATAGTTCTGCCCATTAAAAAAGTAAACAAAACTTTAACCTTCCTTCAGAGATTCATCAGAAAGGTCAGTGCTCAGTTCCCTCCAATTTCCCAGGCTCAGCTGGGAGCTGATTAAAGCTGCCAGCTACAACTTGTCAGTTTTGTCAGAGACAACTTTATAAACCCTTTGTTATTCACTTTGCTGTGTGTTATAAATATATTTATCTTCCTCTGTCAGGTGTGGACTGGACAGGTGCTAAAGGAGCAGTTAAGCTCTAACATTAATCTCTCTAACAATGTCATTACTTAGTAACTCAAACCAAAAACATGGGCAGAATATTCAGGAACTTTCTCTAGTTCTTCTTACAGGTGACTGGAATGGTTAGGAGGAAAATGTTTGTTATTCCAGGAGGTTTCTAGCAAGTTTATGTCTGTAAAATCAGAATATGTGACTGGCTGTTATTTTGTGTCTCTGGAGAAATTTTCCTGAGCTTTCCTGGGTGTATTTAGGACCCAAATATTACCTGAAATGAGGTCTCTCACTTCCCTTCTGTAGTAGCTCAGGCTTGATCTCTTACTGAACACAGAGATCACATTCTGTAGCTACAGGTTTAGGCATAACACCGTTAATCCTGGCTTTTTCCAAATCAAATGGAACTTGTGAGTAAAACCAGGCTGTATAAAGTTAATTTAATCTAAGTAGAACTCTTCAGCTGTTGAATGTCTTCCATGAGGTTCTGCAAACCTGGCTGTTTTTCCTTTGAGTTTGGTTTGAAAGCTTTTTTCTGCCAGGGGTACAGATGAAGCAATAAAAGGCCATATGACATAAATGCAGGAGCAGTTCCAGAAGGGATTGTGCTGCTCAGGTTTCTCTGGGAGCACACACACCCCAGCATCACCCTGAGCTCAGAGCAGGGCTCACAGCAATCACAGTGAGGGGAGGCTGAGCACAGGCAATTGGCAGTGCTTCCTTAATCACAAAATGCCAAACATGAAGTTATCTTTGTCAGAACTTGTGCACTGCCATGGAGGAGGTTGGTCACAGGAGAAAAGCTGCTCATCTCCAGCTGCCAGAATTTAGATGGGTGCTCACTCAGCTTCACAGGCCTGTTCTTGATTCAGGGGGTTGAGCTTCTGCTCTCTAAATTAGTTTAGGGGCTACAGAACAACACAAACCATTATAGACAGGAGTGTGCAGGTAAAGCATTCGCTGTTGCTTCTCCTCTAAAAGGTCTGAATTAATTTCAGATCTTTGACATCTTGGGAACTTTCTCAAGGACTTGAAAGTACACAATGCCTTTCTCTAATACTGATGAGTTTCAAAATGTGCCATGGATGTGAGTCTGGAACGAACAAAAGAGCAAAGGGCAGAGTGTGGCCTGGGTGGGCAGGTGTGGAGAAGTGGCAGAGGGTCACTTTTAGAATCTTCCATCCATTAATTTCCTGTTCCTGCTTTGCAGACTAATGCATTGTGACAGTGTGTCACTTGTTTCTTTCATTTCTGAAGGGTCATAAACAAACAGCACCATTTTAGGATTTTCACAGCGTTGCTGACAAATTCTCTGACTTTTGGACTTGACTGGAATATTATTTCAAACTGCAATAAATTGAAATCTGTGTTGATATGCAGCACTTCCTCAGAGACTTTATTGTGTTCTGCTCTCAGAACTGGAAGATGTGTCTTTTGGTTATACTTAGAATCACAAGCAACGTAAATTTAGTGGTTTAACAAATTCCCTCCTGGACTTTTCATCACCCAAACTGATGTTTGTAAGTTTGAACATGCTGTTCTCTGTAAGACAGTCTGTTCAGGAATCAGGATAAAGAAAGACAAACAGAGGATTTCTTCCAGGTCATGTCTGAGTGAAAGTGTTAATGTGAACATGCTTGTAGTAGACTTTAGTTTCTAGTTATAATCAATACTTGACATATTTTTCCCATGATTAAATTAAAGCTGGGAAAGTGAGATTTCCCTGAGGAGAAAACAAGTGGCAAAAGAGTTCATTGGTGATCTGCTCCTAATCGAAATAAGTGCTATAATTACCTCTGCTCTCATTCATTTCTTTGTCCCTGCTCCCTCCCCCTGGCCTGGTGCCCAACAACTTTCTGGCTTATCACCCACATCAGAGAAAGGAAGAGTTCACACACGTGGACTTGCTTCCTCCTGCAGGATTCCTTAGGAGTCAAGGAACATTGTATTAGAGCTGTGTTTCTTCTGCATAATATTTTCCAACAAAATGAAGAGGAACTGAGCATCCTCAGGGTTCCATGTCAGCATCCACCTGGAGTGAGCACATTTTCCTCATCAGGAATGGGGACAGACTGGGTTCCCACCAGCACAGCCGTGGGACTCTTCAGGCTCCAGGGAGGATATTTTTGTTGGAAGTTGGTGTTTTCTTTGCCTTGTGTTTCCCTGTATTTTTGCTAGGGCTGGATCTTACCTTCCTGAGCTTGAGCAAGGCATGGGATGAGGATGTTCAGCACACACCTGGGCTGACACCTGCAGAGGGGTCAGCTCCTCACGGATCCTTTTCCTGCACATCCATCCCTACCTGGGTGCTGGGATTGCTGGTGCCAGTGACTGACTCACTTGGCTCTTTGAGGCTACTTCCAGGAAAATGAAAACAGGAATCAATAGCTTGAAGAAAGACATCAAGTAGAAAAATGTGTCTGGAACCATTTACAGAGTATTTTCTAGAAAATTATACTCAAGCCTTATCTTCCCCACACCAGCAGTTTGATTAGATTCTGAATGAGCCTTTTCAGAGTCCTCCTGGCAGGTCAGCCAGAACTCACCTGCCTCTGGGAGCCAGCTGTAGCTTTATTTCTTTGTTTCTAGGAATAGAACTCAGCAATTGCTCCACCATTAATGATTTCTGCATCCTGAGCCTCTTTCCCTGTGGTTTTTTGAAGGATTAACCATTGGAAACAAATTATTCTTTTATACCTCACTTTTTTTTTTTACGGATTTCTTTTAGTGCGTGAAAATAATTAAACTGTTTTGAATCTGGAAAATTGATATATTAAGTAAGTTGTCTGGGTTTTTATTTTGAAATCAAACTTTCTTTGTGCACTGCTACGAGGAAACAGTACTAGGAAAATCTTAACAATACCTGACAAATACAGATGTTTATTCAGTTTTTCCTGTGCAAAGTGTAAGAATGTTCTAATTTGTGCTACGTTTCTGAGGTACCTGCTAATAGACTGCAAGATTATGTTCCCATGCAAACTGAAAATTATGGTGGCTTTAAATTAAAATGAAGAACTCAATCTTTATGACGTTAAGTCTAATGCTATCCTGCCTACAGTTATTTACAACCCAGATGTTTACAGAAAATGAACCAAGCTCTTTATTTGTATTTTTTTACGGAACTACTGTCTCCTCATTAAGTCCCTCCTCGGCGCTGGCCCACGCGGCTCTTTGAGGCAAACATTGTTTATGACACATCTCCAAGCTGATTCAGAGCTGAGCAGAGAGAAACTGGGAATAATTCCACTGCAAAAACAAGCAATAGTTCAGGTGTTCAACTACCAAGGTGGAAAATTGCTCTGACAGTTATGATGTTGTTCCATCTTTTCCTAAGACTAAAACATCATTTCCTTCCAAGGCATCATGGCTGCCGTGGTTCCAGCACTCACCAGCCTGCCCTGTACTGGTTATACTGGTTATACTGGTCATACTGGTCATACTGGTCATACTGGTCATACTGGTTGTGCTGGGCACTGAGCACAAGGACCCACTGCAGACTGAGCCAAAAAGCCTCTCTAAAAATTTCCGTGGATTATTTACCAAGCAGGAGTTCTTCCCTGTTGTTTATGCTTGTACAACTTACACTGAAGCAAAATGCAAATAATGAACTACAAGGAGCAGGTTTATCAAGCTGAGTTTCACTTTTGTATACTGAATTATGAACACCCAGCTATTTCTTCATGAAAGTCTCCTTAGCCTCTAATTAATATGAATGCAGAACACAGAGGTTGTATTTCTATTTTCTAGATGTAAAGTTTTGATGATAAAAGACAGCTTGATGGGATTAAGAAGAATTTGGTAACTTGAATGCTTGACTTCAGAATCCTTTGTATTTTTTTTTCCTTATTTATTATGTTTTGGGGTTTTCAGCTGGGAAAGCTATGAGATATCAGAGTTCTTGCCTGTTTTTCTCTTGTTTGAATGGATTCCATGATTAATCTGGGGGACTAATGAGCTTCACAGTATCACTGGGTTTTAATAGAGGAAGAACTGGATGACCTTGTGCATGGTAAAAACAGCAAGAAATTTAATAAAGCAACTACAAAGATTAACTGCAATTAACTTAAATAATGTGAATCTTTGCTGTGAGGTAGAAGCTCGTCATTTGGAGGTGACAGAGGAGAAGAGAGATCTGGTGGCAGTCAGGTGTTCCAGGTCTGATTCAGTGAGGTATTTTTGTGCAGAGATGGAAAAATGTCAGAACATTTGTACAAAGAACATTCCTACAAGGTAGAGCGGGGATGGGAGAGGTCATGAGTGAACAGAAAAATAAATTTGGCAGAAAGAAATAGAAACCTCTCTCATGTGAAAACTTGTTTATTCATGAACATCATAAAGGCCATAATTTTTTTGAGCCTGCTCACAGTGCCAAAAATGGCAGCACGAGGAGCAGCGTGGCCGAGAACAAGCATCAGATGTGAGGCTGTGTGATGTCACAGAATCATTCTGTCACTCAATGCCAATGATTTCCAGGGCTGATTGCAAGCAATCATTAATCACTTTGTATTGAGAGCAACCAGCTCCTTCACATCTGGGGCAAGAACAAGTGGCACCTATTTAGCCAATGTTCTGCTCTCAGCGATTTCACACGTTGTCTTTCAAAATAAACCATACTGGGAGAGATGAAGAAAGATTATATTTTTTTTTCCCCAGGAATTCAGATAATTGAAAACCTTGGTTTACTTCTGAATTCAGTGTTCCCCATTCACACTGACAAGAGAGTGCCAGTGAACTACAGGGACTGTCCGATGTGGAATTAATGAAGCTGCTGTAAGAATATTGACAATTTCTGAGTATTATTATACTTCTCTGTATGGTTATTAGAGAGAAGAGCAAGATCATATGACAGCTTTTCCTTTTTTACTCACCTGCATTGGAAAAGGCTGCTGTAAATCAGGTGTGTACTCAGTTCATGGGATTGGAATAATCTCACCAAACCCAGAGTCAGTTGCTCTACATGGCTGATATAAAGCAAGAGCATTAGGATATATATATTTCCCAATTTATATATATTTATCTCCAAAGCCAAAATGTCTTGGGAAATTGGACCTAACTGATGTGACATATTAACCATAGAATCTGTCCTATGGTGTTAACACAGTGTATATATTCCACCCTCCCTTTCTAGTTTAGAACCAGATTTATTAAAGCAAGTATGATGTTTCTGGTGAATCCCACAGTGTTTCATAATAATGAAAAATTTCTCTTTGCCTTTCTCCTGTGCCTGACAATCATGAGAAGTTACTTAGACATGTTACATCAAATTGGAATATTTTTAAATGTAAATGTTTCTCAATAGCTGGGGTCTCAGGCAGTCAAAGTGAGAGGTGGCAAAGTGCTGCATTTCTATGAGTTAATGAAATACTTTGTCTTTCTGTAATCGTTGTTCCCTAAGGATTGCAGTCATTCCTTTGAAATCCTGCTTAATCTCCACAGTTATTTATTTTGTCAGTACCTTCAGTCGTGATGGTTTGCTGTCAATCATCCATTGTCAAAAGAGAAGTGAATTTCATCAAATATTCTGTAGGTGCTGAGGAAGGATTTAGCTGCAGCCCTTGGTATTGTAAATGAGACAAAACTCATTAATGACGTGGCTCATCTGCTCTGAGTGGCTCTGTCAGGCAGGAAGGCGGAGCTAAAGATAACTCATAACCCCAATGTCTTCTCAGAGTGGCCTAAACAATAGTCATTGATCTAAACATAAATTGCAGTTATTACAGACTTCATTTCTTTATGGCCCATAATTAGATAGTTCTCCAAAGAACTTTTTATCACATGCATTTTCATTAATTAATATTAAACGTCATTAGCAGTCAACTCGGCTTGATCAAAGGCGGATAAGTTGCGGCAAGATTCTGAGAAATAACATACCATTTACTAATTATATTATTGATTTTCTGGTCTGAAGAATCCTCATTACAAGTGATCCAAAGTGGACTTTGCTGAGCCTGCTGGGGGTGCTTTGAACATGAGGAGTGGCTGGCAGTTCTGAGCCTCCCGCTCGCATAAATCACTCCTGGGCCTGCTTGTGCATCTGTTTTCAAAGGTGATGTTTTAATGGACTCTGAAAGCTGCAAAAGTGTGTTCTGTGTGGCTCCACATGAAAGAGGAAAGAGATTTGGGGTTTTTTACTCCTGATTTTAATCATTCAGAAAAGATTTTAGATCTGTAGGCGGATACTTTTGAACAGTGGAAATAATGTGGCATAGCTGATTTTAATTAGTAGGCCAGCCTAAGACAGAATTTCCCATAGCTCCCTGTGACTTTTTATTTTTTTAAATGAGTTTTTAGTACTTTTTTCAAAGTTAATGATACATTCAGACTTTCCAAATTTTAATTTCATGTGAAGGCAAAAACTGAAAAAAACCCCAACAAACCCAAACCAAGCCACGAGGTGAATATTTGATAAGAACAAATGTGGATCTGAGCAACAGGAGCAACCTCAGATGTGTCTTATGTAAGTTTAGTGCTTTCATAGGAAAATGAAAAGGAATTGAGATCAATGACATAATTATGAAACATTAACTCTTACCCTTAATTGCTTATACTTAAGAACATGAAAAGCCTAGATTCTAAAGTATGTCTGTGTATGTGATTAGCCTATTCAGTTGCATGAAATTTCAATTTACTCTCAATTCATGATAATAAGGTGTGATATTACTAGTAAATATTTTGTTTAGATTGTGAAGTTTGAAAATCTTTTAGAGCTAGAACACGATCCAGACTCCAGCTGGCCTTTCTGTGCCTGTTTTCATTGAGGTGTTAAAGGTTTGAGGATTTTGACTAAATCCTTCAAAGGAGTAACTTACAGATAAAAATCTTGGTCAGAGTCATTATCCTAAAAAAAAAAAAAAATCTGAAAAATAAGAAGTTAACTGTAATTTTTTTTAAATCAGCTTCCAATTTTCAGATTTTTAAGGCCTTAGAATAACATTCTAAAAACTTCTGACTGCTCTGGTTCCCACCTACTCCTTCCTACTCCCACCTTCTGTTTGACTTCCTAGTTAGCAAATCAAAGAATTGAAACAGGCTGAGAAATGCATGTCTGGGCTGGTGGGTGAGCTCCAAGCTTAAACAAATAAACAGATGAGCAAATCACGTCCTATCCCCATATCTGTTTGTGCCTCAGTCTGCTTTGGCAGAGCATGAGGGGTTTCATTCCTCAGCAGATGAGGAGGACACACTCTGGCATCTTTTCTGCTTGATAGAAAATCCAAAGGATATTTCAAGGTGTTTTTACAGGACATTTTCTCAAAAATCAGTGTAAGGAGCAGTTTGGGAGTTGTTTGAATAGCCCAGGTTATAAATAAATAATAAAATATATAATAAAAATTACTAATAAGTAATAATAATAAGTAGTAGTAATGATAAAAATAATAAAAGGAATCAATTATTTATTTAGGTATTTTGGTGTTGTGTTTTTCTGTTTACCCCTGTGGCAGTTTTTTAATTGGACAGTGATTTTTCTGGCTCACACACATCCTTTGAATATCTCCAGCTTTGTGTGGCCCAGCTATAGCAGCAGAAAATGATGGAAAGAGTTGGGTTAGGAGGAGATGAGCTGGAGTTTAGCTTCTCCATATCTGAGGAAAGGAATCCCATGAGAAGGAAGCAATGCCATGGAAGAAGGTAGGAGGGGGAAGAGGGGATAAGATACAAGAGTGGTGTGCAGGCTGCTGCGATTCTAATGAGTGGCCAGAAGAGAGTTCCCAATCACCTGTCCTGCTTCCACTCAAACATTTTCATGCATAGAAAAAACTTGTTTGTTCTGTGGCAAAGGAGGGATCACTGAATTAAACAATCTTGACCCTTTACCCTGCAGCTCATGGCACTCCTGGAGCCCCAGCAGGTGCTGGAATTCATAACTAAGAGCATAGAAACTGCACAGGTTCCCTTGGAGACTGAGTGAGTTGGGTTGAACTTTAAATAAATAGAGATACAATTGTTTGTAGTGAGTTTTGTGAAGGGGATGTGGCAAGTGGCTGTTGATCTGGGAAGAAGTTCCCATTCAATCCTAAGTGGAATTCTCCAGAGGTGTTTTGGACAGCAGTGTGTGAGATAACAACACCTAGAAGGTGATGGTCAGAAAAAATGGCTGAAGAGGGAAAGAGAACTTATAACATGTAGATAAAGAACTGGAGCAGGTGGAAGGAGGGGAATAATCCATGGGGAGCTCAGAAACCCTTCATTGCTGCTGTGCTCTGCAAGGGAGATCAGCATCAGCTCACACTTACAACTTTACCACAAGTGTGGTGCTAACAAAACCAGAAGTCTCAAGGCTTGTGATTTTTTTTTAGCTGAAGGTGGTGTTTGAGGGGAAATGGGGAGCTCCTTTGTTTGCTGCCAGCCAGCACCTTCTGTGCCTGCTTTGTGGAGAGGAGAACTTGGGTTTGGTTTTGTTTAGCAGGATGAGGGTGTTTGCTCAGAGAACCTCAACACATAGTGAGCTGTGTTCAACTTCACACTAAGTTCAAAGATATATAAGCAACTTTTAAGCTCTGATTTTTTGGCCTCTGCAGGGAGATTGATAAAGGACTGGTTATGAAGTGTTGTCCTTGGTCATCTGAGAGCAGTGGAGCTGAGAACAAGCTCTGGAAAGGACTCAGAAAGAAGACTCAGCAGATGGTACATGCATGATGTGAAAAGAACACAGAGAGAAAACTGTGCTTGCCTTACCTGGTAGGAAAAAATTTAATTAGTACATCTGAAAATGAAGGAAATGAAGTCCTAAAATTTCCCCATAAACTCTCTCTTCTATAATTTTCATTAACCTTTTTTCTCAAAGCAGTTAAATAAGTTTTTAGTGTCAAATTTAGGAAGAGAAGGAAGAGGAAGCCAAGGCAGTTGCACACACCAGTTGTTCAGGTCTGGTTTTGTTCATAGTGGTTTTCCCAGCTCCCATTTCCCTGCCAGAAAACAGACACTGGCTCTAACCTGAGTAGCTCCAGAGCCATCTGCATTGGACTGAGCTGGCACATCCAAATCCTCCCCAGATTAAAACTGGCACAGTGAACTCAATGGACTTCAGCCATTTACACCAGTAGAGACTTCATCCTGTGCATCTTCTTTGCCTTTCTTCTACCTAAGATACCCCTTGCAATCCTACAGTTCTCTGTAGGTTTGCTCTTTCTGATGTGTTTATGACTGTTCTTCCCTTGACTTTTTTGACAAACATTTTTCACAGTGCCCTGTTACTGTAAGCCAGGTGCTTTTATCCCTAATGAAGAGTTTCCTGGAAAAAGAAAAAGAAAAAAAATAAACAATAGATAAAGTAGGTCATGGAGACAGCAGAGTCGAGAGCTTTGCATAGTGATGTAAAATTAAATAAAGCTGGGGTCATGTTCTCGTTTATCTCTGCAGCTCCTGCTCTAACAGGGTCTGTGATGGTTCCCGGAAAGGTGAGGATATTCTGGAGGACTCTTTTGATCTGCTGGGACTTTTGGGCAGAGTGTCTGTTTCTCTGCTCTGCACACAGGAGAAAGCAGCCACGGAGCTGTAGGACCTGGCTGTTAGCAGACAGCATTTGCAGCCACTGTTCTTGTCCATCTCAACCCCCTGAGACCCCTCTCAGTGAAGCTGCAGCCACTGTGCTGAGACTGATCAGGGGCCTCTGTGGTGGTGCAGCCCAAGGACCCACCCTCAGTGCTGGGTGGTTGAGAGATCCAAGTTTAAGTCTGGATTACAGAGATATTTTGCTTCTTGCAGAGATTTTCCCCAGCTCAGATCCAGCCTTTGATGCCCAGCAGTCCTCTTGCCTGGTTCACAGGGGAATCCAGCAGCGATTGCAGAGATCTCCACACCTTCTCCATGGCCTCAGCGTTGTGTCCTAGCAGAGAACACATCTGTTCAGCCTTTTTCCATGTCAGATTCCTGAATCTGGCAGTTTGTAGCCAGGCACCTGAGTAACCAGTAACTCAGGCAGGTTTGTGCATGCTCTGAAAACCAGATGGATTTTGTGGACCTCTAACTTGAGGCTTTGATTGAACCAAATATCAATTCTGCAGTATTGACAGTGTTACAGATGTGTCTGTAAGAAACACAGGAAAGCACAAAGGATTATAGCAGCTTCTGAGGAAACCTCTTGTATTTCAAGTAAAATTGGCAGTTTTTATGTGGCCACTCTAATTCTTAAGCCATTAGAAATCTAAAAATTGATTGAACGTTTATCTTATACTTACCAGACATCCACAGGAAAAGTTATGCTCTGTCTGGGATATCAATGCCTTTAATAGCTATGAAATTAAAAACTCTTAGATTAAGGTTTCAAGAGGCAGAGAGGGGAATGAAATGCAGGAGGAGGAAACCTGCATGATGCTCTAATAGGGAATGCCAGGGAAGATAAAGCTCTGGGAAAAGCCCCAGGATAATGTGCTGTTGGACCAGTGGGGTCAGTAAAGGTGGAGATGCAGAGGTAGGAAACATTTTCTTTCTGCATGGTGAAGATACTGAAGATAAAAAGCTTTTTGCTGTCTGTAGCATTTTTAAAAATACATGTTTAGTTTCAGTGTTCATTTTATTCCAGTGTTTGGTTTCATTTTAGTTGTATTGGTACCTCAAAAGGAATTCACCAACTTTAAAGCCAAACTGGAAAAACTGAATCTGGATTCTCAGTGCAGCTCCAAGGCTTGCAAATCAGCCTTCTCCCATAAATACTGCACTGTTTCTGGAAAAGGAGAGATGGGTCTTTAAATGAAATATGAGCTGTAGCATTGGGATGTGATGGTACTGCTGTAGATCAACAGCCATCAATCTGTGTTACTTAATTTGTCCCTGGCTCAGCTGTTCTCTGTACTTGGGACTTTTTTGCTGTTTGTTTCATTTTATTTTCTTCTGAGATAAATGAAGACAAAAAGAAAGGGTCAACTGTTCTTGACAAATAGAAGTAATTTTAAAAAATATATAACCGTAAAGGATATTTTGCATTTTCAAACTTTTTGTTTTTCTGACTTTCACAGCACTTTCACAAATCACAGTTAATTTATTTCATGGTGTGTCTATTGAACATCCTTTTCTTTTATTGCCTGTTACTCTCATTTTCACATCAACTTCATGAGCACTCTTTAAATGCTGTAAAAAAGTCTGTTAGAATAAATAGTTGAGGTTTTTAAACTAAATATTTAGAAACATTATTCCTCATCTGGGCATGGCTGTAACACTCGGGTTGCTTTATTTATGCTGGGTGTTCTGGGGATTGGAGGCCTTTGTTGCTCTAAGTGTCTAAGGAAGCATATGCTGGAATTGTTTTTCATCTTGCACATGGCTTGGGTGGGTGGCTGGGTGTGAGCTCAATTCAAGCTCATTTGGCTTCTCAGAGATGAGATCTTTGATGAGCGCCAGCCACTTTCTCTCCTGATGGAATGTCTGTGGAGGCATCTCTGAAAAGGGGAAGGGGGGTATAAATACACTGTTCAATCAGGAGCTAGTGTCACTCCCCACACAGATTCCAGCAGCTTTAACATTCCACTAATTGAGAGTTGTGGGAGCAGTGGAGAGGACACCAAGCCTGGCTCCTTCCTGGCCATCCCTGCCACAGCTCTCAGGTGAAGGGAGCAGCCAAAGACACAAAGTGCCTCCTCCTGACTTTCCTTGTTTCCCATGTTTTAATGGGGAGGGATCACAGAAAGCTGCCCCAGGAGGGTCTCCCAGCCTGCAGGACAATGTCTGGGGTGAAATCCTTCAGGGTCCTTCAGGGTTTTGCCTTCGTAGCCTTCCAGCACTGAGCTGCTTTTGGCAGAAAAGTGCAACATCAGCCCCTGTCCTGGCTGGCAGGGCTTGGAAGGACAACTCAGGCACTAGCAGGAACACAAACATCTCAGTGGGCTTGAGTTTGGATTGGTAACTTCAAGGGCCAAATGTTCAAAGGGCTGGCTTCCAGTTTTACACTGGTAGTCGAGTATCCAAGTACAAAATTATGGGCAGAAAATCACAGAAAATCTTTTTCCAAGCTGACCTTTCTGAAAAGAAGCCAGCAATTATGTGGATTTGGGCACTGGTTCAGCAGTGTTTTTAGGTGTTGTTAATGCAATATTTTCATTATATTTCTGTTGGACTATTGATTAACTGTTCAATTATTTAAGAAGAAAAAGTTTAGCACTGTAGTGAATAATAGCTTTTTGGATGAGTAGTTGTGCTTTGCACAAGTGTTCATGGAGTTTGTGTAAGAATTGACAAAATCCAGTCTGCACCTCTTTGTATGCTGATGATAATCTCAGGGAGTGGATGGGGAATGCCAAACATGTTTGCACATTGTTGCTTCAGTGTATTAACACTTTTCAGTTTGTAACAAGCTTATTTTCAAAGCACCTGGCAGGTTGGCCAGTCCTCTTCCTCAGGGAAGATATTGAGGCTTTGAGAACTTGCATGTTCTTGCAATTCCACCTGAAGTTCTGGAGCCTGGTGCTGTGTGTGGGCTCAGATGGAAAACACTGGATGCAGAACTTGGGGTGAATTTGGGCCACCTCAGCCCAGCCCACTCTGCTAAGCCAGTGTCAGGCCTGAAATCTTTGCCAGCGTGATTTAAACAGAGGCCCAGACACATCCACCAGCCTTTGTCTTGATAAACATATTTCATTAGCCATAACTGAAGTAATTGCCCAGATTCCTTGCCTCTGACACATCTCTGTGGTATTTTGACCCAGTTTTCCTCTGAGAGCACTGAAGGAACAATCTTGAGCTTCCAAAAATAACATTTGATAGATTAAGCAGCACTTACTTCATTATTTATTCTCACTTAGCTGTGGCCAAGCTCCTGATGACTCCAGAAGTCAGCTCAGAAAAGCGTTAGCACTGAAGCAGATCTGCAGACTTCATAAGTTATCCCTGGAACTGTAACAATGTTCTCTCTAATAAGCACAACTCACACTGATGTATTCTAGAGATTAGAAATTTAAAGCAATTTAAGAGTTTTGGATGTTCAGATCCTGTTGAAATCAGTCTCCCAGCCCAGTCTTGGAAAACCAAGCAACTGTGGCTCAGAGAGTATCAGGGAGAGTCATGAGGGCACTGCAGTGATTATGACCCTGGTGTGTTTATTCAGGCTTTAAAATAGAGCCTCTAAAATGAGATCTTGGAAATGGAATTGCTTCCTTTGTTAGTACTGAACAGCACCCACTTCACAGGATGATGTAGCAGAGGTGGTGGCTGTGGAGACTGAGCACACAGGACACAAGATGCAGGATTTCCCTGTAAACTGTGAAAAATCTCAGACTTTTGCATTTATTCTTTCATTTCCCAAGTCATGTTAATTACTTGTTAATTCTTGTCTCCTGTCTCCTGCATTAATTGTGCAAGGTGTCAGCAGAGGGAACACGGCAGCTCAGGGCACAGTCTGCTGTTTCTGCTGTTTCTGCTGCTTCTTCCATCACTTGAATTTCTCTGTGCTCAGATGATAAGAATCACATTGTCAGTGCTTTTGTATTCAGTACCTGATCCTTCCTGGAAGTGTTTATCTGTTTTAAAACAGCTTTAAATTTTCATTAAAAAACAAACAAAACCACAACCTGTCACTGGCAATATTTCTGTTGGTCATGACAACAACTTTTAGAGGTGACTGGTGAGGTTGAATGGATTTGTTCTTTGACTGCCCACATTCAAACAAGCTGTTCTGAGCAGGTATCCTGAGCTCTGCAAATTATCCAGTCCTTTCATGGTATCTCAAGTTATTAATCATAAATGGAGGCATCCAAAAAGCCCTGATCAGTTTTGAAACTCATGGCCTCATTTAGCTTTCATAACAGCTTGTTTCGAACAAAATCTGATGTGGAGCCAAATGAAGTGTGTGTTTAAATGATCCCTTGCCTAAACTATCATGAAAATTTCAGATGGGATGAGAAGAAGGAATGCCACCAAGGGCAGCTTGTTGGAAGCTTGCTACTACTTAGAGACTAAAATAGTGTAATCAGCAAACACTCCGTCACTTTAATGCTTCCCCAGTGAAATCCAACTTTTTGTTTCCTGGCTCAACCACTCTCTTGCATTTTCCTCGATGGCTCCCACACAAATACTAGGATCCATTTTCATTTTGGCACACCTCATTTTCCTGTTTGGTAGAAACTAGAGTTAAGAACAGAATTATTTATCTTGATGTATACAATACATTTTTGAAGAATCAACGTGGCTTTGTAAAGCCTTCTTAACCTGTGAAAGCTCTTCAAAGTAAACGTGTGCATCAAGAAGGTGCAGTTGGATTTCCAAAAGGTTTTTTGCAAGGGCTTGCATCAAACTTCCTGAAAGAAACTGGTCTTTGTTGTTAGGATATTAAAGAAGGAAAAGTCTATATTGGAACAAAATTAGGTAGGAAATGATAGGAAACAAATTTCTGGAGGCTGGGAGGGTGTAAGAGGGACGTGTCACATCCCTGGTGTTCTTCCACTCTTTCTGAGTTCCCTGCTCTTGGCTGAAAGCAGGATACTGGGATTGGTTTGAAATAGCAAAATTATGTTCTGTTATCTAATTATTTCAAAAGTTTTGTCTCATTTCTGCCTTGATTTGTTTCCACACCCCCAAACACATTTCCTCTGACCCAGTTTTCTGTTTTTCCTGATCGCTCACAGGGCCAAGCCCCTTCCCAAGAGCTTTCTTTCACTCTCCTGTTGATGTGCCCTGTGTCTCCATGAGCTGGGGATCTGTAAAAAAAAAGATCCACTGGGAGTTTTTAGCACTTTAAGGTAAGATTTTTTAAAATGGCTCTTTGCTAAATGCGTCACTCGGAAATTCGTGGGGAAAATTCAGCCTAGGTTAACTGAATAAACATTTAGACTTTATGATCTTCCAAAGTAGATAAGCATTTAAGAATGGTGTGTGCTAGTGAAAGACATCTCTGCTTACAGCTAGACACAAAATTAGGTTGTTTTTCTTTTTTTGTGCTTGGTTTAGAGCTCACTTCATCCCAAATTGAGAGAAAAACATTCAGTTTAGAAATCTGTCATGGACTGGAAACTGTTTGAATTTCATGTCAAAATCATGTTATGAAATATTTTATGACAGAGATGTCAAAATGAAATGTTTCAGCACTTCTGGCCCTGAACAGGAAAGTCTCTAATGGTCATTTTTAGTTAGATTTTCTAGCCTGTCAGCCAAGGAAGCAGAGGAGAAATTGAACCTGTAGTTTTGGGTTTCTTTTTTTTTTCCCTCGGCCACTTAAAGTACACACTGGTCTTTTTTTTCACAAGAATATTACCAAAACTGAGTCCTCAACATCTAGGAAAAGCTTTCTAGGATATTTATTTCACCCAGCAAGGATTCTTTGAGATCTTTGCAGGTAGGTCCTACCCTCAGGGGTACTGCTGATACAGGAGATTATCAGACCTGCTTTTTCCACACCCTGATGTCCATGAAGTTTAAAGGATCATCTGCATCTCGAGGTCTCTTTGCAAACCCCAGTACAGTTTTCTCAAAGAAGGTTTTTTGTAAAGAGACTCCACAAACAAATAATTTAATGACTTGCCACCTACTAGTTCTTCTATAGCTAAGATTTGGAACTTTCTTTCCTTTTGTGATGGAACCACTGACTTGTATCAATACTGTAGGTGAAATACTGAAATTTTTGGAAAAGGAGGAAGATAGGAGAAAATGGCCTAAGGAGCAGCAGATACCTAATCAGTTATAATTAACAGTGAGACACCTGTGAAGAACCACCCAGTTGTCCCTTGGATTGAAAGACTCTTGCCAAATTTTACCTAAATTAGCTTCTTTCACTTCTGAAAAGAAAAATCAGGCCTGGAGAGACAAAAAGTGTCCATGTGGGCATTGCACAGACAACCTTTGTGTCATTTATTTCGGTGTTTAGCCCCCCAGGCTGCTGTCCTGGGAGAGTGGCAGACACTAGAAATGTTTGAATAATTTGGCTGTAGATTTAATGAAGTTACAGGCATTGTCCCCCTCAAGGCTGGTGCTTCCTCCTTGGAGAATGTGTCCCAAACACTGAATTGGAGGCAGAAATTTTCTATGTGCTGTGGTGAGCAGTGAAAGCTGAAAGCCCAGTATTAGATGTCATTACTGGATTCTTTTTTGATATTGGTTTTTAATATGTGTGCTTCTATTTTTAGAGTTTTATTCTGACTCCTGTAATAGCAACCATTCCATTTTGGTGTGAGGGCTTTTCTATTAGCAGTGATCAAAGTGAAATATTTCATGTGTGTTACAAAAAAAGACACTTGAGATGAATGAGGTTCTGCCAGATTTGGGGAGTGGGATGGTTCTGATCTTCGATCTGACTTACAAAGTTAGGAAATTAATGACACAAAGCAGCTCCCTCACAAACAGATAATAACAGAGCTTTAGCAATAAAAGTTCAGAAAACAATTCGGAACCTCTTTCTAATACACTGCAAAAAAATATTCTGGGTGCTATTAGGGCTTATAAATAATTCTCTGACATTTGTTTGGTTTAAAAACTAAACTGAGGCACCATTTTCTTAAGAACAAATTGAGGTCTCTGAGAACTACAGAATTCAAATATGGGGCTGCTTTAGACCTCATTCCCTTTAGAGTGAGTGAGGCAACAGGGCTCTATTCTCATTTATTTTTATTTTGTAAGGAGTACTTTAATATAAAGGATATATAAAATTCAATATAAAGAATGGGTAATTTTCAGCAAGAATGAGTGATCTTAAGAGCCTCTTTCTTAGCATCTTGTGTATTCTAAGCAAATCTTTCTTGAAAGTTTGCTTTCTCCTGAACTCAAGGGCACTGGCTTCAGTTGGTACCAAAAGAGAAGAAATTGGAGTCGGGGAGAAGTTTGATTTCTACCTTGAATTCATTATTATTTACCTTTCAGTTTCTGATAACCGATGGAAGGTAAATATAGGCAATAAATGACTGGTTTAAAGTCAGGCTGCCTTTCTGCCTGTAATTAATGTAGTACAGAGCCAGGCTGTTGATGTTCTCCAGGAGTTAACAAGCTGAGCACAGAACTATGTTTAGATTTAAGCCCTCTCTGAAGATTTGCATTTCCTGGAGCAGCTTTGCCCTGCTCCTGCTTTGCCCACATCTGTTCATCAGAAGGAGCTTTCCTTTAGCCCCTTTTGCTCAGCCCTGTACCAAAAGTGCAGAGTATGAAGAAGGAGGGTAAATCACAACCTGGAAATACAAGAAACACTTGTCCCCTGTGCTTTGGCATGATTGCAGTGCTGCTGGCACAGTTAAAGATGTTTTTGGGAGGGATCTGTGTTAAAGGGCTGCCAGCTTGTGGAGCCTCACCCTTGGGTTGTTCACATCCATTGTCCATGCTGTGCTCAGGGAAGGAGCAGCTCTGCTCTCCCACAGCTCTCACTGTTTGAACATTGGGACTTTTGGCAGCTCAGCCCTTCCAGACACTTTTCCTCCATGGAGAAGCAGTGCCCAGGACAAGGATAGGCTGTGGCTTTTCCATAAATACCTCCTTGCCTCGTCAGCCCTCTGGATTTCCAGACTAAGCTTTTGCATTGTTGCTGTGGGACTTTGGAAAAGCCCACAGGTAAAAAATGGTCACTCCTTGACTTAAACCCATTTCATGGGGAACATTAGCATTAAATCATGTTAATTAACATTAATAAGACTTACATGGCACAAGACCTATCTTTGGGTTTAGCAGCACTCTAGGAATAATTTAAAAGATGAGATATTGCTCCCATTGGGATTTTGACTTGAATCCACTAAAGGCAATGGGTGTCCTTGAACTGGCTAAGAAGGCTTTGGGTCAGGAGGCAATTTCTGAGCAGATTTCCTGGCTCTTCATTCTGCTTTGTGATGTCTTCTTTATGCTGGGCTGTATATCAGGGCCCTGCAGAGCAAACCTCTTAACATCCCTTTGCTGTTCCGGACCCTGAGGCAATGAGCCATGTGGTTTTTTGATGATCATATGAAGATTCAATCTATTTTTAGGGCAATCTTGTTGCCAGGAATAATTTCTAGGACTTCTGATTTGAATGGTGAATTATGTGTCCGTGTAAATGCCTGAAATGGATATTTAAAAATACTTTTTCCTGACTTAATGTTTTACAGATTAACACCTCTAATGCTGTTACCAAAAAAGCAATTTTATTTTCTATCTATTTTGAATTTTTGAATTTTTGACTGGTGTCATTGGAGACTTCTAGGCCAACACCAAACTTTGGTTTCAAAGCCCCAAGCAGGTGTAAGTCAGTACATGTAACAGATGAACAGGAAGGTGATGAAGAGACCACACCCAGTGAATTTTGTACAATCTCTTTCCAACTTGAGTTCAAATATTATATTTCATGTTCAGTGTTCTGTGTAACGTGCCCCAATGCTCTGACCTCTGTAATTCTCAGTGCTTTCCCATCCAAGGCTTGAGGAGTGCATTGATTTTCCTTCCATCATGCAATAAGCACGAGTCTCACATCCAGCCCATACTGACACCTGTAAACCCCATTTAAATAAATCAAAGGGGGCATTTGGGTATTCTCCCTCTCGCCTGTAGGTTGATGGAAGAATAGATTGCTTTAATACCTCAGTGATTTATTTGTCAGTACAGACAGCCTATCATAAAAATAATCAGTATCAGAAATGTTCTTTGGAAGAATCATTGGGTCTATCAATATCTTGGGTGGCTTAATCATCAAATTCATTGCTTTTATTAGATTTAAATGTATAAATTCCTTTTAGAATGGATTTGAACTTTTAAAGCATTTTACTGCTTAGCTGATTGCTTTTTCAAGTATTTCAGTTTCTGAATAGCTCCCCAGTATTTGGATTTGCACAAAAGTAAGGAGGAAAAGGCCTGGAAAGATATTTTCTTCAAAATTGTCTTTAATGGCTCTACTTTCTTCTCTTTATCTAGGTACAACAATGGTGGCACATGTGCTGTTCCAGTGGATTCTGAGAGGGCTTATTCTGACTTTTCTGCTGAAAACTACTCTGTCCCTAAATCCAGATGATCCAAATGTTTGTAGTCACTGGGAAAGGTAATGTGTAACCTGCCAGTTTTTATTCTTTTACCATCCATCTCAGATTTTTTTACATTTACAAGGCAAGCTGAGAGCCATAATTTGCTAAATACCACCACATCTCAGAAAAGAGCACAGATTTACTTTAAGAAATAGTACTTCTGAGTGCCTTGGGGGTTTGGTTCATCCCAAGGCTACAGCTATTGGCCAGATCCTCCTGTGCCCTTTGGGAAGCTCCTCTAGATTCTGAGCGACAGGAGTGCACTGAAGTGTTTGCATTTATCATGGAGAGACCCACAGAAATCCTGGCCTTGTTCTGGCCTGCATTTTTCTGCTTGTTGTCCAGTAAGAAAGTTTGAAGCCCTTCCTGCTGTAACATCCAGGCTGGTTTTGTCTAGCCTGAACTTTGGGGCTCTTCCTGCCAAATTCGTGTCGACATCAAAGAGTGAACAAAAGTGAACTGAACATGAAAGGCCCTGGAATTTCTTGTTCTCTCTATTGTTCCAGTGTCCTGGTCCTAAAAGTAGATCTGAGCAGGCCAGTTCCTGTGAGCACAGAGAAACCCACAGCCTTTGATGGGGCTCACACTCACACAGGGGCTGTTTGCAGAGGCTAAAGGTCCTGCACTTCTCAGTTTAACCTGCCAAATTTCCAGTTCTGCTCTCTGGTTCAATTCCACACAAATCTGAATTGCTGTACACTTCAGCAAAATATACCCCGTAACAAAGGTAAAAATAGAATCATATTTAATGGCTATGTTTTGAGGCCTTAATTAGAGAATTAACTCTTTGTAGATAATGCAACTGCAAAGCAAAGACCGTACAGGAAGAGGATTTTGCAGTCTGCGTGCTGG
Source organism: Cyanistes caeruleus (assembly GCF_971803275.1). Classification (NCBI taxonomy): domain Eukaryota; kingdom Metazoa; phylum Chordata; class Aves; order Passeriformes; family Paridae; genus Cyanistes; species Cyanistes caeruleus. The sequence continues at coordinate 2,036,319 of NC_141713.1, forward strand.
AAGTGCATTCAGAGCACAGGAATAAAATATTGATTTTGTCTGAAGAAAGTCAGCAACCTAGAGACCCAATCAAGGAGAAACAAAAATTAAATACCAAAATTGATTGGTTGTACTGACCAAGATGACTTTGTTAGTTAGATGTTAATAAATCAAAGGGAAAAGATTGTTAGGGCTATTGCTGGATAATAAACGGGATCGTAAAATAATCATTGAGATTTGCAAGTGTTACTGTCTTACATTAATAATGAGCAGTGTAAATATTTTATATTTTGGCATTAGCAGAAATAAAAACATTATTGTCAAACCCAGCAAACAGTGACAGAGGGCAAAGCAACATCCAGGGGAACCTTGGCTTGTCTAGAAGGGACACAACAAGCAGGGCAGGAACAGCCCAATCTTCGATTTCAAACCAGTCAGCCCCTCCAAGCAAATACCTTGGTATTAGCTTGTGGGTGCAATCTCCCAGGGCTTAATCACATCTGCAGTCCTGCTGATGAGAGGGAAATCAGCTGCAGAATTAAGACAATCGATATAATGAGTGACCCAGAGATCTAGCTCCTGGGTCTTGACCTGCCTGGGGTGATTTGTGTATTGTTCTCTGGAGATATTGTAGATCTGACAAAGTGGAGCCTGTGTCCAGATCAGCCCCTGAGAGAGGAGTCCCCTGAGCAGTGCACACACCTGCTATGGGGCACTGCTCTGCCATGGCTGAGCCCAACATGAGATCTGGGTTCCTGTACCATGGGAATCAATAGTGAACACAGAACCTGTTGCATGGCTAAGTGGTGTTTTGGGAAGATTGCTCAGTTCTTGCTAATATTGGAGCTCTGTGATTTCTCATCAAATTGCCCAGATTTTGTCCATATACATTCACTTTTTCACCTTCTAAATTTTCATGAATTTTAATAATATTTGTTTTTTTCCTAAAAGAGAATGGTTTATTGCTCACAGCGATATCCTATGCCTATATCAGCCATGAAGCCAAGCTTTTCCAACCTTTTCAGGAAGAGGTCTAGCTGAAGGAAGCCCTTTTCTGCTCTTTGCTGATACCCAGAGTTTCTAAGACTGTTGATATAAATATGTTTCATACTGGGGTTCCATGAGCAACAGATCCAGGGAACTGCAGCTTTTCATGTGGCCCTAAACAGGCTCTCACCTCCTTCCTTGTCCACTCACAGCTACGCCGTGACCGTGCAGGAATCTTACGCTCATCCCTTTGACCAGATCTATTACACACGATGCACAGACATCCTCAACTGGTTCAAGTGCACCAGGCACAGGTAAGAACTAATCCTCAGAAGCCTGAGCTCCCTTCTGCCTTTTCATCTCCTCACACACCTCTTGTTTATCCAAATGTTTGTGGTGCTCCAATAGAGATGTGTACACAAAGATGTGTTTTAGGACAGGAATTCCAGGGTATTGAATAGAAATACAGAGATTTTTGCCTGAAGTTTGAATGAGATCAGTGACAGTCAGTCCCTCATGGGGCCATCCAGGAGAAAGTATCCTTCCACTGGCCCTGCCATGGGATTGGAAGTGTTTATTCCCTGACCATGCATAAGCAAATTCTGCTTTCCAAGTCATTGGTACATGTCCAGGTTTGTAAAAGTCCATAGGAAGTCCATGCACCTCTTAAATTGTGAATTATCAGGCATTTGAGGGTTAGTGATAATTAGAAATGGACCTGTGTTAGAATTAGAATTGCACCCAAATCTGCACTGAAAATCAGGTAAAATGAAGATTAGCCCATTTCTGGGACTGAATGAAAACTGCTACCAAGGAGTTAATTTTTCCCAGGCTGCAGGATATTGCTGTTATATTCATTCTGCTTCCAAAGTATCCTAATAAATATCCACTAATATTCTCAATCTTTTAAGGGGGTTTTAGAAGCCAGTTTGTATCTCAGCTCTCACTCATTCAGTTGCAAGCTGGCTGTCCCCACCATCCCAGCAGGACTGTGGCACTTGGCTTTTTAACTCCTGAGTTACAATGTTTGGAAGTGAACAGGGCTGCAGAGCTTTCTGGAATATTGTATAGATTGGAATGCAGCAGAGTAAATTCGATCCGTTTAAATAACACGAGGAACAATAGATTTTGTTCAATTGAGATAATTTCCATAAACTAGCAAAGCTGTTTTGAAGTGTTTGCTGTTAAATATGTAGTTAAATATTACTTTTCTAATGTGATATCCTTGCTATGAATAAACGTAGGAATGCTTCAGAATGCTAAACACCTTTTAACTTCTGTATTGTAGTGGGGAAAACAGGCTTTAAATACTGAACTGGGACTATAATGGCACTTTGCAAGGAATGAGTGCCTTGGAAGGGTTAGCAGGCAGGAACAAATCACCTGGGGTGAACTTCTCAAGTTGTGCATTGAGAGCAGTTGCCACTGTGGGAAGGTTTTTATGTAGCAGATGAGACAGTGGTCTCTGCAGAAGACTCTGTTCCTTCCATTGATGAGAGCTGACCTTGCTGATGTGCAAAAATAAATCATTTATTCTTGAAGAAGCTCCTTGCCCTTGCAGCAGGACTGGGAAAATGTTTTAAGACAGCAGCTGCCCCAGGAAGAGCTCCAGTGACTGTCACGAGCACAGTGTTTATAACACAAGTCATATTTCAAGCTTCAAAACAAGTATCGATTCCTACCTTATTGCGGCTTTTATTATCAAAAACCTTTCATGCATTTAAAAATAATTATTGAATGCTATCCTTACTATAATTTAACACAAATATCATGGCAGCAGGAGGCATTGATTTTCAATAGTGTCCAATGGTTTTGTGTTTTGTGGTGCAGGATCAGCTACAAGACCGCCTATCGCAGGGGGCTGCGCACGATGTACCGGCGACGCTCCCAGTGCTGCCCCGGCTACTACGAGAGCGGGGACTACTGCATACGTATGTACACATGGCACAATTCAAAGTGGGTTTTGGAGCAGCTGTAGATAAATTAAAGGCACTGGGGTTGATTTTCTGAGCTTTCAGCTGGCGCTGATCGCTGGCAGAATTGTGGGTACAGAATATTTTGGGGTGTTCTGGGTACGCGCATCTCAAGTAAGTAAGGGAAATTTGGCTGAAGTCATTGGGGAAGGAGTTAATGAAGTACCTTAGTGCCTTCTTGAATCAGAGCTTACTTTAGGGAGTAATTAATGCAAGTATTCACCAATTTTGAGGAATTAGGGGAACTGAAAACACTCAGGAATAAACTACCACATAATTTAAGCAGCAGTGTAAAGTTTCTGCCTCTTACCTTTGAAAGTCCTTACTTCGAGAGTTAAATGAGTTAAAATCTCATTTTCTTTCACAATGGTTCCTGTCAACAATTTAACTTTTTAAATCTCCTCAAATGTCAGAAGAACTTTCTCCCAACTACACTGTATAAATAAATACAGAGCTCTGGAGTGTTTTAGGTCAATATGGGAGGGGACAAAAACCAAAATGGATCTTTCAGCAATGCCTAAGAGCTTTGTTAATTAAAAATACTCTGTACTTTAGTGTCACATGTTTTCAGTATTGCAGCTTTCTGAGTGTTCTGCATGTGTGCAAAAGGAGAGTGGACATGGTTTCTCTTGTCTAGGTTTTGTGTTTTGAGATTATGACACAAGAAAAACACAAAGAGGTTTTGATCAGCATCAGAATCCAAATTTTATTAAAAGGTTTATAATGCCATGGAATACGTGTGAAAATGATAAAATTATCCAGCTAAATTCAAGTATCTTGGCACTGTGGTTTACAGCTATTTCTTTTTAGCTCTGTTGATATTTTTATCTGAGTTCCTGTGTTGGACTCATATTGTAATACATGAGCAGCTGAAAACCATGAATGGGCTCTGATCTCATTTTCAGTGACCTTTATGCCAAAGTTACATTAAGGGGGTTTGGACTGTGAAAAATCACCAGCCCTTTCAGATAAGACCTTAGAATTATTTTATAGAAAGTGTAATAATTTGATCTTTTGAAGTGCAAAATGCTGTTAGTCAAGTCCTGGAAAACATTAATTGCAACCTATTTTCTTTGCTGGAATCCTTCCTATGGTTAAGTATGTACCTACCTTCAAATACCTCAGGTGTCAATACCATATCAGCAGTTGTTCCACATACTTTTATTACAGTCTTGAACTTCACCACTCAGAATCCTGTCTGACACAGAGCATATTTATTATCACTTTTCTCCCTGCAATCTATCGATTTTTTTTTTTATTTTTAAATTGTTTTTTTTTAATTGCCATACTGTCACAACAATAAATCTCTCCAGACTTTCTGATTCTTTGAGGATATTAACATTTGTTTTCAAGTGGTTTTTTTTGTTGGTATTAGTGTTCTGCTGCCGCCAGGCAAATTTTATCTTCCTGTGGTGGAGAAACAGCATAGACTGATATTTTGCTAATGCAGAGCAGGCAGCAGGTATCTGGTCAGCCCAAGAGCCCCGTGTTTGACACAGAGCAGATAATAGTCACACTCTCTCTGCTGTTTACATGTGCAGGAGTCAGGTTCTTGTATTTCATTATCAGCCTGGTGTGTGCTCAGGGACATCTGCTCTCCGTCCTTCCCGGAGATCGGAGCAGCAACAGCCGAGAAGGAAATGATGTCAGGGAAGAAGTTCTCCATCATGATGGATTCCAGATGCTTGGACTTATTATTTTGCTACTACAAGTAGCCACACAGCAAAGAAAAACCCAAAACCAAACAAAAAACCTCCTTGCAATTCTCTGAGCCCTCAAGCAACAGTTTGGAGGCACAATATTTTGCTAATGGGATCCCTTTCGTGTCACCCCTTTTGTTTGTAACACATCAAGCCCTGATCCCATTTGTTATGTTTTGTTTTGTTTTGTTTTGTTTTGTTTTTTCCACAATATGTTCCTGTGCCAACAAGCAAATTCTCTCATTCATCATTCTTTGCAGTCAGCAGTGAATTCCATTTTCATTCCTGGAGGCACTTCTCTGCTTTTGCCTTTTTCCATCCCATTTCTTACTTCTCTTTAAACTGTTTTTTTTTTGTTTTTTTTAAAAAATTTTTCCTAATGATGCTGTCCAGTACTCCTGTCCCACGTTCCTCTAGACACATTCAGTGCTAATCCTCTAAAGGCAGCTGCTCCAGGAGTGGTCAGGACACAAAATTCCACTTTCCTGAGCTGTTCCTGGCAGGGAGAGAAGCTCCAGTCCTGCAGAGAGGGTTCTCCCCGCTCAGCCAGCCCTTTAAAATCCATTCCATTAGCAATCATGGAAGCCACTACAACATGGGGAGGAGGGATACATCCTGCAGTGAGTCTGATGATCAAAAGAAAGTTTGATTAAAAAACAGTGTGTAGATTAAAGGCTAATTGGTTCTTCTTTCATTAATAGCAGTCTTTATTTCTTGCAAAAGTTAAATAGCTTTGTAATTAACAGTGACATGTTTAGACTAGAGAGGGCTGAGTTTAAATCTCTATTAATGACTGTTTCTTGGATTTTAAAGCAGAAGTGAAGGCTTTCAGCTACTGTTTTGATCTTTTCCCTTCTCATTTACTAACTTTTAAAAGGATGTCAGATATATGGCTTTATCTTTGTCCTGTTGGGGTTTACTAAAAAGATTAAGTCTAATAAAATCTACCCTCAGTTCTAAATAACCATGTTGATCCAGAGCTTCTTGCTCTGCCACTTCTCTGATGTCTTCTTTTCCTTTTTGGCATCTACATGTGCTGCTGCCCCATAAAATCTGGAATTCAGGCACAAGGTCCAATAATTTAACTGGTTGCTGAGTAAATTATAGAACTGGTCAGCTCATTAACACTTAGGCTAAACGGTTTTTGGGTATGAAGTTGTCTTTGTGCCTCCAAAGGGCTTGAAATATTTTGGGGTTGCAGTGGTATTCAAAAAATCTCTCCTGAGAAATGCTGCAAATGCACATCTGCATTTTTTTCCCCTTTACTGATATCTTAGAAATGTTGTTACCATTGTGGGAGCTTTGCAAAACGATTCCCCTTCTCTGAATGTTCTTACACTTGACAGAGCTTTTCCCTGAGCTGTCCCTGAAAACAAACAGCACAGTCTGGGCAGTAAATCAGAGCAGCTATGATTTACTGTACTTTGTATGCTAAGGTAAGCTTTTGGCAGAGCAAATGCATAAACTGCAGAAAATCTTTTTTTAAACAACCACAGGGTTCAACTGCCCTTCAAGGTTTTTGTAAGGATGTTTTAAAATTATATTGCCTAGATTAGTATCTGTGGTAGATAAAGCAGCTTTGAATACTTTGCTGCTGAAAAAAAAAAAAAAAGGGAAAAAGAATATTACATGGTTCTTTTGTGCTCTTTAGCCTGTGAGAAGATGGTAATTGAATAGTTCCCTTTAAGAATATGTCAGGTGGAAAGATGCCCTGTGTGCTAAATGGATGCATTTTTGTCTGAGAGACCAACGCTTTGTTCGGTCTGTCCATTTTAATCTTATTCTTGCACGACAGATTTGTACAGAGGAGACACTTCTTGTGGGGAACAAAGGGTCAGAGACCTGACATCAGAGGGCAGCAGATGGGACTCTGAGCAGCAGCTACTGCCAGCTGGCTTTTGGGCAGAAAAGCACCAACCACAAAACAAAAAGTTGGGAATTCACCTTTTCTTCACAGATTGAGTTGAGCTTTTAAGTGTTTTCTTCACTCTCCTACCTTACTCTCTTTTTCTAATGTCTAAATCTATGCAATGTGACAGGATGTAATAATGACAGGATTAATGATTTAACAATCTGATTTGCTGCCATTTATCTGTCTTTCAAACCTGCCAAAATTCAGTAGAGTTATAGATTGACCATTTCATGGTGCTTTCCTTTCTTGGCCAAGATATTATTGATCTCAGATTGTTTCTCAACATTCAGCTTTCCACATTACAATTGTCACAAGCATCAGCAGGGCTCCCTGACTTTGACAAATCTTTTTCTAGAGAAATTGTTGGTCTCACTGGTCGAATTTCAGTTTTTACCTACAGAGGTATTTCCCTCAGGCCAGAGGTTGGGGGCATTATTGTATTTACATGTATTTATTTACCCAGCTTTTCTTCTCACCTTTGGTTGATGCCTTTAATGAATTTCAAAAACAAATGAGAAATGTTCTTTTAATAGCTGACTTGGGGAAATTATGCAAATACGAGGCCTGTTTGTTTTCAGGAGTTTAAATAATGTTTCATAAATTCTGTAATTGCAATAGCCACGCCAGCTTCCTAGTGTGATGTGTGCATTTATAGTGCAGCCATATGAACATTCCCACCTCAGGACTGCATTCCCATTTACAGGGCTCTGTGTCTAGTGCAGTTTTTGTATTCTTTGACAAGGCTGCCTTATTGGAGCCATATGGTTGGATTGTTAAACATCTGTAGCATAGGAGTAACAATTCCAGAGCTTCCTGCCATCTGGATGAATTACAATCCCTGCAATTCCACGCATATGTTCCAGCAGCACACCGACACCACAGTCGAGTGTGCTCATGATGAGAAGAAAAAGAATGGCTTGTGTGATCAGTGCAAAAGTTCTACACTCCTAGAAAACGTTGAATCAGCGGCTTAAACTTCCTGAATATTCATAATGTTTGTTCATATGTCAGATTTGTTGATTTTTTTTTCTCTTTATAAGGCAGTAGCTCGTTAGCATTGTAGAAGAAATGTTGTCCCCTACTTGTCACCTCAATTTTAAATTCCTTGTGGTGAGCATTCCTGTAACTTGAAAATACATTGTTTGAAAGCTGCTGGACTTTTAAAATACACTTTTCTTATCTTTATAGACACACATTAAAGCCAGTGCTGGTGCTTTCTGTGAGAGCCTTACTGTTACATTATTCAAGTACAGAGTTCTGTACATCAATAATGCAACCTAAATTAGGGGAAATGCTATAGCAGGACATAGATACTTCCTATCAGGGGACATTCTTTTTCTCTGTCTGATTTGGGATCTGTGACAGCGAGAAAATGGTGTGGAAGGCCTTTCTGCATATAGTTATTAATTATAGAATTGAAATGACAGTAGGAGTCACTTTGAAATTTCTCCCTTTATATGCATTGGAGATGACTCCATACATCTTTTCCCAGTGAAGAACATAGGGAAAATTATTTGAATCCTTTGTTCCCATCTGAAGGGAACCTGAGAGGAAATGGGCCTTTCCTTGTTCATTCAGAACCTCTTGTGCCACAGGAGTGTGAGGGCAAAGGGACACCAGCCCTACAAGCAGGTCAGTTCAGCTGGTGACTCAGATGGAACCAGTGGGTGGCTGTTTAGCCTAAAGACACTGGAGAGACCCCCTGGATGGGAAAGTGAAAAGGTCAGTTCTCATCTCTCATCCATCATTTTCTGTTTGCACTCAGCCTCTGGGTGCTGAGGGATTTGCAAAGATGCTGCTGGGGAGCAGTAATGAAATAAGGGAAGGACTTCTGGAAGCAGTGCAGGAGAAGGAGGAGAAACAAAATGCTCATATAAAGGAATGAAAATAGCATAAAGTTAAAAAGGAGGGAATGCTGAAGCTATATAATGTCTCAAGGGGCTTAATAAATATCAGAGGAAAGATTATGCAGACATTATGGTTGGAAAAAGATTTAGACTGTTGCTAGTGTAGCAGAAAAAGCTTTTCTGGCTGCTTTAGGCAGTCTCTGTTGGATCAGTATAAAAGCACACTGGGATTGCAGACACAGAAGGAGGCACTGGATCCAGAGCTCCTCATGGTGCTCATGCTAATGGCCTGGATGGCTGGGAGCTTCAGCAGGATCAAGAAAAAAAGCACAGGAACCATAGATGTGATTCATTGTTCAGTTCAAAGAAAGAGCCGTGCAAAGTTTAGTCCATTAATTTGCTCTCTTTTAGCAAAGTCAGGCTGGTCCCCAGCTGCTCTAAATCAGCACAGATCCACCAGGGTGTGTCTGGGTGCCCTTCCAAATCCTGCTCCTGCTGGGATGCACCCCAGAGTGGTTCATGGCAGTGTGCACTGATCCTGCATGGCCTGGAGGGCACCAGGGCTATTCCATGGTGGCTTTGTGACCCAACCATCCCCGTGCTGCTGGCATCCATTCACTTGCACAGAATAAAAACAGGCCCTGTGCATCCCAGGGATGAATGGGGGTATGGACATACAGAGCATTTGCTGTTTCTGGAATTATGAAGACATGAAATTCGAGATGATTTTCCTCTCCAAAACAGTTTGCAGTTCATGAGTAGTCCAGGCATGTGGTGAGCCAGGTTAACTCATGGAAATCAATAGGGTCATAAAGAAGACAAATGTGTGAAATGGAACAGATTTAAAATTGAAATTGGAATAATAAGATGGTTTGGGTTGGAAAGGACCTTAAAGGCCAGCTTGTTCCAACCCACAAGTTGTTTTCTTGATAACTCCTTTACAACCTTCTCCCATTAATAGATTTCTCTTGTGCTCTGGAGAAGTTTTAAAGCCTAGCAGAAAAGGAAGGAAAGGTAGAGAGAGGAAAAGAAGTTACCTAAATTGAGATGGCCTTTAAAAAAGAGCTCCTGATGTACATACAAAATCTGAGATAGCATCTCTTTCTGTTTCCTTTCTGTATTCCTCTGGCTGTGACCTTCCCTGAGCAGTTCCCACACGAACTCTGGATGTCTGGGAAGCCACCAGTCAGATGTGGGGGACCATTATGCCAGTTCTCAGTGGCCCTTTCCTCCTTTCTAGGCTTCTTACAGACTGAAAATGTAAATAAAACTGAATCACTGACACTGCAAGAACAGCTGAAGTGCTACAATAGAATGATAACACATGGTAACATGTGATAAGATATAGTAACACATTGCTAACACATTATCATGGATTATAACATGTGATAACATGTGAATAACATGATAACACACAATATAATGGGATAAAATATGAGAACATGTGATAACACATGATAACATAGCAGGGGTGTGGGTTAACCCAGTGCCTCCTCCCTCCCTGATCCCCACATCCCCTGGGATGGGAGAAGAGGAAAGAAGAGTCAAAGAAGGAAAACTTCTGTATTGAGATAAAACAAATGTGAATGATCCTGAGGAGCAGAGAAAGCCTCAGTGCTGTGCCAGCACAGCTCAGCAGTAGCTGAAATGTCAGCATGGTCAGTGTTGGTTTGGTCACCAACCTAAACCACAGCATGATCCAAGCTGAGAGGAGTTAACCCCATCCCAGCCAGCCCAGTACAGCCAGCCAGCCTGCAGGCAATAAAACACTCATCAATATATCCTCAGGAAATCTCCTTCTGGTTTTTCTTTGTCTTTCCACCTCTTGGTTTCAGTAGTGGTGTGGGAGCACTTTGGAAGCTGGAGTGAACCACTCCAAGTGTTTTTGTCTCTGTTCAGAAGGTTGGGAAGGACGAGCTGGTGCTGGCAGTTGTCTGGGCTGGCTGAGGCTTTGTGTTCCTTGCTCCTGCCACCCTCTGCTCTCACAGCCTTTTATAGCAACAGCCATGGATGCCCTAAATACGGCAACCTGGGCAAGCAGGAGGAGGCATTTGGCTACCTGGGTGCACTTACTTCCAGCTCAGCTACTCCCCATCTCCTCTAGCACAGGAATGAGAGTGGCTGGAAGCGTTTGGCAGATGGAATTTGGCCCAGAGTATACAGTGCTTTCAATCATCTTCCTGTGCATAATGTGCATTTCTTTTATGTGAACTTTTGGAATGCCTGTCTGTAATTATTCCATCCTTTTAGCAGTGCCTCTGAACAATACCAATGGCATTCACACAGGGAATACCATGTGAGCCTGACATAAGAAATACCATTCCAGGCACATGGTGTGATCCTGTGCAGGGCCAGGAGCTGGAATTCAATGATCCTTGTGGGTTCTTTCCTGCTCTGAGCTTCTGTGGTTCTAGGATTCTATTAATCTACTTGTGTTTATTGATGTTAGTTTCTAAAACACTGGTTGACTCCTGGGAGTGGGTTTGCTGGGTGGGAATTTAAATAAGTAGTCATTCCCTTTGTTCCCAATTAACTTTGGGTTAATTGGTTTTATCCTACTATGAGATGTATTCCACATCTCATAGTAGGATAAAGATATATTGTTCCACGGATATTTTGCAACTGCATCCATTTCTGGTGGAGACTATGAAAAAAAGGCAGTTACTCTGGAGCTTAGTGCAAACTGACAGTGCTCTGTTATGGAAGAAGTCTTGAAAATTTGTAGAAAGCAATCACTTATGTTAAAATATCAAATACTTAAAACTCTGAAACATAAATCGTTTAGACCAAAATGTAAAATTATTAAGATGCCAAATTGTGCAGAAAATCACTCTGAGACTTTGGAAAAGGAGTCATTTCTTCCTCTTGAACCTACAACTTTGCAGCAGGAGCCTGGATATCAAACAGGGTGAGTGCTCCAATTTCCATCACCCTGGGTGAGAATTGTGGCTGTGCACCATTTCTGAGTGGTGTTAACATCCCACAGTAATTAATGATCTGCAGAGTGAGTTCATGGAATCCTGGAATGCTTTGGGTTGAAGGGACCTTAAATCCCATCCCATTCTGCCCCTGCCATGGGCAGGAACACCTCCCACTGTCCCAGGCTGCTCCAAGCCCCAGTGTCCAACCTGGCCTTGGACATTCCAGGGATCCAGGGGCAGCCACAGCTGCTCTGGGCACCCTGTGCCAGGGCCTCCTCACCCTCCCAGGGAACAATTCCTTCCCAATATCCCACCAAACCCTGCCCTGTGACAACTGAAGTTGCTGATTGTGAAGGGAAATTCTTCATGGGACAAGGGAAACAAAAGTGTGGGAGGGCACAGTGGGTAACAGGAGTGAACTAAAGGTGCCCAGAGGGCACACAATGGAAATTTTGTATTTGCAATAGAGTCAGTTGGCAAATCAGTTTTCATTTCTAGTTCCTTAATTGTTCTGAGGGAAAGAAGATGATGTCGGCTGGAAAAGCATCTGTTAACACTCGATACTTAGTACAGGGAAGGGGATTAATCAGATGTCAAAAAGCTAATCAGGGACAGAGCTCTTCTAAGCAGCCATGGAGCCATCCTTTAGAAGCTGATGTGCTTGGAACTGTGTCTATAGACACTCCCTTTTCCTCTCTGTGTCAGGATTACAGCATTCCCCTTCACATTGTGTGCTGTTGCACTTACTTTCCATTTTAATAGAGGGGTTTTAAGGCTCCCAAGGGAGATTTTTCATGCAGCTTCAGTCCCTTGCAGATTTGATCACAAAACGTTTTTGAATAGTTTGTCTTAAGCTCAGTATTTCTAACATACGTATTCACTTTTGGAAACCTCACTTTCTCTGATACAGTAAGTCAAGAGGAGCTATTTAATCAATCTATCTAACCCCAAACCTTTTCTTCTTTCTATCAAGATTTTTCCTTTCTGAATGCTGTGATTTACTTTTATTGCTGTGGTGTCCAGAAATCCATGGACAAAACTAGAAAATGGCCTTGCTTCACAAAGCTTACATTGTAAATATGTAAATTGAGTCAAACAAAGAAATCTTTTTCTGATTAAAAATAAAAAAAAAATGTGTATGAAACACATTATATGGAGACTGGTAAAGAAATAGAACCTTTTCAGGTTTTGTGCTGTGCACAAAAGCTCTGCTGTAGCAGATCTCTGGTACAGATCTTGGATCTGATGTCACCACACCTGCATTCATAGGTGTCATGTTTTAACAATGTACAACTTAAATAAAATTCCATTTCAAAGCATTACCAAAAGCATCTAAAAATACGTCTTCACCAAATATTGCCAATGCTATGCCCTATTTACCTTATTATTAACAGTAGCCCTCTTCAGTAGTTTCTGATAATGTAGGAAAAAGTTTTTGTTTCCAGCTCCCATCTTGTATCTCCAGGCCACAGTGTAAATCCTGGGAATTGGAAAGTGCATTTTACTGTGTGCCATTAATAGAAAGTTTCTCAGGACATTCAACATCCAGAAACTGGGCTTGATCCTAAATCAGCTGAACTTCTGCAACCTGGAGTAGGTGACAAGAAGTTTAAATGAGTGGCTCGAGATAAGAATCAACCCCCACCATTACATAAAAAGTTTCCTGTGTTGTCTTTTTTGCTGTGAAACACATTGCTGTGATTCCTTTTGAAATGTGAGAGAAGTGAAAGGAGAGTCTGCATTTAAATGTTCCATCCCCAGGAACGTTAGTGTAGCTTACACACAAGCATGGTCTTCAAACAGAGCACAGTCTGTCCTTGATTTCAGCAGGGTCACCTTCACTTGCGCTGTGGGCCTTGGTTTAAAGTGAAATCTGAAATGTGTTGGCCCTCTGGGACCTGTGCCTGCCCTCAAGGATGGATTTGCCTTTAGAAATTTGTCCATATTCGTCCTGTTTTGGTGAGAAACAAATAAAGGATTGTTGTTAGATTGACTTGATAAATTTTGGAATAAGAATGAAGATTTTGTTTGAAATATGGATAATTTATTCAATTTGCTACAGGACTAAAAGTTTTCTAGGAACAGCTGTGTAATTTGGTTTTATTAAGTGTTGCATTGCCTAGCAAAGTCAGCCAGAAGCATCATGCAGGCCAGATGTCTTCATCCATCTACTTTTGATCTTTTAGGAACTCCATTTTTGATGCCTCCATCCTCACTCTAACACACAGCACACACTCTGTACCTATGAAAATCAATCAGCAGTGGAGCTGTGTCATTTGCTGTCAGAAAATAGAATTTTCTTGGCATGAGACCCACAACTCAGGGCAAGTCAGTAATCAGAGAACTACGGACATGTAGCAAGGCCACCAGATTTAAAAATAAATGTATCACAGGCTGATGGAATTTGTACACGAAGAAATTCAATCAATGCCCTGAGTGGGTAACCTGTAGCAAAATATGCAAGTGCTGTGATTTTGAGGTGATTTCCAGATATAAATGTTTCCAATTATAAATGTGTGAGGGTTTTTTCTGATAATGGCTCATTTTCTTTGACATTTTTCCATGTGCTTCCTGTCTCACTGTTTAAATCAAACAGTTCCTCAGCCAGTCTTGGAGCCTGTAAATTCCTGGTCTCTTGGGTTGTTACAGTCACAGGAGGAAAGCAGAGGTGACTGTGGCACAAAGCAAAGCAGTGGTACTGTACTGGTGGAATTTCTATGGTGAGGCTGGAAATAACCCCCAGCAGTTGAGTTTCAGCCAGTTCTGCCACATCTCTCACCTCTCCATCTATCATTACTTCTCACCTTCCTCACCTGCAGGGCACTGTGTGTTCCTCCAGTCTTTCTATGATGGAAATGTTTGGGATTTACCACTTTTAGCTAATTTGCAGCTTTGTACTTCACACCTGGCAGCTCATGTTCCATTGCAGCACAACTCCCAGGAGAGTTCAGACTGCAGGCAAAGTTACCCAGGAGTGGAGAAGGGGCATTCCTGCCTCTGTGCTGGGTGTGGTTTGCCCTCCCAGGTAGTTTGATAGGCCAGGTTATGCTTTCTCTTCTGGTAGGTTTGGCTGCTGCTCCACAGATTGGCAGGAAGGCTGGAAGGACCAGGGATTTTAGGTACAAGCTTCTCCTCTATTCCCAACCTGTCAGGAATTTAATTTCCTCAGGCAACAACAAAGAAATCCCCTGGAGTTAAGAATGGAATGATGGGGGGGAACTTTTGCTGGTTTTGGCACTTCTGTCCTCAAAAAACCTGGAGCTTCCTGCAGGCAAAGCCTATCTGACTGCATTTGGTTTTGTAGGAGTGAGGTCTCCTAGGCCATGTACAGAGAGAATGAAGAACCGTGCCAAGAGTAAATGTTAATATTTCTGCATTGCTTAGGAAAAGACAGTGCTGCTCTTTCTGAAGGTGCCACACAGAGCACAATTTACAGACAAATTAAGTTTGTTGGTTGGATGAATCAAGTTCCAGTGGAAAATTAACAAGTGAAAATGTATTCCCTACAAATTGCTGGGAAGAGTTGGTCAATTTACCAAAATGGAAGGAATAGACAGAGGGCACAGGAGGGGAAAAAGCTTTCCAGGGTCACAGATTCTGCTCTGCTGATTCAGGATCTCCCTTAACCTCATTAACAGTTTGAACTAGTGCTAATGATTGTTTTGAACCCTGAGTGAGGCAATGGGAAATCATTTACCAGAAAATGCTAAATGCTGAAATTGTCCCACAAAATAATATTGTATTAGAACATTGATCAGCAGAATTGATCTCAGTGTAACTCTTTCCTCTCATCATGGCAGAATGCAATGATTATTTCTACTTGAAACAATGACAGAAAATGCATAAAATCAGTTGCAGGCTCAAAGGATTACAGTCATCAATATTTAGCTGATCCCTGATGAGTTCTCTCTGGGCTCCAATTCACTTCTGTGAAGGCAATGAGAAATTCTGAGCCTTAAAACCGTGTCTTGTTTTGAAAGACCGGTGTCTGCCAAGCAAGGGGGGGATCTCCCTTGAAATGGAGAACATGACCCCTTTCCCTCTGAACTATTATAACTTTGAAATTACGGGGCTTTCAGGCAAGGATATGCGGAAAGAAATAACAATTCTTTACTGTGTATATGTAAAACAAAGCAAACAAACAGCAGCGACAGAGCACAAACGCAGTCCCAGCTCCTCCCGGTGCAGCCCCTCGCTGCAGTTCCTTTCGCAGCCGCAGGGGGCGCTGCTGGCTCCCAGCCAGGCTGGGGGGGACGCTCTGGTTCCTCCCCGCCGCCAGGGGGCGCTGCTGGCTCCCGGCCGGGTGGGGCAGGCTCGCTGGTTCCTCCCCGCCGCCAGGGGGCGCTGTGGCGCGGGCGCAGCCGCGGTTCCCCCTCACGCGGTGATGGCGGGCTGGACGGAGAAAGGGGCTGCGGCAGGAACCTGGGTAGGAGGGCAGGGATGAGCAGACCCCAGAGTAGCAAATGAGATGTATCAGCAACTCTGTAGCTGTAGCAGGAACTGTGGGGAGTCTGCCAGGCAGTGCAGTGAAAAACTTGGGGTAGTGGCAGAGAAATGGCAGGCCTGGGCAGCGGCAGCCCAGCTCCTGAACATGGCCAGGAGAGGCTCCTCTGGAGGTGGAAGGGGCTCAGGGTCCCAGGGGTTCCCTTGAGGCACCCAAGAAGCTGAGAGTCCCTTTTTTTAGTGAGGTAGGGTGTTAATAAAGTTCCAGTGCATCAACTGCTTCCACAAGCAGAGCTTCACTCACGGTAGGAGCAGACAGCAGGAGACAGACCCTCGAAGTTGTGGTGAATTCTCCTCACAGTGAGTGCAGCCTGTCTCCCCATCGATGCCAAGAACGAAGAGCTATGTGCAGCCCCTTCCCCCAGCTCAAAATCTCATGGTATCTCTGCCGTTCCAGAGAGAAAACCTCCCAGGTAAGAGAATAGCCAGCTGCAGCCTTCTCCCACCTTGGCCATTTTGTTGCCCTCTTTAAATAGTGGTTGTTATTGTCTCTTAGCAACAGATGGGACAAAATTCCATGAGAGAAAGAAACAAAAGGAAAAAATCCTGACTCCCAACAAACTGATAAGGGATTTCTGAGTTACTGATAAGGGATTTGGGAGTTTGACTCAGAGGGTCAAGATTTCACCAGGAGGAATTTCTCTCTGCCCCAAGGTCAAGCCCAAGCTCTGGTGTGTCCTGATTCCTCTGGAGCCCTGGGGCTGAGCAGGCATCCCTGTGTGGATGTCTCTGACCTTGGTCTGAGGTGTGAGTTAGTCAGGAGCTGTTTGGATCAATCATTGTCTTTCTTGCAGAATTTGCCTCCTTCGTACACTTAACCCCCTCCTGCCTTTGCACCCACTCCATTGGCTGGAGCTGAGCTGTGACTTTATCTCCAGAGTAAGGGATCAGTGCTGCTCTTACCTAGCCCGGTAACCTGTCCATTTTGCAGGGCAGATGCACTCGAGTGCTCAGAGTCCCTCAGTGCCTTCCTGCCATCCCTTTCTGTGCCTTCAACTCCTGCACTTGTTATTAACACAGCCAAAGGTACAACAGAGTTCAGCTTCCTGACCCCAGTCGTGCTCTCTGACATTTGCTGCGATGAGGAGGCTGCTCTGCAGCTCTCGCTCAGACAGCACTAAATGCTGAGTGCTATCTCCCATTCCCTCTCTCCACCAGAGCAGATGAAACCAATGGGGCATCAAAATGCCACAAAGACTCTGTTAAATGTATGATTACCCCGATGTCTCCTTTTGCAGGCTCTAAACTTCTCTGTCACTGTCACTATTTTATGGTCAGTGATGCGATGCCATTCCTGTCTCAGGGATGTGCTGCTCCAGCTCAGCTGTTCCTCAGAACCAACCAGACTGGGATTCCAAATTGTGCTCCACCGGTCTCAGGGCACACAGAACAAGTGACAGTCTCTTCCCTACCCTGCCCTTCCCCTGGCACAGTTTACTTCCCTATTCACTCCCTAGGGTAAGGCCTAAAGCAATATTTTGCAGCATGGACTGGAGGAGGTTCTCATCAGTGCCAGCTCCTCAAGTGGCAGTAAATTGTGAGCATTCCTCCTGAATGGCCCTTGGAGTCTGAAACATTGAGATCTGGCCGGGATTATTCCAGGACCCCTAAACTAGTCCATGTCACAAGGCTGGGACACTCAAGAATGTGTGAAGCTCTGAGTTCACCTCAATAGTGATCAGAGCCCCAGGTTGCTGTTTACCTGCTGATAGAAAGGGTAAAGAAACAAGCATGGAGTTTGTGCTTATTAACAAATCTTCATGTCCCAGCAAATGGATAGAGGGATTTACTGATCTGTTGTCAGTGATGACACTGACACATGTCAGATTCTGCTCTTGGGAAAAGACAAAATCCTCAAATTGGATCTCCACAGTTCTTTTACTTCAGACATTCACAAGTCATGTCTGGCCTAATCCCTGAGCTTTGGCCAGGTGTCAAAACAGAGGATAACACAACCTGGAACAGATCAATACCTCACTGAGGCAATGGTCACAGATCTCCATGTCCCAGGCAACAAAAAGGCCATTGATTCTGTTCTGATTGCATTGATGCTGAGTGTCTAATTCCAAATCTGCAAAAGAAGTGCTGGAATTGCACCTACAGGAAAAGGAGCTGATCTTGTGACCCATTGATGTTATCTGCTCTGCATCAGTCTCATCTTTCCTGTGCTCACATTGATCTCTTTGGGTTTGTGTTTTTCACTGGTACTTTCATGGGAAGATGAAAAAGAAGGGTTGCCATGCACTGAAACAATAAATTCCTCAAAGCCTGAGCAGGCTTCAAGATCTCTTCATCTTTGGAAGCTGCTAAACCTTGCATGAAAGTGCTTTCCAAGGTGATAAATTAATGGATGTATCCTGAGTGATGACCACAGAAATAGACATTAAGCAATGCAAAGAGCTATTATCCCACTTCATTGAAGCAATTATCCAGGAAACCATCAAATCAGCTTGATACCTGATGGAAAGTCAGTGATTTAGGGAGGAAATCATCCATTCCACAAATAAGCAATAATCTAAGAATGAGGAAAACCTACCTGGATGCATTAGCTATAGTCATCTTTCTTGTGCTATCAAACCTCCCTCTCCTGAGCACAGGCAAGAGAATCCAGCCAAAAGCTGACTACAGGCTTATCTAATGAAGCTGATATTGTAGACTCAGCACAAGCTGGACCTGGGCCAGTACATTAAGATGGAAGTACCAGAGAGGCCCTGAGTGAATAGATTCCTAATGGATAAGGAGCAAGAATCTTTTTCATCTTTTTTCATCTGCTTTGACCTCTCTGCATTATCTGAAACCACTGGCCATAGGATAACAGCTATTTCACCTGACAAAATCATTCTTTACCCTAAAAGTGGCACAAGGGAATGGAGGAATGGGCTAAAATGGCCCAAATTGTTTCAGGGAGACGTATTAAATACTAAGGAAAACATCATTTTTTGCATTAAATTTCTGCTTTGTTTAGTCCAACAACTTTCAAGCATGGAGTGAACTGGTTAAATAATCTGAAGTTAAAATACCAGCAACATAAAAGAAAAAATGTATGTTTACCATTGGTTCACAGGAAATAAATGAAATTGGTCAGAGTTGGGGCAAGATGAGTGTACAGTGAAGAAAACGTGGCAGAGGTAAGACAGAGAAAAGAAGATACTCTGAGGCAATGACCTTGTGCCATGTGTGCAGTCCAAGTAAACCAGTTCATTCTGTGCAGTTCCAGGCGAGTGCCTGAATTTCTCATTGTGTCTCATAGCAGCATCCATATCTCCATTTAGCAATGTTTTCCATTATCATAATGTATCTACCGTTATTTATGCTTTCTGTCACCTCCTGGCTGCTCTATGATCCTGGGCAGGAATCCCACAGAGCCCAGGAAACTCCAGCGTGTACGGAATGCTCCGGCACTGCTCTCCAGCAGCACGCGCTGCCGTGAGCGAGCACAGCTCACGCAGCCTGATTTCTGTTCTGCTCTGGGTCCTTCACACTTTGTAATTATCCTGCTCTTTGTTTTGGAAATATTTTGCTTCTCTGGCACAGCAAAGTGGGACAATGGCAGATGGAAGTTGCCGGGTCGGTAGCTGTGAACTCCCACAGGTTCTAAGGACCACCACAAATGTTACCACACTTCAATGCAAGCACAAATTAGGCTGTTTGTGAGTCTGCATTTGTGAAATAAATGCACAGGTTATATTTTTAGACAACGAAATTTTTTCAAGTTAATCACTCCATACTAGTTTCCCTAGGATGAAACTCTTCCCTATGCACCTCAACCTCTGGGAAAGAGGCAGATTGTGGAGCTCAGTGGGTGCTGGCAGTCAGTGGGTGGATGATGCGATGAGCAGGGTATCACAGTGGGTGTAAAAACAGTTAAACCCTGCAACATCATAATTTGGGTCCATGCAGAGGAATGCAGCATCAAGGAAGACAGAGCAACTCTCCATCCCTGCTTTTGTCCGGGATGAATTCTCTGTGGTGCCCCTTAGCTGAAGGAACTCTGCAGTGGAAATATTCTGCAGTGTGCTCCACTGAGCTCTTTTCCTCATTGCAATATTCTGGCCACTTCACACCTTTGTGGAGAGGAGACACAGACAAACCATCTATCATATCTGAATTCAAATTCTGGGCAACAATTAAAGAATAAAGACTAGTGTTAGAGGAATCCATTTCTCTAATATCCATTCCTCAGTGCAGCCGTTTCAGGTGTGAAAAGAGTTTAATCTTTAGGTCTATTTCCCTGGGGATTGACCTTATATGTTAAAAAAAGGCCAGTCTGTAATTATAAAGTAAGTGATAAGCATCAAATGGATTGTTACAGAACCCTTTTGTTGCCTTTATTGCATGATAAGGAGCAGTTGCTGTGTAACCTTGAATGTGGGCAAATAACTCATGCTAAACACATTGCGACAAAGATGGCATTTTGGCAGGGCTTTGATGTAGGTCATTTTATTACCAGGCTGAATCAAACTACAAACTGATGTCAAACTCATGCCAAGAATGCTAATAATACACTGATCAATGAGGTGCTGGATTGCTCAAGTGAAGTGGTTGAGGGAAAATGCAGACATAAAAAGTCTGGAATTCCAAAGGTTGAAGTGCTTGAGCTATTATACTGGGAGGAATTATATTCCTTGCATTAGGACAAGTTTTCTTTACTCCAGGGGCTGAGTGTTGAACAGGACAGTGTCAGAAAGTATATACTTATCTTTATTTTTCTTGACCTTTATGTGCAAGTAATTTTTATAGTTCCATTAACTAGTAAGATCATTTGCAAACCACTGTACAAAGTGTATTATGAAGAATGCCTTGGGGACCATTGTATCCTATTATGTTGAATGTTAATAGAATGAAAAATTAATTTAAACTCTAAAGACTTGAGCAAGGCAAGACTTCCCTTTTATAGGAGAAATTCAAAATTTTATTTGCTATGGTAAAACTTTAGAGCTGTACCCTAATATGACCTTTATAAACCTGATTTGAATCAGTCAGTGCAGGAGTCTGATTGTTTGCCACTTTAAATAAAATTACTTCTGTCAAAGCTTCTCTGTTTAAAAATGGGGTTTTCTGTGACCCCCACATTTGGAATTAGTCACTAGTGAGCTCTGAGCTCACAACTACTTGTTTAGTAATTAATCAGCCAGAGATGAGAGAACCCACAGCTCCAAGAAGCATCTTCACCTTACTTGAATCTTTAATTGCTCATTAAACATTGTCCTCTTCAGCAATGTGGGACTTCAGAAGACCTGAAAACAAGGATAGAGTTCTTTTTAATATATTTTTTATTATTTTTCTTGTGACTAAGTGCTTTAGAATGAAGAGTTCTCTCTTGAGACTTGCTGCTAAGTCTCACATTGCACTCTTCCCATAGGACTGCAGCTAGACAAGTGACTAAGGAAACTTTCTTGCTTAATTAATTACTATAATTTCATATTTATGTTAACACAGTTAAGGTGTGATAAATTTGTGTGGAAATCAACTAAATTTAGAGCAGTAATGTGCAGGAATTTTGTTATTTGGAAGAGTAAAGAACCAGTCCCCCATCAATGTTCTTGCTCACAATGTTTGCCTTTAGGTGAGAACGTGGCCCAGTTAAAAGGGTAAGAAATGCTACACATTTCACATGTTAGAGTGATTTATTACTGCAAATGTCTATACAGGAAACAGCAGAATCTCAGTTTTGACTTCCACATCTCTTGCAAAATTAGGATGTCACATCAATGAAAAATTTCCTCTCAGCTAAAGCTGGGCACAATTCCCAAGGTATCCCTATCCCAGCACATCCTGTATCTTTTAGCACACTGTAGTTTGAATAAAAACCTCTACGTTTGTGAATTTCTATATGTGAACTTCTCCCTGGTCTGGATAACCAGCCATTTTCAAATGATTGCAGGAAGGTGTGTATATTTTTATGGGAAAATCCTGTTTATCTTATGTCCTGTCCTGAGTTTCATCCTACAGCTGTAGAGTAGGATGCTTCACTATCTCCAGAAAGCCTAACTCGAGTAAAATAAATGCCCAAAAGATTAGGACAATTAGTGACTAGAGATTAGCTATGAATATTTCATGCCCACTGCAATACTGTCTAAACACAAGATATGGAATAAGAATAAATTGCATTTTTGACATGCAGCAAATGTAGAAAGGAAATGATTAATTTAGAGAGATCTTGCAGTCGTTTTAACGAGGCAGCGTTCTAATTACTGGTCACGTGGGACCTGCTGGGTAAAGAGCAGCAAAGTTTGTCCCACAGGATTATTCTAAGTTCACCTGCATTTTGGAGTTGGATTTAAATATTTTGTGAACAGCTCAGTGGGTTTGGTCTGCAATGACCCAACCACAGAATAGGCAGCAAAATGTTTCCATGAGCTTTGATGGCAGCCTGGGTGTGGGTCCAGGGTGTGATCCAGTCTGGGAGTCCAACCAGAACCTCAGGTGTAGCAGGACTCATTCAGAGCTACAAGGCAGTGGTGGAGAGCTGTTGGTGCAGGAGGTATCTGGGAATTGAAAGGGTTCCAGCTTTCATTTCACCTGCAGGTCAGGGAAACTTCCAGAAGCTTTGCTGGCTGATTTCAAAAGAATTGGGTGGTTCAGCTCCATTTTCACTACATCAACCCAAAGCTACTTCAAATCAGCTATGCTAGCCTTGGTTTAAGCAGGAAGGAGTTATCTTTGTCTTGGGATAAGTCTTTTGTAGTCCAGCTTCAGGTAATTCATGGTTAAGTAAACTCAAAACCCACATTTCCCATCTGATATGAAAACACAGGATATAACCATATCCATATATATATATAACCATAGGTTATATATGATCTAAATATAATATATAATAACAACTATAATATATATAATATAATAGAAAATAATATATTATAAATAATATAAATATTATAAACAATATAAATAAGATATATAATATATATAATATATATAATATATATATAATATAATGTATATAAATATAATATAATAAAGAATTATAACTATCTAAATAATGTATTTTTTATATATGTACATACAGTTTAATACAGTGACCTCATTGCCACTGCATCATATTTATTAATAATTCATACATGTTGGTCTAGTTGGAAATGATGTGTTCCAACTTAACCATCCAGTCTGAATGTCTGACACACAGAGTTTTTTGGCATTGTCCTAAGTGGTAAAATGGAAACAAGGTAGTAAGCAGCAAAGTTCAGTCTTTAAAGCAGTTATTCAGTGCTCTCCAGGTTCTTCAGTATGTGGTGGGCACACACTGGAAACTGTCAGACACTGAAACAGCACAGGAAAAGAGAATCCTAAAAACTGTGAGATGTTCCTCAGCCAAGCTGCTTGTCTTGGTTTCAACTTGAGGATATTGAACTTCCAATATTCTACCAGTGAAACAGAGAACTGTAGTAATGGAAAACTGGCTGACCTTGAAAAGACACAAATGCACTTACAGCCACTGCATCATGGAGTAAAATTATTTATTTTCTTAGAGCTGTTTTTTACAAATCTATTTTGGATCTTAATACACTTCCAAGATTGAGCTCCATTTTGTCTTATGAGCAGTTGCAATTTGAGTGTGATATAAGAAGCTGCTGTTCTGTAATACAATAATAATAAATGTCACTTTGGTAAAAAACTTTATTATGAATCAAAACTGCGAACCAAAGGAATTTGTGGTATGCGAGTTTTTCATTACATGGCTGAAGTGACAAATGAATTTATCGCTGTCAAGAGACCTATATTTTATTTTGGTCACTTAGCAATAATTAAATCTTGAGAGTAATATTTTTTTTTGTGAGTTTGTTTTGTTTAATATTTTTAAACAAAATATTGCTCTCTAAGGCATTGTTTAGGGTATGTTCAGCAATCTCTTAATATGTTTACAATGCTGTCTGTTGTTTCCTCTCAACAGCACTGTGCACAGAGGAGTGTGTGCATGGAAGATGTGTCTCTCCTGACACGTGTCACTGTGAACCAGGCTGGGGAGGGACTGATTGCTCAAGTGGTAAGTAAAGATATCAAATATGATAAAAATATGTGTTTTATAAAGCAGTGGTCTTAGAACTTGGATGCTTTGAATGGAAAAATGAAGGCTGTCTGCTGGTTATTTTGTAAGAATTCATATTGGGTTGGAACAAAGGTTGGAAGGGCTTCAAGGTCCCTTCCAACCCCAACCTGTGAACTGTTCTATGAACTATAGAATAATTCTGTAGTACTGTGGTTCTGTGAATATGTGAGAATGCCCTTTCCTAGGATAATGACATTGGATTTTTTTGGTTGTGTTTTGCAAAGAAATGTGAAATGCAGTGGAGGATGCTGTTAATGTTTTTGGTTCTGTTATTAGGATACCAGTACAGATAATGGAACTCCATAAAGAATATTTTCCCTCTCAAATCTTTAATACAGCACATTCTCCATGAAATAATCTGTGGAGTGTTGGAGCTGTTTGGAAAGCACTCTCTCCAGATAGAATTCTCGTCCTGTTCAAGCCAGTGGGAGTTTTGCCATTGACTTTTCAGGCAGCCCAGATTCTCTCCTCTGACTTACAATCCATTCCTTAAATCCATACTGCCAAAGTTAGGGAAATGGGAGTTGGGAGTTCTGCACCTTTTACTAGGGAATTAATCCACACTTGAGGTTTTCAATTCTTTCAGCTGGCAAGGCTGTGTTTGTTAAACTCTCTTAATTGGGAATGGTGATTTTAAGTGGTTGGTTCATGCTGGAATGGAACAGGCGGCACAAACATCCAAGTGTGATGTAACATAGACCTGAGACATTATTGACATAACAGAAATAAGCTTGATAAATGGAGTCAATTTGTGCATCAAGCAAGTAAATAAAGCTGCATGGGGAGAGATGCTGTGAAATGAAACTGAATGGATGTTTTGTTTTGTGTTGGCTTCCTCCCTTTCTCCCAAATTGATTGGGATCTTAAGAAAGAAGCATGGTTAGCAGGCAAGAAGGTAACAGAAGGGATCTATAGAGGGAGGAGTTAGGAGGGAATGGGAGGTAAATGTGCCTGAGGGTGAAGGGGATGGGAGGTAAATTTGCCTGAGGGTGAACACAACCAGAGGCTGAAAGCAGCAGGGCAGATTCCTGCATGGGTTCTGGGAGATTTGTCTGCAGCTCTGCTGAATATCCCTCAATTCCAGCAGAAAAGGGAACAGGAAGGGAGCAGGGAGGAAGGACTTTAATCCAGAGGGGATGTGGATGCTCCAGCCCTGGGAGTATTCAAGGCCGGGTTGGACAGAGCCCTGAGGAACCTGGTGTGGGGATGGCAGCCCTGCCCATGGCAGGTGTTGGGATGAGATGATCAGTGAGCTCCCTCCGACTCAAACCGTTCTGGGATTATATGGTTCCAAGGATGGAAACAAAGGCCATACTATGGGGTTTGATGTAACATTTTGGGATTACCTGGAATGTAGACAAGGGAAAAACTGGACATCATGATATACTGAAAATCTGTCTTTAAAAATATTTTTAAAAAGAAAAATAATGCCATCAATTGTGACATATTGTATAGATTCTCAGGAGCTCATTTAATGTTTTGATTATTCTTAGTACTAGATTTAGTTTAACCTACCAGTGGGTATTTGTACAGTGCATGTGCACTAACAGAAGTTAAAAATAATAATAATAAAAAAAAAGACTATGACAATAAGGACATACATATGTAGACCATACATTTATACATATGTGCACTCACAGAGTAAAAAGCACTTCATTCTGTGTAAAAATGGCCAGGAAAGGATAAGATGTCAAAGTACAGAATGGTCTTGTGGACTAAAACTACCCAGTGACTCTTATTAAATTGCTCTAATCTTGCAAGTGGAGATAAAAGAAAAAGAAGGTTTTTCCTATATTGAATATTTAGCTTTTTAAAGTAATTAGGAATATTAAAGCACTGACAATGATTGAGATAGAAACATTATTCATAACTTTTATTTCCGCACTGGGCAGGGATCCAGTATATTTCATTTATGAGGTTTCAGCGGTGGAAAGAGAAGTGTTAGCCAATTCCTAAATTAAATATGCCCTGTTAACTTTTATAAATGATAGCCCAGGATTAGCTTCAAAATTTAAGCTTTCCTTTTATTAATATAATTAGTGTGTTTGCTGGCCTATAGTGCCCATTGTCTTGCATTCCACTTGTTATGTTCTGGGTAACACGTGTTCCTGTCCCAAGGTCTGATCCCACAGGCTCTGCCCAGTGGAATGCCCCCAGGATGAAAAGTCAGTTTTACTGCACCTGAGAGCTGCTCACCTTTGTGCTTGACACTAGAAATCTGTGACTCTTCATTGTTAGGAGACTTTGTTTAAATTCAAAGATTTGCAGGAACAAATCTCATGTTTCAGCTGAATACAGCATGTTGTTACTCCCAGTATTTCCAAGAAGGGGGGAATCTGGAAGCTTTGTCTAACTGAGGTTAACCAGGTTTTTCTGATATATGATCCATGTGTTAAATCATATTTTACTGTTATCCAGTTATAATGTAGAAAACAATTTTCACTTCTGCTGGAATGTCACCTGTACCTACTTTCTTTCTTTTCCCTCATGACTACTGGGTAACCAGTGAGGGCCACATGTTTGCAGTGACAGAGGCTTTTTGGGATGTTCCTGCAGGGTGTGCTCAGGAGAAACCAAGGCTGGTGGTGAATGGTGCCATCCCAAACCCGTGGGGCTTGAGAACTTCCCAATTCATTGCTCAGGATCAGGGATTTGATGCAGACACAGGCATATTGCTTTTCATGTTGGCTGTTTGAAGTGCTTTCACTGGGAGAGGAATCGCCAGCCAAAACACTCCCTTTAAATTTAGCAAAGCTCCCAGGAGCTGGAATGGTTTCCTGAATGATCTCTGCTGAAAGCACCACTGAGAAGTGGAGCCTCCCTGACACTGGGGGTCGTGTGTTGTCATTTACTCCAGGAAGATCTAAGGACCCTCATTCTTTCTGAGATACAATTTCAACACCCTGCAGACACAGCCATTATAACTTTCTTAAAGTTATTTCTAACTTTTACTTGATTTGATGGGTGAAATTCAACCATAAGCAAAGCTCCAGCACAAGGTCCAAGGGTCACTTCAGAACCAGAAGTCAGATCCAAATATTCTTTGGTGTGCCTATGCCTGGAGGGGGTCTGAATTCTGACACTGAGCCCCAGTTTCCCATGGAGAGGCAAAGTTCTGGTGTAAAATTCAGTTCCCCAGCATTACCATTCTCCCTTGGCTAAAATATTCTCAATTAAATGTGTTGAATAGTTTCAGGTACTGCCTGTAGTCATGCAAACAATTTAATCATCTTGCTTACACTCGGTTTCATGCTTTCCTAGAACCCAGCCTGTAAGACAACAGTTACAAAACTTGCTTTTCAGTGCAGCTTTCCAGTGACTGATCATGGTACATGTTAGAGTTCATCTGTTGTCAAGGTTAAAATAACTTCAGATGAATTGCTAAACAATTATAAAAAGCCCCAGTGCCATATTCAGCTCTGCATGTCTCTGTACCTGTGTTTTACTGCATGCTGTCGTACATCTGTCCATGCCCACAGGCCTAGCCTTGATTTCATGCTATAAAGCTGCAATATATTAAGGCTTGATTACCATAACAATAAAAAGAGAAGTAATGAGGTATTAACTAAAGAAGCTCTTGAGCAAAATGTTTTTAGCATTTTAATGATGCTAAAAATTAAAAGGAAAATATTTTAAAAAAAACCACTGCATATCTCTCCCTTCCCTTTTAACTTGTTTTATTGAATCATGCCTGTTTCGTCCATGCAATCTGGACTGTTGTTTTTTTAAATACAAAGCAAGATTGCAAATGCTCTGTATGAACTTACCTGCTCACCTTCCCAATTATTTCAAAGCAATTAGCTTCAAACAGTGTGATATACCAGCTTGAAGTTCTGGGGGGGATATAATTGCCTGTTGGTGGTTACCTGGCCTCTTCTGGGTCTTGCTCACACCATCTGTATTTACAGGCCCTTAGGCCCCCATCCAGCAAAGAATTTAAGCTTATCCTTAAACAAGTAGGACTTTTGATCTGCTTTAATTGTTTAGGTGGTTGTTGAGTTAGTCTTGAAGAAACAGCTAAAAAAACTTTGGTGAAATCTATACAAAGGTCTCATTGAAATCATCAGGCCTGTGAGGAATAAGGGGGTCTTTCTTTCAAGATGTTAATCAGGTCATTTTATTGAAGACCATTTTGACTCTCAAGAGCATTATTGTGAGGAAGGCCACAGAAATCTTTCTGGTTAATAGGGGATTCTCAAAAAAGGGGCAACAGGTAGGAAAAAGAAAGGTCAGGTTAAGAACCCTGAATTAAAAGTAAAAAATCTTCCAAAATTGTGTGTGCCAAGTTGAGAAATTTCCAAGTAAACAAGCACAGAGGTTGTAGTGAAAAAATAAAGAGGTTTTCAAAGTGTTTGATTTGTTAGTAGTTTTGAGAGAAAGCACAGTACTTGCCCAAAGTGTAATTAAAGAGATGTTGGCATAATAACACCAAACCATCTTTCTTGCTGTGTCACCTAGGGGAGAGAGATCATAGTGCTGCTGTCTGGCATAGCCTGATCCATAACGTGTACATATGGATAACATAGGTTTCCTTGGAAAGGGTGTTTTGTACAAGATGTCATTAGGAACAAGAACCTATTTCATCTTTATCTCTTTGTCAAAAATAGCCAAGGTCATAACTACAGGCTGTTGTAACATCACAGCAAGATCACTTTTAAGGGTATAGCCCTAGAGCAGCTGGAGTGCCTCAGTCCTGAGACTCATGATGAATGGGAACAGCAGATCCTGTGCTAAATCTGGTTGTTTGACAAGCCATGGAAAGCAACAGCAGAACTCTCAGGAGAAAAATGAAGTGTTTTAAAGTGAGGCTGTGGTGGTTTTCAGGCTTGATTTTGGCATTCATGCTCTCCAACTGCTTTGAACTATTTCTGAAGAGGAAATGAAGTTCAAAGGAAAGATCCCTGGTTCATGAATTCAGACTCAAACAAAATTCATGTGGGAGGCTGAAGATCTGCCAGAATCATTAGCTGATTTTTCATTCTCAGATTTTTAGGATAGGATTGACCAGGAAACCAGCAGAGTCCACCAAAGAGAGGCAAAGGTGGAAGAGCACAGCTCTTCTAAGCTGTTAGTGGGCTGCTGCTTAAATCCAGAGTCTATCCCTGAGGGACACCTGTCCATGGCTCTCGTCTGGCATTTGTCACTGTGGGGTTTGTACCTCAGTGACTGCTGTATCCAAGTGCCAGATGAGGTCACAGAACCAGGTACCACATTCCTTCTTCCACCACAGCCCAAGTGTTTCATTTGCCATTCCAGCTGCTGGGTTTAGAGGCAGTTTCTAAAGGTCTGTTTGAAGGTGTTGAACTGCAATTGCGATCCAGTCTTAATTATTGCTTTAGCTGAAACGGGATTTCATATCCATAGCATGTGGACTTCAAAGTTTTAACACACTTTTCATTTAAGCCAAGCTCAAATTACAGCTTAATTTTCATGTGATTTGCAGACTCAGTGACAACTGCATCATGCAAAGAGATGCAAATGTACAAAATCAAACTCCAGTGAGGCTCATACGAGGATCTTTCCATAGCAATTACAGAGTGGAATTGATTTCTGTCTCTCAGTTCTATCAATTTACTCTTCCTTAAACTTAAAAAACACCCATCTCCCTTCAATCACTGCTGAACTGGTGTAATCAGGTAAACAGCTTGTGTTTAATTTTTGCCTCTGCTGGATGTTGGGCCCACGCACCAGGGCTCAGGCCCTGGGTTTCATGTGTTCCTGGGCTCTGTGGCAGAAGCTCTTCCCAGGCCCAGCCCACGCAGGACAGCCTGTGACAGGGAATGAGATGTAAACACAAGCTGCTGTGCAGTGCCGTCGGTGGCACAGCAGCATGTCCTGCATGTATTTTTACACAGATGATTTGGCTGCATTAAACCAGGCTAATCCATCACTTTTCATTCAGTGGGAATATTTTGTCTCTTGCTGAAGCTGTTGGTATCTGCCCAGTCATTTGTGGCAGTTTCTCCTCACTTTGTGAGGGATGTGTATCCTGTATCCTCTCAGCTTCCATGAATTAACCACTTGGGAGGTGCTGCAAGCTTATGGAAAAGTACAGGAGTCATATGAGCCTGGGCTTCTCCTGCAGTAACAGGGCTGGGCAAAGAGCAAGGAAAAGGAAAGGTCCCAAGATTTGCTCTGGGAAGGAGCAGCTTTCTGTACTTCTGTGTGATTCAGTGGTGATGAATAGATCAGCTGCCAGTTGTTCTAAGTCTTGTACTAAAGTGAGTGAAAAATAGAAATTCAGCACCCTGTGTCCTTTTACTTTTCACCTTCATCTTCCCTGTCAGAGTCTGGGAGAGTTCTTCCTTCCCTAAATCAGCTGGTTGTGTCTAAGGCCAAGGTAGTGACAGATCATTTCCCCAGCACTCCCAGCCCTCCTCAGAGACTCCTTCTTTTGGATGATTTGAAGAGTCAATTGAGCTGACCTGACTTTGTCTGTTCCAGTCCCTGGAGTTCTGTCTTCCAACTCGTGCCTTGCTCTTAAGGCTTGATCCAGCCTTGTACTTCATACATATGAATAGTCCTTTTAAAGTCAGTAAGGAACAATCTTAACTTCTTTAAGTCAGATAAATGCTTAAGCCATTACCTGAATGGGAACTCATGAGATGAGGTGGAAATCAGGTTGGTGAGGATCTCTTTTATAGGGGCCAATAGTTAGCGAGTGTCATCCAGGATGAGCAAGGGCACGAACATTGCTTGGGTCTCACCGCTGACAGGTGGGGGGTGAGAGGACAGGTAAGACCCAGTGACCTCCCAGTGACAGGCACAGCCCCTGGTGAGCTATCCTTGAGCAGGATGGAAATTCTGTGTTCCATGGAACTGAACTGCAATTCTTTATGCTGGGTATCTCTGCAAAGTCAGTTTGAATGCAACACAATTCCTGCTGAAAACCGAAAAGGGAAGCTGTGAGCAAATCTTATTGTGTAAAGCCTTACTGATTGCCTGTTAGTAGGGCAGTATGTCAGGGACTGGTGCTTCCAAATGGGAGTGAGAAAAGCCATTTAGGTTTTGGAGCAGAGAGCTGGGTGTGAAGTTTTGGGAGCAGGCAGGGTTACCCAGGGAAGTTACATCCCAGAGCATCCAACAGTGTTGCTGAGGTGTTTGTAACAGAGCAACAGTCCCAAAGCACAGCCCCTCTGAACCTGGAGCACAGCTGAGCTGTGTGGCTGCTCTCTGATCTGGGGAATGGCTTGATGATTGACTAAAACTTTGAATTTTCAGGGTAACTTTCAGTAAATGAAACCATGGTTACAAGCACTGAATGGGCTAAACACATTCCCGTGCAGGTTTGTGTGGTTATGCAAGAGGGAATTTGGCTCCCATAAATCTTTCCGTGGCTGCCAAACTGGTGAGAGCAGAGCAGACTTCACAGAGAGGCAGCGTATGTGTGACGAGTTGTTAGTTTTATTAATTTGACTGAGGTTTTTCTCACTTTAGACAGAGTAATAGCTATAAAAGAAAGAACCTACTAAAATATCCTCTTTAATGAACTGAATTGCTAATGCTGAATTTCATTGCTGGAGCATCTTACAATAATGTGGCTTTAAATGTGCACTACACAAATGAACAGACTTTAGATCAATTTAAAAGTACTATTGGTATAATTTTATGGCCTGGTCACTAAGAGCTGTCACTCGGAGAAAAGAGCAAAATTTCCTTTTGCAAAGCGTAGGCAAAAATCTCAGCTGTGGACACCCACTCAAAAGTATTCCTGGGGCTTTTGCTTGCTAAAGAATACACACAAAAAAATTAGTGGTCCTTGAGAAAGCTTCTAAACCACTTTTCCCTGTGTTAGACATGGTGAGAGATTCCAAGGCATGCTTGGAGAGGGCAGAGCTCTGCTCACTGTCCAACACTAAGGAATAAGAAAATCCCTCAGGAGCTATTTCAGGTACCTGAAGCTTGAGAAGCCTCAGGCTTGTTCTGACTTTTTCTGGGTTATGAATTACTGTCCCCAAAGACAAGTGCAGTAAGTTTTATCCACCTTCATGGCTTTTGGGATGTGTTGTGCAACTGACAAAGGCCCTGCTGCTCCATCCCATGCTCTTAGATTTTTTTAAAAGCTGCTGCTCTTCTTCATTAAAATACTATTTTCTGGGCAGGCCTTAAGGATTGGAATCAAAAAGAGAAACCAAAGGTTTCATTGAGAAATTAGACTTGAAATATACCTCAGTCCTCCAGGAGCTGAAATTTGCTAAAAAGTAGCAGATACTCATCACACAGTGTTAGACATCAGCCTGCCTGTGTGTGGATACCCCAGAGCCGAGGCACAGCCAGTAAATCATTCCAAGAGCACCAGGGAGTGTGCCCAGGCATGGGAGGCAGGCACATGAACACACAGCTTTCCCTGCTACTGAGGGTTTCTTTGTTTAGGCTTAAATTTGAGGGTCTACATCCCAAGATACTAAAATAGTTTATTTTAGGAAACAGCAGCTGGGTGTATTTTAGCTTCTCTTTGGCTGCTGCACTGAGCAGTCCCTATGGTCTGTGTCCCCTCCCACTGACCTGGTGTTCAACGTGGGCAGTGTCTGCTCCAAGGGAAAGTGTTACATGCTGAGATTTGTCCTCAGGCTTCACTCTAATTTTGTGTGAACTTAGCTCAGCCTCCACAGGGCGGGAAGTCCTCATTTATCCTTGATTTTAGTAGGAGTTGAGTATATTTGTAGTCTGGATTGACTGGGCCCATGTTGGAGCCGAAAAGGGACGGCAGTGGTGGGCTGGGAAGAGCTCAGCCAGAGTTAATATCTGTGCTAAAGAGGAGGGAAGCTCTAATGTACAGCTGGCCTTGGTGTCTTGGGTGGGTTGCATTTAAAATACAGCCTGGAGGCAGCTCTGCTAACTTTAGAGATGTGTGATGATCGGATCTGCAGGAGACTACGCAGAAGTGATGTAACACGACAGTTTAAAGTGAGAGTGATAGCACCGAGCTCCTCCATCGCCTGATGGGGACATGGCAGCAGGATGGATTATTCTGCTATTTATTGGTTTTCAGGTTCTTTCCATGTCAATAAAATATCTGTGTAGGAATAAGAGACTTCTTTAGAGATGTATCTGCCATTGTACAGGTGACACTCTGGAGTTTCTCCTTAGCCTTAAAATCACTTGCTTTTCTGGTATTTGCATATATTGTATTTCCTCTCCATGCAGGAGGAGGCTATGATGTTATTAAATTACTCTGCATAAAATGAGAAAGTTTCAGGGAGTTTTCTTTGTTTTACCCAGTGTTTGTGCTATTGTGAGTTTGATAGCAAGTTTCTGAAGTGAAATATTTTCAGAATTTTCTCTGAGAAATCCTGTTCTCCTGAATTACACTCACAAAAATCCCTCTTAAGCCCCGCAAATAATACTCTGATACTTATTTGTAGTCCTTACAAAACCCTGAAAAAGTGTTTGCCATAGGAGCAGATACTTTGTGTCCCCAATGAAATGAGTGTTTGTTGACAGCTTGTCTTGCCCTGGTGTTGGGGAGAGAAATAATGAGATAGCAGAGGACTTTAACAAGTGCAAATGTAGCTGTAAATGCAGGGCTGGCAGATCAGAGCCCTCGCAGGCCGCTCGCAGGTGAGCGTTTTGTTCTTGCTGCTGATCGAGCTTGGGCAGGGAGAGGAGCAGGCCTGCAGCTCTCCAGAAGGAAAAACATGGAAAATGAGGGAATGTGTCGTGACCTAAGGAAATAAATGAGCAGATGGTGTGCCAGCACCGTACCTGACACTCCAGAGGAGGTGGTTGTAGCATAACCACCGACTGCAAACAGAATTGTGAACAGAGCCCAAAGCCAAGAAAAGTAGGGGAAGGTGATATGCATGGAGACATGGAATAAAAAAGCAGGGCAAAATGAAGATTGAGACATGACAGAGAAGGAATTTGGGGAAAAGCTGGTAAAATAATTGAGGTGAGAAAACAGTCAGAAGCAGGTTGGGATAGGAAAGGAGGTCAGTGTGAAGATAACTGACTTGAGACAATACATAGGTGAATTTGGATGTTTTACAAATGAACACTGTGATGCATGTCAGGAACCTACAATTTCAGCCTTGTGAGCAGACAGTTACTGGCTGATTCTACCAAGGAGAATTTACAGATTTTGTTAAAGTAAGAAAGTGAATTGGAAGGACTGAGGATAGGATGGTGATGGGAGATGCCCCAGGCAGGCTAATAAAGGTGAAGATTTTTCTGGTTCCAGCTGGAATAAAGTTATTTTTCTTCCTAGCTGCTGATCCAGTTCTGTGGTTTGGATTTAGGATGAGAACAATGTTGATCACACTCTGATGTTTAGTTGTTGCTCCATGGTTCTCACCCCAAGTTGAGGACTTTCCATTTTCCCCTGCCCTGCCAGGGAAGAGCTGCACAAGAAATGGGGAGGGGCCATGGCCAGGAAAGCTGATGGGAGCTGGACACAGGGATATTCCCTACCATGGAATGTTGTGCTCAGTAAATAAAATGGGAGGCACCAATTGCTGTCCTGGGATGGGCTGGGCATCCATCAATGGGTGGAGAAAAATTTTGCTGTGCAACAATTGTCTTTGATTTTATTCCTCTCTTTCTTCTTATTTCTCTTCTTCTACTACTTCATTTTATGTTATTTTTATTACTGTTCTTATCTCAACCAGTGGGTTTTACCCTTTTCTAATTCTCCTCCCCATCCCACTGGTGAGCAGAGTGAGCAAAGGCTCTGTGAGACTTTGTTGCCATCTGAGCTTAAACCAGGACAAGAATCTGAACCAGGTGATATCCAGACAGAAGAAGGATTTAGAGACGAGGTGCTCAGGCTTAAGTGGCATTTATCTTTTTTTGGTGCTGGCAAAGAAACCTGTTGAAGTGTTTATGAAGGGATGTAAACATGTTTTACAGCACAATGGCTCCAATAAACACTATGTAATGTTTAAACCCAATGTATTGAAGTGGGATGCTGGAAGTTATAGTGCATTCAACTGCCAAAAATGCCTTTTCTTGGCCTGGAAGAATCATGCAAGTAAAGAATGTGCAGTTTTCAATAGACAGGGTTTATTTTGTTACTGACAAAAGCAGAGGTGAAATACCAGGAGTTTTGCACATTAGGGAAAATTTATACAGTCAAAAGTTCAGTTGTATTTCTGTACTCATGAAAATACTTACATCTTTAGTCTTGACCCTTCCTTACACCATTTGATTGCCTTAAATGTATGCTGTATAACAAGCACATCTTCCAGTCATTGCCTTACAGCTCCAAAAGACCTGATTCAGTGGAGAGAAACTGCAGCATTTTATTTATTAAACATGCCTGTGTTAGCCCAGCAGAATATCAGGATATTTGGGAGTGAAAATAAGAGTTCTAAAGACCTCAATCTTGTCCAAGAAAGGCCAGTGAAGAACATTTGTCAGAGAAGCTGGGAAGAGACCCAAGTGTCACAGATATGGGTGTCACTGTCTTTGTAATGGCAAGAACTCATGAAATACGATCAGTGACCTAAAAGATGAGGAAAGTCAGAGAATAACAATGCACAATGAGTTTCTGGGTTGTGCAGGGGAATCAAAAAGGACCTACAGCTACACAGAGATTTCTGCTTAAACAACTACAGGGGGCAAAGGTGGAAAAGGGAAAGAAAGCATGTGAGGAAGGTTCCCACCCACAACTCCATTGTAGCAGGAGGTTTTATCCACTTCCATGGCTTTGGGGTGTGTTGTGCAAGAAGGATTTAGGTCCCACCAGGAATAACAGTAAATGCCAGATGGAAATGATGTGTGTATTGTTACTGAGATTATTTTATATCAGGAATAGCTTTATGGGCATCAACCAGAAAAAAAGAGAGATAAAACACTCCTTCTTTGATCTAGGAGGGTGGTCATTCAACATGAAAAGTCTCTGCTGTACATCATATTCATTTTCAGGAGCTTCTCTGCATATCACACAGTGCCTACTCATGTGAAGGCCACAGGCTTCCAGGTTTTATAACCATGACCAGGATGCTTAAAAATATGTGCATCAAATTCAGGGTGGAGGGTGAAATTACCCAGCAAAATTCAAATTTTAACAGAAGCAGCTAAAAAATGAAACAGCAGACACTTGGGGTGGTTTGAGGTAAAGGTTTCACAACCTTCCTGCTGCCTGCTTAAATCTTACCTTCTGAACCCTACGCACAGAGCTGCAGTGTTCTAATTACACAGCTTTGTGGGTAAATCATAAAAATTGATTACAGGAGAGTTTTTAGCCAAGGCCCAAAATCTGATGCCCTCTCTGACTTATCTACATTGCAGTGATAATTTCCAAAATAAAGATCATATCATGGAAACAAAGTGCAGAAGGAAGCAGGTTTGCAGAAAGATATGAGGATTCATATGGAAGGTCAAATTTTCCATAGAGATTGCACACTTTGCTGCTAGGGTGGGAGATAGACATAGCTGGAAGTTTGAGGAGTTGTTGTGAATCCAGAATAACCTTTGCTTCATCATCTATTTTAGCCTGTCTGTTAGTGCTTCCCAATGTACTTCAGTTGGGATAGCAATAAGTAAATACATGTATTTTTGCAAATGTTATCTCTTTCTTCTAGGATAAATTGCAGCCACTGGAATACCCCAGATTCCAGTTTAGGAACACCAGTAGAGTGTGGTACCTCTCCTTTGCAGTTTAGGTGGAGCTATGGGCCATAGGAGCTGCAGTACAAAACTCAGTGAATTTGTTTTCAACATCAGGTGAAGGATTCCTTCTGTAGAGTTTATTCAGAAATCCTTTGGGAAGGAGGTGTTGTTACTTAGCCCATTCACGGAACCTGATGGTGGCAGCCCAGGTCTGTGTTTCTTGGGAACCACCCCTCCATGACATTGGTAAGAGTCTCACCACTCTTCATCCTCAGCTTCTGCTTCCAGGGCTCTTCGGAGTGCTCAGGTTCACAGCTCAGAGCTCAATCAAATACAACAAGTGCCATTTAGCCACTAAAAACTCCTCTACTGTAAGGGTGATTAAAGACTGGAATAGACTGCTCAAAGAGATTATGGAGCCTGTCCTTGGAGATATTCAAAATTCAACTTGATACAGTCCTTGACAACTTGGACTAGATGATCTCCAGGGGTCCTTTCTACCTCAGGTGTTCTACAATTTTATGATTCTTTGAATTATTTTATTCCTGTAACTTTAGTGATCTCTGAATCAGAGCAGGAGGCTTAGTGAATTGCTGGATATGGTGGAAAACAGAATATCTAAGCAGCAGGTCAGAGCATTCTGAAAGCCCCTGGGAATCTCCTGTATCTGAGAGCAGAACTCTATTATGGTGAGCCTGTCCAAAGAATTATGTGGTTATTCTCACTCCAAAATCCTGAAATGCCATGGAAATTCTTATGACAGGATGTATTTTCATCAGTAAATTCAACAGTACTAGAATTCCCTGCTCATATTCAGGAATTCAGGCTCTGTTCCCAACTCTGTTTCTGGACTGCTGCATCATTCTGGACATGTCCTTTCCCTCTGTATTTCATTTTCTGGTTTATGGAATGGTGAGCCTGACCACATTTGGGTGGAATACTGGAGTTTCTAGATGAAAACTGATACAGAAGAAATAGATGTTTGTCCTCAAATGAGTGAGATCCTTTGCTGTATATTGTGTGGTGGATGCACGTGTCCTATCTGACAGCAAGAAATGATGTTAATTAATTACTCTGACGTGCAGTCATGATGTTGCAGTTGGTATCCGAGATGTCCAGATGTTGGGTTGTTCTTCCAGGATGCAACATGTTGGAATGCATTAGGAGGTGCATTTTTGCTCTGTGGATGACTATGACAAATTGAGGCACAGCCAAGCCGTTAAGTTGCTCCCAGGCATCTTTCACGCTTCATCCGTTCCATGAGTGATAGATGGTATTAAACCTCTCCCTTTTTTTTTTGTGGGGAAAAAAACACATTGTGGATAATGGAAAGGAAATCATCAGCGCTAGTATTTATCCCAAATTTGTTTTGTATCTGCAAGATCAATGTTTTTTTAATTCACTTTTCATTCTCTTTTGCTTCATTTGCTCTGTTGTTGTAAAGGACATGGTGCATCTCGGGATCACATTTGGAGCGCAGTTTTATTAATACAGAACTACACAAGTGGAATTGTTCTGGGTTCATAGAAATGATAACAGAAACTCAGCCACTGTCAGGTGTTTAAACTCAATATTTAACATTTCTGAGTGCTTTCTTTATAGCAGGTACAGCTCCTCTCACCTGAAATTCCTTCTAGGCTGGTTAGAGAAGGAGACTTAGGTAAACTCCATGTGTGACCTTTGGGGGTTGGATATCCCAGGAAGGGTCTGTTAAC
The DNA here is from genome assembly GCF_971803275.1 of Cyanistes caeruleus. Lineage (NCBI taxonomy): Eukaryota > Metazoa > Chordata > Aves > Passeriformes > Paridae > Cyanistes > Cyanistes caeruleus. The sequence continues at coordinate 2,074,458 of NC_141713.1, forward strand.
CCTGAGCAGCTGTGAAAGGAGGACATGAACAGGAGGAATATTGGATATGGAGGAATGAAATTGCCTGGAATTCTCTGGGTTGGGCTGGTATTGCCATAACATTACGCTTCGTTAATCAAACTAAAATGTCCATCTCGATTCTGGTTCTCAGGATCTTTGCAAATGCCATTTCACCTGCATTTTGGAAATCCCAGTAATGGGACTGTTGCCAGTGCTGCCAAACCAGGAGGCTGCTTCCCCTCCAAGTTACATGGTTCTTCTAATATTTTGTTTCCTAATGCAGATCAAAATCCAGATTCTCCTTTTTCTGTAAGTCTTTCACACATTAAAATCCATAAATAAGAGTAGAGGATGTTAAAGTAAAACAGAAATGAAGCAGGGTCCAGTCTTTATCAGTTCTGACTCTGTCAGTAGCAGTTTCTATAACATCTCCTATGCTTCTTGCACAACACAGACTTTCCCCATTTCTTTACTGAAACTGAATAGTTTTTTAATAAAATAAGCAATGATCAGGACTGGTACATGGGTCATGCAGCTTGTATAGGAAATTGAGGCTTTCGTAACATCTAAGAAAGGCAAGTTAAAATTCTAGTAAATTAGGTTAAAAATCCTCCTCTTCTTCATAATTGAGAATTTGTTCTTATACTTCCATTACAGTGGGATTCAGAAGAGGACCAGGTTTTGAAGCTTTCTATTTGGGATAAATCACATTTGTGACAAAATTCCTTTGTAGTGGAAGTCTGTCCACTGAGCAGTTACAGTGCTGCTCACCTCTCTGGGAGAAGAAGAGGTTCCTCTGCCACCTACATTGCAGTGAAGATCTCAGATCCAGCTCCTATCCCTCCTAAAGGGGATTTCTGGAGTTAATTGATCTGGTGTGAGCTCTCTGCACAGAAACTGAACTTTTCTTTCCCTGGACACCACATAAAAAATGTGTTCATCACCATTCCCAACTCCATGACTGATTAGCTTATATTTGCTTCTCTCAGTGTCTTCCTCTAGAGCCACATATTTTCCTGGTTTCAATACAGAAATGGAAATTAAATGTCAAACTAGGCTCTGATATTTCAAAAGAGACAGACTTGAAAAACAGAAACATGACCAGAAGAAATATTTAAAATTTTATCATGGCCCAGTCCTCAGATATCCAGCAGCGGATCCGATCTGAGCAGGGGCTGTGTGTAATTGCATTTTAAGGAAGTGAACAGAGCAGCCTCAGTTGAAGGATTGTTTGGTTTACTGTAATTAGAAAAATTAATCAGTACATTAACTTCTAATGCAGAGCACAGTTCTGAAATGAGTTGCAGATATTTGTTATTTTGTTGGGATTTAAAGAACAAACTCTTCCAGGGCAGGTCAGTGCTACAAAGCGACCAGAGCTCTGTGAGTGTGTAAGAGGTTTTAAACTCCATAAAAATAAAGTATAGCACAGAGAAAGTTACAATTGGGTTACTTATTATTTTTAAGAGAAAGAAAGAGGTTTGTGTGAGTTAGTTATTGCACTTCAATCTGAGTTTGTAAGCATCAGCATGACTGGCTTGGCCCAACCTACAGATAGTGAAACAATATTTCAAAGCCAGGAGGCAAAGGGCTTCCTTCCTCCCTGTCCTTTGCTTGTAGTGCTCCCACTGACACCACCTCTATGATCCCTGAAATTGTTTTTCCATGTAGCTGGGGTGGTTACATGTTCTGCGTGAGGGACAACTTGTGAAACACCTGGGTGATGGTGGTGCCAGACTATTCAAGTCTCCTTGACCAGAGGACTTTTATACACAGCTCCCCTTTAACAAAGGGACATCTGACAGGTTATGGTAAACATAAACCAGCATATTAAATGAGGCTTTCTGCTGTCTCCTCACTCATCCACCCTTTTATGTCAGGCTTTCAACACATGGATTCTCTGGACACATTAAAATGAATTTTGCTATAGTCATTGAGTGCAGTCCTATATCTTATTAAAAAGCTCACTCATAGTGAACAATGCCACATTCCTAAAACATGTTTGTCTCTGAAACAAATACAGCCAGAAAGCAGGTACAGGTTTTTCCCTGTTGGAGAAATTGATATTGATATTGAGGCATCACCAGCCTAGAACACCCTGGTCTTGAGATGCTACTGCCACAGCAGCCTGAAGTGATGATCCTTTGTGCTGGACCCAGACCTGAGGCTGTTTGTCCCCATGTCCCCCCTTTTGTCTCTTACCATTTCCCTCCTGTGTCATTTTGCTCTTGCTTTCTGCTTTTATCCATTCTTTTCCTGTGCTCCTCTCCCTTGTTGCCCTTAATTCCTCCTCATTGCTGGGTGGGAAGGGCTCAGATCCCCCTGCTCCCCCCAGCACTCAGAGCCCACAGGCTGGGCTGTGCCAGGGCCTCCTGAGCAGCAGCTCCACTCGGTGCCTCCTGATTGCCTTCTCCAGCAGGCAGGGAGTGAAGTGGGGTTCAAGGAGCTGCCTATGGCTTCACCCACAGTGAGATGTTGGAACTGAGCAAGGAAATGGCTCTCAAGCAGAGCAGTGGCAGGATTTTAGTGCCTTGAGTTCTCTATTATTCCTTGGCTTCCCTAGATTGCTCTGGTGCTGCTTGGGTAGCCTGGCTAAGAGTCTACAACACCATTTTGTATCACAGAAAGATTCCTTTAATGTGTTTCAAAATGCCAGCCTGCCTTTCAGCCAAATACCAGCAATTCTGTGGGGTTACTGTCATTTAAGTGGAAACTGCCAAGTGTTCCACTGATATCACATTGGGGTCTCCCTCTCACAAACAGAGACAGACAATCAGAAACACTTATTTAATGTAATTTGTGATTCTGTGAATTCAACGTTTGCAGAAACTGCCAGGCTGCCACCCCAGGGGACTTGAGCAATGTAGTTCTGTATTTGAACTTTAAGTGGGGGGAGGAGAAGAGAGGAATAAAAAGAGACATACATAAAGGCTTATGAGACATTTTCTAAAATTTAGGAAATAAGAGTCTATAAAACACACTTTAGTTCTAGTAATGGGGATGGAATTGTTTCTGCAAAATCAGTGATTGCTGCTGAAAAACATCAGAGTCACCATCTGAGCCTGCTCTCAGATGGCTTTTCAGTTCAGGTGTCCCTGCTCCAAATGTCTAATTAGAATGAACAGAGTCTCCATTTCTTCAGAAATTGAACCCAAACCAATCTCTGATGCTGGCAGGTTTGGAGAGCAGGTGGGCATGATTAGATTTCTGACTCTGACCAGACCCTGCACTGAGTCTCCTGGCACATGGCACCTACCGTGTCTTTTGTTTGCTTACGATCATTAAAAAGTAATTAGTGAAATTAAGGAGTTCTGACTGTAATACACTGTCTGTTTGAGAACAAGATAGATTTTGGTGAAGAATCTCAATTTAATTCCTGGCACAAGAGCTCGTGTTCCGCGCCAGGGATCAAAACATGCACGGCCAGGTCCCTGTGTTTGTCTCTAGGTTTGAGCCTTGGGGAAGGAAGAGCCTGTGGCTTCTCAACCTACTTTGTGTAGCACTGCAAGGTGGGGGGCTGCTCCCTCTGCCCTTTCAGGACACAAACATTCCATAAATCACAGCCACTCTCAGGCACCCCTGACTATTGTGCAGCTGAGGGAGAGGCTGCAGCAGCCCAAGACCACCAGGGCATTCTTTGTGTAGGTCAGGGGTCCCAGGGAGCCTGGATGGCAGCAGCAGCATCTCTTGATAGAATTCCTTCCCTACCAGCCCAAAAGATCCTAACCAGATGCTGGTCTCAGGCTGAAACCTCTGGAATTGTTGAGGGGCACTGCTTAAATTGCTGTTACAAGGTCATGTGTGATGTTTTGGCTGCACTCACCACCCTCACTTTAATCTGTGAGTCAGGTGCTAATGCATTTGTGCATCCACTCTGTCAGAAATGACCATCAACCCCCACCCTCAACATATCCAGAGTGAGATCCTTACCTGTGGCTTGAGAGAGTGTGAATATGCAAATATTCTTTCTAGTTGTAGGGAGTTGAATTATTTGTATTCCACATAATTTTTTAATGCACCCTTTTGTTCAGCAATTAATATTTAACAGTCTCAAATAAAACTGTCAAACAATATGGTTTTCACAATACAGTTTTAAAATATCTACCAATCCTTCATCCTTTATTATAATAAAAGACTGGAATGGCTAATGTGAGTGGTGATTTAAGTTGGTTATGTTAGTACAAAGATGAGCTTTCATATTCCTCTTTATTTTATTCAGAAACATAAAATTATAGAATGATTCATGTTGGAAAGGACCTTAAAGACCATCCAGTTCCAACCCCCTGCCATGGGTCAGGATGCCATTCACTATCCCAGGTTTCTCCAAGCCTTGTCCAGCCTGGCCTTAAATATTTCCAGGGATGGGGCAGTCACAGCTTCTCTGGGTTCCTTATTTCCCACAGGGTGTTTTGTTTGTGGGTGCAAAAGAAAAGCAAGAAAATGTCAGTGCATGGGACATTGGTGGTTGTCAAGTGTCCATTCGGTGACTTTTCTCTTCCACCAGTTCTATTCTGCCTGGAAATTTACCTCAACTTAATTCTCTGGTTATAAGCAATTTGCAACTTGAGCAATAATTCTCATAACCTTTGCTACAGTTGTGTCCTTGATGTAATAGGGAAGGTAATGCATTAGTAGGCACATGCTGAGCTCGGGCTGTACCTGAGATTTAATGATATTTAACTCTGGACCTAATTCCAGTTTACAAGCGATTACATGCTGTCCTCTGGGACATTGCTGCAAAGAATTTTCAAATAAGTTGCAAAATAGTGACGAATTAACTTGTAGTTGTGTCAAAATCAATTATCTTACATGACAGCTCAACTCCACTTTTCTGTTTGCTGCACTGCAGCATGCTAAACATCAGCCTAAGCATAAACATAAAGTCCTTGTATTCAGACTCTGGAGTAGATTGATCCTGTATTTCACGGGCATGCAAATCTCCCAGAGGCTCAGTAGAAATGTTTTGCTTACATTCACAAAATCAGAATATTCTTTCCTGCCATGCTTATAAACTGTTGCACCATGTAATCATATAAATTTGATATAATTTGATCATATTATTCTCGTGGATGTTGTCCTTGGTTGATGGAACTTAAAAACCTCCTCTCAAGATCGGTTCTGCCAAGGCAGTGCCACATAAAATCCCAAGGAGGTGCTTTCTGCAAACTCCTGCTGCAAGAGGTGGTCATGCACCACTCGGGTGAGTGAGGGGATGTCCTGCTGTGGTGGTGCTGCCTTCACACTGCAGATGGGACCAGTCCCAGGCAGGGCAGGTAACTGGGGAAATGAACACAGGATCTGTAGGATCCATCCATCCATCCCCCTCACCACACCTGGTAGAGTTTGGAGAGGGAACAGGAGCTGGAAGAATCCAGATAGTCAAATCACTTTTTCTGTATGAGGAATTGAGAGTTAAATTTTCCATCCTGGAGAATCTGGTGTAATTCAGCTGCACCCACAGATCTGATTGGTCCCTTCTGTTTCTGAGACACTCACTCTTCACAGAGCTGGTGTTTCAAGTCCTAAACATTTAGGAAGGCAAAACTTCTCAGTTTGTAGCTGTACAGGTTTCATCACATGCTGTGTGCAAAGAGATGTTATCTGTGAAAGCGTAAACTCCTGTACAAAATCCTGTAATTAAATGATTATAAAAAAGCACAGAGCCACTTTATCATGGTTTATGCACAAGAGACACTTAAGCTGACAGAGCAGCATTATTCTTTAGGGCTGTGATCAGCTTAAGAGAAACAAAAGACAGTAAAGATACATCAACATCTGTTTAGGTCAGAATCACTGTGGGAGAGGCTGCTAAAAGTTTGGAGCGGTGTAGTGCTGGAAATCTGTTTTGCAGGTTTAGCACTTGAGCTGGCTCTGTGTAGAGGCCTGTCAAATGTTACTACAGAGAGAAATACGTTGAGGACTTGTATCGCTTCCAAGCTTTAATTCCTCTGATATATTTTGGAGAACAAGTGTTACTGAAATAGTAGATATTCCTGCCAACAGATTACTGAAGCAGGAAAATACTATTTCAGATGTAGTATTGTAGGTAATGAAGATAGAATAAATGACCCGGCCGTAGAAAATAACATCAGTCATTTATGAATTGCACAGCTATAAAACAAACATCCAAAGCTAGGAAAATCCATTTGGAATGTGTTTTGGCTTGGAACACTCAGAAAAATTTGTGTGATGAATACCCCAAAGTTCAGGTTCTAAGAAAACTGTCAGGAATCAGCAACTTGAGAGGCAGAAACTTGTAGCTGGAGACATTAGAGCATATTTCACATTAGTTATCAAAAGGGAAGATAGTTGAAATAAGTAGGGAGAATACAGACAAGTAGTAAGGAATAGAAAACAGAACTGAACAGCAGACAAAACTATTTTGACTTAGAAGTCAAAATACATTAGGGATAAAGTGAGATTTGCCAAAAGTTGAGCTATGCTTATTAACAAAAAAAGCAGCTCTGTGAGTAAAAAGAGACAAGAAAAGGATGAGGGAGTCCTGCTTTAGGGGAAATGGAGTAGGATGGTGGTGTCACCAAAACCAGACAGAGGTTTCTGCAGATTTCTGCAAGGATGATGAATGTGGGGTCAGGAAGGGGATGAGTGAAGGGGAAAGAAACAGCCACAACTGAGGGAGGAGCCTGATCTGAAGACATTCATGTGCTCCTGGAAGAGAAGGCAAGAGAAGAGAATGCTCTGAAACAGCAGCACAGAAAATGTGACCTGCTAGCAAGGAGTGATGAGTGAATCTTGCCAAGGTGAAAGGGGCACTTGTCAGAGCCCAGAATGTGCTGAGCAGGTTCTTGCAGGTGTTGCACGTGGAGAGGGTTAATATTTCATACAAAGTGCTTATTTGAAGGTACTCAAGGTTGGGATTTAGCAGAGTGAGGCAGCAGTACACATGAACTACACACAAATCACACTCAGCAGAGTGTAATCACAGTTACACAGCTGAATCACAACCCAAACACACGTTTCACTCCTGCTCTCTGTAAATGTCTTCACCATCCTGACACTGTGTCCCAGGTGCTGGGAAGGAGCTGGTGGGCTGAAACCCACTCAAGCCCACTGCTCCCTTCAAATTATCTTCTTTATCCATGTTTTATGTTTCATGTTGGGCTGAGCCAGGTTTACACTCCCCATGCTGGTCTGGAGAACTCAAGAAAGAAAGACACATATTTATTCTTTGGTCACAGTCTTGTGTAGCTGAAGAAAATAAAACAGAGTTGCTACATTTAACAGAGTGGGGAAATAATGTAAGAAGCTAGAAAGCTGTTTTTCCAGTCCCAATAATATAAACATCATAGAATACATTTTGAAGGAACTAAGAGAATCAGTTGCCTAGAAGTAAATGAAAAGTGAATTTAAAAAGAACATATATTTATCTAAGGTAGATAGTACAAAAGGCAGCTAATAGCTTTCTTTGATAACATAACCAATTTCCCAGGCAAAGGAAACAGTGCAAAATGCTTTGTAAACATAAACAAGTGGAGGCAAATTGCTGGCTGATGGGTTCCCTGTAAACGTTGCCTTGCCAGGAATTCTGTAGCTTGTGGGAAGTAAGGAAAAAACTGCTGTGTGAAAATACCAGCATGAAGCAGGTAACACTCACTGGGAATCCACACAGCGTGTGTGCTGCATCAGAGCTGCCTCCTCCTTGCCAAGTTGGAGCTCCATGTCCAGGCTGGGGTTTCCATCACTCCACCCCAGGCACCGAGAGCTCTCTCCACTGCCCAGCTTGGCTGCTCTGGAGTTCATGAGCTGCACGTGTCTGGCTGGGAGCTCAGGGGCAGGGCAGAGGTGCTGCTGGGGGGGATGTGTGTATTTAACTGTGGAGAGCAGGACAAAGCCTTAGTCTTCCTAAGAGGATGTTGCAGAAGTTTGAAATGTGCCATTGGCACAGAATTTGTGAAAGAACATTTGTTTCCTGATGAAAGCCCCTATTTAGGAATTCCCAGTTACTTTTTAACCATTAACTCGGGCGCAGAGTTGACCTCTCTGGGCGGTTTGAGAGCCTGCAGCTCACAGCCAGGAGGGCTCATTGTGAAACTTCTTCCCATGAATGTAAAGATTGTTTTCCTACTGGGTGCATCCAATTCCTCATCTTGTTGACAGTTCCCCAGTTGTCCTGATAGGCCTCCCTGTCAGACAACATTTCAGCTTAAAGTCCTCTCCCATTGGCCCCTGGATACTGGATAAAGCAGTTTTCAGCTGATGCAGGTAGAGAACACTCTTTTATTAAAGAAGGAATTGATCTTTTTTGTAAAACTCAACTTGGCTATTAGCCTTATAAAACTTATTATTATTATTATTATTATTATTATTATTATTATTATTATTATTATTATTATTATTATTATTATTATTATTATTATTATTATTATTATTATTATCTGGTGGCAGTGGGAGGGATGCCCCAGCAAGATAACAACAGGCTTGTGACAACCATTTAGGTATTTGGAGTGACCCCACAGAACTGTCTGACTTCTCTAATCCTGATGTAAATACCTGGCCAAAAGAATAAATTCCCATAAACTTGTAAGGATCCTGGGATCCTGAAATGTGGCATGATACACCTGTAGACACCAAATTGGAGCATGGAATGGAACCAAATGGAATCTCTGCCATCAGAGTTCATATCTAAATTCAACACTCTTCTGATTTCCAGGCACTTCCCATCATTCTCCTTTGGTATTTTTTACCTTGGAGAGAGTCTGAGCATTTCCTCCATTGAACTCCCTTTGCTGACTCCATTTTTCACTCCTATTTAATAAACATCAGGAAAGGGATTACTTCACATACTGCTTTAAAGAAAGGGTGACATTCTAGTCCTGGTGGGCCAAGGGAGTTTTGGAATTGACTTCAGTGGGATTCGGATTTTATGCACAATATTCATTTCCTTTTTCAGGAATACTCACGTCTGCTCTAATGTAAATAAATATTACCATGGAAAGTTATCCAACTGCAATTACTTTTTGCATTACATCCTAAATATCTACTTGTACATGACATTTACTAAAGAAAAACACTTGCAAATTACATGTTTGATTAACATTACATCTTTCCCAGTTTAAAAAGGGTATGGTAATTGAAAGCTGCATTACTTAGAAACCATGAACTTTATTTGAGCTCTTCTCTATAACTGCAAATCTTCCCTTTTTTATTGAATATTTCACTGAACATTTATAATAGGTGGAAGGAAAGTCCTGTTAAAGCAAACATCCCAGAACATGAAGGTAATGAACAGTTCCTGCTTTGTCACTGAACAAACAAAGGTGCACATCAGAGGAGACTTGGGTACAACATGGGCTCAGATTTTGCACCACCAGTCCCTTCCACAACCTCCCTTGGCTCTCTGTGTCTCTGAGAGCCCCCCAGCCCCACTGGGAGAAGTTCCCACCTCTGCTGGGAGTGCACATTTTGGCACCTGCCCAGTGTGAAAACAGACGTTGCCTTTGAGAACAAGCCACCTTGAAAAGAGGTGATGACAAAATTCTCTGCTCGCAAGATTCTTTCCAATCAGAACAATGTCCTGTTATTCCTGCAAAATGCCATTTGCAATGTTGGTATTCCAGCCCTGCTGTCCAGTCCCACACTGGTGCTGTTGCAGGGAGTTCTGCAGTGTACTGCTGTCCCACTCCCAGAGTCAGGGGTGGTTTCTCTCGGTGCTGCTGGATGAACTCCTCTGTGTGAGGCTGAAAGGAGATGTCACATGTGGTGCATTTTGCATTAGAAATGAGCTCCTCAGTTTGGGGAGTGAATATTCTGAGACTGTAGCAGTGTTCCTGGGGGAATTTTTTTGTGCTGTTTCCAGCTTCTGTAGCAGCTCTAAGCCCAAAGTTGGTCAGACAGTTCCAGTGCAATTCCTGCTTGTCTTGCTGGGAATGTCAGGTCCTTGGGCTGTTGGGAAGCAGAGCTGATGACTCTTAGGTGAACAGGGTTAGTGGGAAAATGAATATGAAGAACACTGGCTCTAAGCCTAAATAAATTTTACCTGTTCTCTTTTGTTGCCTTTATGATGCATGTATGATATAAATTCTCAAAATCTATTTTTATGCTATTGCCAGCAGCCTACAAGTCGAGTAAGTAAGAATTATGGCTGTCATAACGGCATCGCTTATGAGGAAATAAAGGAAAAGACAAACATGTGCATACAGTACTTATAAATCTATTATAAACTGTGCTCTATGCTTTGCTACAACATTGTTAATTTAATCTCCATTGCAGTGTACAGTTGATACAGTAAAGAAAATTTACTGTGCATGGAACTTGAGACCCGATTAACTCATCTAAATATCAGAGTAAATTTCTGTATGTGTGTGTGTGTGTGTGTGTGTGTGTATACAAACCTCCAGGAGCTTTGGGATGTGTGATGGTCTTGCAGGGATGAAATCAGTTGGCTGCTAATTTGAAAATGCTGTTCATCTCTAATTGCAGCTGGTGTTTAGAGATGTTCTTCCCCAGAGGGTGAGGCAGGGCCACGTTCCAGCACTGCTTACACGTCACACCTTGGGACCGATGTTGGAGACACAATCCCTGCCCTGGTGTGCACTTCATGGCAGGAACAGAGGCACACTGTGGTCCCAAAATCAGTCTTGCATGGGCAGTCACAGCCCAGGTTGTTTGCTTGTGAGTTAAATGTCCTGTCACGGGGTCATTTCACACCTGGGCCAGCCAAGTGCAGCCCCGTGTGAGGGATTCATCCCATCTCATCCAATTCCTGCTCTGGGAATTGTAATTCCTTTCCAGCCCTCTCAGAGACAGAAATGAAAGGTGTTTTGATGACCCTGGAATTTGCTTTTTGGCTGTGCCTCCTCGCTGCAGCTCATTTGGGATGCTCTGGGGTTTTGCTTCCACCTTTCCTTCTGGCGTGTCCTGGGATGTTGCTCTAGAAAAGATCCACAAAGGAAAAAAACTGAATTAAATGAAATGAAAACAGGAGTTTTGTGAGAACACCTTTAAAACATGAGCACACAGTGAATTCCTGTGGAAGTTTTTTCTCTCAGCTAGGGGTTTATGTTTCTTTAACCCCTTAAGCCACCCAACTACATTCATTTTACCTTCTCATTTTATTATTCAGAGGTTGGCCACGCTGCTCCAAATGGCATTCCTAGAAATGTCATGACTTTTTTCCTTTCCTTGGGGCTTGGCCCTGTGCAGAATGCTCATTTTCGGTAAGCTGTGCTGATTAATAACTGTATTTCTCTCCATTTTATTTCTGAAATGCCCTTTGCACTCACCAGAGCAGCCAGGTCACCAAGCAGGAGAATGAAAACTGGAAGGAACCAGAGTCTAAGCACTCAGTTGGAAAACAAATAAATAAATATCACACACTGTTTTTATGGAAAACATTAAATAAACTGAATGTGAGAAAGATACTGCACTTGCAGTGCTCAGGCCTTTGAAGTACAGGTCTATAATGTATTATTTGTTGTGCATCTGCCACTGCTGCAATATCAGCTAATGGGGGAAAGATGCTTTAGATGCCACTTTAGAGAATAAAAGCACAAGACTTAGTGAGTCCTGGGCTGCAGGAGGGACTGGTTTGCTGCTCCCTCTGTGGCTGCAGGTGGCAGAACTCCCTGGCAAGTGGTGATGGAGTGCATCCTGGTCATGGAGGGAGGGCAGGACTGCAGCCAAAGGGGTTTCTGTAGGTGAGCTAGCAGCTGTAAGAAAGGGATCCAGGGAAACAGCACCTCTCTCATCAGCACAGCCCTGGGAAAGGCCGGCTGGGTGCCCACTCCCAGCTGCTCTGAGGGGCTGCACAGATGGGTAGCTCTGGGGCCCTGATCCTCTGGCACAGGCAAGAGTGTAAATCCCACTGAGATCCCTGGGAGGGACTTTGGCTGCCATCCCATCCCTCTTCCCAGCCTGCCCCACAAATGCTCCTTTGCAGGGATGGGAGGCACTGGCTGTACCACATTTGCATCTCCTGGTGTGTTCATCCATCAGAAAGTATCTGGTAGGGATCTTCAAATAGTTTTTCATTCCCATTGTTCCTACAGAGCTATAATGGGGAGTAGGTAAAAGAGAAAAATCCATCTTTTAGCTCTGCTTCTAATTCAGCATCCCAAGAGGGAAGCTGACGTGATTTTCCTGTGCTGATCCATGGCTGCTCTCCTTCATGATTGGTGAGAAGATGTGAGTCCTTAGGAACTTCCACAGAATGCCTTGGTTTGGTAGGGAATGTCTCTTGTAGTTGGAGCAAAGGATTGACTCCCACGACTGGGACAAACCTCTCTCCACTCCAGCAGCTCCTCCTGGCCATGGACCTGCTGTGGGACCATTAATACACTCAGTGTCTGCACTCAGATGATGGAGACAAAAGAGTCCATGTAGGATTAACCCTAAAGCACCCCAGGTTTTCCCAAGAGTCTGTGTGTGAGGGGAAAGAACCACTGTATCTCTCCAACACATGGCTCAGCTGAAACTGGTTTAAATATCTGTAAAAAACATTTATTTAGAAGTTGCATAAGCTCCCACTTACTCCTGTACATGAATTGAAGAGAATTCTGTCTCAGTGTTACTGTACTTCTCATATTTGCCACTGACAGCCTATCTACATCATATAAATAATCTCTAGAGCACCTAATTTAGTACTATTACAGTCCAGATGAAATGTTTATGTAATTTCCCTTCTTTTGAGATAAACTTCGGATACAGAGAGAAAATTGACTGTAAAAATGACATTGTAGGACTCTATATTTATCTTCTCTCTGTGATTTCCATAGCAAATTTACTCCATTTACCATTTGAAGGCTTTTTTTCCTGTTGCCTTATTGTAAGCATGGCAAACTGAGCATGAAATTGTACCATCATGGTGTGTTTCTCCAAATCACACTTGTCACACTTGTAATCTCAGCAGAGGCAAAAGACAGATTTGGTGTCTGGGCTGCACTTGTAGCAGTGATCCCTCTGTAATTACAAAAAGGCTGTTTTATTAAATACCACACCTCTGCTCTTCCTAGGCTGGAGACAGGGAGGGACATGTTGGGATTAATATTTACAGAGGTGTTTTGCAGCCCCAGCCAGGAAGAGCACTTTGGTGTGATAGGCATTGTCAGGAGACACAATTTAAAAGCCTTTGCCTCCAACTGATTAGTCCCATATGCATCCTTTGATGCTTAAAAAAAGGGTTCTTTTCCTCAGGGCAGCAATAAAATCATCCTTTTCTGTCTCATTGTCTAACTGCAGCCAGAGAACTGCAGTATTTTTGGATATTCTACCAGTCTGCCAAAGGCATTTGGTGGGTTAAAACAAATTCCTAGTGAGAAGGGGGAGACAGTCAGGCAGAAACAGACACACAGAGACAATATAAATCTTATTTAAAGAAGGAAACAAAAGGAATCTTTTACACCAGATTTTTTTTATTTATTTATTTTTCACTTTCCTAATCTTTTTACTTTTATATCTTGCATTAGTAGGGCCTTGTAATCCAGTAGCTTTTCAGCTCATATTCTCGTCTGAATGCCCAGAGTCTTTGGTAAAAACAGGTAAAACTTGCTAGAATTGTAGAAAGTGAATCAAACCTCTGATGTCAATCAAAGTCAGGAAAACATCAGCAAATCCAGTGAAACTAGAGAGCAAACTGTCATAACTCCCAACCCCACGGGATCTGGTACTGGAGAACACCTGGGAAAGTGATGTTTGTGTGCAGAGAGATCATGGAACAAGGGATCTGATGGATGTGGAGTTGTGTAGTATAGATGCATTTAAATATCACATAGATTTCATGAGGTTCAGAGTATGTGCTCGAGATGAGATTAGGCAGCATATGGTCCTGGTATCTGTGACTGTCAACACATCCCTTCTCCCTTCATCCATAGAAAACTGTCTTCAAGAGGTAACCTGCTGATGGGAAAAAAATCACTTATTTATTGGCAGTCTACTCCAAAAGCCAAACTTAAAAAGCAAGAGTGGCATATTAGAAAATATTAAAGATCCAAGATTAATTTCAATAAATATCCTTGTGAAATGTTTTGATAGATGGCTATATTTAAAGGGAGTGGCAGAGTAATTTTGGATAAAAATCTGCCAGTGCCCTTTGGTGGATTTGTTTTGTCCACAGAGGCACAAGTGGCATTCAGTTAGAGCCTAACTCCTAACCTTTGATCTGCTCCAGCCACTACATGGTCTTGGTGCTTAAGGAAATTCAGTGTTCAGCTTTCCCTGGCATTGGATGGGGGAGGGAGTTTCTGACTAACATCCATTTTTGATGTGCAACAAAAATGCCATATGGAGTCAAATTGGTGATTGTGGCTGCTTCAAATAGAGTGTTATTTCTTATTTGTGACATCTTAACAAAAAAATCCCTTCAAGCTTGTCTTTTAGTGCTGAGCTCTCACATCTTATTGGCCAAGTCCTTGAAAACAGGGAACGATCTGGAGAAGTCGGTTTTACACAGGCATTTTTCTGTGTTTTATTTCAAAGGCTCCTATTATTAATAAATTGTAAAGAACATTCTTTTAATCTACTGCTGTACCTTCTCGTTACCATGAATTCATTTCCTGTGATGATCATGGCAACACAAAGGGTGGCTCTGTAAATTCAGGGTTGTGCAGCCAGACCTGACAGTGCAGGGTCCCTGCAGCACAAGGCGTGGAGTGTTCCCAACTCCCAGTTTTGGGTGGCAATTAGCTCCCTAATGCTCCCAACCTTCCCACCTCCCACCTCCTCTCACTGGGGATAATATTGACATTTAGAAGCTGCAGACAAATGCTGCTGTAAGGAAGGGAATGCTTTTTTAATGGAGGCTTCTGCCATAGCTGGGAGAGAGCAAATGTGTGTACACAATTTGCATGCATTTCAATGTGTATCTCCTGATGAATTTCAGGGCACAGTTTGTTTCAGGAGGAAAAATAGCTGATGTAGTCACCATAATTGAATGAAGCCTATTTTAAACATTCTAATGCGGGAGAAAACCATTCTCTGCAGAAGGCCAAAGTGAGCCTCTGTACCTATGAAATCACATTTCAGTCCTCAAAACAGTCCTGGAGTAATACATATCCCTTTTTTTTCTCCTGACACAGATAAAAGTCCCTCAAAAGGCTTGATGGCAGTGATGGATCAAGTCACTAAGCCTGTCACTGACTGGGACATCTCCTTGGTCCCTTTTGTCCTTTGGCTTTAGGCATTGTTGGTTCCTGCCTTAGCCCCAGCTCTGGCTGCCCTACAGCCCGTGGGGGACAGCTATGGACCTGCACCTCAACACTTCCCCCTGGACCTGCAGGCTTTTAGCAGAAACCCCATGAACCCAGCCAGGACTCTGCCTAAATAGCAGGTGCAGCAGTGCTGTTGATGTTTAATTCTGGGACCTCACTTGTCCAGATTAGGGCAGCTTTCCTCCACAGCTCGGGGTCAAACCTTGGCTCCATAGTCACCCCTTTATCTCTCTGGTGCCATGATCATCAGGTGAAATTCCTCTGAACAGCTGCTCCCCACCTTACCCTTTCCTCAATTAGTGACTTGGAGTCTCAGCATTTCACACTTTGAGCAAAGCCTCGTCTACCCCAAGCCAAATCCTTCAAGAATTGTTTCCCCCCCATACTCTGTTACAAACCAGCTTTTACTGTGTCTTTTCCTTCAATAACTTTGTTTTTTGGGTAGAGAATATAGAAGAGGTTTAGGAAATTGAATACAGTCCATCCATACAGCAGACAAAGCTTCTTGTCTATACATGTGTTCAGTTAAAGACTTCCAGTAAAATCCATCCAGCATCTTCCAAATTTGACATTGGGGATGGTCCTGTGCAGGGCCAGGAGTTGGATTTGATGGGTCCCTTCCAACTCTGCATATTTTGTGATTATATATACACATATATTCACAATATATGATTTTATATATTCATAAGATTTTAAAAGATTGATCTTTACCCTTTTGGGGGGTATGAACTGGGAATTTGGCACTGAGCTTCTCCTTATTTGTACCATGGCACTGGTGACTCCTTGAGGTGAATTAGGGAATGATGGAAATAGGAACCCACACAAAACATGCATTATCATCCATCCTTTACCCACAGCAAATTTTACAAAAGTGATAAATTCAATTAATTTTCATTAAATTTTCCAGTTGCCTGGAATGCCAGGAAACAATGTGATCCACCTGGATTTTTTGCCTTGCCTCAGACCTGAAAGGAAATCTCTAGTCCACAAATGATCAAGATTAGTATTTGCTTTGCTTTCATGAAAGGTTACCTGTAGAGTGCCTCACATTCATTGGGAAATTTATTTCCTGATGAATCCAATTTACATTAATGTGGGCTCATTAAAAGATAATTATTGTGCTGAGAAGAGGACCACAGCATCCATCAATAGAACATCTGTAATTGTTTTAGTCGTATGATAAGGAGATAATTCTGAGTTCAGCTTTTCATAATGCCACTCTTATAAATGTCAAAACTGGATCCTTATTGTAGCAGCTATGGCAAAACTTAATTACTCTGATAATTATTATCAAGAAGCAGATGTCTTGCACCAGCTCCCCTTCTCTCCATTAGCACAGTATAGAAATCTTTATTGTTTTAACAATCAGGACTTTGAAAGAGACTACAAGGGTCATAAATGTTAAAATAACTGGATCAGCCAAGCTTTGCTTGGAGGAAATTGGCACTTTTGAAGGCAGCATTTGGAAAACTGTTAAACAGTGGTCCTGGTGCAAAATTCTTCCCAGCACTGGAGTAGATTTAGTGAGGGTACTAAAGAAAAAATTTGGTTTTACCTGATGAATTTTGCTCCGTGTGTGGAAGCACACACTAGAGTTCTGGTTGTGTTAGCAGGCTCACCCCTGATTAACATTAAACACTAATAAATAACAGATCCTTGCATTTGTGAGCTCTATACTTCTTGTTCCAAGTATTTCATAAAGTAACTAATTAAACATCAGAGCACCTGAATAAACTGGGAAGATGCCCTGTACAATAGAGTTCATGGTTTTTAGCCTTGATTATTTCTTCTTAGTGTAGGCAAACACACACTTGATACAAGGGAGGAGAAAATAAAGGAAATGAACAGTCAGGAAGAAGGGCAGATAAAGGATCCAATCCAGTGCTGGAAATCAGTGGAAATGATGTGTGAGGTGGTGAGGATGTCCATGTGTGCTGCTGGCAGGAAAGATTCTCTCACCTGTCAGGAAGAGTGTAACAGCCAGCCAGGAGAAAATGCACTACCAGGGGTGCCCTGGGGACTGCAGTTCCACAGCTGGGAATGGGACTAAAGGGACAAACAGTCCTCATCCTGTCCCTTCCACCCAAGGGACATCCATCCTGGCATCCTGTGCTGCCACACAAGTGCCTCCATGGCAGCAGCTCTGCCATTCCATGTGCATCTCTCTGGTGAGCAGACTGGGTAAAACACTTTTCTCTGCCTTGCTAGAAAATTTATACAGGAGAAAAATATTTACTGGTGCCTCTGACAGTCAGAAAACCCAAAGAGTCAAGAGTGAATTCGTAAACAAACTGACTACAAGGTCTCTAAATGTCCAGCAATAAAAGAGAACTAAAAAGAAGAGAAAAAACTCAACATTATTTGATTCAAAGAATATGCATTAAATTCTCATTCCTAAGGTTTCCTTTCTAGTTTGTACTTGCAGAAGGCACTTGCAATTGTAAAGACATTTTTCACCCTGGAACTTTGCTCATCTGTTTGAAGAACACCCTCGCTAGGAACCGAGTCACGCACCCAGGTTTGGAGTAGCGGCTGCAATCTACCACTTTGATTAAAAAGTCTAATTTAAAATTACAAATGTATTTTTCAAACCATTCTTTCAGCTCTGTAAATGCCGAGATTCTTTGTGAAGTGTAATACAGTTACTTTTATGTAGTAATACAGTTCTCAGTGTGTCTCAGATAACATCAGGCTCTTACATATTCTGACTAGGAAATGAATTTCAGTTAATAATGATGTTTGGGACATTAGCACCTTTCATCTGGAAATACTGAAGGAATACAAAAACAATACAGAAAGCTCAGAGCAGGATTTCTGATGGGCTGACCAAGGCACGAAATGTGGGCCATGATTCATGTCTCACAGTGGGTCAGGCTCTTCTCTTTCCAGCCCGGGCTCTCAGATGTACAATGTCCTGTACAATGGGCTCGGAGCCAGATCTAACATTGTATTTTTATGGCACTGCAAAGCACAAACCACCTCCCACTGCTTCTTACATTTCACAAAGGTGGGAATATGACTGTGATCCTGCTCAACTCAGGAGTTCATCCATATTTAGAAAGGCATTTAGCACGTCCCAGGCCAAGTTTACATATGCATATTCATGGGCTGAAGCAAAGCAAACGCTGTAAGACCAAACCCAGCTTGCATGAGGGAACATCCAGCGCTGTGACACGGCTGCAAGACTGAACAGGGTGAGTCTGGCATGAACCCCAGGCCTGTGCTGCCCCAGCTGAGTGCTTTCACATTTCCCTGCTGTTCTGCCCCACATGATTCGCAGAAAACGTGTTTCCTGAAGATGTTCCAAAGACACACGGCATCATTTTACTGGAACTACTACAGACACCAAAGTTGTCATGAATCCACCAGTGCAGATCACTGAGATAGAAATGCTGTTTCTATACAGGGTTTTTTATCTTAAACCATCCCATGATTAGAAGAAAGTTCTGTGTATCACGGTGAAAAGCAGGAATCCTCGAGTTCCCTCCAATATTTTTAAAAGCTATCACTACCACAGATAGGGTAGAGGAAATGTACCTGTCTGTGGAAATTTAGATGGAAATAGATACAGACTGTACCTGCAGCTGAAATAATGACTGAAGGAGCTGTCTTCAGATGAAGAGCACACTTCTGAAATACCCCATCACAGAGCATTTTTTTTCTGAAGTTAGACCTAGACAGAATCTCTCCTAGGAATAGGGAAAATTGATTTGCTTACTGAATTGCTCACAGGAAAAGCTGATGTTGAAAGTTAAAGTAATTACAAAGAATGGAAAACAGTTGGGTCCAAACCAGAAGATTTTTAAAATCACTGCTCCTGCCTTAGACTTAGGTGGTAATGCAGGGGTCTGTTCCCATCTCAGTGAGGATTTGGAATGCATAAAGACATGAGCATATGTGGTAATGCCTGAAAAACAGATCTATAATTTCTTTCTTCTCCCACTTGCTTGGTTTACCAAGGTGTCCCTGGGGTGCTCGTTGTTAAACATATTCATAAAAGTCCTCCAACTCCAAGAGAAGTGAAAGGTACTGAGAAAAATCTTACTTTTGGTTAGAGCTGAGCAGCACCAGTAGAATTTGCCAGTGGCTCAGCTCCTCCCTCGGTGTAAATTAGCACTTACAACTCCAAATGGAGTTTTGTAGCTTCCACCAGCTTGTTCTGCTTGCAGCATTACAAGTGACAGCTGAGTTTGGCTCGTCCTGCTAGAACAAATAGGAAAAGGAGAGAACAAAATATCCTTTGCCAGCACTTTCCAGATGATCTTGCTTTGTGCTAGAAGTGTTTGTATTTTAATAAGTGCCTTTTTCACACAGTCCAGCTCCTTTTTCTTGAGCCTACAGAGGGATGACACAAGCAGATCCTCAGTGGGGGCCAGCTGATGGAGCCTCAGCAGTGAAATGGGCAAATTCTTACAGCACAAAACTTAAACTCCTCACCTGTAGCCAACAGTGCTGTTACTGTGAGGTGGAGCTGGTGGAGCAGCTGTGAAAGGCACCTGAATTATGCAGTGATCTGACACAGACTGGAATTTTCCCACTGAGGAGGTCCCTACTTGCTTTAGTGGTGATTATGCAGCACCAGCTCTGGTTTGTTGCTCTTTCCTTTCCTTGTGTTAGAAAATAGCATGTGTACTCTGCAAATCTGAACTTTCCTTATGAGATCTCCATCTTGTGCTTTAAAATCTATATTGTATGAAATGTCAATCTGTCCACTTCTGTCACTCTGAATACAATAAGTATCAGGTTAATAACAATGACTGATAGAAAACCAGCTCCGTGGGAATTGGGGTGGGTTAGCTGAAAAACTTCAGTGATTGAAAAAGAGTTAAAAGCCATGTCATCCTGTCACCTTGCAGTGTGACAATGCTCCCTGCTCAGCCTTCATTTCCCTTCCATCTCAACAGCAACTGCTGCTCTGACAATTCCCACGAGGATCCAAAGGCTGGAGAGGCTTGGCCAGGCAGCTCATCCCCATCCCCTGACTGCAGCACATGGGGGGACAGCACACTCCCACTTTTGCTGGTCTGGAACGTTCTCCTTAGGAATCTCTGCCTGTAAGAGACTCACCAGACCCCAAATAAGCAAGGAGAAACATCAGTGCTATTTTTAAAATGGCTCTAACCTTCTGTTGTCTTCATCATTGATTTGTAATTGGAAAAAAAGAGCAGAGTAGGATTTGATAGGTGACCTCTGACATGAAAGAATACAGCAGTGCACAGCCAGAAAGGGAAAGAAAGAGGGGAAAAAAGATAAAGGAGAAAGTTTTAGGTGCCTATAATGCATCACATGCACGTATATGACTGAGAAAGTATAAGAAACCATATGTTTCTTATTCCAATTGTCCTCTGCACCCTTCTCTCTGAAGAAGGGATAGTAATGAAGTTTTATTACACATAAAATTAGCTTCTCTAAGTGCTACCATTAACTAGATAATAAAAAGAGTTGCCTGAATCTTGCAAAAGAATTGTTTTTTAAAATGTCAGTTAATTGCTAAATGACTCCAGCTCCTTTGCAACTACTTTATCTTTGCAACAGTGAAGACTTCAGCAACTGACTGAAAGGTTTTATGTCACTCTTCTTCATTCCCTGCAAGGAAAGGCAAGAGCCTCTTACACATTGCAGCAACTTTTGGTGTTGGAGCATCGAGACTGTCCTTGGCCCCTTTAGTGTCCCAGGACAAACTGACCCACCAAATAACAATTCCTTGGGGTGTTCAGGGCTCTCCCAGGTCCTGGCTCAGCGCTGGTGTCACCTGGATGTTCCAGAAGGAAGAGTTACCACAAAAATTATCACAAACATTCTTTCAAACATAACTGAGCATCAAAAGGAGTCTTCTTTGGATTGGTGGGGCTGGGTCTATAAGCCCCAAGTTGGGGTTTAAAGCTGTTTCAGGTGAGATGTTCTTCCCTGGAACCAGGGATGAAGCATCAGTAAACAGAGGAAGTGGGATGAGGCAGAGATGAGGGAAAGATTCACACCAAGGAGCAAAGCCCTGTTTGGATCCCCTTTCAGGTATGTTCTTCTTGTTGGGGATATTCTGTGTGAGGCTGGGTCCCCATTCCTGCAGCCCCTAGGACCTGACTCTGCTTGGCTTTGCCTGACTCCGGTTCTGTGGATTCCTTTACGTCTGCTCTCCTTGCTTGTGGTATCTACTCATTTAAACCTAGTTGAACAAAGCTTTTGAGAACAGGTTTAACATTAATCTCATGCTTTGTTGAATAGGAATATTTTCAGTTGAAGCCTATGGGTGTCTGCCTGGAGAAAGTGCTGCTGTTGTGAGCAGCTTTGGAAAAGCCCATCAGTTGTGTGCCTAATGCCTGAGCATCCCCATGCTGAGCACTCTCATTTGAGAGCAAAGGATCCCAGGGACATTGGCAGAAGGCTTTCTGGCTTTCTGGCTTTATCCACAGCCAAAAGCTTCAGCAGTAATAGAGAACTGCATCACTGTCTCTTCCACGTCTCCTTATCCTTCAGGAGTTCTGTTTAGGTTATTGTGAAAATCAGCAGGAATCAAGTTTGACTTTGTTTTTATCCAAGCATGTTGTCTAAGCTCTTCTCATAGTGCACAGAAAAAACACTCCTTGCCATCAAATCCTGTCATCTTTATCCAGTTGTTTGGTTTTTTTTAATTAAATGTCTGTGGGACTCAAATATCAAAGTTAGTTCAAATTTTCTTAAAATCTTACAGGATCTCCTGTCAAATAAGTGGGATTTTCTCCAGCAAAAGGCCACCTCTAGGCTGTGACCAAACTCTGCACCAAGTTTTAATAGGGAGCTCAGAGAATTAATTAGGTATGTAAAAATTGTTGGCAGCAAGGGGAACTCATGTCCATCTCCAAAACTGGAACCAATGGTTGAAGAGATGAATTGCTTGGGAACACATCCAGCATTGATTGTTTCATGTGAGATCCCAGAGACTTCCATGGGAATTCCTTTATGGCAAGTCAGTGGAATATGGCACCCTGGTCATTTCTCCCTAAGAGACTTTAGTGACTTCAATGATTTCTGTGATTTCAGCTGCCCCACAAGACAAGGGAGATGGTCTGAACCACAGGATGTGTGGGTAATGCAGGAAAGCCAGGTGAGAATTAAGTGGATTGTCTGAAGTGCTTGGGAATAAACTCCTCACCTTACACTGTCAAATTTTCTCTTCTAGATATATCTATAGGAAAAAAAAAATTATTTGACTCAAGTTTGACTCATATTCCTGAGACAATTGTCCGTATCCTGGTACATGAAAATGTAAATTTTCTTTAGGTGTGCTGACAGTCCTTCTGAAGAGAGATCAGAGGGATCTTAAATGTCTTAAAGCAAATCAAGCTCTCCAGATATAGTTGTGCTTTTGAATATGCAAAATATCATGACTGGAAGGTCTTTTAGCCAGGAGTCTCTGAGCTGATGTTGTTCAGGCCGTTGACAATTCCAGTTTCTCTTCCCACAGTGCAGATGTTCACAGTGCTGAAATGCTATTTATGGGTAAAGAAAGATGCTATTACAATACTCTGGTAATGAAGGGAGAGTTCTGTGGGTTCATTGCTTCTTTGTTAAATACAAAACCCAATAAAGGGATTTGGAAGATGTCTGGGAGGGATAACTAGGAGAGAATGAAAAAATAGGGGAAAGGAGAGACTGACTGAATGGTATAGATGGGAACACACACAGGCAATTCCCTCTGGTTTATATTCTGATCACACAACAGTGTTACTCTGCAGTAACTCCTTAAAGCTAATAGTTTATAAAACAAAATTAGTATGAAGAGAAATGCAGGTATTACCTGTCTGTAAAAAGGGGAAGAGGAATTTGACCTCATGGAGAGACATTAGTGAGGAGTAACTGGGGGGGAAATTCTCAAAAGTCTTAAATTCCCTGTTGAAAATGGGTGTAAGATCTTGTACCTGTGCTGGCAGAACATGCACAAGCACAAGGAGCTTTGTGGAGCTGCTCCTCCAGGGGCCTGGCAGCAGGGCTGGGTTTGTCCATGCCCCATGTGTGCTCCAGCAAAGCCAGGACCACCCCAGACAGCAGAAATCTGATGCAGCATCAACAGGTTACACACTTAAACCCAGTTACACACCAGCTTTTAAACTTTCTCTCACTTCTGAAAGTAAGATTTAGATTCCTGATATGAAGAACTTTTAAAGGTTTTCTTCTGCAGCTGAAGCAAGTCAGTGATTTCTGTTTCTTGGGTTATGTGTTATGGGTTATCTTGCCTTTGGCTGCTGGGGCCAGTTTAAAAGGTGGCAGTCACTGCACTGGGTTTTCATGGCCAGGTTTTGTTGTGGGGGACCACAGGGGTGAGAAGATTCTGTGAGAAGCTGCCAGAAATTCCCTTGTGTCCCACAGAGCCAACACCAGCCAGCTCCAAGACAGACCCAGCTCTGGACAAGGGTGAGCCTGGGTTTCCTGGAATAACAGTGATAAGATGGGGAAACCCCCAAACCTGTGCATTTACAGCTGGTGGGAGGAGTGAGAACAGGTGAGAGGAAAAGCTCTGCAGACCCCAAGGTTGTACTTTCTGTCCCCTGTCCAGGTGAGGAGGGGAGTGACTGGGTGGCTTTGGAGAGCACCGGGTGCCACCAGGAACACCCCAGCAGGCACTGCCAAGGCAGCACATTTGTTTGCCAAGCTGTTGTGTTAGTGTAGGCTCAGGAATGATGGGTGATTCCAGGATGTTGTTTTCTAAAGAAATTGGAAACGCTGGGAAATGAACTCCTAAAATACCATGTATCATGTGTAACTCTTTTAAAAAGTGTTTTGGAGTATCAGCTCTTTGAGGAGGTGAGCACCGTGCATATTAAAATGATGCCTTTTCAAAGCTCTGAGCTGTTGCTAAAATGTTACAATAAAAAAGTCATTCCCTCCCAAACACATTACCAGTTAATGCAAACACAGGATTTTTTTAAAAAGCCATTCCATTCCTTGGTGCTGAGAGCAAGGAAACAATCCCGAGGCTGCAGCCTCATGCCTGTGACCTCCTGTGTGACTCTGTTCCTCTGCGGAAGAGCATCGCTGGGGCCGTGGTTCTAATTAGGGGACAACAGGCAGGAAGAGCTCCAGAACTTTTGAATGGGGTCAAAAATACCTTTTGATCAACTAACAGAGGCATTTTGGGATGAAAGTCATGAATGTTAAAAGCCATCTCTAAACAGCATTGGAATAGGATAAGCAACACTTCAAGCACCTGAGATCAAATAAGCAATTGTTTTGTGGAAATTCTCGATCAAAGAGACAGCAGTTCCCTGCCTGCTGCATCACCAGGCTTTGAGAGGGGGAAGTAAGCACCAAAATTCAGGTGTATCTCAGCTTAAAACGCTGTGCAGACATGGGCAGCTGCACCCTGCAGGAGCTGAGGATACATCCCTACCTCCAGCACTACAGGAAACAACAGAAGTATTTTCCTACTTGAGTTCCAGATGCAGGGAGAAAAAAGGATGTTACCAAGGGGAAAATGCAATATGCTGACCATCTGGTGAGGCACTTGCAGGCAGGGTGAGATCTCAGCTACAGGAATGGATCCCCCACATCTCTCTTAGCCAGACTGCCAGGCAGCAGTTGAGATGCAGAAAAGATTTGGCTATTAAGAGGTGCTGTGAAATACCATGGTACTTGAGAGGATTAACATAACCAAGCGCAGGCTTCAGCTGCTTGACTCTTTGTATGTTTTGCACTTATGTAACATAATGTAGCAATAAATAATGTAGTACTGCATTAGACCATATGTTGAACATTAGTAGGAGTGATGTCACACACTAATTACCGTGAACAAATGACCTGTGATTTCAAATCCATTATTTCAGAAATGTGCAAATTTCATGCTGTTTAAGGAGGAAAGGACCAAGCATGTCCTTGCTGAGGAGGCTGGTGTGAGGTCAGGCTGGGCTCTCAGACCGTGGGACTGGGATCAGCAGGGTCCTGGGCAGGCAGAGGCCTGGCTGGGACAAACACAGCTCCAGCTCAGCTCAGGCAGCAGCAGAGGGTCCAGGGCTGAGCTGAAATGCAGCCTCTGGGTCCTTGGGCTGAGGGTCCCAGGGGAGGCTGGGCAGGGCTGTCCTGTGCACCAGGACCCTGTAGAACAGCCCAGTACAGAGAGCAGGACTGCAGTGGCACTCTGTGGAGTGGATCTCTCCAGTGAGGCATTTCCCCACTGTCCAGGAGTGCTTGGGAAGTCGCTCCCAGCTGTGCCAACCCTCTGCAGAGGGTCTGGTGTGGCAGCTCTTGCACAGAATCGCTGTTGGAAGAGACCCACAAGATCATCCAGTCCAAGTGCGTGGCATTGTTTCAGTTTGACCAGAATTTGACTTTTGCTTACCAAATGGAATTTCTTTTCCAAGCTAACTTTTTAACCATCCCATCTTTGAGACCCTTCCTCAGAGGGATGGGTCAAATTTGGAACACGCTGTCAATGCCAAATTCTCTCCCTTGTACAATGCAGAGGTTACATTGGCGTTCAGCCTTTAGATTCTGAAAGCTGTGTAACAAGCTAATGTTTACAGACTATCATTCCTTATTTCTCTCCTTGGAATCAGGCACAGCATAGATATTTTTGATAAATTATTAAATATATCCACCAGGTAGTCAGGTTGAGCAGTGCTCATCCTAAAGGCTCAAAAAATAGCACATTGCAAGTGCAGTTTTTACTTATTATGCAAGACTTCTTCTGCAAGCAGAAGTGAAGAGTGGGAGAGGTGGAGATACAATCCCATGTGTTGATGGAGTGATTACTTCAGGAATTCATTTATGTTTGCAAAAAAACTTTATGCAGATTTGTCCAGGTCATTTGGAGCTCTGCCTCTCAACTGTGCACATGCTGAGGATTATGAAACCCCACTGAGTTCTCATCTTCTGAATTCTTTTATCTTGTTTTCACTTTGGACTGCATCATACTGAAATTTAGTGGGAATATGTTACTTCCCTAACTGCAGAGTTACCATAATGCATTTAACATGGCCTGCATATCAATTACATTCCTATAATCATGGATTAAAGAGTCTGGAACGGCGCATATAAAGAAATCAAGAATTTAGTTAGGTTTTATAACTGTGGGCTTAGAGTCAGTGAGAAATAAAAATGCATGCAGACTTGGTTTTCCTTCTCTTCCCTTCCTTGGGCAGCTGCCCAAATGTTGCATCTCTGAGTTAGAAAAAGGAGTTGGGTTTGGCTCCTGTACAGATTCCACATTCACTGAGCTGCTTTCTTCATTTAGTGAGCGCTCTCTCTGAGCAACACTGGCCACATTCATCTTTATTAGGCTGTAATGGGAGTCACTGCACGGGAAGCCTTGATCCTGAGCTCTGCATAAAACTGCAGCTTGCAGATGCTCTAATCCTACCAGCTATTAGCACAATAAATTTATAATTGATATATAGGTGTAAGTCTTCCACATCACCTACCTGAAAGTAAGAGTTATGAAATTTAATAAACTGCCTGTGTCCTTGGAGCTGTGATCTCCCTTCATGGAGGAGAACAAAATGTCTATCGGTGCTCCTGACAATTATTAGAATCATTGTTAATGTACTATGAGGAGTAATTCACCATCAGGGCAAGCTCTGAGACACAGTAGGCAAATTTAAAATATTTTATTGTGCTAATATTACAGTTACAAGTGATATTTTAAAGCAATTTGCCACGATAATGTCAATGCAGTGCTAAGTAGTTCCTTTTAATGCTGTTCACAGAGAAGCTGATATCCACACAGATGTAGCAAAGCTTCTGAAAGACTGGCTTAATACAAGGGAAAAAGCAAAATTGGCATGATCCAGTGCAGTTGTGAGGAGAAAGAGGCTGGGTGGGTTTCTGGAAGGGTATGAGTGCCTGAGACAAAGCAGTGTTGAGTAACAGATTGCAGCCAGGACACACCAGTGACTCCACCACGGAACTGGTGCAGTGCAATTCACATCTTTTTCTTTCTAAGGAAAACAGAAACGCTATAAACATATGCAAAAATAGTTCCTGTTACCTCCAAGGCACTATTTCACCACATTTCTAGGTTATTAAGACAAACTAATCATGTCTCTAATAAAGAAAGCTGTTTTTCCTCAGAACAATGCAAGGGAAGTGGCATCTTCCTGGAGGTGTGTATTTGATGAACTCCAGTACTGATTATTTGATTGATTTAACTATCAGAGGGGTTATAATAATAATAAACCAATTCAAGACATCATTAACTAGCAGAGCATTTGAAATAACACAAATGAGACAATGATTCATGGGCATGTTCAGATTTATTTTTGTGGACTGTTGGGGTCCTTAGGTATTTAGAGCCAGTTTGCACAGGATTATAGACACTTATGTAATGCTGCTTTCTGAGAGAAATTCTTGATCATAACTAGTTTGAAGCCAAGGAGAAAACAAAAAGAGCATCTAGAACATCAGAAGGAAAGAAACAATATCTCCAGAAGGAGTTAGAAAAATGTATAAATTTACAGAGAGCTCAGCATGTGGTAAGAGTGGGAATTACCTCCAGCCACCAGATATTGGACAATTAGTTGTCTCCCATTTAGTTTGGAAGGCTTTGGAAAACAAATGGTTCTTTGTTATGCTTTTGTTTGTGCTCCTTCACCTGTGGGTGTAAGGAAATGTGGGCCTTAATACAACTGTGAAGACAAATATTGGTATATTTGTGAGTGCTGTGGATGCCTGGGGTAAAGGCTGGCTTTTGAGACACGTGAAGCTGCCATGGGATTAAAGAAATGTAATTTATAAATGCATTCATTCGATTGGTGAAACATCTGAGTTTCTGTGTCTGTCTCCTGTAGTCTGTATGAGTTTGCCTGCCCACACTGATGGTTTGAGGATCTTTAGCATAAACAAAGACTTTGTGATAATGGCTTCCCCATCTCTCCTGCCTTCTGACACCATGCACGTTCTTTACATCCAATGGGAAAAGCTCATCTCCTGCAGAGGCTTTGGAAGCTCCTCTTCCCCTCCCGGGCCTCACCTGAGACCAGGTGGCCTTAACGTGGCTATTGGAGGTTTCATTCACATTTTCTACAGTTCCTCTTTTTTGCTGCAACAAAGGACTTTCTTTAACTAGGCCACCCATTAATGATCAGAGACTTTTATCCTTTCTTGACAGACCCAAACTCTTTTCTCCTACCCATAATATTCTTTGCCTGTTTCTGCTTCATAATCAATGTAGGCAGTTTTATTAGTTCCAGGATCTAATTTAACATCAAAAGAATCAGACCACCTCTCTGGTGTGTGAATGACTGGCAGACCTGATTCAGGGAGGACATAAGGCACGTTTAGTATTTTATAGAACCATGATTTCTGTCTGCCAGCATCGCTGCCTTAAATGCAGGGAGAGCTGAGGGAAACCATGATGGGTACAAAAGCAGCAGTAAAGAGTTTTTTGTGCCAGATCCCCAAAGTGTGCCTGTAAAAATATTTCCTAAGGCAGCTCTCCATCACTGCTCATGTTAAACCTTTTAAGTCCATGTGTAATCTGGTAAATCTTATTCATCCAGATAGATGGATTTGAATGAGAACTCACCCTGCGAGGAAAGACTGGCCTGGAGAAGATAACAGTTCTTATTTGTCATCCTCTGTTATTGTAACCATATTACAGGGGATAATGAAGTGCAAGGGACAGCAATTAGTTGGTGGCAGCACAAGTGATAAGCACAGCACCAGGACTTTCATATACTGTGGTGTGCAACGCAGCCTATTGATTTAACAGCAGCTTTTCTCCCTTCCACTCTCCAGTAAAAAACAGCACGGAGATTTATGTGAGCAGCACTGCTTTGGAATACAGATCAGGCTGGAGAAACGCTGGTGCGAATGTTTGGATGCTCACAGTTTAAAAAAGCCCAGCCTAGGTTAATTCATAAAGTGCTTTGCAGACGGGCTGGATGCCGTGTGGTTCCCCTGCAGGGCTCCTTGGCTTTGTTCCTCACACCTGACTGCCGATTAATCTGCCTTTTAACTGTGCCTGCGTGGAGCCACACATGCTTGGAGCCACCAGCAATGTGTCTCTCTCCAGGCCTCTCCGAACTGGGTCACCCTTCAGCAATTGGTTAGTGGGAAATTATTCCCTTTGAGATTCCCAAGCCGCTCCGTGGGGCTGTCTATTGTCATGTTCTGGCACTGAGATTGTAGAACAGATTATGGGCAATCTGTCAGTTCAGGCTGTTCAAGGAGAGATGAAAAATCAGACACGTGTTGCTCTCACACACTGAGCAATTCCAACAAAGACAACAGAAAAAATATTTTTCTCCATTTATTATTCCCTTATTATTTCCTATTATAATATGGCAAGTAAAGCATGAAGTGTACCTTGAATAAAGAGCTTTAATGATGTATGGCCCTTGGCATTATCAAAATATTCCTGTGGATCTCAGTGGAGAATAATTTCAGGTCTTGAGTTGGTTTTGATGTTCAAGAGCCTCCACAGACCCCGTGGAGGCTGAACCCCACCTCAAAAATCACCTTTGGTTGTACCTAAGGCTGAGGCAAATCAGCTGCGGGGTGATGATGCATTTAGATTAGTTGGTAATTAATGTTTCCTGGCACAATTTTAAACTCAAAAATGAGAATACAGAAGAATTTATTGTTGATCTTGGAGGGGATTTTAAGATCAGTTGAAAACATGGCCTTTGAATACAGCCAGGTCACCAACATCATAGGAATTCTTGTATGGACTTCCAGAAGAGTCCAAGGTCAGGTCTGATGGGGATTGGAGCAACCTGGGATAGTGGAAGGTGGAACGAGATGGGCCTGAAGGTCCCTTCTCATCCAAAGCATTCTCTATTCTTCTCTTTTTAACCTTGAATTATGTAACATAATGAGTTGCAGGCTTGGCTTTGTCTCTGATAAATAATCATCTGCCAGTGAACATGTTTAATATTTTCACCTAATATTGTAGGTTAAAAAGAGAATTGCGTTGGAAATTTCATTCTGGTAAACAAGCAGCGAGATGACAAATGCCACAAAAAACAGCTCCAGTCACTGCAATGCTTAATGTTTTCTAGCCTTGGTTTTATATCAGCTTCCAATTACAGCTACAAAGGCAGAACCCCAATGTTGATGTAATTAGAAGACATATAAGCAAATTAAGGATTGAACACATATTTTAGAGCTTAGAATAAACAACCCTAATAACCTTTTTAGCCATTAAAAAAGCCTATTTTTTTTGTTGTTCGAAATAAAGGACATTCTGGCAACAGCTGAACAAGGATACAACAAAGCTGTGGGGAATTTGAGTTAGTGGGATGTTTTACTGTGGGGCAAGAATTCCCTCCCAGCCCTGGCCCTGGTTTTGATGGTTTCTCGTGCTGTCTGTTGCCAGGGCAGTCAGTGGCTGGATCCTCAGCTCTTGGATTAAACCAGAAAACAGCCCCATGGATGCTGCACCCCCTGTGCCCTCAGGCAAGTTGTAGGAGTAATGATCCAAAAGGGTTTAGGAGTTTTATTGCGGCAGGGAGGCAGCAGGGGTCAAATCTGCACCAGAAAACCTATAACTAAGTCTGTAATTCTTTTATGGGCAAAGCTGCAGGGATTTCTGCTTGATTAAGGATTGCATGATTGAGGCCAGTGACATTAACAGGCACAATGTCCTCTCTGCATCTAAAGCAGTGATCAAACATGACAGGAAAAGCCATGTAATAGCAAACTCCCAACACTTTCTTGCTGGTTAGAGTGGCTGCATGCTTCCCATGCTTCCCAGATCTAGAAATGGAATTTATTTCTCTTTTTTTTTCTGTCATTAAAAGCAATTTTTGGAACTTCACTGTTGTATTTAATGCATACCTTTTGCCTATCCAGGCTCTGCACTTCCCCAGCTTTGTTTTGAGGCTACATGATCAATAAATGTCATTGCCAAAGTGCTTTGCCAGTTCAGGTATCAGAAATGAAAACAGAAGCTCCAGCTCTCCTTTACTGGTCATGACAAATTGATTCTTTTTGGTCTACCTTGCATTTCTCTCACTTCATGTGTCTGAGGATAGGGGAATTTCTCACAGCACCTGCTGCTGGGCCAGCCTGAGTTCCAAGATCCTTTAAAGATTTGTTATTAAATTTGTCTTGTGCTCATGTAAAATGGGAACCGGAGGGATTCTTATAATTTCAAACCATTTTTGTTTTGGCAATTAAAAAATACTAAAACAGAGACTGTCCATGCAGAAGGAACCTGCACTTGTAATTACAATTTGTCCATGAACACTCAGAGCTGTGCAATTAGGTGAGGAATTATATGCTTAAAGGACCACTTGGGCACTTTATGTCCAAATCAAAACATAACTTCATAAGTACAGGTACATATATGTTTGCTTAAAAAGAAACAACAAACGATTATTGGATCCCCAGAGGAACCATTTATTCCTTTCCCCAGGAAGTAAGAGGACTGACTTGTGCTGAGGGAAGGATTTTTATCCTTTCTGCACAAAACCTTACCAGGATTGTTTTCCAATTACTGTTTTGAGCAACAGCACAAGTTCAGGAATGGATTAATCTGAAACTTCACTTGTAGCTCCCTAAAATACCTCCACAGTTTACTCTATTTTGCAGCCAGTTTTGCTGAGACAGAACTGCAGAGAGCTTTGCCACTTGGTTTAGCTTTTTTTCCCCCCAGAAGCCATTAACATTTACTGTTCTCAAGGGTTTGGGACACATATGAAATATAGAACTTCCACTTCTTCAGAGTCAGTTAATCAACAAAGTGTGCATTTTTGTCTGCTGGAATCTGTCCCTGAGATTTCCAATTCCTTTTGTTTAATTTCTGTGTTCTGAAAGTTTTCAAACTGTCAGCAAAGATATTTTACCAGTTTTCATGTTATGGCAGGAGCTGAACCTTACTTTTATTAAGGGGTGGAAAGGGATGCCAGCTGGATTGTTTTTTCCTCAGATCCCACAGGAGGATATATGGGTGGGCAAAAGCTACCACTGCAAAAAAAGCAAGCAGGTAAAATATGTACCCAATGAAAAAAAATCAGAAATCTTTAGTCATCCATGCAGAACACATACAACACCTAATTAAATCAGGTTTCATTGAAATTAAAATAAATGGCCTGAATTAATGAATGCAGCTTGTGAGGAACACTCAGGTCCCATTGTGCAGGCAGACTCTACATGAGGCATTTTTGATAAGACATTTTGGGGAGCAGAAGCTGTTGCTGTGTGTTTGTACCATGGAGAAGGGCAGAGGACAGGACAGAGATCTCTGCTCTGGCACCTGGATGTGTCCCAGCTCCTCTGCTCCCTGCTGGGTGACCTTTAGCAAGTCACATCTCATTTCTGACAGTCTCTGAAAGCATTTAGTAGTCTCCTCAGGAGTAGCAATATTTAGGAACAAAGCATCCTTGTCCCAGTAATGTGTGATTTGCGTGCTGCTTTATTCCACAGGATGGGGCTTAAACAAAATTTATGGGAAATGCTGGCTTGTGCTGGATCTCTGCACAGGAGTGAATCTTACCCAAAATCAATAGAGTCATTCCCCAGACCCTTGGGTTTTATGAGTGCCACAGCATAAAGGAATCAGATCCTTCTCCCCAAAAAAATCACTATGCCTCTGCCATAATTGCTACGCTTGGGAATTGGATAAATACCAAATTCTGGTTTTCTAGAGTTCTCCATTTCTTTGTGACCATTAATGAAATTACAGCCCTGCTAATAGCGATGTGACATCCTGGCCAAGGGAAAGGTATGTGGGAATTGTCAGCAAATGCAAGTTTGAGTGAAAAAGAGGCAAGTCCTCACCAGTTGTTATCCTGCTGACTTCATCAAGGTTATACAGTGTTTTCAGGAATGCATGGGAAGTGGTATTTTCAAGTTATTATTTTGATTTTCCATAAGATTTGGCCACCTCTGATGGGCTGGGGGAGTCCAGCACCTCTTCGGCAGAGACTGGTGGGAGCAGCAGCTACAACAGTGAGTGGTTTCCAACAAATCCAATGGCTCATGTAGGGTGGTGGGATCTGAGGGAGCTGCTTCCAGGCTGTCTCTGGGCATGGTTTCTCTCTTGAGTGGCACATAATCCTCTGGACTCCAAACCTGAGCGGTGCTGAGGCAGAAACTCGAGTGAGTTGAGTAGTTTTATGCAGTATTTTAGTTAACTGGGCTGGATTTTTTAAATTCCTCCCCAACCTGTGCTTTAGGCAGCTGGATGGATGCAATTTATAGTTCCATGTCCTTTAATGCTGCACGTTGTACCACAGGCCTGCCTGGTGCTCACCTGGGCTATTTGGCACCTCCAAAACACCCACTGGAGACACGAGACTCCTTCTGCTTCTCCCTTAATATGGTATTCTGAGGTCAAAGAGATGTTAAAGCTTCTTCTGATCACTAAAAACCTTGGAGAGTTTTACATTAAACCGGCCCTAGGTCAGTATGTCCTGGCCACATTTCAACTTGGGTAAGTCACAGGGCACAGGATTGGATGTTCTGGCTCATTTTCTGCTTCATCCCCTTCATTCTGCTGTGTATCAGTAACACTCTGAGGACCAAATCTTCTGGCATCAGCTGCCTACAGTAGAACTGCATCCACTTCTACCCAGAACCACTTTGATCTCATTTCCTTATGCAAAACATCTACTGAGAGCACTCAGAGCTCAGGGAAAAGAGAACCTCGACTGTGTTGGTGTTTGCTCCTTTAATGTATTTTGGGATGTGTGTGGGTTTATTTACAAAGCACGTGTAGTTAAATGTCATTGAAAAATATAATTAAAAATCAATTAAGAGACCATTTTAAAAACAAGAGGTTGTAAAAATGGAATTTACAATAATAACCAGACTAAGCATTTGGCATTTACATGTCTGCACCAAATAGCAATTCCCTTGTTAGTTGTGCTTGAGTGACAAGGTACTCGCTTATCTCCTGGATATAAATTCCAATATTCTTGTTATTGCTGGGACAAATAAATACCTGCATAAAGACTTCTTGCACTGCCAAGTAACACCTACTGATTAAATTCAGACAATTGGTTTTTTGTTCTTGTCTGGGCCCAGTGCCAAAATTATCCCATTGTATGAAGGGCCAGATTTTGCACTCAGTTTATGTTCAGTTAAAGGTAAATACCGTGCTACCAATACAAATCTAAGCACAGAGAGACATTCTGAAATGTTTTATTTTCCTACATAAAACCTGAACGTGCAGAACACATAGAAGCAAAAATGGAAGAGTATTTTGCCTAAAACACAACATGGTGGTGAAGGCAATTGCTGTGACTAGACCTCTTCAAGGGGGAGGACATGAGTTGTGCTTGGAGCCTGCGAGGTACAGAAGTTCCTGTGACACATTTTGGCTTCCAGAGAAATAACTGGCAATGTCTCCATAAATCCACTGGAATGCCTCTATGTACATGTGGAACTCGTGCCTGCACATTCTGGATCTGGCTTTAAATGGTAAGAGCTCAAGAACTGTGGGATCTGTCTTGCTGTGGGATCAAATATCCCAGATTTATAACCAAGCCTGAAGCCTTTTTCTTCGTTAATACTCATCCCCTTCCTCTCCCATCTTCATTGTGAACTGCTGGGGGTATTCCCGAGGTTCTTGTAAAGGAGGTGGAGATGAAATATCTAAAAAGCATTTTAAACATCATGAGTCCATAAGAAATGCAGGAATCAGTGATAATGCCCATCTGTGAGGGTTCCATGTCAAAGGGGATGGGCCAGGATTACCCTTGGAAAGTTCTCTGCCTGTGCCTGTGTCCACATCCCTTCTCTTCCTGGCAATGCTGGGGTGAGTGGTTGTCTCTTCCCGAGTTTTGGAGTCAGCCTGGGGAGAAGGGAGTTGTGCTGGAGAGCTTCTTCCTGGGCTAGGTGGAAGGTTGGTGGTAGCTGCTGCATTGGGCCATTTCTTTCAGGTGATGGATTTAAGTGATCTGTGACACATCCCACACCCCCTGTTTGATTCCATGCTGATTGGGTCCTCTCCTGTGCCTGGCTATGGCTTCTACGATTTAACTCTCATTCCTCATTACATGCACAGACCAAAATGAATCAAAACCCTCTTGAAAATCTGACATTGCAGCCCTTTAGAATTTGGATGATATGGAGAGTCTGTTTCCCTTATTTATGACTAATCAGAGGTTTCATATATGCCACCCCATGCTCTCATCAGTTCAAGATGCAGAAATCAGCCCCTTTCTTTTACCATTGCTTCCTTCTTTGTCTCTGAAGATCTCCATTAAAACCTTGCTGTAATACTCAATCTGCATTTTTCCCAGTTTTCAGATCCAAGGATACACTGCAATAACACACACTTGTTTTATGAGGAGGGCTTACTGCAAGTATTTTATTTCATTTTAAGGATTTCTTCCCTCATTTTTTGGTCCTGCAATTCAGACCATTCACAGGGGTCGTTGCCTGTGCCATCCCTGCACCCCTCCCAGCAAGCAGCACCCTGATGTATCCCTCTCCAGACATCTTCCCTCTGAACCAGGCAATTTGTGCCCAGACTTGGATGGAATATGGGTTTTTTGTGTTCGCATATGAACATCTGCTTCAAATTCTCAAGCCAAGAAAGACAAGAAGCAAATTAAACTATTTGTTCTTCTTTCTCTCTCTTTAATATCAAAGTCATTCCTTACATGCTCCTTAAGCTTCCACTTTTGATCAGGAGATATTAAAAATGGATCTAAACAACTCACATCTTAATCATATTCCTTTGTGAGCAGGGTAAGAGTGAGGGGAGAAGGGGAGAGAAGCCAAAGCTGCTTTGCTGCTCGTGCTCAGTATCCAACTGGGATCCAAGACATCCACAATCCCTTCCCTGGGAGCAGAGGGGAGTCCCTGTCCCTCCTGAGCTGCCCTGTGCAGAGCACGAGGCCTCTGGAACATCCTGCAGCTTGAAATCAATCTCTGCCTGCGCTGGAGCAGCCTGGGAACAATTCCCTGCTGCTCTCTGATTTGTGCTGGAGACCTGGAAAAGGGAATTTTGAGGATGACTCAGATATTCCTTCCTCCCCCTGGGCTTTCCTGCTGTGCCAGCCCCACAGCCAACTCGCTCTTCTGGGTGCCTCGGTTGCAAGTTCTCAAAAATCTCTTTAAGAAAATTCTATAAAATGTCTTTTAAGAAAAACCAAAGAGAAACTTGAATGTTTTCACAATCCTGTGCAGATTTTGGAAAAGATGTCATTCACTTCAGGAGGAAAACCAATAAGTTATGGTGCTGTTTGGATTCAGTCAATGAAAAATCAAAAGAATAAAGTTTAGCATTTCACAAGAAATAGTTTGTTCTACACAAACCTGATTTCATTCTGTGATGAGATCATGGATTTCGTTGCAAGTCCTATTAGAGTAGCTGCACAAATAAAATAAATTTTTGTGACATGTTTGATTCAGTGCTGAAGGATATTCTGATTAAAAAATCAGCACTATACAATTATCAACAACATGCATTAATAATTTAATAAAAACTAAATGACAGATCTCAAAAAGCAGCTGTCAATGTGGAATAAGCATCAAATGTATATCTGGTGGGTTTCTGCTATTCCACTTACTCCTATCAATATTTACATTACTGATCTAGGAGTAAATATGGAATCACTGCAGCAAAAATTTGTGAATGACAGAAGAACTGGCAGAGTGGTGAGTGCTGATGGGCACAGAATGTTCACACAGAGCCATCTAAACCAGCTGACAAATTATTTCAGCATTCCTAGAGGAAGGTTGAAATTTATCTCCATATTATTGACATCCCTGCCCACGGCAGGAGGTTGGAATGAGACAATGTTTAAGGTCCCTGTGAACCCAAACCATTCTGTCCTTTCCAGCCCAAACCTTTCTATAATTTCTGGGATTCTCTTATTCCCTGCAAGGAGCTGTGCTTGTTTTTGTAGGCAGTGAAGGCTCTGGGAACTGGAAGATCTGCATGTCAGGCAGGAGATGACAGAGTTTGCCAAGCAGAGGATCCAAAGAAGCAGGAGCTTTGTCCTTGGGCCAGGTGATTTTATACCCCCGAGGTAAACTGGAAATTCCATGTCCCTGGAATCCATCCTCCCTCACTCCTCAGCCTCCTGCTGGGATGAGCCCTGGGCGACACCAGAGGAGTTCTCGGGGCAGTCCCGGGCTGACCCTGGCCCCGTTCCCTGGGAGTTTTCCCGCTGGAGCTGGAGCTAATGAGGCTGAGGAGGCAGGAGGAGGGATGATGAGAGCAGCACTCCGCACACCTGCTGCCTCCCCGCTGCCAAGAGCCTCTGCTGCTGCTGCAGAGCCCATCTCTGAGCAGAGAAGAGAGGAAGAGCAAATGCGATCCCTGTTCTGCTGATGAGGTATCTCAGAGGTGAGAGGGCAGCATGAGAGGAGCCTCAAGTGCTTGAAGACCCCAGAAGTGCAGAAGGGAGCTTGGATTATTTCCAGGAATAAAAAGAATTGATGCTTCATTTCCATGTATCTGAATTCAGTACAGTGTTTCAGTTTTAACAGGGAGTCATCTTAGGTCGGTGGGAAGATTTTGATTTATTTAGTGAGGTTTATACTGGGTTTTGCAGCCCTGCTTGCCACAAACCCTTCCCTTTCCCTGTGGCTTAAGGACACGGAGGAATGGAGACCTTCGTCCTTCAGGGAGACACGTAACTATGAGGATTTTTTATACTCCTTGTGCCAGCTCAAACTTGGTGGATAAGTTAAGAGCTGCTCTTCCTTGTGCTCAGTTGGCCATCTGTCACTGACACTAAAAACCCTTGGAACAGGAATATTCCAAAGCTTTGGGAAAGATCTCACCGTGCCCTTAAAGGGGTGTGAGGTTTAGAGGGCAGCTGTAGAAATGGCTTTGCTTTATGGACTTCACATGCTATAAAAAGGCAACTCACTACCGACAGTCTTAATTAGAGTGCTCTGGACTATTAAGGGGGATGTGGGAACTTTGTCCAAGGCAGACAGAAACCAGGCAGTGTGAATCTTATCTAGGATGCAATTTTGGGAATAAAGTCTCTATATTTGAACATTGTATTCCAAAAACATCTTCTTGCAGTGAAGTATCAAACCCAGACATTTCGAGTCTCGCACACAACTCATACCTTTTCAGAATAGTGCAGATCTGGGAGTCTTTGAGCTCCCACAGGAGTTAAATAATGATATTTATAATCATTTGTAAAGCCATTCCCTTGGAGGTGTGACAGGAATGATCCTCACATCTCTTACAGCACAAACTTCCTAAGTGAGGAATGAAGGAAGTTCACAGCTTCTCATGATTTATATCCTGATTTCTGATTCCAGAGTCACATTGCTGTAGCTTGCAAGCCAGGGGATCGTGACAGCAGCTCAGGTCTCCTCTTTCTGAGGACTCTGTGGGCACCTAATGAATTCACTGTGAATTTCCCACTGTCTGTTTAGGGTTTGACTCTAAATGGTAAGATCAGTCTTTGTCTCTCCTTCTACTGAGGGAGCTTAAAGCAAAGTTCCCTGAACAGTGAGGACTAAAATAGCTGAACACAGCAACGAAACCTTTCTCAGTGAGCTGTCTGACATCTCTCCCCTCTTCACAGGTACTCTGCAGGTCAATAATACCTCCATAAACCCAGAAACCAACCTGCCAGACAGCTTCATCCTTACACCCCCTCCATCCCACATTGCCTTTTGGATTTGAATTGCTGTGGTTCCAGTCAGTCTCTCCTTCCTCTAATAGGCAGACATTAAATGGTCATCGAGGAAAGCAGGAGTTCTGGGGAAAATCTGCATCTTTGGGTCACACAAACCCATCCAAATCTTTCTAAGCTCATCCACTTCCAGTGTTAATGAGCTGTTGTGTGACACCTCATGGGTACAACATCCCATAACATGGGGAGAAGAACCTCCTTGAGCCCAGGAAAGGCCCCTGGAGCAGGAGCTGCTCAGCCTGTGAGCCACAGCAAGGCTGCAGAGGCTGCAGTTCCACCTTGCCTTGTATTATCGTAAGATTTATTTTCAGATCTTATCAGCAATTCACTGTGGGCTGTTCTCTGCTGAGCAAAATTCATCCATCAATCTCCTGGTATGGCCACATTCCAGCCTACACCGAGGTGACAGTTCAGTTGTGCTAATGATCAGCCTCACATCCACATCCGCATTCCCCCTTGGTCTGATTCCTCTTCTCTTATGATAATTTAATTGATTGAGCACACTGGCTTCTAGTCAAGAAGCTCTTCTCAGCTTAACTCTCAGTTTAAAAAAAAAACACCGCTCAACATCTCTATAATTAGAGTTAGTTGCTAAACCCTGTATCCAGGTGATTACTGGTATATGAGAGGGACATATCTTGAACTGATCAAATCAGGGATTTAAGCAAAATGCCCTTGATCTATGTTTCAGAGTTAGTTAATGTCTTCTACTTTGGGTATTTCCCCCCTTTTTTTGGTGTTAAATATAGCTGGGTTAGGAAGGTTCATGTAGAATCAGGACAGTTAGGGGTAATTTTTTATTCATATCCCTGTTATTGTTTGGGGAAGCTCAGTAGGGTTCATTAATATTGCATTTCCAATGAAAAGGCACTCAAAAGCCAAACAGTTCAATTATATTCTGAAGCTGCAATGCGATACAAAAATGAGCAGTGCAGTGATGCTGTCGAGGTTTAAACCAACTGTTCCTGTCCGTAGTCAACAGCACCACTCTCCCCTTCATTCCACAGGGCAGCTGTTCCACAATACAAACCAAACCAAATGTGAGTCTGAGGGGCTCGCTTGGCCTTTTGTACTTGAGTCAGGTTCACTGAGAGGCTCAGGAAACAAAAGAAATCTTTGGAGTGACAGAGTCTGACTGATCATGTGGGCTGACCCTGCTTCCATGGAGGTGTTTATTTGCAGGAAAGCTCCCACTGCAGGGATGGAACTGCAGCTGCTGGAGTTGGGGGGATGTGCCAAGCTCCCTGCTCTGCTTTGCATTTGCTTAATCCAGTAGGAGCTTCCAGAATGTGACAATCTGCATCCAAAACTGCACAGAATTATGAAATATCCCCTTCTAAACCTGACTGTTCCCCGTCAGCCTGAAGGGGAGAAAGTTCTGAGGAGACATCACTGAAGCTTTAAAGAGGGTTGTAAAAAATAGGGAAAGTCACTTTTTACACTGATAGATGGTGATAGGACAATGGAGACTAGTTTTAAACTAAAAATGGGAGAGATTTAGATTGGGTGTTAGGAAGGGAATTGTTCCCTTGGAGGGCCCTGGCACAGGATGCCCAGAGAAGCTGTGGCTGTCCCTGGATCCCTGGAAGTGCCCAAGGCCAGGCTGGATGGGACTTGGAGCAACCTGGGATAGTGGAAGGTGTCCCTGCCATGGCAGGAGGTGGAATGGGATGGGCTTCAAGCTCCCTTCCAACCCAAACCATTTGTGATTCTGTGATTATCCCCTACTTCTCTGAAAGAGAGAGTGAGAACTTGTGATTGATGCCAGTGAAAGTGAGATCATGCTTTATATGCAGAGGCCTCTGATTTTCTTGATGCAATAGGATCTGGTTGCTTGAAATGATGATATATAAAAATTTAATGTTTTGAAAGTTTTATTATTTTTCTTTATAGGAAACACCAAAGTAAAATTTGATTTTGCTGGATTTATGGCTTGATCACTCACCCTATTAAGAGTAATGATTCCACTCTCTGACCTTGTAGGGCACCAGCTATGAAATTTGAGATGATGGCCCAAACATTTTTGCAATACAACTCTTGGCTAGTGCATGACAGGCTATTGACTGAAACACTGTCAATGCACAAATAAGATTATAACCAGAGAAGGTCTTGATTGCTTTGGTCTGTTATTCAATACCCTCTTCTCTTATAAGCAGCTTCTTGGCATTTTTTTCAGGCTAACGTAGACCTTCCTTCCCTGACAAATGACACACGAGTTGATTGCATAGACAGACTTTGCTGCAGTTTTTGCATCTGCAGGAGACTTTTCTCTAACAGGACTCTTGGTGTCTGCACTGCTCGAGTCCTGTGCTCTGTGAGAGCCTCTCTGAGCCTTGTTGGCTGTTCAGTATTCCAGCAAGTCTGATGTGGCCGTGATGGAGAGAGCAGGAGCAGCCTCACGTCCTGCTGGGGCAGTGTTCCATGGCTGGAGAGGGAAAGGATGGCTGGAGCACTCAGCTTTCATTTCATTTAAATGAGCAGAATTGCTTTACTTCCCCCCTAGGTATAACAATTATTAAGAATTTATATTGCTATTCATGCTGTATAATAATGAACAGAAACTGGGTTTGCACTCTTAACCTTTGCTGTTAGGTAGAAATGGAGAAGCAGCAACAGTGACTCTTACGAGAGCAGATGTATCTGCACCATCACACTCACCGCCTCCCTGCACACTTTGGGAGACAGAGAGTTTGTGCTGTATCATCTTTGGATGTCCCCACTGTGAAAAATAACTAGTTAATGCATTTTTTACTTTCTTCCATATGTTTCCAAAAGAAATCTATTCATCACTTAAACCCATCCAGCATTTCTCACGTATTCTGATTTTTCAGTTAAATATTGTTTTTATTTAAATATAAATATTGTTCAAAATGTAGCATTAATATTTTGCCTACTGACAAGCAGTTCTGTATGTTATTAAAATTTAAACAGCCATTATGTACATGAAAGTTTTTTTGTTGTAGTTTGCAAGGTGCTATAACAATAATTACCCGAGTGCATCA
Organism: Cyanistes caeruleus; assembly: GCF_971803275.1. NCBI lineage: Eukaryota > Metazoa > Chordata > Aves > Passeriformes > Paridae > Cyanistes > Cyanistes caeruleus. Next base: position 2,116,155 of record NC_141713.1, read on the forward strand.
ATCATTTTTTATTGCCTCATTTGTATCACGGGGATAAGTAGTTCCAATTAAAATCCCATTTTACATAAATAGATATGGTTTGAATCAAACCACAGTCTGTTTCCACTTCTGAAACGCTGGCCATAGGATATCTTTTTCATTATTCAAAGTGTATGATGTGTACTGCTTATCTTTTTGTGCTTAAAAAGGCATAAGTCTGCAGGCAGACATGCCTTAGTGCAGGTTTGGCAGGGAACAAATAATTGTTACTGTAATTATCTATCAATTTTACTGTTCCAAATATTTTAGCCAAAAAGCTAACTAGTATAATCACATGTTTATTCCTGACACATTATAGTTTGAGTAAGCAGAACTGAAAATGTTTAATATGAATTAACAGCTTCAGGAAAAATTATAATTTTTCTATTACTCGTGATTTCCCCTCCACCACAGCAGCTTTTCTGCTAAATGTGCTCATATTGTCAGCTATTGTGGAAAACCAAATGAGGGGAAACTTGGGAAATTATCTTCTGCTCCACTGTGATTAACTCTGCAAGGAAACAAATCAGACTTTCCCTTTCACACCTCTCCCAGAGGCTGCTTCCATTCCCAGCTCAGTTAAAGGAATGCTCTGCCCTCTGTTCCCTCTGGGAACGGTGGGATGTCCCAGACTGAGGCAGCACCATCCACCTTGGTTTTTCTTCTCCCCTCTGTACTGGTTTGGCCCAGCCCTCAGATCTCCTCACTTTTCCTTCCAAACCTGGGAACATCTTGGTTCCAGAGGGTCAGTTCAAACCCACCTTTTCCTGCAAAGTCTTTGTACGCTTTCAAAGTTGGAGTGTTCAAATTGCAAATGGACCAAAATTCTCTGTGCTGCTCCAAGGGGCTTTTAATGTAATTTCTGCAGAATCTGGAACTTGATGAGCAGAAAATTGCAGAAATCTCAATGACTTCAGCAAAAGGGCTAAACAGTGGTTTAGGTCACACTGTGCCTTCTCTGTAAATTCCCGTTATTTTCTCAGCCCAGTGCTCTGCTTCTGGAGAAGCTGGGGACAGCAGTGACGCTTGAGAGCCCAGGCTGTACCAGGTGTTGATGGCCTGGACACCCTGCAGCCTCTGGGAGCAGCCTCAGAGGGGAGCTATGGAGAAAAACCAGGGGAAAAACTGAAACAAGACTGGAAATTCAAACAGAGAGGAGGTTGGGATTAAATATTAGGAGGAAATTATTCCCTGGGAGGGTGGCGAGGTCCTGGCACAGTTTCCCAGAGAAGCTGTGGCTGCCCCTGGATCCCTGGAAGTGCCCAAGGCCAGGCTGGACGGGGCTGGGAGCACCCTGGGATGGGGGAAGATGTCCCTGCCCATGGAGGGGATGGAATGGGATAATCTTTAATGTCCCTTCCAACCCAAGCCGTTCTCCAATTCTGTGATTCTCCAAAAAATGCGAGACTCGGGCTCAAAAATATCCTAAAGTCTTTATCCTGGATATTTAAGTATGTGCTTAAAGTGATGTTTGGGGCTGTCCAAAATGAGAACAAATTGGGAACTTACACCAAATGATTTAGCTCAGTTTTGCAAGGACATTTCTGACTGCTGCCTTTTTGCCTCAAATCAGCGTCTCCCACCTTCACGTTCCTGCTGCTACTGCTATGACTAAACCCCTTATTTGTGCCATACCTTAATCACCAGATTCCTTCTCTGGGGTGCTGAAGCAGTAGATAATGTCTGTGTTTTTATTTGTTGGGTCAGGAGCACCAATTCATAGCTCAGGGATCATCAGCACCGTGAGCTGACACCAGAGTCTGTCCAGCTGCTGTTTTCTTACAGTCCCACAACAGAAAATCAATGGTGTCAGGAACGCTGGGATAATTCTACTGTTACAATCAATACATGCTGATTAAACCAGTTGTGTCTGTTGGGTAAATTTTCTGCATCATAATTAGAATTATTAATTAAAAATAGGAAATCAATTGACACAAATTAAGCAAAAAAAGAAATTTGCTTTATTTCTTTGACACTCTCTCCAGAGGCCTCAATAACTGTGACAACAGGGACGTGACCAAGTGGCATTTGTCAGTTTTTTAATGCTGTCCTGAGTTTTAACAATTGACTTATAAACCCTGCTAATGCAGCTCCCAGGAAATCAGACAGAAGATGTCATGTGTGCAAGAAGCAGCTATTTATTTTATTATAGTTACTCATTATTCCCTGCCTATCCAGGAGTAAAAAGCAGGAGTCATGTGCGTGGCACTGGGGAGGGGAAACAGCTGGGGAACGAAAGCCTTGGGGAGCAAGATGAACTCATCCCCTTCCCACGCTGTTTTCTGTTTGCAGATAACAAGGATAAACAAATTGATCATTTCTGTGCTGGTTCTAATGGGCTTCTCAGTGCTGGCTACTTCCTATAACGTGCTGGTGACCTTCATTATTTTCAGGGACACATTATGTGGGACACTAAGGCAGGGACAGTAGCATTTCATGTGGTCTTTCATTCAGCTCTTTATTTTCCAGGAAAAAATCTTTCTGTTTTTTCTGGATTTTATGTAGTTGGGGTTTTTTTTCTTCTTTTAACCTATCTGTTTTATTTTTCTACTTAATCTTTCTCTTTGTTTCCTCCTACTCTTAATAATTTCCCTTTTTTCTGTCTAAAATTTTCCATGCCTTATTTTCTTCCCCCCGTTCTTTTTGCACACATGAAAGCTGAAAAGTGCAGGGTTACTTTGGGTCTTCATACTCCTGGGTTTTGCTCACCTACAGCCAAGTATTTTCTCTGAGCTTTCACACCTATGAAAGATGTGAGGGCAGAAAGAGCAACTGGTTTGGATAAATGTGTGACTGGTCCCTGCTGGTGCTGGTTAATACAATGTTCCTTTAGTAATCACTGGTGATAAACTGGGGTTGTGTTGTTCAGCCCTGCCAGGGCTTGAAGAGGGACTTGGGACAAAGGCATGGAGAGACAGGACAAGGGGGAATGGCTTCCCACTGCCAGAGGGCAGGGATAGGTGGGATAGTGGGCAGGAATTGTTCCCTGAGAGGGTTCCAAGGCCCTGGCACAGGGTGCCCAGAGCAGCTGGGGCTGCCCCTGGATCTCTGGAAGTGCCCAAGGCCAGCTTGGACAGGGCTTGGAGCAGCCTTGGATAGGGGAAGGTGTCCCTGCCATGGCAGGGCATGGAGTGGGATCTTCAAGCTCCCTTCCAACCCAAACCATTCCAGGGGTTTATGATCTCATTCATACAGCTTTTCTAGACCTAAACCCGTTTTTTAAGGTGTTTTACAATAACAGTATTTCATTGGCATGTATTTCTAAGACCAGTCAAAAGTAAAAGCAAATAAAAACGTCTGTAGTTTAAAAGCCAGGACAGATTGAGTGGTTTGCACAAGAATCAGGAAAAGCAGAGTTGTTAAAAGTCCCAATTCCAAAGACTTATGGTCATGTCTCAGGCAGGCTCAGCAAGCTGCCAGTTTGGACCTCTCTGACAATGGAGAACATATGGAAGCAGGAGCATCCATCCACTATATCTGAGCACAACTGTTGAGTACCTTAAAATTAAGCTGTAAAACCTGGGCATCAATAAAGAACTTTACAGCACTTGTGTAAATTGTGTAAAATAAGGTGGATGTACTCAAGCAGTCAGAAACTGAGAGGGGAATTCTGGCAGCTACGCTCGGGGTGAGTTGTGCTCCCAATGGGAAGTAATAAAGAGCTCCCACAAGGAAAATGGCCCTGTAATTGAGACTTGAGAAAACAAGGACTTGGATCGACAGCTTCAAATCTTTTTTTACTAAGATTCCACCTGGCAGTATTTTGTGGGCAGCAGCTCGACGCTCTGTTGCCAGGACAAATCTGAGGATAAATCAGGTTATAAGGCTACACTGGGAAAACGAGCTGTGTCTTTTGCTTTCCTTTCAGTGGGCTGTGGATCGGGACTGTAATTAGAGGTTCTGCTTTATAAATCTTTGTTGCAGCATTTGTCACATGTCACTGATGTGGCCCTGCTCCACCACGGGTCCCATTGCCATAAGTGAGATGTAAACAGTCATCAGTGGTTCCTCAGAAACTGCAGGGCAGGCAGGAGCAAGTGCAAGGTTATATCTCAAGGTGTAGCCATGATGAGCTACAATTACTGTTTTTTCAGAAGCTTTGAAGATGGAATTAGTCAGCTTATGCATAAAAGTGCTTGTTGTTTCTTGGCAGTCAAGTGGTGTTTTGATTTTTAATGAAATTCACAGTATTTGCATTATGAGGTTATAATTATTTTTAAGTCCGTGGGTCTAAGAATAAGCCTGAAGTCTTTTGGCTGATTCAAGGAAAAGTAACACCTAGAGATCAGTGTTCACCTCTGACACGCTTAAAAACTTGAAAAAAATACTGTTAACACCTGTAAATTGTTGATTGTAGAGCCCTGCTTTTAAAAATGCGCAGAAACTGATAGCAAAGTTGGAAAATTTGAATCTTTTCCCAGCCTGCTGTTAGAAAATTGGCTTTAGCTCTTTCCACAGCTCCTCTTGCGTTCCTAGGAAGGAGCAGGGAACAGGACATGGCTTTCAACATTGACCATTGAGCCACCATAGCTGGGAATGAAGAGATTTTTTATGCAGTTATGCAGATTTTTTGTGCAGTTTATGCTAAGAAGGTGCTGCTGTGTTGATTCCAGCTCCATTCAGCTGCTACCAAGGAGTCATTCTGCGATCCACTGACCTGCTGGGATCAGGAATCACAAAGTTGTGAGAGAGAGTCTGGAAGGAGCTGATTGAATTGCTGTGTTTACTGCAATTTCTCAACAACTTCCTTGCTTTTCTAGCAAATTTAAAAGGTTAAAAATGCAGATTTTTAAAATTATGTGCACCTGTGTCCTCAAGTCTCAGTGGGAAGTCACCTTCTTCAGCTTTTAAGTGCACAGACCCAATAATTTCCACTACCTTGATCCTGATCCCCCAGTTTAATTTTCTGTGTGCCTTTCAAGAGTTGAGGATAATTCTTGGGCTTATAATGTTGCTTTCAATCTTCCTTCTCTCAGATCTGCCTAGGATTGAGTGAAATGAGTCAACAGTAGAGGTTTTTTTTAAGCCTTCTTCAAGTTTAACACCAGCTCCCTGACAGAAAATGTTAGAATTCTTTTAGTTTGACAGAAATTAAGGATGTGCCAAACAGAGGAGTCTGCATAGATGGGAATTGCAGTACAATAAAGAATTTACATTTGCTGGCTGTGAGGTCTCTATAAGGGCAAGTCCTTCTGGTGCAATATGAACTTAATTCATTTACTTGTAACAATTTTAATTAACAAATACTTGAAGAAGCTCCAGCAGCCTCTGTCTGTGGAGTTTTACTGCCTTTTGGATTCCTTGCCTTGCAGAAATTCCAGTTGTGCAACCCTGGAAATCAGCAGGGAAACAAAACCTACCAGGTCCCAGCACAGTCCATGGAAAATTTTGCAGCAAATATTGTGTAACTTGGGTTTGTTTTGTTAGAGACCAAGTGAGGGAGAAGATGAGCACAGGTCTGTAAGGAACATTGTCAGGGTTAATGGGGATGGAAGCAAACCTGAGAACCCCAGATTTCCTTAAAGAGAGTGGTGGAGCTGGGACCTGGAAAACCAGGAGGGAAAATCCCAGGAAGAGTCACTCAGCATCTCAGCACTGGCTGAGCAGGATGGAGAGGCTGGGTCCTTTCCCCAGGATGTTCAATCCTGCACCAGGCACATTCCGCTGCAGTTTGCATCCCAGGAATGCTCTTTGTACCAACTTTCCACTTTTTAAACACTGCTGTTGATGAGAAATAGAAAAATACTTTATGAATTAATCTCTGTATACAGTAAAGAGTCATTTTTCATCTGTTTAATTCAGCACAGGATTATAAATGTAGTGAAAAAATATACTATAAGGTACTTATAGCATAAATTTACACTTTAGATCTTGGAGCTGTCCTATCTCAGTGCTATCACTTCCTTTCTGGGGAGTTTTGTAGTTTAATGGAATTGGACTGTCTCAGTTCCCCTTCTATGAAATGGTGATTAAATAATTTTTCCAGCTCATAGATGGACCCTGAGAATTGATCAGTGTTTTCTTGGGACTCTGGTGATGGAGGCAATTCTGTTAAATGTGCAAAACCACATTTACATACCTACAGACCCTACGTGTTCTGATCTTATTGCACAGTTTAGAACCCAAATAGTTGCATATTGTCACTTTTTTTATTACACCAGAATACTTTGAATTTTATTTAGTAATGTACTCTGAATAATTAATCACTCAACTAATAATTATCCATTCCAAATAAAACAACTTGATTACTAAGCCTGATGAGGAAAATCCAGTCAGGAAAGAACCCTTTCAAAAACAACAACATTCTGCAGATATCCTTAATATTTAAAGAGTGAGCTATATTTAGTAAATTCTTCTGAAGCAGGGGGAGAGGAACGGATGCTAATTTCCTGTGTCATCAGATTTGTGCATGTGTGTCAGCAGCATTCCTAAATCACCACCTACCAACAGTCCCCATCCTCACAGGCATCAGGAATATCCAGCATTTCCCTGGGGGGTTCCTGCTGTGGGCTCGTGCCTCCTGCTCATCGATTATTTAATATTTAGGGGGTTTGGTGTTGGCTCTGCTCAGATGTTCTGCAGGGAGCAGGGCACCTTTCTTAGCCAAGGAAACAGCCAAGTTGTGGAATCTGTCATTTTCCAGATGGCACTCACTTAACCCACGGAGGCCAGCCCTTATCACAGATGATTACAGATGATGGCAAGAAGTTCCCTGGCTGCAAAGGGCACTGGGGTCAGCCCGAGGCTGCTGATGGCACCGTGCAGCCTGGCCAGGGACAATTTAGGTGATGGTCTCATCAGTGAACTTCTTTTTCCCTGTGATTTTTTAAGGTTTATCTCTGCTGCCAGTAGGAGAACACAGAGATCTGAAGAGTCTGGCATTTAAAACCTTTAATGCACAGGTGCTGTGCTCTCCTCCAGCAAAATCCCGTTCTGCCATCCAGCCAGGAAGTCACATGTGTCTGTTTTGTTTTAACTTGTCAGTGGGAGTTGTCACTAAAAAGAGAGAAATTAAATGAATCCAGAGGTGAATCTGTTGCACAGTTCCTCAGACTTCAGCTGCACCTCTAGGAGCTGACACCCCGAGCCTGAAGTGGAGCTGCTGTGTGGATTTTCCTGTTTTCTATGTGGCTGACCCATGGATAATGCAGCAGCACAAACAGGTTGTTTGTAAACAATGAGGAAAAAACATGTGGAGTGATGATTTAGTGTTTCTGCCTACCTGACACTTGATGGCTTAATGCAGGAATCCACAATGGGGAAACTGATCCAAAAGCACCAGCTTCCATATGGCTGGGATTTTGTCAAAACATTTCAGCTCAGTACACCCGTAACTGATTGTGAGCATGAACAGTTTTGATCAGCCTGTTTTTCAGAATGTAAAACAGTTTAAGAATTATCTGTTTTTAACATCATAACAAAAAAGTTTCACTTCCCAGTTTAGAGCAACTTCTGCTTTAGAAATTGGCATTAATTTACGCTTCTGTGAACAACATTGGAACATGTTGGGAAGTCAAAATAAAATATCAAGGTTTAGACATCCAATCTCAATAATTTATGAGACAAGACTTTCTCCTCCTGCCTGGCTCTCCAGAAGGAAACCCAAGCTCCACTGGTGGGCAGAGGAAGCTGTAGGGACCCAGGCAGAGGTGTCTGAATGTTCTGCTCAGCACTCAGGGCTGCTGCTTTGCTTGCTGAGGCTGCTCTGCTCTCTCAGCATTTGCATCCTAAAGAAGTGGTGCAGGAGAACTGCAGCAGTGGTGCAGTCTAAGGAGCTGCTCTAGGGACACTGGAGTTTTTCTGGCATTAACCTCTCCTGCTGCTGGGCTCTGTGTCCTCTTGCCTTTCCCAGCACACCCAGGGACACGCAGGCTTTGGCTCCTGGTATTTTAGCTATGCAGTATTTGTCTGCCTCATGATTATCTCTTTATTAAAAGCACATCCCACGTCTCCGTGCCTAAGTGATGTGAAAAGAGAGTGTAATATTCTAGTATTTCAGTATTTTTGCTTTTTTTTTTTTCCACCAGGAGTTTCAGACTTGCTATTTTCTGTTGGTAAATATCAGAAAGGCTTTGCAGAGACTGTGCTGAGTCTCACAATGTGTTTCAATGAGTGAACGTTCCAGTTTTTACTGGGTCACACAGGGCAAGACTTTTTTACGAAACTGTTTCCTTTTCTGTGCCTGAAAGGGACATTACTATTAATGGTTTATAAGAGAAAGACAGCAGTGTATTTAAGATATCTTGAAGACATTAGGTAACATTAAAGAGCCATGTGAAGGTTCAAGTATGCCCAGAAGAAAAGAGAACAGCAAGTAGCTGATGTGGATACCTGCACACAGCTTTTTGCCAGCCTTTGAACTGTTTTAGATATAAAAAAACATCCCTTTTTCAAAGGCCATTGGGCTTTCTGCTGCTCTAATTCTCTCTGAATATCTGTAAGTAACAGAATTCACACTAGAAAAGGTAAGATTTTTCCTAGATTCAGTTGCTGGGGCAGAACATCCTTTAAGCTGATATTGTGTGGCTGAAGAGCAATGCACAGGTGACCCAGTGATAGGACAAGGGGGGATGTTTTAACTAAAAGAGGAGAGATTTTGCTTAAATGGAAGGAATTCTGCCCTGGGAGGGTGATGAGGCCCTGGCACAGGGTGCCCAGAGAAGCTGTGGCTTCCCCTGGATCCCTGGAAGTGCCCAAGGCCAGCTTGGACAGGGCTTGGGGCAACCTGGATAATGGAAGTTTTTCCTGCCCATGGCAGGGGGTCAAACAAGTTCTTTAAAGTCCCTTCCTACCCAAACCATTCCAGGATTCAGTGATTAGTCATTAGCAGGGAATTGTAGCAAAGAGAGTAAGTGGTTCTTTTTATTTTCCAGGTACACTGTTGGAAATAAAAGCAAATACCACAATCCACAGTGTTTACTTCATGTTTCAATATCAATACAATAAAATAAATTGCTTATTGACCATCTTAAAAATGACAGATGAGTCAGGGCTGTGCGTTCTGTTATGCATGAAGGATGTATGGATGGATACATGATGGATATGCTTATCCATCCCCTTGAAGGGGAAACTTTATGGTGCAATTTGAAGCTGCTGAGGTGGATACAGCATTTCTTCCATATCCATGTCTTAATTTTCCCCACTGCTCGGCCAATCCTGATCAGCAAATCCAGATCTCAATTCTGCTCCCTTTGCTCAGCAGCAGCAAGAGAAGGGACACATCCCTGAGTGGGAAGGACAAGGAGAAGGAACATCTTCTTGTTGTAGTGACAAGAAGCTTTTCTCCTTTAAGCACTGCTTTAGCTGCAAATAAAGAGATATTGCCTATCTGGCAAAACATCAGCAGGGTGACCTTCGGCAGGGCCGGGTTTATGCGCTGTGAAAAACAAGGAGCTGAAAGCATCTCCAGAGCTTGGCCAGGCTGGGTTGGTCCTGCTCGATCCTCTGCAGTCACACAGGGTGGAAAGGTGACTCCAGGGCTTGGAACAGGTTGATTTCCACATACTGGATTCCCTAGGTGAAGGATGAAGTTGTTCTGCCCAGCCACAAGAGCTGGGGGAGGATGTGACTGAAGGGCAGCCAGCCTGGGCAGCCTCCTGCAGCTCCCAGTGGCCTTGTGGGTCTGCTCCAAACTGCATCAAAGTCAGCAGGAATTACTGAACAGCTCCCACAACTGCCTTGGTTGTCTATTTAGATGATTCAGAGTAGGAAGAAGCCCGTGTGGGTATTGCATGTGGCTCTTTCACACCAGGCACCGCCGTTGTGTCAACAGCTCCCAGCCTCCAGGGACAGAGGCCTCTCTGAGCAGCTCTGCAGCCACCACCCCTGAGCCCCTCCAACAGTGATTTCCTGAAAGCTGCATTCCTCCCTATCCCTGTCCTGCAGTGTTTTAGGCTTATCCAGTGTCTTTCTACCCCTTCTTGCAAGCAAAACTGATTTTACTTCTATGCAGGGACATTACCAGCAAGTTTCATTACCTAGTCAATGAAAACATCTAAAGTCCATTACAGATGTTGAGAGAGAGAATGTTTTACCCAGTTGGAAGAATGAATTTGGAAGTAAGTTACTTGCAGATATTATTATTACAAGACTGTCCTAGACAATAATAATGAAGTATTGATGGAAGTTTTGCCAGAGCAAAGACTGCTGGGTTTCATACAGAGGAAAGATAGTATCTTCATTTAGTTTTATTAGACTCTTGATACTCTGCCCATGTATTTTTTAATTCACCACAGTAAAATTCTAATTAAAGAACAGACTTTGCCTCCCATTAATATGACACTAAAAAAAAAAAAAACATTTTAAAGAATGCAGCATCTTCTCCACAAAAATTATAATGAGAAGACAAGCTGCCAGAGTTGTATAGAATGTTGTCGCTCCCTTATGAAGCGTTTCATGATTTTAAACTCCTTGTAAGATCCAGAGTGTCAGTAGAGTTAAAGGCTCATTAAACAGAGCAGTAATTTCTACAAAAAGAAATAGGAAATATTCTCAGGTTTTTTTAATGTTCTAATTTTCACTTCTTTTGAAGCGTCTGTCAAAATAGCTCGTAGTAGAAATTCTGTAAGCGCCACACTTCGATATCTGTCAGGAGTAGAAGTTGTTTCTTCTTTTTTGCTGCTTCCAAAATATATTGAGTTCATTACAGGATTTGATGAGGCTGACATCCAAACACTTAGCTATTCTTTGACTTGGAGAGACTTGACTTTATTTCCATTTATCCAAAAGACAAACCTCCAGCTAGGTAACTGTTGTAAGCATTCCACAGAATAGGAATGTTCTTTAAACAAGAATTACTTGTTTAAAGTAAATGTTTCCTCAGAGGGTACTAAATAAACTGCAGGGTCTCTAAAGTGCTGAGCCTGAGTTAGGTACCACATGTTGGAGAGTCAGTGACTAATGAGATCATCATCCAAGATTAAATCAGGGCCCAAATCAGCCACATGTTCCGTACCTGATTCAGAGCAGGAACTTCAGGGAGAATCAGCAAAATCTTTCTTGAAGGATGAAAATCTGTTCTTCTGTCCTTAAGAAAGGCAAAAAAAACCCAAGCCCTAAGCACAAAATGAGATTGATTGCCTCCTGTGAGTAATAATTTATTCATTTTGGGAAAATCAGCTGATGTTCCCTTCCCAATTTTCCATTTCTACCTGATAAAGACTGATCCATAAACAGGGAGGATGAGAGTGATTGTAAGTCCTGCCAGCCTCAGATTAACCCCAGGGGTTTTCCTTTTGGGTGGATACACAAATGCATATTTACATATGCAAAATACATTCTCTGGGCAGTCTTAGAGTTGTAAACACTGAGACTGGCATTTTCTTCATTATAATTGTGTGAGCCGTGACTGAAAGTCTGGCTTTGGAGATAAAAGGAATCCAGGTTTGGGAACCTTTAGGCTGCAAAGCTACAAGCTCAGAAGTCAGCAAGTACCAGGGTACTCTGTGCTCACATAATTAAAGAAAATATCATAATTCATAGGCTCAAGTACTGAATTACTGCTGTCCTTCCAACCTTTGATCTGACATTTTATTTTTGTGACACCAACTCCATAAGTCAAATGTCTTATTTATATGGGATGCTCCCTGTTTGATTTGGAGAAACAAATGAAAGCAAATGAAGAATTAGAAAAATCTCTTCAAGAGTGTCATCAGGCTGATGTTCAGGTGGTTCATGAGCAGTGTCAGAGCAAAGCCCTGACATGTGGGTGATGGACTGAGAGCACAGAGCTGTCACCCTCCCCGTGGGCCACTCACTGCACAGAGATTAAGCAGCCAGTGGCACATGGCTGCTCCCAGGAAAAATTGGAAGAGGAGTCCTGCTAAGGCCCTGAAGTCTTTAATTTCAGATTGCTTTTAATACAATTGGAATTTTTGAAGCAGGTAGGTAATGAGTTATCCAGGGGTGACACTGAGTGCCTGCAAATTGCATTTTTTATAGTTTGATTGAGTAGAGGTGAATTTTCAGTGGGGACACCTGAGCACACCCCTGGGTGTGGGACAGTGGAAGGTGTCCCAGCTGGAGAAATCAGGGAATTAGAATTCTGGTCTCTAAGCATTTGGAAGAACATTTTTGAAGGGCACTTCAGAAAATGGGGGTTATTTTGAGTGTTATTAACATGTGTTAGACGTTCCAAGGGTGATCAGTCTTATGAGACAGAGGTTTTTTGGGTTAGAATCAAGCAGATCAGCAGGTGATTGGTCAGTGACCTGGCTCATGCCTTTAGCAGTGTGTTGTTGTCACTTGAGGGGCTCAGCGCTGCTCAGAGCCAGCACAAAGTGCTGGGAAGGGTCATTGTAGGGAATTCCCTCTTCATGGACCTTGTTCCAAACCTGTTGCTTGGCTTCTGTTTGCAAAGAACTGTCCCAGAAGGAGTCACGTTTGTGCAGGGAGCAGACACAGCTCAACACAGGGCTGTAATTCTCCTGCTGAATAAAGTACAGGGAATAAAACCCTAATTGATTATTTTAATTTTCCTTCATTCCATTCAGGTACGTTTTACCTTTTGCTGTTTCTTTGCCTGCTTTGCATTAGATTCCAACCATCCAATCAACCATCTGATTCCAAAACTGAATCAGACCAAAAAAAAAAAATAAAAGCACCCAGAGCTAAGTCCACTTTTCACCTCAATTTGTATGCATAGAATCATTTTACAACAGTACAGTTACATTAAAAGGAGACTCTAGTCCTAATTTCAAAGTAAATTCTAAAATAATCTCTCTTAAACCATATCCTCTTAGATTTAATAAGTTAATTTTATTTCCTGTTTGCATTTTTAAGGGCTTGTGTCTCATTTAAACATTACAAACGGAATTTGGAAATATTCCAGAATATTGATTATTGAATATGAACACATTCTGTGCTTTAGCAAATTTGTGGAAAGCTTCTTTAAAGTGTGAATTAATTGAAGTTCCCCATCAACCCAATATGGTCCTGAGTCCTTGAGCCAAGGAAATCAGCCTGGGGTTTTTCCAGCTGTGCCTTGTGCAGGATGTTTGTGAACATCCCACTGACTGCAGACCTGCAATACTGAGCTGGTCCCTGGCTACAAAAGAGCCAAGGGGACCATCAGGGAGGCTGATGCTGATGAGAGCAGAAGAAACTCAGACCTTGAGACCACAGTTATGGTGCTGCTGTGACAGAAGATGCTGTTTTCATATTAAGGGTGTGTTTGCAGTGATGGAAAAGCTCTGGAATAACGTTTCAACTCTGTCTCGTTGGGATAAGTCACTCCATAAATTTCACCCCTTCCTTGGGAGTCCTTCTATTGATCTGTTACCTTTTCAAACCCTTGTGTTTGCTTCATTGTGGCTGAGTTGTGCTGCTGCACTGGCTGCTGGGTGTCTACAGGGCCTGGAACACAGCAATTCCCTGATCATTCCTGCAGGGATAATCAGCCCCTGGGGAGTGAAGCGGCCCTTCCCAGGCATCCTTGGTGTGTATTCACCAGGACACAAGTGCTAACAGGATGCCATGCACCACCACAGCAGAAACATTTCTTCACTGCAGGAGTGGTTAAGCACTGGAACAGGCTCCCCAGGGAACTGTTGGAGTCACCATCCCTGGAAGGGTTCAAAAACAAGCAGATGTGCCACTTCATGATATGGTTTAGTAGGCACAGGGTTGTTCAGCTGAAAGTTGGACTTGGAGGTCTTTTCCAGCCTTAAAGATTCTAGGATTTTATGATTCTGTTTGCAGAGCCTGCAGGAATTAGCCCTCACTTCAGGAAGGAATTGAGGTTTCAATGTGGGAGTGGGGATGGCAAGAGGAGGAAAACCCTTGGTGCTGTTTTGAGCAGTCTCCATCGAGGGGAGAATCCCTCTCCTGTCACAGGTGCACACCAGAGTGAGTGTGCTTAGGCACCCAGCCTCATCCCTTACAGAGCCACATTCATTTTTACTGGTGACAGTTCATCTCCAGCCGTATTTCCAAAGGTGAAAAAGTGAGCAAGTTAGCACGTTTGCCAGGGAATGTACCTGAAATATGGCAGCTCCCATCAATGCAGCATCTCCCCAGAGAACAGGGGCTGTTTCAGACTCATCCCTCATGGTATTGACATCCCCACATGCAGCTAAGGAAAGCATTTGTTCCTCCCTGACATCACCTCTCTCAGGTTGCTTTCCTTATTGATGGTCTGGTTAAAGTCTCTGTATCATTTTGACATTTTTAATGGCATCTGCATTTACAGCAGAGCGCTCGTGTGAGCTTTAATCAGCTCTGTGTTCACACGGTGTTGCTGTTATTATTTATCTCTATTACAGTAACACACTGAGGCAATCAACAAGAGCAGGATCAGACTGTGCTAGGCTGGGACTGAGGTTTAAAGTCTCTCTCCTTGCCCATGGGAGAACTTGCTGATGATCCCAAAGTGCAGCAGGATTCCATGGCTCTGCTCTCTGTCCCAGGACCTGCAGTCACTGTCACACACCAGCCAGGATTTGCCACACTGATGTATAGAGAAAAAAATACCTTTTGGTTGCTGAAGTCTTTTGTTTCTTCTGTGTCTTATAATTTTTACCAGGAGCTACTGGATCCCAGTCCTGTAGCCAGTTACACACTCAAGTAGTCTCACACCTGAGTGAGCTTGCTGAGCTCAGTGGAGTTAACTGTACGAATAAGTGCTTGGATTTTAGCTTATCATCTGTATGTACCTTGATAAAGGTACAGAAGTGCCCACAGTGCAGATCTGGGAGTTATCATTGTATCATTATATAAATATCACATCATGTTCCAGTGAACTGACTCCACAGTCATTGGAGTCATTGGAGTCCTTGCAATATGGGACTTAGAGGAAAAGGGAAAAGAAAACCAACAGGAACTGTTAAACTTTGAGCAGCAAAGATCTTATTTTCATGTGAGGTTACTGCAGTGTAAAACCAGGTGAGGATGAACTTTCATTATCCACATTTTGCACTGACACATTGCTAACAAATTTCACTCAACTCCCTTTGGTGAGATTATAAGGTGAGATTTGCCACAGGGAGGAAGCAAGCATATGACCAAATACTAATTGTAAATAAGTGTTCAAGCAGGATGGACTTACAGAAAAGGAGCTGTGTTTGGGGCAGGCACAGTACAGTTGAAACAAGATGCTTGAACTAATGATGGGAAATGTTTTTCCCTCCCTACAAATGGTTTTCTTTTTCCTTCACTTTCTTTCAAAGTGAAACACAAACCCAGCAGACAAATTGGATGCTTGGAGCACCCACCTGAGACATGAAAGAGCAAGGATAGAATCATATCTTCTAATGAATGTTATTTATTCATATTAGGAAAATTAATTGCAACTGGAGCTGTATCAGCTCAGAACAAGCCACAGTCTGCAGTCAGGGCTCTGATGTGAGGTGTGGGAAGGCAGGAATCAATCCCCAGAGCACGCAGAATGCAGTTTGATCCCTGAACTCCACTTTCCTGTGCTGAGGGACATCAGCTGTCCTTGTGTGGCTCAGATTTGTGCCCTTTATGGAGATGCAGAACTGCATCCCTTGATGTTCAAGTTGTGCAGAAAACAAATCAGTGTTTCTGGAATGGAAATTGCTGGGGAACTCCAGCAGCTCCAGCAGCTTTGCTCCCTGCCCCAGAAGGCTCACTCAGCCTTAGCAAGTGTCTGTGTGAAATAAAGATAGATCATCTCTTCCCACAGATTCTCAGTAATAATTTAAGTCTTATAAAGAGTAAGATTTTGTTTTCTTGGCTCCCAGTGGTGTTAGAGAGGAGCTATCATCCCTGTTTACAGCTGTGGGGGAAGTGAGGCAAAACAACAAATGATCTGGGGTGAGGCACGAGTGGGATCGTGCACAGGGGTACATAGTGTGCTCTGCTCCCTGCAGGACATGAAACCTCTGCACCTGCATTTTCTAACACCATACAGATCTTTTGGAGACCTTGGAATTTTCTTCTGGAGGTTTATTTTGGCTTTTAACACTTGTTCAAGAAACACAAATTTGTAAACTGGTAATCAGCAGTGCAAATTAACTAAGAGCTGTCTTCTTTTTCTGCTGGGTGTCCTCACACTGATCAATGAGTATCCTCCTTCTCAAAATGAAGGATAATAAATAAAAATATTGCCAAAATTAATGGATAGAGGCAGTTTTCCAGTGTGGGTTTATAGCCAAGTACTGTAGAGGGAAAAGGCTATGCAATTTCTAGGACAAAAGCACCAGGCTTAAGAGAGCTTTACATTTACCTTGCTAATCCTGGAAACAGATCCAGGGCTGAGAAGCAGCGCGTCACCTGGGATTAGTTTCCATGTTTGCAAATAAAAGAGTTTGTGAAGACAGCCCTGTTGCTGGGATTCCACTCTCCTCTCCTGCCTGGCAGTGGGATTTACTCCACTCGCAGGAGGGCTGGTGGTGAAATTGAAACCAGCTCTGAGCACAGCCAGCTGTACCTGGAAAGCGATTGGTAACTCTGTCCTTCCCAGAGCTCTGTTCTGGACAGGATGAGGGCTTTCTTCATCCTTTCCACAGCTATGGTGAAAGGCTGCTTAGTGTGGGTAGGGCTGCTGAAGAAATCCTTGTTTTCCTGCTGACTGTTTTGCTGAGGAACCCTTGACTTCAGGTGTTTGCTCGAGCTCTGTTGAGTGCAGGCAGCTCACAGAGGTGTTGTACAGGTGCTGTTTCGATAGCAAATCAGGACAAACCATTCCTGTAAGGCTGACTTCACTCTCCCATCCTCCACATCTTTTCAAAAGAGATGGGATCAGACTGGATTGTCACATGAAGGGTTCTCCCTGTGCCTTAATGCATTCCATAGGGAACCTCCTCTCCGCATCAGTGGCCAGAGGCTTTGGGGTCCTTCTATGTTGCTTTTATTAGCACAGGAATTACCTGATATATTCACTCCATACCTTCATCCCTGAGCCTGAGCAGCCTCAGGACATCCTGTCTCCAGTGTTATTTTCTTTCCTTCCATCTATTTAGTCCAGACAACAAAAGTAAATAAATAAATAAGTAAATCAGAAAACAAGCAACACCAAGGAGAAAGCTTTCTTTAGATTATCTTGCATGTTATCTTATGGGAACATAACAAAGAAACAATATTTGATGACATTATTAAATTGACAGGATTTGCTTGGCAACACCACCTCCCATTAGCAGCACTGCAGGCAGGATGTGACCCTCTGCATCTAATTCCACTATAAATTCATTCCTTCCAGCAATCTAAAAGCACTAAGAAACAGGATATTAAAAGATTTTGGGCCTGATCCAATAAGGTGCTAAACAAGTCCTCAACTTTAGGTATAACAGTGGTGCTGTTGTGTCCTTGCACCCTAAAGATGGGCTGGGGGGAGATGCTGAAGCTGGATCTGGGGGGGAGATGCTGAAGCTGGATCTGGGGGGAGATGCTGAAGCTGGATCTGGGGGGAGATGCTGAAGCTGGGTCGGGGCAGGAGGTGCTGAAGCTGGGTCGGGGGGGAGATGCTGAAGCTGGGTCGGGGCAGGAGGTGCTGAAGCTGGGTCGGGGCAGGAGGTGCTGAAGCTGGGTCGGGGCAGGAGGTGCTGAAGCTGGGTCGGGGGGGAGATGCTGAAGCTGGGTCGGGGGGGAGATGCTGAAGCTGGATCTGGGGGGAGATGCTGAAGCTGGGTCGGGGCAGGAGGTGCTGAAGCTGGGTCGGGGGGGAGATGCTGAAGCTGGATCTGGGGGGAGATGCTGAAGCTGGATCTGGGGGGAGATGCTGAAGCTGGATCTGGGGGGAGATGCTGAAGCTGGGTCGGGGCAGGAGGTGCTGAAGCTGGGTCGGGGGGGGAGATGCTGAAGCTGGGTCGGGGCAGGAGGTGTTAAAGCCGGGTCGGGGGGGCAGTTTGGGAGCGGGGGCTCCTTTGGAAGGCTCCGGCCGAGGTGCACGCGGGGCTGTGGGGTGAGGCAGCCCCGTGTCCCCGCCCGGGTAACTCCGTGTGTGTCCGCAGGCTGCGACAGCGAGCACTGGGGTCCCCACTGCAGCAACCGGTGCCAGTGCCAGAACGAAGCGCTCTGTAACCCCATCACGGGAGCCTGCGTGTGCGCCGACGGCTTCCGCGGCTGGCGCTGCGAGGAGCTCTGCGAGCCGGGCACCTACGGCAAGGGCTGCCACTTCCAGTGCCAGTGCCACCACGGGGCCACCTGCGACCACCAGACGGGCGAGTGCCACTGCGCGCCCGGATACACCGGAGTGTTGTAAGTGCAGCGGGAGCGCTCTGACAATTCCCCGAACCCATTCGGGTCGGCCGCGTTTAACGCGAAGAAATTGGCTGGATTTACACCCTGTTGTACACTGGCCTCTGTAGGAAGCAGGGAGCGGGATTTTAGAGAGAACGAATAAAGGGGATCTCTGTTCTTGCTGCCGGCTATACCTGTGTCCCTGAAGGGAGCCTTGGAGAGTTTGGGTGGAACAAAGGGCGATGGCTTTTAACTGCCAAGGACAGGGTTAGATGGGATTTTGGAAAGGAATTGTTCCCTGGGAGGGTGCCAAGGCCCTGGCACAGGGTGCCCAGAGAAGCTGGGGCTGTCCCTGGATCCCTGACAGTGCCCAAGGCCGGGTTGGACAGGGCTTGGAGCAGCCTGGGACAGTGGAAGGTGTCCCTGCCCATGGCAAGGAGCTGGATCTGGCTTCAAGCTCCCTTCCAACCCAAACCATTCTGGAGTTCTATGATTCCATGCTATTAAAATAAGCTTAAAAGTCGTTTATATTTTCCAACTTGTGCAACAACTTTACCTGTTCCTAATTTCAGAATGTGAATATAATCCAAATCACAGCGGAGTTTTGATAAGCAGTTGGACTCTCTCCTCATTAGCAGTCCAGTGCAGCATCAAATGGGACTTTTCCATCCCCAATTTATTTGACTTTCAATCTAACTGAGAAAGCATTGCTGTTAACTCTATCAGCTTAGTATCTAGGGGGTAAATTTTAAGCACAGAGAACAGGGATTTAGCGGTGTGACTCCTATTAACTTTAACGAGAATCATGTAGCTAAATCCCCATCCACCACACAGAAAGTTTACCAGTAGGATTCACAAAATCTGCATATTAATTTTAGGACAGCAAGCAATAGTTTCTTGTTTAAAATTGCCCACAGTGTAACATCAGTTCTCATTAGAGATCTTTCAGTAGTTTCAGAAGTAATTATATTTTTCAGAATTATTTAAGGGGAAAAGAGAATTTAGTCACTGAATTTGGTTAGAAATCTATTGTAGGTGAGTTAATACTTTTGCAGTCTGTTATTATTTGTTGACCTGCATGAAGGGGAAGGTAAAAAATAACGACAGAGTTAACCCTCATAAATAAGTGATAGGCCTTGTGAATATTTTATTTAGTACCTGATTTCCTCCTAGACTTGTGACCTCAGTCATTGAAGCACTCGCTACTACAGACTCTGCTTACTCTTGGGAGTGCTCCCCTTGACATCAGTGTGTCAGTGCTCAGCAGGGCCAGCCCCACGTGTTGTAAGAACATCCTCATCAGAGGACAGTCAGTTAGGGGGACAACATCCTGTAGCTTCAGAACCTCCATGCTGAAAACTCTGATGTGCAGATATAGGAGACACTGAGTTTTGCAGGGATTACCCTCACATTGCCCCCCACGAGTACTGAGAGAGACTCAATGAGCTTAAATAGCCTTTAAATGATGTTGAGTCCTTGCCAGTCCATTATACACTGCAAATGTTAACATTCAGTAGTGACTGGAGAAATTTCAAGCGTTTTAATCCCATCCTTTTATTCTGTTTGCAGCTTCTTTTATTGCCATGTCATATAATTTACATTGAAGGCTTCATCCTGCAACTCATATTTTCCTGGGCTATTTTAATGGTTATGGGTTATCCTGTTGAGATGGGTGGGATTTGGTACATGCGTAAAGGTTACACACATGCATCAGCCTTACAGGGCTGGATCCATGGCACATAAACAACCCAGCAGAAATAAAAGGAATCTCAGCTAATTGGCAGTGCCAGCTGAGCCTTACTGAGGTCTCATCATTTGCATGAGCACTCCCATGATGACCTGTGTTGTGGGTTTTCCTGATTTACTGTTTCCTGTAAGGTCTTTGAAATGATCTCTTTGTTTTCTGTTCTCTCTCCCCAAAGCTGTGAGGAGCAGTGTCCCCCCGGCAGCCACGGAGCCCAGTGCGAGCTGCGCTGCCCCTGCCAGAACGGGGGAGTTTGTCACCACATCACTGGGGAGTGCTCCTGTCCTGCTGGATGGATGGTGGGTACTGCTCATCCTCACTCAGGCCTTGGAACTGCATGTTGATTGTTCACTGTCTCAGCCAGCCTCTAACAATTCCCAAACTGGCAATTTGCTGGGTGTGCACAGCAGCTTCACAGACAGGCCACCAGTTTGGGACCTGCCACCTTCCCTGGAAGTGTTCCAAAAACACGTGAGTGTGCTGCTTGGGGACAGGGGTTAGTGCTGGGCTTGACAGTGCAGGGGGAATGGTTGATCATCTGAGAGGGCTTTTCCAGCCTCGGTGGTTCTGTGATTCTCTGGCTGGTAGGTGCCAGCACAGAGTTTAAAAACAGCAGCATGACACAAGACAAGAGAGCTGTCTGTGACTTCCAGTTACTTGGAATATTCCCTGCAGCCTTAGGCAGTGCCCTCACACAGGACAGAAAGCTCAAAGCCCAGCATTGTCAGAGGCACAAAGTGTCTTGTTCCCCTTCAGAGGAGAGGGAGAATCCAGGGGGAACCCATGGCTCAGGCAGGCAGCAGAGCTGAGCCCAGGGCACAGAGGCTGGTTCAGTGTCGTGCCCTTGCTCAGGCACTGCTGCCATTGATTGCAGAGATTTGCTTGTGTCAGGGCTTGCACTGCAGAGAGACAGCTGCCCTAACCTTTCATCCTTTGTGTCAGGAAAGCAAGGCCAAGCGTTTTCAAAGTCCTCAACTTTATCAATAATGTAATAATGAACTCTCTTGGGGCGTGCCAAGTCTCACAGGCCTTCATCCCATTTAGCTGTACTAAACTTCCTGGCATTTTTCCTGTATCTGACAATTAGTCTCTTGGCAAAGTTGCTGGATTTTAAAGCATGCAAGTACTCTGAATTTTTATTTTTGCATGGAAGGCCCTGCAGATCATTACACAACTTTGACTTCTGATGAGGACCCTCTACCAGTTCTAACATACAAAAGCTGAGAGAGGGGTTTATGTTTCTTTCTATTTGTACCTCAACTGTTTTGAGTTCAAAAGCACCAGCTGTGAGTTGCTTCTGTACATCAGCAACATGGGAGAACATTGCTGTCCATAAGATTTGGTTGAAAATACCTCGAACTGGAGAGCTGGCATCTCTCTAACACCACCCATCATGGCAAGGGTGGTCATGAGGTTATTCCATTTCAAATGACAAAGACAAAACTTGTTTGAATTATGAATATGGTCCCTTGCCCTCACCTGACAATCAGTGGTGGCAAAGAAAAGGTTCTTTCCTTGAGCACTGGAGCATTAGGAAAGAAATTCACATATTTTTGAGGGCCTATCTGTCCATTCTGGCACTACCCCCTAAGAAGTGATCAATAAAGTGATTCACATAAAAATATTACTTTTTCCATCTCTCCTCCTGCATGCCAAGATTTCTCAGGATCTGAGTTGTTCTGCTGTATTCTTCCTTATTTGTATTTTACCAGGAGTTTTATCTTCTTTTTTCAAAGTTAAAACATCACTAAACAATTAAGAATATCAGAATAGAACAGGAATTGTCTTTTAGGATGCAGCACAGACCCTAAGAGGAACCAGAGCGCTGCACAGCAGCTGTGGTTATATTCTGGCCCAATCCTACCCAATTCCTTACAGCCTGGAGTTCCTTTTATGCATTTTTAGGAGCCCAGAGAGACTTTTCTGAAAACTGTGTTGTTGGCTGCTCTGTCCCTGGAGGAACCCTAGAGTTAACAATTGATGTTTGAAACAAGCATAACTGAAAATTGAAGAGAGAGATCAAGTATTCTGCAGAAAGAAACTGAAATTATAAGTAAAAGCACTCAGCTTGTAAATGTTGAGATTTTAAGTATAAAGGGTCTCTCCAGGGTTTTAATGAAAAGCTGGTAATTCAGTGTACAGAGAGGGATAAAAAGTATGTTTTCATGCTATATTTTTAACTCTTGGTGGTTGGAATGGTTTGGGAAGTGAGACATGAGGGGGCTGTAAACGAGCAGGCGAGATGGGATTGCTAGACAGCATTCATTTTATTTCACACCATGGATTTCTGTGACACCAGGAATTTTACTTGCTGATTTTGAGGCTTAAGACTGCACATATATATTGAATATACCATCATTTTGGAAGGAGAGAATTCTCCCTAGATTTATACAGGTGCAAATCCACTTGGACTTTATTGCTGCTGGATGAGCTGCAACTTTTATCAGTTCCTAGGTTGGCTTATTAAGAGGAGCTCAGCTCCCTCAGGGTTTGGTGGGATGGGGAAGGGGAGGCAGTGACTTTACAAAGAGGAAGTTCTGGGGTTCTGAGGTTCTTCCATGGATCTGCCATCTTCAAAGCCTGGTTCTTTTATGACTTGTAATTTCTTTCCTCCCACCAGCCCTGAATCTCCCAGCAGCACGGGTTCCATGGATGGTGTCCTCTGGGATTTTGCTGCCCCATGGGTTCTTCATCAGGAGGATGGTGGCCAATGGCCTCTATTGTTGAACAGTCAACAGAACGTGGCTTCCAGCATCCCATAATGTTGGGCTTTTTCCACTTCTGTGCCTTTGTGGCTGTGGAGTTTAGTGGGTGGCTGCTTTAGGGCCTCATTAACAATTTACAGGTTTAATTCTATACATCTTTCTCATTTGCAATATTAAATTCTCCAAGCGCTCTCAGGAAGTGGGGAGAGAAGTTAATTTAGCATTTACAACGCTTCTCAGAAGCCCTTTGAAGGACTAGATCTCTGCTCAGGAAAGCAGCAATATTTCCTGACGTGACAGAACATTTGTCACCAGCAACGCCCCCTGTTTGGCCCCAGACCCCCTTCCCAAGGCATCGTGATGCCGTGGAAGTACAGCACATTCTGCTCATCACTTCCCTCTTATTGATTCTGGGCATTCATTTGAAGCATCATTTGTATTTTTGTCTATTTTTCTTTCTGTTGTGGATTTTAAACGTGGGGGTGTCTGAGAAAACAGAGCAGAAAACAAATCTTTTCTGTCCTACAAAATACAGCAAACAATGTCAAAAGCAGGAGCTGATGAGATCAGGGCCTTAAAAAAGGTGCTGATGGGGTGAACTTTGCTGATTAGATGTATAAGCAGCAGGAAATGTTGGTCTGACATTTGATCCTCTAGAGAGGGATGTTTTGAATTCCCTTAGTACATATTAATGCAAAAAGTGCAGCTAAAGATTCTCTTGGCTCTGGGGGGATGCATCCCAGAGTATTGCTTTCTCATCATTTGTTGATAGAAATCCTGTTCCTTTTGAGACATGAAGGGAGAAAGTATTTATTATCAAGATAAATGGACACTTAGGTTTTCAGATATATAGTGTTGTGTATTACTCAAGTCCAGAGACACCAGTTTTTAACACTGTAATCTGAAAGTTCTTGAACTGAGGCCAACCTGTCTGTTTTACAGCCAAGGAGCCACATAGCCCTGCTTGGGAAAGGCTCAAAGTACCTATTTTATGGTGACATTGAAGAGCAGCCTCTTCACTTTGGGCTGTATCAACAGCTAAACTTCCCATGCCCTGAGGAGTGAAAGCAGCCATTATATTCCTGGTTTATATTTTGAATAAGTTATGTCTGATATGTACTTTGTTCAAAACCCAGAGCCCCCGGGGCTTGGTTAGGGAAACAGAGAAATTAAACCCAAATAATCCTGTGGCCAGACACTCTTTCTGTCTCATGCTGGGCACTGTTGTGACACTGGCAGCAGCACCACTTGCTGCAGATGCCAAACATTTTCCATTATAGGACCACAACTTCAGATCCCAGCACTGCCAGACTTGTTTTGGCTGAAGTTCCTCAGCTGGATGCCAGCCTCAGGCTTTATATTTGCTCACAGGGAGAAAAACATCATACAACTTCTAAGAAAGTCTGGGGAAATCCTTGTAAGGCCTTGATATTTGGCAGGGACATTATGGGATACCTGGGGGGAAAGCACCTGAGTCTGGCAAGTAAATTCTCCAAAACCCCACACAAGGGTGAGCATTCCCTGCCTTGGGAACAGCTGGAGCAGGGATTATCTGGGAGCTGCTTTACTTGTGGCCAGTGCCAGGGGGCACAGCAGGGACAGGCTGGCTTTGCTTCACTCCCAGGGCTGGTTCAGCAGGGAGAGGAAGGAGGAAACATCTCAGAGATGAGCATTTGGGTCTGGATGGAGGAGAGGATTAAAAAGGAGGCTGCAACAGGGATTTGGAATAGACTGGAATAAAGAGGCAGGAAAGGAGAGAGCTGGGAGCATAAAATGGGATATGGAGTTGAGGCAGTCAGGGGCTGAGATGTGGCTCCAAGATTGGTGATAAGGAGCTGGGAGGATGCTGTATGCTGCATCCTGTCACTGTTTAGGGGTCAGGCAAATATTCCACTGCAGAATTCCTTCTTCTGGCCAGAAGGCTGCAGCAGTGCTGATCTGGGGACTCCCATTGCTTCTGTGCCATCACTGGGGGCTAATCCATTTCTGCAGCTAATCCTCATTCTCATCCTGCCCCTCCATGGCTGTCCCAAAGCTCTGGCAGATCCATTCTGTGCTGCTTTGAGAGATGGATGTGGGGCTGGAGAGAGCAGAGGGAGCAGAGTGAAGGGTGTGAAGGGCACCAGAGGAATCTCCAGCTGCTGTGTTGGGTTGGATGAATGGGACTGGCTGAACAGGAGAATGATCACAGACCATCAAAACCAGCACAGCTACACCCTCCCAGTGCAACCTTCCCAACAACCCCTTCCTTCCCAAACCTCTGTGCAGCGTGTGGCCAACAGCTTTTCAGACTCTCCATTTCACAGAAACCCCAGGAGCACACAAACAGCTCTGTAAACTTCCCTGCTTGCCTTTAACTTCTCCCCCATCTCCGTGTGGCTGTCCAAAGGGCAGGGCAAGCCCAGCTGCAGCCTGTGGGGGAAATCCAAGGAAGAGAGTTATCCATGAGTGTACAGTGGAGAGAAAAATCCCTTCTGGAGTCAGGCCAGGCAGGCATTTACTGTGGTAGCAGAGTTTTCAGACTCTCTTTAGCACATCTTATGCAGATAAAATATTGCTGCTACACTTACATCTAGTTTTAGCAAGAAGGACAATAAAATTCCAAGCTGCATAGAGAAATTTATTGCATTATGAATGTTGACTGAAATATTGCTCTTTCTGCAACCTTACCAGGGGCTGGTGTGTGCACAGCCGTGTCCTCCTGGAACCTTTGGAATTAACTGCAGCCAGGACTGTCCATGCCACAACGGAGGACACTGTGACCCCGTGACAGGAAAATGCCTGTGTGCAGCTGGCTATATAGGAGACAGGTAAAAATCAACCCCCAAAGCCTTTCATTTTAACCACAGACTGTCAATATTTATATCCCTTCTAGGACAATCTTCCTCTCTGAAAAACGGTGTTATGTTTCTATTGCTCCAATTAGGTTCATCCTTCTGAAGCACTTCAAGCAATATAAATGTGGCAATGTTATTACTTTTTATTGGCAATGCTCTCCATTTACAGGGGTTTTTAATATAACTTTTAAAATTTAATGGATTAAATTTAATTTAGATATTTACAGTGATAAATTTAATAGAGAGCATTACATGTTTACAAGATATGTAAATGAACTATCTTTATACAAATTAATATCCTCAAGAGTAAGCAATGCAGCAGTTTAATGTCTCCTTCATTCCTCTGTGCTGCTGGAGCACCGATCCATCTCAGCCACCAGCAAAAGGTGATAAATCCTCAAAATTTATAAACGAGAGCCTTCACCCATGAATCGATCAGAGCAGATGATAATATTGTTTTACCAAGGTGTCATGGATTCAGCAAAATGACTACACAGCAAAGTCAATGAGGGATTGCAGCACGTGCTGCCTTAGCCTCCAGCTAGTCCTGGCTAACAAAGGTTGGGAAGTGCAGTTAAAGCAGCTCTCAGGAGCACTTTGCATGGGGCCTGTGGCACCAGGGTTTGCAGACATGTGCAGCTCACCAGTGGATGTTGTGCTAAAGCACTTTCTCCTCTATGTTCCTTTTTTTATTAGCTCTACACTGACATATGCTACAATTATATTTTTATGCAACAAAGCTCATTGGAATTTTTCCTCTCTGCCTTCACTGAATAATCAGCAGGTCGTTGTAGCACAAACATCCAACCCTCAGCCCTGTGGGAGGGTCAGAAGGCTGCTCCTTTCCATTACACATGGAGCTTCCCTGTTTCCATTTTATGGACAGTTATAATTGGAGGGGGCTGTGGAGTTTATGTCAGGATTTGCATGGGGTTGAATATGGAGAAAATACTAATTATTTCCAAGTAATTTAGAGGAGAAGACATCAGTCTGCCTCTCTTCCCCATTCTCCATCTGGAGACGGTTTCCAGACATGTGGTACCATATAATTCCTGTTTCTCTTTCTCTCTTTGTGAACACTTTTCCGCTAAAGGAGACAACTGTGCAGCCTGGGCCTTTATAGTGGTGACCACACTGGAATCCTGAGCTGTTCCCAGTGCTGGCCATGCTGGGGAAGGCTGACAGAGCCTCTCTTGCTCTCCTCATTTGCTTGTTGCACACCCTGACAGATTCCTGGCTGCAGGTGAATCAATCCAATCAAGTGTTGGAGCTGCTGGGAGCTCCCAGCCAGCAGTCTGCATCCCTGTTGGGGATGAGGGAAGGGGATGGGAAGAGGATTTTCCTGCTGATTACCCTTGGAGAGGGGCTGGAGAAGGCAACTCATGGAGAGACTGGGCAGATGAGGCACCTCAGCTAAGACATGGCAGGAGCTCCCAGGGCTTGTCCTTGAGCAAAAGGAGTGTGGACTCAGGAGATCTGTACTTGCAGAAAAGTGAAAGATTTGGACTCCAAAGAGAGATGTAATTTGGAAGGGAGACAGTAAAAAAATAAGGCAGAATCAGTTGGGAGAAGTAGAAAAGAAGTGAGGGAGGGTCACATCTGGACCTGCATCCAAGCAAAACCTTGGGAATAGTTCACCTTCCCCATCCCAGAGCAGGGAAGTGAAAGACACTGAGGGGAGAGGCAGGAGAGCAGAAATTCCAGTATGTGAATGGATGAACAAGAACAAATTGAAAAGGTAAACAGGCAGTTAGAAAAGCTCTGCTGCAGCAGGGTAAAACTGGATTAGCCTAGAAATTCCCACCTTTCCAATGGGTTCCTGGAAGGTTAAACATGTTCATCTCTCAGCCTTTAATCCCCTTTCCACAGGGGTAGGGAATCCTTAGGCCTGTTGTATCCGGCTGCAGTTCTGCTTGGGCTGGGCAGCCCTGGTTTGTACTGGCTATACTGGCTTGTCCTGAGCACACACCTGCCCTCACCTGCCTGGGGATACACTGATTTCAGTGAGGGACAAGGTCTTTAAAGTCTGAATGGCTTTCCTTGGTTTTGTGTTCACACCACAGGGACAATGGGACAGACCAGGCAGCTCCAGTTTAGCTCAGTCTGTTTTACCCTCTGCATCTCCTGCAGCTGTTGCAGCATCACAGCAAAAAGGAGAGCAGGAGAATCTGCTGCACAACAAACACTGCTTGCTTTAACATTTTACAAGGCATTGAAAAAGATCTTCTTAATAATGACAGATACTCTGAATAACAGCAATAAAGACATAAATACATTTTACCTACTATCATCTTAAAATTGTCAATAAGTACTCTGTAATGCTACAGTTCATAATCTGTACAGAAGATAATAATACAGCCTTAGATAAATATCTGTGGAGATGAAATGGTCATAAAGGTCTGTGTGAGTGTAATTGCCACACTTTTGTTCCCTACCTGTTTTCCAAGAGTGGCACTGCACTAAATCTCTAGGAAATTGGCAGCACTGTTAATAACTGCAGGATGCTTTGTGCTCCCTGAAATGACTGGATCTGTCATGGAAATGTGTGTTTTACAAACTGGAAAGGAATAATAGCAGAGGCACAGTTAGAAGCTGAGAATGGAGTGTTTCAGAATTCAGTGGCTCACAGGAAAACTGAACATGCTGGTTTAGCTTTGTTTTCCATATTGCCCTTAAATTGAAAGATTGAATCTTAACAGAATAAATCTCACATTTATTAGAACTGTATGGGCAGATTTACTCTCCTGTTGTTGTGTTTGTACTTGTATCTCTTATCTCCAGGTCAGTGCGTTTTGGATGGCTTTTCATATTTGTCTGTGCTACATAAACGTGATCACTGTTTCAAAACAAAGAGAACAGCCTAAAAAACTTAGCAGCATTATTCCTTAAAAAAAGAAAATTGTGGGGAAAAATGTAGGAGCATGTACTAAGTTCATCTGTTAAGCAGGCTGTCTTCTGTTTAATATTTTGTGAAATTGCTTCCATTAATTCTACAGGTGACAGCCATATTATCCTATCCCAACCCAAATAATTATGGTACATATTAAAGTTCAGTGGATATTGTAATACGAATCTCCCCAGATAGGCAGAAAGCAATGTAAATTAAACAAGAAACATAACTAGGGCTTAGCAGCTCATTTTGTAATTTAATTGAACAATGTATCTGGTTGTTAATGGTGCTATGGACACATTAGATTGATATGTTGCAAAGGAAAGATGTTTAAGTAGAAAGCTAATTCCTGCTGTGATTATTCTCATGTTCCAGAGGAGTCATTATTAGTATTCTTTGTATAAAATTCATTAGCGGTAGCTGCTTGATCTCCAAATAAATAAGTTGGTTAAATTGTTAGTAGAAAAAGGCTAATTATGTAAATGGATTAGGTCGTCAATATTTCATTTCCAGATGCTTTTCTCCCTGCTAGGTAATGCTTCATCTCCTATAAATACAGAATGATACAGTGCACTATTGACTAAGAATTCACCCCGTGGAGCTCAGAGCTCTCCTGCTCACTCAGGGTCTGTGCAGCAGTGGGACATGAGGAGCTTCATTGTTCCTTCTTGCATTTCATTTGCTGGGAGTGTTCCAGCCCCACTGTTCCCATTCTTTTCTGGCTCTTTCCTTTGCAGCTGAACCCCCTGAGAGCAGCAGGGCTCTCTCTGGTGCCTCTCCAGACTTGTTCCCTCTTTGTCCCAAACTCCTCTCACTTTGGGTCTCATATGAACTCCTCACTTTGGATTTGCAACCAGCAACGGCTTTGGTGCCTGCTGGAATTAAATCACCAGCCAGGCCCTTTGCTGTTCATTTATTTTTAGTAAAACGTGATAATCTGAAGCTGCAAAAGTAATGCCCTTCTTATATACTGCTTGTGTTCATTGCAGTTTTGCCTGGCTTGCATCACACATTAATCTTTTATTACTGATCATTATATTAACTCTCACCTGCCAGCTGTGAAATGACCTGCAGAAAGACATTTAACAATTGCCTCCATCCACTGAGTTTACAGTATACACTTTAATCAATGCTCAAGCTTAAATTAATGCTGATAGGCAATTTCCAATGCCTGGCAACCATGTGATAAGGGAATTGGGCTTTTCTGGGCTTCTTTTTTCTGTTTTTATTAACTGAAAAGGCCTATCTGTATTTCACGGTGGATCATGTAAACTGTGGTACTGACTCCTTGCAGAATTTTGAAACCACTGAATTATGTCAAGCACACAATCAGTTGCTTTCTTCAGGACCTTAGCCGAGCTTTTCCACATAGGAAATAATCTGAACTCTTAAATTGGTTGTATAGGACAAGGAAGCAGACTTTTTGGCAGATCTCGGAACGTATCCAAGTAGGGAGATATTTTTAACAGTGCATTGAAGGTGCAATTTAAAGCAATCTGTGTAAAGTGTTTGCAGGTTCCAATTTTATGTGCATCAAATATTAAAAATGTTGGCAATTTTTAAGAAGATTCTCCACTAAGGAGCATGAAAGTGATTTTTATTGAGATTTTATACTACTGAGCTACCCTGGAGTAGGAGAAGAAAAGCAAATTTAAGCTTCTAGTTACTCAGAACACACACAAAACACAAAGGGGTTTCTTTTCTCCTTGTTGGTATAAAACTGGTGCAATGGCAGCCAAGAGGGTGAGTAAAACTAGAACATTGCTGGAGAATGTTTTGCTCAATATTGCTAAATACACTTTCCCTTTTAACCTTCCTCATCACTGGGAGGTCCACATGCTCGCAAGGGATGTGCACAGTCCTCCTGCAATAAAGAAAAGTCAAACAGATGAGGGGTTTTATAATAAAATATTTTATTACCTATCAGTTTCTTACAATTGATGAACACAATTGTCAAGGTCCAGGAAAGAAGACTGCATTTTGTGAATGAAGGTGATATGAACTAATTCAAATTTAGCAGGGTATAATTGGGCATGGATGAATGCAGTTTCTCTTAGCAGCAATTTGCATGCCCAAGATATCCCATCGCTCCGGTGATACCATCAGTTCAATATGTTGCTTAAATAAATGAGGGATGATTGCTCTGGTTTGTATTTAATTCATTAACTAAAAGGTTTCTGTGTAAAAGCAATGTCCTGCTGAGGTTGTGGCTGTGACTGGATCCCATGTCCAATCCCATGGCAGGTGTCAGGAGGAGTGTCCCATCGGCACCTACGGCTTCCAGTGCACACAGACCTGTGACTGCCAGAACGGGGCCAAGTGCTACCACGTCAACGGAGCCTGCATCTGTGACCCCGGCTTCAAAGGCATCCACTGCCAGGAAAGAATGTGTCCTGAAGGCTTTTATGGCCTCAAATGCAACAAGAGATGCCCTTGCAATATTACCAACACCCTCAGGTATGTACGTCATGTAATATTCTTGTGCAGGGACTGGTCCCATAAAAGCACTGGGAAAATATTCACCTAACTACACCAACTGTCCTTTTCTCTGTAGCTTTAAGAACAAACACAGAGAGTTTATCTGGTTTGCAAAATTTTGATTTAGATGACCTCAGGTTGGGAACCATAAGCCTCAGTCCAGCCAGATACTAAGCATGTATCTGTTAACAGTTCTGGTAACAACTGGAAGAGCCTGACATACAGCTTTGTCCTGTAAATCTTCTGGGCATGAGAACCACGGGATGATGCTCCTATGTGTGGATAATAACCCACTGAAATTTAAAAAAAAAATACATATTTACTCAAATCCATTACTTTCCCTCTTTTTTATGACATGGGTTTGCTTGTTAGATCTATAGACAGCAAGGGGACTTTCAACATGAAACCTAATTTGCTTCAGCTGATGTCTCATGGCAAATTACCTTGTTGGAAACACTTGAGACAGATGTATAAATAGACTGAAATCAATATCCCTGAGTCAGTCTGTGGAACTGTAACACAGTTGACATTGTCAAAATAGACTCCTCACGTGAGCCTATTTTTTCTCTTCTTTCTCTTTGTGTATGAGGAAAATATTCAGGAAAATAAATATCAGGGAATTATACCTACAATGGAATAAGCCTCACTTAAAAGGTCAGGGTTTGATGTTTTATTCCCTTTTTTGCTTTTTTAAAGATCTGATTCTTGAGGTTCTCTTTACTATGGAACAGATCCACAAACAGACTTGAGTACTTTGAATTTACTTTCGCATTGCAGATTTGAATAAGTTTTCCAAACATTGTAAAGAAGGAAGAATTTAAGA
The DNA here is from genome assembly GCF_971803275.1 of Cyanistes caeruleus. Classification (NCBI taxonomy): domain Eukaryota; kingdom Metazoa; phylum Chordata; class Aves; order Passeriformes; family Paridae; genus Cyanistes; species Cyanistes caeruleus. The sequence goes on from NC_141713.1 coordinate 2,147,788, forward strand.
CTCTTCCCTATTATCCTCTTTGTTACCTTAAGTAACTCCTTGCCTTGTTTACTGACTACTGGAATTGCTGTTTGGAGAATCCTCACTCCCTGGTTTGCAGTAAAGGGAGCCTGGAGGGCCAAACCCCGCTGGCCTGAGCTGTGTGATGGACAGGAGCCACATTTCCTCACCTGCACAATGCTGAGCCCTTCAGCTCTCACTGGATTCCCTCCTCTCTCTGCCCATTCCTGTTCATCAGGCAGGGCCAGTTTAGGGTTGTGGAGGTTTCAGGGGGAGGTGGAGATAATTGATGCCCAGGCAAAAATGCCCTTGATACAGACATTCTTCAATTTGGAAGCAGACAGGTGGGGACCTGACTGTCCTGCTGATGCTGACAAAGCCACCTTGCCATCTTGCTGCTGCAAAAATATCAACACACTCAATTATGTATGCAAGAAATGGCACCTCATTTGTGTGCACTCACAGACACACACACACAAACACTTCAGGCAAATCTGTCTGTGCACTTGAGATAGACCCTATTTGTCTCAGTCTTGGAAATAAACAGGTGATTTTCCTTGTGAATTCAACTGTGAGTGGTGAGGCTTTGCTTAACTGAAAGTCAGAGCTCACAATGGATTATTTAAAAACTTGTAATTGTTGTGATACAACTCCTGTGCAGGAAGAGAGCTCGAGCTCAGCTGGGTTTGACAGCCAGGATCCAAAACGTTTGAGGCTCCCAGGGAGCTCTGTACAAGAGTCTCCCATCGCTTCTGATTATGTTGTGTATCATGAAATCACTGCAAAAATACCATCCCTGAGGCATGAGCTGCACATTATACACAAAAGGTTAGTGCTGTGTTGTGCTGAGCATGGGGGATGCCTCAGGAATTACTGCAGAGTGAGCTGAGGGATAAATTCCTGCGTGTCACATCACTGCAGCACCTGTGGTAAATCCAAGCTGAATTTCTCCTCAGTGTAAACTGTTCTTCAGGTGTACAGGAGAGTGAGAATGTGCTCATGGTCAGCAGCTGACACTTGTGTCTTCACCCCTCCTGAGCCTGCAGAAACCTGGTTGTTTCCATAAAGGTAGAAATAGAGTGGAAGGACTGCAGGCCACTGGCAAGGCTGAGTTTGGGTGCAGTTCCTCTGCTGCGTGCTCAGTTCATGAAGAGTCTTTTAGGTGATGTAAGACTGTGGGTTGGAGGGTGAAAGAATTCACCCTGTGTTACTCAGAACTGCCTGGGAGGTGCTCTGCGGGTTTGCTAGAGGATCTTTCCTGAAAGAACAGACTTGCACCTTCCAGCTGTGAGAAAAGAAGTGGTCTCAGAGAGGTTTGAGAGAGCTCAGAAATGGGGAGGATTGAATCCTCTCCCAGCTCTTTTCTGGGCATGTGGTCATTCCTACACACCCTGCCTGTGCCTGGTTGCTGTCTGACGGGAACATTTTATTCCTTCCCTCCCAGCACTGCTCCGTCAGCGTCCCTTGCAGCATTCTCTGCTGAGATGGTATCTCTGGTTCCTTAATAAATGAGTCTGGTCTCTCTGTTGATAAAATCTCCCTTTTTCCTACATCTTATCACTGCTGTTATGGAACAAAGAGATACCAGCAAGCTGTAGATCAGTAAATGTTCTTTCATTCTTCCATAGGATTTCAGCTCTCCACTTTTCCAGCAGCTCTGCAGTGTTGTCAATTGCTGAGCCAAGGAGCGTCAGAGCTGATGGAAAGTGACCTTTTCCAAAGGCACTCCATATTCTGAACAAATCTTTGTGCTGATTGTTTAACCAGTCCCATACAGTGCACTTCTCTTCCCACCCACCTCTTCCCATTCCTCCCTGAGTGTTTGTCCTTTCTGAAACTGGGCTCTTCCAAAGTGACTCATTTACCCACAGCCATCTATTTTCCCCAGGAGCAGTTTAAGCTGTTGACTACTTTTGATCCCAAGTGTGGAGGATAATTATTAAACACTTGTAGAAGGTGAATGAAACTCCTTTCTCTGGATTTGTCTCATTTGATCTGGTTGCTGGAGAGTTGACTGGAATGGAAAGTTCTGAGGGCTTTGAGGAGTAGCTGAGGAGGAACAGCAGGAAATACACAATCAGCTTTTCCATTTCCATACATCTATCTATTTTAATGTCTGAAGACATCAGAGTGATCATCTAGTCTAACCTCCAGCATGGTAATGACTGAAGGACATCATCCAATAATTTCTGCATCAAAGCACACTGAAAGGCACTTTGTACAGGACTTTGAACAACCCCACAATTAGGTGATTTAGAATGTGGTGGTGACTTGGACTGTCCTTCCACAGGAAAGGCTACACCTGCAAAAAAACTTCCCTCAGCAAAAAGTCCATATTGAGACAGCCTACAATGGCTGGAAGGGAATAATCCTGGCTTGTTCTTCTGTCTGGCAGCGAGGGAAATGAACAGCCGGAATATTCCTGGCCTCCCACCCTTCCTGAGCACCGGTGTGGAGCCAGCCTGGGGCACCAGGTGCCCTTGGTCATGTCTTAGGTCAGAGATGTGAGAAGGAAGGAAGCCACTGAGACAAAGTCCAATGGAATAGGAAGATCTCCACAGTCTCCAGTTAGTGCCTCAACACCAGCAAGTTGGGGAGGACCAAACCCCGTGGAGCTTCCATGAAGTTCTGCCTTGATCTGAGTCAGTAATGTGCTAGGCTGAAGGAGTGGCCCTGCAATCTCACTGTGGGCTCACTGCATTTTAGTAAGGGAGACTGGATGTAGTGTGGACAACATAAAACAGAAATACTGTAAAATAAGGATTAGGCTGCTGATAATGAAAATGAGATGACTGGTGCTGCTGTATAAACAGAAAATCGGGAAATTCACTGGGAAGTGTTGCTTTGGCTGAAAGATGTGTGGAGAAGAAATTCAGAATTTGGAACAGACTGTGCTGTCTAAAACACTTCTAATTTGCCTTGAGAAGTTTACCTGGTTTCCTCAGTTTTCCTCAAAATTAGATGTTTAAAAAATTTAAAGGTCAAAATGCCTTTATTCTTTTCAATTCATCTGATAAAATTTTTAAAAATAAATCTTTTATTGCTGTAAACGTGGCTCAAAAGCCAGGGATTGTACAGTAGCTTTCAAAGTACAGCAGGAGCCCTGGAACTCTTTCCTTGTCAGCCCTGATGTGTGGACAGCTCTGCTCCACCTCTGCTTGGCCTGGAGCCACAGGAACACTTGGCTGCCTGTGTTCACTCCTGGTTTCTACTCTGCTTCTTCCTGTGATGCTGGAGAGTTGAAGAAATAAAAGTTGTTAAGATTCAATACAAACTACAAAGGATAACACTGCCAAATTCTTCAAAGAGTGTGAGGTTCCCTTGCTGCTCCCAGCAAGGGTTGGAAAACAGATGTTGGTGGGTTTGCCTTTGGGATCCTTTTGGAACCCTCCCATTCTCTCACTCATCCTTCAGTGATCCTTCTGCAGAAGAATTGTTTGTATTCATTAATTTCAGTTTATTGGGAGCTGGAGAAATGCCTCACATGCACTGTGACCCCTGCTGGCAAAATGTTACATGGACACATGGCCTGGGAAGGTACACTCAGAATCAGAGGGGAGGAATTATACAGATATTTATAAGAATTTCTAGCTGTATTTTCTATTCAAGCTTTATTCTGCCTCAAACGTTTCAGCTTCAGTCCAAATAGCATTTAATTCTCTGGGCAGTCTGGATGCATGGATGTTGGGGTGGGTGAGAGGTGAATTTCCTGGCTCTGTTCTATATCTAGGTACATACTTTGACCAGAATGTGGTTGTACAAAACTCCAGCAGAAGAGAAATCTTCCTAATACACACACCCACTATTCCTACATCATGAGCTGCAATATATTTAATGTGTAACTCTGTTCACTTTAATTAGTGGAATAGTTCATACAAACCAGAGAGAAAAAATAATTAATATAAAACTTCTGTACTATTTGGTGATACCAGCTGCAGAGCTTGAAAGGGTTTCCAAGGGAAGAAAGGCATCATTTAGAAATGGGAAAAATGAAGGTAGAAGAGTCAGTTAGGTGGCCAAGATTCCCTGGCAGGATTGGGAAGAGAACAGCTGCCTTATGCATTTTGGGAAAGCATCGAAATCTCAGCCCTCCTCAAGTCAATGCTGCATCAGGCACCTGGATTGTCAAACAAGTGCTTTGGAGTTGGGAGAAAAACAGAATCCTGATCTGCTCAGGCTGATAACAAAATTATCCTTTCTTCAATGGGAAGATTCCATGGATGGAGGGACCCAAACATCTGCCTAGGATTGTCCTGGCTCACAGTCCCATGGAACGTGGACAAGGCTTTGGTGGGGCAGAATACACCCTCAAGCTTCTACTGGCCTTTGTTTTGGAGTGCAAGTTTCCTGTCTCCAGCAGATTCTTCTGGAAAAGCCTGTTTGGTTTTGGTTCTTGTTTTAGTGCATGTCAGGATGAGTTTTAGCCCTTTAAACACAGCTTGTATCCCATGCTGATGAGGGAGCCAACCTCGAAGTAAAAATTCTGAGTGAGTGTAGTATTTTCTGCTGAATTGTCATAGACTGATTCAAACTGCCCTGGTCATACATTACCTTTGAAATATTTCATTTACCCATCAGATGTAGTTCTCATGGAAGCACATGATACATGTAGCAGTAGTGGAAAGAGAGAAACACTAAATTCATTTCAAAATCCTTCTTTAATGTTGAGCTTTCTGCTCCTATTAGGTAATGATTAATAGACACAGGGGGGAAACCTGAGCTTTTAATATTTTCATCTGAATGTTAAGAGGTGCTTTGTGGAAGACCATAATTTCAGGGACTACTTTGTCACGGATGGGAGTTTGTTATGCTGATGAATTGTTTTAATTAGTCAGTAAAACACTATTTATGATGAAACATTTGACACTTAGAAAATTTGATCCTTTTTAGTAGCAATACTATATGACCAACCTCTCCTACCAGAAATTTCCTGAAACATAGCTGGAAATTACATTTTATGAGGTTACCTTGAAAATTAACATATACAATATTAATTTTATAGGTGTAAAGAAACCCATTCAGTCATGTCTACAATCTTAAACTGTAGCAATAAATAATCATAAAGGAAAAGTAATTGTTTCTGGGATGCAAAAAACCAGGAGACAGCCTGGAAAGATCCCACCTTGCAGAAGGCTATTCTTCTTGTTCTGAGAGTAAAGAAAACAGGATTTCTGGCAATATTATTTCTCATCTCTCTCACTGAGGACTGAACAGTGCCATCACTGTGCAGCGCTGTGCTGCAGAGGGCACAGAGCACGCTGAGCTCTCAGGTGCAGCCTCACACTCCCAGCTGGCCTCAGCCAGCCTCCATCCCTGCAAACCAGGAGCTTCTCCAGCCTTCCTTCCCCTCCTCTCCCAGCCCCAGCCTCCTGCTGTGGGAAGGTGGTGCCCTAAGGAAACCTCAAGGAGGAAGATGCCCAGTAAAGATAAACTGTTTCATGCAGGAGGAACAGAGGGGTGAGTGCTGCACCTATGACCTATGGATGCAGAAGGACCAGGCATTGTCCAGTCTTTTGGGCTCAATTCTCCTTTCTCCTTTTCTCTCCATGTGCTCTCACAGTAGTGTGGAATTGACTGAATAGAAACAAAAGCCAGAGGATTAATGTTCATTATGCAGTAAAAAGAAACTTGACTCATTTCCCTGCACAGCTGTGACTTAGTCCCAGGGCTCCTGTTAACTCCTGTCCCAAGTAAATCCCAAGGCTTCAGGTGCTGATCAGTTCTGGTCACAATGGCTGAATATTCCCTGCAAAACTCTTCTTCCAAGGACAGTTTTCCCTTCCAAAGCACTTTCCTTTCTACCTGTGCCTGCTGGAATGTTCTGCTGAGGTGGCACTCACTTTCAAAACACAAATGACAGCGGGACGGAACGGAATAGGAATAGGAATAGGAATAGGAATAGGAATAGGAATAGGAATAGGAATAGGAATAGGAATGCTGTGCCCTTGAACTCAGGTTTATCTTCACTGCTCTCTTGATTGCATTCCTCCACCCACTGGAATTTCTCCTATCCCTGAATATCTTTAGCTGGCTGCATTACAGCCAAATAGTGCAGCACATACCTGTCCTACAGCTTGTAAGGATTAATGGTGTGGTTGATGCCAGTAATCCAGCCCACATTGATTTGAGAATGGAGGAGCATAAACTTCAAGGTGTAGACTACCCAGTGCTGTGGCAGTTCCCAGATGTTTGGAAATGATGGACTATTTGGCACCAGATTCTCTATTCGCTTCCCAAATTATACAGCTGCTCATACCCCCCACCCTAAAGAGTTTCCAGGCTTGGCCTGTTTTTAGTGTGACACGTGGAATGTTCTGGGCTGTGTTTTTCCTTCTTGCCCACATCTCATTAACATCTGTTTCTTCATTAGTTGCCATCCTCTGTCTGGGGAGTGCAGCTGCAAGGCTGGCTGGGCTGGGCTCTACTGCAACGAGACGTGTCCCGTGGGTTATTACGGCGAGGGCTGCCGGGTGCCCTGTCCCTGCCACAACGGGGCCGACTGTGACAGCATCACCGGGAGCTGCATCTGCGCCCCAGGCTTCATGGTGAGTGGGGCTGGGCCTGGGAGGGGCTTCAGAAAGTGGCTGCAAAAATAAAAGAGGGTTTTAATCCGATTTGAAATAATATTTGCATAAAAGCAGCCAAATGTGGATTATTTTCGCCCATTCCACATCGCTGTTCTTTGAGCAGTGTCGGTCTGTGGCTGCTGGTTGTTTGGTTAACATCACTGTTCTAAGTTTACTGCTATTGTAAAGATAAAGATATGGTTTCCCATAGTATATTCTAAGTCAAGACATAACAAAAAAGGTGTCAGATTATTGTCTGCCTGGAAGAGCAGAGAAAGAATTCTCATGGCCATTCAGCATGTTCCTTGTCAGTCACACTGTGATTTTAATAGATGAAGATATTTTAAAATGTTGCAAATGATAGAGCAATTTATGTCTTTTCTGAGCCTGTGTGGCAGGTGTCTTTTACCTGAGCATCAGAAAGAGCTTCAGACATTCTGAGGTAAACAAGCATTGCATTTTATAGGTGAGATGTAAAATGGCTGAAGAAACCAGCCAAGATGAAAACATCAAAAATTCTGAGTTAAGAGTTTATTGCCAGGCTACAGCAGAAAGTATTGGGACATGGATTCAGGTGTCCAGTCCTGCTAAGGCTGGGCAGAATGGAATTCTTGCCAGTAAATTCCCTGGTCATGTGTATATGAAACTCCTTCCCTTCAGGAGCACACCATGGAGGGGAAGTGCAGGCTGTGTTTAAAAAACAGTACTTCCTGAAGGAAAAAAATACTTTAAAGACTGAATTCCACCAAACTTCACAAAAAGTTGGCTTTCTCTGTCCTTCATTTTACATGATCTGTCCCCACAGGCCTATCCATGTTTTCTATACTATTATAACAATTATAAGTTATAATTACTATATTTACCAGAAATCAATCAGGCTACCCAGCTGGGACAGATCCATAGGGTGGAGGTCCTGTATGAGATTAGTGGCATTCCAAAGACTTTTTTGCCTCCTTTCCTTCTAATTCCACACCTGATCTGGTGATCCCCAACTGGCATCTGCAGAGCTGTGCAATTGGAGTTATGGCTTAAAGACACTTTTTTTTCTCTGCCTTGTGTCAGCAGCTGAACCTGAAAGTTGGAACTTCCACTGATTTCCAGGGGTTGTCTCAATGCCAGGTATTAACAGATTTATTTAGGTGTTAAGGGGCTGGACTCAAAAGCAGTTGTACAAGATAATGGTACTTAGAGTTGGGGAGGGAAACAAATGTCTTTGAGGTTTGATTCCCAGCTCCACAAACAGAAAACAAGAATCTATCTTCTCTATACAGTAGTTGATACACAAGTGGAGGAAGAATGAAGGCAGCAGCATGTTAGTAACAACTACAAAATAAAAAGATGCCAAGATCCTCCTTTTTATTGGGAATGCTGTCCAAATTTGCAGTACAAAAGCATTTAGGGACCCTTTACTGTACACATTTTAAAAAAGCATACCTTGTCCAATATACATTGCCCCAAGGCAGCATTAGTGCAGGCAGAAAGCCTGGGAAGTTCCTATTGCATTGCTTCAAAATAATATTTAATCTCATAATAAAGAGCTTTCTTGCATTGACATTTAAACAGCTTGGTTATTGAGGATAGCTCTATAATCACTGAAGCATATTTAGGCATTAGTATCATTGCTCTCACATAATATACTATAATCTCTGGCAATTAGTCCATGAGGGGAAGTAAAGCCTTGAAATTGCTAATTTATTGCCTCTGAAGCATATTTGTCATTCGTGTGCATGCCAGATGAGCTGCAATGGTTCTTTCAAGTGCTGCAGAACACAGGCTGTGCAGAAAAGTTGCTGGGAACCTTTTCCTCCCCCCTGGGGCGTTGTCCTGGCAGGATGCTCCAGGCAGGGAGGAGGGGAGCTGGAAAAGGCTGTGGGGCCAGAAGCAGGCTGGAAGTGCCTTATCCCAATGATATGCTCCAAGCCAGGCTGTCCCTTCAGATATTCCTGCCTGGCTCCTGCTGAGGAAGCAGAGGAGCTTTGCCTGGGGGTAGAGCTTTGCCCTTGAGTTGGGCGAGTCCGCGAGCGCCGGTTCCGAGCTCAGGATGTGTCCTCTGGCAGAGCTGGCAGTGGAGCGGTGCTAACACAGAGCTGGGCAGAGCTAATTATTCACAAAAACCATAAATGAATCCCTCTTGCTTTTTCAAGCATGAGGCTTGGCTGAGGCAGCCACACGGGCAGGAATTTTGCCACATAATTGGGAAGGATAAAACCAGGAGCAACATCTTACATTTTACAGCAATGTTTGATCTACACGTGATCCTAGGGCAGAGCAGTCTGAGGGGCTTCTCAGGAAGGGGGAAGGAAGAGAAAATGGTGGGAGGTGGGATAGAACTGCAGAATTTATCTGCAAAGGCAGAGAGGTTGGACCCACAGGACTTTGGGATTACAATTGCCTGGAATATGCGGTGCCCAAGGAAGGACAATGTTTTCCTGACAAAGCACTCCTCCTGCCCACTCCTCCAGCACAGATGGTGGGTTTTTAACTCACCCTCCCTGTGTCAGGGCAGCTGGGCTGGGTTTCAGGATGAATCATCTGCTCTCGCAGCCAAAACAGGGACATTTTGTTGGGATGCAGAACAAGCCATTAAAAACACAAAGCATCTGGTCACCTTTATTAAATGTATTAAGTGAAAAGGCAGCCATCCCATAGGCTGCCATGTACGTGAGCGGAGCACTTAATTTTTGGAAATTTAAGAAGACTTGAGTTGTAAAATAAAAATGTATACGATAGCTTAAAGAAAATACATTATTTATTAGCTGTGACATTTCCAAAAATTAAAATGCCCAAGCTAAATAGTGGTGAGCTTGCAGTTTAGGATAGAATTTCAAAACATCTTCTGTCTTATTTTTTCTGCGCATGTTTTGGGTCAGACTCAAGAGCCAGATTTGCATATGTCTGGCTCTAAACCCAAATGACAAAGCTGTTGTTGGGGAGCAGGGTATTTGTGTGAGGTGCTGCTGTGACTGTGATCCCATGAAGGGAAAGCTCTGTTTTACCTCTGCGGGTTCTGAACCACCGTGCAGAGCTGAGGGATCCACAACCCAAACCAGGCAGTTCTTGGAGGCAGCATACAGGGCAATGAAAACAGGATGGTGGTGGAGGAGACACAATAAAATCCTCCCCAAAATCACAGACCTACTCCCCATTCTCCACAGGCCTGTTGGGAATGCTTTGCTTCCTGCATCCCACTTGTAAGGGAGGATAAAGGCAGTATCAGTTTAACTCAGATGATTGCAGGGAATCATCATTACAAGCACGCCAAGAGGGCATTTCCCTCCAACTGGGACTTTTAACATATTTGAGGGTTTCCTCTTAGCACTGAAGTGATGAATTGCCAGAATGCTCTTCTGAAGAATGGTTTTGTAAAGCTGTTCTGCTGCCATCTCTTTTGTGACCAGGAGGAACCTGGCAAACACACACAGGGAGTGCACAGATCAGCCCTAAAAAGCACCAGGGGAGAGTCTTGACTGGTAGAAATTGGATCCTCCCTCCTGTGTGGAAATGGCTGCTGCTTGCAATAAATTATCTGGATGCAATTATGGGGATGGTGAGAGGGGTTATACTAAATTGTACCTCCCCCTCCTTCCAAATTCTGCTCCAACATGTTCTCCTGTAAGTCCACTGAACTCAGGTGTGCAGGAGGGACGTAAAAGAAAGCGGGACTTGCCATGTCCTCTCTCCTCTCTTTTGTTTTTGGTTCATTGAATTTTATTCCTGTAATTCAATAAACGTGGTGGAGAAGGCCAGAGGATATGAATTAAATATGACAGGAGACCACAGGAATCCTGACCTCGTGTCTCACAAGAAAATCTTGAAACCAACCCCCTGCACATACCTATCAGCATTTTAGCTGCTGAAATCATTATAAATGCTATTGAGATACAGCTAAGTTCACCTTCTCGATTGCACAGCTAATTGCAGCTTCCCTGAAAGCAGTGGCTATCTAGAGACCTCATCCTGTGCTATGCCTTTGTTTCTTTATGGATGCTTTGTTTTCTTCTTTTGAAAAATGGGTTTAACTTCAAACACTTCCATTCTGTGTGTTGTGGCAAGGAGAGATGTAGTTAAAACATTTCTCAGCCCAAGACACTCTGAGAAAACTTTTAACACTTCTCTGTGGAACGTGCGGTCAGCTTGTACTTCAGCGGGCACTTAGGTCTATATTTCACATCCAGATGACAGAACTTATATTACTTTAAAGAGTTCATCTATTTATGCTGCTATTTTTTGAAGACCTGTCTGCTTTTATTGAACCCTGCGTGCTGGCAAGCAGAGCAAGCACTTCATCACCAAAATGAAAGAATCCATTCTGACATTTCTCTATTTCTTCACTATATTGGTAGATCCCACACGAGCCAATCACACGCTGCAAAGTAAGGAAACTACAACAGTGGTGATCTCTTACTAGAAGATTTTTCAGCTTTTGGAATGGCTCTTGGACTCCCTAAAGCTTTCCAAGATTTATCCCAGGGTTGTGCATCTATAGCTATTTGCATCTTCTGTTGGCTTTGTATCAAAATTGCATTTTAAAAGCACAATTAATGCCTTTCAAATACATCCTTAAAGAGGTGCTTATGTGTATGGGTCTCTGGCTGGGCTCAGTGGGAATCTGGGCACTTAAGCACTGAAACACAGGCTTCATTTGGGTCTGTAAGTCCATAATTTTGTCTGGCATGCCTGAATTTCTCAACATAATGCTTTCTCTACCACAGGGGTACAAATTGCTCCCAGGGTTTACATCAGAGTAAAACTTTACAACCTACCTGCACATTGAGTAAAAGTCAGCCCTCGTAGCACACAATGAACAGTAGCTCGAGCACTTAGTAAAAATAAGTATAAATTATAGTGCTCTAAAGCTATTCAAATGCACAGCAAATGCACACCAAATTTTGCAATGGATAATCTCTTGGTCAGTACAAACACCCACACAAAGACCAGTCTTAGCCTGCTCTGTACCTACTCACTGAGTAAAATGACCAATTTACTGTTCCATAGAATGAGAAGGACCATGATTATGGTCCTTTAGAGGTCTGAACACTTAGAGATCCAGTCTGTTGAGTGTTCCAGATGTAACAGGCTTCCTTCTGGCACATACCTTATCTCTTGTTCCCTGAAAAAAACATACAGGAGAGAAAAAACAATCTTTATATTTAGAAAAGTATATGCCTGTTCTCCTGTCCTACACCTTTAAAATTCTCTCTGTTGTCTAAAAGGAAAAAAACAGAGTAAATAGAGAGGAGCACCTTATCTTATCTTCAATTGAATTTTCCCTGAAGGACCCAAGTCCCAGGTAGGTCTGGAGAAATTTGAAGCATTATTGCCTATAGGTGTTTTCTAAACACACAAGGTACAAATTTATCAGAGTATTCCCTCTCTCCTACATATTAACTTTCATCTTTATTCTAAATGTATCATTCTTCACCACTTCACAAGGAAGTAGGGGAAAAAACGAATGAGACTTCTTTGTGTAATAAGCCCATGGTTTGGTAGTAAAATTATTTTATAAATTTCACAAAATTCTTAATATAAAAAATGAACATAAGGCCGGAGATAGCGGATCTGGTTTGGGGGCTTTAACTCATTTAAATGATCCATTTCTCTTTGAGATAATTCCAAAAGTACTTCAGTGGAAGCTCATCGCAGAGCAACAGGGCACCTCATCAAAAGGTTTAAAAAGAAAAGACGAGGGGAAAAAATCTTCAATAGAGCCTGTGTCCTTTTATCCTTGATTTACCGAGCATATCAGTTACCCCCCTTTGTTAAGAGCTCTTTTCATTTCTAGGTATAAAATAAATTCAGCCATTTTATCAAGATGTTCTTGTTACCAGCCACCAGTATAAATTTTACTTGCTGTAGGTGGGGGAGAGGTTTCTGGCACAGCAGTTGTCCAATTAACTGGAGTATCACAGGCAACAGGAATGGTTTGCAGGGTCTCGTTTCATGAATTACCCAGGTGCAGGGGGAAGATGCATTTTCTCCTCACTGGTTTCCCATTTGTGTCCATGACCCAACGTCTCAAACCCATGGAGGAGGCCGAGGAGCAGAGGCAGAGGGGACGAGGAGAGGCACCCTCACTGTGCAGGTGGGTCTGAGCGTGGCCTGCAGCTGGCAGGGCATGAATTATTAATTGATAATAAAAGTAAAACAAGTTGTCTTAGAAGTTGTGGAGCTACAAGAGCTTTGTTTGCCACTGATTTCTATCCTCAGTCCTCCAGCCTCTCCTGCCCTGCTGCAGTAACGCTGTCAGGTCTCCTTTGATGCTTTACCTGGCAAAGGACACCCAGGTGGGCTCAGGGACCTCAGACCCACTTCATCCCCTGACTGCATAACCAGCTTCAAAGTACCATGGATCACATTTCCTAAAAAGAGAAAAGGGTTTTGCCTCAGCAAAGGTTGAGTATTAAGTCAAGCCATAGAAGAAATTGATTCCCATTCTGCCAGCCTTTGAACTCTTTCCCAGTTACTGTTTTTTCCTTTGTTTCACCTCAGTTATCCAAAAGTTCTTAGCAGAATTAATTTTAAGAAGTTTGGGAATATCCCACTGTAGCCCTGACTAATTCCTCAGCTACCTCTGAAGTAAAGAGACATAGGCAGGGGAAAGGACAGGAGGATTGTCCAGAAACAGCTCAAGAGGGAAAATCCCTGCTTGGATAGAGGGAGCAGTGAGATGCAGCTAAAGAGTCACCAGGAAGACCTGGCAGATTTAAAGTGTTCTGAGCAGGTTTGAGAGGTTTGTTTTGTCAAAGCCAGCAAGAAGGAAATGCAATTTCTTTGATAACAGATATCAGTGTCGGTTTTAGGTCTGGAGGTGATGTGAAAGGCAGAGATACGGGAAATTCAACTAAACTAACCTTAAAAAATTGAAGATGTAGCTGTGCCCTGGGAAAACCATGTTGGAAGTCAAAAATTATATTCACCTGGTATTTAAAAAGTGAATAAAGATAAAAATCAGTCAGTCAGAACAATGCAGGCAGGCCCCCTACACTAACTATAGCTGCATCCCAGGTCCCTCCTGCCTGGTTTTGGTCTCCAAGGAATGCACTCTCCTGTGAATTTGCATTTCTTGGTATCTCCTAGATAAAGATAAGTCTGAAAGCTCAGCTGATTGTTTTTTGAAGTTTACAAATTGCTTCACAAGTGGATGTGGAACTAGAAGTGGATCTTGAGCAGTCAATGAAACCTCTCTGTTCCATACAGCCTAAGAGTGAGCTGGGAAAACGTTTTTTGAATGAAGGAACTGACACTTTCCCATTGGACAGAAGTTTTCCTGTTATCTGGGCTGCAAGTTGGAGTTTACAAGCAGAAATCAAAACATCTCATACACAATGTTTTGGTACATTTTCCACAGAAATAGAGCTGAACACAGATCATTTGTACTTATCAAGATTTTTGTACAGTCACAGACCAGATGAAAACTGCCACTGAATCTCATCTTGATGTCCCTTTTCATTGATGGCATCTGAATTTTCTTACCCACTTCTCAGTGCATGCAAAGAACATTTGTGTTTATGCAGTGGCTGTGTTTTGATTTTTTGTAGTCCATTGAGGCTAATAACAGACTAAAATTTTTCATCCCAAAGCTACTCAGTGTGATCAGTACAGACTGAGAATGATCTTCCCTTGGCCATTCCATTCCTGCATGGAATGACTTGGTTTCAGTCCAGCTCCCTGTGGATCAGTGTGTACATCACAATCCCCATTTCCATCAGCAGCCACCAGCAAATTTCCTGGCACATTGAGCTTTTTTACCATTTTCCCTTCACAAACCATTGCTTCAGGTCAAGCCTGGTGACGTGGCTGTGTGATCCATCTCGAGGTCCCTGCAGGGCTTTTTCTGGGGACAAAGAGCACAGGTAGTGAGAGCTTTTGGAGCAGCACCCCTGGTGAGCACTGTGAGCCACTCAGCCTGTCCTGCACCTTTCCCAAACAGCAGGTGGGGTTGGGAAATCAGTCCAGCTGTGGGGTGACACTGCCACACGTCATTCAGGGAACAATGGACATCACCTCGGTGCAAGGGAGCCGCATGTGGGCTAAGCCAGGATTTCAGTAACAACTCACAAAGGATTCTTCTGGCTCTGCTGAATTACAGGAGGAGATAATCTCCATTCCTGTGCCAACAGGGAAGATCATTACAGGGAGACCACCTGTGTATTCCAGGCTTTCAGACCAAGCCGCTCCCCTATTGATTTTGATATCAGTGTTTTATATCAGTTTTATAGAGGTTTTTGATATCAGTGCTGTCAGTCAGGCCTGGTGCTGTTCTCTCCCCAGGCTCCTCTGCAGCAATTAGGGATTTGTGCGGGAGCGGCGGCGCTCCGGAGCCTGAGTTCCCCCGGCTGCAGGAGCAGCAACAAAGGCTCTGCTCCCACCTCAGCCCATCCTGTGGATGCTTTAGAGCAGCTGAACTCTTGTACCACGGTTTTTAACAAGGTCACTGAACGCACAGGACACAGTGGCTCCCGCTCAGCTGTGCAAACTGCAGCCCTTGCTTTGAATTCAGTGGAACTTTGCAGAGCCTTTTATGAGCTGTTCCATTTCATTTTTCACTGCTCGCTCTCTTGTCAATGCACAAGCTCCAGGAATTGTGACAGCTCAAATTCTACTTTGCCAGCCCAAGTTTACCTGAACACAACTGCTGCCTTTGGTGGGATTGTCCCAGATACACAAGAGAGGGGTTTGCCTCAGTGTCTGCCTCTACTAATGAGAACTTACTCACTCACATACAGAGTTTATCATTTGGTAAGAACTCTGAGCGAGTCCCAGCTCCTCTCTTTCTTCTCATATTTACTTTTACTGGGCTCTGCTGCAGTTTTATTTACCCGAATAACTCCAAAGTTTTCATAAGTGGGTCCAAAGGAACCAACTTGGTACAGAAAGCCTGAAAGCCTCTGCCTTTGTTGCTAGTTGACATATTTCATGTGTTTTATCCTTAATTGGCAATGTGGCTATGTCAAATTGCATTTCCCTTCCTGTAGCCTCATTCAGAACCAGTAGAGCTCAATATTCTGCTCAGACTGAGTTATTTGATCTGAATTTTGCAGAGGGATGAACTGCTTGCCAATAGCAGTGCCTCCTTTCATCTATTAGGCTTCCAAATGTATATGTCTTTATCCACACTTTCTATAGTTCTGTGTGTGAGTGTGTTGGTAGCTGACTCTCCTGGCAGTTCAAATTGCAAACTCACTTCATTAAAAGCTCCTAAAGACAGGATTTAAGTCACAGGTTAGTTTTGCATTTTATTTTCTGTGCAACTGTACTTTCAAATACTTTGTCTTTCACAATCAGACATGTATAAATGAAAAAACCTGGGTTTATTTTCTTATGCCAAAGAGCAACTGAAATTTTACCAGACCTCAAACTCTTTTGCCATAGGGTTTTGATTTAGGAATATCTGAGAGTTTGAAAGGGATATCTCTTACCAGCCTGTGTGGTCACCTGGTTATTTACCAGCTTTTCAGAATTACATCACAAAACCCATTAGCTTCAAGTTGACATATTTTCATTTTTAGATGCTGTTTTTTTCCTTTAATCCTCTCACCTGTGGATCCTGCAGCTCAGCCCCAAGGTCCTCCACAGCTGTTTGCAGCATCAGCCCTGTTCCTTCGTGTTTTCCATCCACAGTGAAACTTCCATGGCTCCAGTGCTCATAGCAAGGAGCAATCCTTCTATCCATCCTTTTAATCCATAGCAAGCTGAGAAATCCTCCTGTTTCCAGCACTTTTAGCCCCTCCTGGACTCAGTCCTTTGGGGTGTGGACACGAGTTCAGGTGTGCACTGAGGGACTGCTTTGAACCAGTTATTGTCCTTAATTGCTCAATACAGCTGTGGAGAAAGTCTAAAAGAAAGTTTACAAATAATGCAAAACTATTGGAATTGTCAAGGCAGTAGCAAATTTGGGAACAGATTCCTGTTCCTGAATGACTGGGTATGTGGAAATTCAGTGTTTAACAATGCAGAGTAATAGATGATAGGAAAATAATGTTAAGTAAATAAACAAAAGTTGAGTTCTAATTTAATTCCTGCTATTCAGGGAAAGAGATCAGGCAATCACTGTGGGTAGTTTTCTGAAAAACTCAACCCCTCAATGAGTCTGAAAAGCTCAAATGAATCCAGAGCGCCTGACAGAATAGTCAGAATGATCAGGATGAGAATAAAATAGGATAGAAAAGCCATTTTTTCGGTATTGTGTAAATCCATAATATATCCAATTCTCAAATTACTGCACACAGCTTGGCTGATTCCTGCTTATAAAGGATAGAATGGAAATGGTGACAAAGATCATCTTTTATATGGAATGATTTCTATAGAGAGTCACTCGATAAGCGGGAACTCGGCTCCGAAAACAGATGGCTGAGGAGGGACACGATAGAGATCTGTGGAACTGGGGATGGTGCACAGAACATGAACAAGGAATGGTTATTTACTATTTCTAATAACACAGGAACAAGGGCCAACCAATTAAATGATTGCACAGCAGGTTAAAAACAAAGAGAGTGCTTTTCACAGAATGCGTAATTAAGTTGTGAAATGGCTCCCATAAAATGGGAATAACAGTGGGATGATTCTGCTTAGAGAAGGGGTCACCAAGGGTAGGAATGTGAGAGGTCTCTCACTCCATGGGGGAAGGGGAAAAAGGAATGCATTCTTGCTACTTATCACAGTATAAGAAGTTTCCCAATTAAAAATCAGTAAAAGGCAGTAGGTTTGAAGCAAGCAGATAAAGATGTTTCTTCTCCTTTGTATTTATAATTAAACTGTGGATCTTCTTGCCAGAAAATATCATAGAGGCTGAAGGTATAAGTGATGCCTTTTATTTCCTGTTTTAGCTGATGGCCTTTTTTGCAGAGCTGTTCAGACTTGACAACCACAACCCACATTTATTATTGCAAAAAAGTCAGGAGGCCACAGCTGTTTTACAAGGTGGATCTTGGACTGTGGCACTCAGGCTGTGTGGATAGAACAGAAATCATCTCAGATTTCCAGGCAAAGGTATTTCCATTAAATAACTGGTGCAGAATTGACAGGCAGCTCTGGGCTCCCTCTCTGAAGGTCCTGCCTGGCACTGAAATGCTAATCTGTATTTCCAAATGGCTCCTGTCAGCCACTGATCTGCTCTGCCCAAATCTGGGAAAGGAAATGGTGGAACTGCACTCAGTGTGTCAAAATCTTCCCTTTGCCACAGTGGTAACCCCGATTTTGATTCATTTAAAAAAGGCAAAAAAACCAGCTTTTTTTTTTAATCTGTACCAGTATATTCAAGGGTTGTGGTTTTGTATTTTCACATTTAGCCACCTTCCACCCAGTTTGGACATGAGTAGATTGTTGGGCACATCATGGGGAGCACATGTGCCAGAGATGTGCTTCTCAGGCATGTAAATAACTCCCACTAACCTGAAATAATGCACAGGGTGCTGGCCCATTTTACCTTTGAGGATATTTGGTTATGATCTGGCCATGTGTTTTGGAGCATTTTAAAACAGCAGCTGATCAAAGCTGATTATAGTGACAGCAATGATCCCCACAGATGTTTGACTCTTTACAGCTTCCCCAAAATTTAAAATATTCTGAGAGTTTGCTCCCTGCCTCACCTCTATAAATCTGCAGTGGCCTTATTCCAGGTTTAAATTCCAGGTTTAAATTGCTTTAATAGAGAGGACTTGGTTTCCCAGCTGGAAACCCTCTGGACACATGAAATCCCTCTGGTACAGATGTGATTTACCTGCCTTGATAATCTACCTCCTTTACCCAGTCTAAATCCAATCCCCTGGTTTTGGAGAGGTCCCTCCTGGATAAATGTGTTTTGTGATATTCTATTAGGTGAAAAGTGCTGACTGCATAAAAAAATATTCTTGTTCAGAGGTTGATGATCATCTTTTGTACTCTCCACACTACTTTCCTCCTGAATACATTTAATTATATGATGCTGTATTCATTGCCTTGCTGACACTAAAGGGCTCTGCAGTTAAACCTAAATACTAAACCAGGCAGATATTCAAGTGTTGTAAAGTCAGTCTAGTTTTTTTTTGCCAGCAAGTGCTGCCCTGATTTACGGGAAGCAGGAGGGAGGGTGTGATCTCTTGCCTGCTTTCTTTATTGAATTCTCTTCTTTTTTTAATAACCATGTTTAGGTTACTGGTACTGTAGGAATGGATTTTTTTTAATTGCAGATAACTGGCTGGTATTGGGCATACTTTTCGTACAAACCAGAAAACTGTTCCCTGGTGGTGAGGGGGATTATAATGCTTGTTGACAGAAATCCAGCTCAGGTTTGCTGACTTTTAGTATGCAAAATCCAATTTTTTTAATGAAGGTTTTATTTGTGTTTGTTTTCACTGGATTTCATGGAGGGGAAAAAGCCCTCCCAAAGCTAGGATTTTCTGCTTTTATTCATCAGATTTATTGTGCCAGAGCATTGTTCCTTTTGGCTGTATGGAGCATGTTGGAGCCAAGCTGCTGGAGGGCAGGAGAGAGGTGAAGTTCTGTGCACCCTCCACTGGAAAAGATGAATTTCCAGTGGAGTCCCAGTGTGAGAGGACCCTGAGCCAACAGGCAGTGCCTGACTCCTGAGATGCACAAATCCTCACATCCTGCACAAAAAAAACCCTCATGGCTGGAATTTGCTGGGCTGGAAACCATGAGCCCTGTCCAGTTAATCCCAGTTTTCCACATGCCCTGTGTCCAGACTGGGGGTCTGCACAAGTTCTCCCAACTTCACAGGTTCAGATCATTCCCCAGGCAGCCAAATCCTATCCAAAGGTTCTCCTAAGCTGTGACAAAGGATCCCCAAGGTGCCTGGGCAATGGACTGGGAGAAGTCCCTTCAGGGAGGAAGGATGGATGGATGATGGATGGATGGATGGATGGATGGATGGATGGATGGATGGATGGATGATGGATGGATGGATGATGGATGGATGGATGGATGGAGGATGGATGGATGGATGGATGGATGGATGATGGATGGATGGATGATGGATGGATGGATGATGGATGGATGATGGATGGATGATGGATGGATGGATGGATGATGGATAGATGGATGGATGGATGATGGATGGATGGATGGATGGATGATGGATGCATGGATGGATGCATGGATGCATGGATGCATGGATGGATGGATAATTGTTGCTCTGAAACCCCTCATAGCCCTGAGACCATAGGCTGGTACTCTCTTTTTTATTTTTTTTAGTAACAGTAACCCAGATATACTGTAAATGTATCTCAGATCAGTTTTGGGGCTGTGCAGTGGGAAACAGAACAACCCAGACATGGAGTGAGAGGTTCTGGTCATCAAGAGGCCAGAAACAAGAATATGGTCCTGGTTCTTCTGTGGCCTTAATGAGGGAGTAATGTCAGTAACAGGCCACAGCAAATGTATTTGGGTTTATAAAACAGGATTCCATGAAATTTAATCAGATTTTCTACAGTTTGGAAAATAACATAATAAATATAATATAATAATATAAAAATAAAATAATACTACTAATGAAATAACTTTGTGGTAACTTTTACTCCCCTCTCAGATCTCAGAGCTTTGCTAGCAAAGACTATGATCAGTAAAATAAAATTAAATTGGATCTAATACAGTACTGTAGGTACTTAAAATTGACATTATTTATAATATTTTGTTTACTCTTTCTTTATAACAAATGAAGTTTTCATTTTGTTTGTGTGCGTGTTCTGCTGAATACTTCTGATCCGTCATCAAATTTAAGAATTAGTATCAGGCTGAGTAATTCTGAACTTGGCATTTACTGTGAAATTTACTGTATGAATTAGCATATTAGCACAAATTCAGAGGTGAAATAAAATGCTGACATCCATTTGTAAAGGTTTGTAAATCCTTGTAAGGTTATAGGAAGCAAAGGGGAAGTTGTGCTCATTCCCAAAGGGATCGGTGCTTGGCGTGTCCGTGTTTTGCTCAGAGAACTGCAGTGTCACCGGGGCACAGATTGGGGAAAGCTTTGCAGATGGCACATGGAGGGCTCGATGGTTTCGTGTAAGACTCTGGCGTTCAGGCTGCCAATGCTTCTGTCTTCAGATGAGTCATGAGCTGTAAAGTCACTTTTTTAAGTGTAAGAAAACTCTTTCCTGTGCTTTCCGCCTTCCCCTTTCTTTCCCATGAAAAGGGCACAGGGAAAAGGAGACTGAGTAAGGTCATTGGTGATTTCATTTTGTCCTTTTAGATGTGTTTCAAAGCTCAGCTACATCACATGGTGTTACAAGGTGTGGAAAGGAACTCGTGTCAGTGCTCAGCCATCACCTGCGCACAGAACACTTGGCACAGGAGCCTTCCCCGAGCTTTTTACTGCATTTATCATTAGCACCAATAATAGCCTCTGCAGGGAGTAATTAGTAACACCCAGAGGGGAAAGGAATTCTGCCAGAGGACATCATTATGTCTGGAAAACTAAAGATGCTGTGTAGTAAGGTCGTGAATAAATTGTTTGAGTCCAGGGTGGAGGACGAGCCCGGTGCAAGTACAAAGTTTCCCTCTGCTGCAGATCTGCTGATGAAGAGCAGAGTAATTTCCACAGAACACCATTAAGGAAATTAGTTTGTTCTGACAGTTTGTGTTGCTGGATACCATATGTTTACCTTGAGGGAATGTTTGTGGAGAACCACTTTGGGTTAATTGTAAATGTCACAATTAAATAAGTAAATATACAGAAGGGTATCTGTGATCTGCATCAGTGCACAGACACCGTGTCCCAGCACACCGGTGTTCCACGTGCTGTTTGTACACAGAAATACACATTTGTAGGTGCTAAATCCATATTGATCAGCTTATCTGGACACACAGGCCTCAGGTACAAACAGCAGCAGCGTTTTTTCCCCCTGATCTGCGGATCAGCACACACAGCAGCCTCTGCACCGAGCCCTTCTTTCCACTCAGTGCTCCGGGCACCGAGCGTGGAGCATCCCTGGGGGGCTGCAGCCCTGGTTCACCTGCACAGCCTGGCCAGGAGGGGCGAGGGAGGGAGCAGATGCTGTGTCAGAAAGCTCTGATTAGCTGGAGCCCCACTGCAGGTTACCAAAGGTTCCAGTATTCTGCCTTTCAGTGCTGTCAGTCGCCCCCAGTAAGCTGTGGGAGTTGAGGAATTTCAGCAGCTCGGCAGATTAAACCTCAAGAGCAAAGCTGTCACCCAGGTCTTTGTCATGCAAACTTGAGGCCAGGCTCAATAACATCCTGTTCCTCTTCTGCATTGCGGAAGCCTTGAAAAATTGATTTTCTGTTTTGCCACTGAGTTCAGTGGAACCAGACTTCAGCCCTCCAAGGGAATTGTATTCCTGTAGATTGTAGCTACTTCTGAAATCCTTAATTTCACATCCTTAAGTAGCAAACTTTGTGACAGACCAGGTGTGGGTGCAAACTTTGCTGAATGTTGTTGACCATTGCTGGGTTATTACCTCCCTTTATGGTCTGGAACACCTCTTTTTTTCTCCCCCTTTCAAAATGCATTTCACGGACTTGAAGTCCTGATCCAAAATACACAGGAATAAATACAAATTTGTGTATTGATCTCCAGAAAAGGATTTTGAAGGGAGTTGATCACTACTTATAGCAGGAATGCTTTTTTTAAAAGAAACAAGAAATGTAACCTATTAGGGTAACATTAATCCAGGGAAAACACTTTCTGGAGCGGCCAGAGCTTGTTAACACAGCCAACACCTGAGGCAGCACTGTGTCTTTAAGCTCTACTAATATTGAACAATAATAATTTTGGTGGAGGAAAATCTTCCCCTCTCCCTGAACAGGAGCAAGACATATTATTGACTGCCATCTGGAAAGATGGATGCTGTGGCCCTCAGAGTCTATTAATATTTGATGCTGATGGATGTGAGCTGGCAGCATGAGTTATTAATGGAGTTTGGTTCCTTGGATCTCACCCTCAGTCCATGGTGGGGAATTAGCCATAACAAGAACTGGATGCCCAAAGCTCTCAGGGTGCTGGGAAGGGCTGTCAGTTCCAGCAAAATGGGTGTTTCTGGAGTACTTACAGGCATGGAAAGTCATAGGTGGGGCTGATTAGGTCACTGCCACCATTCATTCTGACTTAAAGAGGACTTTCAGGGTCCCAGGAATTGTGGATTCCCTCCTCTATCTTTGCCATGTTGGGGTTCTCCCATCAGGTCTGGATTTCAAGCAAGAAGTTTGAAATTTTTTGTTTCACAGAAGCTCAGACACCACTCAGTGGTGTTAATTGCTGAGCAGGGGTGAGGTGTGGGACACCCTGTCCTTGGTGGCACTCAGGTGGCCTCTCCCAGGTTGGGGGGTCTGTGATGCAGAGCAGAGAGCAGGAATGTGCTGCTCCACACAGAGCTGGCCCTGACCCACATTCCCCAAAGAGAGCTTTTCCCCAAAGTCAAATTTGACCCCTGAAATTAGAAATAATCCAGTGGATAGATTTGGTGATGTATTTTGATAAATTGGCCCTTCTAGGTGAAAATATTGAAAATTAAGTACCTTTGAAAGTTTATGATGTCCATATGGGTCATTCTGATTTGGAACATAGAGATGGAAAATACCAAGTTATTTATAGCCCAATTTCTTAATATAGCTTTAACATTTCCAGGGGTATATGTTTGACTGAATTAGCTACTCCTTCCTGGCATGGATACCACATCCAGGCATTGCACTATCCTCATTAACCTCCCAGTCTTAATAGAAAAAAAGAAATGAATAATCAACATAAGAAGCTCAGCTGTTGATTAATTTTACTAAATAGGATAGAAATATAAAGTACCATATTGCAAGAGTGAAGATTCAATACACACAATTTGAAATCGGTTTATTAGAATATGTAACTCATTAACAGCTGGATGCATACACTGCAGCGTTATCCACTCGGGCAGGTGGTGAGAGGGAGGTGGAATTTACATATCTTTAACAGTACCTGAATGCATTTCATTTCAGAGGTCATTCTCCCAAATCAAGTTCAAAATGTTAATAACAAGGTGTGCATTTATAATTAATAAAATCTTAGAGCCAGTGCTATAGTTCAAGTGCATTTTCCTCTTATGTAATTAAGAAGTTAAGTGTATTTGGCAGTTGTCACTCAGAGAGCTCTGAAGGTCTCGCTTGTCAAACCTGGGGATAGAAATCTCATTAAACCAGGTTTTTTTTTCAGTTAAGGTTTGTTTGCAAAGTACGTGAGTGGATGGTGGGCAGCCAGAATGGCCAGCTCTGTCAGTCCATAAAGCCAAGTACATAAAAGTAAATGCCAAAACTCAAAGGCTTGGAATAAACAGCCTGATATTCAGCTTGTGAGAATCACAGAATCACAGAATTATAGAATCACAGAATCACAGAATCTTTAAGGTTGGAAAAGGCCTCAAAGATCACCAAGCCCAACCATCAGCCAGCACCACCACTGTGTTCACCACTAAATCATGTCCTCAAGAGATACATGCACATGATTTTTAAAGATTTCAGTGATTCCACCACTTCCCTGGACAGCCTGCTCCAATGCTAGGCAGCCCTTCCTGTGAAGAAATTTTCCCTGATATCCAATCTAAACCTCCCCTGAGGCCATTTCCTCACTTTACTGTCCTGTCACTTGTTACCTGTGAGAAGAGACTGACACCCACCTCTCTACAACCCTTTTTCAGGGAGTTGTATCCCTTTTCTTTGGACAATCCCAAGTGATTACAGAAAACCAGTGAACCCATTCTAGTTGTGGCTGGCACTGCCCCCTAACACAACCTGCTCTGTTCACAGAGCATCAGCTGAGACACTGGAAATCCTCCTGCTGCCCCCAGGCCTGGCCCAGATGGTGTTTTACAGGCGTCAGGATGTGGGGATGTGGTTTTGGGGTGATTAGTGGTTGGACTGAATGATCTTGAAGATGAATCTGTGGTTCTGTGGTTGGTTAATGTGATTCCCAAAGGGGTATTTTAACTCCACATCACTCTGCTCCCCTCTCCTTTTCAAAGGAATTTTCTTTTCCTTCTGGATCACTAGTTCAAATCCAGATAAGGTCAGTTGTCATAGAAATTATTAGCAGTACCAGCAGTTCTGTGTAGAACATGGAATGAGTTGGGAGTTTCATTCACACAGGATAAGGGTTCCTAAGTGGCACTAATTGGCTGTCTAATTGTCACACACAGGAGAAAGGCAGAGGATTGATTAGGCGTGGAGACTGAATGCCCCTCTGCCAGCCCGGGTTCCTGGAGTTCATTCCATAGGCATGCTGGCAGGGTAATGAGGGGCAGCCTGCTCTGGATTTCCTGCCTGTCAAGGCAGCATCTTTTCCTGCCAGGCCTTTTCAGGGGCACTTGTTTTACTCCACCAAGGTCAAAGATAGCATCTTTTACAAACAGTGCCTTCACTCAAAAATCAGAGACTTGCAGGATTTACTTGTGAGCAGAATATTTTAACCATTTCCTTTCCCCTGAAACAAAGTTTTTGGTCTAAAATAGGATGAGTCACACTGGTGCGAGGCAGAACTGCTCCAGCAAAGCAGATGGGGGTTTATGGTGCTCAGAAATCTGTTCATATTTCCTTGTGCTGTCTGGGTGTCTGCTGTGTGATATACAGGCTCCTGGAGGTACTTGTCACAGCATAGGGAAGCTGACATGGTGCACATTTCACTCCTGATAAATGGATCATCCAACCAAACAGTGAAGCTTCTCACCTGCAAAAATACATTTTGACCAATATCTTTTCCCCTGAGCTGTGGCACGGGTCACACCCTGCAATGGAGTTACTGTTTAACTTGTAGCAGGTTCACTTTCCCTGGCATAGAACTAAATTATTTAAGTTTGACTCACTGAAGTAGTAAATTTAGGAGCTAATTTGCAATGTGAAAGTCAGGATTACACACAGAGGAAAAGGAAGCAAAAATACCTTGTATATGTTAATGTGTAGACCCAGCTATGGGACTCAGTAAGTTTACTAAGGCTTAAACCTCAATTAGTGAGGTTAAACCACAATTGCTTTAAACCTTATTGTACTCACATTTTAATTCCCTTGTTGTATGAGATGAACAGTATTAGTAAGAACTGTGTCTATCCTTTCAACCACACAAGCTGATCAGTGCATACAGCACACCAGAATGTAGTGTTAGAGCATTCTGTATTTCTGTAAAACAGAAGTGTTTATTCTCCTTTCCCTCCCTTTGCCCACACCTAGAGCAGAAATAGGACAAAGACCATGTTTGTGTGCTATGCTGTATGCCTCCTGTCTCTGACATACACATCACTCCTGTTCTGCCTTCTTCCTAAAGTCACAATCTCATGCAAATTAATTGCAAACAAATGCAGGTAGCAGCTACGCATCAAAAAGATCTGATGCACCTGCCATGTCGTTTTCCTCTCTGCCAATCTGTGGAAGACGAGCATGCACGAGATCCTTTAGGTTTTTAACAACCCTATTCTTAGAATATATTTTCCAAGAACCGCAGAGCAATCTCTGCACGGTTTCAGACTGTATATTTTGTGATTAGTGTTTCGTAAGTGATGTTTTGCTTAATGATCTAACATCTGCTCTAGGAGGTTTGTTTTTGTAACTTCCCCACCTCCTGCTGAATGAATGCCAGAACCTTGTCCCTTTCCTCCAAGTCAATCAAAGCACTAATTGCATCATAATCATGGGAAGCAACGGTGACTGCTCGAGTGCTGAAGAGTCAGCAATCAACTCACAACACTCTGCTCACTGTTCAGAGAGAGAAAGCTTCCCTGTGCCGAGCTGGGAATTTCCTGCATGCCAGATTTCTTTAGCTGACTCTGACTTTTCTGGGTTGCAGGGAGATGACTGCACCATTCCCTGCATGGCTGGAACCTACGGAACCAATTGCTCGTCAGTTTGTAACTGCAAGAACGATGGCACTTGTTCCCCTGTGGATGGGCTGTGCTACTGCAAAGAAGGTAAACAAAATTCACATTTAACAAGTCCCTGCCATCCATGCCTGTCCCCTCTGAAAGTGGCACAGCTGTGAAGTCAGGAACTTCACTATTTTCTTGTCCTCCCAAGTATCCCAGCTCAACAGTAAATTCAACCTCTGCCCTGAACAGGGGCCAGACTTCTTTGCTCTGCTGCACAAATGTGTCACAGAGCTGAGTGTGGGGGCAGAGGCACTGCTCCTGTCCAGGGCAAATGCAGAGCAATCCCCTGGCTGCTGGGTTTTATCCTCTGCTGCCCTGATTCTCCCAGATTCCAAAGCCAGTGAGCACAGGAGTGAAGGCAGCTTGCTGTCTGTGTGTCCTGCAGCCCTGACCTGCCTGCCCATCTCCACCTCGGGCTGCTCTCATTCCTGCTTTCCTGGGCTCCTGGCTCATCCCAGCTGCCAGCCCTGCCCTTAGGCACTGTGGGGTGAGCCCTGGCTCTTTGCCCTTGCTGCTCAAACTTCTGTAGCCTGACATGGTGACACCCCAGCCTTGTGCAGGTGTCCTCTCTCTCCTGAGCCAGCACAGGGTTCATGATGTGGCTCTCATTTATTTGGGGAAATAAGAAGCCTGTTCCAGGGTGACAGACATCTTTTCTTCCCACACTACGTGTCCGTAATTCCCTCCCAGACGTGGTGGTGAGCACATCCCATGGATCCAGTAACCACCTGAGAATTCCTCCACTGCTTCATAGCACAGTGGCTCTTCTGTTCCCCCAAAATCCCAGTGTGAGCTATGCCTGTATGACATACATAAGCCCTAAAACAGAAGTGAGGCAAATAACAATAAAATCTGGCATTTCAAACATGAATTAATGGATCACTGTAGAACCCTATTTAATGAGGGTGTATAAACCATGAGTTACTGCTCAACTCCATGACACAGAGCTGCAATGTAATGAAAGTCATTGTGCTCCTGGTAGTTAAGATTTGAGCCTTAATGGCTAGAAATGATGGCCTTGGTCTTTTTTAGGTATAATAGTGGCTTTATATTAAATAGCATTCTCAAAAGGAAAGAGAGAGGTAAGAAACAGGCAGCATCACATGAAAAGTTCTTGCAGTCCTATAGGTCAGAAGGTCTCCAGCCTGACAGACAGGGACTGTCCCAGCAGTTCCTAGAAAGGCATCACACACCTAAATCTGGTTATAGCCAAGGCTGTGATGCCTCCATCTTTGTGTAGAGATGCTGGGAGGTGGAGCTGAGAGGTCACCATGAAAGGTCAGTCTTTGACCCCAAGTTAGTCTTAATTTACACCAAGAAACTGGTCCTAGAAACAAAGAGCTGCAGCTTGCCAGCTGCCTGTCTTGCTGTTTTCATGAAAACATCCCAGATGCTGTTCTGTCCCCTGTTTCCTTAGGGTGGCAAGGAGTGGATTGCTCTATTCCATGTTCAAGTGGAAGTTGGGGTCTGAACTGTAACCAGACGTGTTCCTGCAGCAATGGAGCATCCTGCAGGCCGGCCGATGGCTTCTGCCTCTGCTCCCCAGGATGGCAGGGGGAGTTCTGTGACCAGCCTTGTCCTGTGAGTGCAAATAACAACTTGGGGTGGCCTTGCACCCCCTTAAATCCCAGTCCCCATCGCTCTGCTGAGCAGAGAGCGGGGCGGGATCTCAATTTGTCTGTGATGTCTGAAGGAAATCAAGTGTAAATAACAGATTGGGGTTCTAGTAGTCAACTGGATGTATTATCCTTTGCATTGTATTTTATCAAAGCTATTGCTGTGTTATCTGCATTTGCTTGAACGTCATTTTTTAAAGTGATTCCTCATTTGGTTCTGTACAGATACATTAGGCACTGAGTTTCTGTCTTGTCTGTATGTTAATTTTAAAAATGCGACTCAGCATTAAGAGGGACATGATAGATGATTTTGCACATTTCAGAACAAAAAGCTGATCACTGAGAGGCTTTTTTATTTATATTTTTGAAGGATGGAACATATGGCCTTAATTGCAGTGAGCGTTGTGACTGTAACCACGCGGATGGGTGTGATCCTGTCACCGGCTACTGCTGCTGCCTTGCAGGCTGGACAGGTAAAATCAGCAATTACCTTTGTAAACCTTGAGGGTTTTGTTGATCTGGGCTTTGGGGGGTTTTGTTGGTTTGTTTTGCTTTGTTATTGCAGCAGTTATAGCCTTGGACTTGTGACTGCCAACTTCTAAATAATAGATTGAGACAAGATCAGCTGAACTTGCCCATATTTAAATCACTCATGATGGTGACAATAATTGGCATTCATTAAATTTGTATTCAGATGAGTTGAAGATGGCTCCAACCCTGCAGCCAGATGTTAGCCTTCTGTAAAAGCATCCTCAGGAGGATGCAGATCATCCATAATCCAGTTTTTCTCCTTGAACTGCCCTTTCCACAGGGGTACAGTTGTGGGATGGTGAATCCTGAGATCATCACACCTGGGAGGCAAAAAGGGCATTTCTGATGAGTCATTACAGTTGCTCCATCATCCAAAACTCTGGATTTTCCCATTTTCCAATGGTTCTTGTCACAGGGTAGTTGCAGAGAGCAGATTAATGCTTGTTTGACAGAGTTATTGTGATTACACAGCAACAGAATATTCAGTGAAGTTGGAGAGTCCAGGCTGGAGTTCTCAGTACAATTGGACCTGCACTTGACTCCACACTGATGTTCTTTTTTCCAGCTTTTGACAGCAGTAGGGGGCAAGATATTGACCCAACCATTTCACACTTTGCTGCCTTAAATTCTGGTTAATCTCTCTCTGCTCTCTGCTGAGGCCCTGGGTGGAAATAAAGTTATGTTCCATATACTGCAGAACCACCAGTGGCACTGACAGTCAAAATGCATTTCTATTAACAGCAAGTCATTTGGAAAAATCTAATTGTTTTTCAAACAAGTGCAAGTTGGAAGGATGCATGGAACAAGGCAGGTTTATCAGGCAGCCAACATTTGGGATGCTGTCACCTTTGCTGTTGATTTATGCCTTCTGTTTCTGATGGAGAGGACATCCCAAAGCAGCCCAGCTCCCAGGAGCATGAAGCAAAAGCAATGAAATTATGCCTAAAACATACATACAATGGAAAAAATCTTTAAAGAATTAAACAAAATGCTAAAGTACTAAGTTGTACATATTGTGTACAACAAAGCTACTTTTCAAAGATACCAGGCATGTATCCCTGAAAAGGACATTTTTCCCCCAAGAAAATCCATTTTATAAGCTCACTTGCATCCCCCCCTTCATTCTCTTGCCTTCCTCGCTGTCTGGGCTGCATTAATCTTTCTCTGAGCCTCCTTGCCATCAATAGATTCATCTATCAGGCTTTAAAACTCTACTTTTCATTATTGATGATCAGCAGAGAAACAGCTGGTGGGTTTCCCTGTAGTCACTGTGAGCTTCTTCAAGGGAAAAAAAATGGCTTTTAGAAGTACAGTAATTTGAAGAGAGATATTTATATACACCTACTCTAAAAGTTTATTATACATCTTCTGGATGTAGCATTCCAGAGGAAACTGCAGGGACTGACCTTTGCAGGCAGTGCAGGCTGAAGGTGTGGCTTTTTCTCAAAGGCATTTGCAGCAAATACTTTGTGCTTACTCCCATGCACATCTGTAAATGGACATCAAATGCAGACACTCATTAATTAAAGGTAAGAATAATTTCTCATGTCCTTTTAATTTCCATATTGGGCAAGGTAAGTGTACACTATCTTGGAGGGGATTTGCTGCAGTCTCAGCACTTTATCCATCAGTGTGCTGCTGCAGCTCTGGAATTCTTCAGGATCACATTCCAGGGAGGAAAATACTGTATCCATATTTGAGACCAGGTTGGAGTTGAAATGTTGACAGGGCCCTGTAAAGTGGAAATGTTGATAGACAGAACCAACACGTGTTTTGTCAATTCTGTTCCAAAGTTTTTTCCACTTGGCTTGGCACCAGACACAAGGATAAATTCTGCTCATACCAGTCTGAAAGTATGTAATTTAAGAAACTCCTCAGCTAGATAATTATATTTTCATATTAAGGAGTATGGCATCAGTGAAAGATTAATCTTATCTGCAGTTGTTGTGAACTGGGCCATGATGTGTATTGCAGTGCATTTTATTAATATGAGGTGATAAATAATTCAGGCTGAAATTTTTGCTTTCTGATTTTGGTGCTAATTAGGCATGGCCTGAAAAAGATCAGAAAAGTTCAGGATCATGGAACTTCTGAAGGTTCTCCTGCCCACTCACACCAAACAGAGAATTCACATGGCTTTCAGATCCTAATAGCCACAAAACTTTATCTGAAACAGCATATTCTGTATGTTCATCCCAGACGTGGGACTCCCTCTTGATGTCTGTGTTTTATGTAAAGATCAAGGGGAAGATTGAACCCATTTTCTTTAAAGTGGTTTCAAGATGTTACTGATATAAACCTTCAGGGACTGATAGATGGTAAGAACATGGAGGAGGACTGGCAAAAGAAAGAAAAAGTCATGTTCAGAGTAGCATGCAATGTAAGGTAATAGCACTCTGCCATCCTTTTATTATGTCATGACTGCCACCCAAGACTATTACTCAGGACAATGACCTTCCGTGGATATCAGCTGGGGGAAGGTAATTTTCAGGAGCTGAGTGTCTCTGGCAGATGGGGAGATGATGAAGAGATCCCCACATCTCAAGCAGGAGGTCACAAAGCTGTGCAAACCAGCTGGATGCATAAATAAGCACAGAGGTAACAAGCTGTTCCGAGACATTCCGTGGGGAATGGCACGTGTGCAGCCGAAGGCAGGAGCTGGATCAGCTCTGGAGATGGTTGTACCTGGAGTTACTGCTGCAAATCTCCCAATCTCGGGCACGTGGTGTCACCAGTGGCTTTGGAGACAGCACAGCAAGAACAGAAGCCCAAAACTGCATTGGCAAAATGCTCTCACATGGTACAAATAAAGTGAAACTTGTGGGAATGTTGGTCAAAATCAGGTCTGTGACCTGCTGATGCCATGCAGAGCTGCATCTCCTTCCACAGGAAGGAAATGTGGGGTGCAGTGACACTGAGGGCTCAGCCTGAACTTCTCCAGGTTGGACATGTGTAACCTCATGTATACAAATGCATGGAAATCCAAACAAAGGTGCACATATCTGGTGCTGGGTTAGAAAGGAAAAGTCTTGCTCTCAGAGGACCAAGTCTTGATTGCTCAGGCTGTTTTTTAAGGATTAATAAGGATCTCTTTATCTTTGCTGTGCATTTTAGGTACAGACACTTCTGTGTTTGCAGCTCTGTCAGGTCCCTCAGAGCTCCCAACACACCAGGCAGTTGTGAAAGAGGTGTTACTTTATGTACACACAGGTTGAAATGAAAATGCTCAGTGCTAATTACCTTTGGTTAATTAGGGATCCTGCACATACTGAATCCGCAGAGGGAATGGAAACACAGAAATGCTGCATGGTAGAGCAGCTCCTGGAAGTCCTTTGCAAGCAAACAGGTCCTGGAGAAGCAGGAGAGTCTCATCTGTCCCAGGTGCAACCTCCTCTCCTGGATGCTCAAGTGACAGTGACAAATTTCAGTTAGGCTCCTCTTAATTATTACATAATCTGAAAATGGACAGGAAAGGACCAGCTGGCCTGGTGGCCTTGCTGGGTGGGCAGGATGACCATGCTCCTGTGCCAGGTGTGGTGCTGTGCCTCTGGAGATGGCAGCTCCAGCCAAGCCCTGTGGGGGATGCAGGATGAACTTCAAACCCTCTCAGCTTGGCCCACCTCAGACAGCTGTTGGCAGCAGGTTTGGTACCAGAAATGGCTTCCTCACAGATTCCAGCTGGTTAAAACTGTGTAGCCTTTAGCTGCCTCCCTCAGTAATTAAATTAGAGATTCTGGCCTGTCCTCTCATTTCTGGAGGTGCCTGACCAGAGCCAGGTAAGACTCCCTGGGAAGACAGACCCAGGTATTGCCCATCCTGCCCCCAAGACCCAAGCCCATTTGTTTTCCCACTCCCAGAGTGATCACAGAAGGAGAGCCACAGGCCTGGCTGCTCCTCATGCTGAGCTCTGCTCCTCCCTGAGATGAGCCAACATGTTCCAGGTTAATTGTGGCAGTGTGTGTTTTGTTACCCTTTCAGCTCTTACATTGGGATTAAATGGGAAGTGATCTGCAGGGGGATATATTCCACTCTTCTAAATGCTAAGGTCAGTTAAAATCCTGTTTATCTGAATTCCTTTAATCTGAAATGCTGTCTTATCTGCATCTTGTTCTGCATTTTTTTCTTGTGTGGTGCTCTGGTTTTGCAGAGCTGCTGTGGTGATGGTATCTCTGTTCCCCACTGAGCTGGGGTACCCAGAGGCTTCTCTCAGTATCCAAAGCCAGAGTTTATTCACTCTATTTTAACATCCCAAAGATGTGTGGGGAAAGTTAACCTGGTGCTGTAGATATGAGATGGAAAACATAAAAGTGTGCATCCCATAGTTAATTATAAAAGAAGCCCTTATAGATTTTCCTTAATTAATCAGGATGGCAAACACAGGTATGCAAATGATGCATGCTGCTGAGGAACAAACATCTTATTACTTTGGTGCTTTACACCTTCAGGCTTCATTCCTGGCTCATAAGAGCAGCCTCCCTCTTCCTTTGCTGTTACCCAGGAAATCAAAATGCACATTTCCCTGTCCTTTACAACCTCAAGAACTCTCACACAAACCCTGATTGTGTCTCCCCGTGTCCGGAGCTCCAGCACAGGGGCTGTGGCAGGCTGGAGCTGCAGGGCTCCCACCTGTGGGATCTGAGGCAGGGATGGGGTCAGGAGGTGCTGCTGGGCACAGAGCAAGGCAGCTCCAAGGGATGAGGCTGCAGGGCTGGGAGCATTTGCAGGCTGGCAGTGACATCTGCACTGTCACTCAAACACAGAAACATGTTTCTTGCCTCCTGTGGACACATTAATTCAGGAAAACTGATAAGCCTGTTACTCAAGGGAAAGCCTTTTTGAATTTTAAAGGAGCAGTGACCACTTTGATGGGAGCTCTAAGGTATTTTTAACTTCACTTTCTCTGAGTTCTTTGCAAGGAAGTGAAAAATCCTTAAAGGAAAAAACCCACCCTCTCCATAAAATGCATTTGTTTGTACTAATATGACTTTTTTTTCCATTGCAGCCGTATCCAATTTATAATTTTAGGGCCAAATCCTGTCCTCAGCTTTACTTGGTTGAATCCTAAATAATTCTCTTGTCATTAGTTGATCAACCTTACCTGCGTGATGGTAAAACTGGGAGCTGGTTTTCCTTGCCTATTTAAAACCAGAAAAAAATCTAGGACCTGTTTCATGCACCTGCAGCTTTTTAGCTTAAGATCCAGAATGTTTTAGAATTCACAATGTCATGGGTTGACTTTTTTCCCCATCAGACTGTTTCATACCATTGGTTTGTAAGACAGAGCCTAAAATACCAGAATGGAGCAATAGTAAGTTCCTATTAAACATGCATTTTCTAGATGTCTAATCCCATTATCTACACCATATTTTGCATTTATCACTTCTGGCAGTCTTATCCTAGATTTTTAAATTAAGAATTTATTTCTGTGATTATTCTGTATCCTTACATTAGCTTTGAACAGACAGGAAAACCAGAAATTTCTAGAGTCAGTCTAAAATGGTGCATTTTAGCCTCTCTCTTGGCCTCTGCCTTTCCAGCAGGAAAATCTTTTCCATATGAAAGGTGTGCTTACTCTCTGGATTCGACAAGTGCCCTTTAGTCTATGAATGTAAGATAAGCTTATTAGAAATTAGCTTTAATTTTTCATTGACTTAATTTCAAGTGAGTTGATAAGATTTTAATGTCAGGCTGTGCTTAAAAATTCTCTCTTTGACAAGAACCTTTAAGGATGGTTCCTGCTGATATAGGGCTAATTTTCAAAAATATGAATTATGAAGTTGTATCAAAGATTTCATTGATGTCCTGACATTAATTATGTCCTGTGTCTTCCTTGGCAGGTGTCTGGGGGGCTCCTGATTTTAATCTGAGTGAGGTTTAGTTGTGTTTGTCCTGTGCCAGATTTTGTATATATTTCACCTTTTGTGAAATCAGTTGGATTTTTGCCACTCCTTCAGTGGGAGTTGGATCAGACCCTCAGACTATAATTAGCAGCTGCAGCAAGGCTACTGCTAAACTTCAGCATGTATGCAAATCATTGCAGTAATAATCTTATAAACACAGAAGATACACAAGTTTTTTTATCTTTGTATTTATTTTGGGGTTTAATTTTGCTTAATAAAAGACAGCTTTTAAATTTCTGAGAGAAGATAGAGTTTGGATGGCATCCTGGGTGATGCTAATTTAATGGGCTCTAAAAACACGAGGCTTGACGTTAGAGGTACCCAACCCTTTTCCATTTTAGTATGGAGACATTCTATATATAAGCCTGGCTGTGTGTACAATAGTCACCTATAAATAAATGTGAGCAAGAAGTAGGGAAAAATTATTTGTGCACATTTCAGTAGACTAAATCCTGGCTGTTGGCATGCTGGGTGTGAAAGGAGGAGAGGGAAGAGTGCTCAGCAAACAGCCTGCAAGCTGAAATGAGGTGTGTGTATACATTTGTATATTTATATCATGGAGAGAGACTATTTACAAGGGCAGGTAGTGACAGCTTGGGGGGAATGTCTTCACACTGCCAGGGAGCAGGGTTAGATTGGATATCAGAAAAGTAGAAATATTCTTTGTACTTCCTCCCCTGTGAGGGTGGGGAGGCCCTGGCACAGGGTGCCCAGAGAAGCTGGGGCTGCCCCTGGATCCCTGGAAGTGCCCAAGACCAGGTTGGACACTGGGGTTTGGAGCAGCCTGGGATAGGGGAAGGTGTCCCTGCCCATTGTGGGAGGTAAGAACTGGATTATCTTTAAGGTCTCTTCCCCACCCAAACCATTCCACAATTCTATGATACATTATGTTATTCATTAAAGAGTTTGCAATGAAAAATGTTGTAAACATCTTCCTTCCTGTCCCACACCAAGGAGAAAGGGTGGAATTTCAACATCATTGACCACAAAAGGCTTTGGTTGTGCCCCAACTCTTGCTCAGCTGTTCCTCATTCATGGTTTAGTTCAGGAGCTTGAACGTTTCCAGCAGGAAAACAATCCAGGTTTTCCCCACTACCAGTTCCTGCTCTTTCCCTGCTTGGATCTTTCCCAGCTTTCTGTTCCCTCCTGGCCTGAAACTGTTCCCAGAGTTTGAGAAATAGGAAAGCCCTGAAGATGAAGCAGGGCTTGACTCCTTTTAGCCCCATTTTCTGCAGGTCTGCCCTGCCTGCTCAGGCCAACTCTTCCCCTGCAAGAGTGCACCCTGGAGAATACCCTGGAGCAAAGGGAACCAGATCATCCTTAATTTTAGCAAACATTTTGACTTACTTAATTTCTTATGAGGTAGGTCTCTTGCCTCAAAAGCTTTTATTGCATAAATTCCCCAGGTTGGGTGATTCATACCTGGAGATTTCTCTAGATAATTAAAAATAGGGGTAGGATTAGAGCTCCACAGAGGTGCATTAGGCTCTAAGTGTATTACTTGCAGAAAAACACTTACATTAATGGGTGCATAAATCGCCCTGCACAGATGAGAGAAGGGACAATTTAGAATTTTTCACTGGCTTCAGGGAAGGGCATATTCTTCATTATTTAAGACCAGATCATGGAGCTTTCATTTAGACTGATGGGTTGTTACACTCAGGAGTTGGCCCTCTGAATCCACTGGTGAATGATACTCACCAGTTTGGAAAAAAAAAAAACAGAAAAAAGCATTTGAGAGCACCTCAGAAGTTCATAGATAATGTGAGTGTGGCTGCTGTTCTCTGCTGAGTAGTTTCACTATATAAAAACAAAAATAGCTTATTTGCAGACTAGATGAGCAGCCATCAATTCTTAATGTTTCCATTTAATTTTATGAGAGATCCCTTTATGTTTCCTTCTATCTGCTGCCCTCCCCACACTGATTTTCTCATTCTTCAGCATTCTTAAATGCTGAGTTGTCAGGAATTGTTCTGTGGTGCTTCTGACTGGCTCTGAGTCAAATACTTCAGGGTTTGCCTTAGATAGGAATAAAGATGCAAAAAGTGATAGAAAAGCATCAAGAATTCTTTGTGAACTCTTGTTCCTGCTCTGTGAGAGCCCCTCTGAGCAGCTGATCCACAGCTTGGACAGTTCTTTCTTGTGTTCTTAGTGAATTGTCTTTTACCTTTTAGAGACTGAAGCAGCAGAGGAATCTCTGCTTAGGAAAGCACATGGATCAAATCTCAAATACAATTTAAATAGAATTTATAGGGACAACAGAAGGGTAACAGCAATTAGAGCATCAGGGAAAGACAAGAGAATAAAGTTAAAGAAAACATGAATGTGTGATTATAGATGTGTGATTATCAGAAATAAATGTACAAATGAGGAGGCCAAGGCAGGATTCAGGGTGACCTGGGTGGCTTCTGGCCCTGGTCCTGGCTGGGGGTGCTGCCATGGGACAGAGAGCAGAGGGAGGTGCCCACGAGGTGCCCACCAGTGCAGAGGTCACATCCACTGAGACATCCCCAGACCTGTTGCCAGTACCTTCTACTCCCTGCTGGGCCTGCCCACAGCCACCCACCCCCCCCCTAGGCAGCCTTGCAGCATCAGTGGAGGGTGCAGGTACAAACCACCTCTGAGGATTCATCCTGCCAGGGACACGAGCCACCAGCATTCCACATCAAAGCCAAGCGTGACTCACCAAACCTCAGGCCTCTGTGGCATTGCCTGTAAAAATCCAGTGCCTATTTTTGCATGAAAAGCAGTTCTTTCCAAAGCTATTCAAATGCCAGAAATAAGAGATTATTATGACTTCATGTCATGTTGAAAGACAGGTGGAGGAGAGCACAATGTTTGTGTTGGATTCAAATGTCTGATGAAATCATTCCTGTCATTCCTAATTGATGTTGCATCTGTCTTTAGATTGGGACTATTGAGGGGAAAAAAAAAAGCTGAAGATCTTATTCAGAGAAATAATTACAGTTATACACTGGTAGATGTAAAATTAAAGTATGTGGGGGGAAGGGAACTACGTCCTATAATTTATCAAATTCCTACATCCCTGAAAAATAATTAGATGCTGGGCAGTGTTCAGGCACTGCTGCAGAGGCTGCTGTCAGGGGGATAGCAGTGGTCAGAAACAGACCACTGCTTCTCGTTTATTCCATCCATTTTTGCTCTTCTATTGTGTTTGGAGTATTAGTTTCCAACTATCCAGAGACACAGCAGAGAAACAATGGCATCTTTATTAAGAACCAGAGACGTAATCCCCAAGCACAAGTG
Source organism: Cyanistes caeruleus (assembly GCF_971803275.1). NCBI lineage: Eukaryota > Metazoa > Chordata > Aves > Passeriformes > Paridae > Cyanistes > Cyanistes caeruleus. Next base: position 2,185,497 of record NC_141713.1, read on the forward strand.
CAATTGCAGAAGCTGGAGAGGGAAGAAAGGGAATTCTGCTTATGTCTGGCTTTCAGGAATTCTACCCTCCAAAGTCCTTCAGTGTGATGCAGTTATGGGCAGCACTAAATCTGCATTACTTTGACAAACTTTCTTGCAGCCACTGAAGATTATTAATGGAAGCAGCCTATGAAGAAGCTGTTCAATAGATGCCTCACATCCCACTTGTATGGCCTGGGGGTTTTTTCCCTCTTCTTTTTCTTGCTTCCTTTCCTGATGCTTGTGTGGATGTTGGATTAATCCATCACAGCTTGATTTGTAAATTTGAATACAAGGGCTGACTTCATCTGGTCAAACTTTGAAGCTGCTCCATGTAAGACAGACACAGGTTTCTATCACCTGCCAGCAGCAGTTGATAGAAGTGGCAGCTTCCCACTGCCAGAGGGCAGGGTTAGATGGGATATTGAGAAGGAATTGTTCCCTGTGAGGGTGGGAAGGCCCTGGCACAGAGAAGCTGGGGCTGTCCCTGGATCCCTGGAAGCGTCCAAGGCCAGGCTGGATGGGGCTTGCAGCACCCTGGGATAGGGGAAGGTGTCCCTGCCCATAGCAGGGGATGGATCTGGATGATCTTTAAGATCCCTTCCCCACCCAAACCACTCTGGGATTCTGGGATTCTCTTCCTCCTCTACCTCTCTCCCTGCTGCTTTCCTTTATCAGGATTATCTGCAGCTCCACATTGGAAGATCCCTGCCCAGCCAAATGGCTTCACCCTTGGGAAGTCTGGGCTGAGTTACCCCAGCTGCTCCCCATGTCCCAGACAGCAGCTGCTTGGCCACTGGGTAGGAAACTGTCCTGGAGGGGCAGGAGTTTGGAGCAGCTCTCCTGTGTGGCTGTCCCTCAGAACATTGCAGTTGTGCCTGCTCTGCTGGGCTCAGTTCAGCCCAGTTTGTTTGCCACAGTAATTCAGGCCCTTAGGGCTGCTTTTCCTCCCCACGCTGTGTGCAGAGGAGGTTGGTGTGGGGAAAGGGGAGTGAAGCTACTCCTGGGACTGTCAGCTAAATGCCATGTACAGAGCAGCCCAAAGGGAATCCCACTGGAGAACAGCCAGTGTTTCAGAAATCCAATATCCCAAATCCCTGCTGGGCCATGGAGAGTTTGGCTGCTGTTTCACAGACTGAATTAAAGCCACAGTGGGCTCTGCTCTTACCTGGGCTCTGCCTTACAGCAAAAGTGCAGATTTCTTGCCCATGTCCAGTGGATAACTACAGTTTAATATAATTTATATAAGTTATGTGGATTTCATTTACAATTCATCCCCCAGAACATTGTTTAAAAAGGTCTTGGAAGTGTAATTTTATACCAGTGTCTGCAATTGTGAACCACAGCCTCAGGCTGGCAGATAATTCCCTGGTATCCAGGCAGTAGAGTTTATGTATAAAACTGCTTCCTGCAGCTTCAAGGACTTCTGATAGTTGTCCTTCTAATTTCTACACAATTCATGTGAAACCAGGACTTTGTTCATAAATTAGGAATCTGTGGTTGTAACACGAGGTAATACAGAGGTGTGTCAACTTCAGCAGTTTTTGTAGTTCTGGAAATTGAAAACTAATTACTTATCAGAAATGTTCATCAGCAAGTTCCTAAATAAATATTAAAGTTTTACATTACAGAATCTTGCTGCTTCACTGACTTTGACTATAAAGTAGCTGGGAGGGATGGACTCCCCCTTTACATGCTCTCAGGTTAGGGAATTGTAAAATTAAGGTGCTTTTTCCAGCACAATTCCATAAGACTTGCATGTCCAGATGCAATTTTAACTTCTCATTTATATTTGCAATTCAATGTGTGTAGGAGCCTTCAAAAATGAAGTCTTCCATGAGAATTAACTTAGGGTAATAAAAAGCAATAAAACCTGATTGTGGCACCATCTCGATTGTCTTCTGGAAATGTATAAATAAATAAGGGCTGTAACGAGTGGCAGTGGCTTCTGGAAAGTTTCCTTTTCCCCCTTTCCATTTTGCTACAACAATCAGCTCCACAGTGACTCATTGCCTTCGTTAGGAGAGGGAAGACATCCCTCATTACTCATTACCAAAGGAAGGACTTTGCTGCTGCAAGGAACAGCCCTGGCATTCTAATTCAGGTACCTTCCACAAGAAAAGAGTCAGCGTCATTCTTCCCCAAACTTTGTCAAAAGAGACAAAATAATGCTGTTTAATTGTCCCTGTTTATAAATAGCCCATCCACAATGACAGATTTGTAATTTTAATGCTGCAATCAGGAGGAAAAATGCACCTTTTTCTGTGTTTGTGTCTGAATTTCACTTCAGGAAGCTCACGCTGAGACCCAAGGCTATAAATGATCATATATATGTATTTATAAATACAAAACACATTTATTTATTTCCAATTTATTGTCTGACTTTTTAATTACAGAGAGCTGTGGATACAATACATAAATGCACATACAAAGCACTTGTTTAAGTAATCCAAGGATATATTTAATTTCAAAGGGAGCAGGGAAGACTCTTTAAAATAATTGTTTTTCTTGATTTTATTAATACAAATGTTCCTTGTCTCTTTTCACAGTCCCTTTTTTCAGATTTATTTACTTGATATGAAGGAATTGAGCTTGAATTAAGTTTTTACTGTATTTTAATGTGGTTTTTATTAAGCTGTACAGAATAGTCCATGCCTCTTTATAAATAAGCTAAGATCATGTATTACTAGAAATCACATTTCAAACTGTACTTTTGCCAGACTTGGTTAAGATTTTCTAGGAAGGGACACTATAATTGTGTGATTAATCTTCAGAAAAGGGAAATTTTGGCTCTGCAGTATTTCTTACTGTGTTAACTTCAGAGATTTATAAAACCGACTTGAAACTGCACTGTAAGTGTGTTTATAATGACTTTTAGCTGATTTAATAATCCTCAAAGTTTGGTGACCGTACAGATCACAGCTCCCCAAATGCAGTGCATTACCTCTAGCATCCAGATGAAGTTATCAGAGTGGGAGGAAATGACTGGGATTGTGTTTCTGTGCTAATCCAGCCCCTGGGCTGCTTTGATCCCATTGTGCAGCGGGACGTGTGCATGGGTGATAAAGAACATCTCAGGTTGGGGATGGTAAAAACATCTCAGGTTGGGGTTGGAGCCCAGCTGGGGTGTGTGTTACCCCTGATCTTGGGGCCATGCTGGTGCTGGGGTTGTGTTCTTAGGAACATTTCCAGGCCAGTTTCTGATCCATTTTTGCTGCTGTTATCAGTGCTCCTGCCAGTGCCACTCCCTGCAGCTGGCACTGCTCAATGTCCCTCTTAGTTCATGATCCTGCAAACCCATCCAAGGATCCTTGATCATACAAATAACCCTGCTAACTGCAGGTATTGGTACTGCCTTATCCCAGTGGGGAGAGAGAGAGCCTCTCGGTGTGCAGGATCAGCTCCTTCAATCACGCTTAGATGTGACAAGCCATGGCACAAGGCTGTTTTTAAAAGTCACCACTTTAAACAAAACCACTTGAAACCATGCCAGAAGGCTCCTGTTAACCAGCACCCTGGAAGCACTGGGAGCTGGAATGGCAGGTCTCAGTCTCTGTCTAACATGCAAATGCTCAGTCTGTGCTCACCTGTGGCCACTTGCTGGATCAGAACTCAGTTCATTCACACACATCTGGGCAGCTCTTGGTGGATGTGGGGCATATGCACAAAACACCAGAGCACAGAGAGGAAACAGAACACAAAACAGAGCTGAATTTACTTGTGTTCAATAATCCAAATACTGAACATGTTTGTGCAAAATCCTGATTTTTCTTTTTATGGTCTTCCAATTCACAACAGGTAAGTAATCAGGCTTCAATCAACTGCCTATTTCCAGACAGTTATTTGAGCTATTTTGTGACTTTAAAGCAATTCCTGACCTTCATCTCTTGGATGACATGCAGAGTTTCTTTAATGGTGCTGAGGACTGAACAGGCGCCCACTAACACAGAATTCACCTCTCTGGCATTTTCTTAATTTTCACTTTATTAAGCAGATAAAAGAGGAGCTGTTTCCTTCCCAGACTCCCTCACTGGCTCTGATGGACTGTGAGGCATCAGTCCAGCCAAGCATTTCTTTGATCACCAAGAGGAGTAAAAGTTGTGGGAAGCCTAACGTGTGGCTTTATTTACCCTTATATACCTTATATCTTTTATATCCTTATATATTTATTTAACCTTAGGCATCCACTGTGACAACATCTGCACCCAGGGCCGCTGGGGACCCAACTGCTCCATCTCCTGCAGCTGTGAGAACGGGGGATCCTGCTCCCCTGAGGATGGAACCTGTGACTGTGCACCGGGATACAGAGGACCCTTGTGCCAGAGAAGTAAGATTTTCCATAGCTGGTAGAGGCAAGGCAGGTAGAAATGCTCTTTTATGACACCAGACAGACAAAACCACAGTTTCTGAGCTGCTTTAACCCATGACTTCCTAAGGGTAAAAAAGCCTGAAAATGCAACTTCATCAAGAAGTCAAGGCTCTCCTGCACAGAGCTGTGCCTTCTGCTTCTTCTGATCTGCACCTGGAGGTCACAGGTGACCTGCAAGGAGGAACAGCACCTTTACAAACCAAAGCTGGCAGGACACAGATTTGCAGTGAAGTCAGATCTATTAAACAGAGTCAGCCACCACCCTTCACATAATGACAAGTGGATGAGCATTGGCATCAAAATAACAACGCAATGTTTTCTTATATACCAGAAAAAGAAACACAGCAGCCCAAAATAACTCCTGTTTGATGCTCTGCTGCTACATATTAAAATGTACCAAGCAGATAAAAATCCTCTCATCTGCTTTATCTGGGAAGCTGCATTTGCCCCATAGGGACCCCAATTCGCTGATCCAAACTACACCAACCATCTTCCCATGTAAACAAGAAGTAAATCTTGTTGATTTGACCATGTCTTTCTTGGTCAGCATTTCTTCTTTCTTCTTCTTCTTCCTCTTCCTCTTCTTCCTCTTATTCTTCCTCCTCGACATTCTGCATGCCCAGTTCATATATCCCCTTTGATTTCACCAGTTACACTTGACATTAGAACACACTCATCTCTAAAAATAATTTGCAGCTGACAGTTTTTATTTAAAGCCATTATAACAATGACCTCTAGCACTGCTGTAGTTAATGGTCTATAAGCATTTCCATTATAAACCCCAATTTCCAGGTGCTTCAGCATATCTGTGTAGCTGTAAAACCTCTCACCAAGGCTAAAATGTGGTGCTCAGAGCTTCAGGGAGATGAGGAAGAAAATGTTTTACAAATTTGAAAACCTGAAGAGTGCAAAACTTCCAGAAGTTAATAGTTTCTGACCTTTCTGAGATGAAAGAAACCCAGTTTAGTTCTGTCAGCTGCTGGCATGCAGGCTACAAGAGCAAACCTTGTGGCCAGTTTGCAAGGCAAGGAATCAGGCTGCTCCCTGAGGATGTTTGCTGAGGATCTCATGGGGAGAAATTTTCCTCCCCACTGGGGTGATCACAGAGGGATCCTGTGGATGCTCCTGCTCTTGCCTCTGTGAGGCCTGGCAATCCAGCTTTCTTCCACCTCTTTTCTGGGATTCAGGCTCAAGAATACCTGGTGAACAGGAGACCTTGCTAAGCTTGTTCTCAAAATCATCCACATTTTTCTCTTAGAAATTCATTTAGAAACAGAATTTAGGCTGTACAAGGCAGAGCTGAGGATGATACTGAAGGTGATACTCAGCCAACTTGTTCTGTCTGTGTAATCAGGATTACATGAGACACTGGGATGCTTTAGTGCTCTTAAGACTGCAGAAATGTCTCCAGGAATGATCCAGGTTGTTTTATAGCTACTGCATCATCAACCAACCTGTCAGCTAAGCTCCAGCTGGAAATGTGCAGTGGGGTAAGAGCCTGACATCCTCTGAGAACATACAGTCCAAGAGAAAATTCTCATTTGCTGGAAAAATAGAACAGACATGATTTAGTAACCACTGAGCCAGAACTATAGAAGAGAGAATCACAGGAGTAAAAATAAAAACATATAAAGTTATTTTTACTGTCACTTACTTCAATTTAACATTTCTTTGTGTTATCTATTGCAGTGAATGTTTAGACAGTGGATGTTTTTTCACTCTACATACTCCGCGAAGCAAAAATCTGCTTTTAAAAGAGCTACTGAGCTGTAATCCTGACTCTAAACCTGATGTACAAATTCTGTAATAATTTCAATCCAGGTTTTAGGCAAAACAAGCACATAAGTCATGGCAAGTTTACTCAGCTATCTGGTGTGATTACTGATGCAAGTCAGGTGATTTTCTGTGGTGTTACATAATTCTCATTAATAGATTCTGTTCATCACTTGATGGCTGTTGCTCCTGCCATGAAATGTGTAAATGACTGCCCCAGCTTAGCACAGGCACCACACAGCTTTTGGCATAGTTGTTTTGACATAAAATATTGATTCCTAATACACCTTCTCTGATTTCTTGACTCAATTTCCATTTCCTTCTGAGTTTCTGTTGTCTGTACCCATGTGCCAGTGTTTCTTTTCCTATCTACCCTAAAGTCTTTGGAATGTGTTATTAACCATATCTGCAGTAGGCTCTGAGGTCTGGAACATCTTAAACTCCTGTTTTATCAAAGATTTCAGGTTAGAGAGACTCAAATGAGTGTCCTGAGAGAGAGAGGCTGCTGAGAACTCTGCTGTGGTATTAAATAGCCAAGGACTTCCATGAGGAAGAAAGGTGGGAATGTTTGAACACAGGAGCAGTTTTACCCAGAGCCTGCACTTTATTAGACATGGAACAATCCAACAGGCCTCATCATTTCAGCTGTCCGCAAAATTGTGGTTGATAAATTAAGAAATATTGGTTTGGGATTAAGACAGACAGAGAATTATTGAGCTCTCAGTGATGAGAAAACGTTGGAAAACCTGTGACAGCTTGGTTTGTTCTGTTTTCAGTTTGCCCCCCTGGGTTTTACGGCCACCACTGCAGCCAGCCGTGTCCCCAGTGCGTGCACAGCAGCGGTCCCTGTCACCACGTGTCCGGACACTGCGACTGCCTGCCGGGCTTCTCCGGCCCTCTCTGCAACCAAGGTACCACCCCAGTGCCACCTCCCTTCCTGAGTGGCTGTGCCTCTGCAGCGAGTCCCATCCCATGGTTTCTGCCTTTTTGCCTTGTTTCAGCAGTTTAGATCCCAAGAAAATCTTTATTTCAGAGGGAAAAGGCTAGCAGGTACTCAGTCACCCTCTTGTAAATACGATGTGCTTCTGGTTTCATAAATAAACCAGGTCTGCCACACTGGATTGAAATGACTGTGGAATGGGACACCTGCTGTAAATACATCAGCATCCAATGGCTTCATTTTTCTTGCTCCTCACCTGAATGTTGACAGCACTTCATGTGATCTTTGCAGCAGGATGGGGAGGTGCCGGTTCAGGTAAAGGCCAGCTCAGGCGAACAATCCCAAGCACCCAGTTGTGCACAAAACCTCATTTCCACCATGCAGGACCTGGCTGGGAATAGCTAAAACCATGGACACAAGTGCAGGAGACAGGAAATTTACAGTGAGGCAGAGAAGTGAGTTCATTTTCACAGGTGAAGAGGAACTTCAGCTCCCCCAAACACCCATCACCTTTCTGTACCTTTGAAAGTTCCATATTTAAATCCATGTTTCATTTTCATCCTAAAAATACCCACAAAATCACTCAGCACTCTCAGTTGCTGTGTGCTGCAGTGGAGGTTTCTACACAGATATTTAAAAGAAGTGATTTGTAGTGGCCACTGCCCCTGTGAAGTCACCATCCCTGCCAAAATTGAATGACACTTTCAATGACCTGCTTTGCAGTAAGTTGGGATTGCAGGCAGCAGTTACCCAAAATCATTAAACATAGATTAAGTATAACCATGGTTTTTTGGGGTTTTTTTTTTCCTGTGCTGTATAGTCAACTAAACATTACACTAATTAATTTATTAAAATGAACGTATTTCAGTGAATTTGTCCATTTTATGTGAAACGTTAGCCAGATTTCAAAGCATAAGCAGGTCTAATTATCCTCTTAAGAAAACTATTTTATTTTTTGCTCAGATGTTCAGCACTTCTGGTTTTACTTTGAAATGTTGATCTATCCAGCAAATTAATCTTAAAATATTCATGTCCTAATTAAAATCAATTTGTGTTGCAGTTTGTCATAATGAGTTAACATGTAACTTTATTTTGTAGAAAGAAAAATGCTAATTAATTTTCCATTAGAAAAACGTGAAATGAAGATTTCACTTTGGAATTTTTATCTCCTTGTGCCACTGGCAGCAGGAACTTTCTTCCACCAGCAGTATGTGCATGTGAGGAGCTGTGTAACCCCCAGAACTGCACAGGTTGACTCAGTTGTGCCAAGGATTCTGAGCTGAAAACAGCTAAACAGCTGTTTTATGAATATCTTTCACAATCATGGAGCAAGATGGGTTGATAATAACTTGTTATCACTGCTAGAACACACCTGACATCCCACAGGGACTTTGGGAGTCCCACTTCAGAGCTTTTTGAGCTAATTAACATCCCAATCTGTGCTGTACAGTCACGTTGCTGCTGAAGAAAGCAGCATTAGGCCTTGTTTTACAGCTCTCTAAAAATGATTGAGACATTTAAAAAGTGCTTGAATTTGGATCTCACATATTCACAAGAGTCACTCTGTCAGTCCACAACCAGGTTGTTTAAATTAGGGAGAACAACCATTTCATCATCCCTCTGTGCTGACATTCCAGAGGGCATCATCCCATTTCCCAGAGACAAGAGGAGCTCCTGTGGAGGGAACCCCTCTGCCAGCTCTGCCTGTGTGCACAAAAGCACCAAAGTGTGACCTGATCCCTTTGCCAGCAGCTGTGTTTGGATCACAGATCTTGCCCCGATCCATCAGTATTCCATGGTGCAGAACAAACCAGCTCCTCTTCTAAGGAAGTCCTTTGAGAATTATGGTTTTTGTACATACAAACCCCAGCCTTCATCAAGGTGGTGCTGCCAAAGCACCACCCTCCATCTCAAAGATGCCATAAAACAGTGCCTGGTAGGGAAAAAAACCATAGAACAGGAGCTGGAAGGGAATAATGGTGTGGCCTGTCCAAGAGCCTGGGCTGACAGATCAGTTCAGGTTTTGCTGTCTGTGATAGCAGAGCTCTGCTTTCCTTCTCTCTCTCTGCATTCTCTCCATCGTGGCTGCTGTATATTGTGTTTAGTCTTATCTCTTTTCACTTAGGAACTGTTCTGTTTAGCACACAGTGTGAAAGCCAAACCCAACTTTATCCACTCCTACAGATAAGTCCTATAGAAACACAAGCAGAAAACAATACTCTGTTGTAGTAAGAGCAGAGGATGGCATATTATATAAAAGCCAATGAATCACAGCTCAGGATTTCAATCTGTGGCTGATTCACAGTCAGGATAGATTGAGGTCACCTGCAGAGACTACTTTTGAGAAAGTGAGAGAGGCTGAAGTGGTAAAACAGCTGCATAATTCAGGCAAGTGCCTTAATCACTTTTTTGACATCGCTATTATTTACCAGGATACAAGTCCAGTTCCATTTGTTACTCTCTTTGCAAAGATGGACTGTATGTTTTATCTTGTTTTGAAAATACATCTGTTTTTGTCAGGGAACACAGCCAATAAGAGCCCAGAAATGAAACATTTCATTCATTACTAAGCAGAGCTTTCCATCAACTTTAACTTTAAAGATTTCCAATAATTTGGTGGGAGGTTGAAGATCTACATGTCTATTAGTTTCCTGTCACTGTGCTTAGGATGTGAGAAGATGACTCTGGAAAAAAAATTTATAGAGTTTCTTTTCTTCCAACTTCACTTAGGTGGGCACACAGGGAGAGGTGCTGATTTTGTTGGGATGCAGCACATCTGTTAAATTGCTCTCAGTCAGATATATAACATACATAAATATATATGTGTGTATCTATATATATATGTGTGTATGTATATATATATAAAAAATCCTTGGAAACCAGAGCAGTCCCAGCCACTCACTTGTGGCTGCTACTCACTGAATTCTCCTCAGTTTTTCTTGTTCTCTTCCTCTCCTAGTGACCCCTCTTCTCTGTTTTTTCTCTCCTCTTGTCATCCTTCCATACTGTCCTTCAATAATTGCAATCTTCTGACTCTGTTGGCCTCATTTTCCAGCAGAAAAACGGATTTTGATATGACTTTTTCCTGTTGTTTTTACTCCTGGGATGCAAGCAAAATGGGCTCCATTACTTTCTGCCTTTTCCTGCTTTCCAGAGGAATTTTGTTTCATCAAAGAAAAGAACGTTGTAATTAATTTTATCTCTAATTGCTAAGTGTCGAGTCCTGTGATTTCCTCACATTCCTTTTGAAGAGGCTGCAATAAAGTGCTTTGTGTTTTCAGTGTGTCCCAGTGGGAAGTTTGGGAAGGGCTGTGCCGAGGTTTGCCAGTGCACCGAGAACGGGACCTGCAATCCCATCGATGGATCGTGCCAGTGCTTCCCGGGCTGGATAGGGATGGACTGCTCCCAGAGTAAGTAAAGGGCCATTTTCCCACCTCTGCCTTCAAAGATCATATTTTTGTGTTTGTTTGGTGCTTTCTGAAAGTTAAAGACAGATTCTGGGGAAATCCCTGTTGTATTACAACCAATGCCTTACTCTCTTTAAAGCTGATTTCTTTTAATTAATCTAAGTTAGCTTTGGATTGAATTAGTTTCTGCATTTGGAGTTTGCAGAAGCTGTGACTGGCTTTTATTCCAGGAAAGGGAGGTCACAAGCTCTTATCAGAAAAGAAAGCTCCATGCTCCTTTTTAATTTCTAGCTGGATTCCTTTTTATTTATTTTTTTTGAAATCATTTTCTTTCAGCTATTACATTTAGACATTATTAACCAGTAAATGTTTTCATGTACCAAATCCCTAGAATTGAAAAATTAGGCGGCTGAAATATTTCTATTAAATGTAATTTAATTGTAAAAGTCAATGTGGCCTTGTAGGGATGAAGGATTTCTTTCTGAAAATTGCCCAGGTAGAAGATTGGCATTTGCTGATCCCAAAGTGTCATTTCCTGAGAGCATCCCTTAATTGAAGCTGGATCACAGAGGGAGGCAATATCCGATCATTCAGAAATGTTACTTCATATTCAGGATACAACTAGCATATTAGACAGCATTCCAGAGTAAAATATATTAAACTCCAAGTGATAAAGCAGGAATCGGATAAAAACAGACAGCTGTAATTTTGCTTTTATTGTGTGTCTTCCACAGGCAGAATATTGCTGTCAGTCAAAAACAGCAGGAAAAAAAAAAGGAAAAAAAAAAGACAGAAAGCTGCACATATTCCTCATTACATTTAGCCATCTAATTGGGAAATGTGTGTTAACCTTGAAAAGAGATGCTTTTCCTTACAGAGCGAGGCAGGCCAGGCCAGCAGGGCTGGTTTAGGAGGCAGGAGCTGCCTGTGGGCGCTCTGTGCTCTGGATGAGCAGAGGAGGATGGGTTCTTTGCTCAGTTACTCCTTGCACACAAAGGGAACCTCTCCCAGGGTGACCCTGTCCCACTGCAGGCTCCCCTGGGCACCTGACCTCCCCTCCTGGGCTATTTCTGGCCCTGTGCTCCCTTAACCTGGAATGACCTGGACTTGGAGATAATTTTAGCTCTGACTCTAGAGCCAGTTCTGGATTCATTAACAGCTCCTGCAGCTCTGCCTCAGAAAGGCAGTGGAAAAGTATTTCTGGTTGCTTGTAGCACAAACACTTCAGGCCAAATCCTGCTCAGCTTTACGTTGTGTGAGTCCAGTGACCTTTTGTTTGATTTACGTCATGGCAGGGTTTTTTTGGCCATTCAATCTGGCTTTAGAGGTGTCTGTCAAATGCCAGAAACTTCCATTTATCATCCACAGAGCCATTGGCATCCATGGAAATAGGCCTGGTGTCTGTATTTTTCAGGTTTCCTGGGAACCGTGCCTTATTAATTCATGTCTTTAGCAGGAAGCAATGAAAAGTGCTTTTTAAAGCAAAAATATAGTTGTTATATTGAAGGGCTATCATAATTTTGGATCTTTTAGTCTGGCACTAATAACTGTAACTTACTGCATTCATTTTTGGAGGGAGGCTTAAAATAACTTTTTTTTTAATGTATTAATATTGTACTTGTTGAAATATAAAACAGACCCGGAGATTTTAATTTAATATTAGCCCCCAACAACAAAAGCAATCTGAATTTGTGGATGGGAATTCATACTGGAAGAAGTTTTCTTTACATTTTTACATGATTGGAGTAGCACTCTATGCTTCAAATGAATGTGGTAATTTTAGTGGTTGATTGCATAGCAAAGTAAACCTGAATAGCTGGGCTTTATTATGCAAGAATTCCAGCATGTCAAAAAGAAAATTAAATTACCTCCATATCCTGCAGCCCTGCCTAACTTGTCCTCACAGATAATGCCACTGAGGCAGGGAGAGGAGCCACAGCCCAGAGCGGGGTCGTGTCAAGGGTCACTGGTTCACTGCAGCAAAGAGCTGATCCTGCCCCCTGCCCTGCACAGAGGATCATGGAATGGAACAATCCTGGAATGCTTTGGCTTGGAAGGGACCTTGAAGCCCATCCCATTCCACCCCTGCCATGGCAGGGACACCTTCACTGTCCCAGGCTGCTCCAAGCCCTGTCCAACCTGGCCTTGGACACTGCCCACCCTCTCAGGGAAGGAATTTCTTCCCAATATCCCATCTAACCCTGCCCTCTGGCAGCAGGAAATCATTCCCTGTGTCCTGTCTCTCCAGTCCTTGCCCCAAGTTCTCCCCAGATCTCCTGGAGCCCCTTTAAGCCCTGGAAGGGGCTCTGTGCTCTCCCTGGAGCCTTTCCTTCTCCAGGTGAACATTCCCAGCCTGGCTCCAGAGCAGAGGAGCTCCAGCCTTTGCAGCATCTCCGTGGCTTCCTCTGGACCTGCTCCAGCAGCTCCAAATTCTTCTGCTGTTGTTCCTCCAGGCTGGAGGCAGCTCTGCAGGTGGGGTCTCAGGCAGAATCCCCTCCATCCACCTGCTGGGAGAAATCCCAGTGCCAGGGGGAGGTTACAGGGTGGCACCAGGGTTTAGAGAGCAATTGGTGGCTTGGAAGGACCAGCCACTGTGCAGGAACAACTGCTCACTGTCCAGGAGTCACTGCCAAGCTCAGCAGGGCAAACTTCTGCCCTTGCTGGTGTCTCACAGGTTCTCCCTTTATTGTTGCTCCTCCACAGCACTAACTCAGTATCATTGCTTTCTTTTTTGTCAGCTGACAAATGTTTTTTATTTTCATAGCTTGTCCCACTGGGTTTTGGGGCCCTGATTGCTTTCATTCATGCAACTGCCACAACGGAGCACTGTGCAGCCCCTACGATGGAGAATGTAGATGTACCCATGGTTGGACGGGGCTCTACTGCACTCAGCGTAAGCCTTTCAGAGACAGGGAACCTGTCAAAGTGTGTGCTGCTACCTCGTGTCTCTTCCAAGTATTGCAGTTTCCCCTGGAAAATCCCATGCTCCTTGCTCCTGATAACCTCACATCACCCCGAAAAAATAGTCCTGAAGCTTTCCAAGGTTTTTTATGCCTTTGGCACTCGGTAAAGGAGGGGGAAATCATTTAGATTATTGATTCATTGTTAGAATTTGCACAGACTGTGCAAGGCTTGTTAATGCCTCAGTATTTGTGGTCTGATTTAGGAAAGTGTTAGAGATTTCTCACCCTAGTGCCAAATTACCAGTATGAAAGAGGAGATCCAATTCTGGTGAGCCTTTTAAGAAGGTTCTTTCACTTGCAAGTAATTGATTGATCCCTGGTCTTCCAGAGCGTTTCTGTTTAGCATCTTCTTCGACTTCTTGAAAATTTAGTTTGTATAGATGGGTCAAGTTTTCATTCTTCTGAAACACTTAAGAGGCAATTCTGTAAAGATGAGAAACATTACTTCAAGAAAATTGGCTGTCACAGTATCTCTGCATTTAGACCATCAAATAAATGTCATTAAATATACAGAGGATGAAAATCCATATATTTATAAGCCCACATACTTTGTGCTGATAACACATCTGAGCCTGGCTTTCAGCTTATTTTTTACTCTTTCCTTGTTCTGATTGCTGAAAGGTTGCCCAGCTGCTTTTTATGGAAAGAACTGTGCCAATGTTTGCCAGTGCCAGAATGGAGCCGACTGTGACCACATCACTGGGCAGTGCACGTGCAGGACGGGATTTACAGGCAAACAGTGTGAGCAGAGTGAGTACCAGCGACCTCAGTCCTCTCTTTCTCCAGAGAGGGGAGTGTGTTTCAGAATTCCTGCACACACAGGCTCTTAAATGAGGTGTTGATGTCAGCAGGACAATGACCCCAGGCACCTTATATAATCCATAGGGAGGAGAGGGCACTTCTGGGAAACTGAGCGGTCTAAGCATAAAGAAATTCAATGGATCCCTAAAAATTGGGCCTTTCAATCCCAGGCTAAAGTGAGGTGAGAGAAGGCAAATCACTGCACTCAGTGCTGACTGGATGGGGCCTTCCCAAAGAGCTTGTACCTGATTAATGCACACCCAGCCCTAAAGCTGCCTCAGGCCTTGTGAGTGCTGCTGAGAGCAGCAGCCCCACATTTCCCAGTGCATGGAGACAGAAGGGTTAAAAAGAATTAGTCTTTTCTGCTCTCTGCCTTCCGAAGAATATTTGGGATATGGGGCTTCCCCACAGAAATTATGATGTAGATATGGACCAAATAAAGATTCATCTTTACAGTGAAAGCAGATCAAGGGAAACAAGGTCGCTTGCCATTTTGGGAAGGGTCTGTGTTTAGCTTGAGCACTGAGAGTTTCACAATGAACATCAATCCCCTTGCAAGGGACCTGGAATGTCTTACTGGAATTGTTGTCCATGTCCCACTGGAATATTTAGCAGGCTGTACCAAATGGCTTCTCTAAAGAACACTGAATGAGGGTCCTGGAAACTGGATGTGCTGTAAGTGGATAATTACCTGTTTGTCCAGTGCAGTAATTCACAAGGAAATTCTCACACACTTACAGGGATTCTAAACACAGGTGAAAGCCACCTCATCTTCCCAAGGCATTAATTCCACAGGGTTCCCTCACTTTTTTTGGCAGTAAGGTAATTTAGTAACATTCCTGACAGATTTGCAAGGGAAGGCTTTTTAGCCTACGTGGATCTTTATGGAAGTATTTGTGCATGGGACTTAATTCATAAATATGTTTTTGCACACACTTGCATTCAGTAAAGTGAGTATCTCATGGCCAAATTTGTCTGTTCATGGGAACTGCATGTGGCACCACTGTAACTCTGTAAGTGGCCAACTCTCTGGAATTTGGGGACACCCTTTACTGCAGCCACAATCAAAACAGGAAACTAAAGAATCCCACAAAGAACTGCACAATAGCACATTTTATACAAGGAGCTGCTTTATTATTTGACCCTTGTATAAAGCCTGAGGCTTTCTTCTCTATCCAAACTACAAATGTATTTATTTACTTGTTTTTCGACTGTTTAATCTATAAGAATCTCTTCATTAAGGCGCCTTCCTTCTCCAAATCCTGCTGAATGGGCAGTCACACTGCATTGCAGATGAAATGCTTAATTGCAGGCATCATTTCTGTGGTGCAGTCCCAAAATTTAGGCCTTATTCATTTTAAGTAGGCTGCAGGCTAATAAAAGAATGAGCATTAATTGTAATAATTTTATTTCTTTGTTTGAGTACCAACAGACTAAAGATACAATTTTAATACACACTGCAAATCAATAAACAGATACTGGATATGGTTCTCTACTTAATATTAAATTTTGGCTACCAGAAGCTACTTTGAGACTGACATTGTGGAGGTGTTCTCATGCAATGAAAAACATTTGCAGTGACACACAAGGAGTCACATCTGGAACAATATATTCCACAGGATCATAGCAAGGGGGCAGGTTTTCAGTAATGCAGCTTCTCCATAGAAATAAGTGGGATGTGACAGACATTGTTTCTTTCAATTTATTCTTGAGTAGTGCTTCCAGAAGTACAGTAAGCTGCCTACAGATTTATTGTAATAGCCCATCATGGTAATTGTATGAATAAATTTCTCAGCTGGACATTAAATCATTTTGTCTTTGATAGAAACACAAAGACAGGATAGAAATTCCTTCAGCATTAGGAATCCTGACACCAAAGCAGAGCAAATCAACCCATTCGCATGCCCAGTTCTGAAATTCCACCTGCAATGTTCTGTTCACCTCCTGGCACTGGTAGGGATGAGTAGGAAAGCATGTGGGGTTTGTTTGGTAAAGGCTGTTGGGTTCAGAAAAAGGTTCATTAAAACTTTTCTTTGCAACTCCCCCCATGAAAAAACCAAACAGGTAGGTTGGTGAAGAATGCTGAGCTCTTGTCTACAGCTTCTGAGCTCAAGTTCTGTTAAACTCTGAACATTTGTAATATCCATCAAGTCTTCTAAAGCCTTTGTACCTGTCACTGATTTCATTCCATGAATTTTCCAGAAAGTAACAACTTAATAAGTAACAAACTGCACAAAGAATACATTTAGCTTCTTATTTATACTGATAATTTCACATTAGGGTGTTGTCCTAGAGATCCTAAAAGCTGGGAGACTTCTCTACTGAATTTCCCATGGCAAGTGTTGTGCCCATTCCCAAAAACAGTAGAATTCTTTCCAATGTTTTTCTTTGGCTCCCCAGAGTGCTCTCCAGGAACATTTGGTTATGGTTGCAAACAATTGTGTGAGTGCATGAACAATGCAACGTGTGACCACGTCACAGGCACTTGTTACTGCAGTCCAGGCTTCAAAGGAATCCGATGTGATCAAGGTACAGTGGAATTCTCTCTATAAAATCCCTCTCTCCTTCTCTCTCTCCCTCTCTCCAATGATGTACTTGCCTTAAAAAAAACCAGTGTTTCAAAAATGAAATGCACGATTCAATTTACAATGTGTTATGAATTACTTTTAACAGCGGCTCTTATGATGGAAGAATTAAACCCCTATACTAAAATTAGCCCTGCTCTTGGATCAGAGAGGCACTCAGTGGGAGCAATCATTGGAATTATTATTCTCCTTCTAATTATTATGGTCTTGCTGGCACTCTTTGTGTGGTATCGACGGAAACAGAAGGAGAAGGGCCATGACATGCCAAGTGTATCTTACACTCCAGCCATGAGGATGACTAATACAGATTACTCACTTTCTGGTAAGGGTCTTTTTATGTTAATCAAATTCAGACTCATATTCCTGTCTGTTGGGGAAATACAAGTTTCTGTGATGTGTAACATGTGTTATTGAGCCTCAAAAATAATGACACTTCCATTCTTCCTCAGAATACCGTGATCTTTAAACACATAAATGGGACAGGAAAGCAAATATAAAGCTGATTTAAGCTGATTTCTGTGTGGAAGTTGAGATGGGCTATACCTAGGCAGGAAATAAGCTGCATGGAATGAGTCATGTGTACTCCTGTTGTGGTGCAGAGATGCTTTCTTTGTGAAACTTTGGGAAGCCTTTTTTTGTTTGAGGAATGGGATTGGCTGGGTCAGTCCTGAAGTTTTGGTTTTGTCTGTGTTGCAGTTTATGATCTGAGGTGTCTATTTGTTGTCACTCTCTGCTGTGTGCAGACCAGTCCTTGTCACGTACACAGCTGGTGGGAATCGTCTTCCCAAGAGCTGAGGAAAGCAGGAGAGAGGAAGAGGAAGACTTCAGAATCAAAGCATTCTTCCTTCTTTCTATCCTCTGCTACTGCTGTGGAGGACAGCTTTTCTTGACAGATTGTCTAAATTTTGGAGGATGTGATCTCCTTTTCAACGCTGTCATTCTTATTCATTCCTCTCTGGCCAATACCAGGTACGATGCCAGGCAGGAAATGGCTTTACTTCCCTCTGGTTTCTCCACTCTCTCAGTGGGGATCTTCTCAGAGTTTACTGCCCTCTGACTTCTTCTCTTCCTTTTAAATGTCTGAAACTCCAAGTCCAAGTAAGTACAAGCCCCTGGGGCAGGCAGAGTTTGGCCCAGCAGCTCTGGACCTGCAGTGCCTTTTTCTTTCTGCTCTCTACTCAAAATGTTCAAGGCCCCTTGGGTTTTTTTGCTGTCTCAGGGTGGCACAGCTGGAAGCTTTTTATGGACTTCTCTGCCAAGGATGTGCCTGGAAGGAGCCTCTCCCATTAAGCCAATGATAGTAACACCTGGAACTTAATCACGGGGCTTCTCATGGCACGGAGACTTCACTCCTCATGCCAGAGACATTTTCCTGCCAGGGTGTGTCCCACATCAAGGACTCTGCTGAACACCATTGACTAGATTCATACCTAGACCACTCAGCAGAGGATTCCTGCTTCTGAAAGCTACAAATTGGGGCAGAAATTATCATGGATCTCCTTTCATTCCTTCTTATTTTTGAATTTTAAATTAGTTGGCTCTTGCTTAAGCTGCCCAATTGGGTAAGAAACAGATGTTCACCACATTCCTCTCAGGTGCAGCCACCTGATGCCATATGATACTTAAGTCCATGAGGAACAAAAGTATTTTGAAGATGCTGAATTCCTGGATACTTCCTAAAAAGCTGAGGGATCACATCCCTCATCTGCACTGAACCTGGGATCTCTTTTGGTCCTTGAGCTGGGAGTTTAGATCTGGCCCTTGTGGCATTGCTCCTCTGTGTCAGGTCAGTTTGTAAAAATCGTGCATAAAGTTTGTTAAGAACCCGAACACCAGATCCTCACAAGCTCAAACAGGAAGGAGGGATTTGTTTCATGGGCATCTCTAGAAAGAAATTGGATAATGGTTCTTTCCTGTTCATCTCAGTCAGTGATGGGGATGCAGAGACTGGGCCTTTTCTTTCCTCTTACCTTGTGCAGTCCTTGTAGCACTAGAAATTGTATCACTCAGGAAGCTGCAGCAGAGTGGGGTCGGGCATCTCTTTCTGGAGGTCACAAGGACAGTTTTCTTCCTCCTTCCCCTTGGAAAACTCTGCCATCTGAGCTTGCAGAGGAAGATTAAGAAGATAGAAACACACTGCACCATCTTCAGCTCATTAAAACTTGCCTGCAGGTACCAGCATTGTTTCAAGTTTTGGGTTTTGCCCTTTGTAGAAGGGCATTTGCAAATTCTAGACAAGAGCTTCTGAAAACTCCCTGCCAAATCCTGACTGTCCTCCAGTACATCCCCCAGTGAGACTTTGAGTAGCTGCCCCAGCTTTGGCCCTGACAATGCTGCTTCTCTTCCATCGAGCAGAGAGGCAGGAAAAGGTGCTGATATGCACCTTCCTCAGCAGAAAGTGGAGAGGTGAGACAAGCTCACAGAAAAGGAACTGGCAAGACAACACCTGTGTGGCTGAGGGCAGGTGTGCACACGTGTGTTACAGAGGATGCTGAAGGACAGCAGCAATGTTGCACAGAGGGAACAGGGATTCCAACCTTCACCTGCAGCTTTGCTTGAGGATTAAGGGCAGAATACCATGTAGATGTACTTGTCCAATGGATATAATCCCATGTAAATCCATGTACTTTGACAGGAAATCCACCTGGATGGCTGCAGCATCCTGTCCTCTGTGGGTTGTAACATTATGGCTCTCATGGCTCTCCTGAATGACCAGTTGTTGTTTTGCCTGTTTACTCTTATTTGGGCAATGGTGGTGTTGTTTCTGAATAGACTCACATGCACAGATCCCTAGCTCCTGGAGGCAGCAATTTCTTCCTGCACATTTATTTCTGGAGAATGTTTTTGGTCTTTATGTCCTCAGCTCTTGTGAGGCTGATAATCTGTGCATGTGTGTGAGAGAGATTATGAGGAAGGGGAACCCCCTGGGCAGCCCTTGGACTCTTTTGCATTTTTGGATCAAGGATGTGGCAGCAAAACACACACTTTGCCCAGCAGCCAGAGAAGAAAACCATCCTTGCTGGGAGGGCTTATCCTCAACACACAGATCTAAGAGCAAACTTTCCCAAATAAGCCTAAAATCAAAATGGTGCTCCCCAGCATGACAAGTGCACTACATCCAAAAAAGATTTTAAAGTGCAGGTTGTTTAGTTCAAGGAGATGGGGCCAGAAGGGAAAAGTGTGTGGTAGTGCTGGAGAGAAGCAGAGATTTCTTGGTGGGACTTTCACGAAGACTTGGCTATGGGCTGAAGTGATGTTTGAGGTCTTATCAAGGTCTTAGCAAACTTTCTGGTATGGGTGAATCCTCTGCTGAGAGCCAAGAGCTAAGCAAAGCTCGACACAAATAAAGCATCGTGGATCCTGAAGCCTAGACAAGACACTTCCAGAAATGATCTGCAGATGATGGCTGGTGGGAGGTGGCAGAGTGAACCCTCCTGTTTGGAGCCTTCAGCCGTCTCTCTGACACTGTGTGGGCAGAGAAGACCCACACAAAGAGAAGGAAGCAGTTCCATTTAGCAGTTGAGAAGTCTGGGTTTGTATTTACTGCAGAGTGCTCACTTATTCCCTTTTTCTTGGCTGGGCTGGTGCCCAGTTTCCACAATCCTGTCCTGCAGGATGGGGACTGATGCTGTCTGTGGCACCCCACAGCCCAGGCTCAGAGCAGTAGCTCAGCCTAATTCCCTTTCCTTTAGGCATTGAAGTCTTTCCTTACTGTTCAGACCAGAATCAAATTATCATCTTTGGGAAGAGAGAGATTTTTTGTGGGTTGGGTTTTTTTGGGGTTTTTTTTGTTGGGTTTTTTAAACAGGGATAGCATTAGATTTGAATTTGATGTATTTCCAGCCAGCAGTTACAAGAGCTTCATGAATAAATGTGTAGAAAATGGACTGTGCTATCAAGGTAAATCAGCCTGGGTGGCTACTTAAGTATCGACCAAAGGGAACTGTGTAGAAGGAGTAATTCTGAGTTCAGGGTGCTGCGTGCAAGGGGGGGGAAGAAAAGGATTTTGGGGGATGTGTACAAGCTCAGGGTCATTAATTCAACACTGTGCTAAGCACTAGAGCACTCTGGCAGAGTTTTATTTCAGCTCATTTTGGGTGCAGAAAACAAGCTCCAGGCAGCTGAGCTGGGTGAGAGCTGGCGTTGTCTCAGGTGGCTCCCGGTGACATCGGTGACAGAGCCAGAGGCTCCTGGCTCTTCCTTCCAGCTGGTTCTTGCCCACAGCCAGTGCATAAGGCAAGGGGGACTCCACCAACACTTCCAGAACAGAAAGCCACAGATCCAAGTGTCTGTGTTTAACTGGGACCATGGGCTATGGGGAGGGAGGATGGGCCCTTGAGCCAAGGCCCCTGAGCACACTCAAAGCTGTATTGGTGGGGGGCACACACTGACATGAGGGGTGGGTTCCAGCCCCAGTTCCCACTGGCAGACCCCAAGAGAGATGTGTTTCCTGTTGGTTTGATTGTAAATGTCACAGAGTTGTAGCTGGGGGAGGTGGCAGAGCCCCGGCAGCCTGGCTGACAGATGTTCAATGCAAAGACTTCAGCTCTGGAATCTCATCCTGATCTAATTTGTTAGCAGCGGCTCTGGAAAACAGCTGGGACTCAAAGGCTCTGCACTTAACACAAAATAGAGCTGACCTCGAAAATCCCTTTGCATGTTTCAGCAGAAAAGTGCTCAGTCAGAGCTGCACATGCAGGAGCAGCTTCCCTGAGCCCTGAGCCACAGCCCTTATGTAAGAGACACCCTGCAGATAAACCCACTTCTTGGAAACAGGATATTCTGCAGTAAATTAAGCTCAGTCTAGATCTCCACAAGATGTCAGCAGAGCAAAGTGCATGTTCAGAGTGAGGTGAATGCAGAGGGCAGGGAGAGGAGGGTGATGGTGGCTGGGGACCCCAGTGCCAGCCAGGTCCTTGTCCTTTCTCACCCAGCACTGCCAGACTCCAGTAAAGGCGGTCATGGGCTCAAGCAGCCACCCCAACACTTCATTACCCTTTGACATGAAGGTGTTCCCCACAACCAACCTCTCTGCCTGCAGTTTGAGCCCATGCTTTATTAAATCCCATCCATTTGCTCCTTACAGGGCCTCGTTGTTTAAATGATGCTGCTCCAGTTGAAATTTTCCATCCCTTCTCCTGATGGTACTTTGAAATATGTATCCATTTGTTATGCAGCTGGAACCAGATTGGGATTGATGTTTTCATTAGAACTGCCAGGATAAATATGATGCCTTTCTTGGTAAATTATTCTGCTTGGTAGATGTGTTTATAACTTAAATTGAGGAAATAGATAAAATGTCTCTGAGCATACAATGGAACTGCCCAGGTTTGCCTTTCAGGGCTCCAGCTTTGGTTTTTAAAAAGCCTTTGCACACAATGTAAAACTCTGGTTTTTACATTTTACTAAATGTTCTGGACTCCTTGGTACAGTTATAGCACCTTGATCTCTAACATTACTCCTGGTTTTGTAACAAAAAGGTTTCATTTGTTTCAACGTCAAGACTGCCCAGGGGCAATTCCATAGGTGAAACTAAGGGGGCAGCTGTGTTGCAGCCCATGCATTTCCTGAGTCTTGCCTCCCTCCCCTCACCTGTAAAGCAGCTGGACTGTCAGGAATTACTTTAACATCTTCAAGAAGATAACACTGTATTATTTAAATATTTTGCTTTTTTTCTCTTATATTTAATGCTAATAGTCAAGAGCTTCACACCATAATTCAGGATAGATTGCATCTGCAAATGTTTTAGAACACTCAGTACTCCAACAAAGATTTCTAAACAAGATTGTCTCTACCATGTTTTCAGCTTCTTAAGAACTGTTGTGGCTCCAAAGTATTTTGTGATGACTTGTTTTCTTCCCAGATATATCCCAAGGTAGCAGCAGTGTTCATTGTTTTTCCAATCCAAGCTACCACACTCTCTCATGTGGGGTGACTTCACGCTTCTTTCCCAGTAATCTGGATGGAAACAGCTCCTGTAAGGTAGATATTACCCCACCCCACTGTAGCAATGTTCTTATCAGTTCAAGGAAATCAACCAAAGCAATGTCTCTCGGGCCCTGTTGACTGCCAGCATGATTTCAAACTCCAGGGAAGCATTCCTGACATCCCAGACACTGAAAGGTTGGCTTTCCCCTCCCTGTATCTTCCCAAGCTCTGGGAATGGGAACTGGATTCCTCTCTGGGTCAGCAGGACTTGGTGTCTTAGCAACTCTGAGCTATGTTTGCTTCTCAGAAGAGATAAATAACTCAATAAATATAATTATCCATTAACACAACACCACTAAATCAATGAAGCATTAATCAGCAATCTCACTTTGCTGTTTCATTGTTTCCCACATCAGACACACAAATTCCCTGCTGACACAGACAAGCAGAAGGATTCAAGAAGGTACCTGGGGTGCTTTGGGACTGTCCTGACTCATCCAGGGACATTCTGGGAGCTCTGCTGTCACTCCTGGCTCTCCAGCAGAGCTATTCCAACCCTATCACTGAACAACCAGGATCACCTTCCTTATCATTTGTTGTAAATGATTCCCTCAGACCATTCATGAACAACACTGTGACTCAATTCAGCACTTCAGCAGTAAATTTAGATATGGCAAATGGTAAAACAGCTCCTCCTTTGGAGCTTTAATAAGCCCAGGTGGGGCAAAGCAGAGGGAGCAGGGGAAAAAGGAAAAGCAGTTGATTTCATCAAGGTTGTCAGCTTTAAAAATGATGGTATTTCAGGCTGTGTCACCTTAATCCAAATGTGACTATTCACTGGAATGCCATACAAACAAGATTAATGCAAAAAAGACAGTATTGTATAAGACAGGCTAAAATATCTCTACATATGCTCCTGTAAGTAATTTCTTGGTTGTTAAAAGAAAATCTCATTAAAATGTAATAAAAAGGCTGGCATCAGAGATTTCTCAGAGAAATGTTTAGACAGATGTGCAAATATGTTTTTTGATGTAGATGGTCCCCTTGCATCATGAATTTTTGCTCCCCAAAATGAAAGTGCAAACGCTCATAATGTCAAATTTAGGATGAGTGTCCATCTGGACCATTAATCCTTTTGCAGAAATTTAAATGAATTCAGAAAAGGTCAAAGCCAGCACCTATCCTGGATTCCCAGCCTACAGTGCCATCTTCTCACGGAACTACTTCAAAAATTAAGCTGCTGGAAAGGTTTAATCCCCAAGTGGTGCTTTGGGACTCTCCTGGAAGCTGCTCTCCCTGCTGCAGCTCTGGCCAATGTAGTCAGTCAGGTTGTCCTGATAATCACTGAAAGACCAATAGAACTGATATTTGCAGGGTATTTATCAAAATATATGGCCTGATATTTCCTTTAGATCTCCCACCATCTCACTTATTAATGAGAACGCTTTGCAGTGCTGAATAGCTGAGGATGGCCAAAAATACACTTTGTCTGTCTGCAGCTCTGCAGCCAAGTAAGACAAAGGAGCATATAAAGCCCTAATAGCTGCCTTAACGAGTTCATTTCCAAATCAGTTTGCCTGGTGCCATTCTCACTTTCTGCAGAGAAATGTGCACAAGTTGTACTTGGAGGATTCATTTCTTTATAGTGCCAGCTGGGGTCACAAAGGAACCAGCACAGATGCAAAATGGAAAAAAAATGGCAGAGGAATATCTGAAGTGCTGAGCCAGAGCCCAGGATGTTTTACCCTTCCTGTGCTCCAACAGATCAGGCCTGGAGGCGCTGGGCTGGAGCCATTCCTCTCTCAGAGCCTGGGCAAAGCACAAAGGCAGGACAGCTGTGAGCCCTGCTCCAGTTTGAGGAGGGTTTAGGAGAGTTTTCTCTCCTGTGCTTCCCCGCCCTTCTCTCCATTTTTTCTGTGTATTTTGCCTTTTCTCCCCTCCTTTCTTGGTGATCTCCTCACTCTATTATCTTTTTTATTTCTCGTGTTCCTTTTCCTATTCTCTTTTCTGCCCCAACTCTACACATATAATTCCTATTTCCTTCCTGCTCTCCTCTCCATCCCTCTCCCATCTCCAGGATCCCTGGCTGGGGGCTCTCAGCACTGTGTGACCCTGCTGCAGCTCCCAGGGTGGCACCTCTGGAGGGAAGGAGGTGGGTGAGGCTTTAGCAGGAGCTGAAGGGCCCAGCACTGCACTGGGGACAGTTTGTGACGTGGGTCTGTGTGCACAGGATGGGAGCAGGGCCAGGCTTCAGCAGGGGAAAGGATCTCACCTCCTCATTCCCCCTCTGCCAGACAGACATTTGGCCACTGCTCAGGTCCTGAAGGTGAACCACTGAATCTGCTGAGACACAGCACCAGTGGAGACATGAAACCCTTCCCAGTGTTTGGGGCTGGGTGGTTGTGCCAGTGAAGCACAGACTGGAACACAGGCAGGAGGAAAACAAGTGGGAGGATAAGGGGGAGCCTATGAGAAAAGACTGGAAAAAGGCTTGGCTGCTTTTATCTGAGCAAATGAATGCTGAGGGGGAGCATGATTGCCATCTATAAATACAGCAAGGTAAACACGAGGAGGGAGGAGAGCTATTTAAGTGAGATGACAGAGCTGGCTCGAGAACAAATGAGGATGAACTGGCCATGAATGCATCGAAGCTGGAAATTAGATTTCTACCATCAGATCAGTGAGATTTTGGGATAGCTTCCTAGGAGGACTAATGGGACAAAGAAATCTGATTACTGTTAAAATGGAGCTTGATCAGCTCTCTGAGGGTTTACGTGTCTGGGTGTTTGCAGTAAAAGGCAGCTGGACACGGACGGGGGGGTCCAGGCCCTTCCAGTCCTGTCCCAGGAGCTTGTAGGGCTGAGCTTCATCTCTCTGCAAGGTCCCCAAGAATGGATCTGGGCTCTGAGGGTCAGGAGGAGGCTCCAGCATCTCAGTGCAGGCTTTTAACTCCCAGCACTTTGCCACAAGTAACTGCTCTTCCCACAGGACAGAGCTTGGCAAGGCAGCTCCAGGGAAATGCTGGAACCATTGGAGTCAAGAGATATTTTACTGTGAGTTTAAGTGAAGCCAAACCTTGACCTTTTCTTATGAGCTCCTGCAAGTAAGTTTGGCCTTTTTTCTCATGACATGGGCAGCACCAACCAGTAATGATGCTGCAAGTTACTGAGGAGTATCAGATATGAACTCAGGTGAACTTTTGCCACAGAATTACTACACCAAAAATTTCCAAAGCAGAAAAATAGAGATTACATACCTCCATATCTGTGTCTTCACATCAGAGCTCTCACTGCTGAGCCACAGAGCAGGTTTCAGATGCTGAGGACCTGTTTTGATCAGAGGGTGTTTGGCAGGACAACTCACAGAACTACTCTTAGGGCTTCACTGCCAGCTTTGTGGCTGAGTTTTTGAATTGTGCATGAAATAGAAACAAATCTCACTTTTGCCAAGTGCTACAAAGTTTGTGAAGAATCCTTTGTGTAAAGGATGAGGATGCTGCACTGGACACAAGCAAATGGAGGACTCTCACCTTGAGCTTTTGCAAAGCTCATAATTCCACCCTCATTCCCTTCCAGCATTGCAGCAAAAGTCCAGGTGTTGGTTTCTACAGACATCATAAAAATCAATTGCTATTAGATGTGCTGAATTTTTAAAGCCAGCAGTTTCACATCTATTAAAGGAAGTTCTAAATTCTACCAAAGACTTCACATAAAATTAGAAACTGCAAAACAGAGGTCACTGGAAATGGTCTGACTGGATGTCACTAGCTAATAAAAAGGAATTACAGAAAGCAGCATTTAAGTACCTTTGACTAAAACTTCCTTAAAAAAGGAAAAGGAGGACTGCAAATACAGAATGACTGCAGAATGTTCAGCATGGGCACCTAAAGCTGAGCAGCACAAGCTTGGACCAGGGAGATCTGAAGTCAATAGTTAGGGAAATAAATGTCAAATTATTGATTGCTCTCCTGGAGGATAAAGGTATGATGGAATTCCAGCCAGCACTTCTTTGCCTAATCACCATGGGCTTAAAAACCTGGGCTTTGACAAATGGCTGGTGGTGATCAAGTGGCCACTGTCATCTATCCAGCTATTTCAGACAGGCAGATAATGACTTTGCTTTACTCAGCCTGGTATCTTGTTGATCTTAAAGGAAAAGTTGCCAGATATGAGGTAGTTTTAACCAAATTGCTAAAATTACCAGCCTGGAATTTTAATGGATAAATTTACTATGAAGGATTTCTTCCTCCAGAAAAGCAGTTTTGCTCCACAGTAAAAATTGAAGTATTTTCTATCTAAAAAAAAAAAAAAAAAAAAAAAAAGTTAACAAATTATAGTGCTAAGAAATGATAGTAGCACAAAGAGACAGCTATAATCACATTTAGAAAAAAACTGCATTCAGAAAAACTTAGAAATGTCCCCAAATCATTTCATTAAAAAAATCAATTCTAGCCTGTAGCTCTTCATGCCAAATTTTAGGTTTGTGAGCTGATTTATAAATCCTGCAAACCCACAGCTTTTAATAGAAACCCCAAGACTTCAATAAATGTGCTCTAAATGGTACAGCTGGGTTGAAAAATCAGCATTTGTGTTCTGGCTGCAAGTTTTGAAGAGAAGAATGAAGCTGTGGGCTCTGCTGAGGTGAACTGAGGGTGCCAAGGGTTGAATTCCTCCCAGTGACCACATTCCAAATGGATCTGCTCCTCATCCCTCTGCCACTGCTGGACTGTCCAACTGCCCCATCCATCATCCATCATCCATCCATCCATCCATCCATCCATCCATCCATCATCCATCCATCCATCCATCATCCATCATCCATCCATCCATCCATCCATCCATCCATCCATCATCCATCCATCCATCCATCATCCATCCATCATCCATCCATCCATCATCCATCCATCATCCATCCATCCATCCATCATCCATCCATCCATCCATCCATCCATCATCCATCCATCATCCATCCATCCATCCATCATCCATCCATCCATCCATCCATCCATCCATCCATCCATCCATCATCCATCCATCCATCCATCCATCCATCCATCCATCATCCATCCATCATCCATCATCCATCCATCCATCCATCCATCCATCCATCCATCCATCCATCATCCATCATCCATCCATCATCCATCCATCCATCCATCATCCATCCATCATCCATCCATCCATCCCTGCCTCTGCTCTCTCTGTTTCCATTCCCAGTTTGGGGAAGCACAGGGAGCTTCTGGATGATGAAGAAATGACTCCTGGGCTCTCCAGGCTTCCTGCAGTTTCCTCGGTGCCCGGGGACAGTGGGAGCACTGCAGGCACAGGGACAGCACAGGGATGCTGTACCCCAAGGTGGGGTGGCAGTAACACTGAGGGCTGTTGGAAAGGACAGTGGAGAGGTGAAAATGCCTTTGGAATGTGGCTGTAGGTGCTGGGCCCCAGCTGGGATTTAATATCCCAATAGGCTTCAGTACATCAGTGAGGGGTTTTGTTCCAGGTCTAAAAACCTATTAAGAAAGCTAAGCACAAAGGAATGATAGATCAGGAAAAAAGAAATGTTGTGGTAATTTTGAATACTCTCTTTCAATTTTAACCTCCTTTTTGTTAAGCATTTCCTTGTAAATGCAATAAAATAGCAGAGCTGAGTGCTTGCAAACACAGCAGGAGGCTTCCCAGTCTGGAAGCTGACACAGGAGGGCAGTGATGGCTTCATAACTTTCCAGAAACAAGGCTGGGATTTGCTCTTGAATTGACACTTCCTCAGGAGCAGCTGTATTCCAGCAGGTGTGGCTTTCAAGGGAATAATGTGAGGAGGAAAACTCAGCACTTTCAGCACCTACAGATTTCCCAGACCTCCCCTGCAGGGTTCAGCTGGTGACCACTGATCTGTGGAGCCCCTTCTGCTCTGTCAAAGCCCAGCAGGGCCATGCACCCCAAAGCAGAGCCCCTGGACTCTCCTGATCGCTGGCAGATCCACAGGGATCTTTGTGCTCCATCATTGCCAAAGTTATTTTCCTTGAACTGAGAGAACTGGTGTCCCCCTGCCTCTCCTGTGAGTGCACCCACAGCTGTCTCAGATCCCGGAGCTCCAGGCAGCCCCTCTGTGCATGCTGGTCTGGGGGTTTGATCCATCCATCTCCATGGGTTATTTTGGAGCGTGTCACCCCATGTCCACAGGCATCTGAGTCGTGGTTCTGAAGGAAATCCTGTGTTTTCCAGCATGTTTGTGCTCATGGCTTGGTGAAGTGACTTTCCTTTGTGATTTTCCCTAATGCTAGTGAACAGCTGTCCAACTCACACAGATAAAGGGCTGAGATGGTGAGGCCAAGGCAGGAATCACCTCCCATTTTTATTCCTGACATCCTTGGGCTGTAGTCTGGGGTGGGAACTGTCTGTCTCTTCCAGCATTAACCCATTATCATACTTTTTGAACAGCTCAGTAACAAAATCCTTGACAGAGAAACTGCAGACTGGAGACCCTACAGCTATCTGAATGAACTAGGTCAGTAATTTTTAAACACTTTAATCACTTTGGTAGACTTTAGAGCAATTCCAAGTCCAAATCAGCCTTTCATAAAGGCATTAACAATAATGAGGAATATTGGTGTTATCTTTATTTTGCAATCAGAATTGCCAGTAGTGAAAGATGGAGAATTAAAAATTGTTTCCTTTACCACAAACCACAGACTGGGAAAGCAAAGTCAATATTCATTTTAGTCTCCCCTCCAACGTTGCTCTGTTGAATCACTATCATCTACTCTATAAATGTTTTTTTAAGGACTAACTCAGGACATTAAAAATTCAAATTTGGCTTTTTTTTTTTTCTTTCATGCTTAATAAAGCTTAGCACTAAATACTGGCATCTTGATGAAGGTGTGGAGCCTCTGTGGGAGCTGGGGTGTGCAATGCTCCATTATCTCCCAGTAAATCATTCCGTGGCAATTCTGAACCACCAGCCAGTGCAACCAAGCCAAGAGTGAAGTTTAATTGCCTGCTCCGAGTTTATTCTCCCTGGCTTGAGTTTTAACAGGGTTTTTAGCAGCTCTTAGATCAAATCCTGCCCAGATTTAGTGCTTTGGATGCTATTTGTTTTCCTATCTGAGCACTCGGAGTTTGGCTCCTCAGTGGCCAAAAGCATTTGCCCTTTCCTTTCCTGGGATTAGTAACAACTCACTGAAAATGTGCAGGAGGAGGGAAAGTGCAGCATTAGGGGGAGTATTTTGGGATTGTTAAGATCAACTATCTCACAGCTCCCATGGCAAAGGAATGAACATAGGGCAGCACCAGGCATCACATCCTGCCACTGCCCCAAAGAGAACTCTTCCCTGCATCAGGAAAATCACAAACCTGTCAAGCTTCAGTGCAAAATCTTTTCATCCTTAAAACCATCAATGTTTTCTGTGGAATAATCTGCAGAACCACTGTCGTGCTTCTCTGTGTGTGACATGGAGGGGGCTGTGTGTGAGGGTTTCCAAGTGCTTCTTAAACCACGTTAATTTTCCTTTTACCATTTTGCTGCTTTTTTTGCACACTCTTTGCTTTATTTGTGTTGAACTTGTGCTGTCCTCAGCTCCCCATGTGCCACCTCTGTTCTGCATTCATGCATTTTATTTTACCAGCAGAAATGATGCTAAATGCCTCTGCAGCAAGAATGATCTAGAAGTGATAAATACTTTAGCTAAGGGGCCTCCAGCAAAACACTTTGGTTTTTTTCTCATAGCATTTTGCATCCAAGATACCTTTTTCTTTCTTTTTTCAAACTAATTGATGAAAATTAGATTTTTTTTCCTTTCTTTTCAGTACCAGAATTAATGCCTGCTTCTGCTAACTTTCATAATGTTGAATCCTTGCTCAGATCAAGGCAGTTTTCACATGAAAATAAGAAGTTTTCACTTCTTGGTGTTACTGTTGTGCAATAAAAGCTGCAGGTTCCTGTCATGAAAATTTGAGAAGAGAGTTACAATCTTCAACTTCTAATTATAAACATAAAATAAAAGTCTAATAAGGTCACACAGGGAATCTTGACTTTCAAACTTCATTGAGCATGGAAGTACCACAGTTAAAAACATGTTCCACCTTCTGATCCCATGATCAACCTTAGTTTCATAACATAGATGTCTCAAATCATGTGTTGGAAGAGCAGCCAAGCCTTGGGCAGGGCTGGATTCAGTTAAAAAGTTAAAAATAGCAGTGGACAACTGCCCAGCTCCTCTGCTGTGACCCCAGGAATTGTCACAGAGAGCAGATGTGAGAGTGAGCCAAGGAGAGGGAAATGGAAGAGAAATGGCAGAGAAATTTGGAATGGATGGAAACTCTCCTCTGGTTCCTCAGCCAACAACTCCTCTGGTGATCCCAAAGGATGGGACCCAGCAGATGAGGAGCACCAGGCTCCCAGAAATGTCTACAGCCCTGTTAGAAACTGCAGGTGTCCTAAACATGAATTACAGCTGGGGAAAAGAAATTGTATGAGTATCCATACCAAAATTAACCTGAACACTCATCTCCTAAAACCTGCAGTGATAAGGATTTTCTGAATTGCAGTGGATCTCACCAGACTGCAGGTGTTTCACCTGTTTTGCAGGACTTGGTTTGCCAGGTTCATATTCTTTCCGAGTGGGAAATGCAAGAACAAAGCCTGTACTGTTACTGCTGCACATCTGTTTGTGAGCTTCAAATTCCAGGTTTTCAGAGAGCTGATTGTGTTCAGTGGAGTCTGGGGAGGAGCACAAGTAATTCCCGTGGATGTGGGCTTGAGACATCAGTTTGAGGACTCTGTGGTACCAAGAAGAGGAATCTTTGTCACCTTCCTGTGTGTCACTGCCTGCCCAAGGCAGCCTGGTCCTTGTTTCAGGGAATGGCTTGTACTTGCATTTGCATTCACTCCATCTCATGTTGCAGAACTGGAAATGTTTGCCCTGTGAGTAATCCCTCTTGCTCTAGTCCAGTCTGCACTGGGCAGTGGCAGATCCCAGCTTCCAGCTCTCCTCCCAAGCAAGTCAGAAACTCCCAAACCACTGACCTGAGCTCAGGAAAGGTTCTTGTCTCATTATCTGGAGCATTGGCCACAGTGGCTGCAGGCACAGCTGGGTTTATCTGGGATGTTTTTTTGACAGCAGCCCTGGATGCAGACACTAAAATGGAATTTGCAGCACATCATGAGTGACTCAAAGCTCCATTTATTCCAGAGAACCAAAGGCTATAAGTTTGATCCACAGCTGACTTCACTTTTCTCAAGGCCAAAAGATGTGGAAAACTATTTCCAGCTGAGACTCTGATTTCACCCCAGCAGATAATTTAGCTTCAAACTTAAACCTGGATTTTACTAAAATGCCATATCCCCAGCCTGTTTAGGACTTTCCCACACTAACTACTTTTGCAGTTTAAAAAATAATTTATCCATTATTCATTTCACCTCCTGAGGAACTCAGTGAATACAAAAAAATGGGTCATGAACCCACAGTATTATAACAGATAGAAAACTAAAGGCAGAATTACAGGGAATTTTGGGTGGGGAAGGGCTCTGTGGGGTTTGTGGCCCTCCCAAGGGCAGTGCACCCCCCCTGGGTCCCCTTTGTCCCCTGCCACTGTCTCCCCTGGGGACCTCAGCTGGGAGCTCCCAGCGGCCCCTCCCAGCCTTGCTCCATGGGTGAGCCCCAAATGCTGCTTGGACTCTGCTGCCCTGGCAGATCTGCTCAGCCCTGGCAGGAGGAGGCCGTGTGATCCCCAGGGATGGCCTTGGGGAGCCCCAGGCCTGTGGCCATGGGCCAAGACATGAATTTGCTCCATGCTCCTCGCTCCGACTCTGCCCGAGCAGAACACAGCAGGGGAAGAGCACAGAGCTCATCCTGCTCTGGGACACAGCTGCCCAAACCTCACAGTCTGCCCTGCCCTCTGCAGCAGGGCGAGTCTGGGAATTGCAAAGCAGAAGGTGCTCGAATGGACGGGGGTCACTGGTGGCCAGAATGGCTCCATCACAGAGAGCCAGGCAGGTGCCACCAGCCCCTTTCCTGTGCTCAGCTATGGGCACTGACAACCACAGCAAAGGCTTGGTTTGTTTCTGATGTGCCAGAAAACCCATTTATTGTCTGGTGTAGCCATTTCCCTTATTTAGCAAAAAAAAATGAACTGTCATGAAAAAGGGGCTGGTACAGCATTGCCCATGGCCATGACAACTTTTCTGCAGAGACCAGAGGACACACAAGGACAAATAGCTGGGACACCTCTGGGACATGCTGTTTGTGAGGCTCTTTTCCCAGTGTAACTGAGTTACTTGACTGGGAATCCCATAAGCCACAAGGACATTTCTCACTAACCAGATTTGTATTGATTGTCCCAGTCAATAGGAAATACCAGACTCTATAGCTAAAAAGATTTAAAGGCTTACATTAGATTTTCCTTTTGATTGATATCTAGGGCAATTTGCAAGAGTAAAAATGGAAAAGGTCCCCATTCCCTCCTGTCTCAGCTTCTGTGAGGAACAGCAAGTTCCTCTGGAGCTGCACAAGGCAGAATTGTTTGCTGTCAGCTCTGCTCCTGGTGCTGCGCTCAGAGCACAGCGGTCACTTAGAGACTGTTGTAACATCAGTCACTGAACCCTGCAAATTCATGAGCAAAGTGATAGCAGGTAATTTAAGAAGATTGTACACACCTTAGAGTCTAAGGCTGTGAGTTAAAATAACACACTCTCCACAAACAAAACAAAGCCTAAAATTAGCCACAGAGTGCTGCACCGCAGCCTGCAGACTCTGATTTGAAAGGGCAGGTTTTAGGCTCCTTTCACACCGTTCCAGTAATGAATGTCTCAGCAGATGGTTTTTATCCTGATCTCCTGATGGATGGCAGTTCTCGGTAACCCTGCTGCAGGGAGCTCTCCCTTCCAGGGAAACTCTTAAGCACATGAATAGTTCCAGGCAAGCAGACTCCCCGCTGGAGCTGAGTGTGTGCTTACAGCTGAGGATGTGCTTAAGAGCCTCCCTAAATGAGGGCCTTGATGTACAATTTAGATGGAAGAATATATTCTGCTCAGTAGTCAAAGCAATCCAATTTACATAAATATTTATTTGTTTTCCATTATATATCATTTTTATGCAGGTGCTTGTGGGATGGATAGACGTCAGAACACATACATAATGGAAAAAAGCTTCAAAGGTATGGTATCCAGAGCTGCAGAACCCTGCCCAGGTGTGAGGAGGGTGTCCTAGAAGAGGTGAGATAGGAGCCCGGCAGAGGCGGCGCAGGCAGGGAGGGACAGAGCCACCACCCACACGAGCTGCCTGCCTGGCTCCCAGCACTCCTGGGCCATGAATTATGGATGCAAAGCTTCCCAGAGCCACAGGGCGAAAGGGAGGGCTCAGCGCAGGGCAGGAGGGGCAGCTGGAGCTGCCCAGGGCACACTCAGGTAGGACCCACCCAAGGGCTCTGGGGGAGCTGCAGTGCTGTGTGTCCCTGCTCCTGGCTCCTGGCCATGCTGAGCTTAAAGACAGCCCCTAGGAAGGAAAGTGTCCCTGCCCGTGCCCTTTGCTGAAGGGGAGTTAGAGCAGAGCTAAAAGAGCCCTCCCTGGGGCTGAGGTCCCCTCACGCCGGCACCAGCAGCTGTGGGCACTGACTCCAGGGCAGGTCTACACCAGCATCTCAGAGGAGTCACGAGCACAGGGCTCAGAGGTTTTACATTTCACTTTTCCTCCACCTTTACATTCTAAATATTCCAGTCTGGAGCAAGGGAACACTGGGCACAGAGGTTCCCACAGCTCCTGGCAGATTGGCCTGGGGTTTAGCACACTGAGCTTGTGCTCCAGAAGATGGAGCAAGGAATCTGTCTCCTGGGGAATAGGCAGCTTCCAGGCTGAGGTCCTTGATCTGAATCCGAGGCTTTTACTTCTGGGAATGTGAGGGGGGAAACACCACACAGCCTCTGGGTGCGATGCCCTCGAGCTGCTGCTGCTGCTGCTGCTGCCATGCCCTGCCATGGCTGAGGTGCCCCAGAGCCACACCCTTGTCTCAGCTAACGAGGAATATCGAAAGTATTCCGCATAAAAAGCATTCACCAGCTTATAGCCAGGCCTAGAGATCAATATTCACTTTGTAGCTGCTGTTTTCAAAATACAGGGATGCAATATTTGCTAGAACATCACCTTACCACACAGAATCACCAAAGGAAACCAAGGATCTGTGACCAACTCTTTGTTGATAAAGCTAAAGTAAAAATATCGATTGGATTATGTATGTATATGATATATATGATTTATGACATACAAAACACTCAATCCACTGGTTTCAGCTACTTCAGTGATTCCTTTTTTCAAAAGAAAAATCTTATTCTAATAGAGCTAGTTGTTATCTTTACATGGAGCTATTAACTTCACTAGTTTAAACTAAATTACTGTGTTCACAAAGTTTAAAGGTGCCCTAAGCACATGCAGCAGGAACTCTCATCCACAGGCCGTCACACAGAGGGAGACCAGTGGGGGCAGAGAAAAAGAATCACTGTAACAGCAAATTGTGAAATGCATTTTCAGCTGCTACATATTTTCTTTAATTTTTTAGGATCTGAACCATTTCCTTTACATGTTTATCTCTTCATAAATTGAAAAATCAGGCTCAGAAGCCACAGCTGGAATTCTCTGTGGCTGCTCAGCTGCCTCAGCCAGGCAGGGCTGCACTGGCAGGGGCAGGGTGCCGGGACATGGGGACACACCAGGCTTCCCAGGTCTGTTTGGGAGCTCACCTGCAGGCACTTAGGAGCTGAGGGCTCACAGAAACAGCTGTCCTTGGTTGGCTGAAGGTTCCCAAGGCCCCTCTGAAGGTCAATTCCTGTGCTCAGGCAGCCCCACAGGGCTCTGTGGCAGCGTGGTCACCCCCAGGCCCAGGGGAGTCTCCTCCCAGGAGGAGCTGGGAATGTGCCCAGTGCTCAGGGTGAGCTCTCCTTGCCCTGCCAGACCCTGACTCACCACATTCCTCAGAAAACGGAGAGCAAGAAACTCCCAGTCCCAAACAATTGGATTCTGTCAGCAAAAGACTTGGCAGGCGGGTTTGTATCTACTTTCATCCACTTTAAACCCCTGTCTTTCCCCACCAGTGTGCTCTAACTGGGGACAACCTGTCCTGCAGTTGGAAATGGTCTCTGGTACCCCTGGATCAGACAGAGCCTTGCAGGGAGGAGGCACAGGGGGCTTGAGGCTGAGGCCAGGCTGTGGTGAACCTGGCCTACCTCCTGCTTCCCCAGTTCTCTGAGGAGCCGAGAGCAGGGCAGCAGCAGAGGGGTGTCCCCTGTGCAGCCTGGCACCAGGGGTGTGGTGGAGCTGCTGTGGAGCCCCAGGGGTCAGGCACAGAGATCTGGGATTGCCAGGTGTCCAGCCCAGGGTCTGCCAGCAGCAGAGAGGGGCTGGCTGTCACAGGGCCCTGCTGGCACATGGTGACAGCGGCTCAACAGGCACCAGGGTTTTCAGAGCAGGATTCTGAGCAGTTTCTTTCCTGAGCAAGGTGCTCAGTGATACCATTCCTGAGCTTTTCATTTCAGCTAAGTCCTTTGGTTTTTAGAGGTTTGGGTTTTTTTAAATGGATACCGCTGCACTGATGGAATGATGTGACCTCAGGCACGACCATTTTAAGGAAAAACACCCATGCTTTGTATAAGAGCCAGGAAAATCCCAGCAGAGAGAAGCACTGACCCAGGGATGCAGGGCTGGGCTCAGAGTGGTTCTCCTGGCCACTGTTCAGGATGTGACCCCACTCCTGTGCCCCTCTGAGAGGCAGCAATGGGCCCTCACTGTGTCACTGTCCCTGCAGCAGCCAAGGCTGGCCAGGCCAGGGACAGCAACCAGCACAGGCACTTCATCCCAACAAGGGTTAAATAGGGGTACACCTTCCAGCAGTGTACAGCTCCTCTCCTCAGCACTTCCACCTCGGCTGTGGGATCCAAGGCTTGTCAGCAGGATGCCAGGGGAAATTCAGGGCACAGGAGAGGAACCCAGCCTGTGGGAGGGACATTTCCAGTCCCTGCTAACAAAAATAAACCCTCCAAAGGTCTGGATATCGGTATCCAGGCAACACAGAAGGCAGGGACTTCAAAATTAGAGTGTATTCCCAATATTTCTCTGGAAGTCCAGCTGATTGAGAGCTTCCAGTGAGTCCCAGCACTGCGGGGCAGAGCTTCCACCTTCATGAGAGCTGGACACTGTGGCAGGAGGGATGAGGAGGCAGCACAGCCCGGGC
Organism: Cyanistes caeruleus; assembly: GCF_971803275.1. Classification (NCBI taxonomy): domain Eukaryota; kingdom Metazoa; phylum Chordata; class Aves; order Passeriformes; family Paridae; genus Cyanistes; species Cyanistes caeruleus. Next base: position 2,222,494 of record NC_141713.1, read on the forward strand.
TCACACATGGCCTGCAGCACCATGGGCTGAGAATCTCTAAATAAGTCTGTTCTGCTTAAATTAATTCATGAAAGAAAATTTGACAATTGATGCCAGACTTCTTAATTATCTCCAAATTACCTTAATAACAGAGTAACTCAGCTGCTTCTACAGCCTTTAGAGTTAAATCCTCCATGATCTTGCACATAATGTTTCTTGAGGGCTAATGACTCCCTGGTGTACCCAGAATCCCAAACATCCACTGGTGCTCCATAAAATATATTGTGTCCAAAGCAAAGGTCTGATCCCAGGCAGACACAGAGCTCTGTTTACGTCAGCAGGAATGGGCTCTCTGGGCTCTCAGGCTTGTTGTTTCTCAATATCTCCTGGGAAAGGCAATTCCTGGGAGAGGCCAAACAGGTCTGGGCAGCCCGAGTGGCATTCACTGGTCTCTTCCAACTGGCCCTGGGAAGGGAAAGGCTGAGGGACACCTGCCTGGGAGGTAATGTCAGCCCTAACTGCAGTACAGGTGAATTTTAGCTTAGAGAGATAAAAGTAGCTGAGCTGGATGAAATAAAATAGCTGATGTGCTGGGATTTTTGCCTTTGCCAGCTCCAATGTGCCCAATTCCATAAACAAACCACACAGCTATTTACCTGCAGCTGCAGCTCTGCAGGAGGAGGAATTCTCACTCTGCTCTTCTTTGCTCTAGCAGCCAGCAGCCCTTTATAATCAACATTTCCTGAATCTACACCCAGCTCTGGTTTGATTTGTTCCCTCCCAGCCGTGGTGCTGACAGGGAATGCTTTGCAGGGGGTTCTTGGGGCACAGAGGGAATCCTACCTTTTGCCCTGTCAGCATCTACTCAGCAGCACTGCTTGAAATAAAGAAGCAATTTTATGATAATCTTCATGTCCCTCACCCCAAAATGCAGAGCTGGCTCATTAAAGGCTGCCCAGGCTCTCCTAACGAGCTCTATGTCCCTGCAGTAGCCACCAGGAGCTGTAACTTGCTGGCAGGTGGAGCTGAGGCTTTCATTTGTCTATCTGTGCTTTCCTCACCTCTACCACCAAGAGATCCCAGACTGGCACCTGGATCAGTCACATACACAGCAAAAGCCACCACTGAGCTCACTCATGTGCAGAAGCCTTTGGTCTCACAGGTCTCCATCTCTCCAGAGAAGGATGGGATGGGGCAGTTTTCCACTGATGTGTACTGGGCTGGGGTTGGTGACCTGGAGGGACAAACCCTGCAGCCAACAGCCAGGGAATGTTGGTGTTGCTTTGGTTCCCATCTCCTGCTAGGTACCAAACCAGGTGTGTTTCACTTGCAAACAAAGGCACTGCTCATCTCACCCAGGCTGATGTCAAACAAGGAGTTTCTAAGTTTTCTAACTAAATAAACATTGCACTGGTGCCAGGCCTCTGCCAGCCTCCCCATCCCTGATGGTCCCAGCTATTTGTGTGCAGTGGAGCTTCCCAGAGAGCTGACCCTGGGAGCTGAGGGCTCTCCAGACTCAGTACCACTGAAATCAGAGCCCAGAAAGGCAACAGCTGGCTGCAGGTGGCACAGCACGACCTGGCACCTCCCCCAGGATTGACCCAGCACCAGGGGCACCAGGCCAGGGTGCCAGGCACACAGACACAGACACAAGCCCAGAGCTGAAGGAGGGACAATCACTCACAGTGGAGCAAACCTGGCACGTGAGGGAGCAGGATGGGGCTGGCAGGCTCAGAGCCGAGGTTTGGAGCGGAGAAGCGATGTCGTGTTGTCTGTCTATTTCTTAACCTGAATTTCTCTTTTTGTCTCCCATACTAGACAGCGGGGGCAGCTGGGATTGCAGCTATTTTGCAAGTCCCCCTATTTCACCGGGAGTATTTCATATATACCAGGATCTGCCTTTGTACTGTAACCCAGCACAAGAAAATGCCTCATCTTTCATTGCATCGCTCTAATTCTAAATTACTGGCACTGCCCAGCAGGATGCACACAACAGCAATGGCACGTTCTTGAATGTCAATGTTAAGACTTATTTATTCTCTATTGTTTTTTATTTTTAAAGCAAGACTGGCACTGTACCTTGCAGCAGGCTGGCCTATCCCAGCCAAGGTCACAGACCAGGCAGGCCGGCGGTCACAGCTCTCATGCCAACTTTGTTCTCCCCATGTAGTGCCTCCATCAGCTCCTCTCCAGCCCAGGGGAGAGGAGCAGGAGATGTCTACAGCAAAGGGGGGGAAAAAAGCAGAGCAAAAGTGAGGCTCAAATGGAGGCTTGTTCCCCCTGTGGAAACCCAAGCATTCCCCAATTGTAGGATGCTGGATAACCCCAAAACCAGCAGGGGCTGCGCATGCAGAGGCTGCACTGGTGCAGTTCTGAGCCTGTGGCAATGTCGTGCACTCCAGCACAGGGCACTGGATGTGACCAAGGCCTGGGACTCACCCTGCAGCTGGCTGAGCACCCCAGGTCCCAGCAGCAGCTCCTGCCTGCAGAGCCGGCTGCCCACGGCCGTGCCTGGGTCTGCGGGGCAGGCAGAGCGGGATAAACACGGCTCTGTAGGAATTAGGGGGAGGGAGGAAAGGATTGCCACCTCAAATTAAATATTGCAGTCAATGACAGCCAGAACCTTTCACAGGAAAACCTTCAGTACTGAGCAGGTTTTCATCTCTTTCCTGCTAGTGAGTGGTGGATGCAATGGTCTGGAACATCCAGAGCACAAGCACCGGGTGTCTGTGCTGGAGGCTTCAAAGATCTTCCTTATCCTCTGCCCCATTGTCCCCCCCAGCCTTCCTGCAGAGGCTCAGTTGTAATTAACCTAATTAAGCTAATGACCCTAACGCACCCACTCGGCTCTTGTTTTGCAGATTATATGAAAGAATCTGTGTGCAGCTCCAGCACTTGTTCCCTGAACAGCAGTGAAAACCCATACGCCACCATTAAAGACCCCCCCATTTTAACCTGCAAACACTCCGAGAGCAGCTACGTGGAAATGAAATCACCTGGTCACAGGGAGTCCCCATATTCCGAAATGCCAACTTCATCAACAGCCAATAAAAACATCTATGAAGTTGGTAAGCAGTGGGTGGCACAGGGGGGTGGTGGAGATGCTGGTTTTCCCCCGTCCAGGTACAAGGATCGTGGCTTGGCGTGGCACAGGGATGAAGTGGCAGGGGGAGGGCCTGAGCTGGAAGGGACCCATGAGGATCAGGAGTTTTGGGACTGCTGCTGGTCACCACAACCCAGTTCTCCTTGCTCCCCCAGAGCCCACTGTCAGCATAGTCCAGGACGGCCGCAGTCGGAGTGCCAGTTACCTTCAGAACCCGTATGACCTGCCTAGGAACAGTCACATTCCTGGTCACTACGACCTGCTCCCCGTCCGGCACAGCCCGACCCACGGGCCTTCTTGGGACAAGCAGTCTTAGAGAGGGATGGACTTCACTGGGCACTGTGCTGCCAACACAGACTGTGAGGAAGCAGAGGAGAAGCCGTTCCTTCCTTTCCAGGGACTGGCAAGGACCTAATACGACATCAGCTTGGGCCAACTGCTGCTGCATGATGTTATTTATAAAGACATTTTTGTATGGGTACCTGGAACTAACGAGAGCCTCCTTCACGTGGGACTGGAGCACATCACCCCAGGAAGGTGTCTTCATGCTCCAGGCAAAAACTCTCCGTGACACGTTCTAACCCTGGCTTTGCTGTAAAATAAACCACAAAAACATGCTAAGTAGAAGGACTTCAGGATGTACATTTCTACCAACTGCATCAAGAAACTTCTTACTGTTAGGAACAAGGTGACTAGGAATACGCTGGAATTCATTTTCATCTTTGTCATGAGAATGGACATTTTTCTGAACGAGAGCAGGGAAATTTGTCATTTCACTGTCTGGAAAGCTCATTTACTGCCATCACCATGTGCAACCTGTGCAGATCATGCTTGGTAATTAGCACTGAGATTGTCATCTCTATTTTCAGTACCAGAGAATTTGAAGTGAGGAATGTTAACACAGACACTTTCTGTGCAGTTTTTAATATCTTTCCAAATGTCCCCTGGTCTTTGCTAATGAATGGAATTTCCACAACAAATTTCACACCCATCTTACCACACTTTTAACATTGATTGGCACAGGTAGGCTTTGATTTTCCTTATGCAGCTTCTCTTTTGGTAGCTAAAATCCAGCAGATCTGTCAGTTTAAACTGCTGCCCCTCCAATTCCTGCCCTGGGACGCTGCAGGTTTGCACAGACCAGCCCTGGTTTCATTTCCTTTCTCAAAGCTGAGCCACATCGGCTTCTCTCTCCCATCTTCCCAAACCATCTCCTCATGATTCACTGTCAGCATGCCACTGATGACACCTCTTAAGCTGATGTGCATTACCATGTAGTGCAACTTTATCCGTTGATGATTCTACCTGAAATGTCATTAAATGGAGCTGAAACTGGGTTTTCTTTTTCAGCAGCTGTTTGTGAAGTAATTATCAAGGGTCTGACCCATGGTAAAATTTTGGACTGAGCCACCATGATTTTTTTTTAATTTATAATCTCTATTGACCTAGAAAGTAGAGTACTTGCCGTTAGTTCCTTGTAGATTTTGAGCATGAAGTAGTATTGACTCTAAGTATGTAATTTTATTAGGCAAACGTGGAAGTAGCAAGTTGATTGCCTTTTAAATATAAAAATATTCTGTTGCACATTCGCCAGTCTGATGGAAGCAGAAGAAGACGACTCCAGCCCCGTGGGTTTGCTCGCAGCACGATCCCAGGTGTCACCTGCTGGGCTCGGGGGCAGCAGCTGGATCCCAGCTCTGGGAATACTCCTGGATCCTTGGAGCACCGTGGTAGGGCCCAGCCATGTCCCCAGAGATGGGCTCAGCCCTCATGCCTGGGATCACAGCCCCTGGCTCTGGGCATTCCATCCCTGGGAGCCTTTCCCCTTGGAGGCAGGGCTGTCCAGGTGGTCAGGCTGAGCCTGGACACCCCCAGGCTCCCGGAGCAGGCGCTGTCCGAGCCGCAGGATCCTGCCCACGAGGTTTCCCGAATGCTGCATGTGTGCATGGGGGCCGTGGCTGATCAGCAATAGCAGTTTTGTTTTCCAGGAAAGCCTTATTTGAGATGTAAGAAAACAATTCTTTTGTAGGCCCAGTAGGAATATATTTTACATACATGAATGGAAAGACTTACCTCAAAAATATCAGAAGAAAGGCAGTTGGATAAGGAATACTTTCATTAAAACCCACCCTGGCACCCAGCACAAGCAGCCTGAGCTGCTGGCCTGATCCACGTTTGTGTGTTGCTGTAGTTTGCAATGAGACTCCAGAGCAGAGATGAGCTCTGTTGTTTGGTTTGTTTTTCAAAGCAGGATTTCAAAACCAAATGCAATGATGTGCATAGAGCTTAACAGAAAAAAAACCCAAAAAACCAACAAAAAAAAGTACCTTCTTGTATATCAGCATTAGCTTAGGAAACAGGCACCAAAATGGCAATACTTTTTTAAGGCAAGACAGATTTGTAATATATTTGTTCACTGTGCAAAGGTATCCTACCTTGTACAAAATAAATTGAATTTCTCTCACTGTGTAGTTCTCCAACGTACTCATTTGCAGAGCAAAACTTCCAGCCCTGCACAGATCCAAGCTCTGCAGGTGATGTGGCTGCTCCCCTCAGCCAAAACCCCCAAGAACCAGGCTGGGACAGAACTGGCAGGACAGTTCAGAAAACCCAGTGCTGCCATTCCAAGTTGGAGTAAACCAAAGGTAAGTGGCTGTGCACACCTTTGTCCCCAGTTCCTGGGCAGTTTGACCTCAGTGAGACTCCTGGGAATGCACAATCCCAGCTGGAAGAGCCCCTACACACCCTGTGTGGTGACCCTGCCCTGGGCCACCTGCAGGTTCCTTTGGGTGGACACTTGGACACCCACGGTCACCCAGCAGTAATGGGACAGGACACGAGTCAGCCCAGCAGCTCCCAGGGAGCCCAATGAATAAATCACAGATTTGCAGCAGAAACACCTGCAGAATTAATGAGTCCCAGGCAACACAGCCACTGCTATGTGCTGAAGCCTTTCAATATTTGTGCTTCATATTTCTAAAAATCTTGTTAACTAAAGCCCAGCGTGTAATCTTCTTATTTGACAAGCCACACTCAATAAGCTATTTAAGGCTGGAAATTCATCAGGTCTGAATTTATAGAGTAAGTATTTCTAGCTTAATAAAAATATCTTTAAATCAGAACAATTCCATGGCCTTTCTGCTTAAGAGTCAGAACCTCAACTCCCATCAAAGACAGGAACCACTGATGCTTGCTGAATAATTGTTAAAAGTTGGAGCTTTCAAATATGTAAATGACAGCAAAAACTTTTGGCAGGCAAAGGTCATTCCTGAAGCATTATGTGGAATTCCCAGAATCTCAGAAAGCTCCTTCCAGAGCCCAAAGCAGTGTCTGTTACCATCAGCTGTCTCCATTAGCAGGGAGGAGACACATCAGTACACAAGTAGTGCCAATTATGGAACAGAATGATTAATCAGCAGCTGAACAGGACAATCCCCTATTGGAAAGCATTCAGATGGAATAACGACTTGCATTGTCTCTCCCAAAACACCTCGGGAAGCACCTTCCTGTCCCAGGAGTGTCACCCAGCCCATGCCAGGATCTGCTGCCAGGGCCCTGCAATCCTTAGGCAAACACAGCACAGACCCTGAGAACAGGAGGAAAAGGATTTCCCAGGTGAGAAGTTCCTTTTCTGTACAGACCCCATTGGATTTTGCTTTAGAAGTCCTCAGCCTCTCACAGTGGTTTGTGCTCCCACCGCTGCACTGCAACTCCATCTGCTGCAGGAGGAAGCTTTGCCTAAAACCACACAAAAACCAGATTGATGTGACAGCAGAGTCGAGTCACCTGCTTATAGGAATGAGGAAAGGAAGCAGAGTGAAACGCATCCTGCATTTCCAGCTGACAAATTTAGAACTTGGCTGCCACAAGAAATAGATTGATTCCAAAATCTGCTCCAGTATGGGCAGAAAATGTGCTGCAAGAACAGCTCCTGCAGTGAGGCTCACACCTCACCCTCAGAGCCATCCCCAGGGCCACCAGTGCTGCCCCGTTGGTGCTCATGGCCACCTCTGCATCAGGACACCACAGCAGGATCCAAAGCTGCAAAAAGCAGGAGTTGTTTCTCGCCAGCTTTTCTTCCCTGTGGCAACATGGGGGGAAAAAAACAGTTTGTAAAAGTTATTCAGAGGTTTGAGTGGAGTGAACCCACAGAATTTTCTAAGCTTCAAAGCTTCCTGAAGCTGCCAAAGTGCACTGGCCATGAACTGCAGCAGCCCCAGGAAGCTCAGAGCTGCTCTCAGAGAAGGCTACTGTGCTACACAACCCTTTCAGCTCCTTTTCCAGGGACACTTCCACTTCAGTGTCTTCTCACTGCCTCTTAAGAAGCTCAGAGATAAAACCTTCAGTCAAATCCCAATTCTCCCAAGAAGTGCACCCAACACCACAGTGAGTCGTCCCCTGTAATTCTTTATTAGAATAATGGATGAATATATTTTAAATCAATCTAAAAAAATAATGAATCAAAGTACAGTACATGCATAAAATACAAAGTAATTTACAAACAGATCAAAATAGCATCTTCAGAACTAATATCAGGAGGAGAAATGGAGTGAAAAACAAGAAGTGACCGACTACAGCAATGCCTTCCGTGTGCCTCACACATCATGAGCACCGCGAGACAGAAAGGTTGGGAACAGAACACAGCTGGAAGTGCTGACCACATCTGGATCTTCCACGTGGGTCATATCAGAGATTGAGAAACGTCCCCTACAATCAATTTCTTCCCTCAGGCATTTACACAACAGAGAGTTCCTTTAAATCCTGTGGGAATGCAGTGGCTGTGGCCCCCAGTGCCAGTGTCAGGCGTGGCTGGGAACAGCACAGAGCGCGTGACGTGCAGTGACAGAAGGCACAGTTCATGTATCCCTGAACAAGCAGATTGGACTGGATTGGTACAGAGCAACAGAGCACAGGAGGAACACATCCAGTCAGAAAACTACTCCAGAGGGTTTTTGTTCAAGAACACACAGCAAACAGCTGGAATAATTTAAAAATACTGGATCAACCAGAACTGAAAACTAAGGCCAGGTAGTGGAAGTTATTCATTCATCAACTCAAGCACTTGAATATATTAATATATGTGGCATGCATTAGTAGATGTGATATGTAACATCCTTCAAGAAAAAAAGGCATCCTCAAATGCTGATACCACCAGCACTGTGGAGGCTGAGCCTCCAGCAGCACAAAGATGCTGCAAGTTCCAGAGCTGGAGTGACCCTTCCTCAGGGATGCAGCTCCTGCATTCACTTCCTTCCCAAGGGGCTCCTCTGTGGGGTCCCAGCAGCTCTGCCTCACATCAACCTTCTCTGCAGCAGGTGCCAAACCACAGCACCTCACTCACAGATAGCCAGAACTGCAGTTATCTGCTTAATGTTCACAAGAAATTCTCTTTTCTCCCCCATAATATCCTATAAAACTTCACTTGACAATCTAAAGATGTAGCCAAAAAATTTTAACTTACAATAAAATTGCACTTCAGAGCTTTGCCGAGCTTTAGATGCACAATACAACACCTTAAGACCAGGAAAGATTAACCTGCCCAGAGAGATTTTCCTCGTTAACCTGACAGTAATTGTTTTGTGAGGAGCAGGATAACATCTTCAAGTGCTCTCCAAAGGTGTCAGTGCTCTGACTAGCGGGCATCATGTTGGGAAGGGATCAGTTGAGTTCCAAACAATTTACTGAGCCCAAACCAACAGGTTGGGAAAATACTGCAGCCACATCCACGTAAGAGATTGATAAACACTGAAATCAAAGTGTTTAAGACATGGAGAAACTCATGGAGAAGGAATAAGCAGTAACTAAACACAAGAATGTAACCACAAGAATTACAAATATATTTAAATCTTGGACCTGGGGAATATACACAGCCTTTTAGGAAAGAATGGACAATTTATATATTCTGACAGCACTGCATCTTTGGTTTGTTTTCAGTGGTTGGAGGGACGTGGATGGGAACCACGTTGTTGCTTGGGGACATGTCATTCTCACGTCTGTCAGACATCTGCTTCTGGGAAACAATCCGATAGATCTCTGGAAGAGGAGAGAGAGCTGATCAATATGTGCACACCAGCAAAATGCCATCAAAGAGTTAAACCTGGGGGAAATCAGGCAGAGCTTTGGAATTACGTATGTAATGCAATGAAGCTTCCACAAAAGTTCAATTGTGGTGTTTTCTAGATGTAGAAAATAAAATATATTTTTGCAACAGAAATCACTTTTTTAACAACTGTTTTACTTCCTTTGAGATAAGAGTCAGTAAATGGAGAGAATTCATAAATCTCCATGCTGTGAATGAGAAAATTATGTACCCATCCGTTCCTTCTGCAGGTTCTTAAGGCTCCAAGGACAGTGGTCACATGTTTGCTGATGTATCCACAAACAGGATTAAAGGGAACCATTCCAGATTTCTCTCCCTGATAGGACTGCAAGGGCAATTTCTTCTTGCTGAGCACACCCATCACGTCTATCACCCAAGCAGTGTTAAATCTTCACAAAGGGTTGATTTGGGCCCCTTCAGCAGCACAGCAATCCTTTACAAGATGTGCTGTATGAAAAATATGGGCTCCAGATGAAGAGATTCTGAACCAAGAGGAGTCAGAGAACATGGGATAAACACCTGCATAGAGAGCCTGCCCCTGGTTCCTGGGGCTTGTCACGGCTGATGGTGCTGCACAAAATCTCAGAGCAGCTACAGCAGCACTTCAGCTGCACAGAGAGAGTAAAGCATGTGTAGCACCTCACCCCCAGAAAGGAAATACAGGACACCAAAAATAGAATGTGGGGAACTCACTTGCAAATTTGAATTTGAAAAACATTAAAAAAATGAAATAGTAAGCTAAAGCTCAGTTTTACAAAAATCCCCAGCTCAAGATTGAAGACAAACTGTGCATTAAAATGGGTTTTTCATATGCAGTCAGGTACAGATCAAGTCATTAAGGCAAATAAACAAGAGCTGAACAGGTTAAAGGATTTTCTGATTTCATCCTTTCTCAAGCTTGATCTTCTTTCCAACCATCTTACACATAAACAACCTCACAAGTGAAATCCATGAAACCAGACCTTTAAAGCCACCTGCAGTCCGGTGTGTGAATGTGCAGACAAGGTTCAGCTTGGCCCTGTGGCAGCACTCAGCTGAGCTGGAGAAATCTGCTCTGCACCTTCAGGACAAGCTTTGTGCTCAGGGCTGGCAGCCAGTTCACTCCCAGTGCAGAACAATGCCTGTTCCCATCAACAGGAAAAGCCTCTGGCCACCTTTGTTACTGGGAATTCTCCGGTAGCACCTTCAGCAACAGCAATTCTGTTTCACAGAGAATTTCCTGGACAAGTTCACACAAGTCCCTGACATATCACACACTTCCTCCACCCCAGCAGCCAGGAGTCACACAAAGTGTCCTCTGTGTGACAGCCTCATCCAACAGCAAACAGCCCCAAAGCCTTAAAAATAATCTTAACAGCACCAATTCCCTTACTGATAATGAATCTCCTCCTTCTGACTCTGGGAACATCTTCCCATGATCCTTCCACAACCCCCCCAGCAGCCCTGCAAGTGAATCCATGTCAACAGTCCCAAATTTGCTGCTCCCTGCTGCTTCTCCCTCCTCTGTAGAGCAAAGCTTGGTGCAGCCACAGCCTAAATGCTAAAATTGCCCTTCCCTTGTGAGCTGCACACTCAGCACACAGGGCTGTGCTGCTGTGGCAGGGGAGGGGAAACAGCCCAAACCTGCTCTCACTGGGGCAAAGTGCCCAAGCCTGCAGCGGAACTGCTGTGCCCAGAGAGCTCTGGGCTAATGAAGATGTGCCCTTTTTAATGAAGACACAATCTGGGCTCTGCTCAGGAGCTGAATGAGACCTTATTAAGGGCACATTCAGCAGAATGCGTCACTGCATAATGGGGAACTGTGAGAGACAGGCCTTGCACTGTGAGAGCTGGGAAAAAGTGACACTGCTGCCCAGCAGGAGCTGGGCCAGGCCTTGGCTGCCCAGCCTGCACTGGGCTTCCATTCATTTTCAGGTGTACAGAGACAACAAAAGAGGAAATCCCTCAATTTTTTGATGTTAATTCTCTGATGTTGTTTCCTTGGTGATGGGATTCCTTGGAGATGAAAGCACAGCAGAATGCGCTGTGGGAACAGCGACAGCACAGAGCCAGGCAGGGAAGGGAGGCAGACTCCAGTTTACTTTAAGGATGCTTTATCCTGCCATGAATGTTCAGGGTGACTGGGATCATAATACCAGTCTCTCTTATTTGCCAGATGATACAAAGCAGCTTTGTGTGCACAACAATCAGCCCTGGCAGACTAGACGTCTTGGAACAGAAGAATTTGGATAGGGACCATTACTCTAAGTAACAGATGGGAAAGGTCCTCAAAACCTCATCTGGAATCCACAGCAGGACAGGAAGCTCACCACATGTTTAATACACCCCCTCTAAAAGTTCTCTATCATATGGGAAGAAGAAAGAAGAGCTTTTATCCCTTATTCCACCTGTAGCAACAGATCACAGACTGTGCTAACTCCACTGGATTTGTATTTCCCATGGCCAAAGCCATCCATTCAAAGTGCTTGATCTGAGAATCCAGGTGTGAATAAGCTTAACAGGGACCCTGCTACACCTCCATCACTGTCCCAACCAGACCAGCTTCAGGAGGGCTGGGAAGAAAGGGGGGTTGCTACAGACCTTGGTCACAACACCCCGCTCAGGAGAGATCCCAGCAGCTGGGGGAAAAGCTCTGAGCAGCCTGGGGTGTCTGTGGTGCAGTTCCCAGGACTGCAAATACCAGCAGGGCTGGTGCAGCAGCTCGTCCTGCCCCTTCTGTCAGCCAGCTCTGCTCACAGCTGCTGGCAATGCCTGCTGGCTTCCCCAGCTTCCTGCTCCCAAGGACAGCCGGCATTCCACCCACAGGCACTGAGCTGGGAGGCAGCCCTGCCAAACACACACCAGCCAGGATTCTGCGGGGTGACTCCAATAACCACATTCCTCAGATGACTGCCCCCCTCTTGCCTCCAAAGCAAGTCATTAAGAGAAAAAGCCAGCTGTGAAGTGAGCTCCAGAACAGCCCTCCTTAGCGTGCCAGTCACAGCCCAGCTGGAGCCGACCTGCTGCTCAGGCACTGTTTACTGCACCTCTATCTGCCCCAAACACGAGCTCCTGTCTGGAGAGGACATGCCCACTAAGCACGAGTGTTTCTTCCAGCACAGCTGAACTGATCCCTCCTTGATCACAAGGATCCTGTTCACAAACCCAAGAGCTCTTCACCCCAAACACTGTCACAGCAACATGCACGCAACACTGACATCCATGGAAAAGCAACAGCCTCAAAAACCTGCCAGAGCCCACCAAGAGCAAGTTTTATCACTCTTGTTCACCCAATACAGACAGCTGTGCTTACAGACATATTAAACCAGAAGAAAAAAATCAAACCTCCACGGATTAGAATCCAAACACACTTCTGGAATAAAAGGTACTGTGGGAAGCATGTGAGGAGAGATAAAGAAAGCCCAGCTCGTGCCTGAGAGGTGAGTGAGGTGCTTCCCATGGCAACAGCAGTGCATCCTTTGAGCATCACATGGCTCTGAAGATGCCCAGGGCACACAGGAAACTTCCCACCTCTCCAGTGTCACTTAGAGAACACAATGGGCCAGCAGGAGATGGGAACTTTGAAGTGACCAGTCTACAAGGCTATGACAGCCTGATAGCCACCCTGGGAGGGAATAAACTGCCTGATACACCTGATGTTGTCTTATTAGTGCTGGTGTATGTAAGTTCATTAATTAACCTGCATCTGAGAGCCCTGAGCCCTCTGCAAACAGAAAGTGGGAACAGCAAGGCTGCTTGTTCTACACAACACTCAGCACACCTGGCCAAATCTGACCTCAAAGTTGATGAGTTCCTGAGAGAAGGGCTACCAAGGACATGGGCATAAAGGAAGAAGTCCCAGGTTTTGGCACTGACAAGTAAGCAGTGTCTTTCCTCTGAAAAATCCATGCCCAAATTCATGTGCATTTTTGACAGAAATGCCTTTAGGCATGTGAAGAAAACAGGAAATGCAGCAGGCATCCCAACACCTCTGCATTCAGCCACTCCTTAGTCATCCACCCTCTGATGGCAGTTTGTCATGTTGGGAACAAAAGTGTGAGCTAACAGAACTTCTTTCTTTTTGAAACAAATTTGTGCAATGCTGGAATTACAACTGAGTGATGACACTGAAGTTAAAAGGGAACCACATGGTTCAATTAAAAAGGAGAAAAAGTTCTTTATTCAGCTAACACAAACACACTTTTAGCTGGTATCTGCACAGCAGCACTACTGCTTAGGAACCCAGGGTAAGAACACAATAGAGTCAGAACTGTCAGAGGCCTCTAACAACTCGGGATCAAACAAGGAACAGATGGACAGAGGCAGCTAATACCCCAGCAGCCTAACACCTCTCTCTGCTGCCAGGCTGTCCATAAAGCATTTCAAACAACTGAAGAAATGCTACAGGATTTGTACTTTTACTACAGTAAATAACTTCCTAGTTCTATCCTCGCATGTTCCAGCATGGCTACCAGCACATTTCTGGTGTGTTTTTAAAGGAATGTCTAAATTAGGTGGCAAAGAGGAAAAAAAATCAGAACTAACTAGGTGTCAGTGTCACAGCAACAAGATCTGATTTACAGACAGTTTAGAAGTGGGGCCACTGCTCATACCAAGCACATCACGTAGCCTGGCACATGCTACGCTGGGAAGGAGGGACTTTACATTCAAACTGGAAAACATGTTGGAGGCAGTTGGAGAAAACGAGATGTTTGTTTTGTGTGATGTGTGCCTGGCACACCTAGAACAGAGACACAGGAAACAGAGGAGTGTCTCAGATGTTTTGAAAACTCAGACTACAGCATTTGCCAAAGCTGGGAATGATGAAAGCTCCAAAACCAGAGGCCACGGTGTCCCACTGTGCCCTGGCTGCAGCTGACAGGGTGCACAGAAGTGCAGAAGCCTCGTGACAGGGAGTGACTTCCACACCAATTTGTGAATTCCTACTCCACCTTTACAAGCCAGGGTTAAGTTAAGGTTCCCCAGATTGAGTGTCTCAGCTTTAAGAAGTTTTGCCTACCTAAACAAGGCTTTAAACAAAAAGGAAGTACTTTATCTACAGAGCATAAAAATGCAGCACTGACTGCTGTCACATGTTACACAGGCCAAAAGTCCAGGCAGGACTATTAAATGCAACAACAGCAACTCCTGCAGCTCAGGAGTCACTGTGTCTCAAAGGAAGGATCTCTGCTCTTTCATCCCCTTTTCCTTGGCAACTGCTACGGTCACCATTAAAGATGGAAACAAACTGGACTGACTTCTCCTTGATAAACAATGGCTGTTCTCACTTGATGCCAGCATGAGACAATTCCCTCCTGTGGGCACTCCCTGTAATGGGAGATGGAAACTGAAACACAAACCAGGCTGACAAGAAACCCAGGGCAGATCAAAGTGAACACGGATTCATTCCCCAGTCCAAGGCCAGCCTTTAAACTGTGACACTTTGAGACTGGACTCCAAATCTTATGGCTAATGAAGAATGATTAAATAGCAGTATTTTAAACACTTTGCAGGCAAAGAAATGCCTATTTGCATCATATCTGAGCAGCCTTCTGCCTTTCCCCCTTGAAGCACAAAGCCCTGGATGACTCACCTGTCAGAATAGTCTGGAAAGCTGCTTCCACATTTGTAGAGTCTAAAGCAGACGTCTCAATAAATGACAAACCATTCTTCTCTGTGTGGACAGAAATACTATAATTACAGAAGAACAGCACATATCTGTTTCCCATCTGGAAAAGCTTCTGTACCAGATAATATTTGTAGTGTTCCTGATGAGACACCCAGGTATCAAAAGAAAGTAAAACAAGTTGTGGGGTTTTCCCCCTTAAGTGATGGGAAATTGACACCACCCAACATCAACATCAGAATTTACACCCACTCCCAAGCACAGCTATCAGCCCAGTGCTGACTTACTTTAAGGCACATTTTCCTGCATCACTGAAAGGGATAATCTGTTGTAGTTTCTCTGTGTGAGAAAGTTCCCCAGATTTCCTTCAACCTCATCAAGTTTCTCCACCTCCCACCTGCTAATGTATCACAGCAGCTAATTTAAAAGGAATAGAGCAGCAGGGGGAATGACACTCCTCCAGCTGCAGGCAGGGATCCTCACAGGATCTTAAACTCTGCCAGTGGAGCTACAGCAAACTTTAACGTGAGGGACCCAGCTACACTCCTAGATGAAAGAGGCAGGGCCTAGAACAAGGCTTATGGAAACTAGAACTCCTGTTCACAGATCTTAATTACGTAACAAAAGTCAGAGAGCCAGTTTAATGAAAGTATCTGGCCACAGGCACCTGTGTAAGGCTGCAGATCAGTTGTGACACAGAAGGCAAAGCTACCACCACACAAGAAACTCAAACCTAAAGCCACAGGCACAGCTTCTGCAAGACAAACAGTGCCCAGGCAAGAGAATAAATCTGGTTTAAAATGTCCAAGTGCCTCTGGCTGATTCTTGAAACAACATGAATGTTCTACAAGGTCTCCTTTCTGACTGAATGTGACATGTGACACATGACCAGCCGCAGGCTTGTTCCTCCTACCCACACACTCCCCAAGCCAGGTGGGCAGATCCCCAGACAGCAGCAGGAAATTCCTGAGTTCCCAACCTGCGAAAGCTCTGGCCTCATCTGTGGGGACGGCTCTGAGGTGGCGCAGGTCGCTCTTGTTGCCCACGAGCATGATGACGATGTTGCTGTCAGCGTGGTCCCGCAGCTCCTTCAGCCACCGCTCCACGTTCTCGTACGTGAGGTGCTTGGCGATGTCGTACACCAGCAGTGCCCCCACGGCTCCACGGTAGTACCTGGGGACAGGGGAGGGCCAGCCAGACACAGTGAGGTCACAGGAGGCTGTGCAATAGTGGGGAACAGTTCTGGCTAGGCCAGCTATGCAAACAATGCCCAGGGCGATTCCCCAGTGCCGTGGGACCGGACACGGGGCAGCGGAGCAGCCAGACGAGGCTACACCACAGGGCCAGCTCAGAGTCTGGGAGCAAGGCAAAGCCCATGTCTGTGGGGAAAACCTGCATCCCAGACATGAAACTGGGCTCTGTGGGAAGCTGCTGCCACCTTCCACCTCTGAGCAACTCCTGAAAATTCTCCCCCACCCACCACTGTGGGTGCAGCACAGGCACGGCCCAGAGTGATAAGGAGACCGTAGAGTGACTCACTGGGTCATAAAAATGTCAGCATGATCTACTCCCTCTACCAAAGGCCACAGCTCCTTTCGAGTGAGAAAGCAATGCTTTCAAAAGGAAACAGGCTGCATTCTCCCACCCCACATTTCCCTCCAGCTCCACTGAAATCCAGCTTTTGCTATGCTGGCTTTTAACAATTAAACAAGCACACAAGTGAGCAATCTTTCCTGGCTGCTACAGGAAGGTTTCAGCTCTTAGGTTACCACTGATAAAATGACCAGGAACACTGATATTCCTTTATCATTCACTTCCATGGAAATGAGTCTCTCGAAGCTCTTGCATTCTAAACTTGAAATGCCCCCAGTTACGTGTCATGAGAGCATTGCAAAGTAAATCAGTCTGTGCAGGAACACACCAGATCGAGTTTCTGGGCTGAATAATATTTAACCTTCCCACCACCAAAGGTTGTGGCTATTACCCAATAAAACACAAACACCCCTGTTTGCAGTTGGTGAGGAACTGGAAGGGCCCAAAATTGCTCTCCTCAGCCAAAGCTTGTCCTCAGCCACCCAGGCTCCACTTACGCTGAGGTTATGGCTCGGTATCGCTCCTGCCCTGCTGTGTCCCAGATCTGAGCCTTTATTGTCTTCCCATCCACCTGGATGCTCCTCGTGGCAAACTCCACTCCAATGGTGCTCTTGCTTTCCAAGTTAAACTCATTGCGAGTGAATCGAGACAGAAGGTTGCTCTTGCCTACTCCAGAGTCTCCAATAAGTACGACTGTAAGACAAAATGGTATCAGACTCCAGATGTAGATGTTGCATTGAAAATCACAGGGAAGAAATATTTCTTTTAAAGAATGAAGCATGAAGGAAAAGAATGGAAACAGCACCATCCTTATCATGGATTTCCTGTCCAAGTCTCAGTACTTCTGGAAAACCAGAGCTGCCACAATAACCAGCATTTTGAACAGATGTTAGACTTGACTTTTATTGGTTATATTTCACCCTCCTTTGCCCAGCATGGAAGAATGTTCCTCTTTTAGGAAGAATACAGATGGCTTTTAGGAAGAATACACTGCAAACATTGGTGACCAGTTATATTTCCTTGAACAATACTAGAGCTAAAAAACAGAACACAACCCCTACAACCACATAACTGAAATCCACTTTGCTGAAGAAGTCCAAAACACAAGGCAAGCAGCAGACTCTGCTTTCATTTTACACTCCTCATGCCTTTGCAGAAATGAGGTTCCCCACAGAGGCAGAAAAATTTGTGAATGAGAAGAGAACCAAACCAAAGAACCCCCAAGGCAGCATCACCCTGCCAGCCAGTTTGAAATGATTGCTGAACCACAGCTCTCTGCCCTTCTGCAGTCCTGACTGCTGCTGTGGATCCTGGACACATCAGGCCAGAGCCTGAAACTGCTCAAAAATGCTGCCAGTGAATTGCTGAGCCTCAGAACTGGATCCACCATTCCCTGGCTCAGCTTGACTCATATCAGCAGCAGTGCCAAGCAAACTAATTGGAAGGATTCAGCTATGCTTGACAAGAGACTGACAGAAGGTTCAAAGTCCAGTTCCTGTAGGAAAAACAGCATCACGAGGATTCATTGCAATATCTTGTAACACTGAGTTGAAAGGTGCAAGTTTAAGTGTAACTTAAAACTCAGTACCAAGAGGCAGAAGAGAAGATGAAATGCATTCACAACCAGAATCACATGAACAGGAGCCTCTTGGGGTGATCCTATGGCCTTGAGAATGGTAAGGCTCCAAAGCAGCAGTGAAGGAAAGGAAAGAAAAATAAGGTAAAATCTTTGAGAAGAAAGGCCAATAACAAAGTTCAGCAGTGAATCAATGCCAGTCCAAGCAAAAAAGTGCACACTCAGGTAACAAAAAACATTGTGTCTTTGTTTATTTAGGAAAAAAACAATTACTTGCTCAGTAACACACATCATTAACTGTTAAGACACCACAACACAGCGTTAAAGATTCTGTGTGGTACAACAAAGCAGAGTGTGCACCAAAGACACTCAAGGACACAAACCCCCCGTGGGCTCTAGCAGCAGAAGCACTCCTATCTGCTGCTGCAGCCCTCTGCAGCTTCTGCTTAAAAAATGCAGAGCAATTCAGGCAAGATGGGACTTTGCTCTGACTGGAAGGGCAGAGCAGCACCTTTTAAACTCCCTCCATAAATGAAAACTGCCGCAAATACTGGCTTCAAGCACGGCCTTGTGCAGAGTACTTCATCAAAATAAACATCTTCACAGCTGCCCGTGCCAGCTGACTCAGCACACAGCCAGCCAAGCACACGAGTTGCAGAAAGCACCCTCTGTTAACCTCTCCTGTGTAGAAAGATCACAAGAGCAGGTAGGTGGCAAGGCCCAGTGCTGAATGCAAACAGGAGTGCTGAATGCAAACAGGAGTCTGCTTTCCTACGTGCCAGGTCACTGCTGAACAGCTCTGCTGGCACAGAGATGCTACATCCTGATAAACCCAGGGCAGGGGACAGAGCACCACTTGCATCACCACCCCTGGCAAACAGCCACAGCTTTCCTCTGCCACTGGCAAGACACTTCTTCAACACTGCTTTGGCAGGTTTGGACCATGGCTTTAGATGACATCATGTTTGTATTCACTGGGACACACAAGTTCCTACGAGGGAAAAGTTGACGCTCCCTTTGCACAGCTCAGTCCTGCTATCACCCAGCAGTGGCCTGAAGCTTCTCTAAGCAAGAAAAGCAATCCACTTTCACTATTTCCTTTTCTCAATAGGATGCACTGCATACCTGTTAAGTATTCTCTCAAACCTGTTTTTGCAGTTCAGTGCAAAGCCCACCTTTAAGTCATTTAACAATAGAGGGATCTCTTTAATTCCTCTGCCAGGTTTTTTTCCTTACCTTGTCTGAATCCCACACTGCTTATGTTCTGAATGGTTTCCAGCACCAGATAAATGTGTCCCAATTATAAGGGGAAAATAATACCTTCCTCCTTGAAGTCAGCTATTTCCTCTACTTAATTGGGCCACTGCAGCTCCTCTTGAACACGGACACGAGAACAGCTTGGAATGTCAGCAGGCGCCTAAGACTCCTTACACCTTCTGCATTTCTGCCAGTCTGGGCAAGTATCACTCTTTAAATAAAATTATAAACTGAAACAGTTTTAACAGCCACTCAGATTGTGTAATTAATTTCAGTTTTGCTTTCTTTATCAAGCCACCATATTCTGACATTTTATACTACGCAGTGTTCCCATGTGTTACATTCTTAGCATAGAAATGCAATAGGAATGACCCTGGATGGCCAAATCCCATACTAAACACCCCAAGCAAACAGTTTCTGGGAGGGAAATGACGTTATCTAGGCCATGATAAAGCTAATTGTTCCTGAACATTGTCCCCTCCATTGGGCTTTTCTTCCAGAAACTCACTCCTAATGGTTAGAAATTGCCTTCTGATTTTCAGAAGGAATTAGTGGTCAGATGACTGAGGTGTCCATGTGCCAGCATTCTCCATTAGCTTATTAGTGTCTTCTCCCAGTGGTGTTTAGGCTGGGGTATTTACAGAAAGCAATCACATCTTGTCTGGGCTTTGTTGTATTTGCTAAATACAAAAATTTGTCAAATGGTTCTGTATAAACACATTATTCATTTCCCCAAACACCTTCCCCACAAGTTTTTCAGTTTCTTTTCAGCACAATCAGAACTGCACACCTCATTCTAAGCTAGATCACCCTGTGATGCAGACAAGAATTTCAGTATTTCCATCTTTGCTAGGCACACCTGGAGCTGGAATTATTTCTCCTGACCACTTCACCTTGACGACTCAGTCTGCCTGTCATCAGGCCTAACTGTTCAGCTTTATTTTACCAGACACCAGTCCTCAGGGATAAACCCTTACATCCCAAATCCCAGCTCATCTGGAGGATCATAGTCCTCATCAGCACACAGTTCTTTCAGTACCACACTCCCACTTCCCCTGTCCCACCCAACTTGCATCATCCACAAATTCCTTTTCTACATCAGCACTGGAAGGAGGGAGGTCTGGAGGAAACATTTTAACAAGTTCAGCCCTAAAACCCAGTCCTGAGATTAATCAATAACCAGCTGTGGAGCAGCACCTCCCTCACAGGAGCAGCACCTAAGGAAGTTGCACAACCAAGGAAAATTGTATTGGCACATCTGGAAGTCATGGAAATGATCTCCCAGCCCCAAGTGACTGGTTTAGTGGTGGCACAGTTCAATACTTGCAACCACGTGCTTTCAATCAATGCATTTGACTTTCTACAGCATTTACTACCCCAAACATTTAAGAAAGGCATACAAGCATTCAGTGGAGAGAGAAAAATAAAGGAGCACGAAGTCCACAGTACTGTATATATTTCAGTCTATAATTCCAGATTTATTTCTGTAGAAGACCAAAATAAGAATTCCATTTCCTAAGCTGCATGAGAAGCAATTTAGAGAACTATGTCAAGAAAGGGTTATTAATTTTTCACCAACATTCCAGCTCGCTCACACAATTTTTATTTCTGGAAAACCTCTTAGATTAAATTTTCAGAAAATATTTTAATTATCTCATTAAATATAAGTTGGAAATAGAGTCCAGCAGCACTAGTTTGTGTTGTCTGTGGCAAAAGTCGTTGCACAAGTTGCATATTACAGGATCTAGGACAAGCACACCAGCACAAGGAAATCACCATGTCTAAAACCTGTCTGTGCACTGAGCTCTGCTATTAAGAGACATATCAATAAAAAATTTGGACATGTCTTCATGACCCATAGAAGAACCTGCTGATGAATCCCTCTCCCTGCCTACTTCAGCTGGAGTTTGAAGGGCATGTGAAAAAAATGTCTTGATCCTACAAGTCATAGCTGGTCATAAACCCAACATGGTCATGACTTATTTTAATCTCTCTCCTCAGTTGTGCCCCATTTCACTCACCCTTTTTCTGTCACAAAGAGAACTGGCACCCCAGAGGCCTTTGGGACAGGGATTACCTGTCAATACAATCAATGAAATCAATGAAACCTCCCAGCACCTCTGCAGTAAATGGCTGCACCAGCAGGTTTGCTGCAGAACCAAAGTGCCTCCACATCTGAGGCAGGGAAAGCCAAGGGCTTCTACCACTGTCAAACCAATAGATGTCATGCAACCACACATTTATCTAAACACACAAGTAAAAATGTGTCTTCTAAAACCCCAAACCAGCAAGCTGGTTCAGTTTCAGAGCATTTCCGCAATATCAAAGGGAGAAGCTGGAGAAATGAACATGATGCAAAGGAGAAGGCCGAAACTGGAGTTTTTCCTAGCACTAAGTTGAATGTCACCACAAGTCAAGTGCATGACATGAGTCTGCCCCACATCCAGTCCCAGATGGTCAAGGTGCAGACATAATCTTCCTGAGCTTTGTCCACAGAAAACATCTTCTACAAGTGAGGGTTCCTCATCTATTGCAAGCACATTGATCAAAAAGAACAAAAGGTTCCTGTACTAAAGCCAGGCTTAATTTATTAAGTAATAAAGTAATATCTTTAGATCATCATTGCATTTTTCCTCCTACTAAAATTATAGCAAGCTTTCTATGAACTGGACTTCATAGGCTTTGTGTTTCCTCAGGGGCCATTCTGGTAACAGCAGGCACTGCTCCCAGCCAGCCAGACCCTGAAAGTATGGAAGAATACAAAGACTGGAAGTAGAATTTAACAGAAACTGGGTTTTTCCAAGCTAGGCTCGGTCTTTCCTATATGCTGAAGAGTTGCAACATAGTCAGGAGAAGTGTATTTTGTAACAGGTCCTGGATGTTACTGTACAGCAGCACAGGTGGGCTCAGCTTACAGCCAGCAGCAGAGTCAGCCAGATTTCAACACACAGCTGCTGTCAGGGGCTGACAGGACAAAACCAGAGGTCTCACAAACAGAAACGAGGCAGCTCAGGCCAGGAGCAGTAAAAGACAGCCAGACTAGAGAACATAACATGATTGTTTTAACTAGGATAAACTCTGAACTCAGTCCCACCAACCTACCTATACAGTTCCTTCATAAAGCCAGAAATGTTCATGCTGGATGAAGTGTCCTGACAAACCAACACCCAGAGGCTGACTCCAAATAACTGATGTCCAAAAACAATCGTGTATCACAACAAACAGGCTACTCTCTGTCCTAGCCAGCCCCTGCATCTTCAAATAAGCAATGCCTTCAGACTTGCCATTATAACCATCACACTGACATGCCCTAAACAAGACTTTTTTTGTTTCTATGAATTCATGCAGGCTTCCAAATCCATTTATAATATGCATGGCAATGCACCACTCCCAAATTTGCATACACACCTGAGGGACTTTGTCCTTTTGCTTTCACCTGCTGCCCAATAAAAGAAGCATTACAGATATCCAGAGAAATTATGACAAACAGGAGATACTTTTGCTATTTGCCCTTATTGCTCACTGTTTAAATTTTGATCAAGCTGTACATCAGCTCAGTATAAGGACAATGAATCCATTAGGTCTCTTTTCTGATTATTTTGATGCCTTTCTCCACCTTTTTAATTCTACAATATCCTTTTCAAAATGGATATGCTCTCATGCCTACACTTCATCTCAATTCCCAAGATGCTCATGTCTTGAATTCAAACACTGACTTAACATTGTCCTCGAGTTCCTATTTCCTTTTCCAAAGGAAAATACCCCTTGCCTTTTTGACCAGTGCCCAGCAAGGAGACATTTGGTTCAGAGAACTACTTGCAATAATTTCCAGATCACTCCAGAGTGGAGACAGCTTGTTCAGAATCACCATCACCTCTGGGAAGTTACAAAAGTTTCCATGATTTTATTACTCTGCATTTTTGTGTTATTTCAGCTGCCACATCAATCCCAGTAAAGTGACATTGCATCAACTTCCTGCAGTCCACTTTAGCCTGGAAAAACCCAAATCATTTATCTTCACAACAGCATTCCCTCCACTCTCAACAGTTTCTATAAACCAAGCTAAACAGAAAAAGCTTTAGCAAAGGCAATCAATTAAATCAGCTTTGCACTTCTCCCTATAACCAGATCCCAACTTATTTTTTCCCAACTATAAAAGGAAGCAGGCCAAATGAAAGATACGAGCTCTCCCAACAAACTCTGTGTCACTGATATTCCCAGTATTTCACAGCTAAAACATTAATTACAAGCCCACTGCCAGAACTGCATGAACAAGGGTAATTCAAAGGCGTTGATAACCTGCACACAAATACCTACAGTAACATTGCCTGATGCCATTAAACCAGTGGTCAGCAAGGTCCTTGCCAGTGCTGTCAGCTGGGAAAAGAGCCCCTTCTGAAACTTCCTGATTTGATTTCCATAGCTGAACAAATGACTGATTTATAGATAGAAATAATGCCACTTTCCACACGCAGTTGGATAAAATAGCCAGCAACAAAAATAAGGTAATTCCTCAAAGTTTTTAGAGGAGTTTAAGGGTACAGGAAAAAACATCAGTGTTTACTTTCACGATGATAAGCACAAGGTGTCTCACCATTACAACAAAACAAGCAATGCTCTTGATCCTAAATTCAAATTAGCAATACCACATCACAATAAACAACTACTTTTTTATACTACTTTGCTTGCTTTTTCAGTGGGATTAAAGAAACTGCACAGCGAACTTTCGAAACATCAGCACTTTTGTACACATTTCCCAGCGGGCTACATGAACCTGTCCAGCAGGCTGGTGTTTTACTCTGCAGGGAGTGAAAATTGAATATTTAACCAGCACCTGGAACGTTTTAACCCAACTTGCCACTGTATCGCAGGCTGGAGGGGCGTCAGCCGCAGAAAACAAGGTATTGCTGCCCTTCCCTGTGGGAGCCAGGACAGATGAAGGCCAGGCTGGACAGGGCTTGGAGCAGCCTGGGACAGTGGAAGGTGTCCCTGCCCATGGCAAGGGGTGGAATGCGATTATCTTTAAGGCCCCTTCCCAATCAAACCATTCCATGATTCCATGCGGATTTTATGCTCGCTGGGTGTGGAACAGCAGGGATATTCCACTCCTCGCCAAGGCCTCTGAACACAGAAAGCAGCAAGTCGTATTACTTGATTAAATTAGCGCATCATCTGCCACTGCCGAGTGTATCTCACCCCTCTAAAGCTCTATTTAACAGCTGGACAGGATTCCTATCAACCTTGGCGAGTCCTTATCAGCCCTGGGCATCCTTCCTGGCGATCTTTGCTCGCCACCCCGCAGTCCGGCCGCCGCCTCAGCCTGTGCCCGGGGCAGCCTCGGACGGGCGCCGACACCAAATCCCCGCTGCCAAACCCTGCCCGAAGCTGACATTTTGGGGTGAGGGAGGGACACCCGAGCGGGGCCCGGCGATGCCCGGAGCGCTCCCCCCGCCCGCCGGGCCCCGCGTCAGGGAGCGGGAGCGGCCCCGGCCCCGCCCGCGGGCCCCGCTGCTCTCCCGCCGCCCGCCGGGCCCTGCCCGCCTCACCTTTGAAGAGATAATCGTACTCGTCGTCGCGGGTGCCCATGGCGGGTGGCAGAGGAGCGGGACCGGGAGCGGAGCGGAGCGGGGCCGGACCCTCCCTGCAGCCGCCGCAGCTCTTCCGCCCTCCGCGCTCCGCCCGCCCGCCCACAGGCGCTTCCGGGGCAGCGGCGCCGCCGCACGACCGCGCCTGGGGCCGCGCCGCGGCCGCGCCCTCAGCGGGGTCAGAGAGAGCGGGGGTCCCGCCCGGCCCCCGAGCAGCGACACCTCCCCGGCGCCCCGGGAGGGAGCGGCCGCGCTGCGGCGGGGGAGCGGGAAAAGGGACTAGAGGCGGCCGGGAGGGGGAGGTGGCAGAGCGGTTCCATGGTGTAATGGTTAGCACTCTGGACTCTGAATCCAGCGATCCGAGTTCAAATCTCGGTGGAACCTGAATCTTTTCTTCCCTCGTTTCGTTTTTTTTCTTTGCGTTCTCTGAACTGCCCGAGTGAGTCCCTGTACCCAAACCGTGCATGGGCACACCGAGCTCCCTGAGTCCTGTGCCCAGGTGATGGATGGGCGTGCTCTGAGCTCCCTGGGCCTCCTCACACACTGCGATAATCTCACCTCACCCCTTGCCTGGCACCCACCAACCTTAAACCTCATCACAGGGTGGGTGCCCTTCTCCTGCCTCCATGGGCAGGCACTGGCCTCACCCCAGAGCCACCCACAAGCACAGGGGAGCTTGGAGTGGGTTGGTGGGAAGCCCCCCAAGGTCTCACAGACCCCTCCTGTGAACTGAGCTGAGAGGGGGATGTGGGCTTGTGGAGTCAGATACCAAGGAGCCCTTTCAGCTCATGAGGTACAGAGGCCATGAGCACAGGCCCCTTTCCCACTGCCATCCCTGCCCACCCTGCTTCTCCCTTCCCAAAAGATGATCCAGTCCCCCTTGTCTGTCCCTGAGCCATGGGAGACACCAACTTTGCCATCAGCTTCTCCTGGTGCAGGCTTGAGATTTAAACAACAGAGGATAAAAATAGCTCTTGTGTCCAGATGATTAAACTGAATCCCATAAAACTGTTCTTTTCCCACCAGCCTGCCCTCAGCAGCAGCATGTTTGCCATCACTGCAGTCAGTGGCTGTGTCATCATTCCTGTGTGTGGAAAGAACCCCCCGGGCATCGGCAGCAGTGCTGTGCATCAGTTACCGATTGCTGTAATGAGCCAGAACATGATCCTCTGCATTCAAAGAGAAATAGTTCATGTTGCCTCAGAGCTTCTGAGTGGGGAAAACAAAACATTAATAACACAGACACCTGCTGTGTGACTGCAGTGTGTCTCACCACAGGAGTACAGAGGCTCTCCAGGAGCATTGGATGAGATTGAAGCATCGAGAGCTCATGGTCTGGGCTCACCCACATCCTGCTGCCAGCCTCTGATGAGCCCTGCACCTCCAGTTCTTCACAGGGGTAGTGTAGTGGTGAGGTCTATAGGAATCTGTGTTGTCTTTGGGATCATCCTTTTTATCTCCAGCCAAACCCAGAACACACAGAATCCTGAGCCTGAAAACGCTCATCCTGCTCCTGACACTTTTCTCAATCCTCTGGCACTGAGTAGTACATCAAATGGATAACAGATACTTGTCTGTGTAGAGGCTGGGTATATTTATAATTCAGGAGCTCAGGTTTCCATCTCATATCCTATTTGCACTAGTCCATTGAACTTTGTTGTTAAAAAGCTATTAATTTTCACTTGATGTTTCTCAGACCTGGTTTCATCCTCCAGAACTGCTGTTAGTGGTAAAACTCCTTAAAATAACACAGATGAAGTACTTTTAGTTATCCTCCTGTAAGAGCTGTTCTCCTTTCCACCCTTTGGATTGTGTTTGTGAGCCTAGAAACACGCCTTATTTACATTTTTCATGTCTGCAAGCATGACTTCCTCTTGCACCACATTGCAGATGTTCCTCATCTGGAACTGACTTACCCTGTGCAAGACTTTAGGGCACAGGGTGAGGACAGTGGTTTTTCTGGCTGAGGTAAAAGTCACAGTCCCCACATTGCTGCACCACTGACACTTGTTCAGCTTCAGCCATTATAAAGCAAAGGCATTTTTTACCAATGATTTTTACTAAAACATGAAAAGTTGTGCAGATTGCTATTGAGTTCAGCAGCAGCAGGGACTATATCTAGCTAAGCCTGTTTAAATGCAATTAATCACTTAAATTCAGATTCTTCATGGTGAAAATGGAAACAGTAGAAAGAGCTCTGTGTCTAAATAAGAATCAACAGAGCAGGACATGAGGAGAGCATTGCACTAGCAAGGAGCTCCAGAAATTAAAGTCTTATATCCTGTTCAGTCCTGGGTTAATTTTTGTTGCTGTTCAGGCCCCAGAGGAGAATATCCAAACCCTCAGGAAATGTCACTGTCAGCACAGGCTGGTTTGGGCTGTTCTGCTCTTTCTGTGTCCCCTTCCAGAGCGAATTGCTGCAGTGATGGGATGGCCTGGGACACCTGGGGTGTGCAGGAAACACGGCCAGAAAGCAGAGGTCAGGCCTGGAATAACAGAGACTGTGTGCTCTCCAGCTGACAGCTTTTAATGTGAGAACAGTCACTCAGCACTGGCATTTCTGCTGCATTAATTGCCTTTAGTGTCATCCTTGTGGGAACACTAAATTCACGGCAAACTTTGAATTAGTGCTCTCCCGTAATTCCTAATTTAGGCAGAACCATTTGCAGAGGCAGCACATCCCAAGCAACTGGAGCAGATACAAGGAATGATACTCAGCTGGGCCTCGGATGTTCAATTTAGCGAAGAAAAGAAGCAGAGGTCACACTCATAACTGCGAATTTATGGGTCTGTTCTGGAAATTCATAGAGCAGCTGCCAAAAAGGGCCCAGCACCATTAATGTGCAGATGTATGTCAGGGCTCCCAGCTGCCCAGCCCCAGGCACTGTGCATCAAGCTCTCCCTGCACCCAATTCTCACGTCATTCTCCACTTCCCTCTTCCCACCAGCTCCTGAGATCCCCCAGAGTAATCCCGGCCTAATAAAGTGGAAAATTTACCACCATCTTTGGTGGTTGTGGAATTCCCACAACAAGGTCAAGGTGTCTTTGCAGAGCACTCTGGTGGTATTTGCCATGGAAATGGGAGAATGTGAAACAGGGATGGAGAGTATTTGCTGCTGGTCCCAGAAAAAAAATAAAATTAAATAAACAGAGCTTTTCTGGCTCTGAAATTCCCTGTTCACACTTTGCAAATCCATCTCTTTGCAAAGCTCAGAGAAGATTTGGAATTGGAAATCACAATAATTCAAAATCGTCCTTGAAGGGTTGTTGACCCAAATTCCCATTTTCCGGGACAAAAGCAGCCCCTGGCTTCCCCAGGGCAAAAAGCAGGAAGGACAAAAGCAAAACCCAGAACTGTGTTTTATCAGAGGAGAAATATTTCCTAAGGGGAAAATTCAATCAATACTTTGCAATTTCCTAACAATCCATGAATCATTGCAATTATGCAGAGATAATTCAAGCTTTTCAATCCAGCTGCTAAATTAGAGAAAAGCATACTCTTAGCATGCACTAGCCCCAGTTTGACATGTCAGTCAGGGAAAAAAACCTTCAAATATAAAATCCATCCACTGAATTTTTAAAATAAACAACTTTTTTTTTTTTTTTTTAAACCCAAGACCAATTTAAAGGGTTTACAACACACAAGGATTCTATTTTTCAGGTAATTCTATGCCACAGGTAGGAATAATTAGAATACATGGAGTTAATATGAATTTTTCTGTTGATAACTCATTTACATTCCATCACCTGCTATGTCCTTTCTGATTTCTACAGCTCTAGGAAGAAAAGGTATAAGAAGAAGTAGACCAAATCAAAATTAATTTCTAAATTAGCCTTTCCTTTCCTAACTTTGAACTTGGAATAAAAAAGAAGACCTGCATCTGAACAGATTTTTTATCCAAAATCAAATCTCATTCTGGTTTTGCTGTTTTTCAGGAATCCCTGCAGCACTGCTTAAAGAGTGAGAAGAGAACAGAAAAATTAACCATCTTCTGGAGACATTTTTCACTAGGACAATATTATGGTAAGCAGAAAGGAAAGTTTTCAGTGTGTTTGGGGAACAGGAGTTGAGTGCAAGACTCAATGACTTGGTGTTCCTTGTGATGACTGTCAAAATGAAGTCATCAGTTTCCTGAACCATTTTGGACTCAACACTCATCTCTTTGTGTCTGCTACCTCCAGAGACACTAGCAAGATAACCCTGGTGACCCCAGGATAATTGCTGGCCAAGACATAATTTCATAGAATCATCACTCAAAATTTTCTTCTCTTACACACCCTGCCAGAGGGGTTTATTCCCTATCCAGGGTCAAAAAATTTGCTTGATGTTGGAGCTGGTAGCAGGCAAATGCAGCGACAGCAGCGCAGGCGTTATCGCTTGGCCCATCATCTTCTAATTTGGATTCAAAAGATCAGCCCTGGGGAATGAAGAAGCACTTTGGGTTCTGTGGCCAAGTCATTCTCTGCTGAAACAAGCAGCAGGGCCGTCTGGCTGTGCTCAGCATGGCCATGTTGTTGTGGAGCTGCATGACTGTACTGGGAGCCAGGCTGAGACTGTAAAACTTTGCTCATTAAGATCATTAGAGAGCTGTCAGATGGAACAACTGGGATGACTTTGATCTGGCAGAATATCCTTTCTCCTGTTCCCAGACCTTGGGAACCATCCAGTTTTCTGTAATTTTTTTTTTTTCCAAGTCATTCAAACAATGCTCTTTGGGTTTTCTATAGGTTGCAATAAATTCTTTAGGCAAACTGAAGGCTGTAGCAGCTGTAACAAGATTAATTTATTAAATAGAAACCCTGATAATTCAGTGATTCCTCTATAAATATATTCACAGCTGGTTTTGCCAAGAAAATGACAAAATGTTGCTGATAATCCCAAATATATTCCCTATAAATCCACTAGGTGTCCTACTGTTTTCAAGCAATTAGGCTCAAGGTTTGTTTGGGTTTTTCCCTAGTTTTGCCAGTGAGGAATTCGTTTGAGGCTCTAGTGAAATTAGGTCTGGGTTTACAGGTTGAAGAGACGTGTACGTGTGGTTTGTGTGACACAGCAGGACATCTGGCTCACAGCAGCAGCGCTTTTGGCAAATGCCACTAATGTTTCCCACAGAAAGAGACCAACTCAAGGTTACAAGCTGAAAGAGAAAAAGGGAAAAGAATCTGCCTTCCTCTCCTGGGAATGCTAAACAAGATCCAGCCGAGCCAAATCCTCTTTTCAGTCAACCTTGGGCATCTATTTATAGGACTGCTAAAGCGAGGCCAACGCTGACCTCAAAGGTGGTGGCATCACGCGTTAACCTTCATGGGAGCTGCTCTGCACAGGCTGTGGTTGTGACATTCCTGGTCACTGTCCCCATCCCTGACGGGTGTCCCCTGATTGCCAGCACCTATCAGCAAAGGCCAGCACAGCACACGCTCACAAGGTGCCTTGTCACTCCCAATGCGGCGGGCATGAAAATACATACCAAGAAAAGCAAGTTGAGAAGCAGCCAAAGGGTAATTTTCTCATCTCAGAAAATACTTGGGGTGGAGTGTGGCCATTGGACAGTCTCCAGCTGCTTGGCTGCTCCTCCATGGTGTGACCTGGAACAGAAGCACCGTATCAGTTGTGCTATCCAGGACATCCCTCCTCTGCCTCCAGATTTGTTACTTGCACTGAGCCCCAGATATGTCCTAGGTATTGAAAAAGCATCTTTCATTAGTTCAGTGGTTTTCAGTGCTCAGAAATGCAGTATTTCAGTGAGAGAGAACTTCAGGGTGATTTCTATGGTCTTTTAACTGAAACACAAATCACATTCTGTGTAATCGTCCCAGCCTTGCCCTCCCAAAACAGGGGCCATTGCATTTGCAGACACCCCTCCTGTTCAGTCTCATTTCACAGGGCTGCCACAGCTTAAATCTACCCCAGATCTATGCAAGGTAAGTGAGGAGAAAATCTGTTTTGTTTTCTATTTAACAAATGCCAGAGGCAGAGATGCTCTCCAACAATGAGATTGTCTCTTTTTCCAGTAGGTGCTCCATGGCCAGAAGTCCTGCCCAGGGCTATTGGCTCTGCAAACAGGCACTGGGCAAGGTGTCAGCACCAGTTTAATCACAAACTGGAAGGGGAAATCAGAGAGGGAACAAGAGCCTCCTGTCCTTGGCCCACCAGGACTCCTTGCCATCAGGCACTGCGCATCACGGGAAGTGCTGAGCATCTGTCCTCTGCCATGTGTCACTGCACTGCCTCTCTTCCCTGCTATCTGTGCTCAAGGCACGGCAGTCATTTCCCTGCAAGAAGAAAAGGCTGCTCGGATCTTCCACAGTGTGTATCTGCAGGTACCTGCAGCGCCACCCCTGTGCAGGGTGCACCGCATGCTGGCTGTGAGGGAGTTTAACCTGGTCCACCGCCTGTGTTTGCTGTGACACACAACGAACACCTCGAGCCTTGCCATGATTCAGAGCATAATGTGTGGGAGCCATCTGGTCCCGTAGCTGAAGGAGCAAATGGAAAATCTGATGAAAGCACAAACAGTCACAATGAGAGACTGAAAAGATGTGTTGATATTCCAAGCAGAAGTCTCCTTCTGTGGGAGGTAATCTCATCACCCATTGCCTCTTTCCCCGCTCCTTCCTCTAGAAACCTGCTGTCAGCCAGGTTGCACTCAGCTCTGGGAGTACTCACACCTTTGGGATGCTAAAAATATGTTTCATGTGCTTGAGCAAACCTCCTGAGACAAGAATTTGCTCAGCAGCCAGCTGTGCAGTGAGCAAGATGTGCAAGATGCTTGCAGCACAGCACATTTTACTGAGCTTGGACTGATCCAGAACTTTGGCTGGTTTAAGATCAAAAAATTGTATCTTGATTGGGATAGTCACAAATGTTGTCTCACTGCTGTGCAGAATTACAGCTTATGGCTGTGACAGACTGAATGGATTTTCACCTCAGCTTGCCTAGATATTCTCAGCCCTGGAATGGAGATGTATTTTGGAGGGACTGGAGCATCAGGGAAGAAACAAGGAACTCAGTGCAGTGAATGGTGTAGAGCTTGGGATGGCTTCGATGTGGCAGAGTTTGTGCATAACTTGTCCTTGTTTGTTTAATAAAACCCAGGTTTCATTGGTCTTTAATAAATAATTTTAATAAGACCCATGGTTTCATTGTATTTTGCAGCCAGTCTGAGTTTTCCTCATTCTGGTTTCAGATGTTTGGAGGGCACAGGGAAGGCAGGGAGACAGAAGATGCTTATTTTAGTACTTCTCTGCAGGGAATGCACACGTTTCAGACAGGTACACATTTGTTTCCTCTGACATCAAATTAATGGGAATTGATGTATTGATTCTACAATTCTTATAAAAATTGCTTCAAGTTTTGGCTTGCTTTCAAGCTGGTTAAATGCAATGTGCACACAGTTCAAGACAGCTATTTAATTATACTAATATTAATATAGTTTAAAAAATTCAGTTCCCTGTGAAATGCAGAAGGTAAAAAGCATGGAGAGCAGCCCAGAAAGGTACTATATCCTGGGGTCATCCCACAGTGAGGGCTGCAGGTGAGGGGGGGATTCTGCCCTTCTGCCCCACTCAGGTGAGACCCCACCTGCAGAGCTGCCTCCAGCCCAGGGGAACAACAGCAGGATTTGGAGCTGCTGGAGCAAGTCCTGAGGAGGCCACAGAGATGCTGCAAAGGCTGGAGCCCCTCAGCTCTGCAGCCAGGCTGGGAGAGATGGGAATGTTGAGTTTGGAGAAGAGAAGGCTCTGGGGAGACGTTAGAGCTCCTTCCAGTGTCTAAAGGGGCTCCAAGAGAGCTGGAGAGGCTCTTTGTACAAGAGCCTGCAGGGAAAGGACAAGGGGGAATGTCTTCCCACTGACAGAGGGCAGGGATAGATAGGATAGTGGGAAGGAATTTTTCCCTGGGAGGGTGAGGAGGCCCTGGCACAGGGTGCCCAGAGAAGCTGTGGCTGCACCTGGATCCCTGGAAGTGTCCAAGGCTGGGTTGGACACTGGGGCTTGGAGCACCCTGGGACAGGGGACAGTGTTCCTGCCATGGCAGGGAGCTGGATCTGGATGATCTTTAAGGTCCCTTCCAACCCAAACCATTCTGGAGTTCTGTGATTCCATTGTACAATAATAAACCGAGTCAGTTATTTGTCAGCTTCAAAGGTTAAATTCACTGGCTTTATGACTATTCCTATATGTAACTAAATAAATACTGATGAAGTAGTCACCTCAGGTACTCAGCTACTGTATTTGTAGACTATGGGAACATCTCTGTGCCAGGTAGGCTCCTGGTCCTAAAAAGAGAAATAGCTTGTATTAGGAATGGAGTAAGAGTCCTGTATTTTCTTCTTTGATCTCTCTGTCTCTGCTTTTATGATCTCACTAAGACAGTTACTTGATGCTTCTGTATTTTGAGTGGCAACATGACTCTTACAAATATTTGAAGTCATCTTTGTGTTTCAATTATTTTCTGGCAAAACAGCATCTATCTGCAGTTTAAGAATAGAACATATTAAAAAATGTATAGAACTCCAAAGCATGGAACATAGAATTTCTGGGAAAAGTTCCCTTCTCAGTTACACTTATATAACTCTGGAGTAACATCTTCCTCTTTCTTGTTGTTACTCTGAACCCCCTTCTCATCTCATGTCAGAGCCACAGGATCTACCATACATGGCTAAATCCGAATTCGTCACAACTGTTGCAATCTCCTAGACAAAATTACAATCTCAGAGGAAGTACATAAAGATGCATGGGCCTCAATATCCTAAAAATATGCTGCTGTCAGTTGTTCTCTGTTAGTAGTTTTCCATGCAAATGAAAATACCGTGGTGGTGGAGAATTGCAGAACTATCTGGAGCAGAGATTTTCCACACGCACACACAAGCAGAGAATCTGCATTATTTGGCTGAGCTCCTTTATAAAGCATCATGTTCAACAGCTCTTTCTTAAAACAAAAAAAGGGTTTGCACTAAATTGTTTGATATTTATTTTGTGTAGCTCTGTTCCTTGGCTGTCCATGCTATAGAAATCCTGTTATGCTCCAAGAAGACAGATTGCCTGGGCTGGAAGCCCCAGCCCTGATCCAGGGAAGCACATGGCTTCCTTACAATGATTATGATGAATATAATTACTATTCAGTATATGGGGCAATTGTTTTTGGTGTTTAAAACAGAACAAAACAAAACAAAACAAAACAAAACAAAACAAAACAAAACAAAGCAGGTTTGGAAAGGAAAACAGAACATTAGAAAAAAATAATTGTTAAATAGGAAGTGGTTCACTTTCAGGAAGTAACTCCATGTGCAGATTCTGCTATCCAGTGTTTCCTTCCAGTCATCAGAGAATGGAAAGGAAAAAAATGCCATTAAATATCCCAATGGTCCTTTAGAAAATAATGCACCCCTTTCTGTAGGTATAACATTTTACATCTCCTGTCCAACAGCTGGCGGTGTCAAAGGCCAAGCGAGCCGGACGTGGAATGCAGAGCCTGACGTTTTTCAGTGGTTGCTGAAGGCAAAACCATCTAAAGCTGTAGCAGATGTTCACTTGCTTCCTGTCTGCTTATCAGCCCTGCAAAGGCACTTGGGTTTTGTGCTTGTTGTGCCAAGGGTAGCTATGGAGATCTCGTACAAGCTGTGCAGTAGTGATACGCTGAAGAGTTCTTTATGCATTTGGTTATGAATGATCAAGAAAATATTATGGTTTCTAAGAACTCGCTCAAAATTTTCCATATGTACATCAGTCAATCCCCTCGCATGACATTAAAATGTCAGTGTATAAAATAACTTAAGAAATATATTTCTGTAGTGAAGATGTTCATTTGACCTTGGTGTGCTCATGTTTTTTACATTGTTTCTGGTACATCATGAAATAAAGAATAGTATATCCAACCAACTGTATTTCTCCAAGGCATTGAAAATGCTCTAGAAGAGTTTTTAACTGTCAATTTAAATATCACTGCCACTAATCCTTTTTCTTGCACCTCAGCTCAGTTTTAATTCCTGTTTATAATCATTATGAGCTCCTGTAAATTATAACTTTAATATGAATGACTACATGCAAGTGTTAATGCAGTGCTCCATCTATTCTAGGGCTTTGAGATAGTTTAATGAGACTGATTTTTACACTGATGCATTTAAATTAATATGCATTACCAACACAGTCAAGATCCAGGGCAATTAAGTTCATTACTTATTAGATGGGAGTTCTTTTCCTCTGTGAAATAGAAGAAAGGAATTTATTTTATGCAAATTCTAGCCCAGATGTTTTGCTTTAAAGGGCAGCAGAAAAGGATGAATTTGGAGTGGTTCCTTTGCCCATGTTGAAACTGGACACCAAAAGTGACGGCTTTGACTTATCATTGGTAGACATGGTTATAAATATTCCTGTGGGATACAAAAGAACAGTGGCTCTGTTGGTGTTGCCACATTTAATGTAACACTACCCAGGAAAAAGAGCACTAGGTAATCATTATTGCACTTCTAAATTGTTGATAGCATTGCAAATTCATGTTGATCTGGAAAATGCAAACAGTGGGCACAGAATATTCCTTCTAGGGGTGATATTCAGTGTATTGCAACACCATGGCCCATAGTCCAGGAGGAACTGAAGCCCTTTGGGACAGTTGGCTCCAGGGGAAGTAGGTGTGGACATTCTTTTAAGAAAATGAGCTTCCATATGAAAGCTGGAGACCTAAAACTCAGTCACCTTCCTGTCCCCAAAGGCACACAAGGATAAGGCAATGCATGATACAGAAGAGAAAAGTTGTTGAAATTAAGATATCAGGACTTTATGCAAAGGGAAAACTTGCAGGCAAAGGATGAGCTGAAGAATGCAGCAATAAAAACTGCTTGAAGCATCTGGGAAAACACAAGTACGAAGATGAAAAAGGAAAAGAGGGAAAAAGGTGACCCAGAGGTCAAATTCATATGAGCTGGGAATGTGCAGAAGGTGAGGACAATTCTGTGGGTGAGTTCCTGGAAAAGATGCAGTAAATATATTTAAAAAGCAACATGTTGGTACTCTGACTGAGTAACAGAGTTTTTGTTTGAAGTGTTTGAGAATTGAGGTCACAGTATTTAGACTTAGACTGTAAGGGGTAACACAGTTGGAAGCAGGATGGATGAGATGGTTTAACAGGGCTTCATTGTAGTCACATTAATTCAGTTTAAATAATTAATTCTCTTTTAAATTGACTCTATTTTGCACACTTGACATTTTGGAAAATCTGTCATTGCCTGGCCTTCTGGTAAACGCTTTTGCATTTGTTTTCCATTGCTTCCTTCTTGAAAAAAAATCCTTGTCACTAACAGGAACAATCAGCAGCATGGAACAAATTGACTTGCCAAGGACATTTCCTCCCATCTCATTATTTATACTGGAAGTATTTTTTTATTTGTATCGAGAGTCACAGTGCGATTTTTAAAAATTGCCATTTATTAAGGTAACTTTGTACTGTACTATGAGTTAAGTTCAAACTTGGTTATATAAACTACTTTCTGTGCATCAACATTTGGTCATACATTTTCCAAGGAGGTGATCAAGCAGTGTAATTAATAATCAATTCACTGTTCTCTCTGCCTACCTCATTATGTAGAGCCCCTGACTGTTGCAGGAGAGGGTCTCCCCTAGGTACAAATCAGAGCAGATACATCACTCTCCCTCTTCTCTTAGCACATTGATTCTGAGCCTCAAGTGGCTGAGATTGAGTGGATCTATAATGTTATTTGGCGCAAATTGGGTTAAACAAACAGGTTGTGTATTTTACTCTCAAGGTGATTTGGTTTGTGTTTTCTCTCCTATCCTTTCTCAGCTCTAGGTTGTGGCTCAGTTGCTAAGAAAGTGTTCATCTGCTCTAAACTCCCCACTGGAAGTGGCAGTGCTGTATGGCAAAGGAACACAAACATAATTTGGGGGGGTTCTGTTGAGGCTGGGGCTCCTTCAGGTAACCTGGAGCCAAACCTCTGTGAGCTCAGCAAAGGGCAGAGCCTGGGCTGACCTATATTCACAGTGACTCACCATGAGATTTAATGTTGTTCCTCTGTTTTGCTGGTTTCTCAGCAGTTGCTGAGGCTTTAAACAAGGGCACTCTTACCTAAATCAATCGATGGATGAGCAGTTTGGACCCAATCTAATGCAGCCAGTATTTGTAATAATAGAAGGGCACATTCCAAAGCTGTTACAGAAGAAAAGAATTTCAGATAATTAGGAGAGGAGTTGGGCAGTGATACAGATTTTAAAAGTACCCAAGATAAAATAACAGATACTAAAAATATCTGTATTGAGATGAAATCCTCATGACTCAGTACTCGAGCCAACTTCCATTCTCTAGGAATTAGTAAGGAAATCATCCAAACAGGGTAGGTCGTGGTGTATTGCCTTACTCTGGGCTTA
This sequence comes from Cyanistes caeruleus, assembly GCF_971803275.1. Taxonomy (NCBI): domain Eukaryota; kingdom Metazoa; phylum Chordata; class Aves; order Passeriformes; family Paridae; genus Cyanistes; species Cyanistes caeruleus. Next base: position 2,259,671 of record NC_141713.1, read on the forward strand.
CACTTACACTTCAAAAATGTATCGCACACTGAAGAACATCAGACTCAGGTCTGACTTTTCAGAGCAATTCAAATTTTTAAAAATACATTCCACAGCTGTAGCTTTTTAAAAAAATGGTAAGTTTATTTCTATCCAGAAAAAATTGAATAGAGAGCACTCTGGACCTTGAAAGGTAAAAGCACTGACAGCAGGGCAAGAGATGCATTCTTTGTGACAAGCAGGACATCATTTTTAATACCTGTGACTCTAGCTAATAGCTGAGTGGTCAATCCAGCTTCCCAAATAGAAATATTAGAGTGCCATTTCTTCTTCATTTCCTGCATGAAGTGTTCTTAACTAGATGCAAAACTTTGAAAATATTGGAGATACTGTAAGCATTAAAAGTATTTTGAAAGAAATTAGTATTTTCTAATACTACAGAATCTCAGAAAAGCAGAAATCTGTGTTAGGAGAACTTCAGCTACAATCTGGGTCAGATTTTCAGTGCAGATGTGTCAGATGCAGTTCCTTGGAAACTCTCCATGACAGTTTGTGAGAAGAGTGACCCAATGTTTTCTCACCATACAAAATAACCGTTCTGTTTGATGATGTCATGTGCTTGAAGCACTGCTTGGATTTCCACAGCAGAGTCCTGTTAAAGCTTGTTTGGGAGAAGAGATTTCGTCTCTGAACAGTCTGAAACAGCAAGTTTAGCAAATCTCTTTGGTACATCTTTACTGATCTCAATCAGTTTTCAGAGTTTTAATGATCTGATTTTATTTCCAGATAATGACTATTTATGTAAATGAGATGCCTTATAAATAAATATGGAAATTATTCCATAACATTAATTACAGGCTTTATGGTTCAAACATTTATACTAAAGGCAAATGGTGCTGGGGATTGTCTTTGAGTTTATTAATTTAGTTACTTTGTTAGTTTTATTTTGACTTACGTATGTTGGGCAGTATTTCCTGAACTAAAACAAGGTGTACTGTGTGCCTGGATATATCAAAGGATATTGAAGGATAATAAAAATCAAAATTCATCATACAGTGGTGGTAGTTAATGGAACTCAGACTTCAGAATGTTTTTTGTCTAAAAATCAAAGAAATTAGTTTTATTTGGAGAATCTCAGCATAAGTGTTGTTAGCCGTTTACTCAAAAATTAGTTTTAAATTAATTATAATCCTTTGCACTTCTATCTATGCTTCTCTTGAGAATCTCAGTAGTGTTCTACAAACATTAATTATGCCTAATAGTACTCCTGAGAAGTGGTTAAGTGATAGATATACTTCACCCACCACGATATAAGCAATCTCTAGAACTAAATACAAAAACTTTAAACAGCAAGACTACACAGGAGTTTGGAGCCTGAAGTATCCCCATCAGACAAAACTGTGGGGAAGGTTTAGCTACATGAAATACAATTGCTTGGCCTGGGCATGATTCAAAGGTGAATAAAAGATCTCTTCACTAGAGATCTCTAGTGAAGGAAAGTAGTTTTCTACAGCCCCACAGTATCATGTGGCAAGGCTCTGGTGATGAATTGAATACTGACTCAGAGGAAAACCGCTATTTGCAGAAATCACCCCCAGATGGGCCAAAGAGCAGGCATCCACATGGAACCTTTAAGGCTGATACATGAACAGCAGGGATAGCAGTTAAGTCCTCTCACCCCTGAGGGAACAGGAGCTGCTGAAAATAGCAACAAACCAGCAGTATCAGTGTGTACATTTACAGCCCCAGACTGTTATTTTTGCTGGCGAATCTGCATGCACAATTTCCTTCCTGATATTACTCCACAAAGAGCAGCTTTTGTTATCTGGCATTACTGATGACAGCAATACTTAAACCAGGTTAGTGCTGGCAAAGACAGCAAGCTGGCTTTGGTAGATGCATTAGGATTTGGGCCATCCTTAAGCAACCCTTCTGCTGTCCCGTGCTCACAAAGTGGGCTGCAAATATTTGTCTAGGAGGTTCCAGTGTCTAGGGGAAAAGCCATTCCAGAAATGTGCTCCAGCTGTAGATGGTGATTGCCCACTAACGACAGGACAAGAGGTATGGATGGCATCACCTGCTTGACACCCCAACCCACAGCAATACAGCCAAGCACAACTTCACTGTTTTCTCCCCGACTGACACCAAAAGCCATCCCCTGCCTCCCTTACCATTCCAGAGCTGATAGCTGCTGCCATGCTGCAGTGCCTTGTGAATAATTTTAGCAGTTGCCGAGGGAAACTTTACGATGCGCAGCCTAAGTCCTCAGATGCACATTCTGAAATCTTGAGGAAGCAAATTGGTGCTGGAAAGGGAAACGATAATGAGTTCACATCAGATTTTTATTTACAGAAATGACTTGGAAGCAGCTGGATCTCCTCCTTGGGTACATTTTCTTTCCTTTTTGTTTCCCAGCATTTCTGTGCTTTTGGGACCACAAATTCTCCCATAAATATTGGCAATACATGCTTGCTGAGAAACTCTCTCTACCTGCTGGAGAAAAAAATCTCATTTTATCCAAGTGGAATGCCTAGATACTGCAACTACACAACTAGTCCTTATCCTTACACATATATAATAATATTCTTTATTTGCATTTGTGAATTGTAATTCAAAATACATATGACTCTAGTGCTTCTGCTGAGTTCATTGGCCTTTGGATCAGGGCCTGTATTTGTTTAATTTCCCCATATTTTTATCTGTTTCAGTAATTACCTAGAGAAAGGTCTGAAAAATATTTATTTTTTTTTTAAATATATATGATATTGTATTTACTGTGTCAGTAGTTTATCTGGAGTGCAAAAAGCTTTTCAGAGATACTACACTTGAATCAGTAAAAGGAAGGGTAATTATATTGTTGTACTGCTGCACCATAATATTTAAATTCTTTATTGTTTCATAATCTGTCCTAGAATTTTATCATTCCAAGCAGGGACCGTCTTTATGTCAAAAGGGATAAGTTCCAGATTTACAAATATGCATGTGTGAAAAACCCCATGAAGATGTTGCTTCATTTCCAGTGTGATTCCAGCTTGCCAAAGGCTCCATTTCATTGCATAACCCTCTGGATGCAGATCCATTACTGCACCATAAAGTGGGTTACTGGACAGGGTAAGGCAATTCATCTTCTGAAATGCAGAGTCTTGTTTTGCCAGTTATGGAGTTTATAGTTATCCATTATCATTATCTCCATAGTTATTTTTACCAAGGTTACAGATAGGTCTATTTGAAAGGTATTCTGTTGGGTTCTCTTGGAGGTTCATCCTTCCCCTGTAGAGGTAAACGAGCAGTCCACACAACACAGCCAAGCCAGTTCAAAAGGCATAAAACTGGTGAGAAAGGGAACAGGTTTAAGTCCCAAATTGCACACTTAAGGAACAACTAAAATTGTTTTGCTTATGGAAGCCAGTCTCTGCCAGGAAAAACTGGGAATAGTGATAGCTAGTTTGTTTTTTTTTTTAAAAGCACTTCTGAAGCCCCATGAATTATAAATCATCAAGCTCACAATCCTGGGACAAAGTCTCTTAAAATCATGTCCTGGGACAGCAGAGCTCTCCATTCTATTCCTGGCTCTGTCGCTAACCATCTGCCACTTGTCTTCTGCCTTGCTTGAGTTTACCCATGTGTAAAATGCACTTAAAATAAGCTAAACCAGACTTTGAAAATTACTTCAGTGCCACAAGCTAGAAATTTGGGGTTGTAACATGGAAAAAAGTCGTTCTGTGGTTGCTGCTCCGTAGAAAGCCTGCGTGTCTCTCTGGCTGCACTAAGGGGGAGGCTAAATCTGGCTGCCAGGGCTCCACCCTGCACTTGAGAGGCAGCAGAATCCCACATTAAGAGTGCTTGGTGTCTGCCCACCTGCACTAAATGCAGTTGATAACTTGGGTAATTAGCTTACTATGTACAACAAGAATCTGATCCAACACTGACTGGAATTAATAAGTAGACTTGAGTGACCTTCATGTGCAAGCAAGACTTGAGGGTCTTCATGTGCGAGTAGAGATCCTTGCTCAGAGATCCTGAAAATGCCTGGGAAGGGAAAAGCTTTGTCTGACTGACACATAGACACATCTCTGTGCAATGAGCCTGGCAGGAGCTGGGCACACAGTAAATCTGTCTCTGCCTGTACAGTAGCACTATTCACTGATGCTGCTCTTTATTCACAAATAAATACAGAACTACAGACACGATTTTTCATAGGCCCTTTTGCACGTGGCTTTAGAAGAGCCTTAAAGTGGAAAATTGATGACGAGCTACGCAGGAAAGCTTTGCAGTGAGATTTGTTAGGAAAGGTGACTTGATAAAGGTGGTGACAAGCTAATAATGAAATGGAACATTGCAATTAAATGTGCTGGTGGGGAAGAAAGTGTGCCACAGCCAAGAGCCTGAGCAGCAGGTAGGTCAGAGAGAGAATGCAGCACAGGCTTGATGGAACAGGGTGGGAAAGAGGGGGAGATGTAAGAACAAGAAAGACAGGACAGAGATAAGCACTGTTAGCTGTGATAGCAGTATGGGGCAGAAACTACTTTGGTGTTTGTATCTCTTGCAGAGAGAACCCCGTCCCTGACCGCAATTTGTTGACATTGACACAATGTGTAATTAAATGCAGATAGTCCTAGAAGGACAAAAATGGGGGAGGGAAACGAATTAACAGCAAAACAAAGACATCTATGCAACATTTTACTTATAAAAGAGCTGAAAAGTATGAAAACTGCCAGGGAGTATTTAAGAATTCTGTTTCTCTAAAAGGAGTTTCCATTAGAAATAGTCCAGAATATTTTAATGGTTATGAACTTAAACACTGCAAAGTGAGCTATTCATTAATCAGTGCAGGGATTTTGCTCAGTATACAGGTAGCTGTAACAATACTCTTAGAAGTAGGAACAGACCCATTAATCTTGGATGTTAATGCTGAAGCCTAAAATTTATGCCTACCTGAAAAATGAGCAAGGGCAGAGAGCACAGAACAGTTTGCATATCAAAAATTACTAACACTAGCCAGAAGATGGACTTCAGTATTGCTATTTATTTGAAAAGCACTTCCAGGATTAAAATATATAGGAAATTGATTTAGAAAAGTCTCTACCAGCACACCAAATAATTTAAGGACACACTACACAGAACGCAGAGCATCTTGCTGTAGTGAATAGTGACATTCAAGGTTCTTGTTCTCTCACTTACCCCACTGTGTACTGTCAGGAGAGACAAGTTCTTTATGGGTGTGGCTAGAAATGCATTTCACGTAGAAACACAAGGAATGGGCAACGCTCTCGGAGTCCCTGACACATTCCTTACAGTTTGCTGCCTGTTGAGAAAATAAACAAGACAGACTCAGCTCCCAAATATCAACCCCAGCAGCGCAGAGCTGTGCCTGCATGTGCAGGCTTGCACACGGGTGCTCCTGCCCAGGTAGACACTGACTTTTGTCAGCCACCACATTTCCTACATGGGGGTGTATGAGGAGCAGCATTTCTGCTATAAACAATATAAGTAATAAAAGCATGTGGGAAAAATAGTGTTATTTTGTACTTTTTTTGCTTTTATATTCTCCAATTTGGTCAGATTTTCAGAGGGATGAGGTAAACCAAGACAGTAGGTCTGAACAAATTGGAGTATTTACAGATCAGTTTTGATCAATCCACAGTATTTACAAATTCAGAACTTCATATGAATTCTATGTCTTTTATAACAAGCCACATCTAAACCCTCAAGCCAAATATCCACAACCAAGGTAAGCCTGATTTCAAACTCAAAATTGTATAGTTGTAACCTATCTCTAAACAGCACTTTGGTATAAAATTTGGAAACTCAGGGTTGCAGTGGACAAGGTGCCAGAAAAGTAGTATTTGTTTCTGTGTGGGTACAGGCAGGACTCGTTCTGTGGCGCTCAGCAACATCTTGACACGCTGCACTAATCTTAGCTGCACGCTCTTAAAAGATTATTTTTGTCTCGGGTTCCTTTTCTAGTCTTTGATGCAACAGCCTGCTGCGGGTTACATCAAGCCTGCAGAAAATCCCTCGGTTTTCTCATCCCTTGTTTTCCAGACAGCCGGCACCTCCTCCGGGTCCAGGCGACGGGAGCCGCAGGTGAGCCAAATCCCGGCCTATTTGGGCCGGAGATTAATTTCCGTTTAAATTAAAGATGCTGTGCGGGTTAAAAGGCTGATGTGGGGGGAGGCAGAGTCGAGCCCATGGTCTGCGCGCTGTTTCAGGCGCTTTCACTTAGGGCGCCCCGCTCCCCCCTTCACGGCTCGGAGCCGCCAGCGCCGCGTTCCCTGAGGGGGAAGGCGGGAGCGGAGGGGCCGCGTTCCGTGAGGTGGAAGGCGGGAGCGGCGGACCCGCGGTGCGAGGGGGAGCGCTCAGAAGGGACCCGGTGGGTGACGGGGTACGGCCGCCTCCCCCTCAGGAGCCGCGGGACCCGGCGGGCGCCGTCCCGCGCCCGCCCCGCCGCGATCACGGGTCGCCGCCCGCCTCCCCCGCCCCGTGACAGCCAAGATGGCGGCGGAGGGGAGGGGGGATCCCGCCTGAGCCGCCCACACGGCGGGAGGCGGCGGGGGCGAGCCGGGCTCCGCTGGGATGAGATAAGGGCGCGGGCACCGAGCACGCTGCCCCCCGAACCCCTTTACCGCCCGCTCCTCGCCCCGGGGAGCGCGGCCCCCGCCTGAGGTGAGAGCGGCGGGGCTGTCACCGCCGCGGGGCGCGGGCCGGGGGGTTCCGCGAGGCGATGCCGCGGGTCGGGCGCTGCCGCGTTCCGGGGCCGGCGGGGATGGGGCGCGGGGCTGTCAGCGGGGGCGGGGAGGCCGGCGCTGGCGGGCCGGGGGCTGAGGCGGTGCGGGGGCGGCGGTAACTTTCCGCTGGGCCGCGGTGGGAGGGGGGAAAACTTTCTCCTTGTGCCCGTCAGCTCGAGGCTCTCGCCAGCCCCGGCCGGGCCCGAGAGGCTCCCCGGGCGGCGGGGCCGGCCGAGCTCTCGCCGCCGACCTGCCATGTTGTACGGGCTGCACGCCGGCGGGCCGGGGTGTGTGCGTGTCCCCGGATCCGCGTGTGTGTGCGCGTTCCCCGAATCCCTGCGTGTGCGTTCCCCGGATCCGCGTGTGTGTGCGTTCCCCAAAGCCCCGAGTGTGTGCGTTCCCCCGAGCCGCGTGTGTGTGCGTGTCCCCCAAATCCATGTGCGGATTTTCCGCGCAGCACCGCTGCGTCAGTCGGAATTGCCCAGTGGTGCTCAGCCCCACGGTGCGTGTTTCTGTCCCGACTTTCCATTCGGCAGCCTGGGTTACCCTATACCTGGATTAATGCGACGCGCTGGACGCGGTGGTAGAAATTAGCCCTGGCATTTTTATCGTCGTTCTGTCATGAGGTCTGCGTGCTGCACAAGTTGCTGGCCAGGGGATGATGGTATTCAATAACTTCCTAGTGATGGTTGTTATTCCGAAGTTATTTCAAACAGGCTGCGTTTAAAAATGTGCCGCTTCTATTTTGCTAAAAATGAGGTCTTGACTTTCTGCCTAGTTCTTAAACTTCTTTTTTTTTGTTAATTAACTGAGTGGAATTATGGTGTTCTGGACAGCTTTTTACTTCATTTCACAATTTTTTCTGGAACTGTTGCTCAACTGGAGGTTTCCGTAAAAAGCGTTACATTATGGTACATAATATTTCACTTTTTGAATGATTAAACACAAATATGTTATCTTGGCAAGTGTCTGGTGGTTTAGGGAAACTAATTGAGTTAGTCTAGCCAAGGAAGGTCGAGGGGGAGTAAATGGATTATTTCTGGTTTGTGTGTCTAGCATGCGAGTCTTACTTTGTAAGTCTCTTGATTTTCTCATCTTTTTAGAAAAGTCATATTTAGAGTACTGGAGAAACTTCATCTAGCTTTTGTATTGAGGAGTTTGTAAGTTTATTTAAAGTGAGCATTAAAGTGGACCTCTGGTAAATGGAGCTATTTTTTTAGGGGCTATCGTGACTTGGCATTGAAATAGTTTAATTATCAAAAATAGAGCATTAGAGTTTAGCATCTGTGTTTAGCTTGAGGAAGGGGAAAATTGCATTGAGCCTTAAAGACAGGACAAAAAAGATTAAGCTTCTCTACAGCCTTAAGTGCTTCTGTGATGTACATATTTTACTTCTGGAAATGCTGAGCTCCAGCTGGATGAGTACTTTCCTCAAGTTTGAGTGGCTTCTGCTCCTTTGGAACAAGCTTCACCCAATGGCCTCTTCTAAAAAGTGAATTTATTAGAAAGCTGCACGAAATATAAGATCTGCTTCTGCAAGCAGTAAGACAAAAAACACCAGGACAATTTTCTTTAAATAGGGACTGACTTAAAAATGTTTTCCCATATTTGAGATTTTTGTACATCTGAGTAGTCATATTTTTTGTAGCCGTGTGGTTGCAAGTTTGTGTTTCTGGTGAGCAGCTTGTTCTATATGACATAACCCCAGTATGGTGCTTAATGGAATTACTATATGTGTTAATGGCAATATTAGCAGTTATCTCTTTAATATAGCCAGAGTTAATTATTACTTAGGAAAAGCACAAATATTGACCTAGCCTGGTACACACTATAGGGCTCAGGTGAATGGAGCTGATGCAGGTCAAGCCTTAGAAACAATGTCAATAACCTGCCTCTATTTCAAATATGTGCTTGAAAGGGAAAGTAGAAAGGTAGAGAGTAAAGCCAGCTGGTCCCTAAAGGGAGTCAGGTTGTAACGAACACAGCTGTTTTGTGTGACTCTTCAAGAAGAATTGTGGGCACCACCACTGCCAGAAGCCAGTCTGTCAGTTTTTAATCTGCAGGATTTTGCATTGAGGGTTTACTAATTTCTAGGTTAATTCCTGCTGTAGTGTGTGATAGCTGGAGAAAACTGTCTTGTGACTCTTCAGAGAGGAAGACAATTCCTAGACCTATGAATGATAATGGGATTTGGTAACCTTGAGGTTTTAATACGGGAACAAGAAATTTGCAGCGTCACTTAAATATTCAACATCCTATTTTATTTCTATCATGCTCCTTAGCAGCTGAGTTGCTGTTAGTTTTGCAAGTCATAGTAGGCTGAAATGCTTTTTATAACAGTGGCTGCAGAAACATTTATGCTTCCTGGCCAAACACAGGCAGGTTGGAATAGGAATAGTACAATAGGTACTTAGTCAAAAGCATTCTCAATCTTAATTTATCTCCTGAAATGAAGACTTGCAGGAAGCCTTCCTTCCGTTTTTTGTCCTTTTCTCAACTTTCACCTGAGATTTTAAATATGGTATTGGCATGACCAGAAATTTGGAGGCCAAATGTTGCACAGTTTATGTTGGATTAAAAAATAAAAAGTCAATATAGCCTTGTAATGTTTTTCAAATGTATGTTTGGGGGTTGGTGATTACCAGCTATGTTGCTGTGTGACAGGGTTATAGTAGTAAAGGTTTTGAAACACGTGTTGCTATAAAACTGAGGTATTTTTTCTGAAGTTTCCTGGAAAGAACTGTAATACTGAAAATACTAATAATGAAAGAACCAAAAAAAAAAAACAAACCCCAACATAATTTTTGTACAAGTGCCTTAACAAAGCATGATGCAATTTATGGTGATTGCTGTATTTCCAGTATATTTATCTTCCTTGTTGAAGTATTTTAACCAGGTTTCTCTGGGATGTATTCAAATTTCAAAGTTTCATTAAGCTGACTGATAAAAAACCCGAACAAAAAAAGCCCAAAATTCAATTCAGGCTATTCCCTCCCCACTTTCCAATCCTTCTCCAAACCTGTAAAAATGTAGGACCTTTGAAGAAAGTTTAGGTTGAGCTTGCCCTCCTGCAGGGGTGCAGTTGTGGTGGGCTGAGATTACCTGTCCCTTGTCCTTCTGCTGTAACTTCACTGGGTGGTGACAAGAGCACAGAAATACCCTTGGTCTCTTCACTTATATATCAGTTCTGTATGTAAATAATATCTGCCACTGCAGACACAAATCATGATAGATTTTTTTGCTATCCTATATGCAGCAAATCCTGTGGAAGCTAAAGCCAGCTATATCTCATTTTAATTGAGGGACAGCCAACAGGTAGGGGATGAAGGGGACGTGTAAGCTGTGAATGTATCACCACTGCTTAGCTCTTGTTAAAAATCTGCTGTTTCTAACACTGGTACTGACCAGTTAATTATTTGAAGTGAATGAGGTTCTTTACTATATGGTATAATAATCTTTAAATGTTTTCTGCTGTCCTTCAGTTCAGGTTTAGTCTGTGCCTGGTCTGCAAGTTTGATCTGTGGCTGCTCTGGAAATAGGCTGCTGATGCTTATTAAGTGCTCCCACAGACTCCAGAGTCAAAATTAAACTGTGCAGGCTGTGTGGTGCAGCGATGGCCAGAGGTTTGATGTATAACACTCATTTCAGTAGCAGTCTGTGATGCAGAACTAGTCACTGGTAGTTCCCTAAAGAGCTCAGAAACAGTACCCAGAGGAAATTGAGAAGTGGAAATGAAAGACTTCAGAAAGTGTTGGCCGGCCTGACTATTTTAAATGGTGTATTTTTACCTTTTCAATATATTAGATGTAAGACCTACTGCATTATCTAATACATACATGAAAAATGTATATGTGTCTAATGGATATATTAGATAATGGTTACTGTACATGCTGAAATAGAGTGAACTAATAATGGGAGGGGAGTGAAAAGAGGGGGAACTGTGATCTAAAAATGGGATGAGAAGAATAAGGAGTGTGTTAGAAGTAACTTAGCCAGTTATATCCTCCCTGTTTAATATTTACTGTAAATCTTGACTTTTAAAAATCTGGGTCAGGAAAATCATTAATGCTAATTAATAAAAATATTTTAGTTTGCCCATCTGAAATGAAAGTGAACAGGCAGTAAGTGTGATGTACAAGTACATGTATGTAAATAAAAAATCCCAAGAGAAAGCCTCCACCTTGTGTGCAAGCTTTATGCAAACACAGTGAAGGATTTTGTGGGCTGGACTCTTGAGTTTTGGTTTTGACTTGAGCTTCAGAAGAAACCTGTGGGCCTAAGGAATTACTCTCAAAATTCCTAACTCTTCAAGATCAGGATCAGCAGTAGTTACCTTGGCACATCACTGCTCTTCAGCTAATTTATGGTGATTTTTCAGGAGGACACCCTAGTGTTGTTTTCTGTTACTTTGCTGGCTGAGAAACTGTCCAAGCAATATGTGATAGTTGATTGATGTATTTGTAGCTGAGCTGGTAGTGGTACTTGCACACTTATTTTTTGTGGAATAGATGCTGAACATTTTGGTAAGTGGATGTAGAGATTTGCTGGATGAGGGAGGTATTAGTGAGTGTTATCCCTCCATTAAACCTTTCCAGTGGGGTGTACATGATCTGCAGGCAGCGGTTACAGCCCTGCAGAGGCAGTCTGTCCATGGCTGTCCCTGTCTATAATTTGTAGTGTGGTTGGTTTCCATTTTTCTCGTTACAGAACATTTTTGCTGGCTGGAGGAAAAAAAACTCATATAAAACATTCTAAATATCAAAGTGTGCTTTTAAATGTAGCAAAAAGTGTTAGAAACAAGCCCCTCCTGTCTTCTATCACACCATGAATTCAAAATTTAATTTGGGTAGAGGATGGTTTCAAAACAAAACCGAGGTTGGCATGTGTGTCCAAATGTGGCAGGGTGAAAGCAGGTCACTTCTGTCACTATTGGTTGATGCACTTCAACATTTTCAGTGACAGATTTTGGGTTTGAAGCTCAGTATTGGAAGATTTTCTATTTTCATTTGCCTTTATATACTGTGCCAAGAAAAATAGAACATTCTGTTTGGGGATTTCTTTTAAAAAGTTGTTGTATAGTAAATAGTTGTACAAAAACATGGACAAGCCAGCCTCCTGAACTGTGCTTTGGATGAAGTAATATTTACATTTTATAGTGCTTATTTTGGCATTCCTCCCTCTGATTTGCTACAATTTGTTTTTTGCATCCCTCCCTACAAATACAGTTGCATTTCAGAAATCCTTTCCATTCTTTGGTGGTGCCTTTTGGTCATAAATACTGTAATCTAGAAAGAAAAGTGGGAGTTTTCAAACTGGCCCTACTAAGATTTGTCTGTCATGAATCTTGTGGGATACTTGAACATCCCTTTCCTGAATTTTGTAGGCAGGATTGAATTTCGTGGGATTTTGTTGTGGCACAACTGGAATGATGACCGAAGTAGCCTGTGCCTTGTTAGACCCTTTAAGTAAATGCCTTGATTTTATTGAGGCTACACACAACACTGAAAAACAAACAAATAGATCACTTGGTGAGGGAGGAATGTGTAGAAAATGTGGGATATGTCTGATATCGCCCTCAGATTGAAGTCTATTCCTTCCTGACTTCTCTGTATCACTTACTCTGCTTCTTCCTCAAAGCTTTGATGCTGTAGATGACCAGTTCCTGCTCGCTTTGTTGTACTCATCTTGCTGAATCTAGATTAGCCTCTGAATTTAGGCTTAATCTTTCTTTGGCATTGCTGAGCAAGTCTGCTTGTCCCTCAGTTCTTGGTTACATTTCTATTTTCTTCTCCCAAATTCATGATCTTTTGTTTTGTCCCTGTGCTTTTATCCAGCGCTTTTCTGTTTCCCAACACCTCTTAGAGATCCTTTGTTGCCAAGTTTTCCAAGCTTCTTGATTATCTCCTCAGCTGTTTGGATCAGAGATGTAAACCATGACTTGGTACAGATGATTGTGAATGGGCCTGCAAAACACTTGGTAGCATTTCCAGTCCAGTGATGCAAGACAGAAAAATCTTAGGTTTTCTCTTGGATTATTGTTGGTTTTCTTCTTTTTCAATAAAAATTGGTGCAGTGTCAAAGAGAGCTTAGTGGAGGCTGGTGGCTTCCTGTGAATTATTGTGTTGTCTAACATCACTGAGTGCAGATGTGTGCAGTAGGGTCTGAAAAGTAATGCTATTTATCACTTTAGCCCTATTTTCTCTGTTTCTTGTGTAACCTGTAGTAGGAAATGGGAAGGAAAACTACAGATGATGTCCTACTAAAAATGAAAACATTATGAGAAGTTCTGTTTGTATTTGGGTAATGATGTAAGTCCTTTGCATTCTTGTTTCTCGAAGAAGTCAGTTCTTTACTTGATACGTAGAGGACAAGAAGCTAGTTGTAAGTAAGTTCTGCAAGTAATACAAAATAGAGCTGCAAGTACACTGGCAGCAGTTCTGTGTGCTCCTTGTGATGCTCCTTGTGATGCCTAAATCTATATTTTTTGCTTTCATTTGAGTCTCCTCACAGGTTTTCTAGAGAGTTGACTAGAAAAGAAGCTTTTTGAAGTGTCCGTGGGGAAATTAATCACGTGTTAATGCTAACTAATTCTTGAACTTTTTTCAGCTGTGCTTGAGGTCTGCAGGTGATCCCAAAATTTATAATTTCTGTCTCTCCTGGAAGCTTGATATTAATGTCTGTGTAGTTGGAGAAAATTGTTGTTCTACTGCTGCATTCTCTCTTTGTAGTCTTGTGTAAAAATGTTGGAAGTCAGATATTGGGAAGTCCCTGACTGTAACTGGTGCAGGTCCATGGTGCTGTGTGGGTTTGAGAGATCGCTGGGGATGGATTCCCTCTCTGGGCTGTCAAGAGTAATGAATTAACAGTGCTGATTGCTCCTCTGAGATCTCCAAGAAATGGCTTTGTAGACTGGGGTTATGAACTTTGAGCTTTGTGATCCCAAAAATACAATTCTGATAATCTAATTCCCCAGAGTTTTCTGCTTCAGGAATGGAAGCAAATATTTCATGGTTTGCATCAACCCTCTTGAGATGTTTCTTCCCGGCCTCTCTTATGGTACACTTTGTTTGCTGCAGTCTTCTCAGAGTAATCTTCTGAGAGTGTTCTACAAGGCTTGGGTAATAGAAGCTTCCTTTAAACAAAGTTCTCTTTTGACTACAGCCTTACTGATGCTAATGAGTTGTTTTGGGAGCCCAGAATCTCAGTGTCTCCAGTGAAGTGATATCCTCAGTCCTGTGGTGCAAAAATGCTGCTTCAAAATGCTTCAATGTAGCGCAGGCTCCTGGGCTTGCAAGTTCCTCAGTGTAAAACACAAGGTCAAATTGTCCGTGGTGATACCGATGTTTAAAAGTGGCTGTGCTGGTGTTTACCACATCTGAAGAAAAATTCTGAATTGTGGCAGTAAAGGGCAAGAAGACTCAACCACCCACTGCAAGAGGAATTGGGGTAAGGTGACTAGATGAAAGATGCTGATTGTGGAATAAGAAGGATCTGCTTAAATACCTGAATCTTGCAAAGAAAAATGGTTTGAAGTAGATTTTGAAAGGTTCTTGGCTGAGAGAGCACTTTGATAGCTGGCTAACACCTAGAAATGGACACAGAAGGTATTGATCGTCGGAAAATAATGTAAGAGGTGAAGTAATTTGAAGTGGCTGGCTCATCTCTTCTTTGATTTATTTTGGTTTAAAGCATTAAGTGTTGTTCACATTATTTAAATGACAATGTAGCATAAAACTTGATATTTTGTTTCTTAACTTTAAAGTCTGGTTTCATTTACTTTTTTAGTGAAGTGATATGTAACCTTATCTTACAAAGGAGTGCTACAGCAACCCACAGTGTTCATTTCATTTGACTGGTGCAGTGAAGTGTGCAGAAAGTAAGTTTCAATAAATGTGTTCATTACTTGATTCTTATTTTTACTGTTTCTATAGGGAATGAAACTTTAACGAGAAGTCTATGTTAAAACCTGGCTGACAGCAAGAGAGAAAAAGTGTAGAAGCAATGCCCTGATGAAAAGGTAGGGAACACATTGGTGAAGTGGGCAAAAAGCTTGTGTCTGCCTTGGGAATTCCTGTGAAATTAGAGGGCTTCTGCTTTGTACCCAGGATTGTTTGCTTGCTGTGAAGAAAGTATTGAGGAGGAAAAGGCTTGTCTAACAACTTTGCCAGGCAATTTTGTCAGTACAGAAATGGGGTGAAGTTATTTCCTTGTGTAACTGCAGTTGCTCCCATGTCTTGAGAGTGTTGAACTCCCATGTGATTTGTGTGGTGTTATGTCTGAGAAGTGGTTCTGAGTAGCCAGAACAGGACTGACTGATGCAGTTAACTTCACTTTGCTCTTGCATGCCCAGCTGACACATCTCTGTGGGTTGGTTACTTCAACAGGCTAATGCAGAAATACACGGATGAGATGCTGGGGGCTGTAGGAACTTTACTGGCAATTTTTAATAATTAGCCTCTGATTTGTGTTTCTGTTCATCTGCTGTCATGTTCCTGCAAAAGAAGTAAGTTCTTGGAATGTTATTGTATGAGGAATATTTTAAAAAAATAGATCTCCACCTTTGAACCCCTTTAAAGAGTTGCCCTGCACTGATTTCCAGCTGACTCTAGGAGACATTCATTGCCTGTTTACACATGGAACCTCTTTGGAGTCAGGCTAAGAAAGTGAAATATCACCTTGTTTAGACAGCAAATGGATCTAATAAGGAACTCAAATTAATAAGCAATTTAATATTCTCAAAGAAAAATGCAGGAAGGAATGAGAATGGCAACAAGGCAGATTAAGAGATTACAAGGCAGTTGTATTTTTCTGCCAGAGGTGGACTGGCAGAAACTGTTTTAATGGAGTCAGATTGTCCTAACTGCTGTCTGGCAAAGTTGTCTTTGGAAAGAAACTGGCATGGATGGAGCAATTCTGTTCTGCAGCCACTTCCAAGTTATTTCTGCAAAATTCTGTGGGTAGGAGTAGGTTGTAGGGATTAGATCAATATTTTTTTCCTTGCAAATGTTGTAGTGCATCTGTAGTAAACTGTTCTTCGTGAAGCATCGTGCCTGTTCCTGCTGCACAGATGGAATATGTGGCTCATCCACATCAGTTCTGGTCATGTGATGAGGAAAAGCTGATGTGTGCTTTCCTCTTATAGTATTTGAATGAAGAATGTGATCTGTTCAAAAAGCTTGGACACTGAATGAATTACAACAGCGGTGGCAAGCAGGAAATATCTTTAATTAGTATTTCCTAAATGTTTGTGAAAAAATAGGATGTTAGAAAATTATATTGAATAAACAGTGAATCTGTGTTTACCCTTTGTCTTTCAGCAAAGTAATCAAGCTAATAGCTTGTGTATCTGAGAGATTATCTGATTGTTTCCCACATTTTTAGAAATTACAAAAAGCTCTCTCATCTATATAGTCATGATCTAGTTTGTGACTTTAGTAATTTTTTTATACGTGACTTTGCTATTTGCAAGGATATTTTGATTCTTTCTGATCTTTTTGGTGTTTAATTAATAGTTGTATTAATTATATGACATCCATTAAAAATCATTATCATGAGGTATCTCAAAGGCCATATATTGCACTTATTTCTGGGGACTTTAAGAGCTTATGGTTATGATCCCGTGGCATTGCCTTTGAAGTGCAGCCTTTTGTCCCCAGGTTACTGAAGTGTAGAGTAGCAGTGGAAGGTTCTCAGTGTGGCACTCCTAATGTTGAATTTCATCTGGAACCATCTGCCTCAAGCAACCCTCTTGTACAGTGTGACTTTTTCTGCTGTATTTTTCATGTTTGTTTGGTTTAGGGGTGTTTTTCCCTTCAAAGATGACTTGCAGTATGGGGAGATAGTAAAAAGATTACAGTATGGAAGTTGCAGGGGAAAATCCCTGGATGGAACATGGGCAGCATTCCTGACCTCCCACACAACACAATCCTAGCATGGATTGCATGGAAACCCCATGGCCAGGCTGTGTTGAAACCCTTGCAGAGGAGGAAACTCTGTGACTTTCTACCTGATAGAGCCACACAGCAGCTGAAACCCAAGGGAAATAAGGAAAGAGATCCTGCTGTGGAATCAGCAACTGTGGAGAAATCTCTCCTTGGACTGATGTGTGTCCCCATCCCAGTGTTATCTCAGGTGCTGTCCCCAGATTCACACCCACAAGGGACAGCCACTACTCACCGAGTAAGATGTATGAGTAAAGTCACTGTGGAATGGCTTCATGATAGGAGTTTCTATAGAAATTTTTCATCAGTTTATATGAAATGCACTTCACAGAATGATTATTTGTCACTGAGGTAGCTCACGATTCATACCTTCTTTCTGGGGCCCATTAACATAAAGTTTGCATAAATCTGCTCTGCCAGTAACCCAGTATTGAAAATCTGAGTATCACAGTAGCATTAGTAAAGTCTAAGTTAGCCATAGACTAAAATACCACTGAAGTTTATATTTTTTATCCCATTTTTAGCTGTAAGCCTTTGTATCAAAAGACAAAAATCATAAAACCCTTGTAGAATCCCTGAATGATTTGGGTTGGAAGGGACCTTAAAGATTATCCCATTCCACTCCTGCCGTAGGCCAGGACACCTTCCACTATCCCAGGCTGCTCCAAGGCCTGTCCTACCTGGCCTTGGACATTTGCAGGGATGGTGTAAATATGAAGGGATAATACATCATCAGCTAGGCCTTTTTTCTCTTCCCTTCTGTAAAATCTGCATTAAATTATGAAAGTCTTGCTGACTTGTGTATTATGTGCTATAACCTTACAAGCAAATTTATATGATAGCAGGTGTTTGTATGTAGGGGATTCTAATTTTAACTGCCTCTAAATGAGGAGAGCTTGTCCTAGTTTTTCTTGAAAGTGCTTTTGGGAATAAATGAATGTTTGAATTTAAGACTTCTGGTATACACTTTATATGGAATAATGGTGAGGTTTAAATAGTGTAAAGGTATGATTCTTCAATATAATATATATATATACACACCCATCATTCAGTTTATTTGTAATGCTGTCTTGGCTGATTAAACTGGAGTAGTGCTGTTAATACACTGGAGTTATAAGTCTTGCTTGCAGTTTTAACAGCCATCATTTGTATAATTTTTGATTACTGAAGTGTTAGTTGTATTTCATCCTAAAAGGCATCATGAATCACTCCAGAAATCAGTGTAGTTCTGTGAAATGATGCTGGTGAGAAAAGGAAAAAACCTCAATGTTTCAATAGCTGTAATATAGTCTCACAGAGCATTGTTAATGTAACAAAATACCTAGAACTTCAGTCATATTAGCTGAAAGATGTCAGTGTTTGGTCTTATGCCAGAGTTTAAGAATACTTTGTTAAACATCTCCTTCTCTGCATGCGTTTGTTCCCAGCCTGCCTGGGTTTGCTGAAGCCAGATGGACAGAGAGATAATAGGCAGCATATGCAGAGGCTGAGTTTGTGTGTTTCTGAATATATCACTCAGGGAGGAGTTTGAATTCATAGTTATTACTTTCATATATATGCTGGGTAATGTATTCCAGATGTTTTTGAAATAACTCCATGTAGGTTAAACTGAGCTCAGTTTTGTAACTACATTCTCTCTTCAAACACAAGCTGAAGTTATTTTCAAACTGTTACTCTCCTGTATATTGATGATTGCTTGCCAGTAATCATGTTTGCTAAAGTGTCCCATATTGCTTATTAGCCATATAGAAAAATAAAAGTTTGATAATTTGGAGTTTCTTCTTGGCATTTTCTAGAACAATGTAAATAAGCATAAAATAAAAACCTATACTCATTTCCTTGCAACTTTAGAAGTTTCTCAAGCCAGTCCAGCAAAACAACCAACCTACAAAACGGGAGCAAGAAGAGGGAATTGCCTCTTGTGTGCTGGTGAATGTGACCAGGCACAGCCTGACATTCTTCCTGCTTGAGCAGGGGCTGGTGCAGAAAATCTGAGGCCAGCTTGGAACAATTTGATTAAATGCACATTATCAAAGTGGCGCATAATTTTCCAAATTACCAGTAAGAAATGTCTGAATTCTTTGTTTTAACAAAAATCTTGGTCAAATCCAAGAATCATGATGGCATGAAGTTTGATAAGGCTTAATACTTGCTACCTAGGGGAAGAAATAAAGGGAGATAAAGCAATGGGAATAAAAGTTACATGAAAATTGAAGTCTTGTACCAAGCATTCAAACTGCTTTAAATTCTGGCTGTTCAGTTTTGGAATGTCAGCAAGCTCTTGAAACTCCTGTGTGGTAACAGTTTCTCTTGCAATAAAATTTTGCACCCAAACAAAATTAATTCAACAAAAGGGAGTCTTAAATAGCTTGAATAGTTTAAAAAGTCTGGAACTTGATGACAGTAAACTTCCTGAAGCTAATCTAGCAAGATTCCAGCACATATGGGTGACTTGGAAAAACATTTTTAGCCCATTTCTCAATATTCCATGCGAGAGCAGAAAGCATTTTCTTTATTTGCAGGCTATGATTTTCTGTTTTTAAAAAATGACCATAATTTTATTATTTCTGACCTGTATTTCTTTCTTAGAAGCTGTAACACCTTGTGATGGAAGATGGAAGACAAAGGGGCCCGTGTTGCTGATTACTTTGTTGTCGCAGGACTAACGGATATCTCAAAGCCACTGGAGGAGGAGATCCACTTCAATGATGCCTGCCATAAAATCGCCAAACCAAAAGAACCCATCACAGACGTGACAGTCCTTAATAAATCCCTGGGGGAGGAGGTTCCTCAGGGCTATAAATGCATAGATGTCACTCCCTCGGGCCTGTCTGCAGATCTCAATAACGGCAGCCTTGTAGGACCGCAGATGTACCTTTGTTACCGCCGAGGGAGGGATAAGCCTCCACTTACTGATTTGGGGTGAGTGCTTTGCCAGACCCAGTGGGTGATTTTCAGTTTTATTTAAGTAAGGAGCAGATAAGGCAGGTTTACGGAAATGCCATACTTTTTAACTGCAAGGCAAAACTCTAAACAGGAAGATATTTGTTGACTTGAGTGTGCTGTAACCCAGTATGGAAGGGAAAATGCATGCTGAGTGGATTTTAATTGACAAGTTTAATCCTTCCCATTTTGGAGTTTTCAAAGCCATTTATAGTTTTTAATGTATATGTTTGGGTTGGGATAAGATGCTTAACCTATTTAATACAGATTGGAAAGAGATAAGTTATATGACATTCTTAGGATCAGGCAGTGAATCTTTAATAGAAATTAAAATAACACTGTTTTGCAGTAAGCAAAATGCTTAAAAGCAATTATGTATGAGGAAAACCAGTATAGTTTCATTATGAAGCTTTTCTGTTAGAATACAGTTGGAGATAATGACCTGAACTTGTTGGTAAAATATTTTGCTCAGCGATGAGACAAGAGCTGTGATTAAAACTCAGTGTTTTAAAAACATGCCTTCTGACTTTTTTCCATCCCCTTTTAACTAGGGTTTTATATGATGGGAAAGAAAGAGTAAAGCAAGGCTGTGAAATCATTCAGAGCACCCCGTATGGGCGGCCTGCCAACATCAGCGGCAGCCCCTCGTCCCAGCGGGTGTACATCACCTACCGCAGGGCCTCTGAGAACATGACCCAGAACACCCTGGCTGTCACAGACATCTGCATCATCATCCCCAGCAAAGGAGAGACTCCTCCACACACCTTCTGCAAGGTGGACAAGAATCTGAATAATAGCATGGTAAGATTCAAAAGCTAGGCTTTGAACACTTGATGCTCGCTGATCTGACGTTTGTGGAGTACTTGTGGCAGCTCTTGGAGTACCTGGTGAAAAATCTCCATAAGAGGTCTCCAAAGATAAATCAAATATTCAAGTGTTGGAGAATTACATTCCTTTGTTTCTACTTGGAACAAAGTCTTTCTAGAAACCTTAGAGTAAATGTTTGGGGTTTTTTAGTGCTGACTCCAGCATCTTTGGATTGGTCCTTTAGAATGTGTTGTGGTCATGTGTGTAACTGGAGGATTTACAGATGTGGCTGTTTCTGACACTGCTTTTACTGTTGCAGTGGGAATTACATATCTAGCAACGAGCTAGATACTGGTTTGTTTTCCACCTCCTCTCTTTACCTGCAATGCTATTTTATAAATGTTTTTCTCCTCAATAGTTTCACAAATTCTTCTTTAAAGAAAGTTATATGCGAGTGCTGTTGGAAGCTGTTGACTGTAAGCACACGTAAATGTTTGATATGATTGCAAAGCCTGACCTGCTAAAATACACAGGTTTCACAGCACTTTGATTTGCAGAACTGAATATTTAAGTATTTCCTGGTTAAATCTGCAGCCCCATGTGCTGGCTCTTGCAGGGTCCTCAGAAGTCAGTGTATTGAGGAAGATGCTGACTGCTCTGCAAGTGGGATCATGTAAAAAATATCATGGGAATTGATCTCTGCTTGTTTTTAAATAAATGCCTGTAGGCATTAACTAATGGGTTTTTCAGTTCTGCTAGTCCCCATATTGACTGGGTTGTGGGATTGCTGTCTTGTGGAAGTTGTTACACCTTTCTCCCTTCTATAAGAAGCTCTGTGTTCCCCCTATGGGTGCTGCTCTTTTCTATTCCATGGCTTTCCCTGTTCTTTATTCTCATGTCCAGAAATTGAGAATTTAAATACTTAAAATTATCAACATTATCATTAATTATATTCTGTTATGTCCATTTGTTATACTTCGTCACTTAATCTAATAACTTCTTTTATTTTACAGTGGGGCTCAGCAGTATATTTATGTTATAAAAAGTCTGTGGCAAAAACCAACACCATATCATATAAAGCTGGTATGTAACTACTGTGTAGCTTTTTTTATCTTCAATTCAGGATGTCCAGGCTCATTTGTAATGTAATACATTTTGTACTAAAGAATTGACACTATCTTGCCATTATCCAAAAAGGAATCTTTCCCTAAAGAATTCTTTTAAAATCATGTCAGAAAACAGGCCTTAGAACTGGGTATTGTGACAATGCTCTTTTAAAATTTGTGTTTAATTGGGAAGCTCAGCTGTGTTTTGATAGGATTCTACAAACCTGGGTGTCTCCCACCTCTGTTTGTGCCACTGGTAACTGTCTCTTAAGGATGTGTATGTATATGCAGAAGAAAGCACCACAGAAATTATTTGATGCATTTTCATGGTCACTTTCTTAAAGAAACATTTTGAAGAATCCTGCAGACTTCCACACTGCCTCAAGCGTCATTGGCACTGAGCTCTTCAAGTATTTTTGGATCGTGTATCATCTTTATTTTATTGTTTTATTTATAAGACAGAATTAGATTTGCTGTGACTGATGAAATGTGTTGGCTTTGCATTTGTTGTTGGGTTTTTTTTAAACCCTGATTTTGTTTGGCATACAAGTCATGAGCATGATTCACACTTAAGCTTTAATCCACTTACATCCCTTTTAGAGGCTGCTCTCTGTAAACAGGAGTTCAGGACGTACTAAAAGGTGGACAGTACATTTGTAAACAAATAAAAATTTTAAAAGGCTGGTGGTAGCTTGCACAAAATTTTGATTCTTGGCATGAGGGGTTCTGCTCCCCTTTTTGTTTACAAGTTTTTATTGCTTATTAATATTCCCCTTTCTGTTAGAAAAGGGCGTAGTGGTTGTGCTGTGTAACACAGAGAAATCCTAAATCCTTTCATGCGGTGTCTGTTCTCAATGTGGAGTCCCCTGGGCTGGCAATCAAGACAGGATGGATTGCTACAGCCTGTGATGTAACTGAGGACCTGTGTGCTAAAAGCCTCTGCTTCAGATCTTCATGTTTTACAGCTGTGTTTAAAATAAGTCTAAACACATTGGCCTGACAGCACAAATCTGAGTTCTCAGCTGAGATCAATCAGCATAATTGATTTGATTCTATTGGTATTAAAAATCTATCTAATAGCTAACATATATTTTTCAGGGAATGTTTGTTGGCCAGAATTAATTGGTGTCATAGCTGAAAATATCAGTCTTATTTCTCACTCATTCACATTACTTTTTTTAAACTAGGTTTTAAAATCTTTGCTCATACTCGTGGTGAATGTGAACTATTATATAATAGCAGGTGAGATGCACACAGCCTGAAAACAGCAAAAGATAAATCAGTTATGAATAGTTTCTAGAATGGAAAGTAGGATTTCAGTGTAATGCTGTAGTCAGGTGATTTCTCCTTAGGCCATGGGGGCATCTGGCCCTTCCAGCTATTCCCTGTGCCTAATTATTTATACCTTCACTCATCTTGTTACTGTGCTCATATGTGAATTTTCTGGCAATTATTTTATGGAATGAGTTATTACAAACCTGCTTCTGCTGGCTTTTCTATAACTGCCTCTTTGCTTATTCTATTTATAGGTTTAATATGCAGATATCCCGAAGAAGATTATGAATCATTCCCATTACCAGAATCTGTGCCTCTTTTTTGTCTCCCTATGGGTGCAACGATTGAATGTTGGCCATCTAACAGTAAATACCCTCTCCCAGTTTTTTCTACATTTGTACTAACTGGAGCTTCTGCAGAAAAGGTATTTTGAAACCTTTTAAAAAAATATTATTAATTTAATGGAAAAATTTATCTGTTCATGATGATGATAATGAATGTTTTCATAGATGAGCTTGAATCTATTCTCTTGGGCTTGATTCCAAGACTGCTTTGAAGAGTGACTTGCAGTAGTTTCAGTTGATCATAAACCTGAGCTCCTCTGCTTTACTGTTAGCCTGTGAAACTAGAGAGCTATAAAATTGGACTGCATATACATGCAAGTAATGTTATTTTTATTGCAAGCATAGAAACGACCTTGCATGTACATACTTGTTCTAAAAAGTAAATTGGATGTCAGGGATATGGTTTCGAGTTGTGTATAAAGGATTCCTAAAATAGCTTTAAAGGCAATTGGAGGAGTAGTTGACTGCAGTTTTACTCTTTATAATCATTATTTTTCTCTGAAATAAATTGTTTTGTAAATTACTCTTTCTCATATGAGATTAAGTGTTTTAAATAAATAATAGACAGTCTGGATTTTCACAGCCATAAGAATATCCTGAATGGATTGCTTCAAAAGATGGTGCATTAATGTATCTTTTCAAACAGTAACACAGACTTGATTTTCTGTGTGTTTGGGGTTTCTTAGATTGCTGTGAAGATCGAGGCAGAATTACTGACTTCACATCCACACTGTGTTTGCAGGTATATGGTGCTGCTATTCAGTTTTATGAACTGTATCCTGAAGAGAACCTCACAGAGAAACAAAAATCTCAGCTGGGATTAGCAGCTGCTGTCGAGGGGAAAGACACGTGCAGAACAGTGCAGACAAATAAATGCATCTGTCTGCTCTCTCACTGGCCTTTCTTTGATGCTTTCAAGAAGTTTCTTACCTTTCTGTATCGTTACTCCATTTCTGGGCCACATGTCCTCCCCATTGAGAAGTAAGTAATTTCCAAAACTTGTAACAGTAATTTCGGTTGATAAGAGGGGTTTTTTTTGTTGTTGTAAATTTCCTGTAATATCCTTTTTACTTTACTTATCAAACATTAAATATAATGGCTGCACTTTTCTCCTTTGGTAAACATATTTTTACCTACTTCCTGCAAAAGCCTAGATTTTTATTTAAGTGCCTGCAAAGGTCTCTGGAAGCTGTTTTAATTATGTTTGCACCCTTTAGTCATAGTGATTAGAAAGGACAAAATTATAAATCCTTTCTTAATCTTGCACACATCAAGTTAGGAAAATTAAATTAGTAGATTTGCATTTTTTCAAATGCCTATTTGTAGTGGAATGAGAGATTGAATATTGAATAAAGCAGATTGAATATTTTGCACTAGTAATTATCTTCTATTTGTGATGAATAAACTTAATTTCTTTCTCACATAAAGGATTTCACGTTATAAAATGCAAACTAAATCCTTACACCAAGGAATGGTCGATACCTGTAATTGATATGTAATATCATGTAACATTTCTAGGATCATGTAATCTTTTAATGCAGCAGATTTCAAATACACTATTTACTTTTCTATTTTATTGCAGTTTTTTTCCTGCTTCAACTTAAATATTAACTTCCAGGAGACTTTGACTTTGTGGAGTAATTATTTCTTGTGACTGTTTATACCCTTCATTATTACAGTTCCCATCATTGAACTTGTTTGAAAATTCTGACAGTGTAAACTTCCAGTGATAAAACCAGATATTTTTGTTTTGTTTTGAAGTTCAGATGTTTGCTGTTTTAGCTTTTGGGAATAAATAAAATAAGTAGATATGAGAAATGTTTCATCAATTTGGATTTTATGGATTTACTCTAATTTCTCCGATTTTTAAACTGTTCTGTTTACTGTGGATAATTTAAATATAGGATTCTAATGTAGTATCCAGCCTACTTCCTTTGGCTGTTTTAATGATGATGAAGGTTGGTCTGTGCCATGCAAGTACCTGAACATTTTCAGTCAGCCCAGCTGCTGCAAACAGCAGCTTTCCCTCATTGTGTGACATGTTCCACATTTTGACTGCTACCTTCATACACTGGTAATAAAATAAAACCCAAATGCTTATTTGTGGGTTTGTCTGACTTGCTACCAGATGTAGTTGTCTGTGTCACAACACTGGTAACATTTGTAGAAATCCTGGTAAATGTGTGCTGTAAGGTGAGGTTTAGGATGGAATAGAAATGTAGGATTACGCTTTTGGAACTTGTGTAAGTTTAATCAATTCATGAAACTGAACTTTGTCAAATTTAAAAAACATTTTTCTCTATTTGTAGTATGTGAAAAAATTTTAAAGCTTTTTCATCAGCAATTTTATATATCATTTTGTATTTAGAACTGAAGAAAATGGATGAGTTTAATGATTCTCCTTGATATTCAGCCATGAATATTTTTTTGCAAGTAACCAGTTCTAGTCTCTGAGGTTTAGTGCTATTTCAAACGTCAATATTTCTACTTTACAAGCAAAAAAAAAAAAAAAATCTTGTAATTTTTCAATCTCACAGACAGAGTTTATATTCTGATTGAGAATCTGCCCCTCCATTTTCTTGTGACCAGTAGAAAAATACATTTTCAAGGTCAGAATATCCCAGTAGGGTTTAGGTGCTGGGATTTTTTGCTCTGTTTTCTGAGTGTGTGCCGTTTTTGTATAACAATTTCTTTTATTGTCAAAAATGATGTCTTGAGGTGATGTAGTTTAAGCTTAATTTCTACTAAATCAGTATTTTTCTTTTCCTCCAGACACATTTCCCATTTCATGCATAAAGTACCTTTTCCATCCCCTCAGAGGCCAAGAATTCTAGTGCAGGTGAGTGTAATTTTCTTTAATAACTATGTCTAAGGTGAAGATAAAGCAGATTAATAAATGGAAAATGTAATTTTTGTGCTCAAATTATTTTTGTTCAGGATTTCTTTTTCATAAATTCATACCCATAATGTGAAAAATCTATAAAAATTCTGTTTCCAGTTTAGTTAATGACTTTAGTGAGTTATTACAAGAAGCTATTTAGTGAGCTTAGAAGTTACTTTTTTTCAGAGTATATAGAAATTAATGAAAAACTACTCCAAGTCAGCATCTGGTCTGACTTTTGCAATAGCTTTTGAACAGTTTTCTTCCTGCTACTGTATGAAGGTTGAGTGCAAAATAAATAAATAAAACTAAAACCAGATGTGAAATGTATATCCATGATTGCCCCTCTTCCCAAAGGGCTTTTTGCTCTCAGTGAGAGCTGCAAGAGCCACACCCAGTAAGAGCCTCTTTATCAAACCTGGCCCTTGCTCTGTGCTACCTGCAGGGCTGTGTGGGAGTGAAATAATTACAGGAATTGCTACCTGCTTTTGGAAATTTCAGCCCTGTCACTGTTAGTAGGAGAGAAAAAATCCTGGTCTCGAGGACTTCTGAAGTGTTATTAAATCTTTTTATTTTCTCCTAAAGAGGCAAAATAGGTAGAGACGTGTTAGAATGTTTATTGCAGCAAAAAGAGAGCTCTGTTGCAGTCATAGTATTCTACCAATCGTTATTTTGATTAAATAGTTACAAAATGATGCTATTCTGTTATTACTTGTAAAACATAAAATATAGAGAGCCCTGTGCAGTTCTGAGTGTTAATTGTGTAGCCCATATAGTAGTGAAGTCTTTCAGTGCAAATACAATCCTGGGTTATGTCTTTATAGCATGTACTGAATATTGAAGATCCTCTTTAGTGTGTTCTAAAGGAGTGGTATTTATTACTGTTACTGAAAAGGGATTAGACATGAGTTATATTGAAACTGTATCTGGCACTTCTGTACCTTTTCTAATGATTTTAAAGTTCAATTCAAAACCCAGAATTTTTACATCTTGTTTTAGGGTTTTTTTTAAATTCATATTCAACAAAATATTTGTGCCAGGAAAAAATGAACAGCTATTTACAGAGAGAGTGATTGAGTTCAGAGAAAAAGCATTTAATGTTTTTAGTCTGAAATTTTAGGGAATTTTGTCAAAGTACGTATGGGTTTATATCCTGGAACAAAGTCTGAAAATCTAGATATGTGATGTGAAAATTGTCTGTTATACCTTATTTTCAAAATGTTTTGTGCATTAAATTAGTACAGGTGGAGAAACCAGTGCTTTTACAGTAGGCAGTGGTAATTGAGATCTGAATAAATTCTTCCTTCCAGCTGCTTCTAGGGACTTGAGTTGTGTTTGAAACTGCACCTGAATAAAATAACAGGTGATTGTACCTTAAACTTTTCCTCAAAATTAGTGTGGAAAATGCCTGCGTTGAAAATGGCAAGCTTTCAGGATTCCATTTCTCTCTAAAGCCTGCTAATGGAAAATGTGGTAGTCTTTTGCTAAGCAATTAAACTTTTAAATCTCAAAGAAATGATAGCCATTAGTAAAACACTCTGGAATGTTCCCGTTTGCCAGCTTCCAGCTGCCAGTGTTGATGGGTTCCTTCTGACCTGAGTTCTGCTGGACTCTGTGTCCTACATCCCCTCATTACACAGAGGTGCTGTGCTAATGTATCACAACCTGCAGACTTGAAGAGCACGTGGAGTAATGTTTCTCCCTCTGGGGAACGGGGGTAATAAGTGCCCCTTCTGCCTGAGGGAGATGTGCCCCTTGAATTGATGTTTAATTGTGTTTATTTGCTTTTGCTGAAGCACAGAAGTCAGAGGACATCAGGCTGATGCTTCCTTTCAGAGAGTGGTTTATGAAGGTTTGCCTCAGGCTGAAAAAATGAGTCTTTTGAATTCTTCCACTGACCAAGCTAATGGTGCTGGTGATCCCAAGGTGACTCGCTTGACAAATCCAGTCTGTGGTGTGACCATTCACATTTGTCAGGGAAGTGAGACATACAGGGAAACAGCATTGCAGACTCTCCTGAATCCCCTGTGTTTGGTGGGTCTCCAGGCACAGCATTAGGGGACTTTGTGTTTCTAAGTCATCATCTTGTGTTCTGGCTTCAGTTACCTGGTCACCTGCAGTGGGTTTAAGGTGAAACACTCAAACCTGGAATGTTACTAAAAATGGTCTGAACTTGCAGCTCAGTTGTACAGGTTGCTGTGGCCGAGTTACTACTGCTTTTTATACAACAGAAAGTGCAGGCAGGATTAAGCCAGCTGGTGTCTTGTTACCCTGGATTTACCATGGCTGTAAACATAGCTGAGCTTTGATAAACTGATTGTCTATTGCTATTCTTGTACTTACCTGAGTCTTCCTATTCCTGCTGAATATATGAATGATTTGCTTGATGCCATGTCACTGTAAGAACGAAATGTGATTCAATAGGATCTTCTTGCATCTTCAAGCAGTACAAATTTTAAAGATTCTATCAGAGCTAAGCAGTTTCCACTAGCCAAGAGCCTAATTCTCATGTCTTCTGAAGAAAATATGGCTTTACATTATGACCTGCCATCTCTCCCCTTTATGAATTTTTATCCCTCTCTTTACCCCTAAATCCAGAAAGAATTCCCTCCAGCTCCTGAAAGCTCTCTATGAACTATGGGTTCTCACAGCCCTTAAAGTACAGAAGGCTTCATTTTTCAGCAGTTAATATATTCAGATTTCTGCAGCATTAGCTAGTTTAAAGTTTTCTTTATGAATATGCAATGTATTCAGTCCTGGCCAAGAAAGGAAGATTATGCTTTGCCCAGTTTTTACTAAAAGATCCTGATGCATATCATTGCACAGCACTTCTTAGCGTGATACACAACTGGGGTATACAAGATTGAGCTTAATTTGAATTATTAAGTGTTCTTTGTTACAGTTGTATAATTTCTAATAAATACTTCCAAAGTTCAGAATAAAAGTAATGTATTTTAAAACCTTTTCACAGCTATCTCCACATGATAACCTGATTCTTAGCCAGCCTGTGTCATCACCACTCCCACTGAGGCAAGTAGCAGTATCTTGTTAGTTGTGAGATGTATTCTGATTTGTGGCAGGGAAAAGATTTGCTATCTAGAGTTGCTGTTGTGTAAATTGACTTACCTTGTCTGGTGCCTTTGGAAACGAGTGGATCTGAAGTTTATTCATGTGATTAGACCTGCACCCTGACAAGGATACACACTTAATTAACAGTGTATTTGGTTGGGGGAAGTGTAAAATCATTTTCCTAATTCTTGACAAAGAATATAGATTAGATCCCCTTTCTAGGAGTTGGTCCCTAAGATAGCTCAGTTTTTTGTTTTGGAAGGGAATTGGAGGAGTTCTGTTATTGTCCTGACTTCCAGGTCTTGGCACAGGAGACTGATTAAAGAAACACATGTTGTCTCCTTGTAAATTGCTTCTCAAAAAGAAAAATTGTAATGCCTGTGTCCTGAAAATAGTCTAGGCTGAGTCAAGTCCCAAGAAATCATGGTTACTGTTGGGAAATAACCATTCCTCACTGGCCAGTGAAGTGTGCCAAGCATTCTACAAAGTAATCTTCTCTAAAAGAAAGATTTGCAGATTTCCATTTATTTTATTACTGAACGTTTCTTTTTTTTATGTCCCTTGTAACTCACTGGTGTGTTTATGTCCTTGTAACAGTGGTGGGAAGTTTTCTACACTACTTCAGAATTTAGGACCTGAAAATGCAGTAACTTTGCTGGTGTTTGCTGTGACAGAACATAAAATCCTCATCCACTCATTGCGACCTTCTGTCCTCACGAGTGTGACAGAGGCATTGGTCTCTGTAAGTACCAGCTTTTAGTCATACACCTGTAAAAGGATTGAAAGAACGCTTCTGAGATAAAATCTAGATTTAGTATTAGTCCTGTTAAACTTAAAGGTTACTTAAAAATAAGAGTTAAAGCTCACTAGAGAGAAAAATTACTGTTGTAATGATATCCTGCGAAGATAGAAGATAAATTGTTGTTGATTCTTCGTGTAAATATTGTAAATAAGTGTTTGATCATCACAGTGCATAAAATAGGAGTTCGATTTTCCCAGCTAGCACTTTATCTATTCTATGGAATTTTAAATGCATGATTTTTCCCTGCCTGTCATCACTAAGCATTTTTTGCTGCCTCTGCTATGCGTGATCTGTGATTCTGAAGATGTTTTTCCTACAAATTGAATTTTAGAGAAATTAGTGCAGTTTTTAATTAGAATCTACATCTAGATTCTCAGTAGTAACAATCTGCCATGTTAAATAATTTTGAAGTTGGTGAAGTGTGGATTGTTCTTGCATAGGCTGTATGGCACATCTTTAACCTGTGTTTTTGTCTCTGCATGTTTTCCAAGATGATCTTTCCCTTCCACTGGCCTTGCCCATATATTCCTCTCTGTCCCTTGGCACTGGCAGATGTGCTGAGTGCCCCGTGCCCCTTCATAGTGGGAATTGATTCCAGATACTTTGATCTCTATGATCCCCCACCCGATGTCAGCTGTGTTGACCTGGACACCAACACCATTTCTCAGTAAGTTATTATCAACAGTTTTTCTTCTAATTTTTTCTGCTTCCTATTTTCAAAGGCAAAAGCTGTCTTTCTTGGCAAAACTTGGAGGGGTATTTTAGTTTTTCTTTCCATTTATTTTCCTTCTGTCCATGCCAGTTACTAGAGCATGTAATTAATTACCTAAGTAATTAGAGCTCAGAACATGGCATGAGTGGTGGTTGCTGGTGCAATAACAGGTGCTTAATACCATTAATCCATCTCTGGTGAGTTGTAACTGGATTGATTTCAGTGCTGGAGAGTGTGGCAGTGTAATCATCACCCTGAAATATGGGGCACTGGTTGGATGGCTCTGATCAGCTCTCCATACAGTAAATCAAATTTGACTTTGTTAGTTGGTTTGCAGTCCTTCTCAGTCCAGTTTTAATGGATTGAAACCTCTTTCTCTGCTGGGGTGGAACATCCTTTGAACACGTTCCAGTGTATGCTGATTGTTGTTTTTTTTTTTTCCTTTCCAGAACTGGAGACAAGAAAGCTATTGCATGGAAGATCTTACCAAAGAAACCTTGTAAAAATCTGATGAATACTTTAAATACTTTATATCAGCAACTGGCAGAATGTGAGTGGGAAAGTACATAGCAAGCTTTACACTGGGCACAGTGTGTCACAAAAACAGATAAATGTAGTTAATTAAATGTGTTTCAAAGTTATCATTTCCACTAAACATTTATTTTTACAGAATGGGAAAATTTGTGCTCTAAATCCAGCAATTAGAAACAATGAGGGGACTTTTGGGACAGAGACTTCACATATATATGAAAGAAGTACTTAATAAATATCCTTTCCTATTAATGTTAGCCTCATACAAAAAAAAAGAGCAGAGTTTCTATGAGAATAAAATAGGAAAACAAAGCAAAGAGTAGGCCAGTACCTAATAAAGACCTTTTGTTTTTTTCATCTTCAAAGTTTACTGATGTCTTGGCAGTTGAAATTGGAATGACTTTGACACTCAAGCTCAAAGTACCTCACCTAAAAACTTAAGATGGAAATAACAAGTGTTTTTTAAACATTAGGGGTTTAAATGTAAGACACAATTACTGGACATCTCTAAGTAAAAATTTGTTATTGACAGAATCCTCAAATATTGCAGAGTAAGGTATATTAAACCTTTAAGTGAGGAAAAATGGGTAGAAGTGGTTTTAGTGAAATTCATAAAAACAAAGCACTTTTTTAAAAGGCTGTTTACACATTCCTGGCTATTGAAGTCACAAGAATTTGTATTCTGATTACAATGTACAGAAACAAAGTTTATTGGGATGTGGTTCACAAAGAAGTCTATAGCTGATGGGTGATGAAAATTATCTGATGCTTCAGAATTTTGATATATTTTTATGCAAGGGCTTTTTTAGAAAAAATTCTAAACCTTATGTTCTGCATGTAAAAATAGAGTGGTAGTGAACTTAAATCTTATTACAGAGTAGGTTGCTTAAAAATGATTTTGAGGTAAGGTTAGCTATAATTATATGATGTGGAAAGACAGTGATGAAACCATCTTTTCACTTTCCTGAGACATTATTAGAATGTTACCAAACTCTCTATGTAGCAGTGAAGTCTCAGCTAGAGTTCTGATGGCTTTAAAATGTTGATACACATAATTAAAGAATACAGGTTTTGCTAGAGCCACATTTTGTCTGTAGCAGCATTTTGCAGTGTTGTGTTTTAATAGCTCCACTTTGCCTCTAAGTGGTGATTTTTCTGTGTATGTCAGTATTTAATGTGCATTGTCTGCTTTTTGAAATGAAAGGCACACTCAAAAAAAATACATCCCACCCATGTGTTTGTCCTGAAAATATGCTTCTTTAAACAGCTCCTGTCTAAATTTTCACGTGGCTTTACAAATAGCTTTCTTTGAGGGCTTTTTAAAGCTCTGTCCATGCTGGTTCTCTGGTACTGTGGTAACTCCCATGCTGGCCAGGCCAGTGCATCCTGCTTTTGGTGTGATCCACAGACACATGAGGTACAGAAGGTTAAGCTGAATCCATTGTCTTCTATCCTGATTGAATTTGGGTATATTTTAACCTATTTCAAATGTAATGGAGTTCAGTAATCACTGAATCTAGTAAGATAAAGAGAATTTTTTTGGCCAATATTGAGGGGGAAAAATGTAAAACACTACAATGTTGTTTTGTTCACAGTGCAACAGCGACCAAGAGAAGATGCATTAATGGAATTGGCAATGAATGATTATGATTTTAATTCTGGGAAGAAATTGCATCTGTTAGATTTGGAGATCCAGGAAGCATTTCTCTGTTTCATGGCTTCAATCCTAAAAGGTTACAGGTCTTATCTCAGGCCAATAACGGAGGCACCCTCTGAAACAGCCACAGATGCAAGTTCTCTCTTTGAACTACAAGGTGAAAAGTTGGAATTTTTTTGTGTGTATTAATGTATTGGTTTTTATTCTCTTTCATCTGCAGAATAAAAGCATTTGCATGTCAGTGTTGTAAATGATGGGGGAAATCTTAAGTGCAGACAAAATTGCACGGTAGTGGCAATGATTGCAGGAAGCTTTTTGCACATTAGTAGGACCTAGACTGAGTTGCGGTGAGGACTTTTCCATTTTGGACACTCTGACATTGCTGCTGATTGCACTTTGTAGGGTTCCTGAAGAGCAGAGACCGTTCCCATCAGAAGTTCTACACCCTGATGACCAAAACCCAGATGTTCATTCGCTTCATTGAGGAATGTTCTTTTGTCAGTGACAAGGATGCCAGTCTTGCCTTCTTTGATGACTGTGTGGATAAAGTAAGCAATACAGTGTGCATACAGTGTTCACCTTCTGCTGTTTTCTACTTTATCTGATAAAGTACAACCAGAAATGTATTTGAAATGCAAGTTTGGTTTTGCTTTTACTTTCCCATTTTCTCATCATTGTAGCCTTCCACTTTCCTTTTTTGTTTGGCTTCATTCTATTTTTTGCTTCAAATTCTTGAATGTAAATGAAACATCATGAGAACAAATCAGAGGTACTAATTTTCACTGGTATGTAAACTTCTGAAATACTGGCCTGTTGTAAGAAGTGCAAGAAGGACTGAACTGAAACCCAGAATCTTACATCCTATTTCTCTGAATATGATAAGAAATTCCACACCTAGTTGTCATCTTACTGGCTACTCTGTTCTGGGACACTGCTGTTTAAGCAGGGTGCAGTTGTCTGGGATTTCCTGGAAAGTAGGTCACCTGCTGTTCCATGGGAATTGATATTGAAGACAGGTAACTGCTATTCCTCTTTATGGCTGTTTTTCCATGGAAATGCAGAAGAGTTAAAAGGAGCTGTTTTGAAAATGTCTGGAAACAGTGAAGTTTGAGAGAAATATAAAAGCAGGGTATAAGGATATTTAATGCTTTCTATAGCTTTTGCTAGTCTCGATATTTTAGTAGTAGCAACTTTCAAAACTCTGCTTCCCAGTTCTATAGCATGACTTGCAGGTATTCATGGCTTGTAAATTGAATTAATTACAAACATTTCTGTAATGTTGAGTCAGTCCCCTAGCTCTGTTAGAAACCTTTCAATGTGTAGTGCTTGCTTTGCTATGTGCCAATTTGTGCATGAAACAGGAGCTATCCCAGACAGAAATAGACCCCAGTGACTGAACTGCTGAGCAGCACTTGGGTTTCCTCTGTGCTGCAGTTCTTTGGCTGGTGTTAAAAAGGATGTTTATTCAGAGTGCAATGGCTGTGTAAGTGTCAAATTCTGTCTGATGCATTTCATTTTATAGAATAGTTTAAGGGTGCTGAAGTTGATGCGCTAAAACTAAAGTTATCTTGTCTGGGAACTCAGGTGTCTCTCAAAAAAGTCATGCTTAGGTTGCTGATGCCACTGTGAGACTGCACATAATCTGTGGAGCTGCTGGAGCTTTCACCTTTTAGAAAAGGTTAAGTAGCCATTTATACAGCTGAAACAGAGACCTGTCTGTTCTTGTGCCAGGTATTTTGCTGCTTGATGCCCTGGACAGCTTCTTTCCACTATAAAAAGTGCTTGTGATAGTTTGGTGAGAACAAATTTTCCAGAATGCACGTGCACTTCTCTGAGTTCCATTACTGGCAGTAAGGATTTTATTCAGGTTTATTAATGGGACAGCTACTTCTGTGCCAGGGATAATGGTGGGGAGACTGAGGCACTGGCATTGCAATGCTTTTAGGATTTGCCATGGCTTTAGAACTGCTTGTGAAACTGGATATTCACTGACAGGAGGGAGCAGGTTCCCGTCTAGGATTTCTTTGAACAATTATATATTTGCCTCATCTCTTTCCTGCTTCTCCTCCCCGATTTCTCCTAATTCCTGATACTGTTCTTACTAGTAACATACAGAGTCAAAATATGGAAGTATATCAAGGACTGTTGTACCAACTAGAGCTGTGGCCAAGGCCAGATATGAAAATTGAATTGTTCCACTAAAGCCAATATTTATATTTAAAGTTTTATTAGGTGAACCAGTACCTGACAGAGTTTTGGATGAGAGTGATGTCACGAGTTGAAAAGTGATACAGTGATTTCTTCTGGGTAGTTACAGACTACTGGCTTGAGACAAATTTTATGTACTGTGAAATTAGTTATCTATAAAATATCAACTAAGCCTTCCCTTGAATAATTTGTGAGAATAGTTTAAGATGAAGAGTAATCCTTTCTATGTTATTTGCTCCTAGACAGCAGCAGCAGATTGTAATTGATTACGCATTTTGTCAACTGAAAGATACAGTGTAATTGTCTCACAAGTTTTCATTTTTCCAGGAATTCAAAAATTACCTCAATTCGACACACATT
The DNA here is from genome assembly GCF_971803275.1 of Cyanistes caeruleus. Taxonomy (NCBI): domain Eukaryota; kingdom Metazoa; phylum Chordata; class Aves; order Passeriformes; family Paridae; genus Cyanistes; species Cyanistes caeruleus. The sequence continues at coordinate 2,295,014 of NC_141713.1, forward strand.
TATGCTACCAGCTTTATTATATTTCACTGGTAAAACTTGTAGCAGTGGGATTTTTACATCCTTAGAAGTATTTAAATTGCAAGTAAGGTTTCGTTTATGGCTGCTTCTCAGGAGCCATATGTTCTTGCTACTTGGCTGGTTCAATTTGCTAATGCTTTCCATCTGTCTCATGCAGCAAAATGTGTAATTAAGGACACCTCTTTGTATGTTTATCAAACTTTAAATATTCAAGAATTTTACTGAAACTACTTGATATATTTGCACCTCACTGGAGGGAGAGAACTGTGGAATATACTTCTTTTTATACATTAACTCTCTGTTGCCAAACTCTTAAGGCATAAAAACATGCATTCTTGGGTTCCACAGGTTGTTTATTCATTTCTTTGAAGTATTCTACCATTTGGCTGTCATTTGGTTGCCATTTAAACCATTTAAGTAATTGAAATTAGAAAAAGAAAGCTATGCCTGTCTCCCTTTAACTTCAGTAAGGTCACACTTTTATATTCCATTCTCTTGAGTGCATGTGTATTTCTGCAGTCTCTGCAAACTATTGAGACATTAAGTGCTGTGTTAAGACTGCAGTTGTGGATGGTGCTGGTAGTACTTTCTGTATGCATCAAACAATTTTGATAAAGCTTGGTATTGTTTTCAGTGGTTAAAAGAGGGGGGAAATAGCTCTTATTTTCATATTTAAAAATAAATTTCAAGTTACTGCTGCAGTTGGAAACACAGTTCTAGAAATGGTTGTGTTCAAAAGGATTAATCTCTACTTACTACTTAAAATATTTACCTGTAAATGGACAATTCAGACCATACCATTAAACACTGATTATTGGGTTGGGGTGAAGTTCACAAAACCAATGCAACTTACTATTGCCATTATAACATTGCAAGGTGTCATTGCATATAAGATGCTGTTCTTTGGAGCTAATGCAGACTCTGTCCTGTTGATCATACAGCTGTTAACAGCAGAAAATACAATGCCCCTGGTAACTACTTTTTCTTTTAACTTCCTCCTCCAGGTAGATATGGACAAAACTGGGGAAACACGACTTATAGAGCTGGATGAGTCCTACAAGAGTGAACACACAGTCTTCATAACTCCTCCTGAGATTCCTCATCTGCCAAATGGGGAGGAGCACCCTCTACAATACAGGTAGTCTAAGGACACAGCAGGATACCAGCTGAAATCCTAACAGCTGCCCCTGTAGACTTTAATTTCTAGGTTCTTGTGAAATACAGATTTTTTTCCTGTTGCTTAAGTAAAAGGTGTGTGTGAAATGGCTGTCATGCCAGTTCTTTTGAAGTTTTCATTTTGTGTGTGTACACACAGAAGCAATAATAAAGCTGGTAGTGATCACATTGCATTGTGCTGGCTGTTGACACCTTTAGAGCTTAAAGTTGAAATTAGTAGACCCAGTCTGCTGTCCTGCTGTTATTACTAATAATGATACAAAGTGCAGATACGCTTTGGAAAGAGAGTACATGTCAAAGAATCACTGAAAACTAGTGATATTAATTTAATAACTATGTCAGAGGAGTTAGTTGGTTTCTTCATTAATTCTAAGAAAGATTTTTAGATCTAATCTGATTTAATCTTTTAGATAGTTTGATATTGTTCCTGTTGATTTTCATAAACCTCAGTCATGTGATACTCACTGGGGACTAAGCCACACAGATGATTTTCTTTTATTAACTGGAATCAATACTAATGCATTTGACACATTAATTAAAGAAAACTCTGTGACAGAAAATACATTTATCAATTTGTTTACCTGAATAACAGGTTGAGACTGTTTGTGCAGGCATATGAACTCATGCTGAGGGATTGGTGAGCCACTTTGCCAGTGATGTCCTTCAAGGTTTACTTCTGTGTTTATTTCCTGGGAAGCCTCTGGTGCAAGTGTGTAGTTGATTCCCTTTGCTGTTATGTGACATGTTTGCTTTGGAGCTGACTTACCAGAATTGACATGTTTCTCTTACAGCTATAATGGATTTCCAGTATTAAAGCTAGAATTGTTTGAACGACCTGAAGGATTTCTCACAGCACCAAATAACAAACTGTCCTCAAAAGCCAGTAGCCCCAACAGCCCATCACCAATGTTCAGAAGAACGAAACAGGTACTTGCTGGTGTTTTTGGAGTGTGAGGTGCTTTTGGGGGGGACAGTTTGAGTTTGGCTGTAAAGCCTGACTGGCAGTGGCTGCAGCCTGATCTTCTGATCTGGTGACTGTAGGGTCACTTTTAATTGTTCTTTGGATGTGCTTCTTGCAGCACCATATCCTACAAGAGCCCCTGTACAGGTTACTGCTTGCTGTGCTGTCCCTGTTCCTTCCCCTTTCTTCACACTGTTCTCCATGAATTTTCCACATCTGCTTCTTGATTGCTTTTAACTGCACAGGGCTTTAAGGGACTCTAACTTTCAAAGTAATAGATACTTACTGAAATGCAAGGTTTTAGCAGTAGAATATTGCACAGTGACTGTTTTTGGTATCACTCTCACTGCTTTCACATGCTTTTCCCTCTTTATTGTATTAATAATATGATATTACTGTTAATATTACTGTTGGAGTTTGCACAGATATAATGATACCTGTTCAGTTTTTAACATGTAGCTTTGTGTGGTGTAGATATAAACACACACAAATAATCTCTGTGCCTTCCAGGAAATTAAATCTGCCCACAAAATTGCAAAGAAATACTCCTCCATCCCCCAGATGTGGTCCAGGTGTTTGCTCCGTCACTGCTACGGCCTTTGGTTCATCTGCCTCCCTGCCTATGTGAAAGTCTGCCACTCCAAAGTCAGGGCTCTGAGAACTGCCTATGATGTGCTACAGAAAATGCACACCAAAAAAATAGATCCACCTGACGAGGTAAAACAACCCCCAAGTCCAGAAGGAGCCTGTGGGTTTGAGGGTGGAGCCAGGGCTCACTGGTGTGTGTTTGCAGGTGTGCTACAGGGTCCTCATGCAGCTGTGCGGGCAGTACGGGCAGCCCGTGCTGGCTGTCAGGGTGCTCTTCGAAATGCAGAAGGCTGGCATCGACCCCAATGCCATCACCTACGGCTACTACAACAAGGTATGATTTATAGAGGATGGGGGAGAGGACAGAAATATATTTTTATCCAGGCAAATAGAAGGGAGAAAAATAACAGAGCAGTTCAGGTGTGATTCTGACGTTTTTTTGTAAGTTGAAGAAACACAAGACAGAATAATTTTGTGGGTTTTGGTTTTGTAGGTTTAGAAATTTACTGTATTACTGCCAGTGTAACAGTCTGAAATTTAAGCTACCATTTTCACACCTGACTGTTCCTGAAGATGACTGCTTGATTTTGATATTTCCAAAATAGGCTGTTTTGGAAAGCACCTGGCCTTCAAGCAATCGAGGTGGCTATTTCCTCTGGATGAAAATACGAAATGTTGTCTTAGGAATAGCACAGTTTAAAAAAGCATTGAAAAAGCTACCAGCAAGCACTGCACATACATCTGTTCCTGGTAAAGTATTCACATCCCTCTGGTTTTTTTGTCGTGCTGATGAGAAAGTTTATTTCAAAAATCTTTCTTTTGTGAGTTTGATAAAACTGTTTTAGAGGAAAAAACCTAACAGATCCTGCATAATTTTTAAAAAGCAGTCTCTTCTTGCCTTTCAATCTGAAATTGTCTGCTATTCATTTATTGTATCAGCTATTCACAAGAGAAATTGAGACAAAATATGAACCTGAAATTTGTGATAATTATCCTAGTTCATCCAATAACCAGTCTTAAAATGGGCCAGCCTTGCCTTTGTTTTCCCCTTTTTTTTCACATTAGCTAAGAGGCAGCTAGAACTAGTCCTTGAGTTTGCAATACTGATTACAGATTCTGCATACCACCTGCAATGATCATGTTTGTTTTTATCTAGAATATAAGTAAAATATGTGAAGCTGTGAATTTCAGGGTTTCCTTCCTTTTCTTTCCCAGTAAAGGCTTAGATAATGTGAATATCAAATATGGCCATGCCTGGAAATGATATTTTTTAAAGGTACTACTTTCCATGGTATTTACAACTTCCTGGTAGTAAAGCATGATAGTGAATTTGTAAAGTAGCAGCAATGCAGTTTAGTTTAGTTCAGGCTGACCTTGGAAGACCTTTACAACATACTTTTATAAATGTATGTGGGTCATCTGACTCAGCTTTCAAAGTCCTTCCATCTAGGACTGTTCTGTGATTCCAGATGTGTACAAATAAATCTTTGCCCTGACAGACAGAACATACATGATGGCCTTATGGCTAGATTATTTCTCTGGACCCCAGAGACTCCAGTCCTACTTCTGGCTCTATCATTAACCTTATGGATGGCCTTGAACAATTTTGCTTTATTTCTGCCTGTTCTTCATAGAGCTGAGCTTCCTGATAAACCATTTTATTGAGAGCCAGCCATGCAAAGCACTGTACAAGAGCTTAGCAATGTTGTTTGCAACTCAGACCATGTAAACTAAGGAAGTGTAAATAATCCTTAATGAAATAACTGTCACTTAAATAATTAATAGCATTTGCTTTTGACATCATCTGATTTTTCAAGCTTACTTTGCATGAAATCTCATAGGTGGAATGTGTGCTGACTCCTCAGGAAATCCAAAAACCTCTCCCATAAATTACAGAGTATTTTCTTATCTTTGCCATAGCAAAAAGGTTTTTGCCCTTGTAGCCATTCAGTGCAGCCCCTTTAGAGAAAAGAGGGAAAGGAACTTCAAATTATGTTGGACCCTCCTGATTCTGGAGAGAGACTCTATTAATTACACTTGGGCAGTGTTTTGGCTTGAGAATGACCAGATAAGTGGCTTGAATGTTTGCAGGGGGTTTGGGGGTGATGTTGGTTGGCTGGTTTTATTTTAATCTAGTTTTGCAGACAATACTCATGTTTGCCTCTGTATTGTTTACATTCTACTTTCTAGAGTAAAACCATGAGAATCACATGCATTAACGTTTCTGTTAACATTAATGTTTCTGAGAAACATTTTACACTAAAAAGAAACCATGTTTAGATGCCTCTTGGAGTTCTTGAAGATATGACCTTTTGATCAAATAAACCAGGCAACAGAATTAAAGTCAACACTGCTTTAATTCAGTATTTAAAAAGAAATGTTGCCCATTACCCCTTTAATTTCATCCTCTAAAGCATCACTTCAGTGTTTATACTGTAATAAGCCAATCCTTTTTCTTTCTTTTTTTTTTGTGGCAAAATGTTCTCTGTTAATTGGAATATTCTTGATAAGAGGCCTTTTAATTACTGTTGGTATTCAATTTATTCCCCTGAACAGTGTCACATTATTAAATACCATAACTGCCTTTATTCTGATGTTGCTCTGCACTGATAGGGGCACTTTCAGACACTGCCAATAACACATCACTCAAAGAAGAAGCCAAGCAAGGGAAAACTTGTCTTGAAGACATCCAAGAACAAAAGGAGGACAAGAGAGAGAGTGACTCCAGTTCTCGTACGTATCTTGTGAATACAGATATCTGGTTCATTGGGGATAAATAAGGATTCCAGCAAAAGCTAAGTGGGACAGCTGATTCCTCACAGTGAGTGTGTGTGATAATGCCAGCTTATGTCACTGCCTAAAGTTCTTTATGTGTAATTTTCTGGATGTCTAATGGTTTCATTTGGAAAATTACAGTTCTTTTTTCTCTCCTGTTTCAAATAAGTGATAATGGGAGCATAAAGGCTTAATGATAATTATAGCCTAATGTTTTTGTCTTTTCAAAAAATGAAATTGCCTCATAGGCATGATCTACAGAAAAGCCTTTTCTACCAGTCTGGTTTCTTTATAAATCCTGTAAGAGGAGAGCAGCTGAAATTTTGCAAGACAGAGCTCTAAATTGCCCAGCTCCTTGGAATTCTCAGAGTCTGGGAGATAGATCAGAATGGGAAGGGCTTTTTCTTCAGGTTTTGCATCTGCTGCACTTGTTTCCTTCAACTGCAGTTGAAAAGCATCAACTTCATGCAAGAACATAGAAGATCAGATTGTGTAGTAAAATTGTATAAGCACTACAGATTCCCATGTATATTCATAGTAAATGTTCCCCTAGTAATAGAATTGTTTAAATTTTTCAGTGGGCTTTCTCCTACTAGTTGGGTTAGCTTATCCCATTGTCAAGTGATACAAAAGTGCGACAAAATATGGAATTAGATAAGTTGCTTCAGTGTTTTCACCACAAGCTTCCTTCCAGCACTAGGATTTTTTTCTTTAATTTGCTTGAAAAGCTGTCTTGCTCATGATCATAAGAACATACATGTAGGACTACAGACAAGTTATTTAGGTTTAATAAAACTTGGGGATGCGGAAAATGTGAATTCTGCCTAATTTATTACCTTTGGCCATGATTAAGACATTTGTGGCTCTCTAATAATATGCTGTACTAAAACATTTTGCACTTTTGAAAACAACTTTATTATTGAGTTGCCTGAAATCCCTCAGAGAAGTAGTTCTCTATTTTGGATAGTCACCTGCAGTGGAATTTTTGTTTCATATCTAGAAGAGTTGAATAGGAATATTCACATTTACTTCATTTCTCCTGTGTAGTCCTGGGGGAAATGAGATCTGTGTGAAGCTGAGCTCTTGCAAAGGCAGGAGAAAAATACTCTTACACCTTTTCTATTCAAGTGAACAGGGGTGGTCTTAATGTTCACAACCACCACATATTTTGGAATGATTTTTGGGCTCTGTGTAGAGAAGCTTATGGAACTTCTAGCTTTTAGAACATTCCAGAAGTAATGCTGGGAGTTAAATTTCCTTAATGAGAAGCTCTGCCCAGGCAGATATCATCCATACGTTATGGGATGGGTGCAACAAGGTGTCACTTAACCCTGTGTGAGGTGTCCAGTGGGTAATGGGGACTTAAGATTTAAGGGGTGTTCCTTGGATTCTACAAAACTGTCCTTTTCTGTCTGCAGTGTCTGAAGTGGAGAGCACAAAAGGGAGTGGGGACTGCTTGCCCAAACTGAATTACCAGAACTCCAAGAATGACAAAGCCACTTCCAGCATCGTGCGGCTCAACGGCACCGTTGACAATACCATGGCAGAAGGGAGCAGGGGTGAGTGCAGGGGAAATACATACACATCTAATTTGTTACTAATGAGTTCTGAGTAGTGTTCCTAACTTCTGCTGTCCACTAAACCTGTAGTATTTTATTGCTGCAATAGCAGTGGCTGATGAAAAGTGGAGGAGTGAGTTTAGGTTGGAGTCAGCATATGCTGTGTCAGGAAGATGGATGGGAATATTCTGCATTTCCAGTTTTTTTCTTGTTTGTTCTGGTTTTTGCTGTAATTAACATCTGCTTACAAATTATCAAAATCTTGGGGTTTTTTTCCTTATAACATCCAGCAAGTAATTAATTTCTTCAGGATGGACAAGGAGTTTTTGTGCAGTAAAATTAAAAAGACACTTTCAGACATTTTCATGAGTCTTTAGTAATGTCAGATCTGGTTATTGTAATACTGTCAGCAATGCTTGAAATATTTTAATATACTTTAAAGTCTGTATCTTTATGCACTGGCAAAACAATGGAGGTTTCTCTGACAATAATTCCTTTTGTTGGCTCTGTTTCTAAATGCTGAAGTTAGAAAATGATGCTTTTTTTTTTTTGCAATTTCCTCAATACCTGTGCTACCTTTAGCTTTCAAGCCTCGTAGTAATGTCTTGAAAAGGGGGATGTAAATACAGCTGAGGCTTGATGATGTCTCTCAAAACGCTCTTTAGGTTGTATGATTTTACTCCTCTTCTAAGTGTTTTATTGTCTGTCCCTTCCTAAAAGTTATGGCCATAGTCAGCTCGACATTTCAACCTCTACCACAACACAGTGAATTCCATCTCTGTGTTGTAAAACGTTTGAAAGATGAGACAAATTTGCATTCTTTAGTACTTTGGTTAAGTTTTCTTGTACAGCAACAAATAAAGCACCTTGTTCCATCTGTTTTTTCAGAGAGTTCTGTAGGATTACTGTTTACATCATCTTTTGAGGATGCCAATGAAGCAGAAGTTATAAAAAGTAAATCCTTAAGAAAGAGACATAAAAGTGCAGTGGAAGCTGACTTAAGGGAGATGCCATGGGAAAGCAGGAACCGGAACCTGAGTGGAGATGGCTTGGTGGGACTCGTGATAAACAGAATCAACCAGGAAGCAAACCCTGGAGAAATCGTTGAAAAACTGGGAGCCGATGCCAAAATCCTATCTAGTGCATTACAGAAAAGCATAAGGCCAAAAACTCTTAATATCAGATCTTCCTCTTTAGAGTCGAAGAGAGAAAGCCTGGAGAAAGAATCCAGTGATGAAGATGCAGCCTTTGATTGCAGTTTTACAGATAAAACAGAGTCTCCTGTTATCTTTGATCTGGAAGACCTGGATGCAGAGCCTGAAACACCAACAGCAGTGAAAGCAGCTTCCAGTGAAAAATCTAAAAGGTTGCAAAGAAAGAGCAGCTTTCCAGTAAAGCCAGTTGAAAAAACAGATGTTGAAACTGGATTTGATCCATTGTCTCTGCTGGTTGCTGAGACAGAGCAGCAGAAAGAGGAGGAGGAGGATGATGATGACAGAAGTGTTTCTACTCCATCTGCAAGAAGAGATTTAGCTGAAGAAATAGTCATGTACATGAACAACATGAGCAGCCCTTTGTCCAGTCGTGCCCCAAGCATTGAGCTGCAAAAACCCTTCGATGACAGAAATGTGAATAAGAAGAGCCCAACTATTATCCAGCCTTGTAGGAGGTCCAGCCTTCCCCCAAACTCCCCAAGGCCACCCAGTCTTACCAAATCCAAGAGTTACCACACAAAAAATGATGAAAGGCCAAGGGACAGGCTTTGGTCTTCCCCAGCTTATTCCCCAAACAGCCCAGCCAGGGAGCAGCCCCAGGACACAACCAGTGCATTGACACTTGTGTCATCACCATCATTCAACTTGGACACGCTGCTAACCCCTAAGTTTGATGTTCTGAAAAGCAGCATGTTCTCTGCTGGAAAAGGGGTTGCAGAGAAAGCAAGCAAGTGGTACTCCAAATTCGCAATGTATGCCGCATCTGCAAAGGTAAATGTTTATTAAGAACCTATAAATTATGGAAAAATGTTTGCAAAGGTTTAATTACTGATTCACATGTGATGAATCCCTTGCATGATGTGTCATTGTAGACTATGTACATTGTTTTAATCATGTCTGATATACTAGAACCCTAATTTTAATGTCCTGAATGCAATTTTAGTCTAGCTTGGGTTCTGAATATATTTAATGGGAGAACATAAGTGTGTTGACAGAACAAAGATTGCTCTGGCTTTCCTTCTTAACCTAAGGAAGAAACACTTACATAAACAAATACTGGTTTGAAGTTCTTATTGCTTTTATGAGTAAGGGGAAATCTGGTTGTGTTGTTGCCAAAATAATTTAAAGCTAGTTTTGATCTGAGGTCATTTGTTAGAATGTTGGCTGCTGCCACCAATTCAAACGAAAGCTACTTTTGTTCCCAGTCCTTGGGAATGAAGAGAGACACCTGCCTTGTCTATCCTAATGTATTCCTACAGCTGCTGCTAATTCATGTAGCAATGGGGTGAAAAAGTTATAGGAAATAAGATGGTTATGATTTCACTTAATTATTTTTGTTAGGAGAATACTTAAAAAATAATCCTGGTGTAGCTGTTTAACCTAGAATGGGATTTGCCTTGTCTTGCATCAGTTCTGAACACAGTTCTGTGATCCTCCAAGGAGGGAGGGTCATGCCTGAAGTTTACTGAGACAAAGAAGGCTGCCCCTTTTTTTTGGAAGTAGTTTTACTTTCATTTTCTCACTGGAACTTCTTTTCTGTTTTCAGGATCAAAATTCAGACCGAGCAAGCGTTTCATCTCTTGGAGCTCTGGACTCAGAATCTACTTCTCTCACTGATGAAGATGTCTGCAATGATTTTGAAAGTGCTTCTCCTCAGGAGAACACCACATCAGAAATTAAGGGAATTAGCATCAGCAAGACAAGCCTGGAAAGCTCAGCTTCCCATGATAGCTCAGCTAAGCAATTTGACCAATGTGGTAAGAGACAGCTTTTGCATGGCATTCATCATCCTGAACAAAAACATTTAGAAGTTGTTCTTTCATAATTCTCAGTTTAGGATTACCCTGGTCATTAGTCCTTTTTGTGGAAAAAGTAAATTTTTCTTTTACTACCTGAAAACACTTACTCAAATAGGAAACCCTTTGAGTCCTTGAGTATTCATGTAAACACCTTAATTGTGTAAGTTGTACAGCTCCAGAAAACATCCATGAGAACATTGTTAACTTCATTGGTCTGGTTCTATTTTCTAAAAGTAGTAAAAACACTTTTTAAAAAAATCTGTTCTAATTTTCCAGAAGCTGCTGTTGAATCTGATTATCAGACAGACTGTAGTTTTAGGTTTTTTTTTCTAATCTGTGCTGGCTAATTGTTCATGACTTTTGTATCACTTTCTGATGTCATTTGGGGTACAAACAGCATCTCTTGTCCTTCCCTAGTTTTTGTCCACACAGAAAGTGTGGTCATGAATTACTTAAAATTTGTTTCCGAGCTACCAACTGTTGTTAACAGAAAAGTGAACATATGGAAATTGTTTGTTGCCTGCTTTTTTTTTTTGCCTTGGTTGGTGCTGGGCAGATGGCAGCCTCACACTCCACAGTTCTGTACCAGTGTATCTCATTTGTTGCATCTTCTATCACACATTTTATTTTAACTGCAGCATTGTTTGAGCAGAAAAACAGGGTGCTAAAAATGTATTTTCTGAATAACTAGTACTTTGGGTTTCTTCTGCTAACAGGTTCTCTTTCCAAGTTCCCTTTACCTGACAAATCAGAGTTGGTGTCTTCCTGCAGCACCAGCAGTACCAGCGTGTTCCAGAACTACGCCATGGAGGTACAGGATGATTTACAGGTTTAATTGATGGACTTTGGAGCATGTGTCTTTAAACATGAATATTATCTGTAGCTCTGGTAAAGTTCAAAGCTTCAAACTAAGACACTGAAAGACAGATGGATATTTCTGTCACAAAGTAGATTTAATTTCAAATCCTGCTCTAGAAAGGTCTTTATTTCAGTCACAGCTTTTGATCCTTAAAGCTTCACTTCTCAAAAGTTTGCTATTGGATGCAATTGAATTCAGGCATCTAAATCCCTTGTGGAGATAAATTTGTTCAAAGTGAAAATACCAAGTCTGAAGTAGCACTTGATGTTTAAAAATACAGAAGAGAGAACTACCAATTTCTTGGTGTATCTTCTAGTAAGATCACGTCTCTTTTCACTGTTAGGCTGGTCTGGGGGCTTTTCATTATTTTCTTTCCTTTTTTCCCCCCCTCCACTGGATTTAGGTTAATGACTATTCATTTTCACCTTTCTTTTATTCCCCCCATTTCTATAATACTGACATTCACTACAAAAGTATGTTTAAATTCTAATCATAATTTATGTAGCTGCATAAATATTCCTTTACTTTTATGCTTGCAGATTACAGATAACACATTATTGTTAAATATAATACTATTAAACAACTGGTTGATTTTAATCTGAGAAGCAATAAGAGGATGAACTTGTATGCAAGTGGGAGGAATATTCATCAAAGGGCAAAGATTTTGGCTGTAGTTTTAAGTGCTTTGTGACACAGAAGTAGCTTTGGGAACGTGTTCTAGTGGGTTCTGTTCCTGCCCTGTGCAGGTCCTCATCTCGAGCTGCTCTCGGTGCCGGACTTGTGACTGTTTGGTTCATGATGAAGAAATCATGGCAGGCTGGACAGCAGATGATTCAAATCTCAATACCACGTGTCCCTTCTGTGGCAATTTATTCCTGCCCTTTTTAAGCATAGAAATCAGAGATCTTCGGCGGCCTGGACGGTAATAACAATATTTGAATTTTCCTCACTTGTAAATGCTCATATTGGAAATGGAGCTTTTTTTGTTTGGGATTTAGGTTATTTGGGTTGTCTTTGGTTTTCTGGGGTTCTTTGTTTTTTTCTGGGGGTTTTTTTGGCTTTTTTCTGGATAATATTAAGCTTTTGATTTTCCCCTGCAGGTATTTTCTGAAGTCCAGCCCTTCTACAGAAAATATGCAGTTCCCATCCCTTTTCCCCAATCAGAGTGGGAAGTCCTGTAACACCACAGCCACTGTTGGCCTCACTACATCCCTGATGTCTGTCCAAGAGGATATCAATTCAAATAGGTAAATGTGCATTTCTTGCCTAGGAATTCCTCAGCTTCACTGTGCATATGCATGTATTTTAATCAACAGAAATACATTTATATTCTTTGAAGAGGAGAGATTGATTTGAGAGAGGATCTCTCTGCTGCCTCTCCCATATCTCTCAGCTGGCCACATCATCCTTTCTCTGCCTGATACACACCATTTCATCCCTAATATAGAAGTTCATGTTGTTATTTGTAATTCTGCAAGTTTTATGAACTCTTTTGAGGATGTTTGTGTTCATCATCAGTGCAAGGGGGAATAAATCTTGCACTGTAATGTGAATGAGTGTGGTGACTGACAAGGCAGAATTCAAACTGTCAGGTCCATTATTTCCAGTTTATTTCTGTCTGTTTGTGTACATGTTGGTGCACTCAGAGTAAAACAAAAAGCTGAGATTCTTTTTTCTTCTTTTTTTCCCCCTCTCCTCTAGCAAATCTAAGCAGCATGACAGTGTTTATGCCAGAAGTATCCAGATCCCCTCAGGAAGAAGACAAAATGCCTCTGGGTCAGAATGTACAAGTCATCCTGTAGCAAGGAGCATCAGTACTTTTGGTCCTTTGGAAGAAGATGAGAAGGAAAACCAGAAGATCAGCCATATCATTCCTACTGGTAGCCTGCCTGCTACTTTGCAAGGACCAACAGTGTGTAGTTTTTCTACCTTAAAAGTCTTTTTTTCCTGTTTACCATAGATAAGATAATCTGTAACAGCATTAACCTTCCTAAATTACAGTAAATGCTAGGTTGTATTATTTAAACTAATGCTGGTTGTAGCTTTTAGATTTTGGTGTGTGTGTTATAGGGAACAAAAGCATTTATAAGACCTTGGAAAGGCAGTTACATTCATTACATTAGTTACAACTAATGGCATTTTATCTCTGTTACTGCAGGATTCCCTGGGCCTGGAATGGCGCTTGCCTAGTCCTGATCCTATAACAGTTCCGTACCTCAGTCCTCTCGTCGTATGGAAAGAGCTTGAAAGCTTACTTGAAAATGAAGGGGATCATGCAATAACAGTGGCAGACTTTGTAGATCATCACCCCATCGTGTTCTGGAATTTGGTGTGGTATTTCAGGCGCTTGGACTTGCCCAGCAACTTACCAGGATTAATACTTTCTTCTGAGCACTGCAATAAGAACTCCAAGGTATGGACTCTGATAGAAAACACTGACATAAGAGAAATGGTTGTTTTCCTGTATAGGAAACCATTACATGACTCAGTAACTCTTTAGAAACATGTCTTGCACTATGCTGAGCCCAGTCCTGAATTGGTAAAGAATGTGTCAGCTGAGGGAAGATATTCAAAACTCTGGAACATGTGCTCAGCAGTCCTTGTGAGGGGCAAGTGTTTAGCTCTTACTCATCCCACTGCAATTTGTGATCCTCAGTTTCAAGGAGGATAAAGTTGCCAGTCAGTTTTGTTGCTATTTGAGTAGCTAAGCAGTAGAAGGAGGAAATTTACATTTTAGGACTGTAGAAAATAGGCAAAATACTCATTTGCCATGTCACTAATGATCTCATTCAGATTTAACTTTCTGTATGTAGTTTTAATAGCAAAGCTTTTTTACCATGAGACCTAGAGATGTGAAGTTACATGTTAAATACAGAACTCCTTTGTCATGACTTCGTAATAAAATGCCTTTGTGTGTTCTCCTGTTCAGATTCCACGGAACTGTATGTCAGAGGACAGTAAATATGTTCTTATTCAGATGCTATGGGACAATATGAAATTGCATCAGGATCCAAGGCAGCCTCTGTATATTCTGTGGAATGCTCAGAGTAAGTTTTCTTTCTTGTGGATTTTGGTGGTATTTTTTAAGAACCTCTCATTCTGAGCAATTGAAGCATGTGTGTTGAGAAAAGATGTCTTTGTGGATAGTTCACACGAGCTACAATACAGATTTTTGATCATACTGCTTTTTGTCTTGCAGGTCAAAATCGCACTCTTTTGTTTGAGAGTGAGTGTTCAGTTTGGTGTTGCTATTCTCAGTTTGGGTGACTTGTTTTGGGAGGGAGGTTCTGTGCTTAGCAGTAAACTGCTTGAACAAGTTTTAGTTTTCCAGCATTTCTGTTTCAAATCATTGACTGGTATTGCCAGTGGCTTTTGCTTCACTGGGATGGGAGGAATGAGAGGGAATACGTTTCATTGATGCCATTCATCCACTTAGCTCATGTTCTTATTTTTAGAATTTGCTTTCTCAGAGTTTTGTTGCTGGTGTTGGATCACACACCTGAAAATAGCTCGTGGCCCATTGCATCTGTTGAGTTTTCTTATGTGCTTTTTGTGTTCTACGTTGACAGTTTTTTGACTTGGATGTTTTGTTCACTACATACATGTCAATATTTTCACAGATTCTGTAGCCTTTTTATAACAACTCTGTACTTGCTACACAAAGAATCTGTTTATTCTTACACCCTTTCTAATGTTTTTCAGCCCAGAAGTACCCAATGGTCCAGTTATTGCAAAAAGATGATGACTCCTTTAACCAGGAGCTCTTGAGGAGTATGGTGAAAAGCATTAAGATGAATGATGTGTATGGACCAATGAGTCAGATCCTGGAGAGGCTCAACAAGTGGCCACATATTAAAAGACAGAGGTAAGACCACCAACATGTCTAGCTGGAGCAGAGTTGGGCAATAATCAGCTTATTAATGTGAATTATATTTTCCTAGTCTGTTTTTTTAAAGGAGGAAGCACTGTTTTTCACCAATGTTCTCAAATTTGTCACTTTGGAATAATTTTTATGGTACCTTTCACAAACTTAGTTTCACCATTATTTTTCTTTTTACTTTTTCCTCTTCCCCCTCCCCTTTACAGCCACCTCTTTTTCTTACCTCTGAGCAATGGGACCTAGGAATTGTGTATATATGTGTATATTTTGTTACTGAATGTAATTCATAAATTAGTAGGTGTTTTAAAATAAAAACCCTACACTTGTTTCTAGGGTATATGGGTAAATTTGGGGTTTGTTTTCAAGTCTTCTGTAGAGGGCAGAAAAGGAGCTAAGAGAGGTTATGTCTCATATTTAGACAGGGTTTTATTCCATTAGCAGTGGAATTGGTGAACGTTAATTCCTGTGAATCTTCATTTCTTGCCTGTATTTACTGATTTATACAAGGGTATACAACAGGCTTGTCAACAGCTGGAGCATTGACAAGGTGTTTATTTGCTTGTCTGCCTGCTTTTTCAAGCTAATGTGAAAATGCAGAAAAGCAAATTCCTTGCCTGGTGAAATTTTGTTGAATTTGGTTGAGTGTTTAAGTGTGTGTTTCTTTCTGCATGCAATTGGTGCAACTTCCAGGGGACCTACCATGGGTGATGTCCATATGTGGGGAGTCCAGGACATTCTCCAGAGCTCAGAAATTACAATATTTTGAAGGCACAACCAGGAATTATGTTAAAAATGCCTCGTTTTAATAAGTTGTCTTTAAATGCTTCAATCTATTTTTAAAAGAGATTGTTTTGTGCTGTATCAGTGCAGTATATAAATTGGGGTTTTTACCATTTCAGGAGCCTTTACAGAGAAATACTGTTTCTTTCACTTGTTGCCCTGGGAAGAGATAACATTGATATAGGTGAGTTCTGCCAACTATTCAAATGAGCACAGCTGATGAATTTATGTGAACTTAGTTGTTCAGCTTCCAGAAAAAAATAATCCGTAGATTAGATGTGTGCCACTCTGTAGTAAGTGCCAAATAAAAAGGACTTTACTTTTATTTTGTGCTGATAAATGCAGCTGTCGTGGCATTTAGGTGATGTTTTTGAGCTTGGTATCTAAAGTTGTTTTTCCCTTCCTGCAGATGCTTTTGACAGAGAGTACAAAATGGCCTATGATCGTCTCACCGCTAATCAAGTAAAGAACACTCATAACTGCGATAGACCACCGAGCACTGGAGTGATGGAATGCAGAAAGATTTTTGGAGAGCCATATCTTTAAATATACCTGGCTAAAGAGGTGATATCTATGACGTATCTGTGTGTAAAATAACCACTTCAGTCACAAGGAACATCTCAGTCTTCAGTGTTCAGGAACGTGCGTGCGATGGACTGTGGCAGGAGGCCTCGGGAAATTCGGCCTGGCTGCGGTTGTGGAGATGGACAGAGAGCAAAATGGGCCAAATACTATTTCCCTGTCCCTTGTCCTTTCTGGAAATCGGTGTGTGGAGAGGCAGGTTCTAAACAAAATCAGTTCTCTGACTTGGGACAACATATTACAGCTCCCTTAAAAAAAAAGTAACAGGTGGACAGAAACAATGCACTGAAACTAATGTGAGCGAAGGAAATTCTTCAGAATCTATTGTTTACATAGAATATTCATGATGTTATGAAGAGCATACAAAGTTGTATTATACATATTTTAAATTGTTTATAGTAAGTTGATATTTTTTTAATTTTTTTAAATTACTGGAGTGAATTTTAAACGGACTTGCTGCAGAAGCAATACAGTGCTTATTTTTTTTGCAGTACACTGCTATTTATAGTAACTTGTCCAGTTACTTTTTCAAGAGTGATTTGTTTTTAAAGCAGAATAGAAAATGTTAACCTTCACCTAGACAGTACTGGAGATCCAGGATTTCTCATGCACACTTGGAAAACATGTTACCACAGCAGTCAGAAGGAAGGTATGGTAAATTTTGCAAAACTCTAACGAATACACTGATGTCTTTGTGAAACACTTCTATAGAAATCTCCTCTTCCTCTCATGTTCCCTTCCCTCCCCACTCCCTAGTAGGAAAGGGAAAACACATTGAAGAGTCCTATGGATTTTATTTTGGAATCAGCCCATCTCAGCTGCTGGCATTTGTTAGTGTGGCCTCATTCCAGATGTGCCAGCCTGCAGTGAGTTCTCCAGGAACATGCAGGGTTCACAGTCTCAGTGGTTGTGTTTGAAACACTCAGTACAACACCACATAATGCCCATCCAAAACTTCTAACTCAAGTACATCCAGAAAACTTGCTACAGGGAATTACAGGGAATGTAACTTATTGGGGCATATTGTGCTTAGTTAAATATACTTGGAATGTTTGGTCTCTGTTTCACAGGCAAAACAACTACTTTTTTTTCCTCAGAAGAAAACTGCTAAATCAATCCTTGTGGTGGAGTCATGGCTTTTGCTTCTTGTTTTCTTGTTCTAGACATTTAAAAAATGTTCTGTGCTCTCAGTCACATAGCAACTCCTCACCAGAAGGTAGGCTACAGGGAAAATATCAGAAGTCTTGCATGGAGGTGGGAAAACAGACATTGAACTGTATAAAACACCCTAAACAAATTTTAAATCATGCTTTAACAAATAGTTTTATTTTAAGTAATCTTAATGATTTTCTATTTTTAATTTAAGTTGTTGCTGTTATAATACTTCCAAATATTCAACTATTACATTAGATTTTATATTGCAGTCTGCCTACCAGTAGGCGTTTTTAAAAACATCTTCGATTAGCAAGTATCATAAACCAGCAATACTTAGGCAGGAAGGTAATAAACCTTAAAGCTCACAGATACTTTATTAAGTGAAATAGAGCAAGTCTTAGAGGCATAAATGAAAAGTGATGCTGCTATGAAGCTCTGTAACCTCCTCCCAGACCTCTGTAGAGTTGTAAGAAGAAGCTGCCCTAAGAAGAAAGGATTTTAAACATGTAGAGCTGCAGGTATGTGCTGATGATAATTGCAGGATGTAGTCTTGGATACAGCTCCCATCGGGTAATGCCTCTTCTCTAACATGCTGCTAATTATGTAGCTGACCTTTTTGAAAGTATCCCCCAACCTGAGGTGGAGCTAGCAGTGCTACACTTACCACATCTTTCACATTTAATTTATTTTAACAATTTGTGATGCTCTTTTGTACTGCCACGCTTGTACAGTGTCCTTTGTGCATGAAATGGAGCTCCTTTTTTCACCCAGGTACATGGTAGAGATACCCTCTTCATTCCTCTGAACTATTGTAAAATAAACAGGCTATTTTTGAACACATTCCCTGTAAGTACCCCTTAGTGTGCATGGCTGCTCTGCTCTGTACAGTAGGAATGCTGCTTACTTACCATGGAAATCTTGCCTCCAGTAGTTGCTGTACTTAGGCTCCTAGCTGGGTGTGCCCTGGGGAAAGTCGTGTTCCCAGCTCCCTGCAGTTCTGTTTCCCACTGGGACAGCCACTGTTCTATAGGACCTTCAAGCCATGAAATGAGAGAGAGCAAGTGCTTTTTCCAGAGCTGCTGTGGGGTGTTAGAGGGGCTGAGCTATGACCCAGCTTCCCGCTCCCATCCTGGGGTGGCTGAAGAGCTGAGCCCGCTCCCCAAACCCAGGACACGGCGCAGGTGTGGGGGCAACACCGTCACACGTGGCCCTTCCTCCATCCTAGTCCCAGCCTCCTTATAAGGACTTCCAACTGCCTCCAGACTTATAAACCCAACCAGTTTCACTTCTTACCAACATCCCCCAGCCCTGTCAGGGAGTGGGTACTGCCCTGGGAGCAGGGCTGTCCGTGCAGCCTTCACACAATCCCTCTGTTCCTGCATCCCCGGCGTGGCTCTCCTGAAGTGTTGCCAGTGTTAATTTGGGTGTGCTTTTAAATTACTCTATCATGTAGTAGTTCATCAAGTAAAATCATTATACTTAATGAATTGTTTTATAAAGTCTGTTGCAAGTCAGTCCACTGTAGAAATATATAAAAATAGAGTTGGAATAACATACTATAAGTGGGAAATTTTCTTCATTTATGTCATAATGTTCCAAATGTATCCAGAGGTCGACAATTTTTAAGCATCATACAATTCAGTATTAAAACAGTTTTCAAATATCACTGTCCTTTATTAGAAAAGCAATTTGACTATATTTTCCAATACCACAAAGATAAATAAATAAAATATTTGAGACATATTTTCAATTTAAAATTTTGTATGAAATGAATTTTCTCCTTTTGTGTACTAAATAATGCTAATATCCAAAACCTTAAACAAAGGTTTTACATTTGCAGTGCAATATATATTTTCCTTTACTTATGGTTCCACTGGAATAATTATTGGAGATGAAATACTGAAATGTGAATAGAAATTGTGCTGTTTCTCTGACACTGCTGTGTCCCATTTGAGAAAGTTTGCTGTTGGTACAGTTACAGCCTTATGAATTTGACTTCCACTGGCAAATTAAATTATTTGTATCCCAAGAAAGAGAAAAGTCCTGCATGTAAAATCTTAGTGTAACAAATGGGAGATGCAAATAGTAATAATAGAGAGGGGTATTTCTGGATATTATCTCACTGGGATTTAAAAATGGTACTTTGTTAGTCTGCAAGCAGCACTTTTTAAATGAATGGTTGTAGATTTGTAAATATGTAATGTTTAAATTTTATTTACCAAAAACCAGTATGTTGGATGTTTGCTTTGGTTTGTAGTTCCTTTAAAATATGCAAAGTCAATGTTCACAATGTTAAGGTTTTTTTCTGTCTCATCCAAAAAAAGAAGTTTTACAGTGAGTCAATAAAAAGCTTAAAATCTTTCTGGTTATTTTCATTAACATTTTATTAGATTGATTAGAGTGACAGAAATGTCTGCAGCTCTTAACCACATTGTGTGCTCCCATGAGGTGTTAACAATAAACCTCTCGGGTATGGTGATGTCACTGGTGTTTTTTCATCTTGTTTATGTAGAAGTCAGTGCTAACAAGAATTATTGCTGCTTAAATAATCTGTAGCTGTCAGAGATTAGTGTCTGGATGAAAACAAGCCCCCAGCATTCAACTCCTTGTTGTATTTGATTGCTTTAGTTTTGATTAGAGGTAATGTGGTGTTCTAACCCCTGAGTCTTGTTGCAGCAAGATGTAAACCCAGCTGCCATCACACTGGTACTGGTGTCACTTTACAGGAGTTTTAGTCACTGCATTGCAAGATCAGGTACAGATCTGAAAGGAGCTCAGTGCAGTTTGAGCTGCAGCCTGTGTCCACACAGGGATTTTAAGCAGAGCAGTTCCATAAAGGCCCAGCCACATCAGTCTGATTGTCTTCCCACTGAAATAAAATTCATTGATTTCAGGGAGTTTGAGCAGTTCACTGACCAGTTTGGAGTGTTTTCCTGAAAAAAATTTATAATGAGTAAATATTTTGTGTGAAAATCAGCTCCTCTACCTTAAGAGGATCAGCCATAGTGAAAATTTGATGCATCTAAATTGTATCAGCCTTTCCACAAGTGCCTAAATGTGTTTTATTTAATATTGGTCATTTCAGTATCTGTTCTGATCCTAAAGAAAAACGGTAGAGGCTGACACACCACTTAAGACTGATTTATGTTTTAGCATGTTAAAGATATCTTATTTTCAGTAAGATTGTTACAATTCTGGTTGCTTTTTTTCAGTAGAACAACTGCTACCTCAACCCCCTTTTGATGTTGCTGGATCCTTGCACACATCTTGAAGTGTCCATATGTCATACAGATACTGGGCAGGATATTATCTTGTCCTCTAACATCACACTGATGATCAGAAACACAAAGTAAAGAGCAAACATGGTGAGCCCCAGTAGTTTGTTCATTTTCCATTTACAGACAGCAATAGAGAGAATCACAAACAGGAGCATGAGGAAGAGGAGAACAATTGCACAAAACAAACCATTGCTGCTGACTGCCACAGGACTGAGACCATTGAAGATAGAAAAAAGGAACCAAGGAACTGGCAGGCTGCAAGGAAAGGAAAAGTAATTGAAATAAATGTTTTAAGGCAGTTCATTTTCTCTACCATAACTAAGCAATTTTTCCAAACTGCTACAGGAAAAAAAATAGCATGATTGTATTCAATATAGCTCAGCATAAATCTAAACTGGATGTTGTTCCTGTTAAAGCTGCATTTGGATAATGCTTGCACTATCAATGCAATCCAAGACTAAAATGGTTTGAAAATAATACCTAAGTGCCTTGGTGTGCTGTAACAAAGAAATGTCCTGATGGTTTAGGATGGGAGATGCAGGCACTGATACTGACCTTTGCCAGGAGCTGAGTGACCAGATAACATTCCTGCCTGTAGAGCTTGGACATTAGCCAAAGGTTTCTTGCATTTTGAAAAACTGGTAATTTTGTGTTGATTCAGAATTGGGTGAAGGTAGTGGGCTGCATTATAACAGTGTTTCTTTCCTGGCTGGGTTTGGGTTGGGCTTCTTCCAAAGGAACTGGTTGCTCAGCTTCCCTTCACTTAACTACAGCTAAAATGAAATTAACTGAAGCATGTTTGGTTTCAAACCAGGTAACTTTGTGTTTCAGAAGAAATGCTCCCCTTAGCATGGAGCTGGTACTCACCCAACAGTGATGTCAAAGATGTTGCTGCCCACAGAACTGGACACAGCCATGTCCCCTAAGCCCTTCCGGGCCACGATGACACTGGTGATGAGGTCAGGGATGGATGTGCCTGCTGCCAGTATGGTTAACCCCATAATTTCCTCTGAGATCCCAATTGTTTCACCAACCTAATCAACACAACATTGGGGAGGGCTGTTAGCAGTGGAACATGGAGTATAATTGCTCTGCGCAGTGTTAGGGTTTGTGCTATATTTGAGTTAAAATAGTCCAAGTCCATAAAAGTGGCAGAATTTTCCTGCTTTATACTATTAAAAAATTCCATTTTACTGTGTTGATTCTGGATTTTCTCTGTAGTGTAGGAAATCTGAGCACAGTGACGCCAGCACTGAGCTGAGGTCAAGTCAGCTACAGCACAATTTTCCTGTCCTCAGTCCTCCTCTTCTGGATGTTGTCTGCCTTTGGAAATTTAACATCAGCTGTGCAAGATCTAAGGGCCTTTGGAAATGACAGTCCTTGGATTTATGGCATGATCAGATCTACTGTGCATGTGCAATATATCACTCAATACAGATGGGGGGGCTGATCCTGCAAGATGGAAGTATTATTTCCCAGAACACCAGGTGAATGTTAACATGGGGGAGTGAAGATCATTTAGCAGCTTCCAGAATCAAAACCGATATTTTCCTAGAATTTTAATTAGGTAATGGATAATTATGTTCTGCACAGAAACATTCATCAATGAAAAGTCAGAATTAAGATAAATCTTGATGGTGCTTTTCCTTTCACTGATGCACAAACTCCCTTGGAAGCTTTCAGAAATGAATGAATCTTTGTCAAATAAAAAAAAAGGAAATCAAAAATTCCCTTTTGGGTTCTAACAAAACAAAGTTTCTACTGTTGTGATGGATGACTGCAGCTGTAATTCATCAGATAAAATGCCACAGTAATACTGTCCCCTCTCTCCATCTGCTTGTTCTGAAAAGGAGATTTGCAGAGAGAACAAAACCTCTCACCTGGTGAGCCCACCACACCATGAGATAAGAGAATGCAGCAATCCAGAGGATGGATCCAAAAAATGTGATGACAAAGAATTTTTTTGACTCCTGTTGAAATCGAGTTTGAAAAGAAAAAAGAGAAGTTTCAGGTAAATTAATAGTCCCTGTTGAAAACTATTCACCTGAAACACTTCACTGCAATTGATTGCTTTAACTTGGACCCTGGTCTTTGTTTGCTGCTTTTCAGCTTGATTAGGTGACCTGTAGTTGCTAGAATTTGTGGTTTATTAAATTAAGTCTCTGCAATGACATTACACTGCAGCTGGGGCTCCTGTCCCACTGCCTGCAGCAGTAACAGCCCTTCAACTATGCAAAGACTCCAGACATGGAGAAATGGACCCAGGGACTCTTGCCCAGAGGAAATCTATAGCTCAGTTAATGACTCCAGTAGCAGGAAGATAGATTCTTACTGGGTTTCTGACGTCAGGCAGAGTGCTCCAGAGAGGAAAGACAATGGGAAAGAGGAAAAGGTAAATTGCTTGTTTTGTCCTTGATTCTGGCCATTCCAGAGATAAGGGCTCATTGTTTTCATCACCCTCTGTGCTGTCACCATCGCTGTCCTGGCTCTCAGAGCTGCTGTCGTCTGAGGTGTCACTGCTTGATGGTGGCTGTACCTCAGGATAAAAAATCAAAAGCCAATATATTTTCACACTAACAAGCAGCTGCAGTTACTCACTGTGGCCTCACCTGAGCACAGCTCACATTTGTAACCTGCTGAAGGCAGCCACAGCTCCTGTGGGACAGGACCCAGGCACAGCCCACCCCAGCACCTGTGTATTGTTAACTAATGGGCATCCATTAACTAGAAACACCTTTTAGACACAAATTAATTATTTTATGTCCTTAAAAAACCTTTTTTTCATTGGAACTGCTAAATAATGTCACCCAAAAGGGATTTGGGGAGCAAAACAGAAGAGTCTGCTGGTGAGCATAGGACAGCCAGGTGCTCTTATTTCCCCTTCCCCTGGGGAGATACCTCAAAGAGTCATTTGAGGGGACAATACTATCCAGTAACTTGGTGTCATAATCTGGACCAAATCTGTGTTTGTGTTTCAGCCAGCATTTTAAACCACTACACACAGAACCTTATGTATAGATGCCAGTGACATAGGTTGGGTCCTGTCCCAACAGCTCTGGAGAGGGGAGAAGGAAAGTACACATGAAGATCAGCCTGGATGGCATGTAGTGCCTGTGCTCCTGATGTTGATACCTGTCCATCCTGTGGCACATCTGCCTCCTCTGTGTCTTTGCTGGGCTCAGAGTCACTGCCAGGAGTTACCTGGATGGTGCTTGCTGCTTTCTTTTCCTCTTCTGCAAAAGCAATAAGAAAAAATGCTGGTTTCAGTCATCCTGGATGAGCAGCAGAAGTGATACCAGGGCATCACCTTCCCTGTCACCAGCAGGAGCTCTGAACTCCCTGCCACAATGCTGGCATTTCAGGTTAAACCCCCTCAGATTGCTCAGGTTTGTTGTGTGTCCTCCCTGGCTGCTGATGATTGTGTTTGGTAAATCTGGGCAGAATTTGGCCGACCTGGAGTAGAACAAGACCTTGGTGCTCCTCTCACCTTCCATGCAGAACTGCTGTAAGGGGCACTTGTGTAACAGGGAAATGCTAATTACCTCATCTAC
Source organism: Cyanistes caeruleus (assembly GCF_971803275.1). Lineage (NCBI taxonomy): Eukaryota > Metazoa > Chordata > Aves > Passeriformes > Paridae > Cyanistes > Cyanistes caeruleus. Next base: position 2,319,189 of record NC_141713.1, read on the forward strand.
AGCTGATGAGCATTTCTTGGGTCTCTTTTTAGATGCTGAAGGTTGTATTAAAACCATCCTTATAACCCAGAAAGGATGTAAAGCTTTGCTTCTCAGGTTTCCCCCCAGCTCCCCACTCCCTCCATAGAGCAGGGCATTCTCCAGGGACCTGATACTCTTTAAGGCTTCTGAGAAATGACCAGGATGTGCTGCCAGACTTTAATCCCTGACCATTTGGTGGGTATTCAAAAGCAAATAGGAAAGTGCTGACACATACAAGGAAATAACTGCAGTGTCCTGCTGTTCCTGCATTAACCTGCATAGCCAAGAGGAACACAGAAACCTCTGTGGGAACAGAGCAGAAATATGGATAACACAGAGCAGGGATGAGGGAGTGAAGTCAGTGTAGTGTTCATAGCACCAAGAATTTACTTGGGTTTAAAACAGTGTTTTTCTCAAGTTTGGGATCATTCACCTCTGTGAGGCTCAGTGTTGGGAGGTGCTCAGGTGCCTGTGTTGTGTGGAGCTGGGATCTTCCACACAGAAGTTTCTTGGTGTTCAAAAGCTCCAGCCTTGCTGGCAGCACAAATCTGTGTTATAGCACAGGTCAGCTCTGGCTTTGTGTCAGGAGTGACAGAGAAAACCCCAAAAAATATTAAACTGACAGAGGCCAGATCTGGGTTAAATGTTAGATTAGAAATTCTTCCCTGTGAGGGTGGAGAGGTCCCAGCACAGGTTGCTCAGAGAAGCTGTGGCTGGTCCATCCCTGGAAGTGTCCAAGGCCAGGCTGGACAGGGCTTGGAGCAGCCTGGGATAGTGGAAGGTGTCCCTGCCCATGGCAGGGGGTGGTAAGGGATGGTCTCTGAGGTTCCTTCCAACCCAAACCATTATACGATTCTGTGATTCTATTAAAGGAAAGGTGCACAGATCCTTGGAATTGTTATAGACACAGTGTGGATTATTCCCTCTGGAGGAACCTTCTGCAAGTCTGTGAAGGTACTTTGTTTTAACAAACACCTCATTTGTAGGGTCTACCAAAGACCAGCAGCAGCCAAGTGCAGTCTGCAGTGCCCTGATTTCCCTCCTGCCCTGTTCCATGGCCATTTCAGTCCATCCTTGTACTCTCCCTGCCCTGCCTCACTAACAGCTCCCCTGGGGATAGCTGTTCCTGCCCGCCTGCATCGATTGATTGCTGCTGCATTGTTACAGCAGCCATCTGTGCCCAGCAACAGCACAAAATCTGTGTTAGACCCCAGGGTTTCTTTGCCAGCTGGGAAGGTGAGGGCTTGCAGTGCAAAACAAGGCAAACAGTGCTGGCTCTTCCTGCACTCACCTGCCTGGGAGCCTTGTCCTTCCAGGGTCTCAGCCTTGGCCTTGGCCATGTTGCTCAGGATGTCAACCCTGTCTTTAAATTTTGCTGTGGGTGAGAAGGACACCATCATCAGGGGCTGTCACTGCAAAGCCCCCCTGGACCTGCCTCCCCCACCACAAACCTGCTCTTGCCCCCTTCCTCCTGCAGCTGCTGCAGCCAGCACTGCCCAGGGATTGTACTGGCTGTGACCCCCCCCCCCAGATTTTGGTCATAGCTGTTGTATTTAACTGCTTAGTGCTACAGCAATTACAGCAGCAATTTGACATGGAACTATTTAAAGAGAATCTAGAGGAATGAGAAATCCTTTCCAGGTCAGTAATACAGATGATATCTGTACTTCATAGGAAAAAAATGCAAAAAGAACAGAGGGGGAGTTTTGGTGCAATATCATCTTGTTCCCAAGGGACTATTGATTTTTTTTTTTCCTAGGCTAGATTATGAGCAAACTGAAAATGACACCTTCTTCCTGCCATGTGACTGTTGAAGAGGCTTTAGGGTGCTGCTTACATGGACCTGATGAGAATGTAAATTAAACACTTTTTATGTTCCAGTTCCCTGGAAAATGATTGCTTTTTCTAAGTATACACAAGTGTCTCCTGCTGGAGCTGATCTAAATTCTTGGTATCCAAGTTCAGCATGGTCCAGGCTGTCTGAGAGATGATCTTCACCAGCACAGGTCTGGTACTCTATTTCTGAGGCTGCTGAGGGCTTCTTCCACTGTAAACCAAGCCCTGCTTTATTCAGCTGCGCTGCATTTTTACTGGTTTACAGCGAACTGTGAAATTGTGCATCTCTGTAGTTGTTTTTTGCTCAAATGTCTTACTGCTGACTCTCAGTGAAAGTGAACAAGGATGAGTTCAAAGAAAAGCTCCATTTTGTGCTAATTTATGTCCTCTGTTGAGTTGTACACCGAACGCTGAGGGTCACTGGGGCTGCACATGGGCAGTAGCCACAAGGAATTGGCCAATGCTGTGTTTGGCTTGTGTGCAGGGCTGTAAATTAATTTCCTCTGAAAGTTTTATCACACTGATTTAATCTACTGTGTTGTTGCCTACGCACCCAGAAGGTGCTGTTGTCATATGCCTCAAGGGCAGGGCCCTGCCACTTTATTAATCACAGTGACATTGAGATAATAGAAATAGCAAGTCCAGCCATGTGGGCAGAACTGTTCTTCTGAGCTGGACCTTGTGAAAACCAGTAAATTCTGCTGTATGTCCAATAACTGGACCCAGCTCAGACATTAAGACCTCAGGGGACGAGTCCTGCTCCAGTGAGATTCCAGCTACTGTTTGATAGAAACATCTTTCACCAGCTGGAATTGACACTGAGAACTGGAATGGTTGGACTGAGATGAAATGGTCATGGAGTACCAGAATGGTTTGGGTTGGAAGGGACCTTAAATCCCATCCCATTCCACCCCTGCTATGGGCAGGGACACCTTCCACTATCCCAGGCTACTCCAAGACCTGTCCAACTTGGTCTTGCACACTTCCAGGGATCCAGGGGCAGCCACAGCTTCTCTGGGCACCCTGTGCCAGGGCCTCACCACTCCCACAGGTAAGAATTTCTAATCTAAATGATAATTTCTTCTCCTTTCGAAAGCTGACTGGACTGGCAAGAGCCTGATTCTTCCATGCTCCTTGTCAATACTGCAGTTCACTGGAGGGATGTGAACTGTTGGCTTCCTTCCCCCTGTGCTCGTGCACAAGCACATCCCTCAGTGCAGGGGTGACCTTTTGCTCCCAGTCTTCTCTAAGCACTGGGCAATGCATCCTTCTGTTTGGCTTTTCCCTGAAGCTGCTGCAAAAGCTGCTGTCAGCAGGGTCAGGGCGGTCAGGCTCAGCCTGAGATTATAGAAATTCAAGCTCCTGGCTCGCTGCCCTGCCAGGCTGCAGGCTGGGAGCGCTGAGTGGAGCCCAGGAGCATCTCTGTCAGGATAAACAGATTAGGCCCAGGCCACTGTCCAGCTCTCATGAGATCAGCCTTGTTTAAAAGGGTGGTAATTCCTCTGGCACACAATTCCTGCTGGAGGGGCTGAGATGGGAGGCAGAGCTGGCTCTAAGCTGGCCAGATCTGCAGGTAAGCACAGGGAAGAAGGATGTGGAAGGATCCATGGGCTCAGCCCGGGCTGTGCTGGGCAGTGTCCCTCTCAGTCCCCTGGGGCATTCACTGCTGGCAGCTCTGTCCCCAGGGCTGAGAACCTGTCACACAGTGGCCCTGAGAGGCTCTCCAGGAGAATTCTTGTCCTATGAATTGGCAGCAACCAGGTTGGATTCAGGTGGCAGCTGAGCTTCTACCTTGAATTTGGCTCTTACATTTAATTCACTCTTTGGCTCTAATATTCAATCTAACAGGAATGACAACACAATCAGCAGGGAGGATTTTTTTCTTTACAATTTGGCATGAACCTGAAGGATTTGGAGATTCTGATGTATAAAAGCAGAAGTACAAAAAAAAGTCTTGTGATTCCTTTTGCCTCTCTGTATCATGATTCTCTTACAACAAATGATGGAATGCTAATGAAGCAAGGAGAAGCTGTAGCTGCCTTCAGCCCTTTCCAGCCTGCAATAGTGCCCACTGCTCTGGTCTAATTTCCAAAATCATTACTTTGTTAACTGGGGCATAGTGAGGGCAGGCAGCTCTGACAACCTCTCTGCTGGAGCCTTTTGCTTCATTCAAAAAAAAAAGTAGGCTTCTGCTTTGTTCCCTGTGTGACTAGAGTTTAAAGAGTCTGGTGGTAAGGCTGGAGGTTCAGAAGTGAGAGAGTCCCTCAGCATTTCCAAAATCCTCACTCCCTTTAATTCCCCAACAGTTCCCTCTGGTGTCTAATGGGATGATCTGAAAAAGATCTCATGCTCTTCTTCTACTCACTTTCACAAGAAGTGGGGAAAAGGACAAAAGAACAAACTTGCTAGAAATTCCTAATTTAAAAAAAAAGGCACATTGAAAGTAAAAAGTTCTATCAAAAATATAATTCAGGATGCCATGTAAATATTAGAACTTCTAAAGTAAACAAGTAGTCTCCCTGAGACAAAGACTTAAGTAATGATACTTTCCTAATACAAAAAGAAAAAACCTGATGCTGAATTTAATCCACTCTTCAAAAGAGAAATTTTGTTTCACACAAGGGGTGTTGCAGATTTGTGTTTCACACTTTTGCATTTCCGAGACCTCTGCCCCTGAAATCTGGGTTTGGAGAGCCAGTGCTGGCAGCTTTTTTATGTTTTGGACCTTGCTGCCCTGAAACCATTTCTGTGCTGCCCCATTAAAAAGCGAGGACAGCCGAAAGAAAAAACCTTACGGAATCCTGATTGCAGCAGGTTCAGTGAGGATCTGCTGAGCAACTGTTGGCAGCCTTTTCCTTCTGTCAAGTGTTCAATGCTACAGGCTGCAAGTGCTGATGCTACAGGCCTTGGCAAGAAGGAACAAGGGCCCTTGGGGAAAGATAAATTGCTTTGGGATCATCTTTTATGTGTCAGTCTAATTACAGAAATGTGCCTGGTACAGACAGTGCTGGACACACTGCAAAGGGGAGGACGGTGTTGGTGATCCATGGGACGCAGGCACAGCTGTCCCAAGTGTCACACTGGGCTGCAGGGCTGTTAATACAGGACTAGGAACTATTAACACATCAGAACACAAGTCCTCATATGCCTTGGCAGCTTCAACTCCTTTTCCAGATCCTTCCTTGGGATGTCATTCCATCTCTGTGGCCAAGCTCCTCAAGCCACATAGGTTTCTCAGTTTATGCATAAATTCCTTTTCTCCAGACTCTCTTTTCTTCAGGTAGGAATTTATCAGATTAAGGAGTATCTCCTACAAGGCACACAGGATTTGGCACCTGGGCTCTTTGATTTTTTTGAGTGCTGAGCTGTTGTAATATCAGTAGCTTATTCTTATATTTTATAAGGCGGTGTCTCTTTTCTCACAGCCTTCAGTGGACCGGGAACATATCTGAGGCAGAGGTTTTGCCATTAATTCAGTGGCATTTTATTTCCTAGACCCAAGTAAAGGGTCTAGGAAATAAAAACCTTCGGGAGAGGCTGTTGCAGCCCGTGCCTGCACGGTGCCTGCGGTTTCAGACCCAGATACACACGGTCACACTCCCATCTAGTGGCTGCCACACACACACAGAACTCGCACCCTGCCGGGCCGCCGGCAGAGGCTTAGGTCGGGTGTCAGGAACAATTTCTGCACCCGAAGGGTTCTCAAACCCTGGCACAGAGTCACCATCCCCAGAGGGATTTAAAGGATCTGTAGATGGGGCACCTGGGGACACGTGGCCTTGGCAGTGATGGGGGAACAGTCAGACTTGATGATCTTAAAGGCCTTTTTTAACCTAAATGAGTCCATGATTCTATGTAATGGGTGGGAAGTTGTCTTTGAGAGAAGATCCAGACTGGTCCCCCAGTCCTGTATTTGCCATACTCACAAGACCTGGGAACAGCAGCCTCTTCAGCAAGGACTTGCAACTGCATGGAAAGTTCCCAGCAGCCTATTCTGGGCTGGGGCTCTCCTTGGCCTGGGCTGCCAACCTCAGCCCCCCACAACTCTCCTGCTGAGGGGTCTCAGAGTTTCACCAAGGAACCAACCTGGACCAGAAAGCCAAGACTGTGCTGACCTGGGGTGGGCAGATACTGCACAGAGACGTTTAGAGGTGTGGGAAGGGTGAGAAGGTGTTGGGAGGTCTCTCAGTGGCAGCAGCCCCTCAATTCTGGCACTTTCTGATGCTCAAGGCAATGGCACATCCTCTTGGAAGGTTTTGGGTCTATCCTGGTGCTGTTGATACAAGCTTTTGGAGGCACAGGCGGCAAGGAGCAAACCCTGATGAGTCTGGCTCTTGTAAGGCTACTGTTCATAACACATTGGGTGCTTTCACAGGAATCTGTCAAAGCAGACACTGATCTGCCCTGCCATCCCCCTCCAACCTCCTTTATTCCCTCTATCAGTTTGTGCAGCTGGGATTCTGATCTGGAGAGTCCTCTTTGTAACCTCTGTGAGGGACACAAGAGGTGTTGATCTGCTTAGCTTCAGTCTCTCTTTCAATGGGCAGCAGATAATCTCTTTAGAACAAGTAGGGCAGTGGAGGGGTGGGGCATGAGCTGAGCTAGGAAGGAAAATCTTAGAAACATCTTAATGTTCTTCACTATTTCTCAGAAAATGAACCTCCACAGTGTGACTGGATTAAAGTTAATATAAAGAAACATGCTAAAAGGCTGTGTACAGAGACCCTGGTCTGTCAGGAGATGAGGCTTCTCTGCACCCTGGGCAGTTTAAAAGAGGTCTTGGACCTGAGCTGGTCCTTCCCTGGACCTGGAGAGGCCCATTGCCTGCACAGGGCTGTGGGCACACTTTGCCATAGCAGTGATTATACCATGGTGCAGGTGGGCTTTTAGAGGTGTCAGCCTGAATCACAGAGAATTAGCCTCACCATCGTGATTAGAATCTCAGCTGGGCTTTTAACCACTGTCAAAAATATAATTCTTCAAGGGTTTTAACTCTTTTTGTGCTGCTGTTTCAGGGCTGGGATGAGGTCTGAGCTAAGAGGAAGATGGTAACTCACGTTTACTGTCCCTGCAGTCAGAGACACAGCAGGGATTGGGATGTCACCGCTTCCAGGGAACTCCAGCAGCAGCAGCTGCCACCACAGTAGTAACCAGCTTGGCACAGGAAAAGTAGATATGGCAGGACCAAAACACAAAGTGCTTGTCCTTGCCAGCTACACGATCAGAAGGGGCACATCCCACTGTCACAGAGCTCCCCTCACCTGACACCATCTGTGATACTCAGCTGCACCACACAGGTGAGTTGCTCACCCCAAAATACTGATTGTATTCCCAGTGAAACCACTCAGGGCTGTGAACCCAAGGCCCTCTGGTGTGGAACATCCACTCACCTTCTGCCAGGGGGTCCAGGGTGTGGATCATGAGCTGGACGATGGTGCTGCGCATCTGGGAGTTGTGCAGGGAGGCTGAGCTGCTGCCCCGCTGCAGGGCTGCTCCACGCTGTGGGAAGGCACAAAGCCAGTCAGTTCCAGCTTCTTTGTCCTCTACATCAGGCAAGGCCTCTCCAGGCCACAGGGCAGCAATTCAACAGCAGCAGAGGAATCAGCTGTTCAGTGTTTGCTATGGGAAAGGACAGACCCCACCAGCCTCTGTTGTGAGAGCCCAGGAAGAAATTTAGTCACAAAACCAGGTAAGAAGAGTCACTTTCTGAATTTCTATATGCCTGTTTTATAGCAGAGAATGAGTAGCACTCTTCTAGTCAAATCCACATGGGAAGCCTGAGCTGTCTCTTAAATTTTATAAAAATTCCTTTAAGGACAGGACTCAGCCAGGTGTCCTCTTAAGCAAACTGTGGCCATTGTGCCTGATGTGATACAGACTTTGGCCCAGGCTTCTTGGCACAGGAGATGACACCTTTATGTATGACCTACATGGGGAGAGATTCAAAATACCATGACTTCAGATCCCTGTAAAGTTGCTCAGACCTACCTACAGCTTCCTCACATCTGGTGGCTTCATTGTTCCATCATCTACAACTGCCCCAGTGCTTGTCCGCAAGCAACGAAGAACAGAAGTGAGCAATCACCTCTGCTGCTTCAGGATCTAATGATCCTTCAGGCTGCTGCTTCTGGGAAAGTGGCACAGTGACACAAAGATGCTACTGAAAGAGCCACAGCCATGAACCTCTTTAAAACCATTGGCTTCTGAGAAAATGAATTCAGCCTCCCAGTGAGGATGCAGGCAGACTCACAACTGATTCCTGTAGCTGCAGACAGAATTTCTTCCAACATCTCTTAGTTGCAAGAGGCTGGGACAGAGGCCTTTTCCCCCCTGTTTACCAGAATTGCCTAATCTTATTCTCAGACCAAGAATGTGTTCCTGCAAGTGTTCTTTCTGGAACTTCTTTACAACAACCAAGCACATCCTTGAAAGCAGCTAAGAGACATTTAGTAATTGCACAGGTAGAACTCCCTTTTAGTGATGTTCTCTGATTTCTTAGACTCTCTCTAGTTTGCATTTCCCCCATTTTAAAACACTAATCATTGACCAGTACCTGTATTCTGAGGTTTGAATATCTGCTTTGTGAAGGAGATGCAGTTTTACTTTGTGGTTTACACTAGAAAGTTATTTCCAGCTTGCCCTCTGAACTCTAAGGACACCAACCTTCGCCATATGCTCTGCTGATGCTGCCTGCACAGCATTTAGCTTCTTTTTCAGCTCCTGCTTCACCCATTGCTCTAGGAACACGTTCTGTTTCATGGTGAACACATATGTGGCATAGGCAGTCAGTAAAAGGAGGCTTTCCCACCAATCAATGACACTGTCTAGGAAAAACAGGATGAGCATCAGTAAGTCTACAATGTAGAATGAGATGTCTCTAAATAAGGGCCACCATGTCAGGTGGAGTATCTGCCTTGAGAAGAGGGCACAGGTGCCAATGACAAAGAGGATATTAAACACTGCTGAGCCCACAATGGTACCGATGCCGACATTGCTGTGTGAGATGAAGACACCTATGAGGGACGTGAAGAGTTCTGGTGCTGATCCACCTGCTGCCATGAAGGTGGCTCCAGCCACATCTTCAGAGATCTGCAGCTTCTCAGTGATCACTCCCAAAGCAGGGACAAAATACTCATCACACACTATGGCCAAGGCCACAAATACATACATCATGCCAAAGATGTGAAGTACAACCCACCCTTGCCTGCGTTCTTCCACACTGAACAGGTCCTGGGGATATTCTCCTTTGGACTCATAGGGTGGTTTTTCACCTGGAGAGCTTTCACTGGCATTTTCTTGCTGTGGTGTTGTATCCACTGACGTGGTGATGGGCACAGCTGGCTCAGGATCCACGTAGATACAGTGCCTTATTTTGGGTGCTGTGGCATTGCCTCTTAGAGAAGTCTTGTTGCTGGGGAGGTCCCTGGAGATCACTCTGACAGGGTCTGTGGGTTGGGGGGCTCTGTGTGATGCTGGAAGGGCAGAAGGACTGAACTGGAGCTGGTAGAAAGAGAGGAGCAACACTATGGCAAGCAAGAACAGGATTCGGTTCCTCCGTAGCCGCCTCCTCCGTGGTAAATGCATTTCCTAAAGCTTCAAAACCCAGAGCCGTGTTCAGAAGCCACTGAAGACTTCACTTGGTCAGCAGTTTGCTGATCTGGAGCATCAGGATTGGAACTGCACAGCACAATATGGGGAACCCTGCGAAAGAATATCTGGTGTGAAAAACAAAGTACTGCAACTTTCCTCCATTTGGGGAGCAACACTTCACTGACTGCTTGTCTATTTTTCAATAAAAAGAAATGGACTTAAATGAGTAAAGAGAGATATAGATCCAGGTTACAGTCTATTTTTTTAATATTATTGTAAGCTATGCTCATATCCAGGAGCTTTTAAGGACTGCATTTACCAGAGTCCAGTTGTTATTCTGTAATTTTATCAAGTGCGTCAGTGTTGTGCAGGAGGAGTGGATACGGCTCCTGTCAAGGAAACAACTTTAAATTGTTAGAAATGATGCTCTGAAGACAAGACCAAGATGGTCAAGCCTCCCTCCTAAACCAACTTATTCACCAAAATAACCTCAGGAGGATGGAAACTGGTGTAGAGCTCCCAGTGATGCTGGTCTGTGGCTTTCCAGCCTTTCACTCCCCAAGAAACCATCCAAGGAAGGGTGAGGTTTTTCCTTCAGTTTGAGCAGAGGGTGAAGAAAACATGGTTCTAGTAAAACTGGGGGTGCTGAGCAGCCATTTGTTTCTATGACTACATCTTTTCAGGGCTTTCTGTAGGAATCAGAACTGGCAAAGTGGAATTCTAATCATACCTTTTATTAGGGTTAATTAGCATATCTTGCATAATTATGTGAACAACATTTAGAATGGAAGAGAAATTGTAAATGCCAGAGTGACAGTGCCTGCAGCTGTGACAGCACAAGGACAGGGATTTGGGGCTGGACAGAATTTACCCTTCAGCACTGTTTGAATGTTTTACCTTAGAATGACACTCTTCATGGATTATTTTTTTGCCCAGAGTGGGCATGTTACATTATTCTCTAGCAGTGAATTATTCTTCAGATGTGAATCATAGTTTTCTAAACCACTCTCAGATAAGCTCTTCATGCAAGTTATCACACACTAATCCTCTTGCATAACACCCAGGGAAGTTATCAGACTAAATTTCTTGCAAAACAGGCAGTGTTAATTTAAATAGTTGGGAGGATTACTAAGGCAACAGTAAGAGAGGGTCATGGGAGTCCCTAGATAAATAGATGATACAAGGTTTGGTTCTCATGCATAAAAAGAAAATAAACATACATATGGCAGAACTGCACAAGAGGTATAACAAATTGCTTGTTATGAGAAAATAACTCTCCCTAATAAAGACAGCAGAGTTAAAAGAATGGCACAGAGAGAACACACTCATGCACACACTCCTATTTAAACACTGGTTTTACTTCTCCTCTCTAAAATGAGTTGCTTAAAAGACTTTTTTTGCGAGGAGAAAGACACCCAAAGCTCAAATCGGTTCTAAGAGCTTTCCAGCCTTTCCCAGTTCCTGACCAGAGGAATTGTTTCTCTAGTCTTGTAAGTTTAGGTTAACTCCTGATAAACTCCTTTTCTCACCTCCTGTCTCATGAGATCCAAGCAATCAAACAAACCTCCCCAGCCTACCTTCCAAAGGTCTGTCCAGGAGAAGGGGGAGTTCCAGGGGTTGGGTGTAGTGCTGGAAGAGTCTTTGGTGCTTAACAGCCAGAGGGAGATGATGTTCCAGAGAGAGGCAGGTGAAAATTATCCCATTTTCAGGATGTCTCCTCTGCTGGCAGAGTCCTAAAACAAGAGAGGGTCAGGTGTGAAGGACATGTTAGTGGAGGAATTCCCAATCCAGTTTAATACCCACAGCCCCTAAGAAGATTAAATAGCATTGTATAGATTTGGGTCTATCTCTGAAGCCAATGCCTTTGTCTGCTACCACAGGTTTTTCCCATTGTGAGTGCAGGTGATTATCCCCTTCACAAACTCCTGGACTGAAGCACCAGCCATGGACACGGATCAGCCTCACTGCACTGGCGAGGGGTAAATCACATTTATAAACACTTTTAAATACGACACATGGAGCTGCATTTTGAGGCATCTCCCATGGCTGACAGGCCAGATGCCACACAAGCAGCTCTGCTGGTCTTTGCCACAGTATGTGTCTACTTTGCAATGCCATAGGGAGTTTTAAAATTCGTTGACTCTTAGAAAAGTCCTCCAGGGGCTGTGCCGGAGCACTGAGGCAGAGGGAGGGAGCAGGTACCTGGGGATGGTGTCTGTGACTCTTCTGGGACACTGATACGGTGCTGCTCTGCAGGGGAAGAAATAACATATCTGGCCAAGGATTTAACAATCAAATCTAATCAATTTATCAGTCTAATCTAGATTTTAACAATCTAATCTAGATTTATCACAGGGGAATTAGAAAATTATTATTTTATTTCATGCCAAGGACATCAAAGTGCTAGAGCGTGTCCAGGGAAGAGAATGGATCTGGGAAGGGTCTGGAGCCCCAGGAGAGACTGAGGGAGCTGGAAAGGGGCTCAGCCTGGAGCAAAGGAGGCTCAGGGGGAATTTCTGGCTCTGCTCTCCTGACAGGAGGGGACAGCCGGGGGGATCGGGCTCTGCTCCCAGGGAACAGGGACAGGAGGAGAGGGAATGGCCTCAAGTTGCACATGGGGAGATTTAGGTTGGATATTAGGGAAAATTTCTCTACTGAAAGGCTTGTTCAGCATTGGAACAGGCTGCCCAGGGCAGTGGTGGAGTCCCCACCCCTGGAGGGGTTTAAAAGCTGTGTGGATGTGGCACCTGGGGACGTGGCTTATGGTGGCCTTGGCAGGGCTGGGGGAATAGTGGGACTTCATGGTCTTAGAGGGCTTTTCCAGCTAAACCATTCTGTGAATCTCTGATAATTTTAAACCGAACTGTTGTCTGAACACACAGTTCCAGGAGTACATCCCAGTTTTGCACTGAAGCTTATTGCCTCCCGCTTCCCACGTACAGAACCGGGGGAAGGAGGCGCAGTGCCCAGCCGGGATGCTTATCCATAAACCCTTCTCCACACGTAGCGATCATTTGTAGCCATGTTTTCCGTGGGCACGCCATTCCCTCAGCACGGACACCCCACATTCCCGCGGCCCCGCGGCGTCAGCCCTCACGGTCTGCCTGAGGCGCGGCCCTTCCCGCCCGGCTCGCGCCTTCCGGGGGGGGCGCTTTCCGTGCCGGACGCATGGCGGCGCGGCGGGCCGCGGTGTGCAGCAGCATTTCCCTTCCGCCGCCCTGCTCCTTGCCCGCCGCCGCCGCTCGGCCCGGGCCGTCCCGGGAGCGCTCCGGGAACAGCCCCGCTGAGGGCAAAGGCTTGTAGGGAGGGCTGGATCCCTGCGCCTTTTCCCCAGCGAGCCTCAGCTCCTACTGTCTGCAGGCCTTACGCTGCACCCGGCTGGAAATGCTGTGTGGGGTTCAGCGTACATTCACTTAATCTGTGCTCAGTCCCACGTTTTGAGGGGGAAGAGGGTAATTAATTGTCTCTTCTCTTTGGGGTCAGCGTGAGGGGGCGAGACGCGTGGCTGCAGGAGCGCAGCTTTGATAATGATTTAATGTGAATTTCCGTCCCGCTGCAGGCAGGTGATCCCGGCTGAGCCCCCCGTGAGGGCGGCGGAGGAGCAGCTCAGCATGCCCACCGTGGTGGTGATGGACGTGTCGCTGTCCATGACGCGGCCGGTGTCGGTGGAGGGCTCCGAGGAGTACCAGCGCAAGCACCTGGCTGCCCACGGGCTCACCATGCTCTTCGAGCACATGGCCACCAACTACAAACTGGAGTTCACGGCCTTGGTGGTGTTTTCATCCCTCTGGGAGCTGATGGTGCCTTTCACGAGAGACTACAACACGCTCCAGGTAGGGGGTGTGAACACTAAAGCAATAAACCGTAGACATTTTTTAAAAATCAGCCAATTGCACCACCCAAGTACGGTGAAACTGTGATTTGGCATCATCCTGTGCACAACGTCTTGAATTGAGTGGGTTTGTCCTTAGTTTAAGGGCAGGTGAAATCAGTGTGTTTGAAACATTGAACTTTGCCAGTTGTACCTTTGCAGGTGAGCACTGGGGTGTGTCTGATTGACTAAAATGGGATGGAGGGAAGGGCTGCCTGATGAAGCCCTACAAGTGGTTCTGTGATGTCCCTGTTTTTGTGTAGCTGCTGGTTTTGATAAACAATGCAGCCAACAAGACCATTTAGAAAGGCTTTGAGTCGAATGATTTAGTAGAGAGAAGCTGCTCTTGAGAGTGTGTCAAAACAGTGCAAGAGTGAGATTAAGTGATTTTAGGCTACAGATGTGGTAGGAAGTTGGGAGGAAGAAATGGAAAGGAGAAAATTCAAGAGGGAAATTCAACATGAATGCAGTAAGGCATTGGAGCCTTAAACTTAAATTATCTACTGAATCCAGTAAAAATTGTTCTGAGCCTCACATGCAGGAGGAAATGACACATTGCTGTCACAGGGCACCATGGTTTAGGTTTGCCCATTGGGCAAAGAGATTTTAAAAGCTGTTCTCTCTCATGTTTGCAGTTTAGCAGGTGAGTGCCAGTGCATCCTCTCTGATTTATTTTCACTTCCCTAAGAGTTCATTTGAGGAATTTTTCAAGCCAGAATCCCAACCAGGCTCCTTTAGCAAGTTCACCTCACAGCTGCACCCTGCTGCTGCTGTGTTAAGTGTGAGGTTTGCATTTCTAGGAGAAAAGCTGGTTTATGGATGCAGGTACGAGTTTTGGGTTGGTTACTCTCTCTCTCTGGCAAAGAGTTTTTGTGAGACAAACTCCTTGTGGTCTCTGTCAATCTCTGAGAAGTTTGAGCTGCTCTGACACCTGCAAGGATTTTCTCAGCTAAATGTTTCCCATTAGATGCTGCTTCAGATTTTCACTTTTTTAAGACATGCAGAGGTGTTTTTTCACTCTTTAAGAGCTGTGTTGATAATATCACAGTTCCTTCAAAGCCATGAGTAACTGCTGGGTGTCTCCTGGCAGGGATATTCCCCCAGCAGTGATTGTGGTGTTTGTCTTTGCAGGAAGCCCTGAGTAACATGGATGATTATGACAAAACCTGTCTGGAGTCGGCGCTGCTGGGGGTTTGCAATATTGTCCAGCAGGAATGGGGGGCAGCAATTCCTTGCCAGGTATGGCTGATTTCACTGGTTTAAGTTCACTGCACGTTTAGTTATCCCTAGCAGGGAGATTGGAACTTGGTGATCTTTAAGACCCCTTCCAACCCAAACCATCCTATGCTTCTGTGATTGATTCTATGCCTGTAAACTGTAGATAGAAATGTCAATGTAATTTGAGAGATTTGAATAGTCTCGGGCATGTTGGTGCTGCAAAAACACAAAGAATTAGTATTTTGGCTAAACCTGCAATATGAACAGAAGGTAATCTTTCTAAAAATATGCAGCAGCAAAAAAAAAAATTGAGACTGTTTCCTGCCCAATGTGTTATTGTAGTGCAGTGGATTATAAAATGTGGCTCAGGAGCACTGTTGTGCAGGCCTGGTGTTTGGTCTGGATGCAATCTGCTGCCCCAGGAGCCTCACTCCATTTGGAAAGGGTAAATTCACACATGCAGGAGCTTCTCCCCTCTAGTCCCTGATGGTTTCCAGGGCTTGTAATAATTTCAGCTCTCATCCAACAGCATGGGGCTGCTGCTGAGTGTGTTTTGATCTGACTTCTCTCCCAAATGAGTCATTTGCCATGCAGCTGCTCACACACCCCGTTCAGCCCTCCATGCTTTCACAGCCTTCCAAATCTGCTGCCTCTTATGGCAGAGTTTGCTTTTAACCCTCGGTTTTCTGAGACATTTAAGTTCAGTAATTTTGCAGATCAGTGAGCTGGGAAGATGCCTGAAGCAATATTCCTTAAGGAGAAAAAGGATAGAGGTTTATTGGTTAGGCAGTGCTTCATCATCCAACACAGACAAAAGGCACCTTGGGACAGCAAAAAACATTCAAAGCAAAGAACAAGAAAGATGTGAAAACCAAGCAGAGATTAGACCTCAACTATTTTGTCTCTCACTTGTGTCATAGCTCATTTTACTGGCACTTCAGCTGCTGGGGTGGTGGAGGGCACTGGGGAATGGACTGTGCAGCCTTGGAGTATTGGAAAACATCACTGGTGAGCACCAGTCCTGAGGACACTGCAAGAGAGACTGAGGATGAAGGGAGAATACAAGTCTGGATGTAGCAATTACACATGGAGTTTCAATTGGATTTGATGTCCCTTACCTACCAGCCAGAAATCATGCCTGCTGTTGCCATGCAGCATTGAAGGAGCAGCTCTTTCACTCCTCTGGAAGTGATTGGGTCACAGCTGAGTGTAAATAATCCCATTATTCAGTGTAATTAGTGCAGGTTTCCACAAGGGTTGACTCTGGATGTGCAGTTGAATGGAAAAGTGTGTGTTTTTGCTGTAGTAGTTCTGCTGCAAAATGTGAGCATACTGCAGCTGCATTTGCAAAGAATTAAGATCATTAATACCCTTTTTCGAGGTTTCTGTGCCTTGTAGAAATTTTGTTCGCAGTTCTTTGCTCAGTTCTGTGGAGGGAATCCGGGGGGAGCAGGGATTTTCGGTGGGAGCCCGGTGGTGCTGCAGGAAGGCTCCTGCAGTGTGTGGGTGTTCAGGTGCCCGGTGCAGCGGGAAGTGGCTCACTTGTCCCGGTCCCTGCAGGTTGTCCTGGTCACCGACGGCTGCCTGGGCATCGGCAGAGGCTCCCTGCGCCACTCCCTGGCCACTCACAGCCAGCGCAGCGAGAGCAACAGGTTCCCACTGCCCTTCCCCTTCCCGTCCAAGCTCTACGTCATGTGCATGGCCAACCTGGAGGAGGTGAGGGCTTATTCTTTGTTGCACTGGATAATTGTTGGTCTTCTCTGAACTAACTACCAGGTCAGCACAAAACATTGCGTTGATATTCTTGTGCTTAAGATTTAGTTGACATTCTGGTGCTTAGTAATTGGGTGAAAGAGAATTTAAGGTTTATTATTGCACTATTATTATCTACTGCTACTGCATTATTACCATGATCTTTATGAATCGTGTCAGTTTGTCCCTGGGGAATATTATGGAATTTTAATTTTCTCTGTTTATATTACTACTGCATTAATTACATTGAATGCTTTTGGGGCTCTTCTTTATCTACAGTTAAATTCTTGAATAAATGACTTGTGTTGCAAAGATGCTCAACACTTAAAATACAGTAGCTGTATGCAGAAATGTGAGAGGGGAAAACAGAAGTGTCCAAGCCAGTGCTCAAACCAGCTTTCCTTAGTTTTGAAGGAAATGTGTCCATTTTCTTCCACCTTTTTTCTTCTCTTGCAAATTTCAATCCCAGCTTTAAAAATCTTCACAGGAGTTAGAATTCTTCTGCATAAACAGTGTTTAAAAAGAAGCCTATTTGGCTAATATTCCTTAGATTAAGTTTTATTAATAGCACTGCTTTTGATTTGACACCTGTATTCTTGTGTCCTTCACAGAAGGGTTTTCTGCTTAGGCATCAGTTAGATCTCAGCTTTATGGTCTCTGTCAAGGATGATCCTTTTGATTAAACTGGTGGATTGAAGCACTGTTTACATCTCAAAATAACTGGGAAAATATTTGTTTTAAACCATCTATTTCTGATAAGTAATAAGAGAACATTGTCCGGGAGACAAAGAATGCTGGTTTATTTGAAAAGGAGAGAACAAAAAATCATGGGAGCATCCAATCAGATGCTTTTTGCTGTGTTGTGTATATTTTCTTTAAAAATACTGGTTAGTACAAAAGAGAATAAAAAGAACACTCAAGAAAAATATTTCCCTTTCTTTTTCTGCAGCTTCAAAGCACAGATTCCTTAGACTGCCTGGAACGGCTCATTGATTTAAACAATGGGGAAGGGCAGATTTTCACCATTGATGGCCCCCTGTGCCTGAAGAATGTGCAGTCCATGTTTGGGTGAGCACACTTGTAGATAACAGACCTTTGGGAAGGTCCCCAGATGGTATCTCAAAAGGAAAACAAATACAATAAGAAATCTGGTGATATGAGATGTTCTAATTAAACTGGTTTGGTTTTTTTTATTTTATTTTATGTTCTTTTTAACTGTAATTTCATCTCAGCCTTTACTGGTTCTGGTCAATATTTATTTTAGTCATTGTAACCAAACCATAGCATCTGTTTATGCTTGGCAGATAGAAGACAGCAATTTCCATAATTATTGTTCATTTGCCATGAGTGGAATAATGCTGCTTTGTTTCATAGTTTAGCAACACTAGAACTATTTAATTAACTGTAATTTTAAATTAGTGTGCTTTAGACAAACTATTTTCATTTGATATGTATTATATTTTCCTTAATAACTGTGTTCTAGAAAGCTAATAGACCTGGCTTATACACCATTCCATGCTGTCCTCAAGTGTGGCCACTTAACATCTGATGTGCAAGTATTTCCCAGACCAGAACCTTTCATTATAGATGAGGAAATAGACCCCATTCCTAAAGCAATTAATACAGGTAATAAATCTTTGATTGCTTTTTTACTAAAATCCATTTGATTTCTGCCGTTTCACTACCACCTCTCATCCTGTGTAGTTATTGCTTCATCCACTTTATCTCTGAAGGATCTGATTGTGTAATTTTTTGGTGTATGTGGGGACAAAAATACCATCCTACTTCATCCATGTGTACCTGGTTAAAGGGGCTGGAGTAGGGTAGAGGCACTTTCAGAGCTGAGGGTGCCAATTTCTAGGGGTAAAGTCTGGAAGACAGCCACAGGCTGCTTTCCATGAACACCCCCATAAGTTTCAGGAAGGGGAAATTAATTTTAAAAACAACTGTGCAAAGAAAAGCCTTCCCAGCCCTCCCATTAGTGGACACAGCTCCCATGAGCAGCAGGTGTTTGGTTTGTTGTCTTTTGGAATTTATAAGACAGCAGTGGATTGTGTACAGTGTAAATATCAAAGTGCCCAGTTCTGTAACTGTCCAGCAGCACAGCTCATGGGCAGCAAGTCTGTGTGTGCTGAAAGTCATCTCCAAAAGTTGTGTGTTTTATGTGTTTCTAACTTATTAACACCTTTACATTCCAGTTGAGTTTGGGTTCTCTTGTTCTACCTTTAGTCTTTTCTTCAGAAAACCTGGTGCTGTAAGAAGTGGAGACGTTAAATTGCCTCTGAATAAATTTCAGTTATTTCCAAATTTGACTTAAACAGTCTTAAATCTGTTGTCTCCCTGCAGATCTAGAAATTGTTGGGTTTGTAGATATTGCTGACATTTCCAGCCCTCCTGTCTTGTCCAGACACTTGGTACTGCCCATTGCACTTAACAGAGGTGAGCAAGTTTGGTTTATTTCAGCAAAACTACTTTAAGCTTCCCTTGTAATGTGGTTTAGACTGGAAGCACAGGATTTTTTGCTTTTTCCAAACCAGATGTCATATTTGTGTGATTGCATTAAAATTAAAATCTTGACCACAGGCTCTCTTATTTTGCATACTGTGTTCTTTGTGAAGTTCCATAGAGGGACCAGGGTCCTTACAACATCATTATTAATAGAACATGCTAAACTTACAGTTCTGAATAATAATGAGCCATGAAATACGTGGTGCAAGATGAATATTTAATGCCTTTGAGTACAGTGCAGTGGAATATTTATGTATCATTATTGTGCCACTTTGCCCAAGCAGTTCATTCTGCAGCTGTTTGTTCTACAAAAGTATTAATTAACTCTTGCAGGCAAACAGTAAAGGGTGGTGTCATGGAAACAGAACTCGTGTGTTTGAATTTATTCTCATGTTTTCTCTTTGTTTGCTTTGATTCTTCCCCAGAGGGGGATGAGGTGGGACCTGGGATCACAGATGACACTGAAGATGAGAATTCAGCTAATCAGATTGCTGGGAAAATCCCCAACTTCTGTGTTTTATTACATGGCAGCCTGAAAGTGGAAGGCATGGTGGCTCTCGTCCAGTTGGGGTATGGAGCTGGATGTCTGCCTAAAAAATCTCTTACTTTGCTCATTTAGGCTTTATTTATAAATTATGCTTATTTATATCTGTATTCTCTGCAGAACTCTGCACTGCTAGACTAAGCTGTGGATTTTTAATTGCAGATTTGTTTCTGTCAGTACAAATTGCAAACATTGAGCCTCCACACAGTGAGAGGGAGGCACATTCTAGGCAGAGGGGTGGAAGATTTTCAGCCTTTGAAGGGTTTGTTGTTTTCCACAGACCAGAGTGGTATGGAATGCTTTATTCACAAGCTGATAGCAAGAAGAAATCAAACCTCATGATGTCACTCTTTGAACCTGGTCCTGAGCCCCTCCCATGGCTGGGGAAGATGGCACAGCTTGGCCCCATTTCAGGTACTGGTCACACTCCTCTGAATAATTCTTGCACATTTAGTGTTGTGTGAATGATCTTGACAACTCTTAGTTGCTAAGCCTATAATTTTTTTCTCCCAGATGCAAAAGAAAACCCTTATGGGGAGGACGACAATAAGAGCCCTTTCCCTTTGCAGCCCAAGAACAAGCGCAGCTACGCTCAGAATGTCACTGTCTGGATCAAACCCAGTGGCCTTCAGGTAATGATCCAGGTTGTGCTGCTTTACCTGGAGCAGCAGGAGCCATCTCAGCAGGAACTGCAGTCTGTGCATGTCTTGCCCATTTAATGTAATTGCTTTATTGCTTTTCTTTCATTTTTATAAACACTGCCTCTTTACAATGTCATGATTAAAATGCAATCAGAAAGCATAGCTTGGTTAATGAGAGCTGTGTCTCCAGTGGAGCATCTGGCTTGGTTTATTGGATTTAGTATAATTGCCAGTTATATTTCAGCCTTTGTGAGCTGCAGTCTTGTCAATGGTCAGAATAATTTATCCATGGAGTTTGGGGGTTGTTCTGCAGCTTCCCCCAGAGGCTGCCAAGATTTTTGGATTTTTTTTTTCCCTCTTTTCTGCAGACGGATGTACAGAAGATCTTGAGAAATGCAAGGAAACTCCCTGAAAAAACACAAACCTTCTATAAAGTGAGTAACATTCCAGGCTGGCCAAAGTTTGGTCCATAATGATGGTTTTGCTTTTGACAGAGGAACCCCTGTGTGTTCTGTGCAGGCTTGCAGTGCTCTGCAAAAACTTACAGACCAGTTAGGTGAGACAAGGGGGTCTCATTCAGTGGTCTGGAACTACATTTTCTGGCATAGATGTGTCATGTCTACAAGTGCCCCTCTGCTACTTCCATGGTGAAACTTCTATGCTGTTGTCCAGTCAGAAATTAACTGAGGGATCAGAGAGGAATAGCAATACAGATACCATTCTGAGTCTTGAAAATGTCTTCTTCATTTTATCTACAACTGAAGCAGAGAAAGACAAAGTTCCAGGCACATTTGACCACACCATAATGATCCATAACCAGACTGTAGCTGGAGGTAATTATTCCTTTTGCAGGCTTAGTGCTGAAGCAGTTTGGTATTGCAGCCTCCAGAGACTTGATGAATGAATACCCTGCCTAAGTGCACATAAGCACTGTTCAGCTTATAGGGAAGAAAAATCAATGTATCTACATTTTACTGGACACTGTGGTTAAACAGTCAGTGGAGCCTAAGCTGGAGCCCTGCTGGGACAAGACAAAGCAGGCAGGTACAATAGCTGAATGCACAGAAGGACGAAGTGGAGGTTTATAGGAAAGGATCAAAGGAAAACCACTGTTATCTTCAGCCCTGATTTTCTATCCTTGAGCAGCTGGGCAGTTTCCAGCAGCTGCACTGTGAGTAACATCACCTTTAAAAACAGATACAAGAAACCCACGTTTGATGTCGAGGCTTGGAGTGGCTTTAAAAAGGGGTTTTGTGTCTTTGCAGGAGCTGAATCGTTTGCGAAAGGCAGCTCTGGCCTTTGGCTTCCTGGAGCTGCTGAAGGGAGTGGCAGACATGCTGGAGAGGGAGTGCACCCTGCTCCCCGACACCGCCCACCCCGACGCCGCCTTCCAGCTCTCGCACGCGGCCCAGCAGCTCAAAGTGGCAAGTACTGGAGCCTCGGAATACGCTGCCTATGATCACAACATTGCTCCTCTGCAGACAGACTTTTCCAGTAGCAGCACTGAGAGAATGTGAAGTCTCCTTTTGGGAGCTTCTCTAGAGGGTTCAAATTTTATTCTGTTTACTTTTTAGGGCCTGTTCAATCACTGTTTGAAGAACTTCTTATCCAAATGGGGAAGTTTTGCATCAGTGCTCTCTAAACAAAAGTAGCTCGTTTGTGGTGGCTTTTAGTCAGACCTGGAAACTGTGGAAAGTGTCCCAAACCTAGTAGTGGTGTTGGATGATGGGTGGAAGTTACTTGGTACATGTGAGGAGAGAAAAAAAATGCCACTGGAGGCAGCTCTTGGGTTTTGGCCTCCCCAAAATGCAGTTACTACGTAACTGAACTCACTGGTGAAAGTATCCTAAAAGGCAGCTACTAGACTTTAAACATCAACTTGATTAGTCCAAAGAAAGGTGTGAGGAGCACCCTGCAAGATCAGATACAGAGCTGATTTTGGGGTGTTGGCCCTGACTTTATGCCCAACTTGACAGACAGTACTGAGCATTATCACTTGCACTGCAGTGCTTATGCTTCTGAAAATAACTTGATCTTGGGACACATGTTTTTTTATTTGCATAATACAAATAAAGAGTAATTCTTCATGAAAATTTAAGTTGGATTTGTTCTGTTTTCATAGCAACCAGGTTTGTGGCCCAAAACACTGACCTCAGTGTTTTGACTCAGGTTCCCAGCTGTTTATCTCAAGTTAAATATCAAATTATACAACTTCTCAGAAAGTCGTATAATTTGAAAGAACAAATGACTGAACTAAAACAAAATTTGGTTGTAAATCTTTATTAATAGAAACACATTCTTTCTGAAGGATTAAAATTCAGTAGTGTAAGATCCATGACAGCTTGCACTAGGTACCACAAGTTCACTGATGAATACATATGGATTTCATAACAGAGGTTTAAATGCCCAGCAGAGAAATTAAAGTATTCAAGTGATCCTTGCTGTTCTGTTACTCAGCTAATTCAACCCTTTCACATACTTCAAACATAGGTACAGTGTGTGCTAAGTGAAATAATTGTGTAAATAGTGCTCAACTCTCCTGAGTAAAGTAGGCTGTGCTTCTCCCAAAGAGAAGTTGAATCATGCCTCTTGTTGACAGAACACAATTTGTGAAATGGCAGCATGAAGCTTGTACTGCTCCTTTGTTAAAGTCTCCTTATAACACTATTTCATTTACAGTAACAAGCACTGGGTCCATATCACAAACTTTCTGCTGTTTGTTACTTTTAATATATATAAAATAATTTTCTGGAGGGTTCATATTGTTTTACAGTAGAAAAAGATAAAGAATAACATGGCACTAAGCTAATCTCAGCTTCAGTGTCTGTTCTGGATTGCTGGCATTGCTCTGCAGTGCCCTGAGGCAGTGGCAGTTGGGAAACAACCTGTTCATAACCACAGTACAGTTTAGAGTAAACTTTCTGGACATTTCTAAACTGGGTTAAGAAGGCCAGAGGAATCTGGGATTAGTTACTTGAGGCTCAGGGTGAAGAAGGACATGCTGAAATAAAGTCAACTGAGCCAGAGGGTTCTAGGTGAGACAGCAGATGACCTGAAATGTGGAGGGAGCTTCACTTTGGTGGTGGTGGTGGTGGTTAAAGCAAGCAGAGAGAAAAGGGTCCTTCAAACCTTGTGTGGGACCTCCCTTACTAAGATTTGATATGTGCTATCTAAATAATTTATTTGACCCCCTGTTCCATCCCCTCAGGGTCCAGTCAAACCATACACACCAGCCTCTCTGCAGCACCCCTAAATGTAGGTAGAAAAGTGACTTTGCTGCCTTGCTGAATGCTGTAAATACAGGAGCCACTGCCCTGCCAGGATGGATCAGAGGGGCCCCATCTCCCATGAGAATTCCACATTCTCCCTTTGCATGGGTTGGATGGAGTTCTGTTGGGGCTCACCTGCCAGGGAAAAGCTGATACCTATGTTCCATTGCTCTGTTATGTTTCAGTGCTTGCTCTGCCAACCAGGAAAGCATTTCTGCCCTCAGTGGCAGCTTCCTTCCCCTTATGACTGGATAGGATGTGTTGCTACAGGAATACACATTGCTATGGCCCACACAGAGCTCCTGTTAAGGCTCAACTAGAAACAGACTAAGTTGGTAGCATTTAAATCAGCATTAGCTACTTCCAGTTTTAATTCTGCACCATCAGTATTACTGATTACCATCAGTAATGCTGCAGAAGAAAAGGGGGGTATTTGCTGAGCAGGTTTATCCCAATGGTTGAAAAGCACCCAAACACTGCACAGTGGCCTCAGACTGTGCCTCCTCCTGCCATCAAGATGCCTCCCAGGAACAGCACAGGCCAGCTAAGAGCATATCCCACATCAGAAGCCCTATCTGCATGCAATATTGAAAGAGCAAATCTCCAATTAAAAGATAAACACTATTTCTAGTTAGTGCTGCTCCACTGATTATAAGCATATCATATGCAGATAATAGGATTTCTTTCTAATATGCTGGTTGACAGGATATAAGTTTAAATGTTCAATGGTAAATGCCATGCATAGATGATGGAAAGGGAACAAAAACCAGTATAAGGGAATGTTACCTGAATTCACTATGAAATCATGAAATCTAGCGTGGCCATTTAATTTTACAAAATTCTTTGCACTACAGTGGGTAAAACCGTAAGAATTAGAGGCTTATCTTGTCCCCAAGTGAGATAAGAAAGCAGTCCTGCTTCATTTCATCTTTCTCTTCTTTGGTCCAAGGTGCTGTTTCCTTTGCTTGTAGAGGTGACGGAAGTTTACAAATACTCCTGGAAAAGAATGAAGTGTTTAGGTAGGACATCACTGCATCTTTTCATGCTAAATGGCTGTACCAAATCTGAAAAAATAAAAACCCCAACCACCACAAAACAAATTATTTAGGGGTGTGTATAGCAGTGAAAGCTAACTCAAGTGTTCTCTTGCTGGCTGAGGCAGGAGTTGCTGCACAGGCTGTCTAAGGAGGATGAACCAGGTATTTCAGAGTGAAACTCAGCTGAAGGGTGGCTTTAAGGAATGTCTGTGAGCAGGAGAAATCTAGTGAAAATTCTCAACTGGATTGTGGTGAGTTGTGGATACCCAGAGTGGGTACAAGGAAATTGAATTGTATTTACAAATGTAACACCAGAAACCAAGTGTCTCTCAAGCAGGTTTACTTCTTTAAATATACTATTTAAAGACAGTTCTATACTGTTTCCTGGAAAAACATGAAAAAAACTTCATGTTGCATTTGTGATTACACTGCAACATTTAACAAAATTACTTGAATCTGAAATTGTTTAGATTGCCACTAGATCATTCCAAAGCTCAAGTGCCCCATAAAAGGTGAAACTAAGTGTACTATGTTTATAAATACATGTAAAAACTATTCATCTAACCCAATTTGTTAGCACTATTACCTTTTTGGAGGTTAATCAGAGCTGTGTTCCCCTCCATCACTGACAAATTTATATGAACAATCCACAAGGATAATGCTTAACCTCAAGCAATTTTGTGTTGCCATGGGACCCAAGATGCAAGAATTTAATTTTCTTTGAAAAATCAAGTTATTCACGGGAAACTCACCTTTTTATTTCAATATTGAGAAATACATTAAATACTTACCTAAAAACAAGGCTATAAGAAATATTTGAAGCACAAATGGAAACTGGATTGTGACGTTCAGTGGATTTGGCAATCCCAAGCTAAATTTCCCTGTTTCACTGAAGATTGGAATGGACTGAACAATACAGACAGCTGAAAGCAGAAGGTCACCATCACTACCAAGTACAGATAAAATATATAATTACCCAGCCCACACCAACTATTTCAGCACAGTCCCTTCTTATTTGCCAGCACTGATTAATGACAGCAATTTTGAAGGTGTTGAACATACAGTAGGTTGGGAAGCACCTGGGTGAGGGGGTGCAGCACTGAACCTTCCTGGTGAGAGACTGTTCTCACACACAGCTGCAGCCCCAGGGCCTGTGCCAGCAGCATCTGCCATCCAGAAATACCCCAAGCAATGAAACAGGCCCACTCCTCCCCCTGCTCGGCGTTGGGCAAGACACAAAGCTCCTCCTGGCTCACAGACACAGGTTTGCAACACAGGAATAAGCCTCTGCCTGTCTTCTGCAGTGATTTACAAGATAATACCAAGACTTAGGAGCTGGTGTGAACCCAGGCTGGGCTGAGCAAGTCAGGCCCAGCAGACAAAGCTTTGGGTCAGCAGAGGGAAGTGAGCACTGGCATCCTGTGCAGTTTGTTCTTGTTCCATTTGTTCATGCAACCCTTCACTGCCTTTGCTTCCCCTCCAGAAAGGGAGTCTTTCCTCCAAAAGGAAGACTTCTTGTCACATCAAATTGAAAATAATATTTGATTCAGTATGAAAGACAAAATGCTTATATTTGGTTCACCTCAAAGCAAATCTGTTTATCTGTTGTTCTATTTTACTACTTTTAAGTCCAGCTGCCAAAAAAGAGATTTGAGTTATTTTCCCAGCCTCAAATTCATTATTTAGTAAACTATTTTAAGGAGATACCTTCTGCCAAGCCCCCTAAGGGGTAGAGAGGGATCCAGACAGTGTAACGGAGCCAGGTGAGTGGTTTCCATTCAATGCCAATGCAGGAAAGCATGTAATAGGGATACCTACAGTGTGAGGAGAAACAAACACTTTAAAATGGAAACTACTCCTAGACTTAGTCCTGTGTATATACAGTGTGTGCTCAACACAATTCCCAAATGACACAAGAATATTCAAGGAATATCATCCCTGTGGATGATGATGGACACACAGTTATTGGGCAGTTTACAGAGCTCAGGCCTTTCTGAGCACAGGGATGAAGACAACTGCCTGGCTACCTAATAAACCTTTCAAAATAACTTCTTTTCAAAGATAAAGACCTCATTTAACAATGGGAATTCAAAGCAATAAAGAAATAAAACAACAGGGCAGTATCACTTTCAGACTCCAGCCCTGCCTCAGCTTTTGGCAAATGAAGGAAGGCTGTGGAAAGTCCATTACTCAAGGAACTTTTACCCTCTGGGCCAACTCTTCCAAAAAATACAAAGATCAAAATCTTCTTTACAGAGTTCTTGGGAACAAACACTTTGTTCTGTGCACACTTGGTAGGAGGAAAATTCCACCAACCTGAACAGCTCAGAGATACTCCAGAAATAAAATATGAAGAACACCACAGGTTTGCTCTGCATTTCCTCCAAGCTTCCAAGGATAACGAACAAAACAAAGTTTCTTCCAAATACCTATTAAAGAAAAATATATTGAGGAACATTCACTCTTCATCAAAAGAAAGGGCAAGTCCTTGCTGTCAGAAACACAAGACATCTACTCCTCAGACATCTGAGCACACAACTAACTCACAGCTGAGCTCTGACCTGCTCCTTACAAGTAGGCATCTTGCTCTGTAGTTAGGTACAATCCAAGGGATCCAGTCTTAAATCACCAATCCTCACTTTTACGTGCAACAATCACAACCAGAATAAAAAGGGCACTGGCACCAAATCAGAATCATGTACTTCTATCAGCTTCTTGCTTTTGCTGTCCTGCACTTTACCCAGGTGATGGAAGGAGACAGACAGCCTGTCAAACCAAGACTGGGAAGTGTGTTTTCCTGCCTCGTGAATAAGAAACCCCCAAGTCCAGTGCCAGTGAGGTTGCATCACTTACTTTAGGAGAGTCTCAACACTTGTGTAAAATAAACATTTCCTTCAAACATAAGAGCAAGGAGAAGAATTTAAAAATACTACCTGCACTACAGAAGGTATCAGTGGTGTTCTGACTAGTCCTATTAGTGAATTCATGATCTCCATTAATGCCAGGGTCTGACAGAAATACATCATATCAGAAATAGTGTGAAATGTGTCATAGAAGGAATCTGTAAGACATAGGAAACCAACCATTTTAGAGAACAAAATGAATTTCCATGCTCAGGAAGCTGGTGCAGCAGCACAGCTTGTGATAACAGGATTCTAGTTGCATTTGTGAAAAACATGATGCATAATTACATAAGTTCTTTACAGGCCTTATCTTGAACTCACAGCAGTTGGGCCAGAAACACTGCCCCGTTTCACACACAGAAGAATCAAGAGCTATTTCAGTAATTGCTTTACAGAAAAGGCAATAGTGCTGTACCTCAACAGAATGGATTTTCTTGCTTCAAAAACAAAATATTCTGTCCAGATCATTTTCAAAAACATTAACATTGCAGTCAGCGAGACATTTTGCTTCAGCTGATTTTGTTAGAAGTGATCCTGGCAGAGCACAAGTATCATTCACAGAGCACACAGCTGTGACTTACAAGGGGACAGTATTTTCCTGCCCTTGACACTTTAATGACCTTTGAAGGGCTTTCATTGTGCTCTTTGGCAATGCATTCGTGGTTTTGTTCCTAAATATGTCTCCCTTCAGATTTTTCTATTTTAAAAGTCTCAAAAAAACCACTGAAAATCAACTCAAACCCTCCAATATAAATAAAATAGTGCTCATTACTTGCCTTTTCCTAAGATGAACAGTCGAACTGTCATGTTCACAAAAATCCAAGAGAATCCCAAGAACTGTACAAGATTATACATGATTAGGTATCCCTTCTTCAGGTGTTTGAAAGCTAAAATCAATAATAAACACATCAGGTGAGCAGAGTACAATGGTAATAGAGCTGCAAAGCAGTCTTTCTGAGAATAAAGCTTATAAGGAAAAGGGAAGTTATTGATTGTGATAAAAGTATTGTTGGGTGCACTGGGGGTTCTGCTTTTGCCATCATCTGCCAGAACTCAATTTTTGGTAGTCAGATTTTTGACATTCCTTGGAAACTTCAGTCCATTTTTATTAAATTTCTAATAGCTCACAATGCAAAGATTCCCCTCCAAGATGCAGCAAGCCACTCAAAACTGCTCCTTAGGAGTTGAGGCTCACAAACTGTGAATAAACTTTCAAAATCCCATTCACCCACAAAAAAGATGCAGTTACTTACGGTCTTTTGGGACTCTGGAATCTATTTTCATTTTGTTAATCTTTTCTTCTTCCTTAAGATGAAGGATAAGGTTTTAAAGACTTACTGTAATTAGCAAGCGATTTGTTAACTATACTACTGCAAATCTAGTGGGTTTAAAACTCAGCCAAGCAGCCAGTAGCTAGAAGGTTTAAATTTTCACCAGCATAAAAAGAGCACATTCATCATCCAAAAATTATAGTACAGCAGAAGCCAGAGGGTGTTAACCAGTTATCCTGCCCTCATCATGTGGTTTGTTCTAGTAATTAGACGCTTTGCTGAAAAAGCTTCTGCTTTCTGTGTTAATTCCCAGTTATGACTGTGCTGTTTCTTACATGACCCACCAGCAACCTGAAGAGAACAGAGAACATCCAGCCCAGCTTCTCTGCCTGCCTTTCCCAAGCTCCTGGGTCCTGGCACTGCAGTGCCCCTCCCTGCTCTGTGCTAAGCTCTTGGCTGCAGAGGGGAACAGGGCAGTGTTTGTTGTGAAAGGGATTTGCAGGAATGTGGTCTGTTCAAGTCCTTCCCAAGTCCATCTTGCACCTCCCCACTGCAGTAAGCTGCTCAAGCTCACCAGAAGGTGGGAATGCACCAGCAGGGCTAGCCCAGGGGCTCAGGAAAGCCTTAGCAATCCCTGCTTCGCAGACAGACAATGCCCAGGACTCCTTTGGGCTCCACATGGCAGAGTGACACAGTCCTCTACGGATCAGGACACTGGGCAAGGGGCATATGCAAGGAGCCAGCACACAGCCTCAGTTCCAGTTCTAACCAGAAATGTGCCTATTTCCAAATTCCTGCTTACAATCTGAAATTTTAAACCCACTTAACTAACTCTATATAGAACAGAAATAACAATCAGCATGCCAGGCAACTCCTGGTAAATGAAGAGTGTAGGTTCAGGCACAGGAGAACAGCTGTCTTTGTTTTGTAACTGGCAGGAAAAGCTACAGGTGCCCACAGGACTGACCTTCTCCTTCAGTTCCATTTCAGCATCTGACTCGTCCAACCAGCGGTCGAAATCGGGTGCCAGGAAGAGTGGGCGCTTCTCCTGCTTGGTCAGCCTCTCCCACCAGTTACTCTCTTTCTTCTGCACAGTGATGTTCAGCTGTCTTTGCGTCATCCTGCACACAGGCTGAGGGCAGACACATCAGCAAAAGTCCAAAGAAACGAGGTCTGAGACTGAGTTGATGCCCAAGCTCCCCTTATCAAGGGGGCAGGGATGACGCAGCTGCTGCAGCACAAACATCTCTCTGCCACCCAAGGCACAGAAGCAAAGGGCAGTGCAGTTGAAGATGGCAGCTGTGATGGTTGCAGGACTTGATGAGCAGTCTGCCCATATCACAGCACCACTGCATCCCACCACAGTGCCAGCCTTCTTAGACAGAGCCCCTGATCTTGGCTTTACACCTTCTTACACTTAGTACTGTGAGCCACCCACCTCCTCTAGCCAGCAGTAAAAATAACACTGCCAGCAGCCACAGGTACTTGTCTAAACAGGAATGTGACCTGTGACACCATATGACACCTGCTGCAGCAAGAGAAGGAGCTAAGAGCCTTAGGGAACACCTGGAGACAAGGTGAGCTGACAGACTGGGCGGTGTGGTCACTGCCACCCCACAAGGCCTCTCCAACTGCACAGTGGCAGCCCAGAACCTCTCCATCCTTTCAGCCCATGGCACTGTCACCTTGGAGCCCACCCCTCTGACCACCGAGGCTGCTCCATGTGGCACTGCCTCTCAGACCAGCTGAAACTGCTGCACGAGCTGCACTCCAAACTGAGCACATGACACCAGCTCTGCTCTGTCAAGGCTGGCTGGATGCTCCTCAGGCATGTGAAGGCTGCAACTGTAATTTACAGCTACTACACCTCATCCTTGCCTGCCACAGGCTCCATTTCTCACTGCTGGCCAGCCTGGCACCAGCAAGGTGAACTCAGGGTGTACATCAAAACGGACAGAGAAAACCCTGGACTGTGATACTCCCTGGTCCTGACCATCTGTAGCTACACACAGTTCAGCCTGTTCCCCAGTCCCTCCACAGTAACTCAGAGTGACGACTTTTGGAAGGAGGATGCTTTGCAGAGGCAAGGACTTGCCTTCCAGGCCTGGCTCACAGCAGAGCCCGTGTCTGCCAGGCACAGGCAGAGACAGGCACCTCTCCCACACTGTGGGCTAGGGAAATGATAAGGCAGTTACCAACCCTGGAACCAAGAGCCCTTCACTGTCTGCCACTCCACACCTGGCAGGAGCCACACCAGAAATGTACCTGCTGACAGAGCTTGGAAATTCACCCCCCAATGGTCTCCTTCCCTGCTGAAGAACAGAGCTGAACGGTGCCTCCTGGTCTGACTGGTGCTATCCTAAACTCAGCCAGGAATAAGCAGCTCAAAATCCTGCCCCAGGAGCAAAGCCCAAGTTTTCCTGTGCCCCTAACTGCTCTGAGAAGTAAGGACAGACCTCACAGCCATCTGTGAATAACACAGAGAGATGGCTCTTCCAGCTAAGCTCTTTCCACTCAGACTGCAACAGGAATTAAGGAAAGATTTCTGCAACAGGAGCCGCAACATATCACAACCTAATCTGCTCAAACCAGAAACATGAAATCTCCTGACTCTTCTTTTGTCCA
The DNA here is from genome assembly GCF_971803275.1 of Cyanistes caeruleus. Classification (NCBI taxonomy): domain Eukaryota; kingdom Metazoa; phylum Chordata; class Aves; order Passeriformes; family Paridae; genus Cyanistes; species Cyanistes caeruleus. The sequence goes on from NC_141713.1 coordinate 2,350,275, forward strand.
TCTACAGAAGAAGCCATGAAATACCACACTGACTGCACAATGTTCCCCTGACCTCCAGTCAAGGTTGCCTCAGACAACACATTGCCAGATTCTTCCATTATTTTGCTGCTTTAAATCTTTCAAAAACTGCTGTGTAACAAGTGACAAGCAACTGTCCCCTAAAGCTGGTCCATGCAAGCACCAGCTCCGGTGAGGTGATTTGCATTAAGACAAGACAATGGCACACAGGACTGCCACAGAGCTGGCTGTTACAGAGTTACCAGAAAAATTTAAATAGTATATTGGCAACTTTATGCACAGCTGTTTTCCTTTCAAGTTCTTCAAAATTTACTTTTTCTTTGCAAGAATTAGAGAAGTAAAAATACCTACTTTAGGCTCGACTGGCTCGAGGAATTCGATCTCAAATTCATAGATGTTGTCTCCTTTGGCACCGTGACCCTGAGCTAAAAGACAAGAATTGACAGTCAGTGTGAGGTTCCACACACTCCACTGGCAAAGGATGCTTTGTACACAGAAATATTCAGCACCTATTCACAGCACTTTCTTCCTGCGCTCCTGAGAGGCAAGAGAAAACCACACAATAACAGGGAAGACACCGAAACATTGCTTGGAGGGGCAGATGCAGGAGTCAGCAGCTAAAGCTGCTGCAAGTCTGCACCACACTGGGAAAGGGTCCCTGCTGCAGGAAGGCAGTGTGTCAAATTCCCAAAAGAGGGGATCAAAAGGCTGCTCATGGATAACTCAAATCCAGCTGAAAATCTCTTGCCTCTGGAGGATCCAGCCTGTGCACAATGGAGCACACAGGGAGATGGGTGCTGCTGGGTGTGTAGGAGGGTGATGTGGGGAGTCCCTCCCAACAGCAGAAGGGCACTTATCAGGGTTCATCTGTCACCTCCCACATTGATCCTGTCCCTGTAAGGGCTCCAAAACTGCACACTGTGTTTAATTCCCACTCTTCCATGCTGTAAACTGATCCCAAAGAGAACATGATGTGCAACACCCTCCTATCAAATGGCCTGGCAGCCACAGCTCACCAAGGATGCAGCAGCTCCTAATGAGACATCTTAAAAAACTCTGTGGTGCTGGAAGGTGCAGCTGTCCAGCTGCAAAAAACCCATCTTTCAGGGCGAGATGGTTTAGTTTCCAAATGAAGCACTAGTTCCTGATGTGGAGGCTCGATAAGAATTGTACATGAGGTCTTTGTGAAAGGAAAAATTGCTGTGAGTTATCTCCAGGGTTTGGCTAGCCCGGGATGGGAAGGATATATGGAAATTCCACTGGTATTTAAATACAGAGAGGTTGGGGTTTTCTCATTAGATAAGATAGGGCCTGTTGTGGTTTCCAGGGCTGGAACACAGAAGGCTGTGGGTGGGAGTGTGGCGGATCTGAACATGCCCAGCACGGTGGCTCCTGCCACTGATGGGAACCTGGCACCCCACCATGGGGACAGCCAGCGGCAGCCCCGGGGTGGGGGCCAGGCTCACACCCCCCGCTGGAACCCTTACCTCTGAAGCGCAGGACATTGTCGGTGATGGTGATGTCCGGGTTCTGCAGAGGAAAAACGTGCATTAGTTGGCAGCTCACGAACCCTCGGGGGGCAGTGCACCCAGCCGAGGGGGACCCGCCGGCCCCACACCGGCACTGCCCTCCCCGGACCGCCGACCCCGCTGCGCGACCCCCCCGCTGCCCCCGCCCCCGCCCCCGGGGGGATCCGCAGCTGTTCCCCGCCCGCCCGGGAGTCTCCTCCAAGGGTGTCCCGCAGGTGATTTCCCCTCGGGGGTCCCGCAGCTGAGTCTTTCCAGGTGTCCTGCAGGCGATTTCCCCCCGGGGTTCCCCAGGTGAGTCTTCTCCCTACACCCAATCCCCCACAGGCATCCTCGCCCGTCGTCCTCCAGGTGTCACCCCCCGGCTGTCCCCAGGTCAGTCTTCCCCCCACACAGGTGAGTTGCCCCGGGTGTCCCCAGGTGTCGCGGCCGTACCCGGACGTCGCTGAGGTCCACGCGCAGGAAGAGCTCGCGGTGCCGCTGTGCCCAGTGCACGTGCGGCCGCAGGCTGGGCCCCGCCATCGTCCCGGCCCGCACCGGCCCGCGGCGCCCCCGCGCCTGCGCACTGCGAGCCCGCCTGGCGGGCCCCGCGCCTGCGCGCGCCGCGGGGGCCGGGCGGGGCGGCCATAGCTGGGCGCCCTCAGGGCTCGCTGCTGCTGCCTCATCGCTGGGAGTCATCGAACTGCAGTGTCGGCTGGGCTGGGAAAGCCCTCCGAGAGCAAACCTTACTGTTCCCCAGCACTGTCGAGGCCACCACTGAGCCATTTCCTCGCATCCACACGGCTTTGAAATCCCTGCAGTATGGGGACTCCACCACTGTCCCGGGCAGTGTGTGCCAATGTTCCATAAGCCGTTTTGTGAAGTTTTCACTGACATCCAAACTAAACCTCTCCTGGCACAACTCACGCCTGTTTACCTTGTCCTGTAGCGTGTTAACTGGTGGAGGAGACTGACCCCGTGTCAGCCATGACAGGAGAGGCTGATGAGAATTTAGAAAATGCCAATTCTGCAGCTGTGAGGCCCAACCTTTAAAACTCTTAACACTGTCACTATAACGTGCCCCAGGACCTTGTGCTGGCCAAGCACTGGCACAGGTTATACAGGTTATACAGGTTATACAGAGAAACTGTGGCTACCTCATCCAAGGCCAGGTGCGATGGGGCTTGGAGCAACCAATTTAGGTGGCCCTGCCTATGGTTGGAACTGGCTGAGTTTTAAAGTCCCTTCCAAGATTGTATGATAATAAGGCTAAAAAAGGACAGCATTGTCTTGTTTCCAAAAAGGCCACCACTCACGCCCTCAGCAGCTCACACAAGGGCCCCTGACCCACAGCCAGCCTCATTCCAACAGCAAATCCATCCTCCTTCAGACCCATCCTGTCATGGCCTCTCCCAACCTCAGGGTTTTCCGTGTGAATATGTGGTGTGGAGACACCAGGTCCATGCCCCAGCCTGCCCCTGGATGGAGGATTCCCACCCTGTGCCAGCCCCTGGTGCTGTGAAGCTATCACAGAAGGTCAGGAGAGCTGTAGCAATGGTCCCCTGGAGGCTTTATTTCAGAACACAAACTCCACAGTCTCTTTGGGGCAGCGTGTGGGGAAAAACAGCCTTCAGGTGGAAGTGTGGCCCAGAGCTTCCACCTTCAAGTGCATTTAGGAGGAAGCACCTGCAGAAAAATAATTTTTTTCTGGTTTATAGGGGATCACTTTGATTTTTCTTTGAAAAAAGGGACTGTGCTTTGCAAAGGGAAATTCAGAGGTATAGAAACATTTGGCTGGGGCTCAGCTCTGGAGCCTGGGATTGTTTTGGGGGCTGATGTTGCTGGAGCCTGATGGTGTTTTTGGGGGTTCACTGCACTGGAGTCTGAGTGTGCTCGGTGTTTAATACTCATTATTACAGCTGGGAATTTCTGTCCCCTGTGGCAAGCATATCGCTGTGGAGGTAGCAGCATTTTTGAGGAAGGTAAAAAAAAGCGATTTTTGAAACTGCAGGGTCCCTGTGCACTTGGGGGTTGCATGACCTGACCCCCGTGCATGGTGTAGTGTGTGTGTGTGTTTGTCCTAGTCCCTGTGAAGGGGTCTCTGTGTCCCATGTCCCGGGTGGACGTCGCATCCCCGCCCTTGGTCCTCCCGGCCGGCAGGCGGCGCCCTCGCCGGTTCGGCGCGGTGCCCGTGGTCGCTCCTGGAAGCGGAAGCGGAAGCGGAAGCGGCAGCAGCGGCCCGGCGGGGCGGCTCGGCAGTAGCGCCGCCGCGGAGCGCCGTGAGTACCGGCGGGAACCTCGGGGGCTGGGCGGGGGGCTCCGCTCCGAGGAGGACACCTGAGGGACTTGGAACTCCTGAGGTGGGTGGAAGGAGGGGGCTTGACCCGGGGCGGCCCGGCCTTCCGCCCCCGGTCAGGCCTGGCCGCCGCCCCGGCCATGGAGGGTCCCCCGAGATGTGCCCGCCTCCACCCCGGGATCTGTCCCCGGCCGCGGACGGACCCCTGCGATCTGTCCGCCGCCCCCCCCCCCGGACCTGTCCCTGGCCATGGAGGGACCCCCGGGAGCATCACCGTGGGCTGACATTCGGCTGCAGGGTGGCCGTTCCCACTGCTATTGGCTCGTTAACGTCTACTGCTCTTCGGTTTTATCCCTTTTCCTGCGAAAAGTAGGTCGGGTTAAGAAATAGCAGCATCTGGGGGTAGGTGGGGAGAGGAGGTTTTTTCTTTGTTGGAATTCTTCAGATGAAACGAGATTTGCAATTCAGTTTTGAAGGCTCATTGTCAGTTCCTGATGCTGTCTCGAGTGCAGCACTGCTCGGTGCATGCCTTGGACCCTCCTTCCAATTGGACAGGGCTCTTCTGTTCTGGATTTTTGTGCTGTAAATAGTGTGAGTTTGTTTGGTTTGTGTTGCCAAAGGTGAAACTAAACTATTTGTGTTAAGATGGGTTTTTGTCAAGGTGCAGATCATGTATTTTTCACTTCTTTGGGGAGATATCTCAGCTGCTCTGGAGAGCCATGGGAGAGCCAGTCCATCAGAGAGCTCTCCCAGCTGCCCAAACCTGTGCCTTGAGCTGCAGTGATCCTTCAGTGCCTGTTTGCTCAAGGGAAATGCTTTATTTAGGCTGTATTAGTGTTTTGTCAGGCTCAGGCCAACATGCTCTGCCCCAGCAGCGTACACAGCACTTGTGCAGTCTTTCCATGCTATATATAGACACCCCCTCCCTCCCTTTGAGGACTGACAATCCTACACCTTGGGCTCTCCAGGAATGAACTATGTGACAGGAGTTCATAGCTTGGATCCTTTTGGAGCTGCCCTCAGATCTGAGATTTACAGTGGGAGGACTCGGTTTCCTCTTGCCAGATGTCTGAGCTGACAGTTTCATCTCAGATATACTTTGTAAAGCCCAGCTCACTGTAGGAAGAGATACCTTCTGAATTAACAGCCTGCTGGGCAGATAAGACTTGTGTTGCAGATAAATCTGTTTGGGAAATGCTTTTTTCTCTGTGTCCCCTTCTGGTCTTTGTAATTGGGACAATATAATAGTGTTGGTCACTGCTAGACCCTTCAGAGCTTAGTTTGAGAGGTGCTACAAAAAAGCCCAAGAAGTTAAGGGAGAATAATGGGAATAAGGACATGAGCTGCCTAAGCCTGTGTGGCCTGATGGTTCCAGATCAGCTATCAGTGTTATTCCTTCTGAGCAGTTGTTTGTCCCAGCTCTTGCTCCAATCCTAATCATCCCCTTTGCTGATATCAGTATAGTGAAGTGATTTGTGGAAGTCTCGGGGCAAAAAAGCATGTGGGAGCTTAAAGGGGAAGGATTTATCCACTTCATGACCTAAAATGAGTGGTTGGTATGTGTGGGCATGGGAAACACAACAATTAGTCTGTGGCTCCATGAAGTCTTTAGTCCCTTCTGAGAGGCTGACTGGTGCCAGCCTGTTTCCCACAGCAGAAAAATATTTCCTAGTTCTCTTCCTTCTGCTGTGGCTTTTATTCCCCACGTGAAAGGATGGTTTTCTTAAAGCATTTTTGCTGTGGGGTGTGTTGGGAGTGTGCAGTGAGGGTTTGTTGGAGCTGAAGCTCTGCTGTTCTGATTTTTCCAGAAACATGCAACATGGCAGCAGCCATGGAAACTGAACAGCCGGGCCTGGAAATCTTTGAGACTGCAGGTCGTGAGGAGCAGGTCCCGAGAGAGGAGCAGCCAAAACTGGAACCTTTCTATGTAGAGAGGCATTCCTGGAGCCAGCTTCGGAAACTGCTCACAGATACACGGAAGTATCATGGATACATGATGGCAAAAGCCCCTCATGATTTCACATTTGTGAAGAAAAATGATCCCGAAGGACCGCATTCCGATAGGATCTACTATCTGGGTGAGCTGGCTGTGACAGTGTCACTGCAGGGCTCTTTGGGATTGACTGTTCCTGACAGCTGGGTGTTCCTGGCAGTTAAATCAAAAGGGATTCCAGGCCACACTGGCTGGTCAAAAGTCATGATCGTGATCGTAATACCTCATTAAAACTTGTGAGGTAATCTCCCATGGGAGTGGCATGATTGGAGGTGACCCATTAGGCCTGGAAAAGAGCTGGGAAATCACCTTTGGGGCATGTTCCCAAAACACAAACCATATTAAGTCCCTTTTCTGTCACTCCAAGTAATACTCTCTCCAAAAGCTATGCAGGTTTATCTCCTTTCTCTTACAGCTGTTGGGTGGAACCTTTTCTCCTTCTAAGTTTCCTTCCAAAGCAGAGATTTTAAGTGTAATTTTGAAAGTCCTTTGTGCCTCAGCTACTGACAGAGCAGATTTTCCAGGATCCTGTGGGAAATAAATAGCAGCATAGGTCGGGGGCAGCTTAGAGAGTAAATACTTTTCTCAACGTTTTTGGTCTTAATTATAAAAAACTTCATGTAGTTTGTTGTTCTTGGATTCAGTGCATTGTTTCACTAATTAGTGTTCACTTGACAGAAGTGATTTGGCACCATAAGTCACTTTGAGCAACCCTCTGAATGGCTTTTTGGAACAGGCCTTGTGGTGGAGGAATGCTTTTCTCAGGAGCTGCAGTAGCTGAACATAAATCCATGAAAACCTGGATTAGGGAGAGAAGCAATGGCTGAAGCAGAGGCCTAGGAGCCAGAGCCATGTTCTAGCCCCACTGCTTGCCACTTAGGCTACTTGATTAAGCTCAGGTTTGTGATTCACAGAGTCTTTGCCTGTGCTGTGCAGTGACGTAGTCAGAAAACTGCTGCTCTTTTTCCCCTTTTCAGAAGATGGGAGTCATAATCTTTGTATGATGCTGAATTCAAGCACATCTCGGGCAGGTTGAGGCTGATTCCCCTGGGATGAGCTCTGGTTTCCCAAGTGTCACTTCCTGAGCTATAGATCGGGCTTGGCCTTCCCTTGGAGCATACCTGGCTCCTTCTGGGCTGATCCCCATGTGCCTGGGCAGGAGCCTCAGAAATCTGAATAGCACTGAGACAGAGGAGCAGGACAGGGATGTTCAAACCCCCCTAAAGGTCAGTTATCTTTGAAACACAGGCTGTATATCCCAGACAGAGGAACTGGCACAAAAGCCAGTTGATTATATACAGTTGATTATACAAGGATTGTATAAATCCTTGATTTATACAGCTTATGGAATTAAAGGGCAGTAGGAAGACACAGAGTGCTTTGAGCAGCATGGGGTAAGCCTGGCTCTCATTGTTCTCTGCTTTCTCTGTGACTTGCACTTCTGTGAAGCAGGGAATTCCCAGAGCGAGGCTGCAATGCAGAGACCATCAGTTCTTCCACTGGTAGGAGGGGCCTGGGAATCTGTTCCTGGGCATCCTTTGAGAATGTTTGGATTATTAACAGAAAGCTAATATACTTTTTTTTTTTAACCTCATTTTCACAATAGCAATGTCTGGGGAGAACAGGGAGAATACGCTCTTCTACTCTGAAATTCCCAAAACTATAAACAAAGCTGCCGTCCTGCTGCTTTCCTGGAAGCCTCTTCTGGATCTTTTTCCGGTGAGTCCTGATTTCTTACTTGCTTCAAGCACATGGGATTCGGGGTTTTCATCTTGAAAATTTGAAGTTTATTGTCTTAAAAATGTAAAGACTCTCCTTGTACGTGCCAACCCTGCAGCCATTCCAAAATGAAGCACAGCTTTCTCCTGTGTTTGGAGTTCCATCCTCTCTGTGTGCTGGATGATTCCTTTGCTGGCAGAGATGGCAAGTGCTAATTTGCATCAAGTTCTGTGTTGTGAGATCCTGGGGATTGCTGAAGGAGCCTGGAGTCTCCAGTCACTTCCCTGCTGTCTTGCAGGGGAAGTGATGATTCCCCCGAGGATCAGTCAGTGGCTCTGTGACTCATTCTGGAGCAGAGGATCCCTTTCCCACTCACTGGGATGTGGATTCCCTTTTCCCTGCGGCACATAGCAAGCCTGCACCATCCCATCCATGCACCATGGAAGGCTGGAGGAGGTGGGACAAACCCCACGTGGAATGAGGTGGATTTTTCCCCGTGTTATTTCCCAGGGCTGTCAGCCAGACGTAAAACTCTGGCTGTGCTCTCCTCCCACCAGACCAGTCACTGCACGTCTGTGAAAGTGAGCAAAGCCTCTCCTGCTCATTCTCGAAATAACAGACCCTCAATCTGAGCTTTCTTATACCAGGGACTATTGGGAATAATGCTGGCCTTGCTATGGGAGGAGTGGCTGTCAGTTTACAGTTGTGTGGGATCTGATCGTGGCCTGCACCTACGAGTGCTGATGGCAGAGGCAAAGCAGGAGTGGGCTTCCAGCCGGCAGCATTCTGGAGGATTCCGGAGGAGGAGGATGTCTGCTCAGCCATCTGCTCCTGGAAGCAGGGTAAGGCGTGCAGAGCAGAGGTGTTGATTTGGCTTCTCTGCCTGTTTTTAGGCCATCCTGGACTATGGGATGTACTCCCGGGAGGAGGAGTTGCTGCGGGAGAGGAAGCGGATCGGCACCGTTGGGATTGCCTCTTATGATTACCACAGAGAGAGCGGCACCTTCCTGTTCCAGGCAGGGAGTGGGATTTATCATGTGAAAGATGGAGGCCCCCAGGGATTCACTGTGAGTTTACTCATCTTCTGTCTCTCTGCAGGACTTTGCTCTGGCAAGGACCTCCTTTGGCTTGGAGTGAGAGCAAAGAGCAGATCATCAGCAGTTACTGTGCTGGCACAGGAAGTGACCTTGATAACCCTGGAAACAGGGTTTCAAACTATAAGAAGTGGTAAAATTGTGGCAGCAATGCAGGACATCAGATTTGTTTGATTTTTCATGACTAGCAGTGTCCATAAAAAGCAACAAAAGGCTCTGTGCTCTTGCATGGAGTCAGATGTCACATCTGAGACAATTTTTGTCCCCAGGTTGCAGTTTCCAGGTCATTGTTCCATGGTCAGTGCTGGATGTGTTAGACCACTTTTACATCATTTGACCTTACAACTTTCAGAACAAGCAGCCTTCACTCTGCTGGTGCTGAAGTTGGCCTTCAAAGCTGAAATAATTTATTATTATTATTATAGATGCCTGGTGTTTGTCTGACCCTGTTGTCGGGGTAATTTACTGTATTTTGAGTTGCTTTTGGACAGCCCCTTTTAGGGTGCTGTTTTTAAGAGTGTGTCAGACTTCTCTACACAAGCTGCCCTTTGATTTGGGGCTGATCCTCAGCTCTGGGGAAGAGGCCTGGTGGGACCATGGTAGAGGCACAGCTTTCCCTATAAAATAGCTGCATAGTATTTTCCTGTGTGTAAAGTGGGTAGATTCCTCTCTAAAAATGTATTTGAAGTCAGTGTTCATACTGCTGTGATCTTCTGAAATCCAGGTTACTTGGTGGATATGTTCCTGTGTTATCATATCTTACTGTCTTTCTTTTTTGTTTTTTAATTCCAAATAGCAACAGCCTTTAAGACCCATTCTGGTAGAGACCAGTTGTCCAAATATCCGGATGGATCCCAAGCTTTGTCCAGCTGATCCAAATTGGATTGCATTTATCCATTGCAATGACATCTGGATATCTAATATAGAATCCAGGGAAGAAAGGAGGCTGACATTTGTGCACAATGGTAATGAATCCTGAATTAAATTCCTCTACCTCCTCTGCACTTGTTCTTGCTAGACTGCACTGAGCAATGGCACTAAAGGTTCTCCTGAACCACTACTTGGGGGTAATGACCACTGTTTATTCCACCTTGTTTGTCACATTTATAGACTTCCTGTAGTGCAGATACAGTGGGATGATTCTTTTTCCTGCACTGTGCAATCTGGCAGAAAGAGTTGTTTGTTGGATACATATGGAAGGGCTCTTCTCCTGAAACACAGCACATTGCTTTTCACTGGAACAGCCTTTTTTGAGTGGAACTGTGGGTGGAATAGAGCTGGAGGAAAGTTTCTGTCAGTGAAATCAGGCTGCAGAGACTTTTAGAAACAATTTAGGCAGTTTCTGAATAGCACTAGGGCTTCTGCTGTCCCCTCACACTCAGTAATGTAGGTTCTCATTTCTTACCCTCTTCAACTCCATTTTAGGCATTTATCCTGTAAGAAAGAACATGAGAAATTGTGGATAAATCAATGAAAATCAATTTCATTTTGTATTTAAAATATATAATTTAAATTTTAGTCAATTTAAATTTCTGACACTTCATAATACTGCTTCAGACTATTTAAATGCTTAATATTAAAATATTATGTAAGTACAGTAAAAATAAGCTGTAGCAATCACTCCTTCTCAGATGATAATTATTTATGGAGCGCTGCTAAGTTACCTCCAGGGTAACAGGAAAAATATTGAAGCCCTATGGATATGTCAGCATGTTGAGATGTTATATAAGTCTGTTCCTTTTGGTTCATACATTGAATGAAATACTGATTCTGCTTTCATTTTTCTGAATGTTGGTGTTTCCAGTTTCAGTTGTTCAGAAAGGTTTGAGGTTTTGATTTTCTTAGAAGTTGTAGTTCCAATTCACTGAACTCAGGTAGAGAGAACATTTTCTTTCTTTGACTAATTGAGAGCCTGATTAGGTAGAAGTAAGAAGAGAGAATGGCTTTCCTTTCCTAAAAGAAGCTGCCATGTCAGAGAGGATTAAATCCTCCCTAAATATATGAACAGAGAAGGCTGGAAGCAGAAAACAAATCTGCTGAGAAGTCAGATTTATTACCGTGTAATTGTTCCCTGGGGGTGAATTTGGGCTGTGTTTGGGGTAATGCAGAGCTGGTTTGGTTCTGCAGCACATCATGAACTAATTCTTTGGTGTCTTTTTTTAGAACTGGCCAATGTTGAGGAGGATCCAAAATCTGCTGGCGTGGCTACTTTTGTGCTGCAGGAGGAATTTGACAGATACACTGGCTACTGGTGGTGCCCAAAGGCACAGCCCAGTAAGTGTGGGGATCCAGCATGTCTGACAGGCCCTGTCCAGTGCAGAGCTCTCTCTTGCTCTTACTTATAGTATCTATAATCTTACTTATAATATCTATTAACTATGTGCAGCAGGGAGCAGGTTACAGGGGCCTTGTGAGCACTGTGGGGAGAGACTTCCCTTCTCACAACAGTGGTGGGAGCTGTAGGAGTCTCAGTGTTTTGCTTAATGAAACATGAATCACAGGCTTTGTTGTTGATTTTTCTTCATCCTTCCAATCTGCTTGTGCTCCTGAGATAATATTGATGCCTGCAATAACTGATAATTCTGTTCTGTAATTCTGTAATGTTAATTCATTTACAGCACTGGATGGGGGTAAAGTTCTTCAAATTCTTTATGAGGAAAATGATGAGTCAGAGGTGGAAATTATCCATGTCACATCACCCATGCTGGAGACAAGAAGAACAGATTCCTTCCGGTACCCCAAAACTGGTGAGACCCTGAAACCTTACATTCCTGTTTCTGGAAGACACTTGTTTAATTCCATGTGCCTGACAGCAGTGACTCTCCAAGCTTAGAGCAGAGCAGAGAGGTGTTGAGTAGTCTTTGAATTGGTGTCCAGGTGGTGCAAATGTGTTTGGGGAAGCTGCTCTGGAGGCTGGGTGACTCACTGGTGACTGTGCTGATATTGCAGCCATGTGGTTCCTGAGGGCTCTGGGTGTCAGGAGTTGGCAGGAACTCTCTCTCATTGTCACTGTTTGAGACACTCTCTGGGATCCTGGAAGACCTAAATTGTTGAGGAGTTGATTCTCATTACAGCCCTGTGTTTCTGAGGGAACAGCTCCAGAATTACAGCCTTTTGGGGTTTTGGGAGGATTTCTGTTTAGCTGCTGGCAGTGCCCTGGCAGTTCAAGTCCTGGAGGACTCTGATCTCCAGGATTGCTCTTGGACTTTAAACAGCAAACCTGTCCTGCTGCAGCCTGCCAGGAAAACCACCTGTGGTTACATTTGCACACAGTGGATGATCTGGAGGCTTCAGCAGTGAAGGGCTATGGGTAGGCTTCAAGTGGAGTGCCACTGGAAGCAGGGAAGTGGGATTTAAGCAGACCTGCTGAGGGCTGATTCAGTGTCAGGTGTGGGGCAAGTTTGAACAATTCAGCCCTTCTGAGATGTCCCTGCTGTCACAGCGGGACACATTGCTCAGGTAACAGTAGTTTGCTCTCTTTCCTCACTACTGGAGTCTTCATTTTTCAGAGAAATATCTTTGTTTGGCTGACCTTCTCAAGCTGTAGAATTCATTCAGATCTTGTAGATTCCCCATTTCACTGGGAAAGCTTTCTGCTCTTCCTGGTTTACTATTTGTGAGAAAGGCTCAGTGTGAGGCTGGGAAGCAAGAGGTGACACCTCGTGGTTTTTCTTGTGAGTGCTCAGATTTCTGAGTGTATTTTGTCATGGCTCTATTCAATGCAAAGAAAACAAGCTAACCAAAGCCCAAATCCCTTAAACAGTATGTAGCTTTATTATCATAATGACACTAGTGATGACAGTAGGTTTTTAGGTGTTTAATTTTCACGGATGCTCTTTAGCACTGGATCACTTTCTATGTACCACTTTGGAATAAGAGCCAAGCAGTGAACCAAAGCTTGCTTTGCTATCCCACTCACTCCTGAGCATTTACTTCCACCTGTGAATGCATCCACTGACTGTGGGAGAGAGGACAGCAGCATGGCTCTTGATCTGTTTGCAGGATTACATCCTCTAAATCTCCTCACATTTGCAGTTTCTTTTTTCCCTGCCTGGTTCTGTGCTCTCTCAGACATGCAGGGAGGCTATTTGATGAAAGAACATTCTGCTGTTTGCCTTTTCCAGTCCTGTATGATTAACACCGCAATAATGCACAGCAAACAATTGATGCCTGATTGTTAACATCTGTTTTTATAGGTACAGCAAATCCAAAGGTTACTTTCAAGATCTCTGAAGTGACAATCAATGCAGAAGGCAGAGTAAGTCTATGTTCTGTTTGTTTGCCAAATGCATTTAACTGCTGTGATTTATATATTTTTTTTGTAAAATTAATTTTCCAGTTCTGCACAAAGAAACTTTCCTGGTTGTGATGGCTTCCTGGCTTCTCTGGAGGCAGTGCCCTTGGCTCATTCCTGTGCAGATACTCAGTGTGCAGCAGTATTTCTCAAGGCTGTGCTTTTCTTTGCTCCCACTGGTGTGTGAACTCAGCTGCAGAGCAGAGTATTGTAGGTGTGGATGGTTAGACCTTCTTATGTGACCGATCTCTTGATTGGCTGTGGATGTTGGGAAAATTGGATTGCAAATACAGTGTATCACCTTACAAAAGCATGAACATATGGAAAGAGATAATCTTTGCTTTTGCCCTGGGATTTTTTTTAACAGATGCAGAAATTTCCGTAGCCCATTCCAGGATCTTTGGACAGAGGGGAAATTAATCTTATCAAACAGATATGTGAACAGCCGTAAATTATTGGAATTCTCCCAACTCTTGAGCTACTTCAGCCATCAGCAGTCACCTGCTGGGATAGTGATGCTGGTGTCAGCCAGGAAAGGCAGGGAAAGCCTTCAGGACCCTTTGGGTACCACTGGGATTTGTTCCCAGTCCCAGCAGGGACAGACTGCAGCGCTGCATTTCATGGATTAGAACCACATTGATAACTGGGTGCCATGCTGGATGTTCAACACCTATCCATGAAAATCCTACAAAAGAGCTCAGTACAAATCACCTCCCATTTACAGGGGGGAACTGAGAGTTCAAATGAGTTGTGTGAGATGAATGATGGGTTTGTGAGCAGCATCCAGATTTCTCTGGTCCCAGCCCTGGCTGTACTGGCAGTGTGCAGCTCTCCTGCCGTGCTGGGGTCTGGCTACAGACAGGGTTCAGTTCCCTGTGTAGCAAAGGCTGAACAATATAAATGGCATAAGCTGCACAAAAAAGTCTTCTGTGTCCAGGCTCTCATCGTGCATGAAAAACTGGTTGTGGGGGTTCATCTCAGTGTCACTGAATTGCTGCTTTGTCAACAGATTGCAGATGTTGTGGATAAAGAGCTAGTTCAGCCCTTCGAGATCCTCTTTGAAGGAGTAGAGTACATTGCTAGAGCTGGGTGGACGCCAGAAGGAAAATAGTGCGTATGTTAATCCTGTCTCTGCTCAGAGGGTTTGGGGTCATACAGTCAGAAGCAGATTGTAGTGGTCTCTGTCTTCTTCCAGCTTAAGCCTGCTTTCACTTTTACATTGCTACCAACTTGTTTGTGCAAAGGGGACCATTTTTCCAAAAGCCAAACCAGAGCCCTCCTTGTGTCTTTCTCTGCTCCCTGGCCCTACTGCTTTGGGTTTGGGCACTCGCAGCCTTTGATGTGTGTGTCCTCTCAGCATCCCTGTGAGAGAGAGTGCAGTGCTATTGTCCCCATTTTACAGATGGGGAACTGAAGCCCAGAGAGGTTAAGTGCCTTGCCATGGTCACGCAGGAAGTCTGTGGCTGAGGAGAGAAATGAGCCCAGGTCCCCCAGGCCCTAGGCTAGCGCCCTAACCACTGGACCATCCTTGCTGACCAGACTTACTGATCAGAAAACCTGCTGTAAGTGCTACTTACATTTGCATGTCATTTTAACCCTGTAGATGATGTAGTACAGTGTTTCTAACTCACCAGAAGCTTCTCCAAAAGGATATTTCACTGAAAGGGTTGTCCAGCCCTGGCACAGGCTGCCCAGGGCAGTGGTGGAATCACCATCCCAGGAGGGACTTTAAAGCTGTGTAGATATGGCACTTGGGGACATGGTTAGTGGTGGGCTTGGCAGTGCTGGAGGCATGGTTGGACTCGGTGATCTTAAGGGTCTTTTCCAACCCAAATGAATCCATGGTTTTCCAGAAGTGCACTTCTCCAGGTTTTGAATCTAAAGATGGCTTTCACCTTTCCCATCCAAATATGGAAGAAATCCAGGGACACATTTGCTATATTATCCTGCTTTTTGCAGAATTATTGTTGGAGCTACATATAAAGCCATCAGAATACGGCAGGGGCTGCTGCTGGTCCCTTTAGGTGCCAGTGTTATTCTCTGCCAGGTGTAGATCTAACAATAGTATTTTCACAAGCATCCTGAAATTTCAATTGAAATTTTTTTCTGCTTCATTATTCCCTCTGATTTTTCTCTTCTCTTTCTCCCTTGAAGCACAATTCAAATCAGGGAGAACAGAATGAGTTAAACTTTTGAACTTGCAGTGCTTATGCAATATTAAAATGAAGCGAATTAGGTTCTTGTGTTATGGAAGAGATTTGTTTATGTGGGTGAAATTTTGCACGTGACTTAATTTGCAATTGAATATTCTTGACTCCCTCAAAACACTTAGTGCTACTGAGTGTCTGCTGAGATTTTCAGACTTGTGTCATACTCATGGTTGCATGTTATTTTCTCTAATATCTGTATCCTCAACAGCATCTGGTCCATCTTGCTGGATCGCTCCCAAACTCGGCTTCAGATAGTCCTGATCCCTCCTGCATTATTCATCCCCACAGAAGATGATGCAATGGAAAGACAGAAACTTATTGATGCTGTACCAGATTCTGTTACACCTTTCATTATTTATGAAGAAACGACAGACATCTGGATAAATGTAAGAATTTGAATTTCAGCCTTCTCTGACAGTTTGTAACACTCAAGCAACGTTGATGTTACTATGCTGCCAAGGGGAGTGATCCCATCATGCAAGTTCTGTGCATATTCAATGCTTCCTTCTGTAAAAAACAGGATGTAGAGAACAGATTTGGGATGTGAAAACAGACCTGCTTTGCTTGAGTTGATGCAGTACTCAGAGCCAGAAGCAGAGCCCAAGGCTCTGGCATTCCCAGGCAGCCCCTTGCCCACAGTGTCATTGGCACTCTCCAGCTTCTTGGTGCCAATTGCTAGCACCAGCAGTGCCACCAGATAAAATATTCTCCAGACTGCAAAGATGGATCAAGATGACACTGGGTGAAAAGTTCTGAGAGTCACCTGACAGGCACTGAACTCCTCCTGAGCTACATTTGGTCTGGTGAAACAGATTAAGGGTGTGATGTTCTGGGAGGTGAACTGCAGGGCATGTGCTGAGAGCAATCAGGTGCTGTAAACTGTGCCTCTCCTCACACTGCTGCACATAAAGATCCCTGTCTCTGTAGTGACATCCCGTTGGAGGTGTGCCTGGAAGCATCAATCACTGGCACATAGTTGGATCTTTCAGCAGAGAGCATTTGCACAAAGCCTTCCAGTGAATGGTCCCTGTACAGCAAGCGCTCTCTTAGATACCACGTTCTCTCCTTAGTAAATGGTTTCAGGATGGTGCAGTGAATTTCCCTTTCTCCATTATTTTTACTGTCTGAAATGGTTCTTGACTGGCAGCTCATACTGAGAAGAAAAATGCTCCCAAGTCCTCCAAAGATTGTCCCTTGAAGCAAGAGCTGACATGTTGATGAGTGGGAAGATGACGTCAGCTCATCCTTCTTTAAAAAATCCTTCACTTGCAGGCAGCACAGGATAGAGGTGTGCAGAGCTGGACCCACCTCTGTGTCTAAGGTAGAAGGACAGGTGCAGAAAACTTTTAATCAGTTTGGTGACCAGGATATAGAGTTAGACTGGCAGAAAGCTGGAGCTGCTGGGATGTGGCACTGGCTGCAGACCCCCCTGGCTCCAAGTGTAACTGGTTCTCCCAGTAAGGGACAGTGCTGCGCCCTGTTAGCCTGGGCTGTGTGGTCTGTGCTGAGCAACAAGAGGAACATATTTTGTGTGACTGCAGTGCCAGAGTCCTGCTGGTAACAATAATCCACTGCTCTGTCTTCTCAGATCCATGATATCTTCCATGTCTTCCCTCAAACCCATGAGGATGAGATAGAGTTCATTTTTGCTTCTGAGTGCAAAACAGGCTTCCGGCACCTGTACAAAGTCACCTCGGTTCTGAAGGAGAGCAAGTACAAACGCTCCTGTGGAGGCCTCCCTGCTCCGAGTAAGGGGAATTGTTCTTGTGCTTTAATTGGGCATTTGTTGCTGACCAGTGAAGAAGTAAATGTCCTTCCAGCTGGCAGGAATTATTGCCTTGTTGGAAACTTCTGCTGTTGTCCAGAAAAGCACTTCAGTGTACAGTCATTCCTCTGGAAATTGTACAGGAGTTACTCTGTTTTTAGCATGCCTTAGTTTTAACCTCGATCCTTCCTTATGGACTAAAAGGAAAAGTTTCCAAAAACCAGATGGATAACAAGCTCCCTGTGATACTGTGAGACATAGTTGGCTTTTCCTCTTCACTGCTGGAACTTATTCTTGCTCAGACTCAGGAAATCACTGTGTGCAAAGCTCCCAGAGTGGTTTTTCCACAGCATGTGTTCTTAAATTCACAGTTTCATGCTGTGATACTTAATTTACTTAGTGTGTGTTGAAGGCACCTACTGAACTCTGCATGCACAAAAAAATACACCTAATTTTACTAGAGGTCCTAGTTTCATCCAACTGGTGTGGGTCTTTTTCCCACATAGCATTCTATCTTGGGCTGATTAGATTGCTCTGAATGCATCTGATTTCTTTTTCTTGCTAAATCTCCCTCATTCTAAGGGAAATAAAATCATCTTATAAACACAGAGTTCTTGCAAAATTCTCCATTTTTAGCACCTCATATTTCCTTTGCCTGCCTATTGTTCAGCATAAAACCTTTATTTCTATGCAAGTGATATTTTTAGAAATAAAAAACTCTGTACATTGGCTATTTGCAGGTGACTTCAAGTGCCTCATCAAAGAGGAGATAGCAATTACCAGTGGGGAATGGGAAGTGCTTGGCAGACATGGATCCAATGTAAGTCTTGCTCTTGCTTCCTGGATATCCTGTCACACACACTGCCAGGAGATGGTCCTTTGGAAGGATCAGCAGAAATCTATTAATCCAGTATGGTTTTAGCCAAAATACACAGTATTTCTGTTCTGTATAACTTGTGAGCTTGCACAAGGAAGGAAGGAATGGTCCCCAAACTGCTGCTCTTCTAGCTCTGAGCTGGATGAATTCTTTGGTCATTTGAATCAAACTGACAGAGTTATAGACAGTGAGAACAGTTTTTTGGTTTATCCCTTGCAGATTGCTGGGCTCCAACTCAGCATTGTGGAAGTGGGGTAGGAGGGATGCAGGGGAGACTTTGAGGTGGTAGAGCTGGATATTGAGGGGTGTGCTGTTTGTTTTGTTCCTGACAGATCTATGTGGATGAAGCCAAGAAACTGGTGTACTTTCAAGGCACAAAAGACTCGCCTCTGGAGCATCACTTGTACGTTGTTAACTACGAGAACCCCGGGGAGGTGAAGCGTCTGACAGAGCGCGGTTACTCGCACGCCTGCTGTGTCAGCCAGGTACCTGTGCCTGCCAGGGCTGGCTGGGCTGCCCTGCCTTAGCCCAGGCTTATCCTGTCACTCAGCAGACAGGGCAGTATTGATACATAACAAAAACAGATTTTAGGCTGTGTTGTGCCCTCCTGTACGTTGCACAAGTGTGTGAAACCACCCTGGAAACCAGACTTGACCTCCCGGTTGCTCTCCAGCTCACTTCAGGCAAAAGGAACCAGGATGAATTGTTTGAAACTCCTTGAGCCTGACTCTGCCTGCAGTGGACTAGAGAGCAATCACCAGAGGAGGTGAGCCTGGGCAGCACTGGGTGGAGTTCCAAGAATCCAGCTGGGAATTCATGGCCCAGAAGGTGTGTGACGAGCTCTTCATGCCACTCTTGGATTTTCAGGTGTATCTTTGGCTTTGGAGTGTTAAAGACTCTGGTGTTTCAGAGGCAGAAGTGCTCAGATTTCTGGTTTAATTTGGTCCATAAGGATCTTCTGAAAGATCTAAATGCAAAAGAAACAATCACTTGCTTGTGGCTCTGCACTGAGAAGTTCAAGACATGTTCTCTTTCTTCCCAGGACTGTGACATGTTCATCAGCAAGTACAGTAATCAGAAGAACCCCCACTGTGTGTCACTGTACCGGCTGTCAGGGTCAGAAGATGATGCAGCTCATAGGACTAAAGAATTCTGGGCTACCATTTTAGATTCAGCAGGTAATGGCATGGATGAGGAACAGGAAAAGGACAAGCAGGATCACAGGATAAAAGATTTCCCAGCATAGGCTTGCTTGAGATTTGCTGTTGTGGCTGACCAGACTTGTCTCTGAAACTTAAGGAGTTCTGTGAAGTACAGGAGGGACATTTTCAGCTCAGCAACAAATGGATATAAACAGACCACAAAGGAATTTAGAGTGAAAATTACCAATTTTCTCCTGCCAGTTTTAGATCAGGGAGGGATTTGAGTGCACTCACTTTCTCTGTGTGATGTGTCTGCTAAAGAGTGTGTTCCTGGGGAGGGAGGTGCACTTCTTAAATAGTGTGTGCTGCTGCCTACTCGTGTCTTCATGAGACAGCTCTTGGGCTATAATCTTCCACTGGATTTCTGTTGCCTTTCATGTCTCCTTACCTGAGGCATACTCCATGTCCCGTGCTTTCCACATGTTAGTGTAGCAAGTCCTAAGTGGCATTAGGAAGGGATGGGACATCTGTGAAGAAGAGTTACTGTCATTCACAGGAGAGCAGGGATGGGAATGCGATAGGGCTCAGAAAGCTCACCTTGGGCTGGGGCATTCCCAGTCTCTGCCTGAATCCAGCCACACCCACTGGAAAGTGTGGGAGAGCTCCACTGGGATTGCAGTGAGACTGGTGACAGGACAGTGGTGCAGCAGAGCTGTGTTACTCCTCATGCATTCCTGTTAAAACCAGGCTCTCTGTTCCCTCCCATGGCAGGTCCTCTTCCTGATTACATTCCCCCTGAAGTGTTCTCCTTCGAGAGCTCCACGGGGTTCACACTGTATGGAATGATGTACAAACCCCACAACCTGCAGCCTGGGAAGAAGTATCCCACAGTGCTCTTCATTTATGGAGGCCCTCAGGTGAGTTGGTGAGCAGTGGGATGGGCTGGCAGGGATCACTCCACTGCTCTCCTGCAGGAATGCTTCCTGCTCTGTGCTGAGGGCAGCAGGTGGCATTTTGCCTGTTTGGTGAGCAGATGCTTGGCCAGAGGTGCTGTTTCATTGTTTCCACATCATGGATCCAGGTACTGCCATTTGTCTGAGGACAAGTATGGAGTGGCAGAGCTGGAACTGGGGGAAAAGGGAATCAAGTAGTCTTTGTTCCCAGTTCTGTCTCCTCCTCCTCCTCTCCAGTTTCCTCATTGGACCTCAGTTCAGCTCTTCATCCCTGTGACACAGAATTACTTGTTTTACTGGGAGAAGAGTTTATTGCATAGCAGGGAGAGGGAATCCTGCAGCGGGAGTAGGGATCTTGAAAACTTTACATTATAAAATTGTATAAAGTATTTAAAGGAAAGGAAATATAAATAAAATCTGAAATTGGATTAAGAGGTGACCTCTGGATTCTGTGCTGCTCTTGTATTCCAGGTACAGCTGGTGAACAACCGGTTTAAAGGAATCAAGTACTTCCGACTGAACACTTTGGCCTCTTTAGGCTATGTTGTCGTTGTCATTGACAACAGGGGCTCCTGCCACCGAGGGCTGAAGTTTGAAGGGGCCTTTAAATACAAAATGGTAAGTGGGCTCTGACTGTGGCTCTGTTCTCAGCCAGAGATGGGTTTGAGTGTCAGAGTTACCAGCACTGAAGCAATGGTTTGGAACAGATGCCCAGCACTGCCTGTGTGACACTCCTGGGGTTTGGGGGCAGCAAGTGTGGATAGGTGAGAATTGAGGGAGGAAAGATGCTTGATATGGAAAAGATAAAATGTCATGGTTTGAGGTTGTGAACCAGTTGCAGCCTGACACAGGATGGCTCATAACGAGGCTGTGACTTCTCACAGATACAATCTGCAGCTCACATGAAGAAGGACAGTTGCATTCTGAGCATGGATCACTCCTGAGTACCAAAGCACCGAAGGTGGTTACCTTGGGCAATCCTGAGAAAGTAACTTTTGGCTGTAACTAACAGAACTTTGTCTCTGCCCTGCCAGGGACAGATAGAAATCGATGACCAGGTGGAAGGGCTGCAGTATTTGGCGTCGCAGTACGACTTCATCGACTTGGAGCGTGTGGGCATTCACGGCTGGTCCTACGGAGGCTACCTCTCCCTAATGGCTTTAACACAGAGGTCAGATATCTTCAGGGTATGTTCATGCATTGAGTACTACTCTGGTGGTGCAGACAGAATTTTTCCTTTAACAGTGTGACTTCCATGGGTTGTCACAGCACAAAGACCTTGGAGCTTGCTCTAAACAAGCTAGGACACAGTGCAATGGCTGTTTTCTTCAAGACTCTTCTGTTTGGCTGACTTCAGTGAGAAGTTGCTTTCCCAGCAACTCTTGGACTGTTGAGCCTGCAATGACTTAGCTGTGCTCCTGTACTTCTACCTATCTCAGGTCACCTGTGCTGAAGGTACCTTAGGTAGTGTCAACTGCTGTCCACTCTGTGCCAGCTGAGCTCTTTGTGTTGTGAACCAGGTAAGGGAAACGATCCTGGTGAAAAACAACACCTCCTTCTCATTCTCTGTTTTTTTGGCCCTGAGAGAGTAGTTCCTTGCAGACTGATCATTTCCCAGATCAAATTGCCAGGCTGCTGCATAGCAGAGTGTTCTGAAGCAGCCAGGAGGACAGCCTGGGGATGGGGAGAGGTACTGGAAAGAGGTTCTTGTGCTTGCCTGACCTTAGACCACTGTAATAAACAGCCAGACTGCCTTTGGGTGGAGGTGTGGGAAGACCTGGATATTTCCCTTGAGAGGTGTTTTGTTCTTTGTGGCTACTCTTGCTTTCTTTAAGTCCAACCTTAGTATTACTGGGACATTTAAAAGTTATTTGTCTTGATCCTTAACGATGTTGTATTTTTATCTTTACAAACAGCTGCCTTGCAGAGGGGGTTTAGGTGGTTTTGTGGTGGTTTTTACTTTTTTCTGCATCTTTTTTTCCACAAGCCTCTCTGCAAGCTGGTGGTAGCTATGCAGGGTAGTTTGCTGAGTCCTTGGGAGCTGTTTCTGTTAGACATGTAAATGGACCCAAACCCACAAAACCTCACAGAATGCAGTTCCCTCAGTGTCCTTTGCAGGGGGTATCTTTAGAGTTGCTTCCAGTTTACCTGTAGGCTCTTCCAGGTTTCCAGCACGCGTGGATCGTAGCTGAGCTGTGCTGTGTGTGAGCTGGAGCAGAGGCAGCAAGGATTGCTTTGCTCCTTCCACAGTTAGAGTGGGATGAAGCTGTGGCAGGGAAGCACGTGGCCAGGTCAGGGGGCAGTGTTGTCATTCCCAGCTCAGGGGTCAGTGTTGTCATTCCCCTCTCCATGGCACTGGCAGGTGGCCATAGCCGGAGCCCCCGTCACGCTGTGGATTTTCTACGACACGGGATACACGGAGCGCTACATGGGCCACCCGGAGCACAACGAGCAGGGCTACTACCTGGGATCCGTGGCCATGCAGGCTGAGAAGTTTCCTTCTGAGTAAGTCTGCTTCTGGCTCTTGTCTTCTTTTTCCTGCCAGGAGAGTTCAAGGTCCATAGACAAATTTTTATCTCCCTGATCTTGGTATTTCTCTAATCACAAATGCTCACATTAAATAATATTTTAAAAAAACACCACAATAATAATTATTTACATATAATAGCAACATTAATAAACACTAATACACTAATAAACTTAATACTCAAATGAACATTTGCATAATTACAGATCATTTCATGTAAACCCTTTTATATTATATTTTGTGTCTAAAGAAATGACAAGCATATCTTTAGAACCACATTAAGGTAAACAAAAATTGGCTGATTGGGATGTTTCTGTATGTCCTGAGGCTGTCTCAGCACAGCAGAGCAAGATGGGGCCATGGGCTTTCTTGCCAAAGAGCTGACAATCAGCAAGGTTGAAGGCCTCACATTGTCCAAGCTAGGAAGCATTGCTGAGAAATAAATAAGATATTCAGATAAAAGGCCTGACTGTAATATTCATGTACAGGAAGAACTTTCAGAGGAAGAAGGAACACATTCGAGAAATGTGTCTATCCAGAGCAGTTTACAAATGTGAAATTACTGCTTTCAATGCAAATACTCTTTTTTGGGGAGTGTGTTTGTAGGGATGTGTGTGGACTGTGAAATGAGTGGGATGCTGTCTAGAACTGTTTGTCTCTTGCTTTTCCCAGACCAAACCGTTTGCTGCTGCTACACGGATTCTTGGATGAGAATGTTCACTTTGCACACACCAGTATTTTGCTCAGCTTTTTGGTGAGAGCTGGGAAACCCTATGACCTACAGGTAAGGCCAGAATCAGGGGGTAAAGCTAACGTGTGTCTTGGAGGAATCCAGAATTGGAATTTGTGCTATGGCTGTGCTGGACACCTTGGATGAAATTGTAGCATTTGAGCCAAGCATTTTTATAAATGTTAATATCTTATGAATTAACAAAAAGAAAAATTGGGCAAATAAGCAGTTAAGGCTATTCCTGAGGAGATCTGCAGCTGGAAGGCAGTGCAGCAGGGTTCATGCAGCATAGAAAAGGGTCTGCACTTAATTAAACCCTGCTGGCTCAATGCAGGTGGAGCTCAGAGATCCCACACCACACTACAGGAGTGGGAATGTGATCTGGCCAGGAGCTGCCTCTGCTCAGCCAGGCTGATCCCACTCCAGCACAGCTGGATCCCAGTGAGTTCTCCTGGGTTCAGGCAGTGGAGGATGAGGTGTGTCAGTTCAGGTGCAGACTTAATGCGGGGACATTCCCTGGACATTTGGAGTGTGGCTCTGGGACTGATTTAAATACTGGCACCTTCAATCCTATGGATATTTATTATTTTCTTTTACATTTCAGATTTACCCTCAGGAGAGACACAGCATCAGGGTCCCTGAGTCGGGGGAGCACTATGAACTGCACCTGCTGTATTACCTGCAGGAGAACCTGGGCTCTCGCATTGCTGCCATGAAGGCCATGTGACTGACCTCAGAACTCTGCTCCACGGCTGCTCTCCGGACAGGGAGGTGTAGGAAACTAGAGAAAATAGGATGGAACGTTGCTTTCTGGTGCCTGCCACACGTACACACATGTACACACCCTCACAGACACTTTTTTAAAAGTAAATTTGGTGCCATACAGGAAATTAAAGTACGGTGATCTAATAACTTTAGTTATTAAACTTAAAGTTTAAGCTGTAAATAAAATCCGATGTCTGTCAGTACCATGGGTGTTCTCTTGGGGGACAAGCTGAAACTGAAAATAACGTACTTCTACAGCACCAGATCTTCACTTTTTGCAAGCATTATGACATAATTGATGTATTTTTACAGTGTGTTCCTTGGTATCTTATTACATTATACTGGATGATTTACTCACTACACAGCAAGAGTTTACCTGAATGGTTACAACTTTTATTAATTTTAAATGCTATCATATAGCTTTTATGCTTTGTGAAAGGGATGTGTCTCACTCCTTAGAAGGTGGTCACAAGTTGGACACATCCCCTGTCTAGATGTTAATTGTTTTTTAAGAAGAAAGACTTTTAAGCTGCCTCTTAATATATTTCAAGTTTGGATTCAGATCAGTTGATGCCAGGTTCTTTGATTCCTTCTCCCTTAGGATAAATAATTCTCTTTTCTTCCAGCAGCTTGAGAACCTATCCTGATTGTACTTGATTTCAGTGGAGAAGTGAATTGATACTTTACTGTGATATGGGCATAACAATCTTTTATTCTGAGGTGCAAACTAACTTTAAGTTAAAAAGCAGAAACTGTAAACTTTCAAACAAGCTTCAGAGTGCATCCCGTTGAGATGTTTCCCTGATGTTCACTCTGGAGCTGGGTTTGCAATACTCCTTCCTCACCCTCACATCAGCATGGTATAGGCATATGCATCTTGTTACAATTTAGACATTCAATATTCTAATTCCAAGGTCTGCAGAGGATGTGTGGGGAGACCTTACATGTGAGGCAATATGAACTGTTCTGTTGAATTTCCTCTTGTATGAGGGGCTATTTCCCAGGCTCATGCCCTGTCCAGTCCCCTGTTCCTGGGTCCTTTCTAGCACTACTGTGCATGATGATGTGATGCTGTCTTTGGGAACCCTTTTCTGTACAGCTTCGGGTAACCCTCAAGGAATTGCAGTCCCAGTTGTGTTTTGGTACTGAGGTTTTAACTAAGCAGCAGGCTTGGCTGAAAACATAAGTGTGTGAAAGCACTTTTAACTGGCAACAGGTAATTCAGGATAGAAATCCATAGAAAGTTACTCTCTAATCCAGAAAATTCTCCCTTTGGGACTTGCCTCTGAGACTCTGATAAGTTTTAATGGTTTTCTTAGAAACCGAAGAACTTAGTTTTCTTTCTGTTTTGGTGCTAGAGACAAGCAGAGCATGCTTTTCTTTTCATCTGCTGAAATTCTGGAATCACTCTCAGTGTTCACGCTCTTAGAACTCCACATGTTGTAACCTTGTACTTTCCTTGATTTTGTACTGTTCAGCTTGATCCCAGAACTCTGGGATTTAAGAGTCTGGCTGTATCAGATCAAACTGCATCGTTTTTCAGTTAAATTGCTGGGCATGTGCACCAAAGCGAGGGGAGCTGGGGCGGTTACACGGTTGTAAAAGCCGTGTGTGAGAACAGGATCTGGTTTTTGAGATAAACAAAGGAGCCAAAGCCAACAGGCGTGCAGGGAGTTTCCTCCGCAGTGGGGAGCCTTGGTTCGGGCTGTTCGCTGGTTTTCAGATGGCAGCGATTACAAGTGGGTCAGTTAAAACACCATTAGCAGGTCAATAACGGGTTGATTTTGGGCAGAGGAGGAGCCCAGCTCCAGGAATGTCTTCTCTTAGTGGTGAATTGAGTCTGAAGCAAAGGCAGCATCCCTGGGGAGAATGTTAAAGTCAGCACCGAGAGAGGAGCACGTGTGCAACACAACAGTGGGTAGAGACAAAAATAAGCTGTTCCTCTGGAATTCCATTGTGTTCCCAACGTGTTTATGCTGTATTATATATACATATATCTATATCTGTTCATATATACATATATGTATAAAATTACCCATGGATAGTATTCACCTTTTCCAAGGTTGTTTATATTTTGTTCAATATTAAATTAAATGCGTTTTTGGGGTGTTTTTGTTCTTTTTCTAGAGGTGATTACCCTTGAATGTAAATGTATATGATTTTTAAGATGAAATTGATCCTTTTGTTTAAAAAACAGAACAAAAATGGCCTTCATCAAACAGTGCTTTTTTGGGGGACTGAAGAACTAAACATTACGTAAGTAAACCAGGCTGGGTTTGGATTTGAGGCAGGATGTAATTGTAAGTGCTGACATAGAATATTTAATAATGCATCCTTCCACTGTTTTAAATATATATATCAAAAAGCTATTAAAGTACAATATACTGTAACTGCTCTGTTTTACAACATAAATTATGGATTCTTTCTTTTCCTATCATTTTCTTTTCTTTTTACTGTAGTTAAGCACTTTAAGACCCCGTGCTTTCTTATCCTGTGGAAGTGGTGGAAGGATTTATCACCAGAGTTTTGTAGTTCTTGCAAAAGAGATGCCTTAGATGAAGTCTGATTCCAGCTAAATTCCCAGTGAAGAAAGGCCCCGTTGTGATCGAGACTGCAGAGGTAGGAAGGTGTTAGTGCTGAGGGACTTTGCATCCTTATTTCTGGGGGGAGTGGTATTTCTGTACCTTGTATGGTGAAGTGTTGGTCTGGCCAAGGATGAGGACAAGGCTGTACCTTACAGTCCTGGAGATGGGAATATCGCTCGAGAGGGTTTCCAGCCTGTTTGATACTTGGGATTGTATTTCTTCACTTCCTGCATGTTAAAAAAATCTCTTAGTTAATGTGAGTTTTAAGCAGAACTATGAGACCCTGGGGGAGCACATGGAGCAAAAAAGATGTGAGGAGGAGCCTTTGCTGTGGCTCCCAAAGCAGAGGTTGGTACGTCCCTGCTGAGGCCCCTGTGCCTTGCAGGTGTGTCTGCCCAGCAGGAGCTCTGAGCAGGAGCAGGACTGAGCTTTCCTTGCATGGTGGATATTTAGTTGCACAGGTGTCTTTGAGATGAATGTTTTCATATGTTTAAGAACATATATGAAATATGGGGATCTGAGTGCTGAGATACCGAAGTTGTTGCGTGTTGGTGCAGGCAGTTTCCTGTCTTTTGAGGTGGTTGGGTTTGGTTGTGTTTGTTTCTGGTGAAAGCATGTTCTTTCACCCCATTTTAGTGTGGTTTCCAGTGATGCCTCGTGAGTGTGGGATGTGCAAAGCTGTTTGGTTTCACCCCCACCTCCCTTTGTTCTCAATGATCTCTTTTTATTCAGAACACAGAAAAATTAATATCCACTTAGGCTTAATTTTTACAAACTCAATGGGAAAATGAGCTCAAAGCACCAAGCAAATCTTTGAAAATAACTAAGTTCATTATATTAGAACGGAAAATGCATTCCCTATTTACTGGTGGCATTTGGAAATAGGCTATGGAAAAACTTTCTGAGTGGGATAGTGTAGTAATGCTTTAACCCTGGAGCACCTGTGCCTGAACCTGGAACCTGGGTAGGAAATTACAGAGAATTCTCATACTCTGAGTTCCAACCCATATTCCCTGCCAGGAGAAGTGGGTTGTGCTCCTGCTGTGTGTCCGTGTGTCCGGCTGTCCTGCTGCTGCCGTGACACCCAACCCCTGCCCAGGCAATAACAGAATCTGAGTGAGCAAAACATGAGCCAGGTGAGGCCCCTGCCTTGGGCTGCCTGTTTCCTTGAGTGCCAGAACCCTACAGAGACTTTCTATGTGCCCCTTTGGAAGGGGCAGAGAGCTCTTCCTGCGGTTTTTCCCTGGCTGTTCTGCGCAGTAGAAGTTCAGGTGTTTAATTTGAGAACATGAAGTGCCTGCTGTTTGCGTTAACAAAATTGCATGTCTCACTCCAGTGGGTTTATTGGGCTCCCTCCCTCCCCCCTCCCGAGCTCCATGGCTTTTAATCATGTAAAGTGGAGACATTAGTTTTGCTGCGTTTTATTACAAAACCTTTGTTGCAATAAAGATGCTGCTAAATAAATTGAATTAAATGTTGGGTTTTTTTCCACCCTATTTTCAACTGTCTGTCTCCTTGATTTAGGAGAGCTTGTGTGTAATTAAATCTGTGCCCTCGTTGCGCTGTGGAAAGCAGCAGTGATGTGTGTTTGATGCACGCCGGTTGTTCCACAAAAGCATCTGCCGTGTTTCCTGTCCCTTGTGGTTTGGGAGATGGATCCCATCAGGAAGATCAGGCATTTCCTTGGCACAGCCATGTTCCCTCTCCCGAGTGTTTCCATGTGAATGCTGTTTGCAGCCCTCTGCAGCCACCAGCCGGAGCTGTCGCACCAGGGACTGCAGGACGCAGCCTCACAGAGGTGGGACAAGTGCCACAGGGGAGGAGGTGGCCCTGGTGCCCCGGCAGAGGAACCTGTGTGAGTGGAATGGGCAGTGCAAGAGATGTCCCCTCATACAGTCACCTTGTGCTCAGCCTCCTGTTTGTCTCTCTGAGCAGCATGAGCTTTGCAGGCACCCCAGTTCCATCTAGTGCTGTCCCAGAAGGTCTGGGGGGGTGGCTCAAGGCACATACAATTCATATTTTTATTCATTCCTCATTTTTCACCCACAGAGAAGCACACCCTGTTCAGGAGTGGGGGAAGCACTGGCCTGTGCTCTGCCCTGTTCCTATACAAGGTTCCCAGTCTGCAGTCCTTAGTGTACATCCTTGGAGGCTTCTGAGACCTGAGGGAAAGGAGTGAAGATTTAGGCAAGTCATTTCAGGCTAAAGTCATGGTATACTTTTAGTGTTTGGGGTCACAGTGCTGGTCTGGGACAGGATAACAGGAAAATCTTTTCTGGAAGAACTTAAGGCCTGAGCACAATTAACCCTCCTGTCATTTTATGGGATTAATAACAAAATGGCAAACGGCAGCTGGGATTAAAGGGCTGTGTTTTCCTCCCCAGCATAAAGTCTTTTCTCAGGATAATCATTTTCCAGACTGCTCCTGCCAAACAGACCTATGGAGAACCAGTGCTGGTTCAGTCAAGCTCCTCGGCACAGGCATGCAGCACCACAGGGCTGGCCCTGCAGGGCTGCATGTTTCCCAGGGAATTCCCAAAATCAGGATTTCCTCTCGTAAAAGCAAACAGCAACAGATTGCTCCAAGGTGAAAGAAAGCAGCAAGGAAATGATGACCCAAAAGCAGCAAGGTAAGGACCTGTGGGAGGAAGGAGTGCTGGTGCAGGGCTGGGACCTCATCCCCTCCCTCAGCTCTTGGAGCCATGCTGTTTGCTTCCTGCTGGAATAAAAGCCCTTTTGCTTTTCCAACAAAGATAGTTTGAACAATTTGCTTTCACCATTGCCCTCCCTCTTTTCCTTTCTATTCTACTTGCAATTTTGTTAGAAATAGATGAGTAAATACCGTGTACATTTGTGTGGGAGCTGCGGTGGCTTGTGGTTTTATGATTTTCCCCCCAGCTGTGATTCATTGCTTTTTACATTTTTTAATCTATTCCCCCACACCCCCTCCTGCTCTCCCTGTCTCCTTGCAGCCCAGCAGCTGTCGTTATCAGTGAAATGACTTGACATTATTTTGCTGTACTTTGTTTCTATTCATTGATTTGTTGAATGAAAACTATTTATCTGGCACTGACACGCGAGATTGGAGCCTTTCAAGAAGAGGCAACTCTGCAGTATAATTTTGCTCCAAAATGAGCTGAGGAAGAGCTCTGTGTTAAACCAGCTCAGCTGAAATCCCTGGCCCCATGACAGAGCAGAAGCAGGGGCTGCACAGCCTGCAGAGGTGGTGTATAGGAAAAGCATCTTCCCTTATCCTGCCTGCCCCCTGGGAAACCCTGCTGGGCTCTGCCACAGGCAGATGAGGGATTTCTCTAGAGCTGGGGATGCAGGGAGGTGCAGGAGGGGAGGCAGGTGCTGGACAGCAGGTGTGCAGTGTCTGACTGGGTCTCCCAGCATCAGGAGGATGTGGAGCGAGTCCAGAGGTGGCCATGGAGATGCTCAGAGAAGCTGTGGCTGCCCCATCCATGGAAGTGTCCAAGGCCAGGTTGGATGGCCTTGGAGCAACCTGGGGCAGTGGAAGGTGTCCCTACCCATGGTAGGGAGGGGAATGAGATTATGTCTCTAGCTCCTTCCAAATGAAACAGTCTCTGATTCTGTGATTCCATGATTTTGTCTGGGTGTAGGTGAGTTGTTCCCCTTAGCATGATGAGCACTGCAGTGCTCGAGCAAAATCCAGACTTGCTCCTTTGCTTCCTGTTTTCTCCATCTGCTGTGAGTTCATCCCCATTTCAATATTGGGCATCCAGTGAAAAACACCTTCTGGATCCCTCCTGTGATCCGATAAGCCTGGAGAGAGGGTTGCACATCCCCAAAAAGAGGTGCCAGTGATTTTAGTTTACAGGCTGCTGTGATTTTAGTTTAAAAAAAAACCTGGGCACTGTCACCTCAAATGCCAGAAGCTGGTTCCCTGCCAGCCCTGCTCAGAAAAATCCCACCTCCTTAGCTCCATCAATACCATCCCACAGCTTGAAGGACAGGTTTTGCCTAGGGAATACGCTCTTGTTTGAGGGATTCAGGATCGCTTTTTCCCACAGAGCCCTGGCTCCTTTCTTCCCGGCACAATCAGCCCTCTTGCCGCTTTTCTTGCCTTTTCTTCCACTGCTTTCCCACATTCTGTTCACACCTTCATGAATATTCAGAGGCCATTGGCCATATGAAGCTATTGAGAGCTCTTGTTAACACTCCTCCTAATGACATGCACCTTCAATAGAAAACAAAAACACAGATAAGAGCTTGTTAGCGCAGACCCTTGTTCCCCACCTAACAAGGTTTCCATTGACTCGGACACTTGTGGTGACACATTGCTTGCTCTCACTGTTGCCTCTTTTGATTTGCGACTGGCTTTTACCGAGGGGGTTTTTTCCTTCCATTTTTTCCCCTTCCTTTTTTTTTTTTTTTTTTTCCTTTTTAGTTTTTTTTTTTTTTCTTTTAGTTTTTTTTTTTTTATTGTGCGGTTTTAAGCTAATTAAGAAAAAGGTCAGGCTCCCGGAACAATGAGGAGCGGCGGTACAATGCGCCCCGGGAGCGGCGTGCGCGCAGCCCCGAGCGGCGGGCGAGGGCCGGGCTGCGGCACCGCACGCCTGGGAAAGTTGTGCCGCGAGTGGCACAGGAAGAGCCGAGCTTGGGTCAAGAGGTGATTAAAGCTCGGCGAGAGACTCTGAAAAGGGGCTGAGACCACCCGCCGTGGTTCCCAAGGGCTCCCCGGGTCCCATCATGCCATCCTCAAGGCCAGGCAATGGGGTGACTTTTCCAAAACACGACCAGATTTCTGTGAGATGCTCCCCAGTGGCTGCGGGGCTTTTCCCTGGGACTGGAATCCCATCCGGCTTTGGCGACTCTTTTTTTTCCCTCCTCCAGTTGTGCTTCGCCTCCCTCCCGCCGTCACGGAGATCTGCCAGGCGTTCATTAACCGGGCCCACCCATTCGATACCATGAGATGCTTGGCTTGTTGTTGTTGGGTTTTTTTGGCCACACCTCATTATTCCTGCTATTATTAGGCTCTCACGGCGTTGTTTGTCATCTTGTCAAGGCCCTGGAGTTTCTATGGATACTGGTCCCCTAAGTGGCCATGCTATCAATTAAGACAGCTCCATGTCTGAACTCTTCCAGGGGACTTTGTGAAGATCCACAGATAATTTCCCTGATTTCCCTGCAGTTCTCTGTTCCTTATGCAGCTGCCTTTTCCATAACAACCGCTCAGTCAGAGCTCAGCCTGTTCCGGTTTTTTTAAGCATCAAAAGGCAGGATTACCTGTTTGGCTAATAGAATTAGCTAGAGGGTGATGGGGTTAGTAATAAACCACCAGATTATAGACATATATATTTATGACAGGCTGTAATAAATAAGCAATAATGAGATAACCATCATAGTCATGCAAGTAAAATCACCAGCAACAAAACCTGCCATGGAATAAAAAGAGATCTGTTTTGTTATGTTTTTTTGGACTCCCTGGGAGGAGGAAGAAGCCTCTTTTTTTTTTCCTGTTCATGCTCAGCTTTAGGACAGACAACTGTGCAAAACTGAGTGGATGCTGAGTATTTAGTCTGAAAATAAGACTCCTGAAAGTTTCCAAATAGAGCTATTTAACAAGTTTAACTTGTTTTCCTTATGAAAAGCAGCATAAGCAAGCTAAATAAAAAAAACATAGCATTTCCAGTGGGAAAATTAGACAGAAGAAGATTGTGCTGGGTTGATCAGGACTTTACTGGGAACAGGCTGAACACAAGGAGAAGCTTTGCTGAGTGCCTGCCAGTTTCTTACTCTCCTCTTGCTGTTCTTTGAGTACCCAGTGTGTTTCCTTGGACAAATTTGGTTCACCTACTGATTTTCTCACATGGGCATTCTGTTTCCATGCCTGTACCAGTTCATTTTTGCTCTCCCTGTGCAGGTGAGCAGGACAGGGGCATGTTGCTGGAGCTCCCCCGTTCTCAGTCAGCCAATTCATTTTTTTGAGTCCCTGACCATAAAATCTAGGTATTTAATGATTTCTCAGAAGTATCAGGAGGTTTTCAGCCTTTCAGCCAGAGAGGCTGAGCACTGTTTGCATTTACTCTCTGGTGAGAATTAGTATCTGGGGGCAGGAGGCAGCAGGGAAAAAGGCTTTGATTTGGATTTGAGTTTTGGCTGGTGATAACGATTCTTTATATGCTCTAAACCAGTTTATCTCTCCCTAGGTGGATGTGTGCTGCCAGCAGTGCGATAATATCCATCGAGGGCCGCCCAGAGGTACAAGGAATAAACTCATCTGTTATTAGCTAATACAGGAAAGTGATTCGATATGGGTCTCAGAAGCTGGAGTAGATAAATAGGATGATAAATGTTGGCATTAGCAGACGTGACTGACTCCTCTGTCTCTGTGATTTGGTAGTGCCCAGTAATTAAATAGTTGGAGTTTAATGTATTTTAAACTAGAGCTGCAGCCTGTAAATCACGGAGATTATGCTCTTCCCTGCTGTGCACTCTCTGGGTCGGGAGGAATTCCCATTCCTGTGCCGCAGCTGTCCACGGCTCCGGCTGGGTATTGCATCAGTCGGGACCAGGAAAGGCAGCCCCAGCCCTGCTGCTGGCCTTGGGCAGTAAACACATTCCCAGAGCCTTTCCAGCCCAGCAGGGCATGTTCTCCAGCCCTGGAAGGATCCCAACCCATGTCCTCTCCATCTTGAGTTGTCTCCTCTGCTCTGGCTGGAGCAACTTCATGTCCACGTACACATGCAAACACAGGACATGCAGAACCTGAATTCCAGGGGGTAAAGCATCCCAGAGGGGTCATTTCCTCCCAAAACCTGTGCTGTGTCACTGTGGGAGCATCAGTCCCTTGGGCTGCTTTTGTTTTCAGACAGGATTTGCAGGATTACTGTTTTCAATTATCCAAATTTCATCATAGTATTTCACTCCAGGGTGTACTTTCCTTTGCAGCCAGACTATGACCTTATATTAAATTAAAGTGGTTGTATTTTTTTTTAATATACAGGTTGTCCAAGAAGGAAACCCAACCTTTCCAATGCAGCTTGAAACTGTACTGAACTAAAAGTTACTTTTTCTCTATATACACAACTATTTTTGTTTCTCATACTTTATTGGCCAGACCTGACTCTTCTGCTGGAGATTAGTTGTATTGCGCAGAGTTTCCCCATTAGCAAAGGACAAATTTAAACATCTCCATGCAATTCAGCCATTTTATGCCTTTTAACACCATTTCTGGATTAGTTCAGGCTTTTACTCAGAAATTTCTCTGTGATAACTGGCCCTATATCCAGACATGGCTTTACCAGAGCCCTGTTATGATGACCCTGAAATGATGTCTGGAGCTACAGCTGGGATAAAACCTGTCCCTGCTCTTCCTGCATATAATTACTTTTAATAAAATCTATTTGTACCTCAAATTATTTCCTCTTCCAAGCATTTTATAATTAAACAATTAATTTTGCTGTATCATTGCAAGTTATGCTCTCTGAGGTCTGCCTGCTGTTCTGCATGGAATGGAGGTGAGCAACTTTCCCCTGGGGGAGGGATAAAAATGAGTTCTGCTTTAGCTAAAATAGATGTTTCTTTACTCTTTTGATGAGCAGAAGCTGATGACTGTCAACCCACAGCCTGAAGCAACAACTAATATTGCTTTCAGCAAGATCAGCAGCAGTTTAACAACTGATGAGCAGGAATTATTGGAGAGGAGTTGTGTTTTGGGAAGCATAAGGTATAACCTTCCCCACGGGGCTTTGCAGGGAACTGGATCATCTGTAAATCATCCTGTGGCTTGTTTTTTCCATACACTGTTACTGTTTTCCTTCTAGATCACTTTTAGCCTGCCTTTCCAGATACTGCTACTATGCACAGCCCACACAAACCCAGGGAACTTCAGCCTATGGTGGTGTTGGCATCAGAAGCTGAAGGACATGGGGACCTTCAGACTCTCCTGGCTCTTGGTGGGCTGTGGCAGAGTTAAAGATCAACCCCCTTCTTTCCACACTGCAGTGCCTCCCTGTGCCCCATCCTTTGAACAGAGACTGTTCTTTAGTTGCACAAGGGGCTGTAGGGGTGGGATATAATGCAGATTGCCCATGGACTGAAGGGATGAACTTTCACAAGCTCTTGCTAAGAATTGGAATGAAGAAATATGTGAGCTTGTAGCTGTTGGACCAGAGATGCTGTTTGGGTATGAACATGGTGCCATGGAAAAAAGATACTGGTAAGTGTTGGTAGAGTTGACAAAGCTGCCCAACAGCAGCTGGAAGATTTTCCCATGGTAAAACATCTCTGGAAGAATAAATTCCCAGCCCTGGGTGACCTGCAGTCTTAAGTGTTGAGGAGGAATGAAAATGTTCGAATCCTCTCACCCTTGCTGCTGGAAGTTAAATTTCCTCCTGTCTGGTCCTCTGCTTAGCAGAGTCCCTGCCCTCGTAGCTAATGGTACCTTTGGTTGCTAAAGTTATTTTAGCATAAATAGAAGTCACTCAAAGGAGAGTGGTGTGTGGAAAGCAGTAGAAGCCACCTGGTCTGATACAAAAGGGATTGGGATATTTTAGCCAAGTGAAGCGGTAAATGGAAAATGCAGCTGGATGTAGACAAATGCAAAGTGATAATTATGGGCAGCGAATGGAAAGAGGGTGGAAAACATCAGGAGCACATCAAAGGTGGAACAGCCAGAGAGGAGGCAAGAGGTACTGCAAAAATCCTTCAGTGTGATCCAGATAACCTGGATGGAATGGAACAAAGTGCCCCCAGACCCTGCTGTACATGAGCAAAGGAGCCAGGGGGCTGCAGAGCTTTCCCATGTCGACAGCCAGCCCACGGCTTAGCAGCAGGGACAGCAAATGTGGCTGTGTCTGAGGAACTGCTCCACACAGCACCTCTGCTCTGGCACCTCTTTTAAAATAGAAATGATGGGTCATTACTGCAAATTTGCTGAGTTAATTCATTGGGTTTGTGTGTGTGGAGAGGCAAAGAGGAAAGCAAAGGGGTCCACGTTTGCCTGCAGCCATCTTTTATGGTCCAAGCAGCCAATTTTCTGTGTAACTATAATAAATCACAGCGACAGACACACAGGATGGTGCTGTCTTTATATAATTATTCCATAAATTGCCCCATTTTCTCCCTCAGAAAAGCCTCCCAGTCCCTTCTCTTTGCTGGAGCATGTTGTTATCCTGAACACAATATGACAAATGCATTTGAAGAACTTACTTTGTAAGCAAAGGGTAACGAGAGGGAGTCTGCTCCTGTTTCCATCGAGTGGCTGTTTGCTCCAAGGGGATTTGCAAAGCAAGGGAAACAATCTTACAGCTCGGGAAATCGAGCGTGAACTCCAGAACTGAAGGGAAAGCATGGCTGAAAGGCCAATCAACACAGAGCCCAGCTGCCAAGGGAGTGGTGGGCAAGGGCACGGCCGAGCAAGGCCCTGCTCCTCATTTACTCCACTCTTCCTTCCACTGGGCTGTGGCTTGGAGATGCCTCCTGCATTCCCTGGAATTAAGTCCCATGATGAATTTTGAAGTCCCTCACTGTGGTGACGAAGGGAAGCTTTGGCATCCCTAAGTTGTCTCCGTGCAAGTGGCATTTTAGTCACTGCTTCAGACAGTGCAACGTCAGCCCAGCAAAGTCACCTTGATGAGCAGCGCCTTCTAAACCATCCCAGCTCCTTCCTGCTCAGATTTGCTTCAGAGAAGCTTTTAGTTCTCTTCTTATTCCTTTTGCATCCTCATTCCCTGGCTACCTGCAGTTCCAGGCTGCTTAGCTGGAAGGTACAGACCAGGGCAGGTTCTGCCTGCAAAAAGTCAGATAAACTGTTCTCCTGTGGGCACTCACAGGTTTAAAACCCCCACAATTTGTGTACAGCGGGACTTTGGGGACCTCTTGACTTGGCTAGTGTTTTGATAACTGTATTTGTGTTGTTTCTCTTTCCTCCTGCCCTGTAGAATATACTTTTTAAAAATACAGCAAGTGGGAAGGAAAAAAAAAAAAATAAGACCTTTTTCAACGAGGATATAAAACTTCCATCAAATCAGCTGTGTCACTAGAGACCCAAAGCTAATAAGTTGATCTTACAGAAGTATAATAAACTCATTTATTAGGTTTTTATTTTAGGAGTTGGTGGTATTAATTAGATTGATATGGCCCATAAATCACTTGATTTGGCTGAGTCCTCAGATACTTGTAATTTAAATTAATACAAGTGCAGTTTAATTAATCTGATTAAATCCTGGGACAAGCAAGGCAGTTTTTGCAGTGTCCAGGAGTACATCACAAGGAGAAAGGAGTATTTTAAATGTAAAGCAGCTTCTTCACTGCAGGGTCAGTTTTGTTCAGCTGGTGAACCAGGGGACAAGAATGAAACTACAGAAGATGCAACCCAAAAACCAGACACTCTGGTTTTGCCCTGAGACCTGGAAGCTGGGAAGAGTTCATTGCTGTTTCTGGGCCAGGCAAGGGGCTGACCTTCACAAATTCATGGCAACTGCTCTGGTTCTGGGGAGTCCTGATCTTTTTTCATCCTTTGGCAGCAATAAATGAATTCTCAGAAGGTGAGTTTAAGGCATTGGTGAGCATAAGCCACAGGTTGATGTCTGTTGTGGTCACAATCCTGATTTTTTTTTTCTCCCTTCAGTACTACTGAGAAGAGATAACATTTCTTTCCAGGAGGGAATAATCCATTAATTGGTTCTTCCTTGCTCAAGGGACCTTTCCAGACACGAGCTGCTGCGTTCCCCAGGCCAGGAGCAGACCCAGATGGGAACAGAGCAGGCAGAGATGGAGATGAGCTGCTGTGTCCCACCTGAGACTTACCTGCTCTGCACTCCCTTCCCATCCTGACTATTCCTCCTCGGGGATGTTTCTGGGTAGTAGATGATGATTTTATTGCCTGTAGAGAGGATGGGAGGCACCCTCCTGTGGGACACATTTTGCAGGGTACTCCCATAGTTCCCCTGTGGACAGGAATGGAATTCAGACCCTGTGGTCCACCCTAGCCTTGGTTCCTCTGTTGTCCACAAGCTGTCCATGTGGGATGGAGGTGCAAGTTTGGTATGTACAGCAGCTCCCCAGAATCTGGATGAAAACCCAAGGCTCCCATGCCTCTATGTTTAGCAGCAAAGCACCAGCCCAGGGCTCATGCAGCCGCAGGTTGTTTCCGTTAGAGTGTGGACGCCATAAAATATGTTTTCTTTAAAAGCAGAAGATAATGCCGTTACAGCAGTTGGATTAATCTAATATTCTCCTTCATCTTCAAAAGAGAATTGCCTAAATAGCCAGAGAGAGGCACATTTTATGAGTCCTTCTTAAGGGCTATCAATCAAACCTTCTAAGAAAGGCACTGATGCCCTTTTGCTCACAAGAGGGAAATTGGATTCCCCACGGCTTTGCTTTTAGTCTGCTGTAGCCTTGCCGTGTAATCGCTGCATCGCAAAGGGTCTGGCCATCATTTTCTTCTACTGGTCTGAAGAAAAAGCCCACATGGAGGAAACCTGTAAGAAGAGAGGGAAAACAGCCCAATTAAAGGCAATGATCTCTTAGCTCTCTGCCCTCTCTCCTGTCTGGATGAAGCAGATGTAAAACAATAGCTTTATTTGTGTAAGTTTTAATTGGGTAGTTCAAAGGAAGCAGCGGAGGTTCTTTTGATCTCTTGGTGTGTTTGAATGCCATGTTGCAACGGTGCCTGTTGGCCACGGCAGTGACCTCTTGTGTTAATTAGTGTTTATCTGAAATCGAATTAGCTCACAATTGGGAGAAAGCAGAGCGAAAAGCAGGGGATAAGCACAGATTTGTGCCATTCTCAGTTAGTGGTAAAAGCAGGTCTGCTGAAGTTGACGTTAAAATAACTCAGAGAATATTATATTTTTGCTTTGTTTTTCTAACACTCTTGGTCAGATGGTCCCATTTCTCTTCCTAATACCCTGTGCTGCCTTCATCTTTGCTGAGTCTGCTGGTCCGCGCCGCTCATTGGAACTTAAACCATAAACCAACACCGAACAATGATGCATTATTTATAGGAGACCAAAGGCTGTGAGGTTGACAATAGTGCAAAGCTTCTCTTTCTTGTGGTCAGTAATCCATAAATAAATACATCATCTATTTAGGTTTGCAGAACTGTCTGATGGATGGGAATAGCCTGCATTATACAACAAGGGCACCAAGGACCTTGTGAAAGCCACCACCTGCTTTTGGGGCAGATTGGCCATTTCTGAGTAAACTCTTGATGCAGACAGGGGCTGTGAGAGCTGCCAAGTCTCCTTTCTGGCGCTCATCTGGGGAAATCTCTGGAAGGTAAAAGGAAATAGGGTTTAGAAATGCATAAAAGCATCAAGTTCTCTGTGTGAAATATTAGCAAGGTCAGAATTTTATAGCTAGAAGCATCTCACTGGACAGGTATACAGTCCCAATTTCTGAGCAGAGAATAGCCAGGGTTGTGGAAATCAAACATCTGTCCAAACATCCATGAACATCTGCAGGTCTTCAGCATGTTGGACTGGCTGAAATCCCATCCTCAGATCAGATCCAGATCTCAAGGGCTTTCAAGTGCATAAATTGTTTTATTTCAACCTTGCTTTTCACTTCTAAGCTGGTTTCAAGTGTCACCAGGCTGGACTTTCCTGCTTGCCCCTGTAATGAGCTCATCGGGGGGGGGTCAAGGCACCCTGAAAATGCAGCTGTGGCACTTACTCTGTGTCCTTGGGTGTACAGCACTATATTTTCTGGGATTAGCCACAAGAGGGTGGCATGAGGATGTGCACCAGGCAGCCTCCCTGCTTCCCTGCATGGCATTTTATAGTCAGCTCTGTAGATCCAATAAAACTTCAGAGCAGATCCTTGTTTTTGGCACATGTGCACATTTCCCACTACAAATGAGCCTGCCGGGTGTTTCTGACAGCAGCCCTAACTGAGAGTATTCCTTGATGTTACACGTGTTCTTTATGCCTAAACCCAGCCTCAGTTAGTGGGTACCATAGCAATGCATAAAATTTAGACTATTTAGGATCAAAACTTTTATTGGTCCTTGGTAACTGCTCTAGGGAGAAGTCCACAGGTCTTATTTATGAGCCAATTTTATTTTTCCTAGTCCTGGATGTTTACAAGACAGTGATGTTCCACACAGCTGCTTTACAGTACATTGGGACAGTTCTGGTAGGTTTTTATTTGGTTGTAGCTGACAGTGAATGAGCTGGTTAACAAATACATACAAAAAAGTCTGTGACAGCAAAGGAGAATAACTGAAACAAAACAGATTCATTTCATCTAAAATCTCAGCCTGGATTGTCATGGTATGTTTGTTTCCTGAATCGGACTGTCAGCAACCCAACCCAGGTCACTTGTCTGAAATGATCACAGAATCCCAGAATGGTTTGGGCTGGAAACTACCTTAAACATCATCTGATTCCAACCCCTGCAATGGGCAGGAACACCTTCCACTAGACCAGGCTGCTCAAATCTCCATCCACCGCCCTGGTCTTGGGCACTTCCAGTGATGGGGCAGCCACAGCTTCTCTATGTCAGGGCCTCACCACCCTCACAGAGATTTTTTTCCAAATATCTAATCTAAATCTACTCTCTTTTAGTGTGAAACCATTCTCCCTTGTCCTGTCACTCCATGCTCTTGTTAAAAGTCCCTCTCCCCTTTCTTTTTGGCTCCCTTCAGCATCAGTCAATGTGTCTGTGTGCAAGATAAATTCACATTTGATTTAGCAAAGCCTCACCCGGGCGATAAGTCCCAGGAAGAGCAAGAAACAGGGCACCAGGACATCCAGGTAGCAGTAAAAATCAAAGAGACATGAAAACACACTCCAAGTCTGATGTGCAAAGCTTTGTAAATGCTGGAGGTTTTGTACTTTATTTTAACATGATATTTTTCCATGTGCAGGCAGAGGGATGATGTTGGTACTTAGAATCCACCCTACTCTCATTCCTGCTCCATAGTCTGGCACCATCTACATCATAACTCCTGTCTTGGATCCATGCAAGTTTTTTCAGGGAGTGAGTCCTTCCTCACCCGTGGCTCTGACTGTAGTACCAGGGCCCTTGCATGCAGAAATCCCTTTTGCCATGAACACATTTTAAATACAAGCTTCCGAATCTCATTACGTGCTGCCTTTTCCATTCATTTTCCTCCTAACAATGCACCTGCCAATATCTGCCCCTGAGCTCCATTTTAAGCAGCGTTTTCCATAGTTAATGTCACACTCTTGCTCCCAATCTATCTTTGGCAACTGCTGACTGCCTGCAGCAGGACCAGAGGAAGAAGGAAAGCCCTCCCTGGGTATAACAATAACACAACACCCATTCCTGGAAGAATGATGAGATAGGCTGTGTAATAAATATTTATAAGAGCAAGCGTAATGAAATGGATGTGTAGGATGCTGAGTCTCCCTTAGGGTTTGGTCATCACATGTTTTTTTCCTCTTTTCTTTCTTCCCTGTGATACAGAATTGTCCTGGTGTCCCTGGGTTGTTGAGCAAATTGCTCATTGTGTTGCTCACTTACACAATGCATGTTATTATGTGCAACCAGCTGCTCCTGTTTGGCATTGCTTACGCATACGGAACAGGAGGCTACCCTCGCTTTCCTCGTCTGGAAGTCAACGTTCCCTCCAGCATCGAAGTTGCTGCCAGACCAGAAGAAGTCTGGAAACAAAGTGAGTCCTGGTGGTTAAGGTCCCCAAGAGACTTCTTTCCTGGGAAGACCAAGGATGAAGTCTTACAATGAGTTTGAGCTGATCCAGCTTTGTACTGCTGTTGAAAACTTCCTCATGTCTCTTTCTATTCCCATTGCTTTCCTTGTGCTGGCACTAACTCCTGAGCGATTGCACAGCGAGCTGGAGCAGGGCCCTGATTTTGTTGTTAATGTTGTCGCCAATTAAGTTTTCAGCACCATCCTTTCCTCTGTCCAGCTCCAGGCTCATTCAAGCACTAATGCCGTCACAAAGGAAAGAGCAGCCAACTCTTCTGGTAATTAGAGCTGCTTAAATCCGTCATAAAATGTCAACCTCAGCACTGCAGACACGTCTGAAGTCAGGGATGGTCAGAAAACAGAGCAAGGCTGTATTTTAAACTGCAAAGTTTAATCCTGTTTGGGAGGAAAAGGACCTAAGCTGTGAATCTTTTTGCTCTTCACTGCTTTCTATCTGAAATGGCTTTCCCCTGTTCTGGGTCTTTTTTGGAGCAGGTGTTTTTCTTTACCTGCATTTGTTTAGTAACTTGTACAATTAGATCCTGGTAGTCTGAATCCCACAGCTGCCAGCTGGAAGGACATGGGCTGCTTCATATGGGTTTGGATTCAGAGACTGGAGTTCTGATTCAGAACCCTCTGTAATGTGTTGCTGTGCCCCAAGGTCTCTTGCACTACTACAGCCTTTCAGAAGCATGGATCCCCCTTGGCTACAGGCGGCCTGCATGGGGAAAACCCTAAAAAATGAGGCTTTTGACTCTTAAAATGGGACTTTACAACCTAAAAATATGTCTTTGGATGTTCAAAATTACTGCTGAGCTAGATAAATTTATAGCACCTTATGCTGGATTTCCACAGCGGGCTGCTATTCCTGGGATCTTATTCAAACCAAGAT
Organism: Cyanistes caeruleus; assembly: GCF_971803275.1. Classification (NCBI taxonomy): domain Eukaryota; kingdom Metazoa; phylum Chordata; class Aves; order Passeriformes; family Paridae; genus Cyanistes; species Cyanistes caeruleus. Next base: position 2,392,289 of record NC_141713.1, read on the forward strand.
ATGGGTACAATACACTGTACACACACCTGACTCACCAAAAAAGTTTTGTAGCACAGAAATAATGCCTCTCAAAGGGGGAACAAAAAGCGGCACTACAAACACCTGCTACTTACTGCTGCTCCACCTGTCACACTTTCTTCACTCAAAGTATCAGAAGTTTGCAGCTATTGAAAGGCAGAAATGCCTCACCGACAGGAACGGGAACACTGGAGTGTCTACAGCACATAAATGAGGGATTTGCTGCCCTAAGTATTAGGCCAGAAGTGCCATTGTCTGGGAAGGAATGTCCCTTCTGTTGGCATGCTGCTGTCACTTTGTTCTTTATGGACTGACAGCCAGGGAGTATTCTGATCCTTCCCAAATCTACTAAGTGGCCCTTTAGCCAGGTTCTCCCTCTGTAAGTGCCACAGGGAATCATTTCACCACTGTGAGCAGACGCTGGGATTTGGCGTTGCTCCTGCAGGGCACAGGTGCTGTCAGTGTGAAGGAGCTGGTGCTCCGGGTGACGTTTCTGCCGCTTTCTCAGCTCGGGGGCTGTTTGCCAAATCGCCGGTTTTTTCTGTTCCCCAGGGACAGATATTCAAGGAATATATGTTGCAAGCTTGGGTTTGTTGAAATACTGGCTTCATTCCTATTTCCACAGATATGCAGGAAGACAAAGAGGTGCTACAGAGGAATCACATAACACTAAGCTCAGGTTGAAAGCTAAAACAGGGGTTATACCTGAGTTTTTCAAAGCCTGGTCTAACTCTGGCCTGCTGACATGGAGGTCGGTCAATGCCTTAACTCAGGCAGGTGCTCTTAGCCAGAATGTGCAGTGTTTTGTAGGCCACTAGCAATTTTCCATATTTATATTAATGCCAGACTTGCCTGACTGCAAGGTAAAGTGTTTTCTTGCTTAAAGGGAGGGAGAAATGTCTGTGATTTGAAGAAAAACAGGCAGGGGTGTGTCTGAAAGAAACCACTGGCAGACACAAGTAGATATTCCTTTACAGCCTAGTTAAAGCAATTTGACAGCACCCTTAAAATCACCTCACACATAAAGGAGCAGGTAGGAAGGACTCAGAGAGAAAGAAGAGTCTGTGGATGTTGTTAATCTTTACCTCCATGCTGGACTGGTGCAGAAGGGGACATGGATATTACTACCCACTTTCTTTCCATAGGGAGGTGAGATGATGCAGGAATGGGGCCAGTGGAATTCTGTGGCCTTATTATGCAGTCCTTCCCAGCAAGGTGCACAGTGAGTGCCCACCTGATGCTGGGCAAAGCCCCCCTGCACATCTCCTCAGAGTAGGGGGCTGCTGCCTCCCAGGGCTTGTCTGTACTGGCAGTGCCAAGTATGAACTTAGAGTTGCATAACTCATATTCATGGGAAACCTGCTTCCCACTACACAGCCTTTCTGGTTTCATTTAAGTTTTTATAGTTCATTATACAAGCTAATAAATAGGAGGGTCTGGATTTAAAAAGTTTCTTTTTTCATATTTTGCATAGCTGAAGCCCCCTCTGCATTCCACACTGCAGTGATAAAATACGCCTGTGTGCTGGGCAGCTTCGTATCCTTTTGGAGGACAAAGGAGACCCACTCTGGATGTGGCTGCCCATGTGTTTGGTACCACTGCTGAAAGAAGGACTTGGTGTCACTTGCCCTCAGGACTGAACCTGCACCTGTGGCTTTACACACTCACATGTGGTGCTGGCTTTGTCTGGGACCCAGCCAAGCCAAACTGGGAGACAGCAACTTTGGATTCCATCTCTCATTCTCCTTGCCTCATTTCCACTGATTGGCTCACCTGGTGGACAGGTCCTGCCTCTCTCCTCAGCGATGGGGTGCAGTCATGCCACACCATGTATTCTTTTTTGCTTTATTTTTGCAGACAGCTAAGAAGCACAGCCTAGGCTTTGACGACCAATGAATGATACACACCTGAAGGAGTTGCGCCTCAAAACTGAACCGCAACAAAGCCATGGCGATGCGGTCACTGGTGTCCGTTTCCCTCCGCTGCCCAGCCGGGCTCGGCGCGGTGAGCTCCGGCAGCCCCGACGGGCACCGGGGCCGGGGAGGCGTCCCCGGCAGCACCGTGAGGGGAGCGCGGCGGCGGGAGCTGCGCGATGCCCCCCGCGCTCACCCGTGACAAACCCGCAAAAAAAACCCTAAAGAAGTGGGGGGTGGAATTTTAATTTAAAAAGCCACGTAAAATGTTACAAATGTCTGTGCCTTGTGGAGCCGCTGGCGGACGGAGAAGTCCCGCACCTGCCGTTCACCCCCTCAGGGAGCGAGGCCACTCCCGGGGCCGGCTGAGGCGTCCCCGCGCAGCACCGTGAGGGGAGCGCGGCAACTGGAGGCGGCTCGGTACCCTCCACGCTCACCCGTGGCAAAACCGGAAAAAAATACTAAAGAGATTGAAGAAAAAAAAAATAAAAAAAACCTACATAAAATGTTGTAAATGTTTGTGGCTTGTGGAGTCGCCAGCGGGCGGAGGAGCCCCGCACCTGCCGTCCCCCGCCCCGAGGGAGCGCGACCGCTCCCCCCGCCGCGGGCTCGCAGCAACCTGTTGGTGCGGGCGCTGCCGGGCGGCGGGAGGAGCCCCTCAGAGGGGCGGCCGGGCCGCTGACAAAGGCGGAGCAGCGGCAGCCCAGGGCCGCCCCCGGCAGCGGGGCCCGGCGGGCAGCGCGGGGCTGGGGCTGGGGCCGGGGCGCTCGCACAAGATGGCGGTGGGGCGGCGGGAGAGCGCGCTCCCCTCGTAGATGTGGCCGCGGCGGCCCCTGCTCCCGGCGCCCGGCGGGGCTTACATGGCGCTGGAGGACCTGCTGCTTTGTCTCTGCTTCTCCGCCCTCGCTGTCCTGACCGTGCAAGGTGGGTGAGGAGGGAGAGGAGGGCGGGAAGGGGTCGGTGCTCCCCAGCCCGCGGGCGGTCGGGGTGCCACCTGCCCTCACATGGGCTGTGGGCGGCTCCGCGGGGATGCGCTCCCTGGCCGGTCACCCGCTGTACCAGTCCTCCTTCTCCTTTAGTGGCCATTTACCCCAGTTGTCCTTTCTTCCCTTAGTGGCCGTCCCGTCCCTCCGTGGCCATTCCCCCCTCTCCTCATCCCCTTCTTTCCTCCAATTCGGACGATAGCTGTGCTCATGACCCATGGCTAGATGGTGCTTCCTTTCGGGTCATCATTCAGGGGGTGATATTGGGGTGACACTTGCCACAGGAACTCCCGTCAGTGTATGGGCTGGGGGGGACAGCAGACCAGCAGCAGCAGCAGCATTCCACGGCCTCTGCCTGGACAGTGGCAAGTTTCCGCCAGAGGGCCGGTGCCTGTGCCAGGGTGGTGGGGAGTGAAGCGCTTGTCCAGCACAGGGTGGCTGAGAGCAGACCCAGGTGTCCAGCAAGGCTGTGAAAGGATCCTCGCTTCTTTTGCCCTGCTCCTGCTGGCATGGGACACACGGGTAGGCAGATGTCCCGTTGGTCAAGGAAGTGACCCAGGAGTAGCCATGCTCCTCGCGCTCGTGTTTTGCAATGGTTACGCAAACGGCGCCGTGCGAGGGCACACGTACACGGCCGTCGGGCTTCTTGGTGCCTTTCTGTGCTTGCCATCGAAGTTTGCATTGAGGGTCGGCTGAACTGTTGGACCTTGGGGTGTGGGGTTCCTTCTCTGTGTGTGCACACAGCCTGAAAAAGGTTTTGTTCTCATCCCTGAGAAGGGTTTGGAAAGGTACAGGCTGGCAGATCCGCACCAAAAAATGTGTGTGCCAGGGACTTGCTCTTGTTTAAAATCCCCCTAAAGAGGGTATTGTGGTGCAGGAGCCATCCTTATGTCATTATACATTTTTATTCCTTTTATGATGCATTCAGGTTCAGCAGAGCATAATAACAGCACGTGGACGGCTGCAGGGTTGTTTCTATTTTCTTTCTTTTTTCTCAGAACCTTGTGAGCTCCTGTTAAGGGTAGGTTATGATTCAACATAGGTGCAGCTTTATGGTGGCTGTTGTGGAAGTGAATAACAATCCATGTAAATGGCCTGTTGTCACCAGTGAGTATGGGTTTTCCTGGATGGATGGCAGGCTGTGACCCCACCAGCAGCCGTGTGAGTAGCTGGACTGAGTGGGAGCTGGGTATCCTGTGTGTTTGAGCAAACAGCCAAGTGGATCCCAAGGCTTGTAATGGAGAACAATCATTTAAAAAGAAAAAAAAAAAAAAAAAAAAAAACCAACAGAAAAAATGGGGGTGGTGGAGTGGATGTTACTTTTTCCAAAACCACTTTAACAAGAAAACTTTAGATGGTTTGCGAGAATTTGCAGTTGTGGGTTCTTGGTGTTTCTTGCAAGCAATTAGACAACTAGTGAAAATTGTTGCTGTTTGTTTTCTAACAACGGGCCACATCTTGTATAGGGAGGCAGTGAGTGTGTCTGCACAGTCCTTGGATTTGCTGCTGGGTACGTGTGGATGTGCTTTCCAACAGGTGGGTTTGATTCTGAAAAGAAAAACACGGACTTGTTTCAATCTGAAATTAATTTGGCAGAGGATTGAAACGGTTTTGGGAAAGTCTGTGTTTGATCCAAAGCCTCATGTGTTTTGATCCAAAGTTCAAGCCTCGCCGGGTATGAAGTACCTAGGAGAGAAGTAGAGTGTAAAACCTTCCCCCCTCCGGAGTTGATGGAAGCAGTGCCAGTGTGTGCACTTGCTGGGGATGGGATCCAGTGTTTTCTGCTGTCTGACTTGGAGCCTGTTTTCACTGCAGTAACAGGAAAGGGGTTTAAGGGAAAAAAACCCCAAGCACGAAACAACCCCTTTTCAGTTGACTTCAACAAGGGGGCTGTGCTGGTTCCTTTCCTTGGGACTCTCTACAGGGGATGTGTTGGTGGGAAGCGCACTGAGCTTTCCATCCGAGGGATCAGCTGAAATCCATCTGGGTTTGTATAGTTTGGTTTTGTGGTTGAGTTCTCCTGCTACAGAACAGATTTCCTTTTTCGACATCACCTCACTTGAGTTGTGATTTGTTTTATCCTTCCTGTCGCGTTCGCCTTGGCGGCGTGACCCCGCAGCCGCTGCCTGCCGTGCGAGCCCGTGCCGGGGAGGGAGGCGTTGCCATTGTTCGTGTCCCTGCGGCTGCGGCCGCCTGCGCTTCGCGGGATGTCACCGGCCCTGTGACCGCGGGACTGCGGTGTCACCGGCATGGGCGCTGCAGGGAAGGGCTGTTTCCTCCAGGCCCCGAGAAACGGGGGGCACTGACACTGCAAAACATCGTGCACACAGCGCTGGCGAGGCTTCACCTGTATCCCGTTTCCAGGGGCAGCGTTCTCGCTGCGGTTGTGCCGTGGCTGTTGTGACAGTGGCAGTCTCCAAGCCAGGCACGGGAGTTCTTTTGCTGGCATTTCTGTTTCTCTTCTAGTGCGTGAAGCTGAAGGAGAAACTGCTCAGACTTGGTTCTGGTTTTGTCTCTCCTGTTTTCCCGAGCTTTTTCCTTTTTTAATGTTTGGGTTTTTGGGTTTTTTTGTGCCTTCAAGTCCAAAGTGAAGTAGAATGGGCTCATTTTCGGGCATATCCCCCTCTTTTGCAGCAGACTTTCTCCTGGCAGCTGTAGCAGGTTTGATCTGCTGTGGGGGCCCCATGGGGATGGGTGACTGCTGGTGGTACATGAGACACTTCAGAATGGTGCAAGTAAGAATTAGAAAATATTTGGCAGTCTGCCTTTCCCTGGGGATGAAGGGTGATGATTTTCCCTGCATGCAGCCTGGTTTGGAGAAGGAGACAGCTTCTGTGGGACAGCACAGGTGTCTCTGCACTGGGGGCACTCAGTTTGTGAAGTGTTGGGGTGGGCTGTGGCATACAGGGCATCTCTCCTGTGTGCCCACTGTGGTCCTGGGCCAGTTACTTCATCTGTTCTGGCATCCTCATGGCCCATCTTTAGCCAAACTTGGAGATGCTCCTCTCTTTCAAAGGTGAGGATGAAATCCATAAATAAGTATTCAGCACATACATGATCTTTCTCACTCTAGTGCACAGCTATCCTGAGGGCAGAGTGCTGTGTTGTCCCATGGGTTTGTGACTCCTGACACCATATTGCTTGCCAGATGATTTGAATTCTTACCTCCCTTGGAGCTGCTTTTCCAAAGGCTGGCTGTTCTCCCAGGGGAAAAAATCTAGGTGCTTGTGGACCAGTCTGGGCATTTGCAGCATAAGAGATGCTGCTTGCGCAATTTACACGCTCCTCTCCTGGTTAAATGGCTTCAAGGCCATTAAGCCTAGTCATGGTTATATAATTAAGTTGGGAATTAATATTTAATCTGATTGTAATTTGTTGCTGGAATCCATCCCAAATTTTATCTCTGCGTGAGGTGAGTGGGTACCTGAGGGAAAACTGAGGCCAGTGTTATATGCAGGGTATTTTTTGCGTGAACACTAGGAATTACAAGTCTGCCTTGGGTGACAGGAACCCTAACCTTTACAAACCCTGAGTGATCACAGTCATTTTGTTATCAGTAGGAAGCAAATGTTTGTTTTATAGTCAGCTGTAATACTAGAGGGGATATGGTAAATCCTTGTTATCAGTATTTGCCAAGTGTACTTTGGGCCAAAATCAACTCTGGTGCAATTTTGTTACTTTCTGGAGAAGAACTGGATCCACTTGCATACAGTATTTTTAGCTGGTTTTTGAAGTTGAAGAGGTGTAATTATCCCATCCAGTTGTCTGTTCCTCTCCCTTTTCTTTTTCTCAACAATTCCTGGACCTGCTGATCAGTCATAATGAGTTTGGACATGGAGAATGCGGAGTTTTTGAAAATAAGTGACCAAATAGAGGAGTTAGATGCAGTTTCTGCATGGACTGAAGGAGAGGCACTGGAAAACCCACCTGTGGAAGAACCTGAAGTGCCTCAATGGCAGGAATGGCTTTGAGCAGATCATGAACCTTGTTTAGGTGGGACTGGGGAATCCACTTACAAGGCATAAAACTGCAGGAAATCATGATCTCAAGTCTTTGTATCCACTTGATTATTTTTGAAGTCTTTTCTTCTGTAAAACATGACTTATTATTACACCAGCATTTGTGTTATGGGACTTGGTGTCTGTTTTGCTTTCCTCTCTTTTTGGGAAAGCACTTCCAAACACAGCATTTGGAGCTGCTGTGACTTTGGTCCTTTTCATTGTCTTTGTGTTGGTTACTTGCTGTCTCTGCCTCAGTTTCCCCAGTTGTTCCCAATGGGCAGAGGATGCTGTTACACACGGTAGACATGAAGAACAGCATCACTCTAAGTACCATTGTTGCATTTATTAAATCCCTTGAGTAAGACCTCCAAATACCACTTGTGCTTTTCTGACTTAACAGCTTGTTGGTGAGAGGATCCACAGTTGCTAACACTGAATCTGCCACCTTCACAGAAAGCAGCATTGAGCTATGTTTTCACAAGCCCTCCTAGAGCTGCCAAACCCTCCACCAGACATGGGGGGAAGTCTGAAGAGCTTCTAATTTGTTTGACTATTACTAGTATAGTATGCTGAAATCATCTTTGAAACACTGTTAAATGTCCTAATTCTGAAGAGTAATGGAGGCTTCAAGGGAGAGGAAGAGCTGGTCAGTGTTTCCTTGTAGGAAGGTAAAAATCTGCTGGAGTTGGAGCTGCTGAGAGGGAAATTCCATGGGAGAGCCAAAACAAGTGTCTGAGTCTATGTAACACTGTCCTGTTTGCAGGTGTCAGGACACTTTGTGAGTGTGTAGGTCATGGAGCTTCTCCCTTGGACGTGGTTTTGCTCATGTCACTGATGCCCTTTGGTGTCTCTGAGTCAGATCCTCTCCTGCTCCTAATCCATGTGATCCTGCTGTTGTGATATGGGCTTGTTTTATCTGAGAAGTCCAGCAGCTGCTGTGTCTTATCTCCGTGGGTAATAAACATGCTTTGTGGTGGTTATGATAAGCAATTACTGTGTTCCAGGGAAACTTTCGTATCAGATGTTCTCAAATTATTTAAAAATCTTTATCAGCATTTTAAACACAATTGCCTTTTATTGCTGTGTGAAATTCAGCTGAGCTATGGAATAACCTGGTTTATTCTACCTTGGTTTTTTATGTTTTAATTTTTTTTACAGATCTTTCATGGAGTTCTTGAGGACAGGTCGTTAATATTAAAGGTGTGTTAATGAAATGTGAGCATCCCCAAGGTTTGTTCTCAGCCCAAATAGGTGGGAGAATTAAAATCTAGCATGTGAAATATTGCATTTGTGCTCAATCTGCTGTGGCTTTTTTCCTTGTTCTGACAGACATCCCCGGTCTCATTTCCTGCTCGGGTCTTTGAACCATGTTCCTGTTGGAGTTGGGATGGCTTAGCACCTTGTTAAATGTAAGACTTTGGGAAATTAAACAGTTAAAATGGTGCTGGGATGGCAGAACTTGGTGGAGCAAGCCTTGGATTCAGAAGCAATGCTAGGCTGGCAGCAGAGATGTGATAAAGTACTTCGTCTGTTTTACTGTGTGCTGGGAAATGTGCATCCTTGATTGTTTCTAAATTGACTGTCAATAGATGATAAAGTTAATTGGTGTGACCAAAAGGTCATTACTTAATGAAATGGGTTTCCCATGCCCTGTCAATACATGGAAAGTTTTGGCAAAATCTGACTGTTCATGTACTCAGGGCTTTGATAAATCTTTTCAGAAGCATTATCGGTGGTTGCAGGTTCCAGACTTACCTCAGGTTTTGCACTTAAGGCAGGACTGTCCTCTCTGTGGCTCTTGGCTGGCTGTTGGATACAGCTGCAGAATGGGTGCATGTATTTTCCAGACAAAAGTGGAATTTTCCCTGATACTAACACTAGTCAAGGGTTCACTGATGATTTTTTTCTGTGCATGTGAGGAGGCTTTTATGTTCTCTTGGAAATCTTTGTCTCTTTTTTGCTGGTGATCTAGTGAAAATGTGCCCTTACCTTTCTGGGGTTATCTGTGCTGCTTTAAAGGAATGATGGTCCTCCTAATTACACAGATCCAGAGAGATTGAGCCAGTTTGAGCCCATTTCTGTGCCCTGGCAGTCCCACCCACCTACCTGTCTGTCTGTGGCAAAGCTTTGAAAAAGCTCATAACGAAAGGACAGGGAGCTTTTCATGGAAAGAAAAACCAAACCAAGGACTGGGGAGGGCAGAGTATTAGCAGGTGTTCAGGCTGATGTTGGGAGGTCAGTTTGTCCTTTGGGGATGGGACCTGCTCCTGGGTGGGAGATAAGGGCCTCATTGGAGGTTATCTTCAGCAGAGGGGTACAGAGTGTGGTGTGGAGTGGAGGAGCTGGGTCTGCTGGCTTGGCTCCATTGTTCTTCTGCTTGATAGCTATTTCCCCTTGTCAGAGAGGCTAGGACAGCCCTGCTGTTGGAGAATTCAGGCTGTGACAGGAGGGTGAGCATATTCTCCACAGGTCTGTGTGGCTCCTGAAGGCGCTTCTGAAGGCACTTGGTGTTTCTCCATAGCAAGGCGTCTTGGCAGAATACTCTCAGATAAGATAAAAAGGGAAAAACAATCCCAGGATCTGATCCAACACCAGCTCCTTTGCTGGGTTGGCAAAAATTGTTTAGATTTTCCCTCCCAAGGATGGTTTTGTAAACATAATACTGCCTATTAGCCATGCAAATTACTGTCATTGGTGGCAGTTGTTGTGATGGAAAGATAAGTATCTTGAAACTCTGGTTTGATTCACCCCTCCTGCCCCCCCAGCTTGCTAACCAGTTGTTTGTGTCAGTACTGATTGCAGCTTTTGTCAGAGAAATCAAAATATTGATCAAATTTATTTAGCTCTATGTTCCCTAGGTCACAGTAAATGGAAGTTTTCTTTCTTTTCCTTTGTACTCTGTTTCTCTGTACTGAAAACAAAAGGAACTGTTCCTCAAGAAGATGAACCATACGTTCCCGAAGTCAAAAGTCATCCACTTGGAGAGGGTCCTTAGGAGCAGACTTCCTATATGGAGGCTTTCCTCAAGAGTCTGTCAGTGGAAAATCTGGCGAGCAGCATTACCACAAGTACTATTGTAGAGTTTTCTTTACATGCAAAGTGGGGAGAGATGGAAGTTTCTCCCAGCTGCTGGCAGAGAAGAGCTTCCCATTTATTTCGTGCTTGTGGCTGCTGCCAGGATTTGCTGTTTAGCAGCAGAGGAGTTAAGTGAGGGGTGAAAGGCTTCAGCAGCACTTCAGCATCTGGGCATGAGGCTGAGCTGTCAGATCATTCTTTGTTTTTTACACCAGTGAAGGCACTTGGGATAGTTCAATATGTTTAAGGCAAGCAGTATATTGTGCTGCCTTTTTGTGTACTGTGGGAAGCTGAGATGTTTCTTGTTCCAGGTTGAATGGTTGTGCTTGAAAAAGAACATCTCTTAAAAAGCAACACCCACTTCTAACTTAAACATTTGCTGTGGGTGCTTGTCCATCACAGCTCGTCGGGAGGCTGGTTTGACGTCCTCGCTCAGTGATGTGCACCTTCAGTTTGAGTTCACCCAGCTGGGGTTTGTAGGGGTGTGTGAAGACAGGTACTGGTGTGAAGAGCCTCCCTGTGAGGATGTGTACCCTCACCGAATTTCCTGATAGCCTGCTCTTTACTGAGCCGGGTACATTCAGGTCCTTAAGTCTTTCACCTGTTTTCCATCCATAATCTCAGCCTTCTACAGTAACAGTAGTAAGTAAGCCCTGCTTTTCTCAGCAGTCAGGTGTTTGCTCAGCTGGGGAAATCTTTTACTGCTTCAGTTCAAAGCCTGACTTCTTGGATCTGGGCTGTGCAGATCCCCAGGGCACCAGTTCCTCCCAGCTCAGTGCAGAGCTGCCATTCAGCTCAGACAACCAGTCTGAAAGCTGGATGTGGCTTTCCAGATGTGATGGGATCAGAGCCAGCCAAGGGAAAAGTAAAGAAACTTTCAGCTCCAAAAGTGTCTCTTTGCAGAGCAGCCAAGCTGCTGCTGAGGCAGATTTGGGGGGGTTGCAGCAGGATGCTCACATGCAGGAAACCAGAGGAAGCATCAGGATGTGGCACATCTGTGTAACTTCCATTTAGACTTTAAACAGAAAGGTTAAGTTGGTATTTGGCATGTGGTATGTGCAGGCCTGTAAATGAAAATTCCTGAATACTTTTTTTGTGTATTTGAAAGTTTGTGAGGTTTAAAAAAATGCTGCTCTCATAGGGAGTGTTTTCTTCTCGCCAGAAGAAAATTTGTTGGACTGCAAATTTGACAGAACTGATTTTTATAGCATTTTCTAAGCTGAACTAATTGTGTGTTTTGGAAGGGGGGAAAACAACAATGTGGATGTGTGTTTTTATATAGATTTCATTAAAAAAGTGACTTGGTTTATTCTGCAAGTTTTCTGAGAAATGTAAATGTTTCTGCTGGAAAATGCAAGTGATTATACACTGGTGACTAACGAATAATCCTTGGCTAATATGGGTTGGACTCAATTAAGTTAATCTCTGCTCAACAGTAGTAAAAGTTGATAAAGGAGATTTTGCGAGGCTGTTGTTGACCTGAACATGAGAATGATCACACAGCATTCCCTGAAATAAAACTGGCTCTCTAAAAGAAACATCATTCTCACAATTTGTTCCTAACAGTAGAGAAGGAGCTGTTCAAAGTGGCCCAAAATGGCTTGGTTATGAAGATGAGGGTTTCTCATGTGCTGGTGTTATGAGCTGAGGCACAACAGACCTCAATAAAGGAGGAGCAGCAATAATTAGTCTAGATTAATGGAAATAAGTCTGGTTTTAGTAATAAATGAAGTTGGATTCCTTGGTCCAGAGCAGCCACCATCTATAGTGCTCATCTAGCAGTTGAATGCACAGAGGCAAAACTTTCCTCACTGTTGAGAAAAGAGGGTGATCTGGAGTGTTTTTGTTGAAATCTCAATGTAAATCCAGGTGTTGTTTTCAGATGTGTTTTGGTGAGATAAGCAGAAGCCCAGAGACAGCCAGGGAGAAGCATCACATCCGAGCCTGGATCCCCATTGATCCAGGAGGGCCCCAAAGTGGTGTGACAGTCCTCAAAAGGATTCTGCTGCTCAGATACTGTGTGTCGAAAGCGTGTCCTTCACCATTTGGAAGCACACCCGGGCCTTTTAGTGCTTTGTCCTCAAACTGTCAGGTTTCAGCTGGCTGCAGCTTTGGAAAACGGAAAGATTTATGTGCTCTGAAGAGAAACTTGCGCTGACAGTGGGTAAATGCACTGTAGATGCTGGAAAGTTAAACAGCCTAGTATGTGTGAGGCATTTTTTAAATAGGTTGTAAAATATATTTTTCTCCTGTTGTTACGATAGATGTAAGTTTAAGTTTGGAAATGGGAGGGCAGATTTCCACCCATTCTGACCTTCTGTTCTAACCATGTTCAAAAGTTTGTACTGCTTCTTGTTTTCCTCCACCTTCATGTGCATTCCTGTAGCCACAGATTTGGCTGTTATATTGCCATTTTTCCTAACACAATCCCTAAGAGCTGTAAGAGATCACTTTGGTCTTTGGATGGTAACTGAGTTTCCAGATCACAACCAGATACTGTCTTTTCAAACAGGACTAGGTAAGAAATTAAACCAGGAGGATTAAAGTCCCAAGGTGGACACGTCCTTGGTAAGATCATGCATGTCTAGCTCTGAGCACCCCTTTGACTTAACAGTTTATCATCTCCCATTTTATTATTTTCTCTGTCAAACCTCCTCTTTTATCTGCTATTGTGCCAGCAAGTCTGGCTGGCTGCATTGATAACATACCTGTGGATAGGTGATAACAGAAAGAAGCAGAGCAGGTCTAGATAAAGCAGGGATGGTCCACACCCACGGAGGGAGCTGCTGTCAGACTCTGCAGCTGAAGCCAGGCAGTGAAGCCCAGATGGGTTTTGTGACTTCCCGAAGGACATGTGGTGGGTGCTGACAAGGCTGTCCCTGGACAGGCTGGTGCTTTGTCAAGACTGCCCACGGTGTCTGTTCTCTGCAAAATTAACTCCTGCCCCAAATCCCCCTCACCTTTGCCTTGTGTTCCTGCCCTGTGTGGGTGGCTTGTGTGTCCTTGTGTCCTCCCAGGGAAGTGGCGCCTCTCTTGGGGTGATGCGGGCTTGCAGTGACAGTCGTCTGCACTGAGCTATTAAAATGTACTTTTCCATTAGTTCTCTTTGTTGCTGTTCTGAATTGTCTTCTCTTCCCCTGTGTGCTGGCTCATTATTTCTTATTAATTCATGGTTTGTGCAATTACCTGGGAAATGCAGTAGAGTTGGCAGGAATTTGATGAGCCTGACTTCTCTTCTTGAGAGTAGACGACTTACTTTCGATGCTTGGGTTGGTTCTTGTCCTCTCTGAGTGACAAGTTGCACATCTAGGCCTTTCTGCAGGGACTCTGCAGGACAGGCTGGCTGTTTGGAGAGAGCTGGAAAACACTAGGAGCAGGAAGAGGGTCTGTATGTGTATTTCCTTGTGCTCCTGGTAGGATTGAAACCAGAGCTGTTCATTGACATTCTGTAGCTGCTCTGCATTATGGCTTTACACCCTGCCCTGAAGACACACTCCAGACTTGAACCTCAGCCTATCAAGAGCAAACAAGAGAGGCTCTTTGTTTAGCTTCAGCAGACAGAATTGTACAATAAATAGTTCTAAATACATGCCAGGTGATTTTGTTTGTTGTGAAAGCTTTCACCTCAGTCTTAGGAGTGTTTGTGTCTTGGGTTGTCAGCGAAGTGACACCCCTGTAGAAGGGTTCTCTGCCCCTTTTTTTTGAAGACAGTATTTCAGGTAAGAACAGAGATGTGACCTGGTCTCTTTCTGAAAGGAGAAAGCCAGCACACAGCAAGATAAGAGGGCTGTCACTGATTAAAATGTGGCAGTTTGGCTGCTTGTACCTTGTGTTTCATTGGCAAATCTGTTGTGCCCCTGGTTTTCCCGTATGAATGCTCTTCTTTTTTAAGGGTTGTATTTGTGCATTGACTTCCCAGCTGCTAGGAAGGACCTCTTCTTGATGGAAGCTGGACTAAGCTGTTTCCTGGATGGCTTCACAGCTTGACTTCAGGCTGTTGGTAGGGGAAGGAGCTTTACCTGCCCTTCTCCTTCCATTTTTATTTTCAGGTGAACTGCAGAATCTCATTACCCACAGCAGTGGCAGGGCTTTGAAGATTTCTGACCTAATTATCTCATTTGCACTGTGAGTAGCAGTAAAATCCATGTGCTGTCAGGGGGGCTTTGCTGTTGTGGCAGCTACACAGCCATGGGAGAAACAGGCCTTGTGAAAGGGCTCATGCAGAGGGTTTGCTTCTCATATTCCCAGTTGAACAGGTGCTGTCCTGCAAGACCTGGATGGGGTGAATGAGGAATAAGTGAGAAGTTACCATGTTCTGGACTCCATCTGAGGCCCTTCAAATGCCTTTTTTGGGTAATTTTCGTGAAGGTCCAGCTTAGAAGGGGCTGGACCATCATCTGTGGAGGGGCTGTTTGGTTGTGGCATGATGGGCAATTAAAAAAGTGGTGGGTTAAATATAGCAGGTTTCAGTGATCTGTGAGAGCTGTGATAGAGCTAGGTATTTGCACATCATTTCTGAGACTCTCTTCAAGTCATGTGTCTCTATTTATACCTGGATATAAAGAATCTTCTGCTGTTTGAGTGAAATGGATCAAAATATTAACTCTAGCTATTCCCACCCTGCAACTTTAGTGAAGTGTTGCTACATCTCTTGTGGGCAAGGAACTTGTGAGATAGGCATGGTCTAAGTAACACTAAACTGTGTAGCAAGAAGGCAGGAAAAAGGAGTGTGGGAATATTTGGTGCCTTGATCATCAGTTGAAGGCAGAGGGATGAGAAAGATCTTTGATTATTAATATCTTTGATCTTGAAGATGATGAAAAATTCAGAAACATTAGATTGTGCTCCATCCTGGTATAATTTGTTGTGCTGCCTTGGGTCGGTGTCTGTGTGCTTCCTGTACTTTATGGAAACAGTACAAACCATGGCTAAAAAGATCAGGGTGATAATTTGTTTTCAGGTAGCTGTCCCTGATGGTCTGTAAGAGCTGTTTTCTCTGACCTCCTCTCTAAGCTGTTGTTAGAGTCATCTTCCAAGTTTCTGTGTGGTTGTGGCTTGGTGGAAGGCAGTGGATCAGTTCCTGTGGCAAAACTGGGACCTGTCACAAAAGCTTGGCAAAATGCTGATTCCCTCTGGGATGGCATGAGGGTCTGAGTGAACCCTCCCAGTACTGAAGTGAAGCCAACCAGTCTCTCCAAGCCTACTGCTTATTTCTAGCAACTCCCACTGTGGCTTGTGTAGCCAGACCACTGAGTAAAACAAGTGTGTAAAGTCAAGTAATCCTTGTACATCTTGAGTATTGTTTTCCCTTTCTGTAGTTCCAGATAGCAGCTGGGAGAAAGTTGGTTTGGAAAACAAAGCTGTTAGGGACTGTTTGTTTAGACACAAGGCAAAATGAAAGTGAAAAACATAATCTGTCTGTCCCCCCTCTGCCTCCCACCTTCTTTTTGTTTAAAATGTCCACATGCTATTTACTTTCAATAAACAAAAGATGTTTCTTATAAGCTGGTATTTACTAGTAGGGGTATGTGATTTGTTAGGAAACAGAAATCCCTGCTCGTGCGTATGTTTTCAAACTGGAGCAAGAGTTCATAATTTTATAGACCTTTCAAGAATAGATTTTCTAAAGCAAACAGTGAGGAACTGTTAAATTACAGCCATGTAAAAAAAACCAGTGTAATAATGGGATTGCTCAGTAGTAATGGCTTTATTATTCTGTAACAAATAGGAGTGGTTTGGGCTGCTGGGAGATAACATGGCTTTTCTGAGATAGCTTTGGAGCTGGTTCAGAAGAGAAGCCCATTTTAGATTCTTCTTTTCCTCATGTTAAGGAGATAAGGAGTGTATGGGTATTCCCTTACGCTGGCTTTCTTCAAGGATCGGGGAAGGTGCAGCTTCCAGGAAAGCAATTCAGAGTTTCTCTCTAGAGTCTGAGAGCCACTGGAGTTTCACATTGCCCCTCTGAGTTAGAGAGGGTGTCAGTCCACCAGCATTTGCTTGGGGTGTCTTTGTGATTTGTTTTCTCTTTAGAGGGAGTGGCAGAACTGTGGGTGATGGGGGCTGTGTCCGTGCCTCTCCTCAGCCCTGTCTGAGGTCACAAGCCCTGCAGGACTCCAGGCAGTGCAGTGTTCAGGCCAGGGGCTTTGGGAATGAGCTGAATTCTTCAAACCTCTGAGCATGAGCAGAAATGTCCTCAGAGTGTCTGCCACCGTCATGTCTGGATCCTGTCTGTACCTCATCTTCTCCTTGCTTCTCACATGAAGCTTGAGCAAGTTGGTCCAGATGCCTGGCCTTGCCTCTGTGTTCCACGAGTCTGTCACCTGGGGATGTTGATGAGGATGGAAATGGCTGTTGGAGGATGGTCTGTGCTCCCTCGAGCAGCTCTGCCAGCTGTGGCTGTGTCAGTCACTTTGTCACTGCAGGTAGCGAGTGCAAGACACGAGAGGCTGGGTGGTCTGAGCTGGAGCTCCTGCTTTCTCCAGCCTTGCAGTTCCCGTGTGTGTGAGGATGCCTGCCTGGAGCCTGGGTGGGATCCCTGACAGATGCATGCATGGTGTCCTGGCCCTCCTCCAGCTCCCAGTCATTGCAGTGACCTCTGCTGAGACACGTGTGTTGAAAGGACCCATCTCCTCTGTTTATTCTTTTCTTTCTCCTGGTTCTCAACTTCTGCCTGGTATATTAGGCTTATTTCTGGCTGCTTCACACGTGTGGCTGCTGGAAAACCTTGTAACAGCTTAGTTGGGCTCTTGGAAGAAATTATCTGTGCAAAGAGAGCCGTGGCTTATAATGAAATAGCTTTACAGTGACATAGTTTTAGTGCTGCAGTGTGTCTCTGCTGGTTTTCAGGTTATTCCTGGACTAAAAATATGGCTCATTAAGACTTCTGGAACAGGATGTAACCATATTTTAAAGATATTCCTGTGTGTTATTACAAAGTGATTTAACTGATACTGCATTTGGAGACCTGATTTGTAGGACCCTTTATCTGAAGAGGAAGTTGAGGAGAGGATTAAGAGTGTGTGTGTGTGTTTCTGATGGTGAGGATGTGGTGCTGGCATGGAAGGCTGGAGCTGCACTGGTGCCTGGTGCTGACTGATCAAAGCCACTGGACCAGCTACTCCCATTTCTGGTTTTCCCTGCCCTCAGACAAAAAGAGAGTTAGAACTGCGTGGAAAAGAGTTTAAGGACCTATTTCATTTGAAGCTGGATGCACTTGAGATGTGTTGAACAAATGGACAGTAGCCTTTCTTCTCCCTGGGGACAGCTTTTACATGGATGGGAAGCTACAGATGGGGCCCAAGGCAGAAATGCAAATAGGCAGGGCTGTGATACGAAGCATTTGGCAGCATCACAAGCTTAAAAGCTTCGTCCCCACGGCTGCTTGATCCTGCTTTCTCAGTTGTGCTGACACAGCTGGTTGTGGGCTGTACTGTGAACTGTGCGAGTGGAGCTTTGACCTCAAAACTGTGGGATTAGGGCCTTTGCTGCTGGCACCGTGAAGCTGGCCCGGCCCGGGCCGTTCCAGAGCCGCTGTTGAGAAGCCCTCAGAGATGTACTCGCTGTGGTTACAGCTTTGCAGAGAGGAGCAGCAGCGAGCACAAACAGCTAATTAGTTTTTATAACCCTCTTTTGTTTGCTTTTGAAGACACGAGTCCTTCGAGTCGTTGGTTTGCTTGCCTGGCTCCCGTTCAGTGTGGTGACAATGTCAGCGCGGCTGTGCGGAGCTCAGGTTACACGGGGAGAGTTCACACAGGTTTGGTTTCAGTACAGGTCTTGTCCCTGAGCTGTTCCAGCACTTTCCTGACAGGAGGCAATCGGTGTCAGAACAGGTTTGGCCCTGAGACTGTGAAAAAAAAAAAAGAAAAGGGTTTGAGGGGCAGATCTCCCCCAGTAATGAGTTCAGGGAGTTGAACTGTTTTTTGTAGATGAAAAGGTCAGATCTGTTGCCTGGGTTATGTAGAAAGGTTTTGTTCTGGAACAGCCTGCTCCTGGTGAGCTCCTGTCTCTGCTGAGCTGCCAGGCACTGCTCTAAACAGTGTTTTTCCTACATTTTCCTCATCAGTGACTGTTGGATAGGTCACTTTTTCCTAAATATTCCATTGTTGGGTATTGAAGAATTTACTTTTTAGGTATGCTCATTTAAGGCTCATTTAAGTGAAGTTTCGAGTTCATATCAGCAACTTAGACAGCTTTAAACCCCCCTGGTTTTAAGCCTGCCCTACTTGGAGTTTGGTTTTAATCACAAGTTTTAACAAATTGAGTCTATTGAAAACATTCTCAGTGAAAGAGAATCAACCCTCATTTTTTTTCTCAGAAGCCGTTAGCTGTCTTCAAGAAACAATATTTTAATTGAAGCCATGATAAAAGCAGAGCGGCAGTGGTTGTTGTAAAGCTTAATTTATTAAACAGCCTTGTTTTTAATGCAAAAAAAAATCTGTAAAGAAAAAAAAAAGCTATGCGCTTTAAAACTGTCAAAATAAAACCTACAACTTTGAAGTCTTAAAATACTTTGGGAAATGCTGAATGTTTTTGACTGGTTATATGGAACAGCTGAACTGACTTAACTGGAACAAAATTAGAGGAACAAAGAGGTTTTGTTTCCAGAGTGTATTCTTTGCCCTTTGACAGCGCTGTCTGGCTCACACTCTGAGTTGGATACACGGAGCAGGTCGCTGTCAGCTTCCCCCTGCTTTGGTTAGCCTTTCCACACAGACAACCCCACTGGAACAACAGTAATATGCTTATAAAAGAGCAAAAATTACAGGAAGATTCAGGGGCAAGAGCAGAATCTGAACCTGCCATAACTGTTGGGTTGGTTTTTTTGAAGGAGTCTGAGTCTCATATTGATGGAGCCACAATTCAGTGCCGAGTTTAGGGGTACCTCAGGCTAGCAGGGCTTTTCCTGACTGGTAATTGGTGTTGCATTCCACACAACTGGACCTTCTCAGCATGGTCTTGAAGTAAGAGACTTGTTTTCCATGGAAAATGATCTGAAAGTCTGCCAGTGAACTCTTCCCGTGTATCCAGCAGCTTCCATCACTGAAAGAGTGAGAGACTGTCTGTGCACAGGGAATATCCCTGGCTTGGTACTGGCACTCTGGCTCTGGGAGGTGCTCATGTGCTCTGTTCTTCTGTCATTCCAGGCTATTTGCCTGAAAACAGCTTCTCTGAAAAGCCTGTCTTCTGTTAAGGAAGGGCAGACAGCAGGATGACATGAGCAGCTGAGAAACAGGGCTCTTGTTTCCATGCAAATATCCTATAAAGAACAAAAGAGGGAAAGAAGAGTGTTCAGAAATGGGGTCTGCCAGCAGAAAGGCTCCAGAGTTGTTTTCCATGAGTAGCATCAAGTCCATGTGAATGTAATTTTTACACTGTTGTTGCTGTGGGTCTCATGGGTGAGTCACAGATGCTGCTTTTGTTTTGGGCTTCTCGAGGGCTAAATCCTCCTCTCTGTGGGAATTTTGCTGCTGAATTTGCTACCAGAGAATTAGGGCTTTTAGGATCTGGTGCTGAAATGAGGTACCTCTTGTTCCTGAATCTCAGCTTGTACAGGAGATAGGATGTGGATGAACTCAAGAGATGCCTTGTGTGCCCCTGGGTGTACCACTGTCTCTGGCTCTGAGGATGCCAAGGGCACATTTCACTGACTGTGGGACTGCACTGTGGTTTCATTCCCAGCGCATGGGAGAGTGCTTCCTTCCCTTTCCGTGGCTAAGACCACTAGGAAAAGAATATTGTGAGCAGCAGCCTCGCTGGAGTTGACTTTGAAGGTCTTGAGGAGGAGTTAGGACTGGAGATAGAGACAGCCCTGTGATGTGCTTGAATTGATGTGTCAGTGGCAAAGAGCTCTCGGGGACTCGCTGCCATTCACTGCAGCAGGAGCTGGGGTGGTTTAAGCCTTGGCTGCTCAGTAGAGGAACCAGATTGATAATAAAGGCAACAGGAGTAAATGTACATCTGCCTCTTCTGTCACTGCCCCCAGCAAGGCAGAGACCTCCCTTCATCAGAATTCACGTCCTTTTCACCTACGGGTATCAAGTTGAGTTGCAAGCCAATTCAATGCTGGAGCAGATGCACACTGAATTTAGTAGCTTGCTTAGAAATAAGTATTAGCAAGATGTCAGAGAGGTTAGGCTCATTATGAGATCTCATTAATTCTGTGAAATACCCTGTAGAGAATATATTAATATTCTTATTCTGTTGACATATATTAACATATATAATAGTTGTATAATTGTTACTAATAATTGTGATATTAATAAGCTTCTACTTGTAGACAAGTCAAAATGGATATTCAGAAGTCCCTGTAGGTACTTCTAACTCACAGTTGGACAGAGGTGCTGGTGCCTACAGTGTGGTGAGAAGTTCCTCTACCTGCTCCTGTGTGTGAGCCTGGAGGCCAGGTTTCACAGGTACGGTTGCTGTCTGTGCTGCTTGATTGGATCAAGCAGTTTGTGTCAGGAAGTTCCTATACTGTTGGCTGGAAATTACCATTCCCTACCTTGGAATTTGCTGCTGCTCAACAGAAGCACCTGAATTGAATGTGCCTGCTCCTGTTCCATTGCAGTGGTGCAAAAGTCACCTTCAGCCTAAAACATTGGTTTGCAGAAGCCCATTCTGCTTTGCCTTTGCTCTCTCTGCTTTGCAAAGAGATCACTGTCAGTGACTGTCTCATCCAGGGGTCTCCTTTCTTACCAACTCCAGGCTTTTCAGATCCCTACCTTAGATGAGATAAAGGTCTCGGTTGTGTGTGTTATGTGTGCATAGTTGCCACCCTACTAGGCCAAATCTTGCCATTAGTTCTAACCAAAAGCCAGAGGGTGCCCTGATTTTAAATCATTAAAAGAAAAGACACATGGATCTTGAAAGGTTCTGGATTAAAATGTGTTCTTCTGTTTTCTTAAATGTAAGACCTGCTAACAAGCACACGGAGACCCACAGCGATTACAATTCAAAGCTTGGTTCAAAGGGTGAAGCTCTTCTTGATTTATTGGAGAACGTTACTCTGTGGCATATCTGAAAGCCAGATACAGGGTGACAAACCAGCAGGATTATGGCAAAGCAGTAATATTCAGGATTGTCCAAAGGAAGATTAACTTTTCTAGCCAGCTTTTACTGATGCAAATTGCCACCCACTGTGTTGCAATAAAGAGCAGAAATAACTAAATATGAAATGCTGACTTGTAAAGAGGAGTCATCTGAAGTGCTTTGTGTTGCAAGATTTCATGAGACTGGTTTTGAAATGTTCTGCTGCATTTACCTTTCAGAGAGGCCAGTTGTGCCAGCTGGCAGGTGCTCTCGGCAGTGCATCATCCTGGAGCTGTTTGGGGTGGAGCCTGAGTGCTGGAACATCCCGTCCGGCTCGCAGGGGTCAAAACAGGATTGTTCTCACTAGTGCCTTTTTTTTTTTTTTTTTTTTTTAATAGATACATTTTAAAAGGCTTTGTCCAGTGCAGGTATAAAAGTCTCCAGCTTGGTTTCAGTCTCTTTTTTTCTGGGCAACAGTTCCAAATCACTCCCTTCCCTGGCAGGGGGATGGCTCTCTAAAAGTACATCTTAGGGTTCTGGTCTTTAGGATCAATGCAAGTTGTGTTCAGTGAAGGTCTCTTTCATTAAGTTCCTATTATACAATATAAAGGACATTTTTCTTCCTAGTGTGACCCCATTGCTCTGTGTTGTAGGTAGCTTGCATCCTGGTGCCCAGTGTTACAGTTCCTGTTTCCTTTATGGATTGCTCTTTCCACTGCTCCCATTGTTAATCCTTACCTGCTTTGGGTTTTTGTGGTATGCTGGATCTTTCCTTTTTTTTTTCTTTTTTTTTTGCAGCCTTCATTAAAGTTGTGTGTTCTTTACAGCAGACATCTTGGGGTTGATTTTCTTTTGATGTTTGTGAAGCATCCAGTACAGTTTTGAAAGACCACCCTGAGCTAACCACTACAGCCTGTAGACCTTGCCCTGCTAAAGCTTAGAGGTTATGATTTCCCTGAGTTTTGCCAAGACCCTACTGGGCTGAGTCCAAAAGGTGGATTCAGACAGCACCCAGCTTCCCTAGAACTTTGTTTCCAGCTTCAATCCTTGCGTTCTCTCCCCTCAGTCTAATTAAACCCCTCTGTAACGAATGCTGTGAAGCCAGCTGCCATGCTTTGGCAGGTAGCAAGCATAGGGCAGCGAAACCTCTAGCTAATCCATCCATGCTATGAAGTCATAAGAATCTTGTTAATTTTTAAAAAGCCCTTGATGCCCACTAATCCAAATCAATTTTAATTTCTTTCTTAAAGTCGTGCTTCCATTTAAGCTTCAGCTAAGAATTACAGCTAATTTGTTCGATTTTATAACAGTATAATTGAAAAAGTGATTTTAATGTCCTGGCAACCATATTCCCTTTCTTTGGTTGTTAATGAAAGAATCCATTAAAGTTAAATGATTTGGGCACAGATTCAAGTTGAATCGCCTGAATATTCTAGGGGAGTGTTTCTGACCATCTGCTGCTCTGTCATTGGCGTTTGTGTTGTAAATGGGACCGAGAGAAGGACTTCACAGGTCTTGTTCGAATCATTAAGCGTAAAATATCATTTTAATTTTCTGATCTCAGTGTAAACAGTGGAAATACTCAGGAGAGTTGGGACTGCTCTGGTCTGTGGGATCCTGTGCTCATAAATATCACTGCTGAGCAGTGCTCCCGCATCTTTCCAGGGGATCTTGTGGCTGTTTGTATTGATTACAGTACATCATTCAGCAGCAGGTTGTAAGTTCCTCCTAATGACAGGCAAGACAACTGGAAGTGGAACCTGTGAAGGGGAAAGCACAAGTGATGGAGAAGTGTTTTTCCCGCTGCCTCCAGTCACACTCGCCGTTTCCGTCTGGCTGCAATCGGAGCGGTGCATCCTAGGGAGGGTTGGTGAGTGTGAACAAACACAACTAATAAATTACAGCAGCTGCTGCCACTCCTGCCTCCTTTGCAGAGAGCCAGGGTGGGTGAGGTGGGGCTCTGGGGCCAAGCTGGCACTCCAAGCACAAGCCTTGTACACCCAAGCAGGGGCAGAGTCAAAGGGCTTGTGTCCTTTTCCTGTAACACACTCTTGATCTTTCCTTTGCTGCCGAGCTCTCTTGCTGTCCTTGGTGACATGCAACACCCCTGACATGCTGGAAAGCAAGGTGGACAGTGAACCAGGCCATGAAATTCACTGGAGGCTCTCACTGGAGGTGGGTGAGTCTTCAGCTGCACCATTAAAGCTAGAAGTGTGCCTGTTTTGCAGTGTGAAAAAAAAGAAAATAAGATTACAGGTGGTGTGTTTATTTTGAAATTGTAAAGTATAGCCCAAGTTTCTGGAGGTCTTTAAAATGAGGAAAAAGAAGAATGGGCGATCTCTGCTTGCTCCACAGCTTTACACTACATTTTGTGTGCAAAATTTTGAGTTACAAAGGCTAAAGACTTGTTTGGTAGAGAGGACAGGATGTATTAACTGGGAAGTTTGGCTGCTGGATTAAGACTTGGAGTGGGGACACTATTTCATTCCTCTTACACTTTTCCCAAGGTTTAGCATTGGGTATGCTGCCCTTTTTTTTTTTTTTAAATACAGTAGGGTGGTGAGAACGTGACTGATAAAATATTCACTGTCGGAACTGAACATTTTTCAATTTAACATATTTATATTTGCATCTTTGGACTATGCAGAACTAACCCAGGGGAAAGAGCTACAAAATACTCTTAAACTGTAGCCCACAGGTGAAGGATTTTTGTGTATTTATTTGGCAATGTTAGTTTCTGGTTAAGTGACTATTCTCAAGAGGGATGATACTGAAGCTTGTATCATACTGCATACTTTCAGCTTTCTCATATATGAAAAGATGAAAGTATATCCTAAAAGTATGCTGAAATGAAACAGTTGAAGTAAAAATAGGTAATGTAACAGGAAGTCTTCTTTCAGACTTCTGAGTCCTTTGCAGATAAAGTATATGTATGATGAAGTAAAATCAGGAACCTGTGCATCTCACAAAAGCAAAATAACTGTGTTTCCTTTCCAACATCAGTGAAAAATGCAGGAAGTCATTATGTGTTTAAACGGGTGTCGGTGAGATCATGCAAATCCAAGGCAGTCGTTTTAGTCTGCAAATCTCAAGCTTATTCAGTCCAGACCCTCGGCAGCACAATTACAGTCACTGCAGCAAATGGGCCTTCTGATGTTAACACCAGCAGATAACAAAAATAGCATTTAATAACTTTCATTAGAGTTAGTGTTTCTAGGGCTTTGGGGCTTTGCTCTTTCAAATCATTTACATAATTTGCAGGTACAAGCTGCTGTGCCAGACTGTCCCATCTGATTCTCTCTCTGATCAGAGCATATTAATGCACTTGTTTGATGGTCTGTTACCAATAATTACCTTGGATTGCATTAGGAGCATTTCCAGCATTGCAGCTGGTCTGTATTTTTCACTAAGTGTATTTCAGGGCCCAATTACAGGACTCTGATGTGTTATTGTTCCAGTGCGCTTGTTGAAGCTTGTAATTTTAATGTGCCTCCACACTGTAAATCTCTGAATGCAAACCCAGGGCTCTGTGCTGAGTTCCCCATGTATCCCATGCTTGCAGCAGGGATCATCTCAGCTGTTCCTCATTGGCTTTTTAAGAAGGGAAGGATGAGGGCCATGAGGTGGACATTGCCTTGGAGATGTTGGTAGAGCAAAGCCTGAGGTTTGGTGCTCTGTGTGCTGGGCATGGAGTGGCTGGGAAAGGGAGAGGAACAGCTCAGTCCTCCCTGGATAAGGCAGTGTGGGGATTGTGGAGAGGCTTTCAGGGATTTTAGTGTTTAAGTCACTTTGGCACTTTGAGCATCCTTCAGTGCAAGGGAGGCTCACATTTATATTGCTCTGCACAGGGACACATCTCCCTGTTCCATTGTGAGACACCTTAGGGAGAAGACGTGAAAAAGGCTGAGTTTAGCAAATATGGATTTTGAAATTCTAGGCTTCCTCTGCCATCAGAAACCTTTCTGGGGTCAAAGGGGGGAAATACAAAAGTTTAACCTTTGTGAAAATCAAGCAGTTTACTGTTATAATTGCCGTTGGCAATTCAACACAATGAATAAATTTTTACTGCTATTGATTTGTTTCATCTTTCTGGACCATTTGTTGCAGGGGACACTTCAGAATAATACACATCTCAATGAGAAGGAGCTTGAGCTAGAGAGCTGGTGTGGTGTTTGTTCCTATCTGTTAGGCATCATCTGTAGACACACGTATTTGGGCAAATCTGATGCTTCTGTGGAAGCAGGAGAGCACTTAGTCCTTTCTAGAAATCAGTTGGTATTTTACTAGGTTGGAGTTTCCAGGGCTGTGTGGGTTGGTGGCTTTCATGATCTTGGGTGGGTGAAATGAACAGCTTCAGTTGACTTCAGCATATCTTCAAAAATACTTCCATGGAGACCTTTTCAACTGTTCTATTCCCTTGGTGTTTTCCTTGGTGTATGTTACATTTATACACAAAGGTATTCAATTCCCCGTGTGAAGAAAATTAATTCAATCCCAGACCAAACCAGCACATCTATTTACTGTAATTACAGCTTTAGATGATACCATCCTTCCCAGGTATGGCCCATAAACAACAATGCAGTGTTGCACACATTTTAGATGTTTTTTTCATGCCATCCCTTCTCCTCTTTTGTTTTTGAACTGGGGATTTGGACAGGACAAAGGCCAGAGACTCATGCCCAGCATTGTTCTTTGGGGAGAGTTGCATGCTCCAACTTCCCTTGCCAGTGCTCATCCAGCAGTGGCTCCAGATGTGTGCCAGAACTTGAGGAGAACCAATGTGCCCCCAGGCCCAAGGTGAGGATTGACCAGGACACTGTACACCATGGCTGCAGCTGGATCTGTGCAGGGTGTGTGGGGATTGCTCTTGGCATGGCCTCCTACCCAGCCCCTTGACATGGGGACAATGTGACACTCTCCACATGCCGCCTCTTGCTGCCTGCAGTGCTGGGCTGGCACCCAGCTGCTCATGAAAGGCTGGGATCAGCTTAGTGACAGGGGATGATCTGAGAGTCCCTTGCTGCCAGCTGGATAAATATTCTCTTGCAACAGTGGGAGATGCTGCATTATTAAATAAACTATCCAGGTTGCTTATATGCAGAATTAGGATAAGGTTGGCTTCCCACTGGTGAGCACTGCTCGGCGCTGGAACTGCTCTGCTGTGCCTGGATATCAAGTGTTAATAAAATGGTCTTTTCAGCAGCTCTGGAGATTAGTTTTAGGAGCCTTGTGTTCCAGGGAGGCTTAATGGATGTTGAAGGTGTAACTTTCTTATTCCTGTTGCTGTTACAAGGTGGAAAGTTCCAGTAACATCTGGTAACTAAGTAGGGAATGTAGGGATCCTGACCCTTCTGTCTCACAGGCCTCCTTAAGGTTTAGTGGAAGAATGTTTTCTATTTTATTGTGCTGTGGGAAGGCTGAACAAGTGATGCACAAGGGGATTTAAGTGTCCAGCTCCTCTTTCAGCCTCTCATTCTGTAGAGATCATGGGAGTGGGGTGCTCCAAGCCCAGAGCTCCTCCAGTTCTGCTTTCAGTGCTGGTGTTGCTGAGCACCCAGCATACAGACCTTCGTCCAGATTTCTTTCTGGGTCACCACTTGCCAAGTGCAATTGCCCTAAAAACAGACTGAGACCAAGCTATTGACTTGTAATTGTCAATGCATAAAGTTTCCAAGAAGAAAGAGAGCTTTGTGTTGCTTTAATGGGGACACACTGAAGTATAGTCCCTCTTTGAATTAGACAATGGGAACGTAAAGATTTTCTACAGCTCTAAGAGCCTCTGAAGAGCATCGGCAGAAGGTTACATTAAGCAGAACAATGGCACAGTAGTTGGCTTGCTGAGAGGTAAGAAAACCCTTTGGAAGGAGTAACTTCACATTTCTTAAGTGCTGTTCGCTCCCAATTAAATAAGATTAATTGTGCTGTTGAGTTCCACGAGTTCAACATCCAAAATAAATACATAAATTAAGGCAGGCGACAGTGCAGAGGCTCAAATGCAGCTTGAATTCCTGCCACCTCCTGTGGGATGTGGAGGGGAGAGAGGAGCCCTTTCCTCTTACTGCCTGATATCCCACAGAACACACACGATGACCGAGCGCTCTGCTCTCCTCGTCTGAGCCACTTTCTCACTCCTGGGAAGGTTTTCTTTGGCTGGATCTCTGCAAGGTGCACAAGCCAGTTTCAAAGTGCCAGATGTGTGTGGAATAGGAAATGTGCTGGCCAGGCTCCAGGCTGTGGGACCTGCAGCACAACAGCGGCTCCCCAGGAAAATCTCTGGCTGCCAAGAACTAGAAGTGATGTCAGCTCTGGAAGTGTGTCAGATTAGAAACCCTTGTACTTTGCTCCCTGTGAAGTATTAATCTCCCAAGGCCTGTGCTGTAATGGGTCCTGTCTGGCTTGGCTCAGCTCTCTTTGTTTTGGGCTGGGAGTGTTGGAGGGGTTTTACAGGAAGGCACAGGAGGCTGTCACTGGTTTGGCTGCTTTGGGCTGGGTGTCCTTGAGCTGCTCCCAGGGCCTCACTCAGCTATGCTCAAGATGAGCCTCCCCTGCCTTGAAATGAAGGTCTGAGCCTTGGAATTGTTGAGTGGGCTGGGGTTTGTGGGAGTGGTTGTGCCTTGGGATCTTGTGTGTACCTAAATGTCTTTGGCTTTCCCCAGCTGAATGAGTTTTTTGAAGAGAAGATACAATTCATGGAGATGTGCTGTCAGTCTTAAGGGCCTTACTCAGGGGTTGTAGATCAGGTGATTTCAGCTGTACTAGGAAAGAAACACAGATATGCCAGTGTACGAAATCCTTTTTTGGTTTATGCCTGAATGTTTTGTTTCCACAGTAATTACTAAACCACGACTCGTTCTCCTGCGCACAAAGCCATTTGTCTCCTGTTGAACAGTAACCTTTTATTTGCTCCTGCTGTGTAGCAGAGCTCAAGGACATGTTTACTTCTGATAGCCAAAATTTCACCAGAACAAGCATCTCCCTTGTCTAGGTTTTTCCACCTTGATTTAAGTGATTAAACCTCAGGGAAAGGATGGGAAATAGCCCTGTGTGCAAGGATACAAGTGGGGGTTCGTGCTGTTCTTAGTTGTGGAGTGGAAGCTCCCAGCTCTGCAGGCTTGGAGTATTGCATGTCCTGGATGTAAAAACACTGCTGTGAGGGTCTCACCTCTGCCCCAGTAATTGCATTGTCAGGAATCTGTCAGACCTTGCTGTGTTGCTCGCTCACACTTCACCTGCTTAGTTAGAGATTTGAAATTAAAACCCAACAGAATCTGTTCTTTTTCCCCTTTACTCAGTGGTACGTTGGGCTATTCCTGCCTCCCTTTGATGTTGGGGAGAGGAGATCATAGGAGTGGGGTTTGGCTGGACGCTGAGGTGTGCGACTGGGGAAGGGCTGTTGGCTGATTTAATGTGGATTTTCGGATGCCTGCCTTGGATCTGAACTCAGGCAGGCAGGGGCTGTGCTCCTGTGGAGGGCAGAGGACAGCTTTGTGCCTTGAAGATTTGACGACCTTTGTTCATTTGAAACGCCCTTTTTTTTTATGCCACTCAACAGGAGACTTTTTAATTTACTTCACTGGGCCTGGATGCCAGAGGTGGATGGATGGCTGATGGAAGTGAGGAAATAGATGGGAGAAAAAGAACATTTTCTCCTGGGCTGTTTTTATGCACAATATAGCCTAGGGGTTAGCAACACAGGGGAGAGTGAAAAAACCCTGCAGAGCCTGGGTCAGAAAATATAATTTTCATGGGAACAAAATGCTTTTAACTTGCTACATCAAAGACCCTCCATTCCAGGGCATGCTCTGCGTTTGAATACATCTGCATTCCCCCAGAACTCTGTGTATGTGAATGCACAAGTATGTCATGTGTATCTATATGTGAGTGTGTACTTGCACATACATTTATGATCTGAAAGCTGTTACTGCCCACTTTGGCATAGCTCAGCAGCTGAAACTACTTTCAGGAGGAGTCAAAAGTAAAAAGCTGTTTGGCTCCAAAGCACAGGTCTGTAACTGGAACACCTGCCTAGGACTGATGTGTGAAAAGCCCTTCTGGCTCCTGCCTTGGGAGCCCACCTTGACTACATTCATTACAGATCACCTCTGGCAGGTAAGAGGGTGGAGGTGAGCAGGAGGCTGCATGAGCATGTGGCTCTGACTTAACCAGTCCTATCCATTTCTGTCACTACAGGATGAAGAATGGAGGTTGGAAATAGTCAGCAGCTTCTGTAAGCACTTAACATTCCTGATTTCATTTGTCTTTGATCTCACTTGGACTAATTTTACTCTCTTCTGATCCCTTCCCTTGAAGGGGCTTTTATCTCATTGTCAGGCTTGCTAATTTAGTGTGGTGTTTTGAACCAGACCTCCTCCTACGTCATCCAGAGCCTGGAAGGTATTTTTTCCTTAATCAGGGACTGTTTATGCAGTTTTTTTAACATCTTGGGACAAAAGTCATACTGGGGCTTTTTGCAATGCCAGGTCTGCACTGTACTCTGGACCCTGCTGCTCAACCTCTGTATGTGCAAATAGCTTGTTACTAAAAACTTGAAATATTTTGGGGCCAAAAGGGCAGGAAGGAGGGATGCTGGATGATTTGGGCCAGGTCAGAGCAGTCTGGTGTTGGGTAGGAACTTCATTTGTCCAGCTGAGTCCTTTCCAGCAGGCTGTGTTAAATAACAAACAAGCAGGGTTGGTCATACATGTTTGGCCAACCAAGTAGAAGCTTGGATCCAGGTAGGTTTTGACTTTGGGAAAAAGAGCTGGGGGATTTAGGGATATAGAAACATCACCACATGTTTTTGAAAAGCAAATACTTCTTCTGTGATGGAAAGTATGCTCTGTTCCTATTCTGTTAAAAGCAGGTTGAGTTGACTTTTTAAGGAATTGAAGTTTGAGAGGCTGATAATTGCTTCTGACTGTGGGAAGCTGCACTGCAGATCCGTTCTCTATTCCTGGCTGTCCCCTCACACTTCACCTTTGGAAGAGGAGGAGTATTTTCAGCAAAATGCCATTCTAATTGCTGTCTGAAGAAACTAGAAAACAGAATGGATACACAGGCTGTTTCCCCAAGTGATGAACAGGAGCTTCTAAAGACGACAAAAGTAAAGAAAGGCAAAGAATGAAGACTTTACCCAACAAAGTTTCAAGTCTTTTGGAATAAGCTCAGCATCACACGCCTCAGCTTTTGCTGTAGCAGCCCTGCCTCCAGAGAAGTGGTGTGTACACACAGGCTGCCTGAGCCTCGGTGACATGCTGCTGGCAGCAGCTGCCACAGGGACATCCCTTCAGAGTCTGTGTCACTGCTTCTCCATGGATGAGGATTCTCACAGGGATGGGGGTTCTCATGACAGCATCTGAGTGTGCCTCCTGTCCTGAGCTCAGCTGAGTTTTCTTCAGCTGTTAACCCTCTCCTGTGCTTGTCTGTGTCACCTGCACAGGTGTTTGGTATGCTAAATTTCTCACTACTTCATACAGTTTTTTGGTACCAATTGTCTTGCAGGAAAGGCTTCCAGAGGCAGTATCTTTCCAGTACATCTGGGGCAGCCTTTCAGCTTCGTGTTCACCTGCTTTTATCCTCCTGGGGAGCCACTGAGCTCTGTAGCTTGCTGTGATCCTCAAAGGACCAATCTGCCCATGGAGACATGAGTGGGCAGAATTGCCCTACAGGAGGGCACCTGGTGACATTTGCCTGACCTGGACCTGCCAGGGCCACAGTTCCATTGTGGTGTGTACACATTGGAAGCTCAGGGATGTCTGCTGCTTCTGGCTGTGCTTTCTCCCTGCAGAGTGTGAGATATCAGCATGGTGGAAGCATCCATGCAGGAAAACCCTAAATCCAGGGACTTGCAGGTGGCTCTGTGTTGGCAGTGCCTGCCCCTTTGTCATGGAGTACAGTGCCTGGATGTGTGTGTGACATGGGCATCTCTGTATCCTCCTGGAATTTGTCTCTGAGGTCTGGGAGATTGCCCCCTGGATGTCCTAGTGAAGGTGACAGAAGAGGGTCTGTTCTGTCCCATAACAATGGCAATCAACAGGCAGGGTTCTTGTGTGGCCTCCTCATCACTGGAGGGACACAGCTGGCCCAACACCAAGTTCTCAGTGGTCGTTGTACAACCCAGCAGTGATGACAAACCTGACAAGTTCCTGTCCCCATGGGCACTGAATTGGCCACGTGTGGGGACAGGGTTAGGCCCTTCCTTCCAGGGGCACCTGCAGTTTCCAGCACACGCCTTGAAATAATTTCATCTCCCTGCATATGTAATTTTGCGTGTCATTGACCCTAATTGCATGCTTAACACACACTCTTTTAAAGTGCAGCCCTTTTATCAGCAGTAGGTAGTAGCAGGTTTAATAGGGTGTTTGAATTCCTATAAAATTAATCTGTAGCCTTCTGCGATAGGAGACGGGCAGGGAGCCATGTGGTTCATATCCAGTGTTGATAAACTTGTTATAGAGGCAGGAAACATTTCTGATTGGAGCAGTGACAAAATAATTTGGAGCAGAGCCATAAAAAGAGTGGATGGTGATGGTTTGAGCACAGCAGAGATTGAAATTGCTGGTGTGTGGAAGCAGCGCTGCCAGCTAACATTGACTTAGTGTCTCTGGAGAACTCTAACGGCAAATGCATTTTATTAATGGCAATATTCTTTTAGGAAATGCTGAGCATTGTTTCAGAGGTGGAGCCCCCTCGAGTACGTGGGTTTGGAAGTGGGCCAGACCGAGATCTGTTCAGCTGAGCTTGTTGCTGGTCACTGCTCTGGCCTCCGGCTGCAGCAGGAAGGTTGCCTAAGGGCATGTGCTGGGTACTGTCTGCTAACAATTGGAATATCCTTTTCTAGCAGGGAAAATGCATCCATCCATTCTTGCTCTGAATTTACCTATATGGGATAGAATGCTCAGAAACATGTTTTAACCATTCTTTGATTGTCTTTCCTTTGAAATGTGTTTCCCAGAACATGAACATCAGTGGGAGTTGCTGCTTTCCCAGCTGGACTTGAGCTCTTACTGCCAGTAAGAGGGGGAGCTGCTCTAACTAGGTTGTGGTCATTGGCATTGGAGTGCCACACTGGGGTTGGATACTTTTCCTTGCACTTAATTGTCTTGTGGGGGTTGATCAGCCTCAAAGGAGGCTCTGATGTGCAAGTGAGAACGGGCAGCCATGGGAGGTTGGGGTCCTTGCTGCATCTTCTGTGCTTGCTTGCTCTTACTGTTACCACCTCTTCACCTTCTTCCAGCTGCTTTCTGCTTGAATCCAGCATGGAAACAAGTGTGGACAACAGGGGGTGGCTGCTGGACCCATTGAGAATGGCAGAAATGGTACAGGTTGTACAGCCAGAAGGATGGGGCATGGAGAATGCAGTGCACAGGAGTCATGGGCTGTTCTGGTCACCCAGCAGGGCTGAACACCTGGTACCTCCAGCCATGGTTCCTTTTCTGTGTAGAACTGGGATGTGATTAAATCAAGGAAAGTAACCCCCACTGCAACACTGTCTTTTCTTTGCAGGGAGGCTGTTGGAAGGGGATTCTCTGGAGCTGAGCTGTAGTGCTGGTCCTGCAAAGGTGATACTGGAGCCAAACCAAGTGGTGATTTTGGACTGTAACCTGACTCCTGTTGAGCAAGTGATCAATATCACATGGAAGAAGAATGGGTTTCCATTAGTGGAGCAGGAACATCTCCATGTGCTTCCAAATGGATCACTCTTCATCTCATCCCAGGCTGGGGCAAAGGACAGTAAATATCCCGAGAGGGCTGGTGCTGAGGGTAATTATTCCTGCGTGTCTCACACCTCCCTAGGGACTGTCACCAGTCAAACAGCTGCAGTCAGATTTTCAAGTAAGTGTTTTTGGGGTTTTGTTGATTTTCTTTCCTTCCCCTCCTGGTTTTTATACAGAAATCTGCTTCCCCAGGAGCTTGAGATAAAGTGTCTGTGAAATAAAATAATTATAATGATGTATAGGTGGGATTTGGAATAGTCCACAAATAAGCAGTGCTGTCTTCCTGTTATCCCACTGTCAACATCCTGTGTAACTCTCCCAGGTAAGTGCCATCAGCTATGGATTAAAAACAGGACCCTCCTCTCTCCAAAAGACAGTGCTTGTTTTTGCAGAGAAGTTCAGAGCCCTGAGTGCAGCACCGTGTGCTTGGAGAGGTGGCTGTGGGGGCATCTGGCTGTGGCAGCTTGTGAAGTGAATATCTCTTTGTCAGGAAGAGATGAAAGAAAGGGATCTTCAGGGCAGTTTTTGTTTGGATCGAGAAGGACACTCCAACATCTGAACTGCTGAATCTCTGCACAAAGTTCAAGAAGAAAATTCCTTTGTATTCAGGCTTGGCTCCTGGGGCTATTTTAAGTGAGTGTAAATAAATGATTCCTTGACCTGCCAAATAGGTGAGGCTCGAAAATAACACAAATACAACAACACTTCTCTCTAGTACAGTGACTTGTGTAAATGTTGCTGAAAACAGCTGCACAGCACACCATGGGAGTTGCGGAGGGGGTGAAGGTGCAGAGAGAATGTCCTGACACCCCCTTTATTTACACTGGGATGTTTTTAGGCTCTGGTAGCCCAGACAAGGCCATCCAGGTCTGGCCAAGTGAGTGTTTCAGTCTGTGAGCACTGTGCTGTAGAAACCAGAGCTGCTGGTGAAGCTTTGCCAGATGAGGGGAAAAATCTTTGACCTTTGCAACACGTCCTCCTTTTCTGCTCAGAAAATGTTCAGCATGCAGTCAGGGATCCTGCACACAGGTATTGTTTGGGAGGAGGTCCTGGAGTAGAAATGCTGTCATTAGGCAGCTGGATTTATTTAGCTGCTCCTGCCTCAGTCCCAGACAGCCTGAATTAGGATATATTTATTCTCTTTTAGGGGTGACTTACGTTGAAGTGTGTGTTGTGTCTCTTCCCCAGTGGTTATAGGCTGTGTCTCTTTTATGGTCCTGGATTTATTGTTTGGTGTCTTACAAGTTAGAACAGTGGAGACATCTCAAAATGGGGAGGCTGACTTAAATTTCCCTTCCCTCCTCCTGAATTTTTCCAGAGGAATGTACATGGATGATGCCTCTCTTCATTCCCTTCTGTGTTTCTCCCAGAAATGGGAAATTTCAGGTGAACTCTTTCCTTGTGTGTATTCATATGTCTCCTTTTATTACCATCTGCACAGGGAAAATGCTGCTTCCATGGCACACACATGCACCTGACATAACCTATCCTTTGCTGAGCAGGGAGCAGCAAGAGAATTGATTAATGAAATGCATCTCTCACTTCGATTTGTTCCGAGGTTTGAGCAAAAGCACTTGCTCCATTAGCATTCAGCTGAGCAAGTGAGGATTGTAAAGGTTTTTTCATTTTTTCCCCTGCCACTGAACATGGTCTGTCCAAAGCTGGATGGAGTGGATGGACTTATTCTTTGTGCTTTCCTTGGGGACTGCTAATCAGGATGGGGGCGGTAGAAGAAAACCTGTTCAGCAGGTGGGATGTGTTATTCCTGCTATGAGCTTGTCCTTCTGACCTGCAGGTCCTTCCCTTCTCTGGGACGGGGTTCCCATGCAGGCCTGTGGGGCTCTCTGTGCCACTGAGTCTCGCAGTAACATGTAGGAGCACTGGGTATTCACAGCACGTGCCTTGCTCAGGACTGGTTTGGTGCTGTTGGTGTCATCTGCTGTGTTTCAAGCTTGTGGGAATTCACTTCTCCCCCTGCCAGCTCCAGGAGCAGCTCTGGCACCTCTGTGTAGGTGCTGCCAGCTTCCCAGTGGAGGGAGGGGATGCTCCAGGCAGCAGTGAGCTCAGAGGCTGGAGGAAGCCTTTTGGAGCAGTCAGGCTAGAGTGGTGGGGGTTGAATGGTGTGTGAGGGCTGACAGTGTGATGACTTCCATCCTTCCACCGTGGTCCAGAAGTTCAGCTTGTTGGCATTTTGCTGGATAAGCATATGGCTCCTTGCCCAGTGTTCCCTGGCACCCTGTGTTCCACCAAAGGACCCATCCACACCTCATGGCAGCGGTGCCCACGGCAAATGGGGAGAAGCAAGGCTGTGAGGGCTCCTGTGTGAGGGTGCCTGTTAAACAAGGAGCTGCTCAGGCTGGTAAATTTGGTTTGCAGGTTTTCCTGAGCCCCACGTGCTCCCACATGGAAGCACCAGGGGTGTTATTGTAGTTGTGGGAAGGTGTAGCTTTCTACCTGTTAATAACTACATTGATGAAGATTTGTTAAAGCTTTTAATTTAGTTTAAACATTTTGTGCAAGGGAGGTTGTAGAAAATTACAGTAATTGTGACTGTCAGCTGAAGATGTTTGCTGTGCCTGGAGGGAATGGGCCAGTGTCGTGTGGCTGCTGGCGGGAGCACGGGACAGGTTTGGAGTGTTCCTGCACCTGGAGCGACAGGCCACAGCAGGAATCAACAACAGGATCTCTCACCATCCTCTCTCCACACGGACAGTGTGGCTTCTCTGTGGCTCCCTACATGTCTGGGATTTGAGGAGCAGCAGACTAGGATTTGTTCATACTTTAAGGATTTATTTTATAGATTTTATCCTATTTATTTTGTGAATTAGGGGCATAGGTGAGTGAAGGCCAGGGATTCTAGACAGGGCCATGCTGGGCAGAAAAACTTCCTGCAGATGAATTCACAGGCTCTGGACCATCCATGACTTTAGATGCAGCTTTAGATGCTGTTTTGGGTAGGTGGGAGCTGGCTCCTGTGGAGAGCAGGAGCAATCCTGTGCTGCCATATGGCCCTGCAGACGAGCGCTGTGCTGGCTGTGCCCGCGCTGTGCCGGGGGGGCTGTGGCAAATTGCTCCCACGACTTTCTTTGCGTGCTCCCCTTCCACCCCCAGCCTGTTCAGAGGGGGGTGGCCTGGGTGGTGTGTGTCATCTCAGTGGGGGCTGATGTTGCCCCCACCCTGGAAATATCTCCTAATAATTGTAGAAGGTACAAGGAGGACGAGCACGCAGAGAGTCTGGGGGCAAAGCGCTGTGGGAGAGAGCAGCGAGCCCCTTTCAGAAGGCTGAATTCCTTGCATAGACTGCATTTTCTGCCTGGGGTGTAGTGTTGCTGGCTGGCAGCCTTTCCAAGCCCACAGCCTCCTGCACGGATCATGCTGCTGGGAGAGGGGGAGGGTGCTGTGTTTCACCACGCTGCAGTCACCCCTGGGCTGAGGCTGAAAGCCTTGGCACACACGGCTTGGCTCCAGCTGGGTTTAACATGTCAGCAGGGAAGGAAGGAGCTGCCTGCCTCACTCCTGGAGGTGCAGAGCCCGCTGCTTCAGCTGTTGCTGAGGGCAATTTGCTGTAATGCTCTTCACCTTCTCACCTGCAGTGGGTAATTTTTACTGAGTGGCCTATTAAGGTGTTCAGGATAATCAGTGCAACAGGACTGGGAGGTGTTTTGTGGCTCAGGATGGCTTTGCAAACTAAACCTTAGCTGAGGACTTGAAAATAATGTTGAGTACGTGTTGTCTTTGTTTGCCTTTTCCCCTCAAGCATCTCCTTTCGCTGCCTCCCTGTGGGAAAACCTCTCATTTTGCAGCACTTCAGCCCAGAACGTGTTTGTGGGAGGAGAGCAGCCCCTCCAAGGATCCTGTGGCCCCAGGGTGAGCTGTGAGTGTGTTGGAGCCTGTCCTGCACTCGCTGTGACCTGCACTCACATCCCTGCAGCATGTCCAAGTGGCAGGACCTGCTCTCCAGCCCTCTCCTCCCTTGCCTGCAGGTGACCCTGCGTGAAGTGGAGGAAACAGAAATGCTAACATATTTTATTTTTTAGAATGCCTCCTATAACGATCTTCCTGGGTACATGACCCTCCAGAGCCTGCCAAAATATTCTGATGGACACCTGTAGGATGAGAAAAGAATAATGGGAAAGAGGATGAAGGGTATTTGCAATCAGGAGAAGGCTGTTTTGATGGTGCCATCCTGAACATGCACTGGCATTTGATGGATTTTCTTTTAAACTCTTGGATTCAGCAAGTTTTATTAACATGAGCTTAAAAGGTTTTGTAATTTGTAGAAATTACTCTGTGGTAAAGTGGTCTGCAGTGTATATTTGAGAATACTAAAGCAGTTGGCTGAATTAAGGCCTTACATATTAATCTATTTTTCAAAATTTTCCAGGAAAACATTTTTCATTCCATTTGTACTGAATTGAAAATCTAAACGTGGCGGACAGCTGGTGGGAGAATTTGGTCTGTAGCTGCTGCGGAGAGCAATGAGTTGCTTGAAACATGTGATAACTATTTAAATTAAAGAAAAACACTAATGACAGCTGAGAATATGCCGAGGTTAAAATGGGTCATGCAAAAGCATTTCATTTTCCAAACTGTACATACTTTCTCAAGCTCACACTGCAATAAGGCAAGGATGTGTGTGCATGGATGTTTGTGTGTGTGAGAGATGCAAAGAAAAACTTCAAGTTTGGAGTCCTACAAAATCCAAAGCAGTGATGGATGCTCTTGGAAAGCCGTGGTGGGACAAGCACATAATTGTGTTGGAGGGCCAGGAGGTCACCTGGGGTCCTTCTGAGCACAGTGCTGTGCTCAGCCCAGCATTCAAGTGTGTTTTTTGGCTGAAATTTATGTTTATTGTTCCACGTTTGGGGTTTCTGGCACTTGTATTAGAGCATTGTTGGATGGATTTGTCTGGCAGGGTGGGTTTCACAGCAAAGACAGTTTAACAGGGATGGATAAAACAGAAGCCAGCTCTTCTGGTGGAGAAAAACACAGGCTTTCTGTCCCCATCCAGAAGCCTGCATGAATATTCAAAACTCCACCTGTGAATGAGATGCCTTCAGGTTATGCTGTTGGTAGGACAGATGCTGACAGCCCTGGGGGAGGATTTCTGCTGCAGGGTTTTGCTGTGTGCATGGAAGGGCTGGAAGATGAGGCAGCTGTGGATTGTGGTCCAAGAGCAATTCCAAACCTTAGTGCTTTGTCTCCAAAGCGGTTCAGCCTCTTTACTATGGAAAGACATAGAGAGGTGAGCCTTAGAGAGCAAACAAGTGTCCTGGCATGTATGAAATCCATCCTCCTCTTAGTAGGATGGGTGGATCCTCTTGGCTGCCTCCGATCTGCTTAAATAGGATGAAGTTGGTTTTTGCAGGTAGGAGAGAGAGGATCAGAACCTTTATGGGCTTTGCCTCTAGTCTCTAGCACTGCCAGCCTGTGGGCAGTTGTTTTGTTTAATTTGACATCTGGCTTGTTCTTCCTCTTGCCTTGTTTTAATTTCCTGTGGCTGCAGGAATGCTACAAGGCAAGGGGGAAGCCCTCATATCTGGGGTTGTGGCATTTCCCCTCTGTTTCTCATTCTGTGTCCTTCCCAAATGGAGCAAGTGAGCAGACAAGGAAGCAATTTAGGAAGGTAACTGCTGAAACTGCCAAATTGCCTGTCTTTCTCTCACACTGTTGCCTTAAGGGAGAAAATGAAGCAAGAAGCGAATTTACACATTGAAACCTTTCAGTTACTGTTGTTAGGGTTGTTGAGGGTGTGTAGGAGCACAGGAAAGGGAGGAATTACATTTCAGGATATCTTCAGGAGAGAAGAGCCCTTCTCTTAGCTCATACATCATAACAGGTTTGCATTTCTCTGCAGAAACACTGAGTTATTAACTTCCCTTCCCTTCTTCTTTCCCCAGCATTATCACGCTTTTTCCAGCAGCCAGAGTCGCAGACAGTGGAAGAAAATGGCATGGCCCGGTTTGAGTGCCGGATCGAGGGGCTGCCCTCCCCTGTCATCACCTGGGAGAAGGACCATGAAGCTGTTCCAGCAGAACCCAGGTGCCTCCCTGATTGCTTTCTTGGGTCAGATTGAGAAAGAGCAAAGCAAAACTTGACCATGTAGGATGTGGAAATAATTCTGTAAAATGGTAGAATGACGAGAGAGGTCATAGACCAGGTCTGGACCTGATAACAAAGTGATATAAGAGGAGTTTTTCAAGGGACTGAGGAGAAAAGGACCATAAACACCTAAATAAAATGAACTTTCCCCCAAATATTCAAACCACAAAGGAAAAACAACAAGTTATTACAGCATAGAACATGCACCCTGCAAAGGCCTGTGTGTGCCTGGGACAGGGCATGGCAAGGCATGGACTGCTTTGCCTTGTCCTCTTGTGTGAAATGACATGGAATTCTTTGGGGGATTGGGGCGTGGGGTGAGGAGTATTGACCTGGGCATACCCAGCTGAACTCCATGATGTGGATTTTCTTTGATTTTGGTTGTGGTTTTAATGGGAGGCCTTTGTCTTACTCCCATCATCTAGTAAAAGATGCTGAATTTTCTTTTTCTGGAGAAAAGAGGAGAGTCCTGCAGCATGATGCTTTTTCCCTAATGAAAGTCAGTTACAGAGGAGGAGAAAAACCCTTAGCTGGTTGTCTGTTGGTCTGTAGACATCACCTCTGCTGGGGATCAGTGAGTGAATTGTCCTTTAGTTCGTAAAAACTCCTTTTCTGTTCTTCAAAAGGAGCTGTTTCCCTTCTGGGGAAGTTAATCCAAGTGACAGAAGAGGCAAAAAAGAGGGGAGTGTTGGGGGGAAAGTTTAGAAATACTTTTGCAGCAGTGACAGTTTCTATGAGAATACCCACTTATATCCTTGAGTCTGGAGTGTGGCATCTAAAGGTTTATAGGAGGCTGTTGCTTTGTAATGAGAAGAAAATTAATAAAAAAGGAAGGAAAAAACCCCCAAAAAAGAAGGGATTGCAGGGAGAAGTGTGTCATAGATACAATGGCTTTTTAATGAGACAGCTCGATGGATATTGTGAAATTACTTGCCCAGAGATTGCTTTCATCATGGGCAGCCTGAAAATTGTTTTCCTTGTAAAAGCCAGCCATAATCTCTGTCTGCAGATCTTGCTTTTTAAATCATGTTCTAGCTAATATGCTTTTTCAGAAGGATTTGCTTTTTTTGTTGTTGTCTAGTTGTTGTTGGATTTAATATAACCGGCTTTCGAAGGAATTAAGTGAATTCCAGGAAATGTTGGCTGCCAACCAGAGCTCTCTCTTATTCTCCCTGCATCGTGCCTAAGGATGGGATCTCAGGCTGCCCTGATTACTGTGGGCTCCCTCCTGTGCACACTTTGGATGAGCCTGTGAAAATGCAGCCCTTTGGCTGGGCAGGTGTCAGGGTGATGATTTCATATTCCAGAATAGCAGGGCTGGAAGGGTTTGTGATATAAGAGGGATAAAATGATAAACTCACATTGCTTTTCCCTTTTCTTGCTTTTCCTTTTCCCCTCTCTTTTCTTCCTTTTCCTACTACTCTTTTCCCCTCTTATTTGCTCTTCCCCCTCCGCTTTTCTTTGTTGTTCTTACCTTGGGACACTCTTTACACCCTTTGCCCCTGGAATCAAGTTCTAGCATGGTGACACCTCAAAGGTACTGAAAGCTGACCTTAAAAAAGTACTTAAACAACCTAAAGGGTACCAAAGTGCTGATTGGTGTTTTTGGAATACCTTTCCTGTACCCCTTCAGCACAAAAATCTAAATTCCATATGTGAGTAAGCCACAGATTATTTTGCAGTTGTGGCTCTGAAGTACGTTGAATAAACACAGTCTTAAATCTGCAGCAGCTGCTGAAAGGTGGCTCACAGGATTTCTCTAGATTGCAGTTGCTTTGGGGTGTGTGCAACATCTCTTGGCGTAATCTCAGGTTTAGGTGCTGGCTGGGTTTCACATCAGGCTCCAAATTGCTGTTTATTTTCTCTAGAGCCAAGATGAGCACTTGCTGGGAACTGGAGGTCTTTGAAGGTCTGCACAGCAAATCCATAACCTACAGACCACGTGCTCTGCAATCACAGTATATTTTTCCACATTTTGGCTAAGTGAGGGTTTTATCTGTGTGTAGAGTTTATTTCTGTGCTGTGTCAGGAGTGCCTTGATGTGGCTCACGTCCACGTGCAGGACTCGGGAGCTGTGAGCAAAAGGGCTTCCAAACTGAGCCTGCAACAGAGCTGCAGGTTCCTCACTGTGCTCAGAACTGGTGCTTTGGGCTGTCCTAGGCACCTTTAAAAGGCTGAAGGAAGGGTGTGCTGGCAATTTACTGAGGATAAGGTAAGAAAGGGAGTAGGATTGTTCATGCTAGGATATTCTCTGGGCTGTAGGGTTGCAGGGTTTGGACATGAGGCAGTGGCACTTGATTTCAGTTCTTGTTCACTGCCCTGGTGAGCAGCCCTGAGCCCCTCAGTGCTGTCAGGGAGGGGAAGAGCGCTGTGGGTGTGCCCTGTTGTTGCTGCCTTTGAGGCTGTGGTAGTTGGCCCTGCTCTGAGTGTGCTGTCCTTCAGTGTAATCCTTTCACCATCCTGTCAAGACAAGCTTCTCTGAGATTCTGACCCTGCAGCTATCAACAGCAAAACTCCTGGGACTGCCAAGGTTCCAGCGTTTCTGTGGCTTCCAGGGCCTTTGTCTGTCTGTCCTTTAGTCTTTGTTTCCTGCTTAATCCTTGGTGAAGGTGAGCAGACAAAAAGATTTGCCCTTTGCGTGGAAGAAAAGCTCTGACAACTGTCTGCTCTGAATCATCAGGAAAATTTCCCTGCAGGGAGCCTGGGGATGGAGCAAATGCCCTTGCAGGCTGCCTGAAGGCTTCTAGTTCAGGGCTGCTGGGACCATGAAGAGCTGGAGGCTTTGTGAGCAGCTGGGAGAAATGGTGGATAGAGAAATCCTCCTTTTCTTTCCTCCTTGCCTCCCCAGCAGAGCAATCCTCACTGCTGCCATGTTTTCCCAACAGGATGTACTGCACTGAGTAGATCTCTACCACTGGTGCTGAAGCTGTCTTGAGCTCTTTTGATGATGTCTCCCCATTCAACCCCCTTGTTTACACCTCCTGCTCTCTTTAGAGACACAGTGCCTTGCTTTGGACCCTCGAGAGAAGCTGGGTCCTGAATGCCCTGGTCTAGTGACCCTGCTCTGGAGAGGAAAGACCACAGACTGGAGGTCTGTCCCAGCCTCAGTGAATCTGTGATACATCACTGAAGCGTCTTTTTGTGGCTGGGAGATGCCTTGCCTAGTGTTTGAAATATGTTGATATTAATTACAGACTCAAATAGCAGATGCATGACAAAAATAAATATTATCGCAGTGGGAGGCTTTCCCTCCATGGAGCTGAGAGGATGCAAATATTTGTCATCTTTCTTCTGAGTCCTGATGAAGCATCCTGATGAAGGCTTTTGGGTATCACCTCCTCTGAGGTCTTTCAGAGCTTGATCCTGAGCAAGATATCTTTATAACTAGCAGGAACATGGCTTTAGGGATGTAAAGCATTGCATTTGTGTACGTGGGAAGCTTCAGCCAGTCTGTGTCCATGAATCAGGCTGTAGGATTATTCCAGTGGAGACAGAATGGTCACTGGAGGAGCTCCAGCAGCTCTTCTGTCTTCATCAGCTGTGAAGAGGACAAGACACGATGACCTTAACTGCAGTACCTGAGGTCCAGGATCAATGTAAGACTCACAGCACAGGTATTTGTCACTGAAACAGACTGCTTAGGGCAAGGGAGGTGTTTCCATGAGCGCAGATTTAGGGTAAACGTCTGCAATAGCAGGCATGCTGTTGGTTACCATGGCTTGAATGCAGGCTGAGAGGCAAGAGAAGACCTCTTAAGGTCCTCCTAGCTCTGTGATCTTCACTCATGACACTCCAGTTGTCTCAGCACCTGGAGAACCAGAGTTTGACTTACTGTGATCTTTGTGGATGGCAGGACTGGTGTTCATGGGTATAACTTGTCTTTGTGCTGTTCCTCTGGAATAGCTGCTATCCCTCCCCTTAGCAATTGCCTTTGAATGTGTCCTCTTCATAATGAAGACTGATAACCCAGAGCTGCCTGTCAAACCTCGGCAGCTCTGTTTATAGAGACTTGCAATTAAAAATGGATCTCATATATAATTAAAAAGGATCACGTAGGCTTTGCGCCTTGCATTCAAGAATAAAGAGGCTGCCATCTAGGAATCCAGGCAGAAAATGGAGATGCTGACAGCCTGCTCCTACTTTTATGCTAATTGCTAATCATCTGCTTTGTTCAGTGTAATACAGCAAGGATTGTGTTCATGTCGTGAGCAGTGGAGCCATTTCACTCCATGGAAGTGTTTCTCAGTAGCATCCCATGGGCAAATCAGGGGATACTGAATGCCCAGCTGTGAGTTTGTCACCTTGTGAAAGCCAGAAACTTGTGGAAGAAGGAAAGGAATCACTACAACCCAGAAATGGTGCAGGTCCAGGTGGCTCTGTTGTGGCTGCTTTGGCCCATGGAGGTGCAGCTGTGTATCAGTTGGTCCCTTTTCATCTACTTTAGGTGCAGCAAGAAAATAATGGTGTTCAAACTTCTTTGCAGTGTTTTTTTTGTCTGGCAATGAAGCCTTTGTAAAAAGCAAGTGCTGAAAATGGCTGTAGCGTGTGCTCAAGCTTGAGCACAAATGTGTTTGCAGAAGTGTGAGTATATGGAGTTGGTTTGTACTGTCCAGTTGGTCCGTGTCAGCAAAATCCTGTCAGTCTGG
Source organism: Cyanistes caeruleus (assembly GCF_971803275.1). Taxonomy (NCBI): domain Eukaryota; kingdom Metazoa; phylum Chordata; class Aves; order Passeriformes; family Paridae; genus Cyanistes; species Cyanistes caeruleus. The sequence goes on from NC_141713.1 coordinate 2,435,772, forward strand.
GCTCCCAAAAGCAGCTTTTCCATTTGGAAGATTCCAGGATGATGGATAGTTCTGTACCTGCTGCTTTTTGAGAACCACGGGTTGGGTTACTCAGAGATTCCCTGACCCCATTCTGCTGTCATTACCAGGACCTGCACATGAGAGATTTTCCAGAGAAAAGGAATGGATAAAAGGGCTTTGGGGTGATGAATATATGGGGTAAGGCATAGCCTGTCTCACACTCTTCCTTTTGGTTACTCAGGTTTATAACTCTTCCCAATGGTGTCCTCCAAATTGTGGATGTGCAGGAGAGCGATGCTGGGATTTACCACTGCGTGGCAACCAACGCCGCCCGAAAGCGCTACAGCAACGATGCCACCCTCAGCGTGGTGAAAGGTGAGGTGCTGCCAGCAGCCTCTTGGGCTGGCCACAGGTCTGCCAGGTAACCATTGTGTGCGGTGGGGGAGCTGGGCTCAAATACCAGTGACCATCTATCCTCCTGTTGTGGCTCTGCACATGGCCAGCTTTGGTTAAAACTTGCAGAGAAGGCATTTCATTAAAGGTTTCTCTTTGCTGTGATGGGATAAGGAGACTGTGTTGGGAGGACTCCTTTGTGGTCTGGGTGATTAGAAGGGATGAGGCAGCCCATTTGCTCCTTGGGGAAGACAGCACTTTTGGTGATGTTCTCTGCAGTAGCCTTGGATGGCAAGAGAAGTAAGGACTGGCATGGACAGACAAATGTGCTTCCCAAGCAAGCAAGAGAAATAGTTGGAGGCTGGAGTAGCTGACAGGACTGTGCCTACCCAGGTTGCCCAGCACAGTCCAGAGGAGGCTGAGCATAGTGACATCCAACTCGTGTGTCCATATTGCTGGTGCTCTGCTGAGCTCCAGAGATCTTTGTGTAGTATTTGGGAACAGTTCCAGTTGTTATTTCTCCTGGTGATGCAGGCCTTTGGAGCAAGGCTTTGGGTGTGAGCTGTCCTTCACCTCCTGATCTGGGCCTCAGCCTCTGAGTGCATTTTCCTTTGGAAGCCAAGAGTGCAGCGGGCAAGTCTGGACATGAGGACATAGCTGAGTGCAGTGGAGGTCTCCAGGCTCCAGCATCCTTCCCAGCACACCTGGCTGCCTCCCCAGCTTTGTATCATCCTTGTCCTGCAAGTGGACAAACTCATCAGGGCTGGGAGTCTGGCTGAGTCCCTTCTCTTGGGACAGTGCCCCCTGCCATGTCTGTCTCCTGTTCGTGCTGACCCCGGTGTATCTTGTATTCAGCTTTAACCTTGAAAGCTCTGAAATCCTTCCCAGCCCCTTTGGTCTTTGTTTAGGATTGCATTGCTTGGCATTCTGCTCCCAGTGTATTTTCCCAGCGATGGCTTTGCTGTTCATCCATCAGCAGGGAGTGTAATTAACTGTGGAGCCTGAGAACACACCTCAGATCAATGGATTGTGTCGTGGAGGTAATCTGGGTGGAATCTGCAGAGAATTCGTGAGCAGTTGAATGCTCTGTATCTAATTGCCAGCCCTTGCCAGATCCTCTGTGTGTGTTTAATGAAGCCCAGAGCCGAGGGGAGCACTTCCTATGGGCAGTTCCACACTCCAGAGACACCTCCTGTGTTGGCTCTGGTGTGCTATTGATAACTAATATCGATCAAGCTGCAAAGGTGAATTTCATGTCCTTGGCATCATAACTCATTCTGCATAATTGCATCTTGTAGCTCTGCAATGTTTAATCTGCTTTGCAAATGGAGGCAATGGAAGAGGTTAAATGGGAAGCGTTCCTTCTGGAGCACCAGCCGGCCCGAGCAGATTTCTGCCTGGAGTTCTCACCCAAATCTCTCTTCTGCAGCACCACACCACCCGCTGGCTGCTAAAACAAATATGTGAGGTTGAGTTTTTCACCAGATTGAGCTGATAGTGATGAAAAACATGCCTGTTAAATCTCTGGGGCTTTTTATAATTGGGGAGAAGTATCTCCGAGACAGATGGGAAACTGCAGTGACCTGTGCAGGCTGTAAACTCTTCCACGAGTGACTGGCATGGTATTGATCCTTTTTTGTTTCAGCACTTCACCATCAGAGCACATTTTTGGGTGCCTGGAGTGGCTTTAGGAGTCTTTTCCTCCCTATTCAGAAGCAGCTGATAATAGTTGGAGTGAGCTGGTCAGGCAGAAATCCTTTCCTAATTGTGAAAAATAAAACCAAACTAAACCAAAACAAAGAATTGTAGGAAAAAAACCCAAAACAAACTGAAAAACAGACAACAAAAGAACAATAGACTGAAATACAGCTATTTAGTGTTGCTTGTTTGGAAATTTCAGGGACCAAACTCTTGTGTGTCTGCAGACAGGAGCAACTAAACTGCTTCTTCCTTTCCTGCTCCTGGCTAGGGACTCTTTTGTGCCAAGATAAGGTGACAGTCCAGCCTTTCAGTTCCACTGCACTGCCAGGGGCCCTGGAAAAGGTTTGTGCAGTGGGACCTCATGTCTCCTTACCCACTGTCCCACTGGCAGTGCTGTGTCATGATGCTGCAGACTGTGCTCCTGGTAGATTTTGGGGTCTTGCTGGTGAATAATGCAAGTACTTTCAATGATCAGGCCTGGGAACTTTTTGTGTTCATGCCTCTGCCTTCCAGACAGGGCTGGATTTGAATGGGCTGTGCACAGCAAAAGAATCTGTTTCCCTATAGCTCTTCTGCCCAGTTGTCCTGTTCCTCCCTCCCTGTTCCTTATACGATGCTGGGAATTGTTCCATCTCCCTTATTAAAGGCCTTTTCCCAGTAATAACAGCAATTAACATGACCCCTTTCTGTCGTATCTGCACAGCCTAAAAACCCCAAAAGTGTCGTTTCCCTGGGCAGTGTGCCTTCCCTGTCCTGGGGGGAGTTTGGGCTGTGCTGTGTGTCCGTGGCTGAGCACATGCTGGCCGTCACAGGCAGGGCGGGGAGCGGCGCGGCTGCAGATGTTTCGGCTGTGCAGACTTCATGGTGCAAATTTCCAGACCTTCCCTGGGGAGGTGGCGTTTGGAGCTGGAAGGGAAGAGAGCAGACTGGACAGCGGGATACAGTCACGCAGCCCTGAAACAGAGCCTGCTGCTGAAACAGGGATAGCTTGGATTTCCCCCTTGGATCTCCACTGCTCCCCAGAGGATGGAGTGCCAAACATCTGGCAGCTCTGTCCCTTCACCCCTCACCTGGACAGGTGATGAATGAACACTGTGGCTCCCTCTGCCAAAAAGGGCATTAGGAGCTGGCTGTGGGATGCTTTCCCAGGCTCCAGCTGTGCAGGCTGCCTTTCCTTGGGGTCAGCTGTGTCTTGTTTCTCGTAGCTCCTTTTTCTGGAAGCAGGCTCTAGAGCCCTACTCTGAACTTGTAAATAAAGAACTAATTCCTTGTGTGTCCTGGTCATGTTCCCAGGTTCATGACATACACATGGAAGTGTTGCCACGCTTCATAAAGCAGCTCTCAAAGAAGAGTAGCAGAAGGGCTTGGGGAGTGTGACGTGTGCTCTCAGCAGGTCACTTTGCCTGTCACTTCACTTTCCCCCTCCCTGTCATGCACACTCCTGCTCTTTGTGTGTTTTCATGGGAATAGGGACTCCCTCTTGCTGTGTGTTTGCCCCACACCTGGCACAATGTAGCACAAATAACAGAAGCTGTTCTGCTGCAAGAACAGTAATTCTTATACAAAGATTTGATCTATTCTGTTTTTAAATGTCCCAAGGAGTATGGCTTCCCCTAATTTCATTGCATCTTCCCCACTGAATGCATGCTGGGATCTTTCTTCTCCACAGCTAACCCAAATTTCACTTCCCTGCAATTCTTCCTATCAGTTTTAGTTGCAAAGCATTGGGAATTTTGAAAAAATTGTCATTCCTACTTATTTTTTAATCCCTTTGAGTATGTGTAAGCAGTGTGGTGTGCCCCAGGTGACCTAAAGAAAGTTAAAAATCTTGGCAATTTTAGAACAGAATAGTTTTCTCCCACTGGAGCTGGAGAAAAAAGTTTGAGATCCTGACCCCAGAGCTCCTTTGTGTAGATCTCAGTGTTTGTGTTTTTTCATACTTACTGGTTATTGCAGAAGGATTGCCAAAACACGGTCCTGGGAGCCAGGACTCCTGGTTTCTCTCTCACTCTCTCTTGTTGGGCTGCAGGGAATCAATTCTTCAATGTTTAAATCTCTGTAAATAGGGATAATGTAATAAATAGCCTTGGAGTTGCCCTTTTGGAAGGGGTGGGTCAGTCTGGAAAGTGATTATGGGTATTTGGTGCTGGAGGGCATCTAGGGGCACATACAGAGAGAGGTGTGGACATATATCTGTGTGGGTGTGGGATTTCCCCTCCTCGTGCTCTCTGGACCCTGGTCCTGGTCTGTGCATGTGGGGTGGCCATGACTGCTGTGACACGTGTGGGGAAAACCTTTGCCTCAAACCAGGCTGGCAGGAATCAGAATCTCCCTGTGCTGCAATGATGCAGGAATTGGAGAACAGAGCAGGGTGGTGGATGGAGGTCTGGGCTGAGCGAGCCACGGAGGAGTCTCCCAGCAGCTGAGCACATCCCCCTCGAGCTGGGATTTAGTGCCGTGTTATTAGAGATGACACTGTGAGATTGCCGTTGGCAGAACATCATTTACGCTGACAGTTGTAGCAGCTTGCTGCAGCAGTGTCCCAGGAAATGGATTTTTCAGCCAAATATTTGTATGAATGTGATAACAGGGACAGAGCTTGGAGGCAGCTGAAGAACCTTCAGGTTTTTTGTTCTTTTGGTGTTTGTGCTACAGTGCCTTGCAGGTACCAGTGCAGAGCCTGGGACAGGGGTGTTTCCTGCTCCAAAGTGCTGTAGGAAAATACAGCTTTTGACTGGGATGAGCTTTAGGGATGGAGGGGAAGGTGGTGTTGAAGTGAGCAACACTCGCAGTTGGCCACCACCTCGCAGAAACAGACGTGCTGTTACCACAAGTGGATTTTCAGTCCCTGCATGTGCGAATGACGTGCTGGATGCTGGCTTGGCACTCAGCCTGAGCCCTGGCCACGTGCTCTGCTCCCCTCACGGCTTCCAACACAGGTACTGGGCAGCCAGGGGACAGGGAACTTTGTTTGGGTCAGTGCTGCTCTGGGCTGACCTCCCTGACCACAGCTGGGCATTGATCCTGTGTGTGCTGCCGTTAACAGTGAAGGGCAGCATTAACCAGAGTGCAGGTGTGGTCCCACCTGGAATGGGGTGCTCTCCCTCCAGCATGAACCCATTGCAGGGACAGCAGGGCCCTGTGTGGTCATGGGGGCAGAGCTATCCACAGTTGTGTTTGGGCATGGCGCATTTCTGGGAGCATGAGTTGTAGGAATGTGTAGGGAGAGAAAATGTGGGGTGGGATAACACAGTTGCATTTTTGGTGTGGGTTATTGGCATAACCAGCAAGTGATGCATCACCTCTGGAGAAGGAGACATTCCAGTTCCAGCCTGTAGTTGCCATGTTCCTGTTCCCTGTGCCTCCTGTCCTAGACACAGAACTGTCACTTTTCCCTCTCTCATTTTAGCATCCCATTTTGATTTGCCCTCTGGTCTCTCACTTCACTAGCAGTTAAGCAAGGAACTGCGCTCTACTTGACATCCCAAAAGCTCAGCCATGAGGACTCTGTTTACGAGTGTTTTGCAACTCTGGTTTCCTGGGAGCAGGTATCTGAAGCTGTTTGCATAATGTATCTGATGGATTCTGTAAAATGCTGTTGTTGCTCCTGCCTGTGGCAGAAGGTGCTAAGCAAGCCATGGCAAGTGTGAATTCAGAGGATGGCAAGATCAAGGAGGAGGTACACAACATTTCTTGCTTAATAAATAGATTTTAAAGCCAGAAGTGACCTTCTGCCTAACAAGCTGTAAACTTTTAACTCTGTCTCACTTTACTGAGCCTTTCACTGCTGGTGGGTTTCAAGCATGTGTGGAACAGGATTGAGCCCATAGATATTGGGGGAAACTTGTGAAAGGCTGGTGCAGACGTGTGTCAGGCACCCATCCAACCACACAGCACTGCTTGGCTAGGGTTCCTACAGGACCAGGATGCATCACACTCCTCACATCGCTGAGGAAAGCTGCTCATAGCTCCAGTGTCAGCAGCCTGCTCTGGGCCAAGGGGAGTTCCAGCTCAGCTGTCTGTGAAGTTCCGTGGGGCTATGATATGCCGCACTCCTGACAGCTCCAGCAGCCCGCAGTGACAGAGGGTTTGATACAAAATGCAGAGCCCTCACCTCCCATTAAGCACAACAGCTAAGCCTGGGGATGGCACTGAAGTGAGTGGCAACAGAGGTGTCAAGGATAATAGAGCAGAGCAAGGGATGTACAGCTGGGAATAGGTGAGCTGTTTCCAGGTCCTAAGGGGGAACTGGTCTAATCCACATGCTGTGGTAGCTGTGCATGATGTTTAGAGCTATCACATGTGGCTGGGCTCATGTGTTACTCCAGCTCCTGAAGGCAAGGATTTGGGCATGGTTTCTGGTCCTCTGGGGTTCTCCACATGCACCTCTTACTAATCCAGGTCTGCTGCACTTTTGAGGCTTTCTGAAATAACAGTTGGTGTTTGGTAAGGCTTCGACCAATGTCGGGTTTAAGCGGTAGGCTCCATTCAGTTCTCTTGAGAGTCCCTTGGTGGTGGTGCAATCCTGTGGTGCATCAGCACATCTGCACTACAGGGATCACACCTAGCCTGTCCTGGAGGGTGTGGGACAGGCTGTGCCTGCATGAGGAGGCAGGAAGGGAGCTAGGAATAGAGACCAGAATTAGGTCAGCAGCTTGCAGTGGGCTGCAGGACAGGAAGGTTGATGTGGTTGGGCTCCTGATAACACCAGTTAATTATTAATCATTGGTATTGCAGCTGTGCCTCAGCAGCTCTCTGAGGTCGAAGGCTGGCGGTGCCCTCCAGCACTGACAGCATCCAGCAGCTGGAGTGAGGATGTTGGAAGTGTCTGGAGGCATAGCACAGCTCATGGTGGTGTCTAATCCCATTGCTTTTGACATGGGACAGACATATCCCTGTCTCCAAGACCCACCAGTACCTACAGGGGTGCTGAGAAACAGGAATGGGAGGAGTGGGCCTGGATCACAGGGGAGGCTGTGTCAGGAGCAGAGCTGGGCTGCTCCAAGCCCTTTCTTGGATATCTTGGATGCCAGGAATCACTCAGAACACAGCTGGGAGTTTGCCTTCAGTATCAGAGATGTTCTTGCCCAACAGCAGTGCCAAGTGGATTGTGGACAAGAGTGAGGAGCAGGAAGAGGGAGGAACAATATGATAAGGTGGTGTTATTAAACACTGTCTTAGTGCACAGCCTTAGATTAGGGTTCCCTGTGGCACCCAGCAAGTATCCAGCCAAAGGGCTTTGACAGAATCTGTGGGTATCAGTGATGATCTTTCCTCATGGAAAGCCAGGTTTTCTTCCGGACTTTTCCTAGAAAAACAGATTTGCATTGTCCTGAGTGGATGCAGATGCATCCATCTGCTTTTCATTCTCCCTTCCAAGTTGGCAGTCTCAGTTTGCTGCCAGACTGTGTTACTGTGGGCTCCCAGTGTGTTGTGTGTTTGCAGCATCGCTTGTGGGAAGCATTCTGTGTACCTGGCATCAGGGAGACCCCATGGCAAGATCCCTTCCCAAAATGTTCCTCTTTTCAAAGCTGCTTGGGACGGTGGATGGCTGCTCTGGCAGAGGGAATGGGGCAGAGCAGGAGCCATGGTCACAAAGGAAGTTGGTTGTGCCCTCCTGCACAATCCAGAGCCTCCAGCCTCATCCCTCTCTGCTGTCGCTGGATGTGCCTGAATTGCAAATGGATGTGATGTTACAAATAAATCTGAATTGCAAATAGATCTGATGAAATAGGTGTCAGCCCCTGGGAAACATCAGCCTCAGAGCACAAGGAGGAAGTGACTGGAGTGAAGTGTCTCCAGTCACTGAGGCAAGGTGAGTAAGGAGTTTCAGGGTGACTTTTGAGCCAGAATGGTCTTCTGTTGACCGTGTCTGTGTCATTTCTCTGCAAGAGGTGAAAAAAAGAAAAGCCTTACAGCTTCTTTATTTCTTGGAGGTTCCTCATGTATCATCCTGGAAGGTGGTGTGGTGCCCTAGGATAATGACAAAGAGAGCTGGTGTCATAATGGTTGAAAAGGCATGAGGATGTTCCCACTGAATCCCAGAAGCTGGCAAGCTCATGTCCCCAGGACCATTTCATGGTTACTGATTTGGGGGGTGATATTTAAATCATGGATACTGTGGCTTTTTTTAAGGGTCTTCTGATGTTCTCTGGCTATTACTTTTGCACCTTCACTTCTGTGAATAGCTGTGTTATGAAGCATGAGCTGATGGAGTCCCAGAGACACTGAGAGATGTGCCCAGAGCAGCACAGTGAGTTAGTGACAGAGACCATGGGAGACTGTCTCGAACCACTGGACCAGAGGCTGGTCCAGCAGGGAAGCTGGGACATGATCCTGACTGGCTGTCAGCTGTGGGACATTCCTGCTGTATTGTGGAGGTTCCTGTAGCAGTGGTGACTTTACAAAACAGCCTCTTGCAGCCCTTGTTTTTCTAGTCCCTGGTTTTGGCAGCTGCATGGAAATGGCTGGAGCTTGCAGTGCTTTAAAGGCTCAGCTTGAGCAACATGAGCTGTCTGGATTTTAGGGTTAGAGCAGGGAGGCTGTTCTGCTGTTCTCCACACAGAGACACTGGGGTACCTCTGCTTCTTTCTTCACTTTTCCTTGTTGGCCTCTCACCTGATCTAGAGGCTCAACTCCCTCTGTACACTGAGTGACTTTCTTATAGGGAATTTGCACAGAAGTCTGTAAAAATGTGTCAAGACAAGCTTATTAATTGGTAGTTACTGTCTAAAATGATGACACTATCAATGCTGCTCCAACACAGTCCTCCTGTTAAGTCTCAGCTATCCACTGTGCCCTGAGCTGGGGTTCCCTATTGCCTCTGCCACATTCCAGCTCCATGGGCTGCTGCTTCTGCCTCCCACAAACTCTCTGTGATGTGTCTTTAGGCTTCTGAGGATCGAGGTGGCTGAAGGCCTGAGGTGTCCAGCCCTTTGGCCGGTGGCAGGAGCCAGAAGAGCCGCAGTTCTCAGAGCTGTGTGCAGCGGGGCAGCCTGGCCGCAGCTGCCGGCACAGCCCCTCCTGTTTATTTTGCCTGGCTCCGGCTCGGAGCGGTGCAAATGGAGGCGCTTCCAAGCGCTCTGGGGAAGCGAGCAGGAATGCGTCGTGCAGTCTGGCTGGCTCCCGTCCCTTTTGGCGTGATGAGGAGCAGTTCCAAATGCGTGTACGCAAACAGAGAGCCAATGTTGACAGCTTTACAGGAGCTGGAGTGGTGGGCAAAGCACACTCCTGACTGCTTTGCAGCAGAGCTAAATGTACCCTGGATGTACAAAACCCCATAGCCTGAAGGATCGAGGGTTTGGGGAGTCAGGGAAGAGCCCCCCCGAAAAATTCAAGGCAATTCCTGGAAACCTGCCACTCTTTCTGAGCTTCTGGTTACAGAGAGTTCAGGGTGTCAGCTTGTGGCTGAGCTAGTACATTAAAGGATTTAATTTCTGAGCTGAAATCTGTCAGCTGTATAAAGAAGTTGAGAGGAATGAAAGAGGACTGCCTGATGGCCCCTTTGCCTGTCTGGACTGGGATCCATGTGCTCCCAGGGTTTCCAGACACAGACGTGGAACTGGGGAAAATGTTGGACAGGCTGTTTCTCAAGCCAAATGAGAAGCTGTTCCTAGGGCAGCTTTTCCTGCCACACTCTGTGGAGACACCCCAGAAGCTGTGGCAGGTGGTGGTCTGGGGAGTACATCCAGGTAGTAAATGGACACTCCTCATCCAAACTAATTAATCTCTCTGCATCTTCTTTTCATCTTTTTAACCAGAGAAATGTATTTTATCTGTTAAATTCTGTTTTTCATGTATATGCAAACAGCAGGAGCAGGTTTTGTGAAGTGTAGGCTGAACCTTATATTTTAAGATCTGTTTGCTGACTTCTTTGTGGGGGATTTTGGGATCGTAGTTTGAGATCCAAGTGCTGTGTGTGGAGGTCTTTTAATAGCACAAAAAAGTGATTGAACTTCTGTGTTTTAATCACTTACACATGTTTCTTTGTGTGCTGCTTTAAAGATGACAGGATATGTCACTGCTTTGCTGCAGCACCATCTTAGTAAGGAGGAAGAGAGACTCCCCATTCCAAAACATGGAGATAAATTCTTCCCTGTTCAGCTTTTCAGTTCAGTGTTTGCATTGACAAATGCATAATTGCTTACAAAACGTTTGGAAGACATGAGGTAAAAAGACAATACAAAACTGATTTATTGAGCTCATCTGTGCTATTGGGCAGAAATAACCTGTTACTCCAATACGCTGAGCAATGGAAGCCAAGACCATTTTTAACCTCCCTTCTGGGATGACTTGTGTGCTCACCCAGATATTCCAAGGTGCCTGGGAAGGGAAAGGAAAGGAACATTTCTATGAGCACTGGTGCTGACACGTTGTGCTGGGACAAGCTCTGCAGTCCCAGTAGCAAAGCACTGTCCATGCTGTGGTTTCTGCTGAGGCACACACCTAAAAGATCCTGCAAGGCTTGGGAACCAAAGGCTGCAGAAGAGGAGCTCTGAGAGCACTTAAGTTGGGGAATTGATTTCCATAATCTTGTAAGCAAAAATCATCCCATCCTTCAATGATAGGAAAACAAAACTTGGATCCAAACCGCCAGGGGCGGTTTTAGCAGAGGTGGGAGAAAAACCCCAAAAAGTAAATTGTAAGTTTCAGAAAAGATACATGCTTGCATTTGGGGATAGAGGAGGCAGCTTTTGACTTAGGAAACTTGGGAACACCTAATTTAGGGTGTTAAAAGGGCACCACACACCTTTCTAGTCACTTATGAAAGGTCCCTTGTGCCAGTCCTTTTTGCTTTCCTATTTACAAAGCTGTGTCTTGCCATTTTCAGGTGAGAGCAGTTAGAAAAGAAGAAATGCCTATTGCTAAACATGCTCAGGTGTGAGATCTGACATTGTTTATATTGCCCCCAGAGCAAATGTTCTGTAGTGTTTGGATACAACTGGGCAAGAGTCTTGCCTACAGATTTTACATGCTAGTTAGCCTGTCCTGAAGTAGAAATAAATTACAGATAAATTTCCAGGGCAGTATAAAAGGAGGAGAAAGGCAGGTCTGGAGGATGTTTTTCTCCTCCACAGTTGCTGTCAGTTTCTTCCCTAACAGTCCAGGACGTCTGTGAGTTATCCAAGAAAAGGCAGAGAGCTGGGGAGTGGGAGCAGGACATGCTCTGCAAACACAGCACCCGCATTTTTGAAGGTGTGTGCTTTGCAATGGGTAATTTGCTCCTTTATTGTCTGCAGAATAACAGCAGTGACAGCATTGACTTTCTCTAATGAACAGCTGCTCAGTGCTAGGATCTATTCCCGGAGGAGGCTTGAAGGGATGAATAAGGTTTCATGCTCCTCCTCCAGAGAGGGTGAGAAAGTTCTCAGAACAGAAGATTATTGCTTGATTGTCAGAGATCTCCAAATCTTGACCTGCTGACAGCTGAGAGCTGAATGTGTCGCCATGCAAGTCATATTTAACCTTCCAGCACTTTTGCCAAGGTGGGGTGTTCATGGAATCAGGAGAGAGGTGTTAGTTCCCATCCAAGAAGTCATCCTCTTGTCACTGCAAACGACCATCACAAATTGGCTGAACAAAAAGCATTTTCCTCCTGTTGCAGTGCCTGAATTCTTTACTGATACTCTGCACTAACAAGAGCAGAGAGGCGGGAGAGGATTGCTCTTGAATTATGGATGCATTAGAGGCAGAGCCAAGTTATGAACTCTTGAAGCTGGAAATCACTGATGGATGTTGTAACTCAAGCCATAAGCTCAAATAAACGTTTTGAGCTTTGTCCCAAGCAGCTCCCCTTGGTGCCTCTCTTGACATCCCTTCTCAGAGTTCACCTTTGCTGTGAAATGACACAATTGGATTTGCAGAGATTGGGCAGCCTCGGGAGTGTGCTCAGGTACGTCTGGCCACTCACTCACAGGTTCCCTGTGCTCCCTTCCCCACCTCCTTTTGGTTTTATGACACACATCATTATAAAAGCTTTCTTGTATTTCCTCTGTGCCTGCCCTGAACCCAGCTCCAGGCACTCAGGGATGCCTGTGGGAGCAGTGGGAGAACAAAGTGGAGCACCCAGGTTTGGCATGACTCCCCTGTCTCATGACAAGGAAGTAGAAAAACACATAAACTGAGAAGTCCTCTGTAGTGAATCATTTGGAAACAGTCAACTGCAGGCAATATTTTGCAATATTTCTGCAGCTGATCAGTAAGTCTGGGCTCTGGGTCTATGGTAGCACCTTTGTAGTCTCCCTGTGCAGGGGTTAATGGACTGCACAGGAAGAGAGCTGCCTTCACAAACTTTTCCAGTGCCCTGAGGATTCCCCTCAGTTCTGTGTACTACTCTCAGTGATCCCAGAGCCATTCCTGGCACCCCATAGGTGTTTTTTTCCAGTAAAAGAGGGTAAAATAGATCCATCTCATTCAGAAGGGCAGAAAGTCCACAAAGGCCTCAGTGATGGAGAGTTTTGATGTGAATGCATGGGTTGTGCCTTGGGCTGTGCAAAGCTTTTGCCTGGAGCAGCTCTGCTGCTTGGAGAGACAAAACAAAGCTGGCAGAGGGAGAGAAATCTCAAAGCCCAAGTTTTAAATAGCAGCTCTGTGAAAGCTTTTAATGGCCCAGAGCAGCCAGCACAGCGCAGGTGCATTCTGTGACCTGTTTTGTTCAGGCAGTGAAAGATGTCTTGGAAACTGCAGCTCTTTTTTCCCTTTGGTTCTGACAATATTCCCTCTTGACCTGAAATTGTCTTAATGGCAGTGGAGACAAAAAGCCTCACGTAAGTTTTACTCTTTGATGTGTGTTGGAATTCCCTGTGTGGAAGTTTCCCTGGTTAGCTGAGTACTGTTCTTGGGAACTCCTCAATGAAACACAGTTTGTAGGGCTGAACTTGCGATCCATTGTGTCCAACCAACCTAGAGAGGTGGCAAGGGAAAAATGTGCCCCAAAGAGGCACAGTCTGAAGAGAAACTTGACTTGTGGACTTGCTCTGAGATACCCACAATGGAATACAAAGCTGAAGAGAAATGTGTTTGTGTGTGCAAGAAGTGTAAGGGGCATTCATCCATGCACACACCCAGGAATGCACTGGGAAAGCAAGCAGAACTGTTTATGTTTGTAATATGATTTTCAGTAATCAGATATGGGCCCTGGACTAATATGTTTTCCCAATAGTTTTTCAAGGCTGAAACAAAGGTAAAACCCCTCTCCTAGTGACTGACAGCACTATCAGGCAGCTTTCAGGGATCAAATGATACAGGACAAGTGCCTTCAGGTGAAGCTTCTATAACCTGTAAAGTGCCTTTGCCAGTCAGTACCTGGGGCACTGCACCTGATGGAACAGATGAGTGTTTAAGTCAGGTTTGAGCAGCTTTCTCTCTTACTCTGCTCTAAGCTTGGTAGAGAAAGCTGCTTGGAAATCTGGCAGGGAATATATTACCATCTGGCTGGTGTTATTTTTTCACTCTAGATTTATTTTTTCCCCCAGCAGTGTAGAAAAAGACAGCTTTTTGCACACAGACGTGTCTCAGCCATGTCCTGCCCAGCAGATACGTGGCAGCCGGTGGTGGTGGGTAAAGAAGCTCACTCCCAGGGTAGGCTGGAAGTCCTACCATGGATATTCCTGTTCCCTGGATGTGTGGTGTTGGCTGCTGCCCTGCTTGTTTTCATCAGAAATTGCTGTGGCCCTGCAGGCAGTGATTGGTGTCCAGGGTGGGCAGATTGGGCTTGCTGAGCCCTGTGCAGGGTGAGCTGGGCCTGAGCCTGGGCTGTGTGGAGATGTGAGACCACATCCAGCCCTGCTCAGCACAGAGCAACTCCTAACCTGGCTCCTTTGCCCCACTTTCCCCAGCTCACTCATCACAACTCATTGGGTTCTGCAGTCTTCCAGCGCTGTGGCCTTCCCTGCAATGGCTGCTGTAACCCTTTGCCTTTGTTTCTGATGCTTTTTTATATGTTTCCTTCCAAATCCTGGCTGGAAAGCTCCTTCTCCTTGCTCTTTCTCTGATGTTGCCTCATCCCTCTGTGCTGTATTAGGTTGAGACCTCGCATTAACAATGTGCAGGGCAGCCTCACCCATCAAGCTGGGTCTCACCAGAGTCCCTGTTGATTCCCTGCTCAGTTCTTGTGCAGGACTAATGATTACTGGTGGATTTAGTGCTTTGTTGAACTAGAGCTGGAGTTAAAAGAAAGCTGCTATTGCAGAGAGCCTTGAGTTTCTCTGATCCTTGAGCTTACTTGCCTGGGGTGGAAGCTCTTGTGATGGTTTTTGCATTAAGCCCATTTTCTGTCTCAGTAGTTCAGAGTGACCAGGATTTTGATCTGATTGTCTGATTCTGAGTTCTCAAAACTCGTATCTCCTGAGTTTTCTTCCTGTCCCTGTGCTGTCCCCCCAAGTTTTCCTGTGTGCTGGCTGTGAGGCTGAAGGTGTCTTCGGATGTGGACGATGGGAGCAGCAGAGGATGTGACAGAGCAAAGCCCTGGCCAGCTCAGTCTGGGTTTGCCTGTCCACACCAGCCTCTCTGTGTAGGGTACTTTTGCCACTGGAAGGAGGACAGCTGGTCTGGCTCTTCCCTGCCCCAGGGCAGCTCCTCTTGCTGGTGTTTGCCCAGGGCTGGGATTGCAGGTCAGCGTGGTCCGGCCACTGCCCCGGGTCAGGCACTGTGGGCGCTCCTCGGTCTCTGCTTCCATCTGCTGGACAAGCACCGGCTCCTGCTCACTCCCGGTTTCCCTTGGTGCCTCAGGGTTTCTGCTGGCTCCTTTTGACTGTGCTCAAAATCCTAGAGATGGAAATCCCTTTCACGCACGTATGGACTGCGAGAACATTTCAGTGTGGAACCAATGCTTTGGCAAGGACTGCCCTGCTTAGATTGACTGGCACCGAGCCTGGGGCTGGGCTGAGCACAGCGCATTCAGTGCAGCCCTGTGTGGCCTCCTGCCGTGCAGGCAGCTCTGCCTGTGAAGCTGAAGCTCCTCTGGTTTATATCCCCAAGGAATTCAGATGTGACTGAGTTGTTTGGATGCTGCATGAATGGCCAGTGAGGGTCTCCAGATGTGGCCAGAGCAGGTGCTAGAGGACAGAATGTGAAGAAACTGGGCAGGGAAGACATGGTGCCTTCCTTGGACATCTCCCTCAGCATCTGACAATCAGGGGCCCAGTCAGGAACATTTTGGGCTGGGGACTGTAATGAGACTGTATTTAACAGTCCTGGTAAATGTGTCCTTTGTGAGCTTGTCTGAATCTCTTGGGATTTGAGCTCTGCAGCATCTTGATACACTGTGTTCAGAAAGGTCCTGCTTTTATTTGTTTGAGACCTGCTGCCAAAAGCTTTCATTACAGGCTTTAGTGTTACTGGTACTACATGACTCCTCTACAGTTATTTCTCCCTTCATGAGGACAACAACAAAAGTGTCCCCCAGAGTTAGAGGTATTTAAGAGAGCTGGAGGAACTGGTGAGGGTCATGAACAGTCTGGTCTGCTCAAGAGTGCTTCGGTTGTTTTCATCTGACAACAGAAATTTGGCCGCTGCAAAGGCATTTCCTTAACCTTCCCTTAACCTCTGCTCAGCAGTGGGCAGACACAGGCAGAAGGTTAATTTCAAGCAGAATATCCCCATCCCATTCTCAAGGCATTGTGCAATACAGCCTGGAGACCTTCCTGTAAACCTTGCTTGATTTAAGTGTTGGCTCTTGCTCTGTGCACGTACAAGCTACACAGCACTGTCTCCTCCAAATGTGGGATGACTGATCAGTCTTTGTGCTGTCAGGTGAAGGCCAGGACACAGCCATGACCTCTCTGTGTTCCACTTTACAGTCCAGCATCTGGCTATTAGAATTTTTTTAGCCAAGTGACTGGATTCTTTCTGAGCTGCTCCAAAGCCTTGGTGGAGGGTGAGTGTTGGTGTTGCTCTGTTTGAGGATAGTGATGTCTTGTTTCATCTAATGAATGAACATCAATGTAGCAACAGTTCATGAAGGTTCTGGGTTAAAATGCTACTTGTTTTCCATGTGAAAATCCTGTTATTAGGACCCATGTAATTAGAGTAAATTTGTTGGGCAGATTGTGTTTCTTTAGTAAAAATTCTGTAGTTGTATAAAAGCAAGACCTGTTTTTCTCCCCCAGCTGGGCCCATTTCCATACCATGAGACTGCCCAGGGAAGCACAGCAAGGGAGCCAGGGCTCTACGTGTTTTCTTTTTCTGGGAACTTTGCATCTTGGAAGGACAGAGTTTTTTTTTAATTTTTGACATTAGGTTCCCAGCCAGCAGGAGGAGATGTCACCATCATTGCAGCTCCGGAGAACACCACAGTGGTGGCTGGGGAGAGCGTGGTGATGGAGTGTATGGCAGCTGCTGATCCCACCCCCTTTGTCTCCTGGATAAGACAAGGTGAGTATGAAGGACAGGACTAAATCTCTGTTGTCCATAGGAACCTGTGGATACCACATTCTAAAAATCTATCAAGAGTGGAAAAATCTGGGACAGGAAGGGTGCTTGTAACATCAATACCTAATGACACAGCTGGTGTCACAGTGTGGAGTGTCCTTGCTGAAGTGGAATTATTAATTAAATCTTGAAGGTTACAAAGCACACAGTTCAATTTAGAGTTGTTTGACCTGTGCCTGGATGTCTTTTGATCTGTATTAGTCTTCCTTGTGTGAACTGGAGCAGTAAAGGTCATGAGATGGGGTCAGGTGCCACTCCTCCCTGGACTCCAAGGTTACTGGGGATTCTGTGGAATCTGCCATTGCACTGGAGGAATAGCTTGTATTATCTTGCAGGATTATAAAACTTGATAAGATCTGTTAATCCTTGGAGTGACTGGGACTGTTACTGGGAGATTTTTGTTGAATGGAAGGATTGAGGACCTGCTTAGGTCTCGTCAGAGGTGTATGAATGAACTGGGCTGGCAGATGTTACCCAGGGCTGATAGGCAAAGTCACGAGTTGGATGCCAGTGTCACTTCACTGAGATTCACATCCATCAGATGTGTTTCAGAGGCTCTGACTGAAGACATTCTCAGCTCAGAGGTTGATTCTCCCCCAGAAAAGGCTCTCAGTCAGTTTCAGAAATCCGGGTCACAATTTAATACTCTCCCCTGTAGCCATTTATTGTGGTTGGTTTTCAGCCCAGATTTGTCCACAGACAGTGATTTTAGCATATAAAAATATTTCCTCTTCCCCACAAAAAAGCAGCAAAAAACCCTCAGAGGATACCACTTTGGAAATCAAATGAACAAGGCTTAAATGTTATGGCAGAAATGTTTCTAGTTTATCCCATGCACTTTACAATTACAAATACTCAGCATTCCTGTGCTAGATCACTTACTGCTTTACTGAGAGCTGCTGATGCCCATGGTAAAATAGATAATATTAGAGTTAAATAACATTATGAAAATTTTTTGTAAGAAAGGAAGACAAGAGTGGAGGGGGAATGATTGGTGAACCAGTTCTTTCCATGCTTTATTTTCAGGTGTTTGCTTAGTCCCAGTCTCTTTTGTGTGGACTCTTCAGATTAAAAGGATGGAGTAACAGTGCAAGTCATTCTGAGTTACACAAGTTTATTTCCAAGCCCTCATTAAGGAACAGGCTGGGTTACTGGACCATCAGTCATGTAGGGAACACTGAGGATCTACCTCCAGGTTGCCAGTTTGGCTCTTGCCAGCCTTGGTGGTGTCAGCTAATTGCTACCATCTGCAGCCAGTTTTCCAACCAACCGCTCCAGTGCAAGCAGGGTGTGCAGATTGTCTGCTCTGAGTGTGCAGCCACTGAACTGTGAGGCCTTTTGAAGACCCCTAAAGTGCAGGGAGGGGGCAGAGGATCTGCTCTTAGCCACATTCCCTGCTGATGGTGCTAAGTCAGTGCAGCTGTTCACAGTGGAGGTGGGGAGTTTGTTCTGTGTGAGCTCCAGTCTCAGCTGAAGCTGGAGAGGTGATTCTGCAGGCGGAGAGGGACAGGGTCTGGTGATGCACAGGTACTGCACAAATTGGCTGCTTCTCCCAGTCTGCAGAGTTGTGCCAGACCTCCCATCCAAGCCTTTCCTCAACTTGTCCCCAGCTCTTGGCTTTGTCTCCAACACTCACTAAGAGGTACCAATGCCATATCCCTGAGTTTCTCACCTCAGAGTGATGCTGAGAAGATGCAGTGCCCAGCACCAGCCTCTGCTGTCTGTGATGCTGAGGAGCCCAGGGCTACTTGAAGTTGTAGAAGGACATCTTGGCTTCTGGCCAGTGATACAGAGCTGCCCTTTCGTCCTTCCCAACTCAGCAGTGCTGAGCACCCAGCCTGGAGAATGGGGAGAAAGCAGCTCATGGCTCTGACATAAACACTAGAGCACCTCACAGCCAAGCTGTGAACAAGGAGTGGATCAGGAAACTCAGTCAATTTGAGTTCACATCCAGGATGCAGAGGAGGAACCCCTGAGTTGTCAGTGGTTCAACAGTCTTGCTGACATTGCATGAATGTCTGTGCTCATGGTGGGGGTCAGCAGGCAGATCCAGCAGCTTTTCCAAACTGTGTGTTAGCACAGCTTTTCCTTGAATGTGTTGTTCCTAAGGCTCTCATTGCAGACACACCCTAGGCATCAGAAACTGTTTTGATCCAAACCAGAACTTTTTGGATTATTGCAGGGTAAACTAAACCTTGAGCCCGTGTTGGCTTGAGCTGGCTGTCAAGCACTGAGGAGTGTCCCAGCAGAACTCTGGGCTGGAGTTTGGGATTTGAGGGGTCTCTCCACTCCCCAGCTGCGATCCTGGCATTGTTTACAAGCCCTCATAACGGGCAGCCTGGGGCTCCCTCACACATTTGTGCACATTCCTTCCTGCAGATGGAAAGTCCATTTCCACAGATGTCATTGTGCTGGGCAGGACAAACCTCCTCATTCCTTCCAGCCAGCCCCATCACTCCGGGGTGTACGTGTGCCGAGCCAACAAACCCCAAACCCGGCAGTTTGTTACTGCTGCAGCTGAGCTCCGCATCCTCGGTGAGTAGAGAGCAGGCACATTCTCAGGTAAAAATGCTGACCAGCTTGCTGTGGATTGCATGGATCAACATCCAGGAAATCCCCAAGGGTTTGTGGCCCATCCTGGCTAAAATGGGAACCAGGTTAGAGCCAGGAGGCCTGAGCTGGGATAGCTCTCAGTGGGAGTGTCACCTCTTTAATTTGGGGTTTAGTTCCTGGTATTTACTGAACCGTTTTATGCCTTATTCTTGTTCTCCAGGGTTCCCCCTTGGAAATCTCTATCAGCAATTAACTTTCAGTATCCTAGAAGCCAGCAGGGAGAACAGCCTAGGATCAGGGAACGCAGCAGATGATTGATACAGAATTTATTTTTCCTTTTGGACAGAGTCTAAATTAAGCCTCTAGAGTCTGCCTGGCAAATCCCATATTGTAAGCAAAGCTGCTACTGAATAAAACATAGCACAGAGTGGGGAGGAGAAGGGATTTGCTTTGCTATCTTTTCCTCCTCCTTCCTGCATTAATTTTTCCTCTCTCCTCCCAGCTACTCCCAGCATTTCCCAGGCTCCTGAAACCATCTCCCGCACCCGAGCCAGCACGGCCAGGTTTGTGTGCAAGGCAGAGGGAGAGCCAGCCCCCACCATCCACTGGCTGAAGAACGGGGAGCCCATCCTCTCCAACGGGCGCGTGAAGGTGCAGAGCAGCGGCAGCCTCGTCATCAACCAGATCGGCCTGGAGGATGCTGGCTACTACCAGTGTGTGGCTGAGAACAGCCTGGGCATGGCCTGTGCCACCGCCAAGCTCTCGGTGATCGTGCGGGAGGGTTTGCCCAGCGCTCCCAAGAAGGTGTCGGCCGTGTCCCTCTCCAGCACCACCGTCCTCGTGTCCTGGGAGCGGCCGGAGCACAACAGCGAGCAGATCATCGGCTTCTCCTTGCACTACCAGCGCGCCGTGGGTAGGTGTTACTGCCCTGAGCAGCACTGCTGTGTCAAAGGTACAGGGCACAGCTTGACCTTCTTCCCCAGCTAATGATAAGTGTGAGGCAATTCCCTTTTCTTAGCAGGTAAAGGAATTTTCTCCTGGAATCAGTATCAGCCCATGACAGTGCCTGTGGATTAGCCAACATATTCTGACTTCTGATTGGCAGTAGTGTGTCCACATAGAAGAATTGTCTGGTTTCTATGGGACCAGACATTGACTGATTTGATTTTGTATGCAAAGAGTGTGATTACTATCAGTGATATTAACCAGCTGCATTGTGTACAGGGGGAATCACTAAATTATCCACACCCAGAATCTGAAGTGAGGCACTGGCTGTCTTGGGGTCTATCTTCCCAAACAGCCAGCAAGCCAATGCTCCTGCTGAACTGTTGCCAGAGTGCTTCTGAAAATTAAATTGGTAACTGCAGCTGCTTCAGCATGGATTAAGAAGTTTGAGTCAAAATGGAGACATTAACATTGAGGCATTAGAGTTTCTGCCCAAAAAACTCATGTAAGAGACGAGGCTGTGCAGGTGCTGGGGAAATGGGAGAAGATAATAGTGATTTTTAAAGTGGATTTAGTCTGTAGGCCTTGTGAATTAAGTAATTTTTCAGGAGTGTCTTGGCAGTTCACTGACCTGCTGATCAGTGTTTCCTTGGCTCTAGGAACAGATAATGTGGAATACCAGTTTGCTGTCAATAACGACACAACTGAGCTGCAAGTCAAGGATCTGGAACCAAACACCAACTATGTCTTCTACGTGGTTGCATATTCCCAGCTGGGAGCCAGCCGGACGTCCTCTTCCATCATCGTCCAGACCCTGGAGGATGGTGCGTTGAATTAGATGGGTATTGGTTCCTGGGAAATGTTCTTGGCCTGGTTCATGGTGAGCACTGAATGCACTACAGAGAGTAGCAGCTCCTGGAAACCTAAACCTGCACTCTGGTCTCATCATCAGCTTGGGTGATGAAGAGTATGAAAATAACCTGGCTGATTATGAGGCCCATGAGAATCCTTTGGGAATTGCTGTCAGCTCCTAAGGGCTTTCACCTAACCCATGTGATATTGCTCTAAGCTTTACTCTGGGCCAGACTGGATTTCAACTCAGAAGAAACATCTATTGCGTTTTGTAGGGGTGGGAGCAGCCTTGAGGTCAGACCCCTTAAGAGCCAGTAGTTTGTGCTGATTTTACCATTTATCACATAGAATTTTGTGAGCAGTAAAGGCAGAGTGCCAGAAGCACAGCTGCCCAATGGGAGGCCATGCACAGCTTTCAACAAGCTGCAGGACAGAGGCAAGCAGAGATGGTTTTGGCAGACCTCGTGTGCATTATGTGCTTTTAATGGTCCTGACAGGGTGACCTGCGTGGTCCCATGTGTGTGTCTGAAGCCTGAAAGGCTGAGTTGAAAGCATGAAAGCTGCCTGCAGCCCAGAGCTGTGGTTCTCAAGGGAATGAGGATTCCCAGGCTGCAGTTTGGATCTATGAGCCATTTGCTTTTGTGTCTCCTTCGTGCTCCACAGTACAGCACAAGCTGAGAGCTGGTGTATGCCACCCTCCTCAGTTTGCCCTGGACACAGGTCCCTGGGAGCAGCGTAGCTGGGGCCAGCAGGCTCTGGTCAGCCTGGAAGTGAAGCAGTCCAGCATCTCCCCTCCCCAGACACCCCTGAAGGGCTGTGGGGTGTTGGTTCCCCCAGGACAGACACCAAGTCACCAGTGGCTGTGGCAGAGCTAAGGTAGTGGCCTCTAACCAGCTCAGAGAGCTGGCAGAGACGTGCTGAGGTCTTGCCCTGGTCTTTGCTGACTTCTCTTGGTTGTTAACCCAGTTCCCAGTGCAGCCCCTCAGCTGTCCCTGTCGAGCATGACTCCTGGTGACATCCGTGTGACCTGGCTGCCTCCTCCGCCTGAGCTGAGTAACGGCAAGATAACCAAGTACAAGATCGACTACTGCACCCTCAAGGAAGGTGAGGAAAACTCTATTTGGGGTTTGTGTTGTCTGCTCTAGTGGTGTTAACAGGCTGTGATGTGAAAGGGAGGTGGTGCAAAGCTGAAAACAGGGATCCCTTTTACCCAGCGGAGGAGAACCCTTTCATAACCTGGCTCTGTCTGGTGGTTATGGCAGTGCTACTTCACACCACCTCCAGTTTCCTTTTCCTGTGATCATGGAGGCACTGTGTCCCCAAGAGAATGGCCTGACCCATGTTTGTGCTGTCCCAAGAATGTCTGCATGAGCAGCCCTTCACTGCCATCTGCACTGTGTTTTGGAGGAAGAACTTTATGCTGCTTGGGGAAGAGGGGTAAATGCTTTCAGTTTCCTTAAAATGGAGTCTAATCAAAGCGATCCTTGTGGGAAAGAACCCCAAACACCCTGGCCAGGTTGTGTTGCTCTATTGCCAGCTTTTATCCAATTTTGTTTATGTTGTCAGACACGCTGAGCAGGGTTCAGCAGGGATAGTAACATTTACCTCTGCTGGATGGGGCTGTTCCAATTCTATGTGTGCTTGCTTTGCAAATCCTTCTGGGTATTTGCTCTTAAAACTGTCAAAGCTCTGCAGCTTCTCACTTCCCAGGGTCATGATTCTTCCTGAGAGTGGGATGGCGAATGTGATGAGGTGCTGGACATGTTCCCATGTATTTGAACTGGATTAGTAGTCTGTGCTGTGACTCCTGGCTCTGGTTCTTTTGCCTTGAGCCTGCACATGGCTCAGTGGCATCATAAAACCTTGGAAACACTTGCAATCCAGGGATCACACTCAGCAATACGCTATTACATAGCAGAGACAGTGCTCCTGGCTGAGTTAACACCAAGGGAAGCTGAAATCAAGACCTGTGTGTACTCTCAACAGGCCACATGAATCTTCAGCAAAACCAGTTAGCTGATACAGTGAAAATCGCAGCCTATTCTCAGTTTAAATTTCCTGTTACCTCCCTTATGAACTTGGGTGGGCTGAAGAGGGAGCAGTAAAACCTCTGTCTGGTGTGGATGAGGGTGTGAATTTTGCGGAACGTGGGGCTGCTGGACAGTTCTGGTTCACGTTAAGGTGAGGGTTTAAATACAGCAATGAGAAGCACTGGAACATGCCATCAATTCCCATTAGCTGTGCTCATGTTCCACCATCACATCATCAGAGCAAGGTTTCTGACAGCTCCCTCTGGGCAAGCTCTGTGGTGCTAAAGGCAACCTGCAGTTTGGAATGTGATGAAGGGAGTTGTCAGTCAGAAGATCAGCTCTGACCAGCCTTACAGTTTCTTTCTGGTGGCATAAGACTGCTCTGGGCAAATCCAAGCCAGCCCAGGGCGTGCAGACCAAGATGGGATAATGAGGCTTGTGGCTGCTCAGCTGTACTTCCCTTTGGCTGGGAAATCCCTGTTTTCAGTGGTGTCCCCTTGGTTCCAGCAGATCAGGTCACCTCCATCGAAGTGGGTGGAAATGAGACCCAGATCACCCTGTACTCGCTCCATCCCAACAAGGTGTACAAAGTTCGGATCGCAGCCAGCACCAGTGTGGGATATGGGGCCCCTTCCGAGTGGACCCAGCATCGGACTCCTGACAGAGACAACCAGACACATGGTAGGAGGCTGGGGAATGCCTGGGATTTAAGACAGGGTGGGGGGAACGTAAGGCATTTTCAGAGATACTTGCTTTCCTTTGGGAATTACAGCCATTGGTTTTGGGCAGACAGAAGTTCTCACCTTTACCTTACTGCTCAGCAGCCCCTGTACATCTCACTGCTTGCCTGGGCAGTGAGGCTTTGCTCCCTCCATGTGCAGCTGTGAAAGTTCTTAAAAAAAAGAAAACAAACAGAACTCCAGATCCCAATGTTAAGACATTCAGAAGTGAATAAACAATTCTGCCAAACAGAGCCAAGCCCATGCCAGTATGCAGCAGTGGTTAAAGATGGTGATATCTCAGAATATGCTGAGGAACTCCCACAGTGGCTTTGTGACATCGTTGTTTCCTGTATCACCCAGCTGGGAAAGCCATCGGTAGAGTGTGAATGTCCCACTGTCAGGGAGTGGAGACACCCCACTCAGATCAGCCTTTTCCTCACACTCTTCCCTCACTGCTGAGGGACCAGGAGGATTCAGTAGACCAGGGAAATGGAGACATATGGCTCAATCTTTTTCTCTTGTCTTCTTCTTCTTCCAGTTCCATTTGCCCCGACAGAATTAAAAGTCCGAGCGAAGATGGAGTCTCTCCTGATAACGTGGCAGCCCCCAGCAAACCATGCCCAGATATCTGGCTACAAGCTCTACTACAGAGAGGTGGGCCCAGAGGAGTCCAGTGATGAGAGCCCTTTGGATGGTGCTGAAGATGAGAGCTGGGATGTAGGACCCATAAAACTAAAGAAGAAAGTGAAGCAGTACGAGCTGACTCGACTAGGTTAGCTGGCTGCATCTTCCTAGCACTTGGTGTGGAAACCAGGGTCCGTCTCTTGCACTTTGTAGCATCCCAGGATGCTCCCAAGAAGCATCTCAGTTGTTTGCATGACTGGAGATACATAGGGCCAGGACCATCTGAGGTGCTTTAAGATCATCCAAAATCCTTTCTGGAGTGGCACTCTTGAGGCTTGTATTGAGTAGAGTTTAAAGCACAGAAATTTCTAATGCAAATTTAGCAGGGATTTTAACCAAGTTACCAGTATACTTAGTGTATGTTAATAAGTGGTTCTTAATTAATTAGTGTTTTTATTGAGTCACTGTAAAGAGTGCTGTGATTGAAATCTCCAGTCAGGACAATGATCTCTCCTTCCCTGACTGTTTCTAAGGAGCTCCATAATTGCATGCTGTTTGAAATTCTCTCTATATTAAAATGCAGAGATGGAATAATTCGCAGCATACTAATTTTAGCCCAGTATTCTCCTCCATCTCCCACTAAGGGAAAAGGGATGGAAGAGTGAATGTCCATGACTGGACAAGATCTCAGCAGCAGTGAGACCTGCCTGCCTGGCTCAATGTGCTTGGCATTTCCCACAAGGGGTTGTGTTCCTAATATCTGATTGTATTAATTAATTGATTTAGCCATTGATACAGGATGGAGAAGAGAGTAATGACAGATGCATCCTTGAAAGAGGCTTTCTGCTTCCTAGAGTTCTTCCATCCCCCACTTCATGCTTCACCCTGTTACTGCCCAGTGAGTGGAGACTGTAGGGCACGTGTCTGTTACGCTGGTTCATCTTACACTTGGAGCATATATATTATGTACAGCATAAAGGTCAGGCTGCAGCACCTGAGAGGACTGTCTGTGCCACCTCTAAGTGGGGTTCCCAGCTCTGGCACAGCCATCTTGCCACTGAGAATATTAATAGTGATGAGTTTCTCTGAAAAACTTAGGTCTGTAATTTTTGCACAGAGGAAACCACATGTGAACATCATCACGTGTTGCTCCAACCACTGGCAAATCAGTTGGTGCAAGGGCTGGGAATGGGCTGAATTGGTTCCAAATGCTCTGGTATGATGATGCTGAGAAGGCTGCTTGTTCTTCTGTAATTACTTCCTTGAATTTGGTCATCCGTCAAGCCCTAATGGTTTCCGTATGATTTGGCGGCTGTGCCTCGGCTATCGCTGTGTCAGGAGCTCAGGCTCAGGTTTCTCCCAGCCCAGGATGTTCCCTCTGCTCCCCTGTGCTGATGAATGATGTGCTCCTGCACGTGTACAGTAGAGGAAGGGTCAGGCTGTGATGAGGAAGGGAGGGGGGTCTGCACATGGATCAAGGAGGAGTGCTTGGGATTTAGAAGGGTTTAGTTTTAAGTGCAGAACTGCTCTGTGCAGTACTTAGGGCTGCAGCTTGTAGGCAGAGCAGGTAGTGGTCTCAGGAAGGGCTGGCAGCCCTAATGGGATCTGGGCTGATGGGGAATTAGCTGGGAGGGTTTCCCAGATCAGGGATGTCTGCCTGGAAAGCACAGCACTGGAAACCTCTCCTGAGATCCCTCTATAAAAACAAATACCCAACACTGTCTCTTGGGATTATCTTCAAGAGTCATTGAATCCAACAGCCTGGGTACCTCAGTGTTGACCAAAAATGAAAGCAAATTCTGTCCAAAATGTCTTTTTGACACTAACAAGCTTGGGGCATCGACCATCTCTCTAGGAAGCCTGTTCTGGTGTTTGGTGTCAGGAAATCCCAGGTTGGGCATGGGCATACCAGGCTGAGCTCAGATGTGGTGTGTTCCATGTCAGTGCAGACAAGGTCCAGAGTGGTCATTACATGTCCCTTTGGCTCCCAATCCATAGTGTCACTGAAGCCAGTGCTCTGCCCCTTGCCTTGGTTTGAGCTGTGGCTTGAAACAGAAGACTTCTCCCATCTCGTGCTAATCTCTGGAGCAAGCCGTGTCTCATTAGAATGGTGTCACTAGTGGTACCTTGTGTCTTATCTGAGAGGTGTGTGCTGCAGTCCTGTGAGAGAGGTCAAGGGCACACAGGAAATCCAGCAATTTCATGAGTCCACAAAATCAGAAGGAAGCTTTCCTGAATCACCAGGAGGGGTTTTCCCTGAGAGTCATTTTTAGTGACTTCCATTGATGTTCTAGCACTTACTCTCTGTACTGAGGTGCCACTACCAGGGCCATAATTTATGTGAAAAATAAGTGGCAGGGATCTGATCCTACCTTCCACATTCCCATGAAGGAAGATTGCATTCCTCTAGAAGTAACTCTCTGGAAATCAGGGTGTTTTCCCACTTAAAGGGAAGTATGGCTTCTGGCACATGGCCAATATGGACACCTTGAAACGCTGAGTGAAGCAACATATTTAGCATATTGGATATATTATGCAGCCATCCAGATTAGTGATTTGAAATGATCTGGACTAGATTATTCTGTTTATATTTAATGTATGATGGAATGCAGTGAAATACATCTGTTTTCATGCTGCCTACCAGCTTCTTGACAGCTTGATAGAGTTTTATGTCTGCCTCTTCTAAGAGCTTGAACATCTGGGCCTGTGTATAAAAATTGAAGCCAATCCTCTGACTGAGAAATCTGAAATACCCCTATTTTCAGGATGTGAGGTGCTTGATCTTGCAGTCGAGCTCCCCTGGTGTCACATGTAACCAGCTGCTGTATTGATCCTGCCCAGGGATGGAGATTGAGGACTTGTCCTTTCCTTCACTCCATTCTCCAACAGGAGTTGCCCCAGCTGCATCACACCTGTGAGCTATTCCTCAAGATTTTCGATGGCACTGTCCACTGCTCATGTTCCAGTGAAGCCCAGCCCAAGGCTCAGGCAGAAGGAGAGTGTGATGCTGGCAAGAGATGGGCTGGGGGTTCTTTGTTCCACTGAGCCCATGGTTCCAGCCCTTTGGAGGTTGAGTTCCCTTTGGCCCTTTCCCACTTGTGTGGGTTTGAAACATTTTAATGTGGCTGGAGAGTGTGAAAATGCAGATCAGGCTGTCTTGGAGGCAGATAAAACTCTGTTTGCTTTTGAGATTCTTTGGGGAAGAAAAATGTGGCTGAAGTGTTTTTATATTCTGAGCGTGAGCGTGTGTTGTGGAGCAGAGAAAGCCTTTGGTAATTGGTACCATCAGCCACTGGGAGTGTAATCAGGGCAGTAATAATAAAATTGGCATCAATAAAAAGGGTTTCATTCTGCTTACGTTGTCTGGCAAAGAGTGCAGTGATCTGTGAGGGCAGGGAATGAAGAGGCATGTCCCAAATTAACGAACTTCATCAATGTGCTGCAGCCAAGGCAACAAAAGGCAGAGTGGACTGCTCTGGCTGAGCTCCTGAAGGGGCTGGCTGCTGCAGGGAATGTCTTCTTTGAGAACTTTATATCTCCCAAGCTGTTTTCTTTGATTAAACATCTCCATTAAAAATGAAGAAGCTGATGAAAGGCTGGAGGAAGGAGGGAAGTGGATTTTAGACCAAAGCACTGCTTGGAGACAGAGCGTCCTGTCCTGCAGCTCAGTTTGAGATTCCCCAATGTGTGAGGCTCTCTGATGAGAACATGCAATGAGGACCCTCAGGTTTTTGCTGTGGGTTTTCTGTGCATTGTTGCTTTTCTAATTGCAAATTGGTAAGCTCTACTGTGGAGGCAAAATAGACACCATGCAACAAAGGCTGCCAGTGACTTAACAGGGTGTTTGAGGATTTGCTGGAAGGAAGATTCTCACAGCAGTGAATAAATCAGAAAGGACTTTAGAAACAGGAGGTGCATTTTGGGGGAGGAGAGAATGTCCTCATTGCTCAGAAATAGACAGTGCAGTGCAGTCACTTCCATGTGGAGAGAGGAGTCAGCATGTGTAGGTTTTTTTAGTAGTTTGTAAGGGAGGAAGATCTGGAGATCCTGAGTAGATGTGGAAAAGGCCAGGACACTGATCAACCCTTGAAGGTTGCTGGGGCAAGTCCATTTCCTGCTGATAATTTCTGTCAAAAGTGAGGGGAGAAGCAAAGAGCAGCTGTGCTGGTAACATACACCAGCTGTGAGACAGTGTTTGTGTGTGGGAAGCCTGTAAGTGGAAGGGGGACTCCCTGCTGTAATTTAGGCATTAGGTGATATTTACTTATGTATAAGGTAACAAAAATGTATTTATTATGTTCAAGCTACTTTCTTGGATGGTGAGAAAAGCTGGCACGATCAAAGAAAATGTCTGACTAGGGGGGGTTGGTGACAAAAATAGCAAATATAAATAGCAAATAGCATATTAATATAAATATATTAATATAAATATAATATAAATAAAAATAGCAAACTCAAGGCAAGCCCTGATTGATTTTTCCAGCTCCTGGGAAACTGTATGAGGTGAAGCTGGTGGCATTCAATAAACATGAAGATGGGTACGCGGCGGTTTGGAAGGGCAAGACAGAAAAGGCACCTGCAACAGCAGTAGGTGAGAAATGCCCTTCAATTGTTGTGTCTCTTCTGCTTGGCTTCAGAGGAAGGGTAGAGGGATTACAGAGAATGAACTTCAAAAAGGACAATACCAAAATAGGGAAGGTCATGACATAAGGGAACTCCTTTTGACAGTCACTGCATTGAAAGGAGAGAAAGGAGCAAAATATTCCCCTTTTCATTGGGTTTGTTCTTCTACTGGGTGTGAGTGGCATTACTGTCATGTACACCTCCACATCTCTTTTTGTGCTGCACCATAGATCCCCCTGTGCAGAAGGGGCCTCCACTGCCTCCAGTCCAAGTCTATGCAGAGTCCAACAGCTCAACTTCCATCTGGCTCCGCTGGAAGAAACCTGACTTCACAACAGTCAAAATTGTCAACTACACCGTGCGCTTCAGCCCCTGGGGCCTGAAAAACGCCTCTCTTGTGACGTACTACACCAGGTAAAGAGTCTGCCATGTGTTGTTCATGTCAGGAATGAACATGGGGCAGGAGGAAATTGCATGGAATTGCCAGAATTCAGCAAAATCCTGGGTCTTTCATATGCTGGGAATATCTGCTGTGGTCACAGATAATGTTCAGAACTGCTGAGATGTGGTAGTGGGACTTGTCTTGACTTCAATACCAGGGAATCATTTACTGGTCTCTGCATCTTTTTTGCTGCGGTTGGACCTTACAAACTTGTTAACAACATGGCTGGGTGCAGTTATGGGTTGTTCAGTCAGGATTTGTGAAATGGTCCTCATAAGTTTGGTCTATAAATTGCTAAAGTTTAAGCAGTTCTAACATTTTGGGGCTGTATTTTACATCTGAATACTTGTGTCCATATTTAGCCTCTAACCAGACTGTTTTCCACTTTTCCCTGCAAGTGTATCAGAAGTGGTCCTGGAGACTGGGAACTGGTTTTGTTCTGTCCCTGGGAGCTGTGTGTTCTTGCATTCACATGGCTGCAGGGGATGTGGCTTTAGGTGGAAAGAGAGTTAGGGTAATCTCTTAGAGTGCTCCTGGTGAGGCATCAGTGTGGTCAGTGTGACGTGGGAGAACCCTCAGGTGTTCACAGCCTCGTGCTGTGTCCTCTCTTTCCAGCTCAGATGAAGACATTCTCATTAGTGGGCTGAAGCCCTACACCAGGTATGAGTTTGCTGTGCAGTCCAACGGTGTTGGCGTTGACGGGCCCTTCAGCAGCGTGGTGGAGCGCTTCACCCTGCCCGACCGTGAGTGTTTATGGGACCCAAATCCTCATCTCTCCTGGCTTTCCTTGAGTCATCCCTCCTAATGTGACCCCTCAAAGCTCTACCTTGAGTACATGCTGGGAGGCCCTCTGGGGGTGAATGCTCTGCTCCTCTTCCTGCTGCTCAGGCCAGGTCTTTATCTGTCTCTGCCAGGCCCTTCCACTCCTCCGTCTGACCTGCGGCTGCACCCTCTCAACCCCTACGCTGTCCAGGTGCACTGGTGCCCACCTGTGGAGCCCAATGGCATCATTGTGGAGTATCTCATCCTGTACAACGCCAACAACACACAGCCAGATGACATGTGGACCTTGCTGACACGAGAAGGTGAGCCTCCTCCAGGTACTGTAATACCCCACAGTCCTCCTGCCTCCTGTGTCTGGTTGCTCAGTCTTGCTGCCGTGATTTCTGCCTCACTTTGCACACAGACAAATGTTCAAGAGCTCATCATGGCAGTTTTCTGGAAGCATCTGCTGGACCTGGTCATAGTAGAGAGTCCAGGGACGTGGCTACTGAGAGACATGAAATCATACATCACTGGGGCTAAAATAGCCATTATCATCCAGGAAATACCCCACAGATGCAGCCTGGCAGCCAGTAATTCCTAGAAAAATGTGTGCCAGAAACATCATGAGCAGTCTGTATTGTCAGATCTGTAAGCAGGAAATTCATTATTACTGAAGAGGTGTGTGGAATGCACAAAAATACCACAAAATCCCTCACTTCTGATGGTCCAGCAATTCCATAGCTGCTTTGCTATAGCCTCTGAATGCTCGTAAAACAGAACATTTTAAATCTCTTTTGTTTTGCCTTTGGTCAGGAAACATCTTCAGCACTGAAGTGCATGGCCTGGAAAGTGATACTAGATACTTCTTCAAGATGGGAGCAAAGACAGTGGTGGGATCCGGTCCCTATTCCAACGTCAAGGATGTGCACACCCTCCGGGAGAAGCTGTCTGGTATGAATTCCTCCTTACCTCAGGGCAGGAAGGGAATTGCATTGCTGGAGACTGATTTGTCAGCAGTGACATTTCTGTTTGCCAAGCAATTGCCTGGTGTTGCTGTGTAGGATGCAAGACAGGATTTTCTGCAGGATCACAGCAGAGCCCTCAGATGTGCAGCTCCAGAATCCATCCTCATCTCTTCCCCATCCTGGTTCCTCTGGAAGGGCACGTGGAACCTGCATCTTGCTGTAGCATGACATTAATGAACATGCATAGACACCTGTTTGCTCTAAATCATCACTGGCAAGAAATTTTATTGTTTTATGTGTAAAGAATCAGAACCACAGTTGGGTTAGAAGGGTCTTTTAAACCTGTTTGGTTTAATACAGCTGGTCCTTCTCTGAACTTGATACATTCTGTACCCTCTTCCTGCTAGCAGCTGAAATGATGTGGCTGTTGTTCCTTCCCCTCCTAGATGTCCTGGATATCCACTCTGTGACAGGGATCATCGTGGGGGTGTGCCTGGGGCTGCTCTGCATTCTCTTCTGCATGTGTGCCAGCTTCCGCAACAGCAAGCACAGGTGGGTGGCACCTCAGGTAAAGGAGGCTGCTGTGGAAGGAGACAAAAACACTGTGAGCTGCATCCCCTGTTCAGCTGGGCTGCTTGGGATGTGGTGTAGGGGACAGTTAATGCACAGCTTGGATCTGTGGATCCATGGATAAGGAGTATATTTAATATAATCTTTTCACTAATTTGTTTTGTCAGTAGTTTCTCTTCAGTTTGTGTTCTTAGACTGGTAGAGGTTTCTTTCAGAGAAAGAAAAAGTCCCAAGAAAATGAAAGAACCAGTTTATTACCTGTGTCTGTTGGTGTGGGTAGTATTTTGCTTCTGAGGTTGGACAGCTCTAAGGATGTTTGGAAATGATTTGTTAACTTCCATCTGGGAAAACGATGAAAGACTTCCCAGTGAGTGACAGGCTGGTTTAAGGAGGATTGGATACAGCCCAAAGCCCTCTGCTATCCCAGGGGTCTGGATGCAGCCACAAGCATTTGGAAAGACCACGAGCAGAAAACAGCTGAGTTGTTCAGAAGAGCTGTGAGCTCACAGCAGGTCTTGGGGCTGGGAACAAACAGCTTCTGAAGTCTCGTCCTAGTGTGTCCACTAAACTTTCCTGTCCTGTAAAGCAGTGGTGACAAGGGTGACACAACTTCCTGTGGGCCAGGGTGGGTGAGCACCTGTTTATGCTGGGACCTGTGGTCCTTGCCCTTGGGGTTTGCTGGCAGAGGGATAGCTTTGCATCCCTCAGCAGGATTTGTGCCAAATGAGCTTTGGCATTAACCAAGGTGGTGCAGAGATATATCTGCAGTGAAAGGTGTTACAGTGGGATGTGATGATAAAGAATATCCCCAGGAGTGGCAGGGCAGGGCTTGGGGCTAGTCACTTGCACAAGGACCAGCTGAGATGTCAACTCTTGCTTGTTTTCCCTCAGGGAGGCCCTTCCAGGCCTGGATTCCCAGGCTGCTGGCAACCACACGTACTACCACAGGAGCAGGCAAGGGGTGGCCTCTCCCAGTGCCACCCTGGACTCGCATGAGCTTGAGTCCCTCATGTCCCCGCTCCCGGAGGATGCACCTGTGCCCCTGGGGGACATCACAGAGCTGGCAGAAGTGCACAGCCTCATCCACACGAGCCTCCCTGAGGACATCTTCCATGAGAAGAGGAAGGTAGGGGCTTATGCATGTGGTGACTGGGCTTCCACCCCCGGCAAGATCCTTTGTTTGGTGTGTGGCTGCTGGGAAGCCAGGGTGGGATCCTATCCTCGTTCTGCAGTGCCAGAGGTCTTTGCTGCAGGCTGGTGTTAGGCAGTCACACATTTCCCTTCTCTCTAAAACTTGACTGGCTCAACCTTGGCTGCTGGA
Organism: Cyanistes caeruleus; assembly: GCF_971803275.1. NCBI lineage: Eukaryota > Metazoa > Chordata > Aves > Passeriformes > Paridae > Cyanistes > Cyanistes caeruleus. The sequence goes on from NC_141713.1 coordinate 2,468,708, forward strand.
TCTAATTTGAGATCCCTGTGCACTTTTCATCTCCTGGGACAGTGACCCCTCAATCTGAGAAGCTGCTGCCAAACTTGGTGCTGCAGAAAGCTGTGGTATTCGTGTTGCTGTGGCATGTGGATGGTGGGAGGAAGTGTGATGTCTAGAGCAGACACGTGGCCTTCCAGGATTCTCTTCTGCTTGGACTAAAAGGAGCTGTCTCCATAAATAGTGTGTTCACTGAAATACTCTTGAAGATAAACAAGAGGTGAAATTGTAGGGTTTTTGTGAAACCTTATTTTTTGAAGTACTTTTCCTGCCCTACTTGGTTTGCCTGACACTGCATTGTCTTTCATTCCTCCCTGCCCATTTCCTTTTTCAAGCTTGCATGAAACATTTCATTCCATTAGGGAACCTTTAATTGGCCTAATTTAGTTAATCTGTTTATGTCTCTCTTTGTAGCCCTGGGAGAGCATGTAAAGTAATTAGGAGGTTCAGTAAAACAAATGCATTGTGAGTGTGTGAGATTTCACGTTTGCATCAACGATGCACTTGTGTGTCACTGGAGGGAAGGTGAGTTCAGGTACCTGGCTGACCAGGAGCCCTGTCCATGCTGCTAGAGGCAGTACAGGTGTGATCTTTTGGAAACACAAAGTCTTCTGCTGGCTTTAGTACCCCATGAGCTGAAGGAGAGGCTGTTTGTTTGCAGCCAAGCCACATCTATGGATTTTGGTGGAATGTGGCTGCCTGTCTGGACCCAAGCCGAAGAGTGTGAGGAATTTCCTACAGCTCTCTCAGTTAAATAAGGAACAAATGTTTTTGTGATGGGGACTTACCCCTGAGAACAGGTCATGGTGGGGGGAAGTTTTCTTCTTTGTGAGGCCTTTCTGGGGGCAGCATATCCAGATTTCTCTTCCAGAGCAGCAGTCTAGCCTGCAAGGGCTTGCACCAAGATTTGAGTATGTGCAGAGCAGGGCTGGGAGAGGGCAGTGCCAAGGCCCGGCCACGTGGGGCTCAGCCTGAGAGCTTGTGGCCCTCAGAGTGGGCAGTGCCCAGCAGCAGAATTACCCACACAGACCAGAGCTTTGGGGGAGATGGACGGTTCTGGCTGTAGAGTTTCCATTATTGGATGGGGAACGGCTACTGAGAGATAAATTCACTGAGGATTGGTCTGGGCTTTTTTTGATGGATGTGGCTAGGGAAGCAAGGGTAACTGGGAAGCAGCCACCCAGAGAGCAGCGTTCTCACCCGTGCCGACCAGGAGGGTGACCTGGAGGTGAAGGAGATGGAGTGAGGGAGCAACAGGCTGCTGTTGCTGGGAGCGGGCACTGGAGGGAGATGTGATCCCACGCAGGAGACCCTGCTCCCTGCACTGCCCCGTTCCTGCTGGAAGTGCCACCTGAGCACCACTGCTTCCTTTCTGTACTCCGACATGTATAATCAAGTGTGAAAAGAATATGGCCAAGAAACACCTTTATGCTGCAGTGGCCAAGAATGATGATAGTGATGTTACCTGGCTGGGCAGTCAGAGAGTTGGGCAGGTCTCAGGAATGGTGCCCACAGCTGATGTAAACCAAGTCAGGAGCAGTTGTGAGTGTGTTCATCTCCCTGACTGTACACAAAATGCCACTAGTCGAGGCTGTGGAGAGGCTGTGGGTGTCCTGTGTGCTGCAAATAGCTTTCCCCAGCATCCATTGAAGCTGGAAACCCCCAGGGACCCTGCCTGGAACAGAATGTTGTGGGAGCTTTGCACCCTGCAGTGACCAGCTGCCTTTGTTGCCTTCTCTTTTCTCTCTCATGCTGTGTGAAGTTGGGGCTGTGAAAATCCATGGCAAGGAATGGAAGAGAGCCACAGGAAAGAGAAAATCATTGTGGAAGGAAATTCCTGTCCAGCCTGGCAAAGAGAAGCTCCCCAGGGCATTCTAGGTTGGATGCTACGACTTGCAGTCCTATTCACTGAAGAGAGGGAGTGAGAAATGCCTCAAGGATCCCTTTTGTTTAGCAGCATATCATGTCACCACAGAGCTGGGCATGTTGGCAGGGCAGACCCGTGGCTGAGGCTGCTGGCACTGCAGGGCAGATTTGTGTAGCTGTGACTTCCAGTTGCCTGCTTGTCCCTCTGCCCTCAGGTTACACTCTTGAAACCTGGTTTGTGTTGGCTGGTTGGCACTTTCATTGGCTGCTTTGTGCCTGCAGGCTGTTCCCATGCTGACTCATTACTTACCATTCCATGGATTATTCTTTATTGTTTTTATTCTTGTGGCAGTCTGAGGTTCCAGTGGAGATTGGATGCTCCATGTTAGACAGAAAGAAGGGACTGTCCCCATGCCATATGGAGTCAGAAGTGAGTGAATGTCATTTTACAGGTGTGGGGACTGGAGAGCAGACTGAGGGCAGGAGGTCTTTAAAAATTCTGAGATTGGAACTGATTCCTGCAAAGAATTGTGGGTAAGGGTTGTGAGGTGTCCCCTTGGTCATTTTCAGGTCAAGATCATCAGTTCCTTCAAATTTAGGGCTGTGATTCTTCTAGAGCTGTTACACATAGTGCTGGAGGTGCAGGGTGGTGCAAGTGGAAGGTGGGACAGTCCCAGAGGAACCTCCTGGACCCCTCCTGTCCCTGCCTGCAGGACAGCAAGGTGCTACTGCAGCCAAGGCATTGGCACAGGACCCCTCTGGTTGCTCACAGGTCCGTTAGGTAGGAGTACAGTTGGCCATTCAGTGGTTCATTTTCCTTCCTTTATGTGTTTCCAGTGGTCACACACAAGAATTTCTAAATACCCTGACAAGTGGTTTTCCTCTCTTACTCTCTTCCCTTGCAAGCACCCCCTGGACTGATGCCCTCTGTAGTCCTGTTGTAAATGACACAGTCGTGCACAGGCTGTGGTGATGCAGCTCTGTCTCCTCTGACAGATGGACTGAGGATGATAAAATGGCTCTGCTCCAGACATCTCTGTCACTGCTGCTTGTGGGCCAAGCAATTTAAAGGGTGGGGGAAAATGTTAAAAAGCATCTGCTTTCCATGGAAGACTTCAGTTTTTCATTGAATGAAGCCAAACCCAAGCATTTTGGTTTGGAAATGTTTGCTGTTGTTGTTCTTGTGAGCTGGAGCCTTCCTTGCTTGCTGCTCTTCTCCTTCCCTGTGGGCCTCCTTCCCACAGGACTGTATTTCCCACAAAGCATCCCTGTGACTCGGAGAGCAGAAGCTGTAACACATCAGGGAACTTGGATCTACCCAGGTTGTTTGTCATTTTCGTGTTGAAATTTTCCTGTGTTGAAAAGAAGTCCCAGTGATTTCTGAGAAGCTTCAGACGAGGGCTGTGCTCCTGGTGACAGCAAGCAGAGACTCCTTTATCTGCTGGGGAGAGGTCTGTGTTGTGCTGCATCCCAGCTGTGGGCAGGGATGTCGCTGTGTTTGCGTGACACGGAGCTTTCCCACTCCCGCCTGCTGCTGTTCAGCAACGAATCCTTTCTTCTGCACCACTCTAAAAAGCTGGGCACATCTGAAACATCCCCAACCTTGTTTTGCACAGGACTTCAAGATACTTTAAATAACCATCCTGAAAAAACAGGGAAGGTTTCAAGTTGAACTTTTGCTGTGTGTTCATTTTCAGCTCATATATTTGCATGAAATCATGACTTGTCACTGAGAAGGTAACACGATCTAGGCACATTTTTACCAATTGGAGTCTTTATAAAAAGGCTAAAATGAAAAGGCTTGTTTGCTTTGATAAGGATTTAGCTGTAATGGAAATGTCTTTTATTGGAAGATGTTTTTATTAGTTTTCATTCTTGTGTTTGGAGTGAACTGACAAAGAGATTTTTCCCTCTTTATATTAGTATTAGACTGACACTCCTTGCTCCTTGCCTTCATTACTGTGTTGTAAAAGAGACCAAGAGAATATTTCCTTCCTTCAGCCACCCACTAACTCCCCTTGAGTAAAAAGAAATAGTATCATTTATTACACCAGAAAAATGCTGCTTAAAAAAGCAGTGAAGCTTTCAGGCACACAAGATTTCTTCAGCTCTGTGATGAAAACCGTCCTAGAGTTAATTGCTGCTGCCCAACCTTAGAGACTAAGCCCCAAGAGGGATTTGTCTTTCACTTTTTTTTTCCCCTCTCAAACATAATGTGCTCGAACAACATGTGGGACACAGGCCATGTTGTGTGGCTGATGGTTTTTTCTGTTTGTTGAAAGTTGCAAACTGGTACAAAACAAGTTTGTTCTTCGTTGCAGCCAATTTCAGCCAGAGCTGAACAGGCTGTTCCCAGAGTCATCAAAACCTATGTAAACATGGCAGATTGACATTTCCGCTAACAGATGGTCCATGGGGGATTGCAGTAGAGCTGCCTGTTTCTTTCCATGTTTTTTGGTATTCACAAGATGCCTGCTAGAAGGTTTTCGAGTTTGCTCTGTGTGTGTGTCTGCGTATGATGCTCAGATCTCTCTGATGGCAAATATGCATGCAGGCATCTCTAACAGGACACACATTTGGTGCATGTGTGCAGATTTGTGTAGGTTCAGTGCTGAAATTTCCAGGCACTATTTGCTCAGTAACGTATGTTCCTTGGAAGAGGCACAGAAGCCATCAGTCAGGGATGTAGCTGCAGAAAGCCTTTCAGATGGCAGCAGAAGCAAATTGAACACGCTCCTTGAGCACTCGCATGTGGAGATATTCCTTATTGTGAGCTCTCTGTGATCGCTTGGTTGATTTCTCGCTATTAAAGCGTAGTTTAATGATTGTCCACTTAGAAACAGAGCAATTAGGGAAGGCTTTTGGCTCAGAATATATTGTTGAGGATTGCAGAGAGAGAAATGGAAAAGACACTGCCTCAAGCATCCACATCTAAATTAGCAAATGTTTGATAGCCACAGCGCTGAGCTCGGACATCACTGTTCTGCAGGGTGTTGGCATATCAATGAGGCCTTTCACTATTTGTTTGTGAAAAATTTTTTCCTGGGGCAGCAGCAAAGCTTCTGTGACTTGGGGGTGGTGCTGGGATGTAACGTGGCTCTTCCTCCCACAAGGTGTTGAGCCATTTGGGTGCCTGAGTGAGGGTGGGCAGAGGGCTTGGGAGCAGCTCCAGCCGCCCTTCAGTGCATATATGAGCGCTTCAGTGTCCTTCTGCCAGCCCTGGCAGCATGAGGTAGCATTTGCTTCTTGCTAAATAGCTGACTTAGGAATGCCTGGCTCATATACAACATCTGGTCGTGTATTTCTACCTAATTTTCAGCCAGATGGACCGAGGCACAAGGAGGTCAAATGACTCACCCAAGGTCAGGCTGATGTCAGAAATCTCCTCGCTGTCTTGGCTGAACTCACGCTACGTTGGCGGCTGTTGGAATAGATTTGTCTAAGGAACAGCCACATATGCAGAGCAGGAGCCTGGGCTTCTCCTGCTGGCAGTGAGCAATAGAGGGTCAGTGGGCTTGAATGGATGTGCAGGGCATCTTCACCCTACACAGCCATCATGCTCACGCCACCAGTATTCTGTGCGCACGTGTGCACTCGCTGTCACCAGGTCAGGATTTTCTCCTCCTCTTCTCTGCATCAGCCTCTCTTGCAGCCACACAATGTGTAGCATCTGTGTAACAAGGCCAGAGATAATGGGCCTGTGTGGTCCTTAAATCTGAGTTGTGTGTGTACATGTATAGGTATGTGAGTACTAGCAAGGATCAGCTCAGGTAAATGCAGGACAGCCCAATAAAATCAAAACCTGGAAAGAAAATACTTTTCTGCCTGTGAACTAATAGTCTGAGCTGTTAAATAACTTCAGCTCTTAAAGACACATATTTCCCATACACAGAGGTGTGCATTCAACAGTTTATTGCAAGGGGAAGCTGAAAGAACCCAGAACAAATTGCGTTCAGCCCATATAATTTAATTAGATCTACAAACAAGGTAACACTGGTTGCCCAGGGGATTTAAAGCTGAGCAAAGAGTTGCTTGGTGGTCTGTTGTAAAAATAAATAAATAAATAAATAAATAAATAAAAATTCAGGTCCCAATTTTGTGCCTCTGTGTTGATGAGGAATGGCAAAATGTTTTCCCAAGTCCTAGCTTGGAGCAGGAACTCTTGTCTGTACTGCAGAGTGTGCAGCTCTCACTGGAGCACACATGACACTGTCCATGGGTGAGCGTCCTTCTCTGTGCTCTGGAGCATCACTTGTGCCAAAGCAAAGACTGTGGTCACTCAGCTCCAGATTTCCCTGTCCCTTCCCAGCTCTGTGGTATTTTTCAGAAGGCTAGTTCTGCTCTGGGCTGTTGCAGCTTTGCAGGGAGTTGATTCCAGTGGACCTCTAAATGATGTCTGTGCCGATTTACCTGCTGGCCTGACGATTTCAGAATCAGTGGAAAGCCCCTTATGCAACCAGTTGTGAACCATCTGGCATCTTTTATCCCTGTGCTCTGCATCAGCCCAAGTAACAGCAATAAAGCCAGTTCTAAGGCAGGGACTGTGTAAGTACATTGCAGAGCATTTTTATTTTGATGCTATCAGAAGTGTTCCCTACATTTACGGTATTTTCCCAGCTTGCACTTTCTTTTTTCAAGCTGCTTCTCATTTCAGGTGTATGAGAATAAAAAAATTCATGTCTGTGATAACTGCATCTTTTCTCCTGCCACTTTCCTCCTGCAGTCTTCATGGAATAAATCAGCCAACCAGGCCTGGACAAGCAGCATCACCAGATATGGGGACACCATCACCAAAGAGCCTCTCTCTGCTGTCAATGGGTCACTGAAGCTCCCCTCCAGCACGGGGCAGAAGCTTCTCTTACAAGCCCTGGTTTATGATGCTGTGATGGTGGGTGTCTTTGGTGCTTTGTTCACTTGTTTGTTCTCATGTAGATTTTCCATTGATGTTCTCCATCTCCCTCTCTTCTTTTTGCAGCCCCTTTTTGTGGGCTGGGTGATGGCCAGCTGGGGTCAGAAGCTCAGTTGTCAGCAGGGTTGTGGCAGTTCTGGTTCCTGAGGAGCTGGTGCCAGGCACCAGCAGTCTGATTGGAGTCTTTGCTGTGGCTCTGCAGCAATCAGCATGAGTGAGTTAGGAGCTGCAGTGCTCAGCAGTCATTAAGATCTACAGCATGCTTGCCTGACAGAGGGATTGCATTTTTTGCTGTAAAAGGAGTCAAAGATCAAGGGTTGATTTAAAGTCCCTTCTCCAGATAGGGCAGAGCAATTTTCACTGCACTTGTATTCTGGGAGGAAATCCTCTTTCTGATATTGCATCAGTGGAGTAAATATGCACTCCTGTGTTTGGGAGAGTGTACATCTGTGTCACTGTCTTAGCAATGCAAGCTGACACCTGCTCAGGCTGACTCTGTACCAGAAGATTTCTTTGGTTATTCTTTTTAAAAGTTCATTTCCACCCCCTCCCCAGCAAATACTTCTAAGTAACCTACCTATGTTTCCTTCCTAGACAGTGGTGTGAAAATCAATTATACACAGGATGTAATTAACATTGTGGATAGAGTGAAGACAATGTTTTACAGCCCAATTACAGGGCAGCATTTACAGCACAGCTTACCCATCAGAGTTTGTCAACAAAAGAGAAAAGTGTTAAAATATGTAAATTATGCTCAAAGTTGGCTTCAACAGAAAGCGCAAATTACACGTGGGATATCACTTCCATACTCTGAATTGTCTTCTTGCTGCTACATCACACTCAGCCCAGAATCTGAGCATTGACTGCCTAGAGAGCTCTTTGTGAGCTTCTACAATAATTTGTCTGGTAAATTATTGAGTGATAATCTCCGAAAATGACCTCCTTGTCAGCCAGATTTGTGGAGATCTGTAGCCTGAACTCCACTTAAGCACTGTAAAGCAGAACTTACTGTTTTCTTTTTGAATTAAAGTGTTTGAATTTACACAGACTTTTGCAGGCTGTGAGTAGGGCTTTAACAAACACATACTTTGTGATATGTAGCTGAAACTAAATGAGGAAAGTGAAGGCAGTCCCTTTATCCATCTCAGAAACCAGTTTCCTACAGTGCTGCCCACTCAGCCTCTAAAAATCTGGCCCTTAATATGGAAACAGACTGATGAGATTTGAAAACTGTGGTCTTTGACAGAGGCTTGGAGGAATGGTTGCTCCAGCCTGCCAAGAAACTGTGAGCAAATCACTTTGCTTCCTTGGGACTTGATTTCTCAAACGTAAAATAGAAATAATGATCCTGAGGTGATTTGAGTTGCTTCTTGAGACCTAAGCCCTGAGAAACATATCAAGGTAATGCTTAATAGAGGCATATGTACATCCCATTGCACTCAGTGGGATTAAAAATAAATATATTTTAATGCTTGGTTTGGTCATAGCCTCAATTATGTGAATTTCACTTACTTTACCTTTTTTTTTTTTTTTTTAAATTTCTCCCCTGTTTGATAACAGAATGAAGCAAAGAAAAGCCACCTGCCAGCCACCCTCCACCAAGTGGAAGCAGAGGTCATCGTCCATTCTGATTTTTCAGCCTCTGACAGAGACTACAACTCTCAGCTGCACACCCTGGAGAGTGAAGAGACAGAAATTGAGGATCAGGAGCCTGAAGAGCTCCCCTCGGCAGAGCTCACTCTTTCCATCTCTCCCAGTTCCCAGCAGGACACTGGCCAAGTGTTGGTGGCCTGCACAGACAATTTGGAGGCTCAGGCCCAGGCTGAGCTGCTCTGTACCGACACAAAGACTGACAAACCAGAGGCTGTTTGCATCCGTGGGCTCAGCAATGGCTTCCACAGGCATGGAGAAAGCCTGGATTCGGTGGAGAGTGGAGATTCAGACTCCATCCAGGAAGGCAGGGGTGATGTGCAGCCAGTCAAGTGCCAGTTGCTTTCCACAGCACCTGAGGAGGCCCTGCTCTGTAGTAACTCTGGTTTAACCAGTCCATCCTCAGCATCTGAGAACATGGCACGTGTCCACAATCAGAAGGAATGAGCTGATCTGATTTTGATCACAGCAGAGCTGAAGCACGAGGAGAGCCTGTCCCTGTGAGGTGCTGCCTGCCCTCGGCTGGCGGAGCCCAGCAGCAGCTGGGCAGGTGCAGCATCTCACCAGAGCAGGGCTCGGACCTGTCACCTCTGCAGAGGCCTTTGGGAAGCCAGGTGGGTTGGTAAGGGCTCATCTTCCTCCCTCTGAAGCCGATGAAGAACTGGGTGTTGGTGGGAGCAGGACTGAGCCGTCTGCCTACGCCTGATGCAGAACCACAATGGAACAGAGCCTTCTGCGCTAGGCTGGGGCTGTCACTTCACTGTAGCCCTCGAGGCGACGGGCAAGACGTCCTTCAAGGCTGGGAAGTGGCAGAGTGCACCGAGGGATCCTTCTCAGCTGCCTCTGCCCAGGGGTGCCCCGGCACTACTGGCTGCCTGGCAGCGCTGGGATGAATTCTGGCTCCGGAGTTCCAGGAGGGGATGGAAGCCCCTGAGACAAAGGCAGTGAGCTGCAAGCACCAGCCTTTTCTGCCCTCCCGTGGTTAGAAGGATTACCAGGCTCCCTGTGTGTGCTACTGCAGTAACTACTACTAGCAGGCTGAAGTAGTGGCCTTTTATTACACACTCTACGAGTGCCTCTAACAACTTGTACTATATAGAACCTTCTGCAGCGTCTGGGTCTTTTCACCAGCCTGGGCTTTGTTTTATGTAGGTTCTTGTACCTAATATTTTAGGTACACATCTGTCCTTTTAATGTACAACATGTATTTTTATTTCCTTGGAACATCTTTATATTATTTAATTTTATAAAGTGGAATAGTGTGTGGTATAGAGTAGCATTTTTACTACTTTTCTCTTTCTTTATGTTTTTTTCCTCCCTAACAACACAACTACCTCATGTCTGTTGGAGAAAAAAAAAAAAAAAGCAGTAGATCTACTCATTTGTTATAGTCCATTATAGGTTTTAACTTATTCTTATACTGCCTTTTTCTAAAGAATATGTCTGCACTGGTTGTTGACTCTTCTTTAACACATAGTGCTGCAGATCTGATATCTCTCTTACTTTGTTTCTTGACACCTTCCCTACAGCTAGAGAGTTGGGTTGTGTCTCTCTGTAGGACTGTGTTTTGCAGCAGCTGCCAAAGGAGACTGCTTTAGCTGGCAGGATGTTGATCCATCTTTCCTCAACAAGCTTATACTAACAAACAGAAAGAAGAACCAGCAATTGCAAAAGACACCTGTGATACTGGGGGCATGTATTTCTTTTCTCTTTTTTTGGGTACCCGTGTGGAGACATCTCAGATGGTTTTGATTCACAGAGAGCAGCATTCAGCCTTCTGTAAGCAGTGGACTTGCTGAAAGCCTTGGATAAACAAGTGAAATTTTCCAGTCACTTCTGATAGTCCTGGCCAAAGTGTTTTTGGTGGATTTTTTGTTTTTGAAGAGCAGAGCACCACCAGAGCTTTAAAATTAAAATGAAATCTTCGGTCTCATACCAGTCAGTCTGGCTTGAAAATCATCCAGTGACTCTTCCTGCTGATGCTGTTTGCTTATTGCTGACATGTCTCTCAGCCTGGCCCTGCTGGGGGTGTACTTTTCTCTACTTTTTTTACCTTGTCTCTGTCCTACTCCAGGTTTGCAAGGTTTGACTGCAAATGCTACAAGATTGGACAAGCTGCTTGGAGTTAACAAGGATCAGTAATTCTGTTCATGGATGTTTGGTAAATATTCTGCCTTCCTGGAGGATTCAGACATCTCACCATTTGTTTAAAAAGTGAGGGAAAAGATGCCCACCTTCCTCTTTTCTTACTAAAATTCTCCCCAGGGTATATGGAGAAACTGTGTGCCAACCTGAGATCCTTTAAGAGACTTCAGATTTTGTTTTTCCTGGTAACGACTGGGTGGAGGTACCATTGTTTGCAGCATGGAGAACCTTACTTCACCAGCACCCTGCAATCGTTTTACCTCCAGCTCTTCAGCAGATGAGAACCTCCAAGCCTCCATGTACCCTGATGGGAAGGATATTGGAGCTTCCACCTCTCTCCAGCTGGCAGCATCTCCTCCCAGTGTAACACACTGATCTGATAACCAGCTGTATTTCCAGTCATTGTGATTACTGTTTCTCCAGCTGCTGTTTGGTGTCTTGAGGAGGCTCAGAAATGCTGTTCCATGTTCTGAATAGCAATGAGTCTGGAATGCTGTGGGACAGAGACAGTGAGCAGGTGAAGGCAGGAGTTTATGTGTGTGTGTGCTACTGGAGCGAGGAGCTAGAAAGTCAAGGAAACAACTGGGCAGAGGAAATGTGTAAATAACCTCCAGAACCCACTGCCACAAGACTCTGAAACTCATGACTTAGCAGGGTTACAGATAAGGCAGTGAAGTGTTATTGCAGGCAATAAGGGCAATTCACAGTTCCCTGGGAGCGGATGCAGTTGCAGAGGTACAAACCCTCCAGGGGGCAAGGCCAGGCACTCGCTGTGGAGACTGGGGGGACATTGTACAGGTGGCCCTCAGGTTCCACTTAGTTCCCTGAAGAGTCCTTGCTCTTCCTCAGGGACAGAACAGGCCCTGCACAAGCCACATTGCCATTGCCACTTTCCATCCAGGGGGATGGGGAAGGACAGATGCTGATGTAGGAGTGTGCCACAGTTTTGGGGGCGCTCCCTTGTATGCGCACCCCTGCTTTGCCTGTACAGCCTTCAGCAATCCTACAGCTGCCTGAAAGCTGTCCCTGCCTGTCACTGCAGCCCACACAGGCACAGTGGGGCACCATACCCCTGGATGACTTCAGGCTGACCACCAAACCACCACAATAGTTACAGGCTCAGAGAGCTTTGGGGAAATGCAGCAGACCACAAACAATTTTGTTTATGCATCCCCAAAACACTTTTGTCACCTTAGGCTGAGGTTTTTTCTGATCTCGTTACACTTCCCCAAACTCTACCAGGGTGTGAAGCTGGCAGTGTTTGGCTGTCCAAGAACTATGGTGGCCATGGGCTGGTAGGCCAGACCTCAGTTGCAGAAATCCAGACAATTTCCAATTTCCTTGGAGCCAAGAGGTCAGCACGGAGCAGCAGCACCAAAGCTGTCCCTGGACGAACACACATCCACACAGAGTGCTGGGTGTCCTTGTCCAAGTCAGCTGTGCCCCAGGTCCCCCCTGCCCTGAACGTGCAGGGACCTTTCAGTCTCAGCTGAAAGTGAATTGAAGAAGACACATGATATACATTTGATGTGTAAAGCTGAAACAACCAGTGCATATATTTTTTTATCATGAAATAAGTAGCTTTCTTGCAGATTTCTCACAGGCAAACAATCTGTTGATACCTTTAATTACCCATCATGCTTAATATCTGTTCCTGCACACCAGGCTACTTTCTCCATTTTCTTCCTTTCAGTAACACTAAAGATTATTGCTGTTCAGCTTTTTTGCTGGTGTATATTGTTTTACATTGTTAAAATGTCAGGTTTGTTTCACTGGCATAATTTTCTAGTATTAATGTTACTGTTTGGCTACACAACTGTATATTCCCCATGCTGCTGTGAGAGTCACAATTCTCATCCTTTTATTTCTTTTCATGTCTTGTTACATGAAACATGCAACTCAGATAAAAATCTCTATTAGCTTTTTGTTGACTTGATTTCTTACTTAACAGGCAGCAAAGTTCTGGTTTAAATAGCTCAAATGAGATAACTTCTAATTTAGAGTTTGAGAATTTTTTTACATTACTAGCTAACAATCAGCCCATGAAATATTGCTGTGTAAGAAAACAACCATTTTACTAGAACACTGTATATGGTTTTGATCTCATTAGTAATAGGTGTTTTGAAGGAATCATTGTGTCTTTTCTAATCAATACTTTTGTTAGAAAAGAAATGTTTAGCCAGCAGAAATCTGCCATCTACTTCTGTTACTGTATTCTCTTGCTTGTATTTTCAAGTTAAATTTCATTTTCTGCACAGTGCATAAAGATGTGTAACCAGAATTTGATCTTGTTTGAAGATTGTGTCTGTGCTTGGTTCCATGCTGTACTTTATTATAACTTTTCTTTCTTCAGAGACTGTTCTTACTCCACAAATACTCTTTAGTGTTAAAGTGTAAGAAGACACTGTCCTTATATTCATTAAATAATGGGTTATTATTAAAATGTTTTCAAAAAAGAGTGGAATTTGTCTCACAATTCAGTCTGTTCCAGCTGTGTGAGGCTGTACCTCGCTGGCAGAATGCAGGGTTCATTCTCACACCAGTTCAGTACCAGAGCTCATCACTGTGAAGGTTGGGATTGTGAGATGATAGTGGGTACCTGGGTCCTCAGGGGTTCTTCTGGAATTTCAGACATGAGCAGAGTTTGGATTCATTCATTTGGATTCAATGACTAAATTCATTAGGCATTTCTGGATGCTTGCTGCTTTCTCAGTTTTAAACTGATTCCTATAAGAAAAAATATTTGTCCAGTTACATGCTTCATCTTGCTGGGGAACTTATTTATGGGAAAAATAAGCAGAGGAATTTAGCAGATGTGTGGTGAGAGTTCTCTTGGGTGGCACACTGGGCCGAGCCCTCAGTGGCTTGTGTCCGGCAGAATTGGTGAGAGGATACCTACCAGTGCCCAAGGACACACTGTTAACCTCCCATGCATCTCCCTTCTTCCTGGGATGCATTCCCTACTTCACTACATAGTTTCCATTATTACTTATGCTGCCACGACTACAGGGCCATAAAATCTCATTTTATCTGCATTACAGAGGTAATAAATCTGCACTTAGCACAGTGTTCTCTGATAGTGGTTAAAGGGAACTCTCTCAGACTGTGTAACTCTGATGAGTCTTTCTCCTAATGACAGGTAACCCCACAAACGGGCAAGGAAGGACCTTGGAGGGGGTGATGGGCGACTGTAAATCACTCTTCCAGCTCCCAGTTTACAGCATAGGGTGCTGATTGGAGGCTGCTGAGAGGAAACACGGTGAGATGGAATGGATGACAGAGATGGACATGGCAGTTACAGGAGAGCAAAGAGAGCAAAGCGTCTGGTTGCATTTCTCTTCCCAGCCTTTGTCACCCCAACACACTGTGTAAGGATGCAGGTGGAAATACCACTACAGTGGGCTTGGGTTTCTCCTGGTCTCAGGTAATTCAGGGAGTTACAATTGCCAGTGCAGTGCATGGCCCAGCTTCAGCTCTCTGGAACACAGCACAGCACAAGACAATGGGCTGTGTTATGCAGTGAGGTGGCCAGGGTTGTGTCACAGATTCTCAACAGACACAGAGAAAACAGTTTCTGCTGGGAAAAACAGCTTCCAGAAGTAGGTCTCAGGGTTGTCCCATCACTGCTGGCATGGCTCTGGGCTCAGTGCCTCAAGGTGGTGGCCACAATTTTGGCTCCCCCTCCCCATTGCTCACTGACCGTGAAGCAGATGCTAAAACCCTGCATGTACGTACATAAGGGAAAAGCTCTCAGACTGTTAACAGGCAGGGTAACCACAATTACACATAGAATAATAAATGGAGTGAATTCAGACAAGTTAATCTCCCACTTCATCCACTGAAACTACTAATGGTGTCTTGGGGACCTCAGTTTGCAGTTAATTGGTGTAAATCAGGAGCAAGATTGGAGCTGATGGAAATTTGCTGTGCAAGGAGTGAGGGATGAGTGATGCCCTCGGAGGGCAGCTCTCCTGTAGGATCACCTTGTGGTGAGGGAGGGCACACAGACAGATCCTGTGCCCCTCAGCAGCAACAGAGGAATGGACCCATCGACTGCTCTGAAAGGGTTTGGAGCCTCAGTTTGGTCTGGACACCGTCACTCCTGTAACCCTGCTGCTTTTCCAAAGTCTCCAATTTCTGCTCGCAGTGTGATAAGCAAATTCCTGCCTCCAGTACAAAGCAACTTTTCTAAGCCCTCATGCTTACAGAGCGTAGAAAAACATTAGTGCTCTGAATTCCTGCTCTTAGGTAGCTCCAAAAGCCCCAAACCTGCCTATTCCCTGGAAGATCTCATAGTTTTTCATGTAAGTCCTATTGTTAGGCAGCAGTGGATGATTTTTGAGTGTGCCACCAGTGCTCTCACCAGTGTCATTCGCGAGATGTGGGGTTTGAATTTGGTAATACCCTAAACATGTACCTACCTTCCCCAGCCCCTGGGTCCTGCCAGGACACTTGGCAGCAAAAGCACACAAAATCTGTGGTTCACAGGGAAAGCAGCCCTGTAAAGCCCATAGTGCTCAATTTCTCTTGGAATTACTAATTCCCACAAGCTATCCTCAGTGACAGCGACCACAAGTCCATGATGGCTTCAAGCGTTACAGAAACGCTGATGGGGCCCCATGGCAGGAGCCAGGGAGTCGGAGCAAGAGCACGGCTGGTGCCAAAAGGTCAAGGACAGCACAGAAATTCAGATGTTACCGAGAGGCTGGCGGAGCCAGAGCAAATTCTTCCCCAGCCTCGTACAGCTCAACCCTCTGCTAAACGAAGGAAGCTTTAATGTGGAGCAGATGTAGTGACGTCTTCTTTCCTTGTTAGCCGACTTCGACACACTCAGGGTGCACCATCCAGGGGAGCCTCACATTGCTCCTCCTCACAAAGGGTTTTACATCAGATTTCTAGGAATGGTTACAGGGTTTAGTAACCCAGTCCACAAAATCTGGTTTTAGTCTGAAGAAAGAAAATAGGATCGACTTTTATTTAATTTTAGTTCTTTTCTTTCTTTTTTTTTTTTTCTTGCCAAGCGAACACCACAAAACACTGAGCTGTCCTTGCAGAGGTGGATTTTGCTGCTGACAGTGATGATATGAGTTATGCTTGTGGAGGACATGGGCCAAGGGATAGGGTAGGATCAGTTGGAAGGCACAAAATACTGGCTGGGCACAGGGGCTGAGAGCCATGTAAGGACACATTATCTTTAGTTCATGCCAGGAGAGTAGACAAATCCTGCTGTGGCAGAATTTAGGAGCAGACTCATCCCTTACTGGGTCCTTCCTCACCGAGGCCTCTTCCAGGGTGAGCTGGCTGGTCCAACACCTGCATTACTGACTCGGGTAAGTCACTTAGGATACTGCTAAAATCAGGAGCACAGAGGTGGGACAAGCCAAGCTCTTCTGCGTTCCTGAGAGGTTGCCTCAGTGAGGGGAGACAGATGAGGGGAAGAGGGGAAGCCCCCTGGTGTATCCCTGTAATCCCTGGAGCTCCGTGAAGGGAGCCCTGGGAAGTCAAAGTGGTGAGGGGAGATCCGTCAGGGGGCTCCGGTGACAGGGATCCCGTGAGGGGCGACCCTTGAGGGGACTCTGGTGAGGGAGACACACGAGGCGAGACCTGTGACGGGAGATTCCCGAAGCAGCTCCGGTGAGGGGAGACCTGTGAGGGGACACCGGTGACAGAGCTTTGGTGTGGGGGAACCCCGTGAGGTGGCACTCCTCACGAGCTGAGGTGAGAGCAGCTATATGAAGGGAGCCCCGTGAGGGGGCTCTGAAGAGAGGGCTCCTGTGAGGGGACAAACACGATGGGGCTCTGGTGAGCGAGACACATGAGGGGAGATCTGAGGCTCGACCCATGAGTGGGTTTTGAGACGTGCTCTGTGACGGGAGCGCTGTGAGGGGGTCCGGTGAAGGCACACCCCTGAGGGTCCCTGCACACTCCCCGCGGGCCCCGGGCACGGAGTGGCCCCTCACGGGGCCGTCCCTCAGCCCGGCCGGCGCTGCTGGCGCCCCGGCGAATGCGCAAGATGGCGCAAGGCGCTGCCCGCCCCCCGCCCGCCGGCGGCCCCGCTCCCTCAGCGCCGCCCCCCGCCCGCCCGGCGCGGCGGCGTGTTCGCGCCGAGGGCAGCACCGCTGAGAGCCGCTTTCCCCCTTTTTTTCCCTTTCCTTTTCTTTCCCCCTCTCCCGCCCGCCCCGCAGCTGGGGGTGGTTCTCGCCTGGCCGCCCTCCCTTCTCCCCTCCCTCCCTCTCTGCCGGCGGGCTGCTCCCTCCCCGTGGGGCGCAGGGAGGCGAGCCCGCCCGCCCGGGATGCCATGGCTCCGCCGGGCTCCGCGCTGCCCGCCTGCCTGCTGGGGCTGCTGCTGCTTGTCTGCCGCGGAGGTAAGAGCCAGGCTGGGCTGGGGGAGCGGGCGGGGGCGCGGACACGGACCTGCCGCCGCCGCGCCCGGCACCAGCGCCGCTCCCCGTGGCCGCTCCGTCCGTCCGTCCTTCCAGCACTTCGCGTCCCCTCATCACCCCCGAGGTGGCCAGGGCATTGGTCGTCCCCTTGTCCCTCTCCATCCCCATCGCCAGTCCCAGTCCCGGTTCCTCTTGTTCGTCCGCGGTCACTCCAGCCCCGCGCTCAGCCTTTCCCCGTGGCTCCGGGCCGCCGCGGGGGCTGAACGGGGCCGAGCAGCTCCGCGCGTGTCCGCCGGTGCGGTGTGGGGGTCCTCGGGTCAGCATCCCCCGCGGGTCAGCATTCCCCCCACATGTCAGCATCCCTCCGCGGGAACGGGGCGCGTTCCTCCCGGCGAGCGAGCAAGGGTCGTGGCTTGGGGCTGCGGAGACCCGCACCAGCCCATCCAACGCCTTCCTTCATCCGCAGAGATCCCGAAGTGCTCCCCAGGAGCTGCGCTTCCAGTTGGAAACCCCTTGTGCGGGGTGCTCTAGGGAGGGAGCTCTAGGGGCTCTCTAAGGTGGTGTTTGAGCCCGAGCCCCCACCGCTGGCTCTGGGGAGGGGTGTGGTGGCTGCCGGGGCAGTGGCGTGGCTGGCCATCCACCCGTGCCCGGATTGTAAGAGCCGCCGGGATCGTCACCGCAGAGGGAGCGGGAGGCAGCGCCCGACGGACGCGTCGCGTTCGTCAGCAAAGGCGATAGCGACAGAAAAGAGATGTTGGGAGACAAGTTGCAAGGATGAGGGCGAGTAACTTCAGACCTACGAGTGTATTGTGCTCTCCTGTAACTCCGGCTCTGTCCACATTGGTAACGCAGTCCACCGGATTAGGGCCGGACTACAAAACATCAAAGAGAGCTTTCCCTGGACCTACTGCGCACATGTCCTGCTGATAAATGGCAGTGATTTTCTTCTGCTGGTGATGCTACTTAAGCATGGGTCTAATCTGAGAAAGATGCTGTTCTGCAGCAAAGTACCCGTGTGCATCCTGTTCTAGTCTCTTAAAAATCTTCTAGATAAGGAAAAGTAGGAACTGAACAACCTGAGCCTAGTGGAAGGTGTCCCTGCCCATGTCGGGGGTGGCGGGCTTGGGACGAAATGGTCTTTAAAGTCTCTTGCAACCCAAACCATTCTGTGTTTATTCTATGAATTATTTTTTAAAAGCCCTGTGAGCATCCCGGCATGGTCAGAGGGAGAAAAGTGTGTGTTAGATTTATCAAAAATTAGCTGCTAGGGTGTTTAGGAAGCAAGGCTGTGGGTTAGTCGTATCATAAATCTCACCACGTGGTTTGTAGCAACCGCGCGAGGAGGAGAAGCCAGCGTAACTATCGGAAAATAGAAGTGATCTGTGAAGTGGATGTAATGAAGCAGGTCTTGTTATTATGTTAAGATTCCTGAGTAGAACAATGAGGATGGTATAAAAAGAGTGGGTTTTTTTTGTTTGGTTTGTTTTGTTTTTTGATGGAGGAAAGGAAAAGAAGTGAATACTTGAAAGCAGAACTTTAGCAACTTGAGTTTGTGTCTAGGTTATCGCCTGCTGCTGTCCAAATTGCCCTGTGTGTTTGTTTATGCTGCGCTTAGGCGGGTCAGTGGCTCCTGACTTTGGGATGTGTTTTGCTGGCCCCGCTGAGGAGTGTTTGGCTACACTTTCAAAGTTTTTTGGTTCTGACGGTTCTGTCCCCCCTTCGGTGGATTTCTGCGCTCAAGACGTGGTTAACAGCTAGGTAGCGTGTTTGTGCGCTCTGCTGAGTTTAATAAACCCTCCCGCGTCGGTGTCAATCAGCGCCGGAGCAGCCCCGCCGTGGGGACGGATGCTGTGCCGGAACAGAGCCGCGCTGTGCGGGACACGATGCTCCACTCCCAGCCCTGTGGTTTTCAAACTCCCCAAAATGCTGCTCTGGCGGCTGTGAACCTGGCACTGGGAGCTGCTGGTCAGCGTGCGGGAGTGGGCTCAGCAGTGAGGCAGTATTTTCTTTTTTTTTTTTTTTTTAATTTCCTGGAGCTCTTTGTTCTGGGTGGTGGACAGCTTTTGTCTGTTATTGCTGAGCCCGGCATTCAAAGGCAGGCATAGGATACGAGAGGCTCCCCGGGTCTGCTCAGTAACAGCCTTGGAATTAAACATCGTCATTTATGTTTAAGTAGGCTTAACTTCTAAATTATTGAAGCTATAAGCTTTCACTAATTTCTGCTCTGTATGGCTTTGTTGTCTTTTTTCAGACGCAAAAAAAGGATTGCTTTCTACTAAATTAGTGTAATACCCTGTCTTTTTTCTTAATATACATAGAGAGTATCAGGTATCATTTCCCCAGTAACGCTCAGAGACTCAGTATGAAATTCAAGCCCACATTTGGGCTTCGTCTCTCTCGGGGGCTCAACAGGAGAATCTCAGGACGTGGTTTTCCCCCATGGAGGCAGCAGGCAGCCCATGGAATGGGGCAGGCGTCTCACAGCCGTATCAGCGTGCACCACCTTTGGGAGCTGTGCTCAGGGTGTGAGTGTGCAGCCACCCGTGCCTGTGGCGCTCAGGTCCCTGCTGAGGCCATTGTGGTGCCAAAAGTAAACTTTGGAAGTGTATAAAGCAAGATGAGAGAGGGGGCAACAGACAGGTTGCTCCCCTTCTGATCTGCCCTGCCAACCCTTGCAAAGGGAGTTAGAAATACTCAGCTAGTGTAATTGCACCTCTTCTTGTGACCTGTCAGTCACTGGCACAGACCAAGTTCCTATGATCACTTAGTAGCTGGCAGAGGGTTCTGGGGGAGAGGATCTGGGCTGAGAGTCCCAGATCCAGGATTACAGCCTGGTTCCCCACTCCTCTCCATCCTGTCCAATCCCAGTTTTGGCCCACGTGTTGTCAGCCTGGCATGGGCCAGCATGAGCTGCAAAACTGCTCTCATTTTATTTGTGCAAACCAGAAAGTCTCTCCCCCTCTTTCTGTCTGCCTGAACTTTTTTATTTATGATTTTCTTATATCTCAAGGGTCCTATGACACAGCTTGTGAAGTGCCAAGCAGTGACCCCATGCAATGCCAGCCCCTTGCTTCACAGACCCTTAGACTCTGCTCCAAAGCCATGGGATGAGCAGACCATGCACTTTATTTTGTGGCCTGCAGCAGATCTGGGACAGATGATACTTTTTTCTCTGTCCTTCCCCCCCCCCCCCCCGCCCCCCCCCCCCATTATTTTGTACTTTGCACTCCTAGGCTTCTGGCCCATGATATTGTCCTTTTATTTAACTAACAAAACAATGCAAGAATCTCTCTCTGCAGATGAAGAATTCCCACATCAATCAATCAAGTAACATTAGTCAGAAACAGGAACAGTCCATTCAAAATTACTTTGGAATCACAAACTTATTTGAACTTTAGTGGAGCTTTTAGTTTTACAGAGTTTAGAAACTAATAAATTATGTAGCAGGGCTCATGAAAATCTACCCGAGTCTGCTTATCCCAAAGAATATCCAACATTTTGGTTTTGCAAGAAAATAAAAATAATTGTTTACACATGTTCAGGAGTCATTGGCAAGCATATAAAGCTGATGGTTAAGGAGGCAAACATGTCAATAATTGCAGTTTAAGAGACGAGAGAGGCAAATAGGCGAGTGCATGAGGAAAGCACAGAGCACCCTGATCTGGCCTTGCTATTATATCAGATGTCACTGTTGTATCGCACCCTCCACTCGAGAGCAGCCCAGTCACTTAACAACCCAGACCTGCTCTGTGCTGGTAATTTAAAACCAGAGTTTCAGAGCAGAATCAAGGATTTGCTGCCTGTTTTTTTTTGTTGTTCTTGCACATGAGATTGTGTTGATGAAGCTGATGGCAAGTCAGGGGATGTGGGTCATGGTGAATGGTTCTGCTGAGCTGTGAAGGTGCTTTTGCAAAAGGGTCATTGCTGCTGAAACCTGAGAGAACGTGGAAAGAGAGAGAAGAGCTCGCGTTTCAAGGCGCTGGTTTTGGAGCGAGCAGGGATCCGTGCAGTGCTCGGCTCCTTCAGAAGAACAAGGAGATGTTTTCCTCCATCCTGAATTTCAGCGTGGGGACGTGATAAGGCAAAGGGGGTGGCGGGGAGGAGAGAGCGCTGGGTTTGCTTTGACTCCCCTGGATACAATTAAGAGTTTCAAAGTTTGTCACATGCACACTAACTTCTCCGGCAGAAAGATCTCCCCTTTCCTTTCATGCCGTCCCTGCGTGCCAGAACTCAAGCTGAAATTTAAGGGCTTGATGGCGAGGCTGTGCTGGCTGGTGGGGTTTGGCACTGTGATGCCAAGGTGCCCGTGGCTCTTTTGGCAGCCTTGTGCCATCATGCCAGCCACCATCTCTGATCCACGGGCACTATCACTCACTGAGTGACCGGTCCATTTCCTGCTGGGTCTGTGCAAGGGCCCGGCTGTGGGGACAGCCACATCCCTGATTCTTTCCTGCAGGGTCCCTGACTGAACTGGCTGTTCTCTCTTCTCTGTTAGAGCACCTTGGGAGCTGAAGCCTGGGGAACCCTGGCTCTGGCACAGCATTTCCCATCCTGGCTGTGCCTTTGCTCTCTGCTTGTGCGTGGTTGTTTCCTGCTCTGTGTTCGTGTCGCTGATGCCCTCTGCAGTGAGGCTGTGATCTGGTCAGGGCTGTGAAATACGTGGGGAATGCAAATAACAGTGCATCCAACGCTCGGCTTGCTGCCATGCTCTCGGGATGCCTCGCTGTGGATGGAGCTACTGTGGGTAATTAGCTCAGGAAAGGTCTTTGCCCTTTCCAGCTATACCAACAGGTTTTATCCTGCCTTCTTTAGAGATGGGAGAGCCCACAAGGATTCAGAGCTTGTCCTAGAAAGGCTCTTTGTGCTGTGAATGCTTCCAGCTTCCACAACACTTCCACAGTGTTCAAGAAGCAACCTCCTGGGATTTGCTCAGTCTCAAACATCTGAAAATTATTTGGGGCAACTTCTTTGGCTCTTCAGGCTCTTTGCCTTCCTCAGCTAAAATCTGTGTCCCCAGTGAGGGCAGCGATGCTGGGTGTTTTAGGTCTCTCTGTCAGGTGGCTGAGAGGTTGTGTTATCCCTGTCAGAGACCTGCAATTGCTTAATGAGTGGATGTGGTTTATGCTCCCTGATGGAAAAATCGCTTTATATAACCTCCTGTCCAAAAGGAAAGGGAATAAAAAATTCTGAGCTAGTAAACTTTACTGCCAGCAAGATGTGGGGCCTGTTACAGCCTATTCTCCTCTTCTTTAAATGTAAATTTTCTGGATGCCCTAAAGAGCCAATTTGCACTTTACTGCAGTGCAATGCTTTTCTCCTTAGGGTCTGGGTCAGGCTCAAGGAGATTTAAGAGGGCACCAGCTGGATTTTTAGGCTGCCAATTTCATCAGCCTGAAGCTTGTTATAATCTGTTGGAGAACATCTTTCAGGTCCATATATCTCTTCCTTCCATATCCTCCCATTTGCAGAAGGATTTGAATGAAAAACAACCCACCACTGGAAAAACAGGAGCTATTTTTCATGTGCATGGCCCAACCTGCATCCAGGTTTTTTGTCCAGATACTCACCTATAAAATCACACTCTAAAATCCTCTGATCTTGTCCATCATCTTTTGGCTTTATTGGAGCAGGACTGGAGTGGTTATCCTTGGTGGTGATTATGCTGCTGATTCAGGCTATGTTATGCTGGGAATGAACACAGTAAATCAGAAGGGGGCAAATTTGTGCTGATGTGAGGCAATCTGCAGGTGGATGTTGTGCTGTTGGTGTGATGAGGAAGGAGCTGGTGCTACCTCGGTCTCCCCAGCAGTGCTCCCAATGCTGCTGCACCAGGAAAAGCGGGGTGGACCCAATATCTCCATTTGCTCCCACAATATCTCGCTTTGCCACAAGCTCAGAGCGGGCCGTTGGCAGCTTATTTCATCCCTCTGTGATTAATGTTCCCTGTCTAGAACAGGAGTAATAATACAGGCTTCATCTGTCGGGACTGTGTGCTCCCAGGGCAGAGATGGCCCTGCTGGCTGCAGGTCTGGACAGGGTCCAGGAGGATGAGCCAGGATGTGACTGAGGTCCTTGGCGATGGATGTCACCGCTAATTAGAGCGGTGAGATTAGTCACTGAAGCACAGGAGGGAAAGCCAAAATCGTGTTTCCCAAATGGAAAAGGACAATACAGGGGTGTAAGCAAGTTCTTTTGAGGCCCTGAATGTGAATCACAGTGTCAAGTAAAAAATAATTAAACTTATTTTTCTTTTAAATGTACTTCAAAGTGTCTTTTAAGCTTCCCATTAATTCGAAGTTCTTTCTCTCAGTGCTAAATAAATCTCTTGGTTCAAAAGCACAAGTGCTAATTGGTTTCTCTGAGTATGCCTGTCTGCTTGATCAATAGGGGAAGTAGTTTTTGTTAAATATTTGCACATATAGTCACATATTATATTGCTCAGGGAGATGGTAAATGTTTCACAAAAGGAGACTTGTAGAATGAGGATTCCAGTAATTTTCTTGTGGCCTTTATGTCAGAGCTAATCACGCTTCCTCTCTCCGTCCCTTTGCAGAAAACAAGGCAGTTTTCCCTCGCACGCTGCCGGCGTCGAGACAAGCGGGCTGTTCAGCTGCCTGCCTGACACCCTGGCTCCAACTGCAAACTCGAGCTGCCACGAGCAGAGTTGTACAGTTCCTGCCTCAAGCAGGGAGTGGCTGTGAGCCATGCTGCCTCACAGTCCGTTTTGGGAGGTACCTGGGATGTTGTGTGAGATTAGCGGGGTTTGGATACACAGCCAGCTGTTGGAGAGGGATGGGGCTTTCAGACTCCCTGAGTGAATGTGCACAGCCTCAGCAGTTTCCTTGCTATCTCTCAATTAATTGCACTTTTACTATTTCCATGTGCCTTTTGAGTGTCGTTTACTTCTAACTTGGCAGCATCGTTTCCGTGCCTCACTGCTAACTGCAATCAGTTCTTTATGCTGATGGAATGGGTCCCTCTCTCCCACTGTTGCCTCCTTATCCTGTCTGTGCTCTCCCTCTGGCTCCTCTGAGCTGACCTCTAGAGCAAACACCAGGAACCTTCTTGTCCCACCATGGAGATTCCTCTGGGAGTGTCTGTCCCTTTGTCTCTCGTCCTGAGCATCTCGGGAAAAGAGGAATCTGGGTTCAAAGGCTGCCTTTGAGACAGGTGAGAGACAGAGCTTGGCTTCTCCCAGATCCCCAGGTGGGGTGAACTAGCTTCTCCCCATGCCTGTGGTTAGTTGGTCACCCTGAAACTCCAGGAAGGAGGCAGCAGGATTTCTTCAAGGTCTAATAAGCATCCCATAAGAAAAACCTGAGTTGAGTTGGAATTTGGATGCTTCTGGACACTGCAAGGTGTCTTCAGGTTACAAACCAGTTACACAGTGTCACACCTCAAGGCACAGTCCTGCTCTTGAGTGCAGCCCAAGGAGACCCCAGGACCAGTGTCTGTCCCCACTCCTGCAAGTGTCTGAGGACCCCAGTCCTAATTTACCAGCGTCATCACTTCTGCAGTTTGAGCAGCCTGGAGTGAGCATGCAGACCGAATGTTTATGGAGGCAAACATGATTATCTCCAATCACAGGCCTTAATGATGGTTGTTATAATGACAGCAATTGTAGGAAGGGCATGTAATTATGTTGATTCTTCCTTTTATTGTACATATAATAATAAGCTGTTTTATCTAAGAGTACAGGGGTGCTGGGGGAAGATGGGGCATTTATTTAATTACGGATTTTTTTCTGATTGTGCGTTAGGCTAAATCCTGAAATCTTCAATCTTTCTGGAGTCAGAAGTCCCTCTTGGCTCAGTATCAGGATGCGAGGGTTCTTATCCTACCTAACTCACCAGAGCACCCACGCAGGGAATGGGGCCCCAGCATGGTGTTGAGACTCTGGCCACTTTGCAGAAAAATGCAGAGCATTCATCTAATTCCTTAATTTTCACCAAAAAAAAGTAATTGATGGTTTTGTGCTGGCTGCAGTCTGACTTGCTGAGAGGACCCCAGGGCTATCTCATAAAAAAGGAGTCACAGTGAGCGATAGATCATTGAGATGGCTGCAGCTAGCCTGACATTTTAAGACTTAATGGGTTAATAAAGTGTGTGTTTTAGGTGCCTGTCACTAAGTGGGGTTTGTCCATTCCTTGCACACACTCATACCTTGTTGGCAGTACCTTTGGCCTGGCCCTGCAGTACCACTGCTTTGTCTGCTCTGTCCATCTGCCTCGGCTCAGGTTGCACTCAATGTTTATCCCCCGTAATCCAATTTAAGTTGCTGTAGAAATCAGTGGGGATTTACAGAAAGAAAGAAAAAAATCTCACTGGGTTTGCAGAGCAGAAAAGACAGACTTTTTTTTCTTCTCTTTCTTTAGTGTAATTGCCTCTTCTCATCTCTGTTATTCTTACCGTGCATTAACAGTCTGCCCTCCACCCTGTTTTTGAGCCTGATGTGGGGGGATTCTGTCCTTGGTGGGGTCTCTATGAGGGACAGGCATTACAAAGCTTGTGCTGTGACTAGTGTTTGCCAAGAGATATTGCTTGTGTGCATCCCAGTTCTGTAAGCATCTGTGAAGCTGAGCCTGTGAAAGAGGAAAGAAGCTGTATCACAGGTTGGGAAACCATCCCTTGAAGGGCCAATGCACAAGTTAGAAAGGCTTTCTCTGTATTTGGATGAAACTGTAGTTTTCTTATTCTGATGGAATTTCTTCACTACTTCTCTTCTTTAAAAAAACCCACTTCACCTCCATCCCTGCATTTACAGCCTTCAAATATCTATGTAATTCCTGTTTCTTGGTCTCTTTTTGTCTTTCATGTCTGCATATATTTTGGCCAATCTTTAAGCAATAGTTCTATTTCTGTCATCTTCTGTAGTGTCTGATCATGACTGTAGGGCAAATTATACCCTCAAAAGGTGTGCTGTGACCAAGTGAAGCATAACATGCCAAAGACACAGCATTCTGTTAGCAAAAAAAGTAAATTAGGACATATCTGTGTGATGGGAAGTGAGGGTTTGCCTATTGTTGGTACAAATTCTGCAATAACTTATCTCTCGTGGACATCGTTTAGCGTAATTGCTTTGCAAGAAACCTTTTGTGTGGCTGAGCCGGAACATTGTGCATTTGTATTTCGGTGCTTAACTTGCTCTTCATTAAGGGCTGAATAGCACCATGCTTTGCCTGTTACAGCATGAGAGAGACCAAAGTGACAGAAGGGCACGGTGTTGCGTGCGAGAGGCAAACAGCCTCCTGCTCTGCCAAGCGGGAGAAGTGTCGGGAAGATGCCGGTGGCAATATGGTCTGAATCGGGAGCTGCTGATCTCCCCTTCACCCCCGCCGGCTGTGCTGCAAACGGGCCTGGGGCATGGCACAGCCCCTCTGCCTGGTTATGTGGGGAGAGGAATGGCTTTCCAGCACTGGTGTGCACTTCTGCTCCTGGGCTGGGAATGGCTGACGCCCTATGATTGTGCATAGTTTTAATTGTCTAATGCTGCACACCTGCAATGGGAGGGAGGTGAAGAGGCAATCTTCAGGGGAGCATGGAGTGGAGCTAGGGTTTGGCAAGGTGCTGAAGGGGTGTGCCTGCGTGTCCCCTTCACTGGAGCCTCCAAAGGCAGCCTTGAAGGACTTTGCCTGTGGTTGTGCTTTAAGAAATTGCACCCCGAAGTTCAGAGAGTAAAGTCTTGGGAGGAAAAGCGTCTCCATGGGTTTTGGGAATCTCTGAAACACTTTGCTACTTTGTAGCACTTCCAAAATGTTTCCATCATCCCCTGTTTCCTGTCTGGACATGGTGCTGACTCTGCCCTACTCTCTTTGATTTAGATTTTGGTCGTTCCTCCGAGCTGGCATTTGTTGTGGAGCCCAGTGATGACATCGTTGTGCAGGAGCAACCCTTGATCCTCTACTGCCAGGTGGAGGGCATCCAGCCCATCACCATCACGTGGCGGAAGAATGGCGTGATGATCGTGGACAGTGAGAACGCCTTTATGTTGGCCAACGGGTCTCTCTACGTCTCCCGCTTCCAGAGGGTCCGGGGAGATGGGTCCTCGGATGAAGGCGAGTACGACTGCATGGCACAGAACCACTACGGGCTGGTGGTGAGCCGGAAGGCAAAGATTCAGGCAGCGAGTAAGTACAGGCACTGTCCCACCCCCTCCTCACAGGGCTACCCCACAAACGGCACTGGCTTTGTTGGGAAGCAGGAGGGCAGCGTGGTGGGTGCTGGGTTTTCATGGAGGGGGGATTAAAGAGAGGGAAGAGAGGAAAAACCCTGGAGCTGGTGTTGAAATCTGGCTGGCATCTTATCTGTGTAGCTGCCCAATTGTGAAAGGAGAGCTCATCAGCTTTCTTGGGTAGAAAACTAAAAACTACTTTCTAACAGCAAATTCTCTGTGTTGGAGTTGTAAGTTACATTAAAATCATGTGGTGAAGTAGTCTGTGGTTTGTGTATCTCCTGCAGTGAGTTTGGACACCTCTTTGCTGTGCAGCACAGCTGGGCTCTGCTTGGCAAGCAGCACTTCCCAAACCATAGGCAGAGACCTCCTGAAGGTCATGGTATCTTTCATTTTGTTATTTAATGCTGGCAGTGTAGAGGCAGCAAGGTCTTATTTACTACCCGACGTGGCAGTGCCTTTGGGGGCAAGGCTAACAACACCAGACAGATTGTCTGATGGGGGAGCCTGGAGGAGGAGAGAGATGAAAATGCCAGTGAGGGAATGAAATTTAAAGGTGGGGGAGGAAGAATTCCAGGGCAGGCTGTGACTCCAGCTCTGCACGCTCCCTGACATTAGCCTGCTGCTTTGCCCTGACCAGAGCGGTTGGTTCTGTTGGATCCCCTGGTTCTCCCTTGTCACCTCTGGTTGCAGGTTGGTCTTTGTCCCAGGACTGATGGCAGAGCTGGGGGGTGCATGGTGGCTTCTGTCCCTGTTGTGTTGTTGGCCTGCTTTTCCCACAGACTGTCTGGGGACTCTGGGAGTGCAGCCACTGATCCTTTTTGCATTCAGCCAGAAGTTGCTGCTGGATGTAGTTTCTGTGTGAGTGTGAGGACGGGTATGGCTGCAAGACCTGACATAGCACTGGTTTGTTAAGTTTTGCTGAAGGGTTCTTCAGCTTGTCTGGGAGACAGTTACTGCTCTTCTTTCTGTGCAAGCCACTAACGAATGGTTCCATTGCAATTGCAAATATTTTTTTGGTGATTTTTTGATACAAAGCAGGAAAAGTCTAAGGCAAGGTCTGGGGCTGAGGTCTTGTCTGCATTTCCCAAACTGGGGGGCCTTTTGGAACGCTGCCGCCTGCTCCCTGCAGTGCCAGGGCCGGCTGGCAGCCCACCAAGGGAACACTCCAGCCCTCGTGTATAACAATTCCCGAGTGCATGAAGTGGCCATCTGCAAACCTAGCTTTTCAGGAGTGTAAGAAGTGACATTGTCCAGGAGCCAAGGGCTTTGGGGCCATGCCAGATTAGCAGCTGGATCTCAAACTTGTCAGTCTTGTGGTGCTAAACCTTGGAGCACTTTTGGTGAATGGCTCTGGCATTTATGAGCTGGAAGCCGACTCATGCACGAGCACAATGCCAAACTTCTTGGACCTGTAAACTGGAGACATGAGAGCCAGAGGAATTACCTTTGAGATTGTGGATTGTCAATAAACACTGTTATCTTGGCTTCTGCATCAATATGTATGTGATGTGCTGTGTGTCCCCTGAATAGCATTTCCTTTTGTAGCCGTAGTTTCACATGAATCAAAATGAAAAAGGGATCGTGTTGAAAATGCTCTGGGCTCAATTCTGGCTTCAGGCTTGGTTTGTTGCCAGCCCTGAGAAGAGGTCTGGGTGAAACCAGCATAAATACAGGGCCCCCCTGGCCTTGATGCCACAGGTGTCTGCAGATAATGGGAATAGAACATGATGTTGTGGGCAAATGTAACCTGCTGCTCAGGGCAAGCTCCCCCGCTGTGCCTGAGCCGCAGGAACACA
Organism: Cyanistes caeruleus; assembly: GCF_971803275.1. Taxonomy (NCBI): domain Eukaryota; kingdom Metazoa; phylum Chordata; class Aves; order Passeriformes; family Paridae; genus Cyanistes; species Cyanistes caeruleus. The sequence goes on from NC_141713.1 coordinate 2,497,658, forward strand.
CACTTGCACTTAGGACTCTGTTTAATCGCTGATGAAATCTCCTGAGAATGAATCACAGTTGTACCCTGAGCCCCCAAGTCTCAGGGTGGTTACACACAAGAGATAGTGATTTTCCTTGCTCCAAGTCCCAATCAGCAAGTCAAAGGAGAAGGGTAATTATCCCCATTTTAGGGACCTTTGCATTGAAGGAATGGGTGCTGGCAGCCTGGAAGGGAAAAAAACCCAAGTGCTAAGCAGACCTTTGCGGAGCTGAGTAAATACTGCCGGTGGGTAAAACCTCATCCCAGTGCTGATCTCTTCTTCCCTCTGAGCCTGACATCTGAACACAAAAGCAAAGGAGAAATAAAAACCTTTCACAAACAAAAATCTTGAAAGTTGATCAAGGCCGTGCTACTGAGGAATAAAAGAGATCTGACAGAGCGGAGCCCCTCGAGAGCTCTGTTGCACTTTTCGCTGTCTTCAAAGGCAGGCTGTTAGTCTCGTATCACTGTTACAGACCCTGGCTTTGTATTATTGCTTGGAATATAATCTTCTTGGCTCAGAGGAATGTACATATTTGCATTCAGGAAATGTGGGCTGGATATCATATTTTTATGTTTCAAATTTACTTCAACACTTGGCATTGAGTAAAATTTAACTGGAAGAATATGCTGCTCTCAGCCGCTGCGCGTGCGGCCCTGATGGGCTCAAGGTGCTGGCAATTTCCTCACCAAGCGGGTGCATCTTAAACCCTTCCTCCTAAAAATTAACTCATTAAATTTATTTCATTAAACCTGGGGTTTCTGTATTTTGCCATTATTAATCCAAGATACTCAGTGGAAGGAGGCAGACCTTGGCTGGTTTGTGGACTGGCTGGTCAGGCAGCAAAAACATTGGTAATATTTTTGAAGTGAAACTTTCTTTTAAAAAAGCAGAAGTGTGCAAGAAGCCTATGTGTGACTGAGCTGAGTGGGGAGGCCCTCAGCATTTCTATCCTCTGCCTAACACCCCGGCTGGAATTCTTTCAGTTGCTGTTTCTGTCTGTTCAAACCCTGGTGTGTTAGTTTAAAAGGTTGTGGAATGCAACATGTTTTTATAATCTCAACAGGTTATTGAATACAGATCTTTTCTGTCTCCCAGTGACAGTTTCATAGTTTTGCATGACTCCGAGCTGTCTTAATTAAAATCAGTTTCATAGTCAGTGTTCTCTGGAGGCACCACTTGGCCGTGTTTTCACAGGTCTCTGAGGAGCTGGAGTTCTCCTGTGCAGCCAGAAGCTGAACATGCTTTGGCTCTCTGTGGCTGAAGGTACCTTCTGAGCAATTGTAACATCCACAGTCCACTCCTCAGGAGGGTGGCCTCTCCAGAATGCAGCCACCTTTCTTCTCATCACCACTCTTTGCTTAACTTGGCCTCATTTGCTCTGATCGTGTCATCTCGTGGCATTTCCAGCCTTTTTTGCCAATGCTGTAATTTGATGGACCTGGCTCCACATCATCATAAATCACAGCCCAGCCAGTGGAGTAAGACCCATTGATTATATCACTCAATAACAAGCAGTTACCACTAATTGGAAATCACCATCAAACTGGGTATCGAGTCGGGCTCTGCACGTATCCAGCCTGAGAGTAGCAATTTTCCCTGTTTGATCTGATGCTTTAGAAGAAAAAAAAAAAAAAAAATAAAAAAAGGAAAGAGGGGAATTAAGTCAATGGTGCAATTTAGAGCCAAAGTGATTTCTTGAAGTTTGGTGAATTGGACCTGCCCAGTATTTGAAGTACTGTAGGACCTGATAATAACTCTGGACAGATCTGAGCTTGTAAAGACATTTTCTTCACTATGTCTTGCTGCAGGGTGGACTGGTTTGTAGTTAAGCATAGCAGCACACATCCCTGTGCCCTTCTCTTCTTCCTGACCCCCTTTCGTTCTGCATCCTATCCCAAATTCTACTCCTCCATCCCACTGTGTGTGGCTGTCCATGGCACTTACCCTGCCAGCAGGAGGGCAGGATTGATAGCCTGGGCAAGGCAGATGTTGTGACTCCTCTCTGCATTGATCCCTGCAGACAGCAGCAGCAACTCCCCTTGCCCAGCCTGGGGACAAGCATGCTGTCCCCACAAATACATTGGCCACTGTGACCTCGAGGCCAAAGGTTCTTCAGGTCATCAGCAAGACAGAGAAGTGGGGAGGGCTGGTGCAAACTTGCAAGTTGGTTTCCCTAATAAGTTGTGTGGCTAGGGGAGGGGATAGGGAATCACAGGGATTTTAAAGCAGCAAAGATCTTCCCATCGTTTCAGCTCCTCTGCACAGAATATATTCAGGGTTTAACCTGCAGCCCCCTTTCCAGGCTCTGGGGTGGTGGGAAGAGCTGCTGAGCCCAAATAATGGCAGCATTTATAAGAGTGTAGAGACAAGAAGGAAGTCTAAAAGGATTAGGGAGAGACAAAGGGGGCTGATTATTTTATGGGTCACAATACAAGGCATTAGAGTGAGATCACAAAGGGATGTAATTACAAAAGAAGGCCATACTGGGGGGGATCAAACCAGGATTAGAGTGGGAAATGTTTTTACACAGTTTTGTTCCACTCATTATGAAGTTAGCATTTTAAATTAAGGCTTAAATAAGGTGGCACCAAAGTTGTCACCAAGGTATTTCCTGGGCAATGCCACTGTTTGGATGAAGATTGAGAGTCTCAGCTCAAAACGTCAAGGCAGACCTTCAACACGTGGGTTTGCTGTTTGTTTCTCTTGTGCTTGTACAATATTGGTGTTGTCAGCAGAATCCTACCTATGGCTTGTGCTTAGGACAAGTTAACTTGTTTTTGCAGTTGGAGGTGGGATACTTTTGTGACTCCTTGTTTTACTGGTGCAGAATGTGCTGAAGGTAAAGGTCTGCCCTGGTGTCAGTTACAGCTCTGGAGGCATCTTCCTTTTACTCCCAGGAATTTTTTTGCTAATGGTCATTTGAATTTTATTGCAGTTTAACTCTTGGTGTTACGTGCCAAGTTTCCTTCATCCATAAATGAGATTTTTTTGCCCCATGATGTGCCTCTGCTCGTATTTATTGCCCTTTCTTCTCCAATGCTTAGCAGAAAGGCTCAGCCCTGATGCCAGTGATGTTTCTATATTGTCTGTGCTTTGAGTGCTTATGGCAAGCCCAGAGCAAATTCTGGGCTTGCAGCAGTTGGTCTCAGAGGGGAAAAACACCCATGAGGAATTACTAAAGGAAAAAAAGGAAGGCAAAAGAAATTAAGTAAAGCAGAAACACTGTGAGAGGTTTCCAGGAGATGGATATGATGGGTGAGTGGGTTATTTCCTTCCATCAGCTCTTTTGGCTGCCCCTAGGACATGCTGGTTCACGTGACACTGCCTCTCACATCTGTACTGTTGCAGTAGTTGGCCCTGTGTGTGCTGCAAAACAAATGTACAAATATAGGAGTCACTGGGGAGAATTGGAGAGATTTGACTGGGAATTTCAGTAGATTTGCAGGATTAAAAGAGTTTGTCACTTACCACCCACTGCATTTCAGCGTCTGCATGTAACAGCCAGGATTCATCCTGAGACTTGAGCATATTATAAGACCATATTTCTTTTGGCTGCTCATTTCTTAGCAGTGTGATAGTTATTTAAATATCATCCTGCACTTCTTTCCAAGGCTTCTAACGTGGATGCGCCAACCTTAGCTCCGGCAGCGTTATCTCTCATATAGGGGGTTTGCACTGCAGGCAGTAATGTCACTTAGTCATTTATAGAAAGCTCAGGGGAAATATATCAGAAGAATTTCATTAATGGCAGCACTGTTGAGTTATTTGTCTCAATTAACTCTTGGAGCACAGCTGAGGAAGTTCTGACATCTCTGCAGCCTGCACCTGCAGTATGAGGCAGTTCTCTGCTGCTTTTTTAACACGGGGAGAAGCTCTGTGATACCTGCATGGGCAGTCACTGTGGAGACAGCACAGTGCCCAGCCCTGTGTGCTTGTACCCTGCTCATCCCTCTGCCTGCTGCTCTGCTCCAGCCTCTCCTCAAAGTATTGGGCAACTCTCCTGTATTATTTTAGGCAGAAAGGTAGGTCTCTGCCTATATGGCTTTCACGCTTATTTTTCCTTACCATGTTCCCAGCTGGCTATGGTGTGGCCAGTGACAGCCATGCACCTGCTGTGCCTCAGTTTCCCTTCTCTGAAGCCAGGATGTGTTTACTGTCAGTGCCATGATTTGCACATTCCTGTGAACACCTTGGTGGGGGGCAAGCTGCTGTTTTGTGTTTATCAGGGACCCAGGTTAGCTGGCCACGGTGTTTCATCTGTGCTTCTCTCCAAGGAGTGCACAGTGCTGGGGCCCAGGTGAAAGAGGAGCTGCTTTTCTGCTACTGTTTATTGGCAAGACTGTGAGTAGGAATCAATTCTGGAGGGCATTTGACCAGAGCAATCAATGCTCTTGATCTAGTAAGTAGCCATTGAGATTAGGATTTGAGGACCTTGCTTTGAATGTTTGGGACCTTTGGGTACAATAGTGATATGAGTGAGGTCAGACCTCACAAATCCCTTCTTATGGGTGAGTCCCTGCACAGGTGCCAAAGCTGCTTTCCCAGAGCTGGGCAGGATGGGACCTGGGAGAGACATCAGCCAGAGCTTCCTGACATCAAGTGATGCTGGATCTGAGCCCTATGCACCTCCTCTTCTTCTCTGGTTTTGGCTCTACCCACCATGGCAGCCCTGTTGCTGGGAGGGGAGTCTGCTCCCACTCCTCCTAGGCACAGCATATGGTTTTCAGAGAGGTTCTTGCTTTAAACCCAATTTTACAGTTGGGTTGACTGAGGCAAAAGGAGGTCAAACGATTCGCCTGAGGTCACCCAATAAGTGGCTCAGATTAAATCTCAGCCCACGACGCTGCCCGTTCCCAGCGCTGGCTGTGCTGGCCAGACCAGATGGCCTCCTGAATGCAGCGTCAAGATCCTCGGCTTTTTCCCCACCTCATTGTTCTCCATTGTGGGCTTCTGAATGCACGACCTTGAAAGTGAGAGTCATTTGGATTTGCTGAGTCCAAGTTATTCTGTTTAATGACATGGATTTGAAGGAGAGGGTTTAAACACATTGTTGGCTACTGAGGTTGGAATTTTGAAGAGATTTACCTGTTTACTATGGTTTTCTGATGTTAAAACTCTCTCTCAGACCAACTAAAATTGGTCCCTTACCCTTTCAGCTGCCCTGCTGCTGGTTCACTGACTGCAGGGCTGCCCTATCTTTGTACCTGTGCTGATTTGTCCATAGGTGTCTTGGGTCCTGATCCCTGGGTTAATTCCCCAGCATCACACCTCTCTGGTCTGTTTGTGCAGTTTATGTATTCCCCCTTAGCTTGGTTCTGAGATCACAGAAAGGGGGTCAGTGCAAGGTGCTGCTGGATGGATAGTGTCATGTTTACCTCTGTGAATCTGCAGACTCTTGTGTTAGCTCTTGAAAAGCAGATGCTGACATCTCCCTCCTGATCTGGTGTGCGCTTAAAACAGAGTTTAAAGAGCATTTTAAAGATGAGTTCCACTCCTGCTCTTCAAGCTAAGGAGCAGCCTGGAAAAGTGCATCTCCATAACCTCTGTTGGAAAGCAGGTGTACAAATGCTTGGGACTGGGACATACAGAACAGAGACTGTCTGCCCATGAAGCAGCAGTGCTTGGGTGTCTGGGGCAGACTGCAGTTCTTGGGGCAGGGGGGGTTCTCCTGCACCCACACATCCGTCTGCATCCCGCCTTCCGAGGAAGGGCCCACACTCCTGCGCCACTCACATGCCTCAGTAAGCTGGCACCTCTTGAGCATGCCTTGATTAATGGTGTTTTTTTGTCAGTCCTAAGAGGCCCCATTATGTCCCTTTGATGCTGCATTTTGCACTTACCACTGTCACTGAGCTCAATGACTAATTTTCACAGGTCAAGGGAGAGGGACAATGGATCAGGCCACATTTGGAAGAAACAAGTGAAATTTTGCTGCAACTGAGAGCACTAATTAAGAGTGAGGATCAATTTGGGTGTACAAAAGAGATAGTTTTAGGCTGCTGGTGTGTAAATGAGTGGCAGTAGCAGAAAAGTTCAGTGTGTGCATACTTCAGCTGTAGCATTGTACTCCACTGCATTTGATCGATTCTTCTGTGCTTATTCATCAAGGAAAGACCAAGAGTTTTCCTGCCTGCTGTGCCTGGGAGGGGCAGGGACAGCAAACCTGCCAGATCAAGTCATGGCTGATCCCTGTGAGATGTTTTTGGCGAGGAGCAGGAGCTTGTGTTTCTTCAATTGCCTTGCTCATCTTGGAACCAGGTTGCCTGGTGGCTTTGGAGTGCAGTGTATGTTTGCTGAGTGTGTGTTTTCTCTGCTGAGACTCAGAGGAACGCTGATTTGGAGCTGTCAGAAAGAGAAGGGACACGGTGAACTTTCATCAAGGAGAGTGTCATGGATTCAGGAAGGAGGACAAGTAAAACCAAGACTACACAAGCTGGATTCATGGTTTCACTAAGGATTGAAAAAGTGTGATTCAAGTCTTCCTAAGCCTTCACATACAACAAAAAGTCAGGGCTAATGTGTATTTCAGATGGGCTGGTTGCAAATGTCCAGGTACCCAGTCTGTGCCAGTTAAAATTAGTTTGCAGATGGCTTTGGTAAAATTGTGTCTATTTTTGTTTGCATGGGCCTTGGGTAGAAAGGTAGGAACATCAGCTAGAGCATTCTTTTGCCAAGAGGTTCTCCAGGGCCTTTGGGGTTCCCATGAGGCAAAGCCTAAATGAATTTGATTTATGGTACCAAGCTAATCTACAAAATGATCGGGTGGAAGCAGCAGTCCATCTTATTTTCCCTTGTTATTTGGTGGTGTTTGCCTACAAATGTATTTTTCCCTGTAGTTCAGAATCTTCCCCAGAGGGCAGTAGGACATTCTGCCTCAGTCAAGAGGTTTGCTCTTGTCCTGGGCTCTTGTGATGACATTGCCCTGAATGGCCAAGCAGTGCAGTCACATCCCTTTGGGCCCCAGCAAGGCAGCTCTGTCTGAGGTGAGGGCACTTGCCAAGGCACTTCATTTCATCAGAGCAGCATCCGTGTCCAGCTCACCACAGTTTCCCACGGCAACATGTAAAGGGGCGGGAGGGAAAGTCCTGACTGCATCTTTCATTAGTGATCCTAATGCTCAGGAGAAGAGACAGGGCCCCAAGGGGGTCAGCTTGAACTGTCTCTCAAAGAAAAGGGAGGGGAAAGAGAAGAAAAAGTCTACATGCTGGACTGGCCATTGGAAAGATGACAGCAGAAATAATCCTTTTTTAAAGCTTTTTTTTCATGACCAAAGAGAAGATGTTCCTTGGGACATCCATGGGTGCTGTAGACCTTCACAAGCTCTGCAGGCACCCACCACCTCTAAATGACAGGGACTGGTCAAAATCCTAAATACAGAGTCTGGGTGCTCCACTTAAAGGACCCAGACTTGACTGGCTAAAGCAGTGTGCTGGTGGGTGCCTTGGGAAGCTTGGTTCTTGCTACTGATCTCAGGTACCTGTTTATCTCTAGGAATTAGGGATGGTGGCATTGGTCCTCCCCAGATCTCCCCATCCCCACTGGGTTTGGGGGCCCAAGGCCTGCACACTGTCCTTGCCAAGCTGGTGTGGGGGCCCTCACCCCACTTGAAGCTGTCAGAGCTCGTTACCAGCCCAGGCAGCTCCTTCCCACCGCAGTGGGGCCGGGGAGGCCGGGTGCCTCCGGGCGGCTGCTCGGTGCTGATTGCTCTGTTCCTAATAGGGGCTGAGGAGCTGGGGCGCTGCGTGGACCTCACGCCACTGCCAGCTGTCGATTTTCATGAGCCTCCTGGCTCTGACTTTTCTGAGACCTTTGAGCTTGTGCCCAGCCATCCAGGAACCAGCCAGAGGGGTCAGAAGTTCTTTCGTGGGAAAACAGAAGTCCCTGCACCAAATATATTCATATGTAAAAGCCTCTTAAAGAAGGAGTTTTAAAAGCCAGCGTGGTGTAGGTGCATAGGAGGTGTTTGTGTTGCTGTGCTGGGGAACGTGTACGAGCCTTTCTGCTTTAGACAGTGGTTTGCATGTGTTTGAAGCACCTCGATGATTCACACTGCTGCATCCCGTGGGGAAAATGGATTTGTTCTCCTACAGCTCCCTGCCCAAGGGGAGCCTGCTTAATTTTTCTTTTACTAACTAGGTTCTCCCAAGAATGAGAGATTACCTGATCTTCCAAAAGCATTTCCAACGTGCGGAGAAGTCTGGATGACTCACAACTTTTAATTAGCTCTCCTGACAGAGGCAAGGATCCCTCCCTTTCTCCCTCCTTCCCTAACAGAGAGGTGGTGATTAGAATTACAATGAAGATAATCCAAACTGTATGTGTAAGGTTTTCAGTAAGCGGAGAACAAAGCAGGACATCCATCTGGTGAGTGTGAGCCCATAATACCTTTCTGCTCATTTCTCCAGTGCAACAGGAGCTGCTTGGGACGGAAGCAAGCTCATTATTTTGGAAAGGCTTGCTGACACGCAGAGCGGGGCTGGCTTGTAATCTCCAAGGCACTGAAACCACTGCTCAGGAAGGAGCATTGCTTTTAATTTTAAGTCTACCTTTGTATTTCTTCTTGTTAAAATCTGCAGCAATGAGGGATACCAGCCTCTTCTGAGCCTGTCCTTAATTAGTGTGTGAAAGAAAGATGCCCTTAGTTTTAGCAAGGCTAATCAAAGCTGTAAGGGAGTTTTAAAAGGCAGCCAGGCTAAGCCTGTCCTGTGCTAACATTCCAGGAACAGTGAAGAAATGCATTAGCTGGGGACAACCTCCTTTTGGAGTGATGCTATTTCCCCTCCTTTAAAATCTTCTCTATCTGACAGAGCTCGTGCCTCAAAACTTCCCTTTATGTCCTGTCTTTGCAGTGGGACGCTCGCCTGTGCCATGGGATCAGCATTCCCATGCTGTGCCCTGCAGCAGGCAGGGAAGAGGCAGAGTTTGCAGCAGAGAAAAGCAGTGTTGGGCCCACAGCCACAGTGCTACTGTGCTTTACGGTCAGCTGGGTTTTGCCAGGCTGCTCCAGCACGGAGGGAGGACGGGCACACTGTGAGAAAGGAACAACAAAAAGCCGTTGTGGCGGAGCAGCCGGCGCTCCGAGCTGCCGCTCGCCGCCATGCCGGCAGCGCAACGCATGCCTCGACTCCTGCCATGGCAACAAGTTCATCCTTAGGCCAGGATAACGCTTGGCTGCGGCGTGGCAAAGCAGCCAGGAGCCGGTCCCGCCTGTGGCATCCGCAGCAGAACCCAGGGAGACAGCAGGGATGGAGTGAGGTTTCAGGCCTGCAAGGTGCTCTGCCAGCTTCAAGATTCAGGCTGGTGGTTTCCCTATCCCAAAAGCACAGGAGAGCTGCAGGGAGATCCTTCTGAGGTCACGAGCTGGGCAGCACCCGTGTGTGGAGTCATGATGGCTTTTGCCCTCCGACACAAAGAGCTCAGGAAGGAAGGTGGAGAGCCTAGATCCAAGAAAACGTTGGCCAAACACGAGGAATCCCTTCCTCTTATTAGTGCTTCAAGCATTAAAAAAATCCCCCTCTGCGTACCAGAGCTAGGCACAGCCTTTGCTTGGAAGGAAATGTCTTTTCAAGCCGGGATGCCAAACTTGCCGCGGGCAGCCCCGCGCGAGCCAGGCGTGCCGGTGGAGTGCAGCTGGTGCGGCTCAAAGGGAAAATATGATCAGCTGTTGAATGGCAGAGATTTGAGACGTCACGCCAAGGCTTTGCGTTTTGATTTTGTGAGGCATGCTGTGAAATTCATAGGTGGAATATTTCTAGGGAGCTGCTTTGCTTCCTGTAGGAGAAGTGAGGTGGAAGAGTGGAAAATAAATGATGTTCCGTATTGACAGCTTTCAGTGTTAAAATCCTGAGCTGTCTCTTCACTCCCAAAATCATAACACTTGCTCTGGGTTCTTGGTATTAAAAAATAAGAAATTATTATTTCCTTTAGGTCGCCTATTGACTTTTAGCTGATGCACTTAAAAAATGTTCCCAGCATTTGTGATTCGTGAGAAAAGAAGAAGCTTGAAAACATCTCGCTTTTAGCATAACGAGAGCTAAGGTTGACAGAACTGTGAAATCCTGGAAGTTGGGGCTTCACGGCATTGCCAGACATCAGAAGGTCCTTGATGACATGATGAGAGCTGGGAAAGCTGAATAAACTGATGAGCTTCTTCCATTCTGGTCCCTTGTCATGTAAATAGGCTCCAATCTGCATGTCAGATCCCTTGGGGAAAGGAGTGTAATAACATTAAAAATAAGGCAGCAAAACCCCCAAGGTGTGTGTGTGTGTGTGTGTGTGTTAGCAATCTTTAAACAGGCAAAAAATATGCTTGGAGGAGTTTGGATGGGGTGAGAGGGCTCCTCGTTACCGCTCTGCTTCGAATGCAAAAAGGTGACTGCCTGTGGCTTTAAAGAAAGTACTTTAATGCTACATAAATATAATTGCTTCGATGAAATGTCTTTAGCCTCCTGAGGGAAGTTGTAGTCTGTAAGCCTTTAGATATGAATGGACGACTCTGTAATTGCTATTGTTTCAGAGACACATTAGGAAGGCCTAATGCTGATCATTCCTGGCATGTTGTGGAAGCGGAGTAATGGCAATCCCAGGCAGCAGGCAGGGAGAGGGGATTAGTATGCATTTTGCAGGATGAAAAACTGACAAACGCTTCAGGACTGGAAGTTTTTCTTCTAATTAGATTGTGGGCTTGTAAATTGTATTTGATTTTTTTTTTTTCTTCCCCCTTTTCCTGCTGATATGCAGAGTGAAGGTATCTAATTCCTGGCAATTTAGGCTTTGGATAATGAGCTTGAATGCAACATCTCAGAGGAGTGCAGAATTGATGGGTTAGTACATCAGCTCTGGTTAATGCAAGCTCCTGATTCTGACAGGATCCAAAACAGCTGGTTCAGATAAAAGAGCAACATAGGGGTATTAAAAATAAGTATTTTTTATTTTTTAATAATTATTAGTTAAACATGGAATATTCTGGTACATGGGTTGTGCTTCCATCTCTTGACTGGGAGCAGCTATGTTTAAAAACCAGAACCTGGGCTTAAGAGGTGATTCCTAAGAGATAATTTGTGTTGTGTCCTGGATTTGGATACTGTAAACATCCTGTTTTCCAGCTTTTCTTCCCAGCATAGGGCCCAGGAAGGCTAGCAGACTGCTCTGGCATGGTAAGCAACTAGGCAGAAGCTGAAAAACCTTACCCTATTCAAGCAATTCTGGCATTGGTGGTATTTTTCCTGAAGAAAAGTGAAACCAAGGTCCTGAGAGGAAGCAATTGGATGTTTCTTCCTGCAGGAATGTCTGTCAAGTAGTAGCCAAAAAAGAGGTGAGTTTCTGCCCTTAGGTTGTGTGAGTGTCTTCTCTTCAATGCTGGTCTCAAACCCCATGTGCATCTCTGATTTGCTTTCTGAAGTTGGTTCCAAAATGTTTGGGAGCTGCTACCCAAAAGATCTGGAGACAACCTGGAAAGAACTCTTCTGGGAGCACAAACCAGAAGAAATGGGGTTAGATTCTTCGTCATTGCTCTATTTTTGGATAGGGACTGATGAAAATATCCTCATATCCAGGGTACCATGAGCATCCTATTACAGAACAGAAAGTCATAACTTAGTGATGCTTTCCCTTGAATGCTGAGCCTCAAGTAGTAAATCTTGGTCCTACTTGGGATTTATTTTCATTCTGGAGATTTTTACTGCCTTCAGAAACTTCATGTAGAAGAGTGGGATTTTATGGCTCTAAACTGTTTGATTTTAGAGAATTGGTTTTTTCCCCAGGGGCTTTTTTTTTTTTAATGAAGATGAGAGGAATCATGTAATCCTTGACATACAATAGATTGTCCCAGATTAATAACACACTATTTTTCATAGTGAAGACAATCCTGTCCTGCTGTAATTTACTCTCTATCCTGTCATGCTGTTAATTAGGATGAATACTTACGTGAAAAGTAGGTATTCTTTTAACCAGTGCCAGCTTCCATAATAAGCTGCCCCAAAAACACGAGGAACGAGCAGTAGTGAGTCAATGAAAATCCCGACATAAATTGACTTTTTGTGTCCTGGCAGTGCTTGGCTGAAAGCCAACGACAATAAGAGCCCGGCGTGCCAGAATTCACAGGCAAATAACACTTTTCCACTAGAGCATCCTTCCGAGACACCCTCCCAGCAGCCGTCCTTCCTCCCTGCCACTCATCCCCTTGTGTCCAAGGAGGCTGTCGAGGTGGTGAGCGAAACATCTCGGTGTTGTGACGGGGTGTGATGAAAACATGAGTGACAGAGTGACATTTTGACAGCCTGACTTCAGGTTCCTACTGCAAATGTAAATACATTCATTTGAATCCAATTTACACAACCAGGAGTTTTTAATGGAAAATAAAGGGGGAGGTTGATCCTTAAAGGTGACTTTTTGGGATTTTAATGCAGGGTATTTGTAGACTTCTTAATGGATTTGGCTGCAAATTTCCATGGTGTTGTAGAGGTCAAAGTGGTCTTCATCCTACTTTGATCCACTCATGTGTTTCTATATCAAAGTGCTTTGTTTTCTCACAATTTAATTCTTCTCTGAGTTGAGAAATGTGTTTCACTAAATGTACCTATTGAGCAGCTGATAAAATTGAACTGCAATCCCATCCTCCTCAAATCAAGGACTCTTTAACAGCCAGTAGTCCATTTTATCTTTTTCCTAAGGAGTCTAATCTGTTGCTCTTTCTGACTTGGAGACTTGCTGTGTTTTCACTGGAGAGTGAAGTCACTGAGTGTCTTGTCAGGTGGGAACAAGAATGGCTGAATTGCTCCTCAAAAGGTGATTTATTTAGACAGTCTTGGTGCCTTGGGGATTTCTTATTTCTTCTTAGTGCTCCTTGTAGTAATTCCTTCCTGAGATTTGGGTGAGTAGCACTGGAAGATGCAGGTTCCCAGGGAAACTCATGAGTGTGTTAAATCCAAGTTGTCTTTGTAGGATTGAGAAGAGTCTGAAGCTTTCCACTTGTTGTATATACATCATTTGTTGTTTGGGCTCTGTGGTTTGTGTCAGAGTCACCTTGTAGCTGCTGGTCCTCAAATGAGTGCTTTAAACCCTTGTTACTTAAAAAGTTTTGAAAACAGATTTTGGGGGTTTGGTGGGGGTTTTTGCTTATTTATTTGTTTGGGTTATTTTTACTGCACATCTCTTACTGTATGGAGGTTTTGTCTTTACAATACTCCATTCTTGGGTCTGTAACTGGAGTGGATGAGTTATCTTGGCTAAGAAGCAGCAAATCTTTAATTTCACCCACAGCTAGAGAGACCACACGGACCTTTTAGCTGTAGGTGTTTGGTTTGGGCTGCCTTGGGACAGGGAGGTGAGAGATGGGCTCCTAGCAAAGCCCGAGTTTCACACCTGGAGTTTTGTTCCTCCAGGGACTTCAGCAGTGTGCGTTGCTGTCGGTGCATGGAGAATGTCACCAGGATTTGGAAGAAGTAGCAGATTGCTTCCTCCTTACACTGAGACCTGTGAACACCCATGAGGGATGCTAATTAAGCATCTGCTTCCTTCTCAGCTTTAAGTGAAAGGGTGGCAAGTTAAAGTGACAGTCAGACCTCATTTATCTTAATGAGGAGGGTCAGGAGTTTAATGGAGTTTTGCTTAGTGTGGGTGTTTCAGCCTACTTTGTGTTTGTTTGGGAAATGTCTCTGCATTTTAGGTCTACAGGGCTTTTTAGCTTGGGTGGTTTGGCTCCATGGGATTCAAGGGCCTCTGCAGTCTTTCCTATGGAGAGAGGTTTTAGAATAAATCCAGGAGGTTTTCTGGTGTGTCTGCTGTGATTTTGTAAATGATTGGGATAATGGTATAGTGAATTTTGCAGATGATTTTTTCCTGGCCAGTGTGGGGCTGTGTTGCATCCACCTGAGATGTGCTGTGCTGAGTGACAGTCACTTTGAAACTCTTGCCTATAACAGTTTAGACATTTAGCCAATGTACTTAGCAGATATCAGCAAAAAATGGGGATTGTTTTTACATTCCAGAGTCTCACCTTGTACTTAGCACTTCTGAGGTCTGTTTGACACCACGCTGACATATTTACAGTGTAGCCTTACTGTATATAGATGGAGTAATCAGGCAGTCACTCAGGGCTGCAGCAACTAGGCAGAAGTAAAGCTCTTTTTACTAGTTCACGTGCAGCACCACGCTGTGTGCCTAACCTCATTTCCCAAGCCTGTTTCCTAGGTATTGAGCATAGACCCCAGTAACACCTACCCCTTAATGGAACAGAGCTCCAGCTGGCCTGCATCAGCACAGCTCCAGCCGAGAACAGCCCTCTATCTACAAAGGAGTACGCCAAGATTTGCAAGGGAATTTATGCGGGGCCAGTAGAGCAGGTGATTGGTATCACTGTCATTTTTCAGAGGGGACAGGAAGGAATAGGAGGGGTGGGATGCTGCTGAGACAGTCCAGAGCTGTGCTACAGAGCTGATGTAGAGTGTGAAAGCCTGCAGTCTCTTGATGGGGCTGCGTGCCCTGCCTGAGGAGGAATTCAGACCTGCTCTGCTGGAGTCATTCGTGCTCATTCAAAGCCAACATCAAAAGGTCCCATTCTAATTCTATGCTTCTTAACACATAAATGCCAGTAAGATCATTAATTATTGCACTTAAGCAGCTTCAGTGATTTAACACTTTGTGTTTGTGAGTGTCACGAGCTGGTGAAATCTTTCTGGTGCTGTAAGTGAAGAGCAGGGTTTTGCCAGCTGTTGAGGTTGGATGGTGCTGCAATCAGACAACTCCCTGTTCTCCGAAGAGCTACATCTGTGCTGGGGTATAAACTCCATTTGGCCCAGAATATTTTCATGTCGTGGCTTGATGGCCTGTGAGAGCTCTCTGCTCCTGCCTTGCTGCCCCGGTAGGTAGGCAGGATCATGTCTTTTGGAACAGTATTTTGTGCTGTGGGAGTGTGGAGCACCTTGTCTCATCAAGACAAATGTCTCTGAGATCTCCTGTAGATAAGCCTCTGTTGGGTTCTCAGTCTGTGAGGTGTTCAGCGGTATATTCAGAAAAAATAACAGTGTTATTTTCCCTCTGACAAGCACAATGCAGTGGGACTGGAGTAGGGAGCATTCCCAGGAGAGGTCCCCCTCCACCTTGGGAGATGTTGGCTTGAGGCAGAGATGCCTTGGCTTGAGCTCTTTTGAAGCTGAGTAATTCTGCAGGCAGCTTATAGCTGTTTTTGCAGAACATGGGTGATGGGCAACAGGGAGAGCCAGGTGGTTATTTTCCATCCATCCAGGTTTTGTCACCTACCAGTAGCCATGAGGAGAGAATTTCCCCCCTCCTCCAGAGTTCGAGACCTCATTGTTCCCAGCACCTGAGGCATGCAAAATCCCCCTTGCCATCCTGGAGGAAGGGTCCAAGGGTAACCATGGCTGATTAGTGAGCCCTGAGCAAAATACAGGCCAAAAAGCTCACACATCTTACTGTGCAGGGAGAGAAAGTGGACCCTGAAAAGAGGGTGCAGCTCCAGCCCCAGACATCAGTGGCTATGAAAGCCTTGCTTCCATGGACTGTGACCACCCAGCAGAGCAGGGCTCAAACTGGGAGGGTTGAATTGGACCTGGGATAATCACACTCTCCGTCTGGGGTTGTGTTCGGCGCGCTGGGGGGGATACATCCCTTGCTGGACTAATGAGACTAGGCATATGTGACATTTTTATGACTCTTTCCCAAGCTATTTCCTCCAAGTTTTTAGTGTTAAATTGGATTGCTTCCCCCAACCCCCCGGTGCTATTGGGAAAGCCATCTGCAGACAGAAGAGTGATGCAGAGATAATGCTCCTAGGGTGGGTCTGTCTTGACTTTATAGCTCTTATATCTTTCCTTTAGGGTTTCTCTGACTTTCTGCCAGGCACAGACACATCTCTGTGGGCATTTGCCTCGGCCCTGCATTAAGATCTGCCCAGCCCAGCACATTGTGGATCACACTCACCCCACAGCCCTCCTAAGGCTTTGTTGCAAGAGGTGTTTTGGAGCAGATGTTCCAAAAGAGCATTTCCCAAGTTCTCACCCCACTAGAGATATTCTCAAGAGAAACATGCTTCAGTTTTATAATGTAGATGAGCCTCTTTTTTTTTTTTTTCTTTCTTTTTATTTTTTCCCCTCCAGTTTCCAGCCCCAAAAGTAGGCGGTGAATTCTAAGGCTTGAAGGAAGCAACCACACAAAAGCCTATTACAATCCAGTCACATTGTGCAAGGTGAGGATTTGCAATTTTAAGCAGAGGGAGAGGGAATCGTCATGATAATTACATATAATACTTAAAGTACCTATAAATACAGATGTATATTTATATAAAGCCTCTCCCAACACATGAGTTCCCTGTCTGGCCAGGGTTGCCAGACCACCCTGTCCTGCACAAACAAATGAGTTAGAAAGTCCGAAATTCCATCCCTGCCTTTCGGGGCTCGTCTGGGGAATTCCTGAGTAATGGAGGTTGAATTGGGTCACAAGGGCAGCGGGGAATAAATCTTCAAAGGTTAGCTCTGGCATGAAGTCTCCTTTTTTAGGCATGTGAGGGATTCTTTTGTTTTGCTTTGTTTTCCAAAGGCCCCCCCGGCAGGGGAACAATACCTCACTGGGGCCAAGCCTGGCCGGGCACAGCCCCACAGCATTGTCCGGGGGGCCAGGGAGGGGGCCAGGGGGAGAAATGACATCTTAAAGAATGGTGCTTCTTCTTATGGACACTTAGTAGATCAGTGTGCATTCAATTAACCCTATAAACCGTGCAAGGTCCAGGGAAAGAGCCTTTCAGGCATTATGGATTGAAAGTATTAAGGGGGATGGGGGGAGAGCTGTCGGTGAGTCCAGTTTAAATAAAGCCCGTTAGGCAGGGACAGTGTGGTGGGGGTGGAGAAAGGGAATGTTTTTCTTCTGAAAATGAAATTCATGCACATTCTCACGTATTGGTCTGGATTTTCTTTCTAGAGTTAAGAAATGCTTGCACAGCTTAGGCTGGGTGTCTTGGTTAGACATTTGTTCCAACTGTCTTTGGGTTTGCTGGCTTGGGAGTGAAGGGATCCTACCACTAGAGACTGTCTTAGGTGGGGAAAAGATTTTACATAAGTATTTTCTTCCTCCTCAGATTTTTGCTCAACCCTGTATTGTGTCCTAAAGGCCTCAGCTGTAATAGCTTGTGGGACATTCGTGACCTTCCTGAGTGCATGTTCGATGGTCCCCAGGGTATGAAAACATCTAAATGCTTCTGTGAAAGACCAAAACACCTTGGTTTTTCCAGTTGTGCCCCTGACATCTTGCACGGTCACTAGAAGGCACTGATGTGTTTTGAAAATACGATATTTTTTTTCTATGAGTGTTTGGAGGATGGTCAAATTTCGAAACTTTTATGTGCCACATCATGTACCCCAAGCCCCAGTGCCAGTCAGGGTTGATTAGCCCCTCCAGGATGACAGCAATATTGTGAGCAGAGAGGTGGAAACAGCCAAATTTCTTTCAGTGCATATGGCTAATATTCACCTGGAGAAATCCAACCCATTTGTAGATATTAAACTAGACACAGTAATAAGTTCAGTATGTTTTTCAATTTACTTTCCTGCAAATAGATTTAATTTACCAACTGCAGAGTTTTAGATGGAACTGCCTATATTCCTGCCATTTTATGCTATGTTCTGAATATATTATATGTAAAGTTGTAAATTAATAGGTCTGCTTATGATTTGTTGCACATATGACATGGACCTGCAACTAAATTAACAGTGAAGTCTTAGTGTTGCAGAGTTTAATTATATTTGCAGATGAATTAGCATCTAATTCCTCTGTCCTCTCCTTAGTGGGAAGTACACTGGAAATGTTTTTTTCCCTGAAGATGTGAGTATTTTGTTATTATTCTGAGAGATGATCTGTGAGATCTTGCAGCTTATCTTGGGCAACATGGTGTTGTGGGTTGAAGAACCTGTAAATCCAGGCTGAGCCTGTTAGTTGGCTGTTCTTAGGTGGGATGTTTCCTGAGTTGGGCCCAGATCAGGCAATGTCAGCTGTGCTGATGTGTGTCAGTTGTGAGTGAGCTCCTAATTGCTGGAGGTGGCATCGAAATGATGAGTCAGGAATGTGGACTTCTGGAGCTGCAAAGTAAAACGGTCTGATTTTTGAACAAAACAATGCATTTAAAGTAGCTGTGGTTTTGCCTCCTAGTGAAGTCTGGTGGTGCCAAATAAGGAGGGTATCCTCCCTTTCTCCCTCTGCTCTGTATTGGTTTCCTAAGGAAATAGCACTTGTGTAGCTCCTTTATCTTGGGAAGTGTTGCAGAGCTTGGTGCTGACAGCTTTGTGCCATGAGCTCCTGAAGATCTGCTAAAGTATTTGGCTTCTTGGAGGAAAAGAGATGTTGTGGGGCTCAAAGTCTTGTCCCAAATACTTCACTAAAATGTGCTGTTCCCTCGAGGAACAGGTAGGTACATACAGAGCTGGAAACTCTTGGAGATGATGTGTCTGTGGAGAGTAGCATCTGTGTGGGCTCCTGCCAGCACCCTGGGGCTTTTCAGGGGCTGTAGTACCCATCTCCTTGGAGTCTTCAGGAGTGTTAACTTTTCTGGGATCAGAGCCATAAAGTCAACACTTGGTAGCATTACTCTCAGCTGTAAATTGTGTGGGTGCTTTGCTGCTCTGCTGGATTGAGGGCTCTTTGCACACCACCTTTGGAAGCTGCCTCCATCCTTGGTGTGTCAGTAGCATCTGTTGACGTTTGTTGAGCAGCTGGAATGAGATAATGAAGTCTTGCTTTATTAGCTCTTTTTAAAATTATTCTGTCCAAACAAATGGTTTGCTTTCTCCCTGCATTGCACTGATTCACTTTTATATAGCACTGAGCCCTTTCCTTAATTTGAAAGTAGCTTCCAAGTGCATGGCAGTGCAGATCACAGATAGAAATAAATATTTCTTCTTTCCTGAACAAATATAGACAGAGTCAGCAAATATGAAGCATCTCTTTTTCCTGTTGTCACAAAACTGTGGCGTTCCCGAGATTGATCTGTGCTTGCTTGAGGGTGTGTTTTAACGGGAGCACGTTTGGGATATAAAGTGGGGAAGGCTCTCAACAGCTTTTAATTGGAGTTGTTGCTTTTGATGGGGCTGCACTAATTTCCAGTGGCTTCAAAGCTGGCGGGGAGCGAGCAAGGCTGGTGAAATCCCAGCTCCATCCACAGGCAGTGGCAGGTTTGCTGTTGCCTCAAAGGGACGTGGTGTGATGCCGCTGCACTTTAGGGAAAAACAAGAATTAAATCCAAACGACACTGATCCGTGCACCGAGGCTGTGTGTATGAACTGGAATTTAAATTTGCGTCTGTCACTGCCTAAGAAAGAAATCTGGGCCATGATGAGAGTTTGTAAGGGGAAACCGAGCTATTCCCCCCCAGAGCCACTTTCCTAAGCCGTGCCTGGTCGCCAGTAGCTTCCTGTCTGTTGTTAGTTTTTCTTTTCAAATACAATTTAGTTTCTGCAGGCCAGTGGCTTTTAATGATTTCCTTTGAGCCCATGCATCCTCTGGAGCAGCCCTCTTCTCCCTTGACATTTGATGTGGGAATGTGTACATCAGTATTGTTACTTAAACAATACCCTTCAGGCAACGATGCTGGGCCCTCAGATAAATCACAGATTAAAATAAAGCAGAATTGCTTGATAGAAAGTCTGCAGTGTGCTGGCATGCGGGGAACAAACTGCACAGAGTCCAGGTAATGGGAAATTCGGTGTGTTATCTGAAGACCTGTGTAATTAATGAATAAGAAACCTGTTTACTCTGAAAATAGATGGCAGAGTTGCTATAATGCCTTTCTGCTTTGAATGCTGAACAAGTATCTCCAGAGGAATAAAAGCTTTAGCAGCTCAAAGTCACATCTCAACCAGAAAGGCGGGTTGGAGATGGCACTGAGCATCTGAGCTGTTTTGCTTTTATGAAGAATATGAAATCAGCCTTCCTTCTAATAAACACCTCATTTATTTTCTTTTGGCTCCTAAGCGATCTCGTTTGCAAATCGTGGTGCAGACAGAACAATTAGTGGATTCGATTCAGTGCACATGCCATTGCCAAGCAGGAAACGAGCACGCCGGGCATGAATAGCATCAATCTGATTTTCAGGCATGTGCAAGTATCTGGCACTTCAGAGAGCTTTGCAAACAGGCTGTACTTTTGGTTTTCCCCTCTCTTCCCCTCCCAATCATTCTGCCGCTATATTTGTGTATTACAAAAGGCTCATGGCTTCCCCGTTAGGGCTGCTGGAGGCTTGGTAGGCTTTTACCACGCTCAGTATTTTATCCCAGCTATTTTCCACGTGTGGAAAAATGCACCCGTGCAGGTCTTTGCAATGCAGTGTGCGCTGGGAAGGGAAGAGCTGTCCCTTTAACCATGCAGAGCATGTGGCTGTTTTTAGTTAGAGCTCTTTTAGCGAGTTGTCTCAGCACATCAGGGCCCCACTTTCATCATGCCTGGCTTTTTTTTTTTTCCTTCTCTTTGAGTCCTAGAAGTCAGAGGCCACAGGGGGGGTGACAGAAAGCAGTGACCTCTGCATAAGCGAGGGACCAGATGGCCACTCCTCTTCCTCTGAGCCTTTCTCCCCTGGCCCCAGGGCACAGATCTGTGACCTTCGCTTTAACTGAATGCCCAGACTGTGTGACTGGGGCTTTGACATGCTCTTTAATAGGCATACATTATCCCTCCATTGCTAAAAGGCCAGAAAACTGGGTTCATTTAGATGGAATTTAAGTAAAACTGTTTGGATTGGTCCTGCTATCCCCTAGCTGCCTCCTGCTAAATTGTTGATCTTAGTGCTAATGAAGGGAAATGCACATTCAGACAGTCTGGGAAGCATTTGATTTGCAAAGTTTAGCAAACCCCCGTGTTTTCTGACAAATGAGGTGTGCACTCATGGTGTGAGCTCACTTGTGTGCCCACCCATGGGAGAAGCAATGCTCTGGTGCTGTGACCACGTCAAGCCCTTTCCCTCTGCTGCTGGACTGGTTTCAGTTTTGCTCTGAGGTATGTCTCTCCCAGTTAAAGAAAACTTCTGTGTTAAACAGTGGCAGAATGTGGGTTTGTAGCCTCTCGCAGCATTTGCAGGCACAAGGGGGAGATGTAATCACTAATACTTAATAATTCTCAGTTCCAGCCTTACATGTTGGTCTGATTCCAAGAGTGAGCCAAGCTAGAGCATTGCAGTGTGGTAACATCCCATGGTTCAAAATCGATGACAATAGGGAAAAATACTCCGAGAAGGAGAGGTTGTACTGGACCAGCTGAAAATGGAGAAAATACTTTATTCTCTGAATTTGAAATCACTATGTTTTTCCTCAGTACCCCAGTAACTGAGAAGTTCATCTGATATTTCTGTCTGGTCCCGTAGGTGTTATTAGAGGAGGCCAGGCTCTCGTTAAAGCAATTTGCATAATGGTAGCTGTGCTCTTCGGGAATGTCCTCGGGAGAGACTGGAAATACACTCTTTTCCAGCACAATGGAAATTTCAGAGTTATGTTTTTCTGCTAATGACCTGCAAACATCGCTGCTGATCAGACATGGATGGCCTCCAACCTCTGCCAGGCAAGCGGATGCTGAGGAGGGGCTTTATTAATGCCTACCATTTCCGAAGGGTTAAGCACATGAAAGTTATTCCAGGAATTTCCTTTCCAGGGCAGACCTAGGGAGGTAGGTATAAGCAAAGGCCAGTTCAGCCCTGCTGAAAGTGATGGATGCAATCCTCTTTGAAGTTCCTGGGAGCTGCACTTCCTTGCTGAGTGGCTGAATTGAATCCAGAGATCTTCAACTGTGAATCTGTAGCCACAAAACATGATTTTGTGACATCTGCTGTGGTTCATCAGCTACTGAAGGTGGGAAGGGGAGAGCAAAAAATTTTCCAGGAACACTGGTGCAGATGATACCTGAGGTTTGACTGTTTGCAGCTCATGTTCCTGTTTTCAATTAAATTAGAAAGTATTTGTGGATGAAGTGACCCATTAGTTGGGTAATAACACTACCTTATCACGCCTGCTTATCAGTATTAGTTATGCACTATAAAACCCATCCCAAAGCCCTTGGGGGAGTCAATTAAAGTGGAGTGGGCACATGTGCACATGTGTGATGAAGCTGCCGTGGGATGTGTGGGGCACATTTGTGCACCAAACTGTTGCACTTTTGAGGCAGAGAGTGTTCCTGAGCTTGCACACCAGCCCTGCCTGTAAGCTGTCAGCATCACACATCTTTGTAGCCTCTACCAACTCCTCTCTGAGCAGAAGAAACAGGCCATAAATTTGCTGATTATGTGCATTTAGGCAGAGTAGCTCCCTTAATGGCCTTTACGATGGCTGCAGCCGCCAGTGATGGAGTTTTTGCATCCCCAGCTTCTAATAGTAGAGGGTTGCTTTTTCATGCCATACATCCCGTTAAATAAATCTGAGCCAGTGGTAACTGATTGCTGATATTAAACTGCAGAGGAAGAGAATTAAAATATTTTCCCTGTCTGCTTGGAAAGCTTTGGAGGGCTTTGTTCAAGTTTAGTGGTTTGTTGAGGGTTTTTAAAGAGGTGATAGGAAACACTGTAAGAAATTGTCTCTTTCTTTGCCAGTGTTTCAGCTGAGCAGCAGGTAAGGGAAACCTGATTTAATGACATATCAAATAGAGAGCTGCTTCTCATCTGATCCTTCTTTGAAACGCTGCTGAGGAGTGATCAGTGCCTGTCTGCATCAATAATTAGACCTTATAAAGAATTTAGGCTCGGGTGGCAGAGGGAGCTGTGGTGGCTGATCACCTGGAAAAGGCTTGATTTACAGGTAGAATCTTTCAGTGTAGTGATTGAATTTGCTGATGTTTCAGCTGGCCAAAAGGAGCCAGAGAAAAGTCAACCATCTGGAGCCTTTCTGGGCTGCATTGGAAGGAGAAACGTGGTGGTTTGACATGTCCATTAGATCTGTCACCCCTGGGGCTGCAAAATGGCTGTGTTCCTCTCAGCCAGCAGTGAGGAGAGGTTGGAGGGGAGAGCTGAAGTGTGGGGTGATGTGGGGCTCCTCACCACAACCCCTTCATGCCCCCTCAACCTCCCCTGGGGCTCAGCTCTGAGCATCCTCTCCCTGCTTTGAACCTGAGGAGCCGTCACACCTTAAGGTCAGGCGAGGGGGCCCCGTTAGTGGCTGGGGGGAGGTGGAAGGAGCAGGATGTCATTTTGTCATTAGCCAGGCTTCAAAGGCAGCCAGGCACCGGGGAGGGGGGAGAGGAGCTGCGGGGTCAGAAGGGCAGTGAGCCCCTTGCCCAGCCTTCCTGCTGGCCAGCTCACCTGGTGCACAGCTGCTCTGGGAGGAGGGAGCCCAGGGAAAGCAGAGGGGTGGAGGAGGCAGTGTGGGGAGAGCCTTTTATCCCCATAGCCTGCCAAATTCGGTGTGCAGGTTTCAGGCTGGGCAGATCTTTCATGGTGCTGGGAAAATGGTGTGAAGCCGTGCCTGTGTGCTTTTCAAAGCATAGCCCCCTTGGAGCACTGCAGATAGAATGATTTAGTGGGGTCCTGAACATCTCTTGGAGACTCTGGAATGTGATTTTTGGCTTGCTCATGTTGGAGGCTGGTCATAAGGCTCATGTCCTTGTGCTCATACATCCCGCTTTGGATAGCCTTCAGCTTTCCTGAGTCAGATCCAACCCCAAAAAATCAGCAGAGTGGGTTAAAAATGACAAGATTGGTAAAGGATAAGAAAATTACCCTCATTTCGGTGTTCTGTGAATTTGTGCTACAGATTTTTTGAGAATACTTGGAGGTCCCCTCTCAAGGCTTTTCTCTCAGCCACCAGGGATGGGTTTGTTTATTCCAATAAGCCAAGGTTCTCCTGCCAGTCCCCACAAGTGGGGCTGGGGAGGAACTCTGGCCACTGGAAGGCTGGAGATCAAAGCACATGTGTTGGCAATACTGGGAGGCTTCTGGAGTCAAATGGTCTTTGACCTGCCTCTGCAGAACCTGAGGGCCCTGGTGCATAGGATGAGGGGTAGCAGTCTCTGGAGCAGCTGGGAGCAGCCACAGCCAGCAGAAACATGGCACAGCTCTCAAGCTCCTTCCATCCTGTAGCCTGATCAGGCTTGTGTGCTGGTAATTAGGATGTTTGCTGTCATTTCTATGGGTGCGACAATGCATATTCATCAAATATGTAAATTAAGGCATTAAGCTATTTGCATAAATCTGGATCCAACAGGATGGTGGAGATGAATTGCTGTGAGATCAGCTCTGTAAATGATTCCCTGATACACATGTCACGCTGGAATTCTGCACAGCCTGTTTGGGTGCTTTGGTGATGCAGAGCAGGGTCCTGCACACTCTCCATGGGTGATGCAGAGCAGGAGCTTGTTTGGGTTAATTAGTGCAAGAAGTCCAGGCATCCTTACCTCTGGAGCAGGATTACAGCTGCGTTTCCACCGGCAGCCCTCAGGTGGCCTCTTCTCCTGAGAGAGGATGGGTTGGAGGGGTGGGCAGGCAGGTGAAAATTTATCCATGGGAAAAGCAAAGCTGTCTGTGCACTAAATGTGCCAGTGGTCTCCAGTGAACAGTAACACACACATGAAAGTTTGCTTGGGCTTGCTCTGAGCTTTGAGATTCCCAGCAAACCCTCAGCACAGCCGCTGCCTCCAACACATCTGGTATTACCAAAAGGAAAATACATAAGACCTGTAACCCTTGCCTGCAGTAGCTTAACAATACCTCTGAGTATTGCTTCAAATACATATAATAAGTCTGAACTAATAAAGTAACGAGTTTATGAGCTTTTTAAAGATTTTACTAGATGAACAGGGGACCTAATAACATGATTCAATTTCTTAATATAAACAATGTATTTGCTGTGGCCTCTTAAAATATTCCTAACTTTAACTGCAGAAAATCCACTATGATTTATATTTCTGGCTGCTGGAAGCTCTGGCTTCCATTATCTGTGTATGCCACAAATCCAATTATGTAATATCATTGAGATAAGGCGTGTAATGTTTCACATCTAATTGTTCTAACATGCAAATTTTTTCCAGCACTGGTGTATGTTGGATTAAGAGGAAGGCAGGGGCTGTTTTTCATGGGTATAGGTTGTGTGGGTGGAACAGGGCTCTTTGCAGGCAGGTGGATGTGTTGAACTGCATGTGTTGTGTGCAAGGTCTCTGAGAAGCTCTGTGGGAACCACAAGGTGATGTTGTCTTTTGGGTGAATAAAGTGTTGGTTAAATGCAACCAAACAGCATCTCTTTGCCTGAATGGGGAGAACTGTGTATGGATGCAAAATATTTCACTGATCCAAGCATTGGCCCATGCCATGGGCTTTGATTATCCCTGTGCTTTAGTATGGACAGTACAGCTTGTCTACAGTCTCCTTGCTCTCCCCAGGGTGCAGCTGTGAAGTCAGGGTGTGGGCTGGATGTACCCCTGGCAGACAGACTGTGACTGCTGACAGTCCAGGGCACCTGGTGATTCACTGTACAAGATCCAAATTTCACACCCATTTTCTGGGTGGTTTTCATCCAGAGGTAGGAATGAGACCACAGACCTAAGTTCTGGTACATCTTATTAAACAGCAGCTTGTGTGCTTTGCCCCTTAGGTGTTATGATCACTGTCTGAAGATCCTTGGGCACGTGTGTGCTCATCCAAGACTGTGTAGACTTAACTTCAGAGCTGGCTGTGTCCTTGTCCCTTCCCATGATGGGGTCTCATCCAGCCTGCACACCCAGGGCAGGCATGAAGCTGGTCAGGACTAGACAACCCTCAGATCTCCCCTGTTACTTTCTCAGAATGCAACCAAGGAGCATTCCCTGACATGGGAAGAGGATGACATGGAAAGAAGGAAGTGGATGTTGTCTGGGAGACCCAAATTTTTATCCTTGGGCCCAGAACAGACACTTATATTAACATTTGCCCACATTTGCAAATGAGGACAGGCTTTGATGGCCTTGCTTGTTGACTGCAGCACAAAGAAACATGGAGATGTGTCTAAAAACTAGGGGTTTTTAGTAGGATTTGTGTTGTCCATGGTGGAGCTGGCTGGGGGAATTTAAAGGAATCATTTTAAGCAAAGTGTTGGGGTTTTTTGGCCCAATGTACTTGAACACACAAACTTGTCCTACACATTGATTGACAAGTGCAGGCAGAGCTTCTCAGCCTCTGCTCTTCCTTTTGGCCCCTCACACTGTCCCTGCCAGGTTTTGGTGCTGCTGTGGTGTCGGTGACATTGTCCAGATAGTGGTTCTGGTCCCAGTATTTGGCTCTTCTGAGGAAATTTTCCACTAACTATCTTACAGCCACTGGGCATTGTGCTCTGGACATGAATAGGTCCCTTTCAACCTTGTTTGATTCATCATCAGCAAAGCATGAAATTACAGTGGAAATGCTAATAGATTTCCTAACAACTTGGTATCTACTTGGGTGAAACAGTTATTTGTTGACTAATTAGTAAGTTAATTGTTTTATGCTTTATTGAGGTCAGGTTGCTGTTCTAATGTAGAGGGAGGAGGTGTGGGCTCTTCTAAACAAGATGCTGCTTTAATGAGAAGTTACTATCATTGTCTGGGCTAAAGAAATGTAGGGAAATGGTAATGGTGTCTCCAAAGAAGAGATGTGGAGCCAAAAGGATGAGCTTTGGGAGCTGGGGCAAATCCTGCTGGAGTGCTCAGTTTTCCCTGAGACCATTAGCAGAGCAGCTCTCAGAGCTGCTCACAAGCTTTGGGCATGCAAACTAAAACCATTCCTGACAAAAAAAAAAAAAAAAAAAAAAAAAAAAAAGATTTTGCAGAAAGAAAGGAAAGACCTCTCCTTCCTGGAGTTTATGATCAAATGTATGAGTAACCTGGCCTTCTGGGGCATGAAGTCTTTTCCCTGGCTTGATTTATGTCATTAAAAAAAAAAAAAAGTTTCCTCTTCCACTCCTTAGTAGTTTGTTTTCTCCTTTCTTCCCCCTCCTGACCCTGTGCTTGTGGCCAGGAAAAGTTTCCTGAATTTAGAAGCAATCTTAAAAGATAACCAGTGTGTGGATGGAGGCAGTACCAGATCATTGAGGAAGACTTCTCCAGGACAGTTAAACATATTGTTCTGGATACTTTTTCTCTTATCATGTCCTTCTTGTCCGTCCTTCTAATTAGGGGTTTGTTATCATCACCTGCCTTGGCCAATCCTGTCCTTTCTCAGTTGGAGCAGTCCTGGAGCTATGATGTGAGTCAGTGGGTTTGTGCCCCTTCTCACACATTCTGATGAGCTTGTCTCCCATGTAGGGAGGGATTTTTTAAGATGAAGGAGCTCAGAGTTACATTAGATTTTGAGATTAAATTCTTCCCTGTGAAACCCTGGCAGAGGCTGCTCAGAGAAGCTGTGGCTGCCCCATCCCTGGGGGTGTTCAGGACTGAATTGGACAGGGCTTGGAGCCTGGGATAGTGGAAGAGCCCTGCCCATAGCAGGGGGTGGAAAGGGTTGGGCTTTAAGTTCCCTTCCAACCCAAACCATTCTGTGATTCTGTGATTGTTTATAAAGTATTATTCTGTGTTGGGCAGCATCACAGGGAAGACCACAAGAAATACTATTGCTTGCAGACAGCCTGTTTTCTGCTGGTTCTTCCTCCTTCCAGCTGCAAATACAGTGTGGAAATACTGCTACCTGTTGATATATTTGTGTGCTGATAATCTTGTGTGCTGTAAAATCCTGTTTTAAAAATTGCCTTAACGTATCTCCAGCCTGTAGTCTCATCTGTTTTGGCCATACACCTGTAGCAGTTTGGCAGTCCTGAAAGTGCAGTTACAAGTGAGAGGGATGTGCAGGTAAACCTGCTCAGTCTGTGCCCAGATTCACCCAGTTTTCCACTCCTCTCCTACTGTAAAATCAAACTGAGAAAGTCAAGATAGCTGCCAGTAAATAAAGCTGGTACCAGCTCATTGCAAAAAAACAACCAAACAACAACAACAACAAACTAAACAAAATAGGACTCAGACCCAGCAACACACCCCATTTTGGTTGCCTTTGTTTTTTTAGTTGCTTTATTTTTCAGCTGCCTGTGTTTTTTGTTTTTTTTTTTTTCCTCAAATGGGCAGGTAGCTTTTAAGTTTTGGTAGTGGTACTTTTCCTGTGCTGTATCCAATAAACCTCTGCATGGATTACCTGGCAAGAACAATCCCTGGGCAGCCTGGAAAAAGGAGTATTTTTACTGCCTGCATCCAGGCGTGACTCCAGTGTTTCATGCCACCACCTGAGCTAGGATGGGCTTTGAATACAGATCATGCCTCTCTCTGTTTTTCCCAGGCTTCTCATTGGGAAAAGGGCCTTTGCTCAGAAGCCACTGGGGAAGTGGGTTATAAAAGTTTTATTGGTGAGGCAGAAAGATGTTTCCACTCTTGCTGTTCCTTGGGAAATAAGAGAAGGAAAGACAGATAATGTTTTGTCTCTTTATTAGATTGGGAAATCATCTATAAAGCAGAGGTATATTTCAAACCAAGCCCCCCATGTCACTTGTTAATGCCAACTCAGCAGCATCCAACTGGGCAGATGAAGGGTTGGGATGATGTAGGACTTTAAAGGGATCCTGTCTTAGTGGGATGAGAGCCCCAGAGGAGCCAGATGTCTGGTGGGAAGACCAGAGCCCCCAGCCTGGGTGCCCTGCACTCAGCCCTTGCAGTTCCTTGCAGCAATGCTGCCAAATGGTAATAATCACCTGTGATAATCTGCAGGCTGGAAAAACTCATCCTTGGGGGAAGCTACCTACCTAGTGGGTAGAGTAGAGCTTGTGCATCCTCAGGGGGTGTTGGTAGGACACTGAGGGATAGCAGTGAACCGTAAAACGGCCTTAAAAGTGGCAAGTCCAAGTGAAGCTATGCGGCTTAAAATGTTTTATCATGTCGCATGCCAGGGCTATTAGTCCCCTTCTGTGCTTCTGTCAGGCAGCATGGCAACCAGCAGTGAAGTTTTATCAGATATTAAAACCTGCTTTTGAAATTTCTCCTAGAGCAGAATGCTAAATCAGCCTCTTCATAGTGATATTTCTTTTTTTTTTCCTTCTTCTTGTGCTGTTTCCTGCCTGGCAGCTTTACCTTTACTTCCATTTCTCTCTCTCATTTTCCATCAGCACTATCTGTAACCATTTTGTGTTTTATTGAGCATGAATGAATAGTGATGCCTTTTAGATGAGTGATATTTTCATCTGAAGATGCTTGTTTAATGTAAGTCTCCATTTAGCTGTTACCCCAATGGTGCTTTGTGTTTACCAACAGATTATTTCAACTAGCTTGAATTTGGAAGCAAATTTTGCATGGTGAGGTTTTCTCCCCTTCTCCTACCCCAGCAAAAATTCTGCTTCTCTTCTGGTGGGATATTACAGACCTGGAATGTGCATCAGAGGTAGTGTGAGCTGTGTAAGGGCTGCAGCTTTGCTCCTGGGGCTGAGTGTAACCTACGCTTACCATATGCTACCCTCCCCTTTAGGTAAAATGGGGGGTTTTTCTGCCTCCCTGCAAATGATAGCAGAGACTGTAATCACTCAAGCTGCTGCCATGTGGGTCTCAGTGCATTTGGGAATAAAATTTTCCATCTGTGGGAATAGGTTATGGATCCAAAGTCATTAGAAAGAGTCTGGGTTTACCCTTGGTGCTGTAAGCAGGATCTGAGCTGTCAGTGACAGTGATGGATCCCCAAATACCTGCTTGTTGCAAGGCATCACTGCCACCCCCAGAGGTTCCCTGGGCTGTTCAACAGCAGCTGGACCTGAGGAGGCTGAAATGTGCCTCAGTTGTTAAAAGGTTTGGGTTTTGCTTGGTCTGAGGTTTGTCACAGCAATTCCCAGGAGGTCTCTGCTGGTTGGACTCACTCTGGGGAAGTATGTGGTGTTTTTTTGGCACTGGTGATAAGTGCCACTGCTGCTTTCCATCAGTTCCATGAAGCTAGTGATGGAGGGCAGAAACAAAATCCTTTCCTGAAGGCTGGCTTTTCTGTTTGCACCCAGATGAAAGGGGCAGATCTTTGTGTGCATTGCTCCAGCCAGAGCTGAGTCTCTTCAGAGAGCTCTGACCTGCATCAGACATGGATCAGCATCCAGACGTCCCCAGGGTAACACCTGGGAGCTTTTGGAGGCATGGAGGCAGTCACGTTAGGTGCAGGGGACGAGGAGGGATTATGGGTCCCCCTGAACGAAGATGCCCTCTCCAGCACACACTGCCATGCCTTTGAGAGTACTGTGCATCTTTAACCCCTGGTGGTTTGTTCTCCTGATCCTCATGCAACAGCTGGCAAGGGAAGAGGCTGGAGCTGAACTCACATCCCTGACAAGGTGCTCAGCCAGCCCTCTCTTGAGTCAGCACTGACTTTCCCCTTGTGATTCAGTGCCAGGTTCTGCATTCTTGTCCATAGTGCTTAGGGAATTCAGACATTTGTGGCTGCAAATGTTCCTTTGGGACCTGAGTCCCTTGAGGTCCACCCTGCCAAAACCATCGGGGTTGTTCCTAGAGAGAGGCACTGCTGCTGAAGCTGGCCCAGAGCGCTCACGTCGACACCTCCATCCCCTGCTTTGCCTGGACCTCATGCTCAGTAATTTCCCAGCCAGTCTGCTCCATTAGGGCATTACAGGGACATTAGTTAATGAGGCTGGTTCTGCGAGCATGGTCCGAGTTAGTTAATCTGGGCTGTCCCTGCTGCTACAGAATTTGCATCTGGCCGGGGTTGTGCATCTCGCAGCCGAGCTGCCAGCACTGGATGAAAAGGGCAGCGCTTCCAGAAACCCTCGCCAACAATTTGTCTTGCAAATGAGCAAGGGTGGCTCTCAGCAGCCCGGCCCTGCTGAAGTCACTGCTGGGCCGCCGCTCCCGGCTCCGTGGCACGCTGCAGCTGCCTCTCCTCGCCGCCGCTCACCAGCCGAATTTCTCGCGAGCGGGCCACGCATCTGCATTAATTTAGATGGCTTAATGTGGGGAGATCATCAGCTTGATTTCCCCTGTGGCTCTGGGAGTCAGCTGGGGCTCCGGGGCCTCCCATTAGCGGCCCAGCCCGGTGCCAGATGGCGGGTGATGGCTTGCGGAGGCTGCGGAGCTGACGTGCCCCATTGTGCGAGAACACAAAAGCGAGCCGGGCTGGATGTTTTTTTCTTACCCTCCTTTCTGCTTTCATTTCCTTCAGTGCTGTCACCCTCACAGCTAATTCCTGCAGCTCTCTTTATTTATTTATTTTGCTTCATGGTGGGGAGGGCTGTGAAGCTGCTGACAGTTTTTTTCCATGTGGATGCTTCTGCCTTGCGCCATGCAAGTATCTTAAGGATTTGCTTCTCCTGTCTTTTATTCTCTGCCTGAATATGCATATGGGGTACACAGTCCCATGTGCATGCACACCCTCATGGAATCCTCTTGGACATTTGGGTCACATAAACAAGTTATTAGGGTATTACAGGGGGTCTCATGGGGGGCCATTATATGCCGTGAGGTTTTGTTAAGATAAGATTTAATCGCCTTCCTGAATATTTCAGGTGTTCCAGCAGTTTTTCAGGTCTCTTAATAGTCTGTGCTACGATCACCTGTTTGTTACAGAGTTTTCATCTCTTTTGTTAATACTGGAGAGGCACCTGTTTTGGGCTGCAAGTTTTTTCTGACGAAGTTGTACATTTCAGGAGGGAGAGGACTGATACCTCCAGTTTGGTACAGGACACACTAAGCATCCCTGCAAAGGCCCCCTGAAGATCAGGCTTACAGGGCTTTGGCTCTGATTTCCCCAGTGTGCTGCAAACACAGGGGAAAAGCTCAAGTTCAGAGCTCAGAGTCACTACAAATGCCCTCTGCAATCCCTCCTTTCAGGTGCAGCATTTGACCTCTGCCTGCTCCCTAAAACCCACATCACTTTTGCAGTGCTGCTGTTCCTTTGGCATTTATCATCACTCCAGCCCACGCAGCTTTCCACATTCATGTGTGCATCCCAAACTTAAGCTTTAATTAAAATGAAATTTTATGCTGACAGAGAGCTTAGGTGGCTAAATGATGTTAACCTTGGCACCTGGATGGGGAATGAGTCTATGAAGCAAATGAGAACAGCAAGTGCATGAGCAGGAACGGGGACAGAGGAATCCCAGGCAATTGCAGGTCTGACTGGTTGTGCCATCACTGACAGTCTTTGAAAGCAAATGCTGGTATTTAAATTTGAATTGTGTGGCTGTCTGAGTATCCAGCATGTCTTCTAACTCTTCCTCCTTTGGCAGGAGCTGCAATGTTAATGTTGACCTCTTCTCCAGGCTTGGCACTGCGTGCTGAGTTTCTTTTCAGTACCCCCCCACATCTTCTGTCCATGGCACTGAATTTTGTTGCCAGGGGTTATTTGGTAGGATGGGTGGAGATAGATGGAGAGTGTAGGGACTTGGTGCATTTCCAGAGGGTTTAGATGCTGGTAGTCACAGGAGAATCTGTGACTCCTAGTCAGGGAACCACTATTCAGGGAGTCTGGTGGTCTTCCCCTCCATGACCTGCCCAAGTGAGTTTCAGAGTGCACAAACACAGAAGCAGGAACATTGGGATAAAATATTTGCAAATTTTACAGTAGGAAATAATACAGGCTCTTCTCCTCCCAACAAATTGATAAAGCCCCTCCTTGTAGCCCTGTGAGCTGATAGTTATCCCATCCAGGAGCATCCTGTGGGAATGCTCTTCAAAGGCTTCCTGAGCCCCTGAGCCTCACTGTCCTCTCCTCCTGTTACCCAGGGCTTCTTGTGGTATCCTGTGCTCATAAACAGTACCAAAGGTCCTTGCAAAAAGAGGAGAGGCACCACCTGAGGTGGCTTGAGTTTGTTTAATCAAGGATAAAAAAGCAAAAAAATTAGAAGCATCTGAAGTATATATCTGAATGTCTTAGCAAAGTGCTCAAAGCTGAAATTTAGTTTTGCTTGACTGCTCTTTTTAAAAATTCCTCACAGAAAGGACTTGGTTATTTCTCTGTGGCAGTAAGAGATGCATATGCAAAGTTCTGTATGTGGTTGTGACACAGTACAGAGGTTGGGTGATAGCAAATCACAGTTGTGGCTCTCCCATGGGCATGGTCAGGTTGTTTTTCTACTGTATTGAAACAGTAAACCATCTTCTTACATTGAAATTGTAAACTAGCTTTGATCAGGAATGTCTCCCAGCAAGCACAGCCCTGCATGGTGTGGCTGTAGGTATAATAAACCAGAGAGCCCTGTGATGACCTCACAGGAAATCAGTGTGTCCCCACTTTCTGTCACTTTGCTTCCTTGACATGATGCTCTGGGATGGTTTAGTGCTGGTGGTGATTTCCCAGGGGGTGTTGTCCCACCAGCCATCGCTGCTCGGCACGTGCCAGAAAGGATGCACTGATCCAGGAGTGGCACTGCAGGGTGATGGCAGCATTGCCTCCTTGACCCACAACTTTTCTCCTGCCACCCCTTTTCAATGAGTCCTCAAAGGTAATGAGTTTAATTTGATAAACTGGACCCAGGGTGAGATGTCACAGTGGGTTTAGGAGATAAGCCTCCCTGCTTCTTATCAACAAGAAACCAGTCCTCCCTGGAGACCTGTGTTTTCTGGAATGCATCACTGCTCCTTGGGTTCAGTGATGGTCTGATGACAGCGAGGAAGATAAAGATGGTGAGATTGGTGGTTTGTAACTCTGCTATCACTTCCTTCCTCTGTGTCACCATCTTCTACATCCTTCTTACCTTTAATCATTCTCTTGTATCCTTGTGTTTGTCTGCCAGGATGGTGATGTGTCCTCCAGTCTTTAGTATTTAGGACTGGACTGATCCAGTATTTAGGATGCTGTGGGGTACACAGGGAGGAGAAAGGGTTCACTGTGGAGGGAGAGGTGCTTTGGGATATAGTGGCTTCTTCACATCGACCTGGCATGAAATGGAAGCTGTCACCTTGTCGTAGGAGTAGGTGTCTGGAGGGACTCTGGCTCACAGAGTGTGATCTGTGTTACCATCCCCATACTGCATCATAAAATCATTGAATCCTAGACTGGCTTGGGTTGGAAGGGGCCTTAAAGATCATCTACTTCCAATCCCCTGCCATGTGCAGGGACACCTTCCACCACCCCAGATTGCTTCAAGCCCTGTCCAACCTGGCCTTGAACACTTCCAGGGATGGGGCATGCACAGCTTCTCCAGGGCCAGGGTCTCCCCACCCTCACAGGAAACAATTTATTCCTATGTCCACGTATGTGCACATGTATACACACTACTGTGTCTACTTTGACAAGCAATGCTGGGGTACAGCCCCAAGTGCACCCATCCCAGCAGAGGCGCAGGAAAGGAGTTAACACTTGCTGGCTCATGCACAGAAATACAATCCCCATCTCCTCTGAGCTCCCAGAGAGAAATCGGTGAAAACATCAAACCGCACGTCCTGTACTGTGGGGCCGATACGCCGGAGCTATGAACTTTCTCTTTGAGGTGGTAATGGTTTGGCTGGCAGCCAGGAGCAGCAGCCGTGAACGGAAAGGGGGACTTCCAGAGATAAGCTATTTTCAGCCAACGGGGCTTCTCGCCGCGAAATAAATAGAAAAAAGGACGAGCTCTACGTCTGCGGTCATGTGTCCTGCTTTCGTGGATTTGGCCTATTTTCTGAAGAATGGCTGTAATTCAGCTTGAATTTCCCCTGGATTGCTGCCAGCAAAATAGGAAGCTGTTGCTATTGCCAAGGAGCGAACAGGAATTTATGTAGTAACTCAGCCACAGGGATGAGATGACAGCTAATGGCTTAGCTGCTGCTAGGAGGAAAAGCACACCTGGGAGGAACCTGGATTTTCTCAGGATCACACCAGTTCAGTCCTTTCTACATCTTTGACATTATCCCCTTCAGTTTGGACTGGGCAACATTGAAGCACAATATCTGTGCTCAGTACCAAGGGATGGGAGCAGAACCGCTTTCAGCATTTAGAAAAATCACCTGTGTTTGAGTGAAACTCAGACTTAAAATGAACAGAAAGGAGCTTTAGAGGAGTCCTTTGCAATGCTAACCCTGTGCCACTCTTGCTCTGGCTCAGTGCTGTGATCTTGTGGTCTCTCCTCTCCCTGTGCACAGGAGATGCTGAGTATTTCCCTTGCTGTGATGTGAGGCAGCTCCTCTGTGGGAATCCAGCCTTTTGTGATTATTTTTCTCTTTAAATAACTTCTTTAGTTATCATGTGCACCATTCCCACTTCTGTTTCATTCCTTAATAAAGAAGGAGAGTAGTTTATCATGCTTGGCGGAGTATGGACGTGGTGAAAGACATACTGTTCTGTAGGATTTAAAGTTAATTTCCGTCGGACAGAGAGACCGTTGTTTGGGGTACTTCCACAGCCGCCTTTCCCCCCTGCTCTGGCTGCCTTGGGTCCACAGGGAGTCTTTGCCTTGTGTCTTTGGGCAGCTCTTCCCCCTTCCTGGACCCCGTGTGCTGGGAAGTTTGCAAGTCTGTAATGCTTTAGAGGCTGAGGGATACAGCTGGGACCCAAGCCTGCTGTGATGGGACATGGCAGAGAGGTGCCTCTGGGTGCTGCAGAGCCCATCACCTCTGACTGCTCACTCCATCATGAAAGCCAGAGTCTCCATGCTGTGCTTGGGTTTTTTCCAAGACCTATGAGATACTTTGCTATATGCACTGCCACCCCTTGCACCGCCAGATTAGGGAACGAGATCATCTTAGAGGCAGTTTCACCTCTTCCAGGCAGTCCCCAGCTGCTGCCCAAGGGAATATCTCAATTTGTGCAGCAGGCAGAATGAGCTGTAGCTCAATTTTCCATGGGCTTGGCCATCCCAGCCAAGCAGGAGCAGGAGCAGCATGATGCCCATGGCTCAGCAGCACTGAGCACTCCGTGAGCTCGCTTGCCCAGGCAAAGCTCCCACCTCGGCAGGGCTGACCCTGCTGCAGCAGGAGGGGAAATGAAGAGTGGATTGCCAGCACTGGTGCTGTTTGCTGTCGGCCCCGATAAAAATGGCACCTTGCCCAAGTCTTCTATAAATCACAGGTTCCATTTGGAAAGGAGTTTTCTGTGGTAATTAATGAGCCAGTATAAAGACATTAAATGGAGAACGTGTAGTGATAGAAAGGCTTGTCATTCACTGAGCCATCTTCCCCCATGTGAATAACCATGGGGGAACAAAGGCCAAACTCCTTATAGACTGAAGTGCACTATCTCTGATAGCTGGGAATGAAGTAATTCTCTGAAAATAACAAAGGCGCAGTGAAATACATTAGTAAACTAATTACAAGAGAGCTGGTAAAAACAGATGCTGAAAATTTAAAGCTATTACTGGAATGATTGCTGGCAGAAAAATGGGGGCTGACAACAAAAAGTTAAAAAATGCATCTCATTTAAAATTCATTAGCCTGTAAATCAGGACAGCTCCCTGTCTGAAAGCAAGGCTGATGGCATTTCCGTGGGCAGTCGTGATGAAAAGCTTCCTTGCCTTCACCTTTACAGATTCCACCAGTGCCTCCGGAGGTGCCGAAACAAAGTGTGCGCTTGTTGGTGAGCACAAAAAAGCAGGGAAGCTGCTGACTTTACTCAGGGAGGTCTGAGCAGGGATGTTTCTACCCAGAGGTGTTGTGTGGGCTGCTGAGGATAACACCTCGTGCTTGTTTGGATCGCTGCCTCTCCAAGCTGATGAAAAGCAGGATTGCTCGTCCATCCGCGCTCGATACTGGAAGGAGTTGGCTGCAAACAAAGTGGTCCAGGGCCAAAACCAGCTGTGTGGGAGCTTCCTCTTTTACTATCTCCATCAATATTTGGGAGAGGGATGGAAAACATCAGTATTGTGCAACAAATCAAAATGGTAACTATGTAATTTGTCTTAATTGTGTGTGTTGGAATAGGAAAAACACGAGGAGCTCTGGATGGGAATCTGGCAGGAGAGACCTGCCTGCTGGCAGCGTACTGCACGCTTTGCTCTGCCTTTGCTGAGCCAACCTTTCCCAGAGGCTTGTGGACAGCTTGCCCTTCATTTTCTCATTACTTCAGGGGTCTGCAGGGGCACTTGAGTGGGATAAATCATTGCTGTTTTGCAAAGAGCAAATATGTGCTTCAGAGGGAAGTCCTGAAGAAGCCATTGCTGTGAATGCAACAGGAGAGGACATCTTGTGATGTTAGAGGGGAGCTCTGCTTTGGGGTGGGGGAGCCTCATGTGATGCTAGGGTTTCTTGAGAAGTCACCCCACAAAAACCCTCTGTGCTGAGTTGTACCTCTGGGCAGATGTCACAGCAACCAGTGTTGTGTGGCCAGCATCACCCTTGGTGCTGGAGCCCTGTGCAGTTGACAGATAACCCCTTCCTGCGCTGCAGAATCATCAGCCCCATGTGCAGTCCGCCCAGGCAAATTAAGAGTTGTTTATGACATTTAATACTCGCCCTTCCCTCCAGCAGCAGGGCAGCAGGACCACAGGTTTGACTTCACAAATGGTCGCCTCAGGATACAGTAAATGCTGTCATGAGCCGGAGAGCAATTTCATATTGAAAAATTACTGCAATAGAGCTTCCTGATAA
This sequence comes from Cyanistes caeruleus, assembly GCF_971803275.1. NCBI lineage: Eukaryota > Metazoa > Chordata > Aves > Passeriformes > Paridae > Cyanistes > Cyanistes caeruleus. The sequence continues at coordinate 2,535,119 of NC_141713.1, forward strand.
AGGTCTCTCCCAGCAATGCCTCCCTCTTCACCAGAAACTTCTTCTCTCCCTGAAACCAATTTGAGAGCGCTAAAGGGGCTGTTTATTAGTCCATCCCCCTGCAAAACAAGAGGGTGCTGGAAGATGAATAACCACCCTGGGCTGTCTGCTGTGCTGCTTGGTGTAGCAGGTAACATGATGGGATATTGCCATGTGCACTGAGCATGGAGTAAAGTGAGAAATTTGTTCCATGGGATTGCCAAGATGCATCTTTCAAAGTGTTTTATATGGAGCAGCATTGCCTCATGGGTAGAGTGTGCTATTAGTACTCAAGGGAGGGATGATGTTGCATTTTGCTTGTGACCATGGGTGACACTTTGTACCTGTCCCTAAAAAAACCAGTAACTTCATAGGAAAGATGTGAGGGTGATCAGACAGCCCTGGTTGCTTGCTGCACTTCAGAGGGTGTTTGTGCCAATGCACAGACTCCCTGCTCTTGCTTCCAGGCTGGGATGATTTCTGGCTGCATCCACCTTATAGTAGGTCTTGGGTCTCAGCAGGCAGCATTTGGGCAATGCTGCTACACACAAGGGAGAGCAGGCAAAGACCAGGTGGTGCTCTCAAGGGTTTCCTCAGGCATTGGCAGCTCCCCTAGTGCTCTCTGCTCCCATAAGTTAAGACAAACAGGGGTGGTGGGCTGTTGAATATTGGGGATGCTCCCTCACATGCTGTACTGGGACAGTCTTGCTTCAGAGGTGTAGCATTATGTGAGTTTTATAGAAATTTTGAGATACTGTAGTATAAAACAGTCCTTGGGCCATAGGGCCCCTGTTCATTTCCATACATGGTACAGTGGCTGCATTTATCCAGTCAAAAATCTTTCCTGCTCATAGGGGAGTACTTCTACATCAACAACTGATGGTGGGATAGTTAATTTTCCAATAAGTGAGCTATAATAAATACTGTGAGTATACTAAATGTTCTCTAAGACTGGAATATGGGTTTGGAGACCCCTGTGATTGTGTAGGAGAAGCTGGGTGTCCTAGGGATGAGCAGCACATTCAGTCAAGCCTCAGGAAGAGCAGTGGAGCTGCAGTACAGACATTCAAAGGGTTTCCAGGTGCCATCCTACAGGGACCTTTTCAGAAAGAACCCATCATCCTCCTCACAGCCTGTCCTTCACTCTTGCAGGGTAGAGCAACCAGGGGCTCCTGAGGATGTTCCCTCTGACCTCTGCTCTGCATGCAGTGAAGATGTGTTCATTACTTTCACGGGGTATTTATCATTCCTATGCGGAAGCAGCCCCTACAGGGCTCTGTGCTTTTTTCTGCTTCTGAAAGCAGCAAACCCAACAATAAATCATGGGTCAGTAGCGTCCATCAGGGCTGTTCATTGCGATGCAGCAGGGAGGTGACCTCAGCTGGATTTGGCTCACAGTCATTTCATGTGTTATGCAAAAAGTTGAGAAGGCACAGTCCCAGACCAGACAAAAATTTGCCTCCAGGTTGCCTTGAGTCATGAGGTAGTAGATTTTCCCCCTACTCCTCTTGTAAAATATCTGTTGCATATTCCCTCCCATGGGCAGCTGCTGTGTCCCACTGCGAGGCATTATCTCTGTTGTCTCCCTTTCATCCCTGTCCCAGGAGCCTGGGATAGGAGAAAAAAAACAGGCCCGGTGGAGACTTTGTTCCTCAACCAGAGAAATCTGTATGATTTGCTGTCTTCTCAGCCTGTTTTAAATTCTTCCAGTCAGCTTTGATTGTGGTTGAAAACAAGAGACATGAGGATGCAAAATGCAGAGAGAAAAGTTTGGACCATCCTCCATGCATGCTCTGAGCCATCCTGTTAGCTCCAGGGGAAGAAATCATCAGCCAAAGCAAAAGAGGAATAAGCACTTGTTTGCAGATATTCCAAATAAAAAGTGTTCAGGACTGGCCATTTCCCTGTACCTCTCCATAGACTGGGGTGGGTCATCCTCCTTCTTTTATCTCACCAGATATTATGGTTCCTCTTAAATGAACTACGTTCCTCTAACATGTCCTCCTTGCTTCGAACTCTCCTGATTCTTGCAGCCCATATTCTTTTGAGATCTGAGGCTCAGCATGGACAATAGAGATTTGGGATTTTCCCTGCTATGATTAGTGGACAGGGGCAGAGAGGATTTTCCTCTGTGATGGGAGAGGCACGGCTGCTCTTTAATATTTCCCTCCCTTTCCAAAGCTGAGAGAAAGGCGATTTTTCTTCCCTTTAGATGTGAGCGAAGGGCCCCGCTCCTGCTACTCCTGGAGAATTAAATAGATAAATGGGCGGCGCTGTTGTTCACGCTTCACTATGCACAAAGCAACTTGCATTCAAAATTGGGCTCATGGCAGTTCAGCAACAACCTCGCACAATAGCGTCATTAGACACGCAGGGCCGGCTCACAGGCACAGAGGCTGCTCTGCAGCTGGAGTAGCCACCGGGCTGGCCTGCCATGGGCTTGTTTTTTAGCTTTATAAAAATGCATCTTTAAAAAAAAACATATAGAAAGAAGATGCAGTATCTTTTTCTTAAAGGTTTGGGCAGGCATTGCTGTTTGAAGGCGGGGGAAGAGAGGATGGGATTTGTGATGTCCAAATGCCCTCTGTCTTTTGTGCCAGCTCCTTCTCATTGGCAAATCCTCCATTTCCAGAGTGTGGAGAGGACAAGTAAGGGACCTGAGTCTGCAGAGCCTTTGACTTCTGCAGAGCCTTTGACTTCTGCAGAGCCTTTGACTTCTGCAGACTGACTGACTGACTGCTTTGAGAATCTTCCCTGGCAGGTTGCTGACTTAGTGGTGAAGGTCTCATAAGCCAAGAGGGAATTGAAAATTTAATCTCTCTGCTTGCCTTGGCACTGGTGGCTTTCAGGAAAAGGAGTTGGGTGCTGTGTGAATCTTGCAGATATTGAAAGTTGGTTCTTCTGGAGCTCTCAGCCTGATCTGAGAGTGGTTCAGGTTTGGCATTAATTGGCATGGTGTTCATTGTGTTTTAAAAACAACCCTGGCTTCTGCTGACCTGGAGAGGAATTCAATTTTATTAGTAAGTAGAGAAATTCAGTATAAAAATCAGCAGCTCACTGTCATTGGAATGGAGCCAGTCTTGGAAGGGATCAGCTTGCTCATGGCTTGTTCTCTGCACTGGACAAATAATTTGCCTCCCAGATTTCACCTTCCTCAGTTGTAACTGAGGTAATGAAGTCCTCCCTCCTCGCTTAGGAGCATCCGTAAGTCCAGGTACTGGGAGACATCCCCATAAAACTCTTGTTCCTCAGTGTTAGCTATGAGGCATTTTAACTACATGCCTCCATTGGAAAAGGTCTGAATTTAACAGGTTGGTGGCAGAAATGTGGAGGGAAGGATCTTCACTTGTGGGCTGCTATTTGTGGACTGCATGGCATCCATAGTGGTGTGGGTGCTCACTCCTCCCCAGCATCGTCTTGTGTCAGAGCCAGCTTGGGTCTCTGTTTCCCTGTAAGTAACTGGAAATCAAGAGGCAATTTGATTGCAGAACTAGCTGGCCTTCCCAGATGTTCTCCTAACACCATGTTTGGCACTGAACCTTTCAAGTCTTCCTCCTCTCCTTGTGCCTGTAAAATGTTTGTGTTTTAATGACTTTAAAGGCCTGGGATTTGCTTTGACATACCAAGTTAGTGTTTTCTTTTTCTGTATCAAATCTAGGTCAATCTCTGGCTTAGCACTAATGCTGCACTGAGCAAAAAGGATTGGCCACTAATGGTTTCAATTTAGTTTTTTATGGAGTAGAGAAAATTTCACTCGATAGCTATTTTCATTTTTATTCCATTGGCCTTTCCACCAGGCCTGTTGGGATGGAGAAAGTGTTTGTGATTTGATTAGTGGAGACCCCAGAATGAATCCTCCATGAATATGGATGAGGATAAGAGTTGCTGCTCACCTGTGTCCATAGGACATGCCTTCAGGGACTGCATCCCAGTGGGGGTTAAGTGGTGGGTAATCCCAAGCATGGGGATTTCTTTATGGAAGTGTCTTGCCTGTGATCCAGCATCATCCTAGCTGAGGTCCTTGGTTATATAACACAGGGGAGGGAGAGGAGAAACTCCTCTGCTCCATGTGTCCATGTGCCTGTAGACAGTCAACATTCAATCTGAATCTAGGTTTGGCCAACATCTTTTGGAGGAGGCTCTTCCATGCCTGCAGTGTCAAAGGGCTGCCAGGACCATTCCCCATCTCTTGTGATCCCTAATTTTGTCTTTCCCTGCCTTGTGGCAGTTGCTGTGCACCACAGCCAAAATCCAGATGAGATGATAACAGAAGCACTGAAACATCACAGCTTGGAGCATTAATGTGGAGCAATGAGTGTGCATGTGATTTATGTTATTTTTGTGGCTTGATGACACAATGAGATGGCAGAGAGAAGTTTAATGGGAACAGGGTGGCACTCACCCTTCCTGATGATGGTAAAAAAGGCCTGGGGCAGCACCAGTCCCTCCATTGGCACATGGATGCTGCATTGCTGGATGGCAGAGACCGCTGGCAGTTGCATTAGTGAGTGCCTCCCCTCTTAGGAGCTTGCGGGTGAATATTGTGATTGCATGTATTTATTTTTAAAATTATTATGGCCATTAGCATAGAAATGAGCTACAGCTCCCTGGCTGCTGGCCAGCCCCACCCGGGCTGACGTGCAGCTCTTCTCCTTGGCAGCTGGAACAAAAGCACCCGGCTGGTAACAGGGTCCTGCTGCTTGCCATGGGAAGACAAGTGACAAACAGGAGCAAGCACTCTGCTGCATCAGTTTGTTACAGTCAGTTGGGACGTATATGAAAACCTCACATGGGTCAGCAGAGATTTATCCCCTCCATGCAATGCCCTGTGAAGGAGTTGGGCTCCTGTCCCTCTCCTCTCCTTTTCCCTGGTGATTTATTCCCAGGCTGAAAACCCAGTAATCACTCACATTGAAGTTTTGTTGCTATTTTACAGGAGATGCTCCTAAAGTCTTTTGTCTCTGCAACTGTAAATAAACTCGCAAACCTGTTTTAAAAATAGAATTTTGTAGCTCAGTGCATGAATTTTTAATGCATCTTCTGCAAACCAGCTGGTCTTGGCAAGGGTCATAGTGTTTCCTAGGCATTTAACATAAAACTGTGCTTCAAAGCCACATTATAGTGTCGTTGAAGAGTAATATTTTACTTAACATCCTCATAACTGAATTATTTATAACTTTTCATGTTTTATTCATGATAAATATTAATACTGGTGTCTTTAAGAGTAGAGGTTATTGCTGCAGTTTTACCTATAAGAGGTGATATTATTGAAATAAAGGAATGGCGATGAATTCTGTAGCCAGCAGAGCAGAGTCTGTGCCGGGGCTGTTCTCATTCACACCTCCCTCTTTTATCAACCCTGTCAGCCACCAAAAAACCTCACTGCTGAGCATCTGTACATTTGAAAGGAATTTTCCTGTAGGCATCTGAATCCCTGCTTTAAAAAAAAATAATTCTTAGAGAGCTTTGTGTCATTCTTAGTAATTCTTGGATTCCTTTCTTGGTGAGGGTCCATAAGCTTTGGCTTTGCAAAAACACTCACCCTGATCTGGGTTTCCAGCCTTGAAATGATCTGCAGGCTCCCGTGGATCCCCAAGGGATCCAGCTCTCCTGCTGCAGGCACCCATGGATCCCCCATCTTTTGAAGCATCCCTTGCCCTTGGAAGGGGCATCACCTGGTGTGGGAGACTTCCTAGCTTTGGGCTAGCTTTCCATGTCTGAATGCTCTGGGCCATGATTAGTCTCATTTCAAGGCTAAATCTATATGAATTGGGTAAATTGCCATTGCACCATTGGGCTCCATCCTATACCAGAGAGGATAATTGCATTGGCTTTTATCTTGTGAAAGAGAAATACAATTTTCTGTGATCTTTCACCTTGTGCTGGTGTGTCCCCATCTGGCTGGAACATTGTGCATCCACTCTCTGGTCCACCTCCTGACGTGGGGTTAGCTACCCATCCCGCCCTCATACCTACAAAACCTTCCCAACCCTACAACTGTGTGGGGCTCGGGCTTTGCTCTGTGCTACTCCATCAGCTTAACAAATCTGCCATCAGCGGGTTGAGAGCGGTGGTTGCGGGAGCAGCGCAGGTTAATGCAACACATATTTAATGTATGATTGCTAATGGCCATCTCCCATCTGCCTGAGCCCAACTGCAGTTTGCAGATGAATGATTAAGCTGCCCTGACACATAGGCAGCTTGTTCCTTAGCAGACCCACAGTCATTGCACTTGATGCATGTAAAAGGGGATGAGGTTTTCTTGCTGGGGAGAGGGATGTCATCGGGCTGGGGTAGCGGAGCAGGGGGTTCTCTTGGAGTTTGTTTTGTATGGTAATGTGAGAGACCTTCCTGTGGATGCAGCACTTTAAATGAATCATGAGCTCAATAACCACTGGGATGTTTATTAGCTTTGAATATGTTTATTGCAGAGTCAACAGGCAGCACCTTCCAATTAATTAATAGTAATAATTACGGTATTATTTATGTAGCTCTAGCAGCGTGCCAGTGTTTCCGCATGGCGGTTACAGCTGTGGCTTGCTGGAACAGGCTGGTCTGTATTCACCCTGCATGGGCATGCTGGGGTTCATCATTTGCTGTTGGGTGGTCCCAGCCCCAAAAGCCTCGCTTTGCTGAGCTCTTGGCAGCTGTTTTTTCTTTTGGCTGAATCCTTTTTCTCCCCAGCCTGGGTATGTGGCTGTTCCTGCTGCAGTGCTGGAAGGCAGACTATGCAATGAGCAGGAGCACTTGCAAACAGAGGTAGAAGTCAAGGGCTGTATATTTCACTAGGATATTTTGGCATTCTTCTGCTCGAGGTATTTAAATAACATGAGTTTAAGAGTCAAGCTGTACATATCAGAAGGATATTTACAACAGGTAAGACATTGATGGGAACAGAAAGAATACAGCTGTCTTTTGATGTGGACTAGGATCCAAAGACTGCTCAAGCTATTGGGAATGACCTCTGATAAGTGCCAGTGCAGTGTCTGTGTTTCTTGCTGCCCTGGCAGACCTTACTGAGGACCATGAGGGTCTTGGAGCAAAGTCTTCTGTTCTGGTTGAGCCAATCAGTTCAATGTGCAGAAGCATGTGGCATACCAAGAACTTCCCACTAGTCTTATTCTTCTGTGCAGAAGGTTAGGCTGCAAGCTGGCCTTCTGCTCTTACATTACGTTACAGTCCTATTTGCATTCTGTGGGAAATGAGGCCATGTTTCTAGGTCATGTGAAGCTGCTGACATCTTCCAGTTGTTGGATCTTTCTTCACATGCGAATAATTTTGTCTTTCTTTTTGTCTTCCAGCAATGTCTGACTTCCACATCCACCCTCAGAATGCAGTGGTGGAGGAAGGTGGTGTAGCGAGATTTCAGTGCCAGATCCATGGATTGCCTGAGCCAGTCATCCTATGGCATAAGAACAGCATGCCAGTCAACACAGACAATGAAAGGTAGGACATGTCCAAGTCTTGTGCTTCTGAGCTTTCTCCAGGTGGGAAGAGATGGCCAGACTTTCTGTTGCTTTCACAGTTGTGCTTGGACACAATTAACCTGGGCTAAGGGTCTTGGCCAGTGTTTCCACCATGGAAGACTCTTCTGTTTAGTGTGTTGTTGCTTTTCTGGCTTGGTTCTTCTTTTGACCAAACACTTTGTGGGACTACTGGCATTTCCCAGGAGAGGTAGATAAAGCTATTAGCTGATGTTGAAGAGCTTGCACTGACTGTCTCTGATCAACCCTGCTCCAGGTTTATTTTCCAGCATGGAGACCTGCCCAGCAAGCCTCAAAGAGCTGGGTAGCTTTGGCATCCTTCATCCCTCCGTGGCTCCATTTTGTGTAACTCTTTCTGAGACAGGTCCATGATTTAGGAGCTTGCAAATGGGTCTTGGACTCTTTCAAGTTCTGAATTACCCTGTGGCTGCTATTCCCAGGTGGACTCCCTCATGTGTCACGACTGGGGAGCTCTGCAGAGAGCTTCCCACAGCACCCTGAGCTGCCATTTCCCAAACAACCTCCTAAAGAGAAACTCCAGCTGCCTCCCTTTCCAGCCGAGACCTGGAGCGGCACGTCGCCGCTTCCTGTGTTTGACAGGCTGCTCCCTTCGCGTCGGAAACGTCCCTCATCACGGTTTGATCCTCGCGCGGCGCGGGACAGGTGGCAGGAAACGCGTGCCTGGTGCTGGCAGCCCCAGCTGCAGCTCAGGAGCTGCACAACCAGTGGTGGGAGACAATCGCTCACAGCACACCTCGAGCATGGATTGACGTCCCTGCCTTGGGAATAGGCGAAACCAGGAAGCTGTAAATATTTTCCTGAAAGCCCTTATTCTTAAAAATGTCAGTTCTGTGGTTGGGTTCTTTGGAGGCAGGAGAAAACATGAGGGCTGGAACAATGCCTGACCTTCTCAGAGTGGCAGTGAACTTACAGTAGAAGGACCCAAGAGGCTCAAATCTGCTGTAGAAAACTGCAACTGTCAGGTTTTGTTTTTCCTTTCATTTTTCAGCTGAGCTTTTTTTAGCCCAGTGCAGCGTTGATTTGTTAAAGTTGATCTCCTCTGAAGGCTTCTTACTTATACAGGTGCTGAACTGGGGATATGGTAGAGCAGAGCCACTGATCCGAGGTGGCACCAGCAGAAGTAAGGGGTGGAGAACTGTGCTGGATGCCTTTGTGGCATCCCAGTGAGATGTTGCAGGACAGGTGAAGTTCCTCTGGAGTCCTTCATGTGTCATTGATCCTTTCCATTTGAGCTCAGGGACACAATTGTGGAGATGGTCAGAAATGTGGCAGGGATTTAAATGTGACCAGAACTTCTTTTCTCCAAGACTGGGGAACTCCAGGACTGAGAAACCCCAAGACTGAGGAGCTCCAAGAGTGAGAAGCCAAGACTTTTCTCCAACCCAGAAAGGTCCAAGCTGTGCTTGTTCCTGCTGCTTCTCCTCTGGGGAAAGGAGTTTGCCCAAGCCCTGAAGGATATGGCCTAGGAACAGTTTCCCTGCATTCATGTCCTGATTTTGAAGAGATTTGGCTTTTTGTAGAAGTAAAGTTACTGGGGAAGTTTTTTATTGCCAGCTCAGTAGATTAATCTCTGACACCAGAGCCTGGGTGATGAGAGTTGCTTCTCTAACTGAATTGGATTTCTGCATTAATCACGCTTGGTGCATTTCTGTGTATAAAGTGTATATAAATTTGTATGCCGAGTCTTGCACTTGGAGGCTTTGAAGGCAGAATAATAGCTTTGGAATTGAATCTTCTAATGCTGTGGGCAGATTGTTAACAAAAATGAAGGCTTCTTGTAGTATAATTCATCCAAAACAATGGGCATTTTAAAGTCCCAGAGAGATTGCAATCAACTTCGGGCCGTGTAAAACTGATTGCTGTCATGCTGCCACCGACACGGAGCTGCGCGTTTGGAACCCGGCGCAGGGAGCAGGTTATAGGCACTTAACCATATGCTGATATGGAGAAAGATACTCTTCATCTTCCGGACGGAAATGGATTATTAACTCATCACAGTGTAATGACTTACTACCAGCCAATTTAAACAAGTGGTTGCCAAGCAACCTGTAATGTATGTGTACATATATGTGTGTATGCACGCATGATTTAAATGTGCCTGTGTTTTAAAGATACAAAATATTTATTGGTGTTTACATTTGCCTGCTCAGTATTTATTTTAAACATATATTTTCATGCATCTGAGGTTTTAAGGTCATATGGATTTGAGTCCTGGACCTGGAATGGGGAGTGTGGAGCACAGGTTTCTGATGCCTGTCCATGGTCATTGTGCTTCAGCTGATAAGTGATAATTCCCATGTCATGATAATTCCAATGTCAGCTGTCTTCACATGCAAATGCACTGCCAGAGCTTTTCCACAGGTTAAATAGAAAGCATCTATTTTGTAGCCTTCCAACAAAAATCATTTCTCCAGGATGCATCAGGAGATAAATTATTTTCTTTTACCACCCTGTAAAAGATGACCAGAAGCTCAAGTATCGAAAAAAAGTAAAAACCGATGCAGAAGCAGGTGTGGGCTCAGCCTAAAGGGCTGTTGACATCTTGGTGGTATTAGCACCTCTGCACTGACATGCAGGGATCCAGCCTGCCTCGCCTGGGTGGGTGTGCAGCCTGATGTCACATTGTGTCCTGCTTTGCAAGCTTTTGATTCTGTTTTCTCCTCCCACAGGTACACGCTGCTTCCCAAGGGTGTTCTCCAGATAACGGGACTAAGGGCAGAGGACAGTGGGATATTTCACTGCGTTGCCACCAATATTGCTAATGTGAAGTTCAGCCGGGAGGCCCGACTCACCGTGTCAGGTTAGTGCCAGCTACACTGTCCTGGCTGCCTTCCTGCCTTCCTCCCACTGCTGTTCTGGACCAGGACAGTTTAAGAGAGCTTCAGGCTAACACAGTGAGAGGCATTCCTCTGTCCAGCCATAACACCTCCCTTGTTCTGGATTGTTATTTGTTAAAATCCCCTCTGCTGTGGGACATCCCAGATTCCCTGTGGAAATGGAGATTGCATCTTTGGAGATAACAGGCAAGGGAAGTCTGCTCAGGGATGGTTGAGTGGGTGTTTCCGAGTTCTTTCTTACACGCAGCCAAAGGTCTTTCCCCTGAGCTGTGATCCTCCTGCCCATCATATACATGTAATTGCTGCTACCCAGGAGCTAGAGAGTTTCCAGCATACAGTCACATCTTCCAGCTTCCCATCACCCTCCAAATCACTGCCTGGCCAGTAGTTCTGGAGCAGAGACTTAACACCTGTACCAAGTGTCAGATTAGCCTCTGCTGACTGTAAAGAAGCAGCACGTGTGAAATGGGGTGAAACCGAGGGAAGATTGATGCTGTGTATATCAGCTCTGATGGGGAATGAAAGCAGGTTAACTGGTTCTGAAAGACCAGCTTTGGGTGCCTGTTACTTATCTGTTAGCTTGATCTATGCAAACAGTAGCCACATGGAGAGAAGGAAAGAACAGTAAATTATCAATGTGGTGAAGTTCTTTGTGTCAGTTTACTGGCCTGAGTTATTATTTCTTGCAGGGCAGAAAGCTCCAGTTTTTCTCATCTGACCATCCCTCATTGCAGATGGATATTTTCCAGGTTTCCTGTCTGTGAAACATTTGTGGTTTTTTCTCCTCCTTAAAGCAGTTGGATGGTGAATACGGGCACCATGTGTGTCTGATGAAGGGTGTGGACCATACTTCAGTGCCTGCACTGCTGTAACTGGACATTTGCATGGAAAACTCATTGCACTGGGTTAAACCTCTGTGGAAAAGGTTTATGCTCTGTGGTGTTTGCTGAGAACATACAAATATCTGTTAGATCAGGACAGCAGGTATGTGTTAGCATGTGAACCCTGGGCTTTGGCACGGTAGCAGAGGCTGTGGTAAGTCACAGAGGTGCACAGGGCATTCATTGCTTTGCTGGTGTGGGTGTTGTGTCAGTAAATACTGGCAGTATCTACTGTGAGTGCACGTGGCAGTAGGCATGATGGGGTAAGCAGAATTCTTGCAAATTTTTTGTATCACCTCCCTCTTGTGTCACAGTGAAGGGAATGGTCTCTCTGCTCTCCATGATAGCAGGAGGGCTCCCACTTTTCCCTGCAGGACAGCAGCTTCAGCCATTGCTTCACCAACAGAGAAGCACCAGGTCTGCCTCCCTGAGGTTTCCAAGCCTTGGCTGGGGAGGGAGGAGGGAGAGGGTGAGAACAGGCTCTGGAGCCCTGTGCCCTGCAGGGCACTGCTGCAGCCCAGCAGGAGAGGAGGAGGAGGAGGAGGAGGAGGAGGAGGAGGAGGAGGAGGAGGGTGGCCACCTGTGGCAGGTGAAGGAGCCTGCTTGCAGTTCTCTCCCTCCTCTCCGTGGCTGCTGGCAGTGAGCAGCACAGAGATGTCTTCCAGTCCTGCTGATTGATTATTTTCAAGTGCCTGCTCAGCAGAGCTGCTCCCGAGGGGGCTGCCTGCCTCTCTGCACTGACACCTTTCCAGTGCGAGCTGCAGCTCTCTCTGCTGCTGTCCTTTTGATCAAGATCTGGCAGGCGACACTCCTGTCCCTGCTGGAGTGCCTGTCACTGCTGGCAGTGCTGGGGATCTCCCCATCCTCACTGTGACTGCTGCTGGCAGGGTCCCTGGGGACCACAGGCATCATTAAAGCCTTTTCCCCTTACAGAATAAATCCCTGCGCTGCCCTGAACCCTGCTGAGCTCCAGCAGCACTCACCTGCCACGAGTCCCTCATTTCATCACTCCTTCCTTCCTGACCCTGCATCAAAGGGCTGGTCTGGTTGAAGAAGGAAACCTCCTCCTTGATGTTGGGACATGGTTGGTCTCTGTGTGACACTGGCATCTGACTGCTGTGTCCCAGTCCCTGCTGACCCTGGAGCTGTCACTGCTGTGGGTGGTGGGCTCAGCAGCAAAGTTATGGGGCTGTTCCATGGCCTTTGCAGGAGAAGGTAAGCAGTGGTGGAAATGCCACTTCCAGAGTTGGACAGCATTTGCCCAAACTGAGGGAGCTGAATCCACACTCAAAAACCTGAGTGTCTGCTTAGGACTCAGAGTAGAAATCAAAGAATGTGATTTTAAAATATTTTATTGTCAAACTAGTGTGTTTCATAAATTCTGCTTTGAGCTTGGCTCCCGTTTGCTGATATTCTTGGGTGACCTTGGACAATTCATTTCATTTCTCAGTGTTTTGAAATATTGAAATCGCTATATAATACGCTGATAATACCGTATTATTCTAAGCGTGAACATTTAGTATTGTGATTCAGAACAATAAATCTACATGGTTTTAAAGGCACTCCGAGGTACTGAGGAGAAGGTATTGTTTTTCAGATCTCTTGGGGTTAAACAGCCGGTCATATGAATTTATTGTGCATTCTGGCTCTCATCAAAAAAATCTGCATTTTATGGCTTGCAGTGAAATGCATTTAGTGAGAAAGTCAGCTCTTAAGTCACACTGACACGGTGATTTTTCTTGGATTTTGCCCATTTACACACAAGCTCGGAGTCTCTTTATCGCTCCCTGCTTAGCCCCCGTAGGAACAATTAACAAACGAGCTGCTCTGATCTGTGCTTGCCCTTGGACCACTGTGGAATCCCCCTGCTATGCCCTGATTCCAGCCCCTGAGCTGCTGTGGAAGGGTAATACTCAAAAGTGCAGAAAGAAATTGTTTTTCTTGGAGAAAAGCCCCTGTGGATAGATTTTGGTGGATCACTTCTCTGTAATGAGCCTTTTGAGCATTGGGAAGTCCATGTACAGGAGTCAGTGTGGGTTGGTCCCTGTGGAAAAGCCCAGCCAGGGCTGTGCTCCTCAGCCCTGCCTGTGCCCCACTCCTGCTCAGGGGCAGAAGACCAGCCCAAGTATCTCTCTTTGCAGGTGTACAGAGCTTTTTTTGCCAGCAGCTGTAAGATTGATGGAATTCCTTAAACACTGCTTTGACCCCAGCATTTCTGGAGTATAACCCAGCTCTCATCAGAGATGGGGAGAAAGACTAATGCAGAGATTTTCGGTATTCCTGTTTACTGATGGAGAAATGAGAATATCTCTTGGGTTTCCTCTTCTCTTGCTTCCAAATGGGACTAAAGGCTGCAGGGACATTCAGCCTAGGGATAAGGCACTAGTTAGGGACTCAGGAGATGTGGGTTCAGCTGTGGTATACATAACACAGGATGATGTTTTTGTCCCATGCTATTGTTCTGTCTAGTGAAATGTGTTTTCTTTTGCCTTTCTTGTGCCTGTCTGGTGTCCAGGGTCCTTGTGCTAGGATTTTGTTCTATTATGGGTCTGTACATCCATCTTGCATGGTGGGTTTTATTCTTAGTTGCTGCCACTTGGTGCTACTATAGTGCAAATAGAGGATTAGTTAGTAATTGTATCATGAGCAGCAAATGTGTCACAGTTTTATCAGTGCAATGGGGTGCATCCTCTCCCTGAAGGAAAATGGTAGGAAAATGTGGGGTGCAGTCATCAGAGGAGTTTCCTCTCAGAAAGCTCCTCAGCTGGAGTCAGGGGCTGTTACCTCCATCACTCCTTGCCCCAGGACAGGTGTTTTTGAGTAAGTGTCACCAGCAGCAAGGGAGGATGCTCACAGAGACAGAGTTAGGCATTGTGGTCTCTGTGGATTACTTTATGGCCTGAAATGCTGAAAGATAAAACAACTCCTTCATTTATTTGCATTCTTGCTGTTTTGCATGTTATGTTTTCCTTATATACCATGCAAATCTTCTTTTTGCAGTTCACACTGCAGTTCCCTCTTTATGCTGCTGATATCCAAATGTTAACAGGGCTGTTTGTGGCTGGATCATTGGTTCAGGGGTTTTCCCCAGGAATAATCAATACATGCTTAAAACATGTTCAGTGTGACTGACACACAAACACTGTGCTCCTTTTGTTTCATGTGCATCTCAGATTTATTGAGGGTTACACCAGCCACTTAATTTAGAAACTGGGAATGGTTTGGGTTGGAAGGACCCTTAAAGATCATCTCATTCCACCCCCTGTCATGGACAGTGGCACCTTCCACTACAGCAGGTTGCTCTGAGTCCTGTCCAGCCTGGTCTTACACACTTCCAGGGATGGAATCCACAACTTCTCTGGGCAACCTGTGCCAGGGCCTCACCACCCTAACAGGGGTCTTCCTTGATCTCTTCCAAACATCTAACCTAAATTTCCCCTCTTGCAGTTTGAGCTCATTATTCCTTCCGCTGTCACCACAGTTCCCGATGGAAGAGGATATGTACTTAGAGGAGATGTGTTTATAGAGGATGCCTGGAATCCTCGATGTTCCCTTTAAACAAGAGGGAATCAGAAGCCTTCTGACCATGGTGCTGTCATTGCAGGCTCCCACTCCACGGTGTACAAGGACCCCATGATTCTTGTGGGCCCGGAGAACCTGACGCTGACCGTGCACCAGACAGCGGTGCTGGAGTGCATCGCCACCGGCAACCCCCGGCCCATCGTCTCCTGGAGCCGCCTCGGTAAGCCCTAGGGGTCACTGGGATTTCCTCCTCCTCCTCCTCTCCATAGCCATCATGTAGGAAATAGGTAGGTGCCACCGACTGTTTTATACAACAACTGATTCACCCTCTCCCTTCCCACAGAAGGTAATTGTAGGCTTGAAGTGCTTTTTATCCTCATGCCTAGACTTTGTTTTTTCTCTCTGCCAAGATTCTGTTTTCAGCTGTTAGAGAAGTGGGTTGGTTAAACCTGTAGATGTTTCATGAAAGGTGATAATTTTATCTTTTCTCAAGTGACAGCATCTTCTTCTGCTGCATCAAAAACATCACCACTGTTGGCCTAGAGAAGCAAAATCATACACAAACACATCTTTCACATAAAAACAGACTTGAAAGAAATTTGCTGCCTGTTCAGGGAGTTTTAAAACAATTTTAAGGGGGAAAGAGTGTTTAAGGTAGTGTGTCTGAAGCCCTGAAAAAACAAATGCTTGCTGCTGGGGCCTGTGATATGTTTTTAAATCAGCATGGAAACCAGAGACAGTGTCTGATGGCATCATGCAAGTGAGGAAGAGCAAAGGGCCATGTTTCTCTAAGGTTTATTTTAGGTTCTAACTTTGTGATGATAGCTTAGAAACTGTTTTGCTCAGAGCAACACTTCCATTGCCCTTCAGAAACCTGTGCTGAGTGAAGAGCTGATGGATTTTGTTCTATCTCCCAGAGCTTGGAACTCTGCCTGTGTGCACAGTGGGGTTAGGTTCAGTTAGGATTTCCTGAGATCTTGTGGTCCTTGAGGTCACATCATTTTTGGGATGCTCATCTCCTTGTGTCCAGGGTGGCTGTGAAGCACAAACAAGGATAATTCTGTCTCATGCTGCTGTGCTGGATGTGGGACTCCACCCCCATGGCTCTCCAAGGGTCAGGGTCAGCTCATGGGCAGGGTGACTTCCCACTCCAGAGCTGCCTGCCCAGGGAATGAGTACTTGCATCCAATATCAGCTGAACATTTTTGCTATGTTTTTCCTCCTTGCATCCTCCAGTGGCTTGTAAAATCAGCCTTTGTATGCCACTAACTGGTATTTTTGCCTCCAGAGCCATAACCATCAGATTGATGCTGTTTTAAAAATTCCCCAGATACTCTGTATCACTGGTTTGGTTCTCTTGGACACAAGGCAGCTCTATGTTAGTACTCAACTATAATAAACTACTTTATAATTGCCTTAATTATAAGTGTTTATTACCTTCTTGAAAACACTTGTCTCTATAGCACAGTGCAATAATGAAGATGTAATAGCACTGTGTGATGTTTGTCTGGATGGTCTGAGCTCAGCATTGCCTTCCACCAAAAATAAATATCCTCTCCACTCTGCTTTGCAGCACAGCAACAGAATCAGAGCTACTGAATGGGAAACAGATCCTGTTATTTTCCCTCCCCTTCAGCAGGAATGTTTCCTGTCCAAAGCATCACAAGGTCTTGTTTAAGATGACAGTGATCCTGACAACGATGCACTGCACGGGCTTTTGGATGACTTGGAGGTTTTGTCATCTCTTTGTAGCCATTTCAGAAGTGCTTTCATCTCTCCTTGTCTGTGTGATCACAAGGAAGGAGAGGGGTTTGTGCTGGACAGGGAGGTCCTCCGAGTATCTGTCATCTCTGACTTCTTCCATGTGAAGGTCTTCTTCCTGAAGTTCCTCCTACAGGTAACTCACTCAGCTTAGAAAAAAAATCACTTTTAATCCATAAAAAAATCCACAGCCACAAAATCTCAGAGAGATGCTGCTGATTTAGCAATGGGAATGGCTTTATTTAAGCAAAAGAAGTCAATTCTGTGTGAGCATCTTTATTGCCTTGTAGAAGTAAGGAAGAGCTGTGGCATTGCTTGTTTTTCTGGGGCTTTGCACAGGGAACATTGCCTTTTTGGAAACTCTCTCTGAGCCCCTTTGCTCACAGTTTTGACATTGTGGCATTTCTTCTGTCAAAAAGGAGCAAAAGAACAATTTTGCTTTCACAGCTTTCTGGTACAGGGAAAAGCAAGCTATAAACACCATTTGCACTTCTTGCTTTGGCTTTGCTAAAACCTGGCTGGTTTTCAGTGGGAAAGGCAGCTATATTTCACTTGAAGGAAATCATTCAAATTCTGGGCCAGTTTTTGAGTGTCACACAATCAATTTTGAATTTAATTTCTTTGGGAATATGTTGTAGCGCCTGACCACAAACAGAATTCCTGTGTCTCGCCATGCATGAAATGTCAACATTCATTAGAGAGCAGGCTCTGAGAGAGATGTAAAATCATTAAGGGTTTGTTCAGGGAAGATAGGGATTTTCCTTTCAGAGCTACGCACTTCAGGCTTGGACCTGTATGTGTGCACAAATGAATATCCTGGGCACTTACTGCAAAGCCTTTTGAATGAACGACGATTTTAATGTATCCTTACCCTTTAACTGACAGGCCACTGAGCTGGCCTCCATAAAAGGTACCAAAGCAGAATAATAAACTATTTAGAGAGATACAGAAAAGTGAGGCGAGAAAGAAAGGACAGTGATTATCTGATAGCGTTATACAGAAGTTGTCAGAAAGAGCTGCACAATGGGAAGGAAATTACTAAAGAGGGAGCCATTCAAGAAGTAAACTATACAACAATTGTAGGAGCCAATTAATTGGTAACTTATTGGACACAGAAGCTTGCAATAGATTGCTGACTGGTTGACAGGAGCACCGTTCCTGTAAGTGTTTAGAAATAATAGAGTAAATTTCACCACTTCACATACTGAATAGTCAACTGTTGCAATGTACTCTAAATATGCTAATCCACAGTGCCCAGTGTCCGCAGGAGCAGGAGACCCATGTGTCTAAAAAGTGGAAGGCTACTATGACACAATACAAAGAATTCACAAAAGACCTAAATGATCAACATTAGAAAGTTGTTACTTTCTTTCTACTTGCTACTTACAAAAGAAAGGCGTTCGTGTTGTTGCATATTCATATCGCCTGGCACGTTTTAAGGGGGCTCTGTAATTGGTGCTGGTGTGCCAATCACTCGGTTAGCAGGCGGAGAATGGGCTCCAGAAAGTATCACATACACCTTGGAAAAATAAATAATGTGGCTCCCAAACTGCAGGTGTCTTTCATCCAGACTTCACCCCTGTGGGGAACCTGGAAGTACCTAAAAGAAAGCTGGAGGGGGACTTTTTGCAAGGGTGTGCAGTGATAGGACAAGGTGAAAATGGCTTTAAGCTGAAAGAGGGTAGATTTAGATGGAATATTAGGAAGAAATTGTTCCCTGTGAGGGTGGGGAGGCCCTGGCACAGGCTCCCCAGAAAAGCTGTGGCTTCCCCATGTCCAGAAGTGTACAAGGCCAGGTTGGACTGGGCTTGGAGCACCCTGGCATAATAGAATTCTCTGTCCATGGAAGGGGGATTGGAATGAGATGATCTTTATGATCCCTTCCAACCCTGTTCTGTGGTTCAGTGAAGTCTCTACTTGTCCATGAACAGATCATCTGTTGGGAGCATCTCCCATTTGGAGAATGGTCTCCTTTATTAATTATCTGAAACAAGAGCTGAACCTCCCCCTTTTGTCCTCATCAACTGAGGAATCGAAAGAGAGAGTCTGTCAGGTATTTCCCTCCAGGCTGGCTTTTTTTCAGCCCTCAAATTTTCTTCTTTTGACTTCTTTAAAAGAAGTGGAAGGTCATGGTAAATGAGCAGTGGTTTCAAGCCTGCCTGGGTCCTGACAGCTTTTGGAACTGAGCAAGTGTTGGTTTTGCAGACTTTCAGGTCTCCTCCATGAAGAGATGACTTTGTGGTGGCAGGTGATGCCAGGAAGGTGGATTTACAGGGTTTGGATTGCCTGATCCAAACCATTCTTCAGGTCTCCGTGTAAAGAAAACAGGGTTAAAATAAATAGCAACCTTTGCAAAGCAGGTGTGAAACATCAGTCCCTCAGTACAGTAGTTCTGCAAAGTGCTGAGCTTTCAGGATGCAAGGAATTTCTTGTGTAAACACTCTGTATTATTTATATGTGTTGTCAGTGTTGCTAAGTTGGACTAGATATTAGCTGAAGACCCTTTAGCTGACTGCAGGATGGCTCAGGCTGAGTGAGGCACAGTAGAGTGAGAAGGATGGAGCAGACCAGGAAAGTAGAGATGTTTCTGTAGAAGCCCTTTCCAGTGCTTTTGGAAAGGGAGGGGTTGAGTGAGAGGTGTCTGAGATGATCAGGGACAGTAATCTTTGCTGGCTGTTGGAGGTGGCCACACTGACCCAAATGGCAGATCCATCGAGGCTGCTGAGCTTGAAGAGCTTTGTTCTCCAGGGAAAAGAGAGATGTGTGGACAGGTGATGTTTCCTCAGACCACCAGACTTCCAATAACTGGAGTTGGAGAGATAATTGAGGGCATATTGATGCTGGTATTTGGACTGGGAGGGGAGCACCTGCTGCAGGCTGAATCTTTGCATGCTTAAATGATGGAGCATGTTATAAATAATACAGTAAAACTGCTGACATTCAAGTCACATTTCCGTGGTATTTCTCAAGGTATTTCTCAAGTGATGTGATGAAGGATCTGGATATGACCATTTCGCATCTTTCACCAGCCCCATCCCTCCCTCAAAAGGGAGATTTGATTTTTATGCCTATTGTAAATACAGACTTCCAAAAGGTCTAATTTAAAAGATGAAATCAAGTTCAATTTGGATTTAATTCAGACCTCTTTACACTTCAGTTCAAATGCTGTTTGGAAGGAATGATTCCTTGTTATTGCTCATTAAATGTGGGACAGGTCATGTTTTACTGTCCTTTTTATGACTGAGCCATTTACTGTGGTGGCTTGGCCAGCAGTGTGATCCTTTAATGACATTGTTTTTCTCTCTCTAAAAGACCTGAGCATTTTTCTTTGCAATGCAAATAATGAAGAGGTCTGGCATTTCCTGTCTAATGAAGCAATGAAACCTTTAAGCTTCAAAATTTCCTGAAAAACAATATATGCAGAGCATGGCAGGAGATGGGTTTGGGAAGTGCTTTTGTAGCTCTCAGTCCCTGCTTTGCTGATGTTTCCTAGCTGGATGCTGCCTGGAATCTGAAATGGAATCCCTCACTCCTCTGGTTGTATTGCGTTTGCATGACAAGATTTTGATAGTGTGGGGGCTACAGGGGTGGGTTTAGTGAGGAGTTGCTGGGAGCTTCCTCCTATCCAATGGAGCCAATTCCAGCTGGTTTCAAGATGGGCCCACCACTGCCCAAATCCAAGCCCATCACCAGTGGTGGTGGCACCTCTGGGTTAACAAATTTAAGGGAAAAAAGTTATTGCACAAGAGCAAATTGCAGCTGGAGAGAGGAGTGAGAACATGAGAGGAACAACCCTGCAGACCCGAAGATCAGTACAGAAGGAGGGGCAGGATCTGCTTCTGGTGCCAGAGCAGAGAGTCCCCTGCAGGCTGGGGTGCAGCCCATGGTGGGGCAGCTGTGCCTTTGCAGCCCATGGAGTTCCACAGGTAAGCAGAGATCCATCTACAGTCCATGGAGGAGCAGGAGTTTTCCCAATCTGTTCCAGAACCTGTTGGTTATGAATGACCCAAATTTTCTAATATTTTTTATTATGCAAAGCATAATATTAAATCTAAAGCATGTGATTGCAGGGTGACTTTTAGCTAGCCCTGTATGCTGTCTGTGTTGGAGTGTGAAGCTCATGGCAAGATTATGGCACAGACTTTGGAGCACAAGACCAGGCTCTTGTACTGTAGTGGAGCACATGAGTATGGAAGTCTCGTGGGAGGTCAGGTGGGTACATCACTAGGGCTGGTTCTTGCTTCTCTGGGTCCTGTAGGTTCTTTAAACTCCTCCATGAGCAAACTTGAGAGAACTGAATTCCTGATCCATGTCTGATGAAAGTGTGCTCCCTTTAACTGCTCTTCCAGTGAAACTCCTCCCCTGCTTTGCCCCTCTGCTCAGACACCCTGACATGTGTTAGGCCTGATTTAGAGCTGCCTTTGTCAGACAGTGTCTTAAAACAAAATCAATGGAACAATAGAAAGCAATAGCCTGATACTAATGAAACACATTGTAATTAGAGCTGGCTCAGAATTTTCCAGAGAAAACAGGAAAAAAGTGAATTCCCTGATACTGAACTATTTCACATGCCTCATATCCAGCACTCAGGGTGCGAGCAGCCCTTTTCAGTTGCCTTTCCAAGCCAGAGTCAATGAGATCTACCCACCAGCTCAGAAACCACTTCCTCAGCCCTGAGTTAGTGTGTGTTCAAGGGCTAAGGAATCAAAAATACAGGGTTCTCTTATTTTCAGAAGCCACAAAAATCCATCAGTGGTTGTCAGGTAAAGTGGTGTAACTTCTGTGTCAGGTAATATGCAGGCCATAAATTGCTGGTGGCTGGGAAAGTGCATCAGGGAAACACTGTAGTAGGTTGGCTGGTCTTCTTCCTGAAGCCTCTCTATTGGAAATAGACTATTGAGCTGATTGGATCCCTGCTCATTCTAATGCAAGAACCCAGGCAATGGCTCAGAGAAGCTGAGATGATTTAGCTTGGTTTAACCAGTCTGCTGAACTGTGTTCTGGGTGCTTCATCTTAATCTGAGCACGTGGTTGAAAGCTTTCATTTTTCCTGTGGTGGTAGTTTGGGTTTTTAAGCAGCAACAAAGAGGGATTTTGGGCAAACATGTCAATAAGGATCTGATTTCTGTAGAAGGCAGTTCTGATAAGAGCATCAGCTAAATCCCATGGACTTTACTTGGCAAATGGCAGTAGCAGAATGTGGCACCACTCCGAAAGTACTTAGACTGGACCTCACTGAGGGCTGTGCCCTGGAGAACCTCACCCAGAGCTCCAGCATGTGACTCTTGTCTTTCTCTCCTTCTTTCAGACGGCCGCCCGATTGGCGTGGAGGGGATCCAGGTGCTGGGCACAGGAAACCTCATGATCTCAGACCTCACAGTGCAGCATTCTGGCATCTACGTGTGCGCCGCCAACAAACCCGGCACGCGGGTGCGCCGCACCGCGCAGGGCAGCCTCGTCGTGCAAGGTGAGCCCCTGGGACCCTGAGGGCTTGGGTTGGACAAGTGCTGACTTCACTTCTCTGGTGGTACCAGAAAAACCACTTCTTTTCTAGACATGTGGTTTCCCAGGTGGGTGTTTGTCTGTGTCCCACACAGGTGAGTCACAACCAGGTATGGTTCAACTGAGGCATCAGCTGTATGGGCTACAGTGATTTCTCACTCCATCACAGGCATTCTTTTTCTTAGCAGACACTGGTTGTTACTTGTTATCATACTTGTGTATCTCAGCAGAAAGCCTGAATTGATCAGCCAAATTCATTGTCTCGTGGTCCTCAGTGATACAGGGACATGGTCACTGTTCTCATACTGGACATCTCTGAATGATAGGTATGACTCCTGCAGTGATATGCAGCAGTGGATACCACTCACGGAGTATTGCTTTCCAACTGAAATGGCACCAATAAGTCTAAAACCATTTCCAAAAAGTCTGTGAGACTGTTTCATGTAGCAGTTGATACTATGTCTGAGCCAGTTTCCAGGACCTAGTTGAAGCACATTTTGGGGGCTGTGCCCATGGGATACAGGTTACTCTTGTTCCTGCAGCAAATGTCCTGAAATGCTACTTGTAAAGGGCAGTTCAGCCCAAAGTAGAGATCAGCACTAGGGAAAGCACACAAGTCCTTTCCACATGCTCCATACAACCAGTCTCCATGGTGAGGGGAGCCAGGCAAGCATTTGAGAAGGCAAACCCAGCTGGCAGTGTGCTCTGAATGGCAGCAATCCGCCCCTGATTACAGGCACTCACCTCCTCTTCAAGCTAGTCCACTTAAAGCATCCCGCTCTCATCAGTTCACTCATTAACTATTGACTGATGATATCCTGAATCTAAAATTACACACCTCCTGCCGGAGCTGCTAATTGAACCTTTCTGCTGCTGATGGGGAAAGTGCCTTGCTCCAGCCCTGGTGCTCACCCTGCTCCAGCCCTGATGTCACCCAGCAGATCGCAGGAGTCGCTGGCAGTGATCCCACCAGCCGTGGAGGAGCAATGTAGAAAGGGTGCAGAAAGGGCTGCCTGTGCCTCCTGAGGTGCTGATCAGGCATGAGACAAGGTGAAAACTCACTGTTTCTCTTGCTTTTGGATTTCTGGGTGAGCAGTGCAATGAGGGGACCTCCCAGCTGGCACAGCTATGAATCCCCTGATTAAGAAACATCAGCTCCAGCATTAAGAGCAACCTCTCTACAGATTGAAACCCTTTAGAGCTGCTGCAGGACAGCACTGCACATGGTAGTCTCCTAAGCCCAAATGCCACGCTGATGTCCAGGAGGCAGGGAGGCAGACCCAAAACAAATTACTTGGAAAATCCATGAAGTTTCAAAAATACAGCTATCAAATATGGTTGACTGCTCCTGTTAGCAACTGAGTGAGAGGCTGAAAGGTAGCACAACCTCTCATTGCTACAGATAGCAGTTTTTAGTCTTTTTGGAGATTTGAACATCAGCTCTTGAGCAACTGGTCTAGTGCTGGAGTTCAGCTGCTGTAGAATTACTGTGTATTTTCTCCTGGCAAGCCAAGATAAAATTTTTCCCCAAAATGTCACTCACAGTGCCATTGGAGCCCAGTCTTTCTTTGGAAAGAGGATGCTCCTGCATCCAGCATCAGCAGAGAAGCTGGCAGTGGTGTGGAGAAGTGTGGCCAGTGTGCTCTTGGAGTAGCCCTTAGACAGGACCTGCAGTGTCCAGGACCCCAACCTGTGTTGCCCATCCTTAAAGTGCTTTCTGTTTTTTAGGGGAATGTTCCCCAAGCAGGGTAATGGCAGACCCTGGCCAGGCAGCTGAGCTCATCCCAGGTTTGTTCACCCTCCCTCTGGAAGCAGTTTTTCCTGCCTCTGCATCTCATTTTGCCTGAATTTTCCAGCTGAGAGGTACAAATGATTGCTGTTCAGGTTCGTCTGGGAAGAAAACAGCGATAATGACTGACATGGGAGACTGTGGGTTTTATCTTTGTCAAGATGTCAGTGATGCAAATTACATCTGTAAAGAGAAGAAAAGCAAAGAGCAGGCTATCAAAAGCCTGGTTGGAGAGGAAGTTAGCACAGGGCTAGGACAATGCGGCGTCCTCAAAGCACACCAGGCCAGGTACTTGCTGCCTTTATGCAGGGGCCCTTGAAGTGCCTAGAGACACAAATTAACTTGCCCCAGTCTTTTGTAGGAGGGATGTTTTATAGGTGGGAAACTGGAGGAGAAAGGCTGATATTTCCTGTTGTAAGACAAGGAGCTAGTGGGAGGCTGGAACTGAGATCATGTCCTCCCTGCTGACAGTGGTGGTCCTTGTCCCATCCAGCAGCTGCATGGGCAGAGGTGTCCTAACACAGGGCTCTGCTCTTCCTCCAGCAGTAATGTCCTTTCCACTGCAGGTTTTCCTTCAGATAATCTAACACCATCTTATTATCTTCCTGGGAATTCTTCCTCCCTCCAGAGGAGAAGGCGTCAATCCCCCACTCCTTCCCTCCCTACCCTCCCTTGGCCATTTAGGCTCCTTTGATCTCTTTTGTAAGGTTCTCACACAAGAAAGTTTCCATTTTCCCTTCAGATCCCAGCGCAGCCATTTGAATATTGCTTTGTGCTGGGCTTCGAATGAAAGTCTCACGGGGGGAGTTGTCGAAGGGCCGAATGCGGCGCCGACTGAAACCAAGGGTGTGCGTGTGTGTGAGGCAAGGGAAGAGTAGGCTTCGGTGGCAAGGGAAAAAAAAAGCACTTTCCCTCTACCTCCTGTGCAATCTTTTGTGCTTTATTATGTGTTTGGTGTCATAACAAACTGATGGGCTGTGAATGGCCAGATGGTCACCAGTGTTCTCCACTCCACGCTTCATTTCCTCCTGAAAGCTATGCAGAAAAATGAGATCCTATCTCATAAATGAGGGCCCATCTTAAGGACATGGGTTTGAAGGCTCTGCTGACAATGCCTGCCTTGTTCGCCTTGCTTTCTGTTGGCAGGACTGGGCAGCGCTCCTTGGTCCAGCAGATCCGGCCACCGCTGCGCTTCCTGATGTTTCTTCCATCGTTCTTGCTCACTGGCATCACAAGCCTTGGCTGCGGGCTGCAATTCAGCAGCAGATGTATTGCAGTTGCTGTGGTTTAGGCTTGGCTCTGTGGTACTTGGTTTGTCCTTGAGTTTAGCCCTGAATTCATTCTACAAACAAGCTTCAATACGTGCTCTGTGAGCCAGTGTTCCCCATGGAGCAGTTCTCCACATTTTCTTTCAAGAAAAGCCACCATGCAGGGACAGGTGGGCACTCAAATCTTGTCTGTCAGGATGCTGAAGTGATCTGGGATGTCTGATCCCTATGGAGCGTTCTTCCAGGACCACACTTGTGGGTGACATGGGGACATGACTCTGCTGCTGTAGAACTCTGGCCTGCACCTTGATGGGACAAGAATTTAATGAGGGCTGAAAGACAGGCTCCATGACAACCCCTTTGAGTGTTCTTTGCCTGTTTTCCAGGGGACATGGCACAGTTTCCACCTTTGGCCCTTGCAGTCCAATCAATGATACTGTAAGTTACTCAGGTAAACATCTAAATATCCTCTATAGTGAACAGAGAGAAGCCAAGTGAGCAGCAGTTGTCTTAAATCTCCTGTCACCATCTGCTGTGCTTGAGTGACTTCCCTGTTGACCTGACTTCTCCTTTATACCCTTATTGTGAGTGCCAGTAGCCTAATTTATGAGGTTTTGTTGCTTCCATGTTATTCTTCCTTCTCTTTATCCCAGCCTCCCTCCCTGACCCTGCCACTCTGTCCACTTGAGAATTAATGACACTTTATAGTGAGATGCAAGAGGCACAGATTGGTCTGGCACCAGAGCATTGGCTGTCAGTGCTCCCTTAACCTTAGGATCTTCTCAGTGATCCTTGGGACCTTCTGTGAGCCATCAAGCACAGCCATAAGCACCACACCACAATCTCATGGCGAGGACAGCAAAGCTCCCTGATATTCTTGGGGGACACACTGGTTGCTGGTCCCTGCTGACAAGTCCTGGAAGAGATGGAGCCCACGGGGGTCTCCCATTAGAAGATAGTATTGCAGTACATCTCCACGCTATTACAGTTTGCTGAGCACAGTAAAAGCTATTGAATCACTTAATTAACAATTCTGGGGGTGGTATTAAGTGTTATTGCTTTTTGATACCAATGTCATGCCTTTAAATATTCATTCAAACTGCATGATCCCCTCCCTCCCATTAAGTCCTGAATAATCAACGCTCTGGTTTCTTCATACTTCACAAGGCAGGGCTGGATCTTGCCCACTCTTCCTGTCACGTTTGAATCCTCTACTCCTAACAGTGATCTTTATTACGGATATCTTTATTAAATCATAATGGAGGGCTGAGAAATGCTTCCTCTGGCTGCCTGCAATGGCCTTTTGGCATGTAGTGTGGAAAGGGCAGAAGCGTTCAGGCCACTGCATCTCCATGCAGAGTGGGATGGGCCCTGACAGGATGCTCTGTTAATTATGAGTGATGATGAGGATGAAGGGCTGGCAGCAGGCAGGGCTTAGCTGAAGGCAAAGCTGGCAGTGGGCAGGGTTTGCTTTTGCTCCTTCCCCATTAACCCAGGCAAACTCTTGGGTCAAAATCATTTGGAAGGGCAGGGGAGAGGACCTGGGAGAGGAGGTATTTTTGTGCCCAGGAAAGGAGCCATTTGCCCTGAGACCACACACCAGCAGTTGCCTGAGGGCGCCTTCCTTGGGGCACTGGTTATGAACACAGGCTGGGTGCATCCTGGTGCAGGTAGCAGAGGGACAGCCACTCAGTCCCTGTCCTTTGAACTCCATCTGTTCCCAGACCATGTCCTCTGACTGCATGGGTTTCTGTTTCAACCTGGGCCATTTTGGCACTACAACTTCACACTGCTGAGACCTCAACAGGACAGAACAATGTCTGGGGAAAGCCAGGAGGAGCAGAAGCAGTGGAAGGGCAGTCTGTGCCTTGCAGTGAGGAATGCCATGGAACGGGGGACAGCTCGGCACAGCAGAGGTGGGAACGTGCTCCCCAGAGAGTTTAATCAAGTTAAGCAGGGTCTGGGTTGTGTTTAGCAAGGCAGCAAAGAGGAGGGGTGGCAGAGAGGAGCAGGGACCCGAGGAACCTGTGGGGCCATGGCACCAAGCAGTGTCACTGGCGCCGAGCCAGCGGCCGCAGCTGCACGTTCGTTACCCCGAGTCACACGCGACACCGCTCCAATTACTCCCTCTTGACACGGGCTAATAAGGGAGGATAAGGAGAGCTGGTGGTTCCAGAAGGGTTATGCTGGATGCTTCTTTCCATATTTCAACTTTGTTTCTGCTGGAACAAACGATGGGTTTGAGATTTGATGAAGCGAGGGGGAGGCAGAGGCAAAGAGCCAAGAGGATCTTTAGTGAAGCTGTAGTGAGGTGGCTGTGCCCTTCCTTGGCATCGTGGGTTTGCACCTGCGAGTGCTGCGGGTGCAGCTCGGGAGCCCAGATGAAAGCAGGGAGGTGCACAGCCACTTGCAAAATAATTGCTCCTGCAAAACTGGGCCAGCACAAAGCGAGGGGCGGGAGGCTGAGGAAAATCAAGTCTCTAATGCTCTCACTGTACACCACAAAGGGGCCATTCATGGCAGGGATGAGGGGTTTTTCCCCTGTTTGTCCTTGCTTCCAACTTTTATTGAACCCATCCTGAATTTTGTTTTAATCTGTAAGTAAGAGCAAAAACACAGAAGGGAAGTAAAAGGGCAAGAGGTTGATTGGCACATGGGGAGGTTTAGCAGGAGGTTCTGGAAGTCTGTGTCCATTGGGTTGCGGGGATCAGGTTCACTAGTGCAGCCAAGCGCTGACAGTGCTGGCCTGACAATAAACTCTGCTGGAGGATACCCTGTACCAGTAACGTAAGTCAGACCTGCCATGCTTCACTTCCCTCTGATTATTGAAAATGAAGAAGGAGGCTCCTTCAAGGGGGATGGGCTCTGTGATGAATTCCTCTGTCTTCCTGCTTGGAGGACTTAGAATCTGCACAACTGAACTTTTACTCTCACACAAGCACCTGCCCTTGCAGTTTGGCCATGTTACAGCAGTAGCCATACTCTTCCCTTACTGGCACACAGCTGGGAAAGACTTTTATCCCCCCAAAATGCTGCAGGAAACCCCAAGGGGTGTTTTGGCCATGAGCCATAAGTCTCAAGTCTTGCATCCCACCTACAGCCTGGCCACTCCTCAGTATATTTTGCTGGACCAGTTTGCTCTCTTTTTCAATCCCTGCATCTCTGCTTGTGGCACAACCACCAACCCCATGCTTGGAAAATGCCAGTGAGTGGCTCTGAATGTGTTTCCCTGGATAATCTTTCTTTTGTCAAAAAAATTTAATGTCAGCCATCCGTTATGTGATGTTAGTCAGTAAATTTATTATGGGTCTGTGCCTCTTATCTGTTTGTCTTCATTGTGTCTGCTGCTGGTTCCACCTGATTTTAGGTTTCAGTAGCAGCCTGCAGTATATTTATCACTTTGCCCTTTGAAGCAGAACTGCTTGAATAATCTCACCTATTTGGCAGTGTCTGTCAGGCCCTGCTTTCTGTAGACTGATACGCTGGTTTATTCTGATAAATGATTTTAAATCTAATTTGAGCTGCTGGAAGGAAGAGATCACTTTCTGTTTAAAAATGTTACTGCCAAAGGTGAAAACATTTGGTGACAAGGTGAGCAGCAGTTACAGGCATGGTGTAGTCTTCTGCAAGGCTTCGCAGGACCCCAGAAGTCCCAGACTGAAGATCTGGGGTGAAAAAAGGTTCCCTAATCTTCTGCTGACAGGAAAAATTGGCAGCAAATCTGATGTTTACTGGGGAGAGAATACCCTGTCAGATTGCTGTATGATATCTACACATTTCTTTCCATTTCAAGCAGTTGCTAATGCCATTCAGGTCCTTTAGACACAGCCAGGGTGTTGCTCAAGCTCCTCCATTGAGGAAACAGCACAGCTCCCCAGCTGCAGCACTGGGATTGCTTTCCATGGGAGACCAGGGAGAAATGAAGGGGCTTAAACCTTGGTCCTGTTTGCCTGAACCCTGCAGGATTAATCTTGGCATTCCATCACTTCTGATCTGGCTTTCACTGGCCTCCTGTGAAGCCATGACTGCCAGGATGCTTTGCATTGTTTACAGACACACCATCCAAATCAGAGTTATCTGCTGCCTGTGCTGTGGGTTGGCCAAGTATCCCACATTCCCAGGCAGACAAGGCTTATTGATAAGGTGGTTTTTTGTACCAGGATAAAGTAGGATCATCATGACTTATCTCACCCTTGTTCTCCTTCCTCCTCTCAGCCCCAGCAGAGTTTGTGCAGCATCCCCAGTCCATTTCCAGACCCGTGGGGACTACTGCCATCTTCACGTGCGTGGCCCAAGGGGAGCCCCCTCCCCAGATCACATGGCTGAGGAACGGGCAGATCCTGGAGACCAGTGACCACATCAAGCTGAAGAATAACAACAGGTAGGTGCTGGTGCACTGAGCTCTGGCACTGCTGTGGAAATGAGAGTGGGAGAAATCTGGATTGCTTTCTGCATAACAAAGAGCTAGTGGGAAGGTGGCAGTGTTCTGAAGCTGATCTGTGGTTTCAGCTTGGGCTTTGATAAACTAAAACACTGCTCCAGTCCTGCTGGCTGCGCCTTATAGTCTTACAGTTCGGTGCTCCATGATTTTTTGTGCCAGGACATCAATATTAGATCTTGACTGTTGATGCAGGAACCCAGGAAAAGTTTCTCTTTTCTCCTGATCATCATCTGCAAGGCTAAATGTTGTTCCTGGAGCTGACAGGGACCACATTGACTCCTCAGTGGAGGAACTGTGCTTTAATGCCTGGACATTGACCTGCCTGGGTGTGCAAATGTAAATACATTAGAAATAATATTTGTGTGGAGCCTGACTTTCACTAAACTTTAGCCTTTTATCTCACCAGGGAAGAGTGTGTTCTCTGAGTACTAAATAACTGCATTTTCCTGTGAGGGGATGGGGATGTTTGTATTGAGGAAATGATGCACTTAGTGTGAAAATTACCAGTTGACAATGTAGTTTCTATGGAAATAGCATGAAAAAATACACTACAAAATAATAGCACCTGTGTTGTAAACCTGATGTATTGGTAGAGGTTTGTACTCTGTGGTGTCATAGAGCTGCTCTCTATATTAACAAATGTGTCTCAGGAAAGCAACTACCCAGCCTCACTGGAGGGTCTGGACCTTCAGTTTAGACAGTTGGGGGAAATGCTGTGCAGGCACCATGACTTGTTCCTCAGGGGACAAGAGTTTATTTTTCTGAGTGTCTGTATAATGTGGCTTTTTGTTTTCTCATTTGAGGGGTTTTAAATCTTTGTTACATGAGTGATGGAAGGATGTGTGATGCGAGAAGGATAAAGTGTGAGTGGTAATAAAATCATCTCAGTCAGAGGAGGTTTTCTCCAAACTGGAAGTTTTTAGAGCTTCAGAATACTTTGTATGTGCACATACAGATGACACTCAGTTCAGGCATGTGGTATTCTAGTTCATGGCATGGCTTTCTGAGGCATGTCTTCCCTTTATTGTGTGAACAGAGCAGAAGGGGTAGGAGGGAGATTAGTGCATCCTTTTTTATTGGTGAAGAAGTGAAGTCAAAAGTGGTCAAGGTCATTAAATCCATGGCAAAACTGGCACTGAATCCAGCTCTGTGTCTCGCCCAGATGTCTCTGAAATCAGACATTGTGCCTGTGAAATCATTCCTCTTCACTTGAGGAGAGCAGGAGTCAGGTCTTTGGTCATGGTCATGTCTCCTGTGCCTGGAGCTGTACTACCCATGCACATGAACTGCAACTTGGTGAACATCTCTGTAATCACTTTCTTATGGGAATTATTTAATGCAATTTAGCATCAGTCTTTTCCAGAGCGAGCTGAATGATCAGATTACAGCATCTGGCACAGGCTGAGGGAGCTCAGCCCTTCCTGGGGCTCAGCTGACACGTGGCATCTTCTCAAGCTATAGTAACACAATTGTAAAGCTGAGCCCTCAGGCTGTGGTACTTGACAGTGCTGAACTTTTGTCTTCTTTCACACCAGTCTTGGTCGACTCCAACCTCCAGCTCCAGGCAAGTGGCCATGCCTGGTGGTTTCCAAAGCTGTCACTCTAGAAAATGCCCTCACTGGTGCAGCAGAGCTGGGAGCTCCATGGTGAGGGGACACATCAACAGATCATTTTTTCCTGAGCTTTTTCAAGTTTGCCCTTTGTTTTACTCTCATGGGCATGACTAAGTGCTGTAACCCACTTAGTTCCAGGCAGAATCAGTTTGTGGTTATGTCTTGGATTTATCAGTCTATTGCACTTGGAAAATATTTGTCTGTATAAGGATGGATCTCGAATCTACTAGTAATGAAGCTACTAAACTACACTATGAGCTTTTTAATTAGATTACATGGTTTCCTAAAAAATCCATTTGGATTAAAACTCTGCTTAATACTGTCATAGAGGTCTGAATGCCCCCTAAGGGGTTTTTAGGAAAAAAAAAGTAAATCATCCCAAAACATATCATGTGCTATTGATTGCCAAATGTGTCATTGGGAGCAATTTTTGTAAATTAACACGGCCAAAAGCAAGGTGCAGACCTGCAGAAGATGGTGTGTTTGAGATGCTGCTCTGCTCCTGCAAGCTTGAGGCCCTGTGGGCAGCAGCACAAACCCAAAGCCAGTGGATCTGTTGCTTCCCAAAGTTGTGAAGGGCCCTTTTGCATCTGCCTCACCCCACACTGTCTCTCACATTCAGTAACTGCAAATCCAAGGAGAGCAAACCCAACGAGGTGAGGGGACTCCAGAAACCCTTCATTGCTGGAATGCAGCTTCAGGACTGGATTGACTGGAGATTGGATGTGACTGCTGATACAATATCAGACATTCACTTGCTAAGCAACTTCCAGCTTTCAGCACAGTAAAATCAGCCTCACAGGCTGCATCCAATAAATATCTCATCCCTCGTGGTCCCTCAGATGTGAATTCCCATCACCTGATGTGTTGACGGTTTCTGGGCACATTAGCATTAAAGATCAGCCTTCTGTTGTGCCCTCTCCAGAGGTGGTTGTTATGTTTTGAAAATGCCAGCTGTGTGGGAACAAAATAGCCAATCGATGATTAGCAAAAAATCAAAAGCAGTTCTGGGATAGCGGATAATTGTTAATGAAAAATGCATGAAGGCTCAGGCATAGGGAATTGTGGGGTTTTCCATTAAAAGCTGTGAATAAAAATGACTGAAGGAGCTGATGATGGGGCTGCCTTGCCATGCAGCCCCTGGGCTGGGGATGGAGCTGACTGCTGTCAGGGTGGTGCTGTGCTGAGCCAAGCTCTCCCAGGGAGAAGCTGATGGAGCCTTTAGGCCTTTGGTGGAGCCATCTCTACATCCAGCATTGGCAGAGTCTGCCCCTCTATGCTGACAGAGATGCCCATGTTGCTCCTGGAGTGATTCTGATCAATCATGATCCAAATGCCTGAGAGGTATAAGGGGAATTTCTAGCACCCAGCATCACCAGTCCAGAAGTGGAGTACTGCTGCAGGAGGAAGGTGTGGTTACTGACCAAGTTGGGCTTGTGTAAAATTATGCTTCTAGGTTATTACTTAAAAATTTACAAAGAAGCATGAAATAGTCCCCAAATTACCACTGTGAAAGGTTTATTGCTATTCTTCCTTTGACACAATCAGGTTCAGGGCAGAAATTTTCAGCCTGGAAGTGTATCACACTATGGGGTTTATATTGCCAGAATAGCAAAGAACAAAGGCCAACATCTTCAGAGAAGGCAGGTTCTCTAAATATTGATTTTCCAGAAAGATTATATTTACAAATTGTAATTAAGGGACTTCATTTGTTCCACCAGAAAAAGGCTTTGTTAGAATTTGGGCTCAGGTGGCATTCGCTCTGCTTGGTGACCTTTGTAAATTCTTCCTGCACTTGGTTTAGTGCTCTGGAAATGTCTCACTTCCAGGGCCATTCATGTTCAAGGCTCATCAGGGGAAATATTCCTTTGTAAATAAAGATCAGAACAACTTTTCTCTTCCTGCACTTCTTATGCTGTTAAATCCCAGTCCAGAAACAGAGAGGGGCCTTCAAGTACAAACATCCCAGCCAGCCCTTCTGGTACCAAACCCAGGGAAGCCAGAGCCTGTCATTCACAAGGTGGCTTTTTTCTGTAAACCCTGCATTAGCTGAGTGTGGAAAAGTGCAGATGGGTTTATACATCCCTTCATGGTGCACACTCCCCACAGACACTTCAATTTGTATGGTTTTGGACCACATAAAGGAGGACAGGCAAGCCTGCAGTTCCTTATGCCATGTGTTTGAAGACAGTTGTGATTGAGGGAAGGGTGCTCTATTGCAAATCATATTTCAGTTCCCAGAAGCATGACAAATAAGTACGTGGGGGATGGGGATGTGAACCCGCTGCTCCTGATTTAAGCATAATTTATGGGTTTGACTTTGGAAGACACATGGAAATGGCCTTTGCAAGGAGGATCTCTGCACGGGTGCACGAAGCCCTCTAAGCAGTGGGGAATCAGCATGATCCCTGCATCAAGCAGGGATCCTGTGCTGGGATCACACAGCCATATCCCACAAAAAGGACCTGCAGCAGCCCTGGATCAGCCAACAGCAACAAGCATCAGTCTCTCCTTTTCATGTGGCTGCAATTATTTTGCTACCAAGTTGTCTGTGTAATTTCTCTGTGTGCTGCTCCACTGAGCTGCTCTTGAAGTGCATTAAGTGAGGAGTTTTAAGTGTTCTTTCCAACTGTTGCACACAGCAAAATCCATCAGCAGAGAATGGTCCTTACACAGGAGGCTTTGAGGCAGGACTGAGCCCATGGTGGTGTAGACTAAAATTAGTCTCCCTAAATTAGGCTGGGTCTTTTTCTTCTCCAGTATGTGCTGCTTGCTTGAGAAAAGGTTTGAGGGACTTTCCATTTAGCAGCAGAGAGCTCTCCCAGCTGTCTGCATTTGCAGTCCTACCAATACAGGTTCTGCCCTCCCTCCCAGTACTCTTCCTGAGATGTTTTGTGCTTCCCCATGGTCCTCTGCTTCCTGGGACAGGATTCAGTTAAGTCTGTGATTGTGCTCTGTGGCTTATAAAAACAGACTGAGTGTCTAGTACCAGCAACATCCTTTCAGCTCTTGGATGAGTCTGAAATCATAAGATTGGGCTGGGGTCCTGGCCAGTGGGCTGCAGTACCTGCAAAATAGAAACCAGTCCTTCTGCATCACCCAACCCAATTTCACCCAGGACACTCTGTATGATATTTAATTTCTGGATGTGTAAGAATATGCATATAGAGGGCTGGGAATGATATGCAGTGTCCCTCTTGGTTGCTGAGTGTCACTTTTCAATTTTGCATCTTAATTTCAGCCTGTATGAGGCAACCTTCAGAATACAGGGCATTTCTGCAAAGCTGGGGAACAAAGGCTCCTTCCCAGCACAGCACAGGCCAGCAGCCCAGGAACAGATCATTCAGTGCAGCACAGCACAACACAGGCCACGACAAACAGAGGCAGAGCAGGGATGGGGCATCTGAATGTGGCACTGGTGGCTTTCTGTATCTGCTGGCACTCAGAATGCCGTCCCTGCTAGCCACAGCCTGCTCTCTGCATTCATTTCATCACACTCCCTCCTTTGTGCGCCTGTGCGCGCGCAGGCTGATGCCCTCCCAGATGGGCCCCTCTTCTTTGTGCTGCTGAATCGATGAAGAGGCTTCCTTCAGTTTGCAGACTTTTTCAGAGGAGCCTTTGGAAAGCCGATCTCCGGTCACCGGCCTGGACCCCTGACCCGAGCCAGATCAGTCATCCTGATTGCCTATGAACTGGGAAGACAGCTTGGGAATACTGCGGCTTTGGAGCAGCCGAGGCCTCTCGTTTCAGCTCAGCCGGGTGTGAATCTGCAGCGGCTCCTCTCCCCACTTCCATCAATGCCTGTCAGGGCATTGTGTGGAGATGTGAAGGAGCCCTCGGCTCGCCGAGCGGCTCTGGTGACCAGCAGAAAGCCTTCTGGCATCTCGCCTCGTCTGACGTGCTTGCGGCGCTGCCAGTCTGGCACTCGCGGGAAAGTTTTCCAGCAGCAGATGTCCCAAAGTGACAGATTTTTTTCATGTTGATGGGAAGAAATAAAAGGACACTGCATATTTCAGATGGTTGATGCACAGAGATGCTCTGTGCCTTCTCACACGGCAACTACCGATTTTCCTTTTGTTTGAGCTTTCTTTAAAAAAAAAAAAAGACAAAAACCAGCATAACCTGGGACTGAACACTGGCCCTGCTGCAGCACATCCTCCACATGCTGGGAGGTGATTCTCACGGAGCTGGTGTTTAGATGCTGGGCATTCTGTTCACCAGCTTCTCCATGCTCTCATAGCCAAAAATCCAGCTGTTCTAATGTCCCATTGCCTTTATATCATTCTAGGTAACATTGGCTCCAGGTAACGGATGGCCAAGGCTCTTACTGCACAGCACATCCAAACACAGCCAAGGAAATCTCAATGAAAATGAACTTTCTGAAGCTTGAAGCAACTTTACAGCTATGTTCCATGTCAACTTTGTAGAAAATACTCTATTTCTTTTGACTTGACTGGGTGACAGAGACTCCACTCAGCTCCAGTGGCCAAGTGCCATCCTTCCAGGACCACTGGCATCCTGCACATCATCTGTGTTCCACATGAGGAGCTTTGCTCACTCCCAGATCCTCCCAGGAGAGAGAAGTCTTTGGCTCCAGAATCACAGCACTGCCATCAGGCTCCTTGCACTGTTTTTTCAGCCTAGCTCCCCTCCTCTTTCCTCCACATCTTTTCTTTAAGCAAAGCAAGTAAATGCACCTGGAGGTGGCGGAGCCTAAATACTCCTTGCTCCAGATCTGCTTTGTGTTTGGGAAGCTTAAGGCTGCTCTTGACCCATGTGCCAGCCCAGCCTGGCTGCTCTGGGTGCCCAGATGCACAGCAGCCACATGGAAATAATCCCTGCATTGACGGGACAGAAGGAAGTGCTGCTGCTCCTTCCACACATCTGCTTTGTGCAGGGCTGGGAGTGCAGCTCTCGGATGGCGTAATCCTGCCTTCTGCCATCTGTCCTCGCAGGAGTCAGCCCTTGTTGACACAGCTGAGCCACACATTGGGTCCTTCCTCCCCACGCCCTCTCCCAGCTCTGCCTTTCTCCTTCCATTTAATCAGATACATTGAGCCCGTGGCTATGAGAGGAGCTTAGGGCTGATTCTTGAAAATCACCATATCAGCTGAAACCATCACATTTGATATTCCATTTACAATGTTTCCAAGGAAACAAAGGCACAGGACATAAATAGATGACTGTTAAACATTTGCTCACTCACCATGGCCCCCGATAATTTGCAAGGCAGAAATAGGAATGTTAAATCAACAGCAATAATAAATTTTAATACAGGAAGGCCAATATTTTGCTGCAATTAGAAGAAGCATTTGTTCTGACACACAGGCAGGCAGTGGCAGGTTATTTATCATTTCTACTTCCAATGTTCAATTTTTCATTTACATAAAAGGCAGCTTTGATTGTGATCCCCAAAAAGCCTTGAAGTGCCCCCTGCATCAGCAGGGATGCTTGGGATTTACTCATGTGCAGTCAAGTTCCAGATCCACCTAAAATTTACTGCAGGAGAAGAAAGTAAGTGATTTCTCACTAGAAGCAAGGAGGGGGTGTGAATTTAGTTAGGTTTGCATCATTTGTTACAGAAAAGTAAAGAGCTCTGTGAGCTTCTGAAGTTTTCCCAAGGATGTCCAGTGTGTGAGAACACCCTCCCAGGACCAAAGGCATTGTAGGCAGATTTTACCATAACCTGAGCTGCTGCCTCAGAGTTGGGTAAAAAACATCTTCAGTGTCAAATCTGCCCTTCCAGCTCCAGCTCAGAGCTGTACCCAGTGGTGACAGTGACCACCTTAGAAGTCATTGCCTGAGAAGGGAAATACACTTAGTATTTATGAATTAATTTATTTATTTAGGAGGCCTTGTGTCTGATGGATTCACATTGAATCATGTTGTTCCTGGCTTGACTTTGAGTGGAGTTTCATTGATGGGTCCCTGTTTGTAAGCAGATGTTGTTAAGAAAAGCTGTTTTGCACATTCAAATAGCAAGACAGAGCTAATGTGGCACACAATTATTTCTGAGTCAGTATTCGCTGGTGTTGTTTTACAGATATTGGGTGGTGTAGCCTTTGAGCTAGCCCTGAACTTGCTCCAGTTGTCCACAGCCATTGCTGGAGGGGCCTGCAGTGCAGAAAGGGCCTCCACTCCAGTTCATGTGGCCACACGTACTCAGGTTATCCCAGCGCAGAGATGGGCACCATGCTCAGGAATATGTTCATTTGGGAGGCTGGTACATGGCTGGATTTCTCCTGCTTTAGGGGATGTTTTCCAGGGTAGCCAGTGCCTGTCCTTTCTAGGATGCACATAAAACAGCATCTAAACCTGATACGGAAGCCCCCAAGAGCAGGCTGAGAGAACTGTTCTGGTTGTTTCCTTGGAGGGCAGCAAGCTTCGATGCACTAGCATCAAAACTCCACTCAGATGTTCTGCAGACAAGACCTGTGACTTGCTCATAAGCTTTGGCTTTTGGCTCATGGTGATGATGTTTCTGGAAGTGCAGAAGTGGGAGCTGAGGCTATAACCCTGCTGGATAAATCAGCTAATCCCAGTGTTACCCTAAGACAGCTTTAATGTGCTGTAATGCAATTAGAGCATCACCAGAGGGCTTTCTGGCTGTGTTTGATTAGACTTGGCTTAGTAACCATGTGCAGTGCCTGGATGGGTCTCACTGGTATGTACTGGAGCTAAGCCAGTTAAAGCTGTTTTGGGTGTGTGGATGCACTTCGACAGAGCTGGCTCTGTGGTGTGGCTGGGATCTTCTGAATCCACACCTTTAGATCCTGCTGGTCCCTGTCCCACCTTGTGTCCACACATGGCTATACTTGAACCACAGAATCTGCAGGTTGAGATGGATAAATCAACCCAGTCACGGGTTCCAGGGAATGACACATCCACCTCCTGGACTTTTCCTTCTCCAAAAGCCCACAGCTTCCTGAATAGCTTTCTGTGGAAACAGAGGCTGTGGGATGCCCTGCCATGGGAGCCAGCACAGGGACCATGGCAGTCAGTGTGATGCTTGTCCCTCTCATGTCCCCACACAGCACTCTCTCCATCTATGGGATCAACCAGGCGGATGAAGCCATCTATCAGTGCCTGGCCGAGAACAGCGCGGGCTCCACGCAGGCCAGCGCCCGCCTCACCGTGCTGTGGGCTGATGGGCTGCCCAGCCCTCCTCAGGGCGTGAGGGCAGAGACTGTCTCTGCAACCACCATCCAGGTGTCCTGGGAAAAGCCCCTGCAGAACACCAAGGAGATCATTGGCTACGTGCTGCACATCCGGAAAGCTGCAGGTATGGTGCTACACCCACTGCCCAGAGCACCCTCAGCCTTCCTGTAATTTAGCAACATGGCCCACTAGGTAAAACCAGGTCTGCACTGTAGTGGTCCATGCTGCCATCAGTGTTTTCTGTTACCTCCCAGTTTCTGAAGGGCAGAGATGAGGCTTTAAATACATTGTAAATACCTGCAAATACTAAATACACCATTAAAGGTGTATTTAGGGTGGGGTGGATGAAGCCACATAGTCAAATCTTGCTGCCCGTGTAGCTCTCTGGCAAAGCATGCAGAAATCACAGAATCATAGGTTGGGGTTGGAAGAGGCCTTAAGAATCATCCAGTTCCAACCCCTGCCACAGGCAGGAACATCTTCCACTAGACCAGGTTGCTCAGAGCCCTGTCCCTACATTACCAATTTCAACGGCCTTGAAATGTAAGCAGAAATGTGTGTGAGCAGGCACATATCCACCCCAGGGACCAAAATTACTGCTTGCGACATCTATTTATTCTCTTTACCTCTTGCAAAGAAGAATTGCTCAGTTCTCTGTCCCTTTGCATTTCAGATCCCGTAGAGATGGAGTACCAGGAGGCTGTTAGCAAGAGCACCTTCCAGCAGCTAGTGACTGATCTGGAGCCCTCAACCAGCTACAGCTTTTATATAAAGGCTTACACCTCCCGGGGTGCCAGCAAGGCCTCAGAAGTCACGGTGGTGAGCACGCTGGGGGAAGGTAAGGAACACTTTGCACAGGGACCCTCAGATGCTGACGCCCGCTGTGCGTAGCAGCCGCGCCGCTCACCCCGACACCGCCCCGCAGTGCTGCAGCACTGTAGCCTGTGGTGCTGCTGCTCCTTGTTCCTGCTGCTCCTCCTGCTCTGGGATATTGTGTAAAAAAACTCACTTGTATCGTTGCAGGGGGGTTGACTGATTAAACACAGCATCGCCTCTCCCAGCTGATGTTGTAGCAGGGGGTGAGTGCAAACTTGCCTGGCCTCGTGCATTGCAGCTGCTCTGGGCTGTTCCTAAACTCCTTGCTAAATGCAGACTTCCTGCTCAAGCAGCATCTCATCATCTTCCAGCAGCTCTGGTACTCACAGCTCTTACTTGATAAGTGCCTGACTTTTAAAGATTTTATTATTTTCTGCTCTATCCAGGACAAATCACACTAGAGCTGAGCTGTCCTGACCTACAAATCCCTGCCCTGGAGCAGCTTTCTGTTTTAGTGGGAAGTTAGGGTGATCTCTAAGGCTTTTTTCCCTGACTTGGCCACCAGTTAGCTTCCCCAGTAAGACAGTGGGTGTTTTAATACAGGACCCTTGCACACAAGTACCAGGTAGAAACCACAGCCCCACTGATATGTCAGTGAGAACTGGAAGAATGTTTTCCTAGAGACTCATCTATTTCTGAAACCTTGGTTGTCTCAGATATGGAGACTAATTTCTTAGGAATCATTCTCATGAACTTTCAGTAATTATGAATTTCCAGCTGAGAGGGCCTTGGGTGTGAGGATGTTATTTAGAATCAAATGGAAGTGTGCTGACTTCCAGGTGGGGGATCCAGTTCTCATTCTGTTCTCAGTCCTTGCAGATATTTATTACAGAATTTAAGCAAAAACACCAGTAAATCCTCGCCTGCTGGGTTGTTGCTCTGCAAGTTTATTTTCCTTGGTACCCTGCAGGGAATCAGTCACCCTTGGAGTTTGTTTTTTCTTCCAATTTAGAGGCAGAAGGATGGGCTAAGGCAAAGCTTGAAACTCCTTGACCCGATGCTCTGAGTTCAGCCCCAGGAGCTACAAGCCAGCCATGCTCTATAGAGCTTGGTGACTCTGCAGAAGTCCAGGTCAAGTGAGAGAGGACTTTTTGTCATTATTACCTTCAATGATGACAGGAATAGTTTGGGATCTGGTAATGGGATCATAAATTTCCTGGCTCTCTGAAGTTTTAAGGTATCTCTGTCCTGCTAGCTTTTAAAAAAAGCTTGTCCTGGGTAATGAAGCTTCAGGAATTAGCTCCCTGTCCTGGATGGACAAGCTGGCATGGTTCAGATCACTCAACCCCAGCCTGTGTTTGCCTTGTAGGAAAGTAAAAAGATATTTAAAAGCCTCAGTTCTGGCTTCATTTGTTTGCTTTGCTTCACTCGGGTGCCTGTTGCCTTCTGCTCATAGAGGAGAGAGCAGCTCAGAGAGCTGGGCCCAGTGGCTTTTGTCACCAAATTCGGGTTTCACTGCAGATCTGCCTCTTCCCATGGCCAAGCCGTTTCACCCTGTGCCCTCCCAACATGCACAGGAGAGCTGCATCCCCCCTGAGCTCGGGGAGCCCCTGGATCTATGCTAACAACCTCAGAAAAGGATGGATATTCCAAGGTGCCATATCCAGCAGCCAGGAACAGCTCAGTGGAACCAGGGCAGCAGAGATGCTGCCAGCTGGTTGGAGTGACCATGTTATGTTGGTATTGTTTGGAGCAGGAATATGAAATACTCTTCAGAAAACAGAGGAGCAGGCTTGCTTTTGGCTCGGGGCCATCAGCTTCTCAGGGCTGGCAATACGCGTGGCAATACGTGCACTTGGCTGAAGCCTTTGATGCTTTCTAGAGACACAGTGCTCCTTCCTTTGTGCTGATTTTGGATGGAAAGTAGAAGGGAAGACTCTGTAGAGAAGGGACTTGAGTGAACCTTGTCCTCCTCAATAAACCTCATTCTCTGGGAAGGCCCTCCTGCCTCCTCCCTGTCATTCTCCTTTACGCCATTTCACAAATGCCGTGGTATTTTAAATCTCAAACGCTCTCTGCTTCATTAAGCAGCACACACTCCTTGTTCTTGTCTTTTAATGCTTTTTAGGGTTTTCTCCAGGACTTTTTGACATTTCTCTAGGATGAAGACTGTTCCTTTAGTCATCTTCGGCTAAAGACACCTTCAAGAAGAAAGTTCAAATGACCTGGGGAAAATTCCAAACAGCACAGAAGAGGAAAACAAGTATCCCAGCCCTTAGCATGAGGGAGATGCCTCACTTATATTAGCTCCATATTATGTCTAATATATACTTCTGTGAAACACCTATCTGCTGGTGTGTGTATATATATATTTACACACAGACAGATATATTCCATTGTATACACTTATTTGTGTAATCACATTATAAACAGCACATGCATTCTGCAAGTGCATATACCTATAATCGGTACTATACATATATATATATATATATACACTCAAAGTTTGAATAAATACCGTATATTCCATATTTTGAAGGAGAGATATTCTTGTGGTTTTTATTAAATGTAAGGCTCTGCAACCATAAAATAAAGCCAACTCTTCACAATCAGGATGGCCCACATCAGTGTTTCTTTGTCATGGGATAA
This sequence comes from Cyanistes caeruleus, assembly GCF_971803275.1. NCBI lineage: Eukaryota > Metazoa > Chordata > Aves > Passeriformes > Paridae > Cyanistes > Cyanistes caeruleus. Next base: position 2,576,879 of record NC_141713.1, read on the forward strand.
TGTGGTAATTTCCCTCTCTGGTGTTCTCACCTGTGGCTGGAAAAGTGATGCTTTAAGCAAGGGTCAAACTTCTCAGAGTGGGGATTTTGCCCTGGAGGGAATTGGGAGAATAAGAAAAAAGGAGTATTTAATTGGATTGCAAAAATACACAGCCTTGTATTTTTGGGAAGAATGGCACATTCTGATATAAATAGAATTTACTCTGTGTTTTGCACCCAGGAAATGTTAAGTTCAGCCTTCCCAGCGATGAAGTCCACAACAGAATAAATCCTATCAAAGAGGAATACTTCAGCCCATTTTTTTTCTTGGGCAGGATGAGAACTCATTAATGTGACCCAGAACACTGGGTCTTTCCTCCTGAATCCACGTGGAGACATGTGGCAGTCAGCAGGGACTTGTTCGTCTCCATGGGCTTATTCAGAGGACATCAAGCAAAGCCCATGCAGCCTGAAGGAGGGCATCACTTTGGGAAGAGACAGAATTGCCCAGACCCTCCTGCTCAGCTGGGGAGGCATCCATCCTCCCTTCCTCTAAATGTCCTTGTGGGAAAGCTTGAGCTCTCAGTACCCAGGAAAAGGCAAATGGTTGTGCTGTGCAGTTTTACTGTTAAATTGAGGAAATGCCCTTTTTAGCTCTCATCAGTCTTAGACTGACATGGCCACGTTTCATCTGCTTTTCCCCATCACTCACTAATGGTTGTGCTGAACTCTCTGCCAAAGGCCAGGTTTGCACTGCTCATCCTTAGAGACCCTTTGGGGAGAAACAAGCCAGAAAGCAGCTTTGGTCCAGTGCAAGCCCAGCAAGCCTTATATGTGGGAACTGCTGAGCTTGTAATCATGTGGGATTGGAAAAATAGCTCTCTCTTAAAGCCCGGAGGCTGCTGGAGAAGTAGAGCTGTTCTGCTGGGTGATCTTGCTGTGGGGTGAGCTGAACTTGGTGCCTGGTGCCCAAAAACTCTTCTTCCTCCTGGTACTGGTACTGGAGCAGAGCCCTGGGCAGGGTAAGAGTCTGCAACGCCTCATGATTTGCACCTTCTGGATGGTGCCAAAGTTTGGGGAACTGATGGAAGAGTTTAGCCTGGGGGTGTTTTGTGGAAATGAGAAAAAAATCATCAGTGAAATGTCCTGCTGAGATAGATCTGGTATTGGTGTGGTCAGTGTAGGAGAAAGGGAGGGAGGCAGAAACATGGGCTGTGTGCCCCAGTGCTTTCCAGGGCATGAGGCTGGGCTTGGGGCAGTCAGCTTTGGAAAACCCAGGTATCACCAAAAAAATTGGCTTTAACTTGCAGGTCTTTGCCTCTCAAGCCAGACCACTGGGGCAGGATGGAGCCAGGCAGCTTTTTGGGGACCTGGAGAGGGAATGGTCTGACCCCCTCTGCAGCACACCCCGAGAATAAGGGCAGGGTTTTGGGGCATTGACTGGAGCATGTTCCTGATGGACTTTGAGTCAGCAGCAGGGACATCTCCCCAGCTAATCCCCTGTGTACCCCTCAGGCCAGGTAAGTGCCTGCCTCCCAGAACATGCCAGCCAGGGCTGTGCAGAGATCTTGGGCTGTTCAGCTGTTTAGGGCTGTCGATGAAGATGCTCTGGTTCTCTCCTGAGTCCCCAGCACAGTCACAAACCTCCCTCCTAAAGCTGATGAGGAGAGCAAGCCCCCTGCAAGCTAGTACTGGTACCTAGCACACTTCTAAGATGGATGTCTCCAGCTCCATCCCTTCTGGTTCCTTCCTCCCAGGGGGATTAATCACACTGAAAGGTCTGTGCCTCAGGGTGAGGGCAAAGAATTGGAATTTGAGAACACATTGCCAAAGTTGCTGCATTCCTACCCTGACCCGGCCAGACTGAGCATCATATTGCAGCCGAAAGTAGCTTCGGCTTGCTGATCTGAGCAGAGGGAACCCTTGCAAACTCCTGCAGCTTCCTGAAGAAGTTCAAAGCTGTTAAACCAGATTCTGGTCTGCTCAGATTTTTCTCAATCTCATCTGGCACATTCCTTGGTGCAGTGACCGCAGGGAAGGGCTGCTGGGGCATTTCTCATCATGCAGACTGCAAAAGCACATGCAACACACTGTCTTTCTCTCTCTGTTTCAGTCCCAGCCATGCCATCCCTCTTTATTAAAGTCATTAATAGCACCACCGTGCAGGCAACGTGGGAACCTTCCATCAAACTGGGCCAGCACGAAGGCTTCAAGCTGTATTACCGCAAAGTCCACCTCTCCCAGTACACAGGTCCAGTGCTCCTGGCCAGCAACGTCACAGCCTACAACATTACCCACCTGGGTGAGTATGGTGACACCTTGATCCATGTCCCCTCACCCCCAGTTGTGATTAGCAGGAGAGAGTTCCAATGTGTAGCCCAACCCCTAAATGCTGCAGCTCTCACCCAGGTTTTGTGGGTGCATTCCCAGCAACAGGTACTTGTTTGCAGTACCTTGTGTATATTTGGTAAGATGTTCTTTTCCCAAATAAGCATCACTGGGGAGATGAGGCTCATAGTTACACCTGAACTGTCCCTCTTGTGTCCCCTGGGGCAGACGCGTCGGTGGTGTACGAAGTCAAGCTCCTCGCCTACAACCAGCACGGGGATGGAAACTCCACTGTCCGCTTCGTGTCCCTGAGGGAAACTGTGGAGAGGACAGGTGAGATGGCACCTGGGTCTTGGTGCTGACATGGGAAACAGCTCTGCAGGAAGGTGGTGAAGCCAAATGCATCCTGTGTGCCCCATTACTCTCATCTCATCTTCAGCCACTCATTTATTTTCAGCATCACAAATAATGCTGAGGCAAGACTCTGCAGGGCTGGGAGCACCTGGATGGCTTTTTTACCAATGGGGAGAAGACAAACCAAATGTTTTGCACATGCCAGGTTTGTCCCCTAAGCTTGAGACAGAAGTGAGGCTATGAACATGAACAACCCCCATGCATAAGGTACCAGCTGCCATCCTCAGGTGAGACACAGTGCACTGAGCATCTCTGCTCTCCTGGAGCTCTCCTGGATATTTTGACCTTCACTGGTGAAAAGGGAGGATGTGTGGCTTTGGAAAGGGAAATGGCTGCAGAGCGTGAGCCCTGTATTAAGTGGCAGCAAAGGAGAAACCTCTAGAGGGAATCTCTTAACTGATCACACCTTTCATATTCATCTATGTGTAAAAAACATCCTGCTGCTCTTGGAAGCCTTTTAAGCCTCCAGTGGGAATACCTTCAAGAGATAGTTATTACTCTTCTGTCTGTGCTGGAGTAAATACTAATCTCACTGGCATCTGTCTACTCCATCAGGTTTCAGCCTGCTCTGATGTGGTGGCTGCCTCTTACCTCCCACTTTAGCATGAGGTATTGCAAAAATTAACATCAGAGGGTTTTTTTTTCATTAATTGTATCTAATGACAGTAGCCAGGTAATAGGGCTGGCACACTACAGATATTCCAGTCCTGTGCTTGCTGGAGTGCTAGGAGCAAAGGAGGTGCATATGCAGGCAGTGAACCCCTGTGTCCCATGTGGTTCTCTTCTTCCCATACACAGCTCCCAGCACTGCCCAAGGCTCTGACTTTGGCTCTGGGCTCCCCAAAAGCTGGAGGAGCAATAGAAGAGTGGCACCACTGACCTCTCCTCCTTTCCCTGGCAGTGCTGAATCCTCCCTGTGACTGCATGAAGGACGAGCAGAACAATAAAACCTCCACGACTGGCATCATCATCGGGATCCACATTGGTGTCACGTGCATCATATTCTGCATCCTGTTCCTTATGTTTGGGTACCGAGGAAGGTAAGGATGCTAATGCCACTGCTCACAAGGGGTCATGGTCCCTCGTACTGTGGATGTGCCCACCTGAGTCTCACATCCCCAGTGCAATGTTCGACTTTATAGGATGGATTAAAGGATGAAGCAATGTAGCACAGGGATAAGGCAGATGGTAGCTTGGGGGAAGGAGGATGAACCACCTCTCTCACTCTCAGGCTTCATCTCTTTATTTTTTAGACTACTGATGTGCAAAAATGTGCAGGAGCAGCTGTCAACCCCTCAGATTCCCCGGAGCCAGCGGAGTGCCACAGGTCTTGTCCTGAACGGGGCCACTCGCAGGGACAGGGACGACCGGGACTTGAATGGAAAGCAGCTGGATATGAATGAGCTGGAGAGGTTATTCCCAACATCCCCATCCCAGGAGCAGCAGGAGAAGGGAATAATGGTAAGTCCAGCAGAATGGGAGAACATCTGGCTGTGCATGGGGAGCTGTCACTGTCACTGCATTGTCCCATTCTCTCTCTCCAGTCGGCTCACAGCCTGTCAGCCCCCCACGATGAAACCCAGATCTCCACACTCCCTCTGGATGAGTTCAGCATCATTGAGGAGCAGCCAGACCCACTCCCAGAAAACCCCCATGGCAGCAGTCCTGCTGCTCTGGCTCCTGACCACGGTCCTGCCAATGAAGGATAAAACTGCCAAGACTCGAAGCCTCTTGTAGGAGTTACCAGAAACCAAACCTGCAGCTGGTGATGTCTTTACGAGTTGTCAATCTCAGGTCAATTGAAGATTTCTATGGTCTGATTGTTATTTTTTTGTTTTGCTTTATTTTTATATATATATATAAATATATATATATATATGTATGTATACAGCCTTTTGGAAACTCTGTGAAGTTTATCTTTCTGACCTCTCTCGAGCCTCTCAATGTTGTTTCTTCTGATGACGGCTCTCTGGAGACTGGTCACGATGGATTTTCCCCACAGCTGCTATGTAACAGACTCCTTGGCAGAGTTTGGCAAACTCTCCAGTCTCTGACAGACTGGGGATATGGTGGAGCTCCCATCTCTTGGCATCCCAGACTTTTTCCTGATCAGCAGCTTTAGGACTACTTTTTGGATTTATTTTTATTTCCAGAAGACTGGATTTGGAAAAATCCTTCTAACTTGACTCCAAAAATCGAGGCCCAGGAAGGCTGTCTCTCCGTGGATTTGATGATTTTGTACACTTTCGCTATTTCTCAGGATACTTTTTTTGCTGATTGACTCTAAATAATATGAAAAGAAAAAGAGAAAAAAAAAAGTGTGTGTGTGTCAAAGGATGCCTGAGGGCTACTGAAAGACTTGGACAGACAACCCGAGTGAACTCAGAACCTACCTCAACCGGAATGAATGTCTTCTGGGAAGCAGAAATACCTGCGTCTTCCTTCACGTTCAAACAAACAAGTAGCATAGCACTTGGTCAGTACAAGCATGGTCCTACCTCAGCAGTCACGCTCTGTACCTGCCACCTCGGTGGCTTCCTTGTCGTCGTTCCCATGTAAAGCACTTCCAAACCTTTGAAAGCAATGTTCTACCTCAAGTGTGAGAGAAACTCGTGTGTGAGTGTGTGTGTGTGTGTGTGTGTGTGTGTGTGTGTGTGTGTGAGTGAGTGTGTGTGTGTCCTCTCTCTCCCCCAGTTCCTGCCTCTCCCACCCAGCCCCACATGAAGCACGGTGCTTCACTGGTGTTATGAGCTTTACTTTTGGGGGCTCCGGTGTGATTTTGTGTGGCGGAGATTTGTGTTGTGGTTTTTTACTTTAAATTGTTGGGGCTGTCACAGACAAGCAGTGCCCTGTGGCTCCCTGGCACCACTGCCTTTCCAGGGCTGATTTGGGCACTGGTCCATCCTGGTTTTGAAGGGTTGGGGTGCTCAGATGCCAATGCTCAGGCCAGTGCACCCTTCTGCCCTGGCCGATTTCCAGCAGGATGATCTATGGCGTGTGCTGGCACGAGCAGCAAAACACCCTTGGGAGGTGGGAACCTGGACATCACTGTCTTGTCCCAAATCCCACCCTGCTATCAGGAGCACCCATGGGGAAACCCCAATAGAGCACTTCCAGAGCCCCTTGAGACACTACTGAGCTGCCCCCAGCTCCTCCAGAGCCTTTCCAGCCACAGGAGAACGTCCAAAGGATGAGTGGAGCCAAAGAAGGCTCAGTTCCCTGGGAGGGACAAGGCAAGGAGGATGCTGGGGGCTGCCAGAACTGCCCCTTCCCTGTGCCCAGGGTGGGCAGAGGAGCTGCTGACACCAAAGAGAGGGTTTGCCCCCTCCAGAGATCAACCACCAACCTGACACTGTGGAGGTTGGGTTGTCCTGGCGTGGTGCAGCCTTGTGAGTCAGTGTGTGACTGGCATTGTCCGTGGGTGAGATGGGGGCACACACAGGGGACAGGGACACCAGGTGCCAGCTGGTGCCAGTGGGCAGCCCTTTCCCTGCTGTGTGAGGTGGTTAAATCCAGGCAAATGTGAAGGTTTGACCTCTTTGTGTACGTGGTTGTAAATCAAATGTTGCTGTATTTGCAAGGACAGTGAAAGGAATCAGGAAAGGAAATGAGTTTAAAAAAAGTATTAATTGTATTTTTTTAAATGGTACCAGTGGGAGAGTCCCTTGTGTCAAAAACACCCCCATCACCTGTCCAGCTGGCAATGGGATGCAACCAATGGCTGTGTAAATAGTACAATATACAGGAGGCTGAGCAAATGCCTCTTCCCTGAGCTGAGTTCTGGTGTTGGGCAGGGTTACCTGGGAGCAGGACTCTGTCCTTCCATGTCACCTCATTCAACTTGGCCCAAGCAGATGCAGTGGCACCAACCTCAAGAGCAAGAAGCTGTAGAGACTCAGTGTTCCTAGCCCTCTTCCATTAAAATTCCTCCTCCTATAGACATGATGCAGAACAGAAAAGATGCAAAGAGTTAAATTTTGGCATTAACATCCCCAAACAGCCTTTCCCCACCCCACCAAAGAGGCTAAGTGGGTTGTCAGACGATCCCTGCTCACACCTGTGATCCTGGACCTGGAGACAGCCTGGGAAGGGACTGTGTGGGGACACCACTGTGTGAGACCAATAGCACAGCCCACCCCATCGCAGGAGCCAGAGGATGCTGGGGTTAGGGGAAGGCAGGAGGGAGGAGAAGACACCAAACAGCTCAAGTTATAACCTCATATCAAAGACAACATGATCCTCTCCTGCCATCCCCCTCCCACTCCAGCCTAGTTTTTATTTTTATTGTTTTTATGTGTGTGTAACGCCGCCGTTCACATTGAATAAGTACCGTTGCCAAAGTGAACACAGAACCTAGAGTAGTGTTCAGCTCAGACTTCTTGGAGCTGTGAACATGCTATTAATTTAATATCATATTATTGTGATATTGTAATAGTAACAAGTATTTGTCACTACTTCCTTTTATTAAAGGGAAATGCTGTGCCATTTGACTAGTTGAAATACAATAGTATGTCCGAGTAGAGTTTTTTCTTTTGTTGTTTTTTAATTATGCAGAATCATGGTGGCTTAAACCAATGCAGATTCTGTGTTGGTTTGAGATGGTTGAAGATGGATGTAAATCTTTAAAGACTATTTTTTAGATGTTTAGCTTTTCCTGTTTTTTTGGTGTTTCTTTTCCGCTCTTGTTAATTCGTACCATTGGGACCTAACACAGATGGTTGTGGCAGCTCAGTCCCTGAAGGGATGAGGCTGAAGTCTGGAGATCCACGAGGATCCATGGTCTTCCCTAAATTATCTAAGTTCACCAAACTGGGCAAAAAAACCCCACTCTGTTGCAGGAAAAGCAACACATAACAGCAGCACTCGCTGTACTGCAGTGCTTGAACTGGGCTGGAAGCAAAGCTGTCCCAACCCAAAACTTGGGAAAACATCACCTAGCGTATATCTGGCCCTTAATCTGTGAAATGAGAAGGAAAAAAGAATATAAAAAGAGCTTGTGTTTGGTTTCAGCCTGTGGGACAGTCTGTACATTCATCCAAACTGCTGCCCTGGTTTTGAAATAAACCGATGGAATTTTATTCTGTGTTTGGGGCACAATTGTACTCAAGCAGACAAGTTGTCCTTGGATGACACATTGTATTTGGGTGGATATGGGACAGCAGGTCTCCATGTGTTGCAGATGTGGGCTGTGTCACAGGAAAGGGGTTGAGGCATCATTTGATGGCCCCAGACCAGAGGCTGAGGCAGCCAGACAGTCCCAGGGTGGTTCCCAGGCCTTTCACCGCTAGCGCCTGCCTGCCAGCCAAGGACAGCACTCCCTTCACACTCCTTTACACACCACAACATTTAAGGAACAGCTTGCTGGATTTCTTATTCCCTTTTTTTCCCCCCACATTTTCCTGATGGGAGGAATCAGTTCTACCCAGAGATAAAACCACTGGATGATGGGCTGGTGTTGGATCCAGTGCAAACCGCTGGAAACTGCCCATGTTTGGGGTAGGAATCTCATCCTATAGTATTTTTCAAATAATTACACTAATTCAACCCGTTGCCTTTTCTCAGCTGATCCCAAAAACCCTCTTATTTTCTGGCAGTGGTGAGATGAAATTATAGGAAGGAATAAATATCCAAAAGCTGATTTAATTTTTTTTTTTCATTTTTTTCATTTTTTTTTTAATTTTTGGTAACCCATAATGGGCACAACCTACTCTTGGAGATCTCAAATTAACCAGAGATGGCTGCTTCCTCAGGGATAGTATCCACATTGTCTTTAGTTGAACAGGGAATAGTTTTATGCTGTGACAGGGTATTTACACACTGTTGGATTCAGGTATTTATTTGTCAACCATTATCTTTCTTCTTCCTTGTTTTGTAAAGGTGCTGATATATTTAAGTGCTGGACCAGTTTGGGAATTTTAAAGCTTCCACCCAAAATTTTACCAAGGGACTGTAGGTTTTAAGTTGGCAATAAAAGAGGAGAGAAGCTCCAAAGTGCTGTTGCCTCTGGATAGTGAAGGGAAGAGTTTTGCTGCCTGTGGGGGTGTTCCTCTGGGATAACCATCCCATGGCATTTCAGGGGGGCTCAGTGCAGTGTCCAAGCCCCCTCTGACAGCACTTAAGTCTGGGAAAATTGGTTAAAAAAAAGGAAATTAAAAGCTTATGAAAACAAACGGGGGGAGCTCCTCGCTTCATCTGTGCAAACAGTGTGAGGAAATCTATCCCTCCCTGTGCACGCCGGAGCAGGCAGGTTACAGATCACATTGAGCAACTTGATGCCGGTTCATTTATTCCCCTCACCCGCCAAATTAAAAAAAGGGAAAGGAAAAGGAAGGTGCCTGGGCTGAAGCTGCAGGTGGGGAGATGAGGATGAGTGAAGCACCAGCACCCCCAGCTGAAAGCACTGCTGGCACAGGGCCATGGCACTGAAACCCCCTGGTACACTGGGAATCAGGGAAATGGCTCCAGGTTTACTCCGAGGGCAGAGCCTGGGCTTTGGCATCATGTGGGAAGAGGGGACGGGGCCGGTGTGAAGCCCAGAGAGTCGGGGACAAGCCTGATTTCATGGGGCTTTGGATCAGGGTCTGACTTACAAAGCAAAGAGGGATTTGTACTTTGATCCTATTTCCATCATTTAAACTTGCAATATCTTTATGTTTGTAAGAAAGTCGTAATAAAACCAATTCGAAACCTTTGTCCCAGTTCTTTTTGGGAATCAGCTGTTAGGAGTAATACTAAAAACCCAAATTGCAAAGCACTTTTCTACTGTTTATTTTCTACCTTTCTTACTTTGAATTGTCTTGATATTGAAATCCCACTGATCCCACGATTGTTAGCTCTGTATTAAAAAAATAATAATAAAATAAAACCCAGGTTTTTGTAGTTTGCTCTGTTTAGATTTTAGCCTGTGGCTACTTGTACAAGAAAAATAAAACTAGAATAAATGAGCCAGTGTGGGGCTTTTCTTTTCACATACAGGGCTGTGTGTGTGGGGATTGTTCAGGGCAACTTGGGCATCACCATTTCAAATGGATGGCGATGAATCTGGCTCCTCTCAAAGAGCAGCTTCCAAATTTCAGCATTTAAGGGCTGAGGGGTTTTTATTTTGATGCTTTGCTCATGAAACTCCAGCCAAGCCATCAGCAGAGCCCTGCTGGAGCGTGGAGGCTCTTTGGGAGCAGGGTGAGGTCTTGGCTCTTGCTCAGCTATTGCTGCAGCTGCTTTTCCTGCTGCCCCATCCCTGAAGTGTCCAAGGCCAGCCTGGATGGGGCTTGGAGCATTCTGGGATAGTGGAAGGTGTCCCTGCCGATGGCAGGGGGTGGGAACAGAATGATTGTTAAGGTACCTTCCAATCCAAACCATTCTGGGATTTGAAGGTGTATCCTTGCCCCAAAATGGGCTGTGAACCATGAGCCACCCTCCTGCCACTGTCCCGTGTGCTGCTGCTGTTGCAGCCCTCGGTGCCAAAGGACAGGCAAAGTAGAAGCTGTGGGGAATAAATGAGCGAGATTGAGCCCAGCAGCACTTTCTAAAGGGGTTTCAATAAGCAGCTGAGTGAAAAGTCACTTCAAACAACTCCCCGAAGCTCTCGGAACTGCTAAATTGCAGCATGGATTGTCTAAATATATACTTCATAATAAATACCAGCATAAAAACTGATTTTATTTCCCAGTGGCAACGCAAGAGGTGAAAAAAAGATCAGAGTGGGCTCACTTGGGGGATTTTCATGTAAGTTCAGTGAAATCTGGTACTGCAGATAGCAGCTGCAGAGCCAAGGTATTGTATAGAGCTTGTGGCTTTCATTAAAAAGGACTTTCCCTGCCTTCATGGCAATAAAAAAAAGGTCTGACAATATTAATCTGAAGTCTTAGAAACTAAGGAAATAAAAAACCCCAAGCAATACGTTTAAATCACTTTGATTTTGGGCTGTTGGAAATATTAAGAGCCCTCAAAAAAACCCTACTTGAGTGCTCAAAACATGTCTTTAATAGAAGCAATCTCCTTTTGACCATGTGCATTCAAACTTCTGCTGGAAACATCTCAAATCAACTCCTCAGCTACAGAAACACTAAAAAAAATTCAGTTGGGTGTTTCCAGCTCCAAACACCACGTTCCTGCCTCAGATTTCACTGGAGAAGATGTTACTGCTAATGTCCTAGTTATAACCCTGCCGACACAGGGAGAATTTATAATATCCCATAAAGTCCTAACTATTGGAAAGGTCATTTTGGCGTTAATACCACTTGGGCATCACCGCTTCATTTGCTGACACTTTTACAGAGCCACGCTTGATTCCAGCATGACTGCTGTAAAACCTTTACAGCAATGGCCTAAAGCCTCCAAAAACCATCTTAAAAATCAAGAGCAGGAACATCTTCATCAGCAGGTGCAGGTGGTTTGGAAAGGCTCTGCTCTCTCTCAGTGTGAGGTCCCCCAAAACCCAGGGTGAGCACCTTAACCCCCACAGTTCCAGGGGGGATTTAATCCTCAGATCTCATCTCCAGCCCTGTTATTCCCAGCACCTTCAGACCCCACCAGTGCTCGCTGCCTTGGCTAAATTAAAAGTCTCCTAATTTCATACAAAATTACCAACCCCTCGCCTTGCCCAGAAAGCCATTTCCTTAGTGCTAAAATAGCTAAATTAGTCTTGCTCTGCCTCGTAAAGGAGCTTGTCTTGTTTATTGAGCGATAAATATAAAGGTACAGTAACTAAATTCATCAGTCCCTAAACGCAGCCGTTGGGAATGGCCATTTCCACCATCCAATCTACGGCTGCATGAATATTTCAGAGTCCTTTTTCCCTTGGGTGCTCGCCTTATCTCTGGAGCCTGGATATTATTTTCTGCTTTTCAGCTTTTTGGATGTATTGGAGGAAATGTCATTATTTGGACCTGGGTGGATTACAGTTGACTTTCCTAAGCCAATTTATATTGGCAAGCTGCTGTTTTTAAAAACCCCTATAAATCACTCCCATGAATTTTAATAATATAACGTGGTTTCAAACATGCTCCCTTAATATGTGACACACTATTACAGCCGGCAATCGCTCCTCGGGTTGTGAACTCCGTTTTACCGTCACCTTCAGCGAGCGCTGCGGGGGACGAGCAATGCTTTGACCAGAATCAGGAAATATTCATTCCTGCCCCAAATACCTTGTCATTGCAGTGATTGTGACTTAACAGTGAGACCTTAAAGATGCTGGTGCAGAAATTGTGGGGATTAGGACTATTTGCTGATGTTTCCCTAAATAAAGATATAAGATGCAGATCCAGAGTGCAGCTCCAGGCTGCGATTCATGTCTCCAACTGGTCCAGAAGCTCCCACATTCCAGGAGACAAGGCTGTGCCTCCTCATCACCTATGGACTTTGATGAGCTCTGTCCTCTTCTTGTGCAGATTATATTCATTTTCTTGCCATCCCCATTGCAACAACTCCATGGTGTCTGCCAGCTCTCAAGGGGTGTCTGTCAGTGGAGAATGGTCTCCTGGCCAGAAGAAAAAGAGTTAAGAAGGAAAAGGAATAAAAGCCAGGGCAAAGGAGAGACCTTGGGAGGCCTTTGTCAAGGAACATCTGTAGATCATATGGAGGAATTGATCATGGGGTTTGATGCCCCACTGGTGGCACTGGTGATGTCCCCACTGGAGAGCTGCTTGTTCACGTTGACTGGTGTTAGTTGTACAGAACCAAAACATAAGAATATTCCAACTCTGGAAGTCTTCAAGGCCAGGTTGGAGCAGCCTGGTCTAGTGGAAGGTGTCCCTGCCCACAGCAGGGGATTGGAACTGAACGGTCTTTAAGGTCCCTTCTAACCCAAACTAGTCTGTGATTCTGTGACTATAATAAGAACATCTGAAGAAACAGGACCTTTAAGGGATGGACTAATTGCAGGCAGGGAAAAAATAATGAGCCAGACTTTGCTTTTGGGCTTCCAAAAGAAATGAGGGCTCCCCAGCACAGGATGCTGCAGGATGGGGGTAAAGGGGGTGCAAGGACCTCCTCAGACCTTGCCACTGCCTGCTCGGCTGCACCCAGCACCACAGAGACCCAAAGCAATCCCTGGTTTAATATTCTCGAGAGAAAAAAAAATAAAAATCCCATTTGTGCAGAGAGCAAACAGGCTTTTCAAAGGCTTTCACTGTGATGATTTCCCCTGAAATGTTGTCACGTTCATCATTAATCTATTTTTTCCCTATTCTGTAACTTAACCTGCGACAAGCCGACATTGTAAGTGCTTGATTTTCCAAGAATAAATTACAGTTTCATAAATGGTATTTTGCTTCGCTGCTCAATTTGCAAGTGAAATGATGCCAATTGCTTTGTTCACAGGATTTTATCTAGCACGAACAATACCATCCTCAAGATTTATTTATTTTTTAACCCTCAAGTTATTTTTGGAGCCTATGTAACAGGAATACATGGAAAAGTACACGACAGCCCATATGTTTTGGCATTATCGACTAACCATGAGCAGATACAAGGGCCCACGTGCCTATAAAACATAGATCTGGGAATGAGATGTCACACACAGAGTAAGACACTGCCCAAAGAGAAAATAATCCCTTAGATCAAAAATATTTACAGTTGCCCCATGCTGGGCTAGAGTGCCCTGAGTGACTTTTTATATGCATGATTTATGATTTGGGGCTGGGAAATCAGCCCCTCCCAGCTTCTCCCAGGGACCACCAAGCTGCCTCATGGACCAGCATATTCCCAATGGGGTCTCCAGAACACAGGGTCCCTCAGTCCTGTTGAAAATATGGGGTTTACACCCACTTTATTTTTTTTTTTTTGTTATATGATAAAATTATGAGAAATCAGAAAAAAAATTAAAGCACCTTGGAGCTATTTTTTTATATTATTATATTTTTTATACTATTGTATTTTTTAAATGCAGAGAAATCCTCCCTGCTGGGGACAGCAGCTCTGCCCACGGACAGCCAGGCCACACAGGATGGGACATGTCAGCATTAAACCCAGTAAAAGCCTTTCATCAAAAGAAGGAAAAGAGAGAAAAAGTCTCTGCATGGGAAATGTTAATGTTACAAGATTTGGTTAACAGCCACGGCTTCTGGTAGGACTTTTTTTAACCTGTGTTTTTAGAAGAGACCTTGATGGGAAAGCTATTTTTTTGAAAATTTTGGGTGTTTTGCACTTCTGGTATAAAACAAAAAATGAGTGAAAATTGTTGTATTAGAAATGGAAACCTGGTGTTTGAGGTGTTTGTGCTCACTAATATATTGGGATGAGTTTGTGAAGAGCCTGGAACTGATGCTGGCTGGCTGCTGGTTTTCCTGAAGTTGATAAATCATTTAACCAAGATTATGGGGTGCTGAGTCTGCAGGTGATGTGGGCTGTAGAGGCAGAGTTTGCATTTCTAACAGAGAAACTGAGGCACAAAGAGAATATCTGTCTTCCCCTTCTCAGATATGAAAATGTGTTTGCTTTCATCCCTCCTCTGCTTCTCACCCCATTTCCCTCATCCCCCTGGACGAGGCACTGGGAAAGGTTTTTGCCATTCCCTTGCAAATGGATGCTTCAAGACAGTCACAGACCTTCAGAGGCTTTGGATTTGGCACTGAACAAAGACAAATTTCTGGTAACAAACCACATCACAAAACAGAATTGTTACCTTTTGGGCAGTGCCAAAAGTAACATGGAAATCCCAGAGAAATGAAACATTCTCAGTCAGACAAAGCGTGTCCCAGCGTTCCTGCTGAGGCCATCACTAGATTGTTAAAAAGTGGAAAACCAGAATAAAATTGAATTTAAAAGAAGTGAGGGTTTACCCACTGCAGTTACTGTGCAAATGGGTCCCTCCACGGCTTCCCCACACACGGGGCTGCTGGCGATGAGCTCCGGGCGAAGGGGCTGGGCTGCTAATGGCTTTAAGCGGCGCTAATTGATCCGTGCAGTCACTGTAATTACCGAGTGGGATATGGTGGCAAAACACTGGCAGAGCATTAACTGCTGCGAAAGGAGAAATCCAAATCACGGGTGAATCGATCCTCAGGCAGCCGGCACTGACAGCCCCGGCCTTCAGCGCTGAGGATTTTCCAATGCGCTGAGGTTTTCTGCAGGAACGTGCTGATCTCAGGAATATTTGATGGGAAGAAGGGTGGCTGTTAGCTCTTTTAATCTATTTCTTTGCATTTTGCCTTCAAGCCCAGGGTGAGCCATTGCGGGTTTACCCCCGCTGCTCTGAGCAGCCCCTGATCCAAAGGTGCCCAACAGAAAGCACTGGGTATATTTGCAATTAATTAGCCTTAATGACTGAACCTCCAGCAGCATTAGTTCAGGGTGCTGTATGAACCACGACCAAGAGCCGCTCTGTGCGTGCAACAGGGACCCGTTCCCAATGTAACTCGTTGATTATTCTAATTAAAACATGCGTTAATAGGTACTTCTGATGACGAGGGGCCGAGGGGGAATGGGAGCAGCCCCCAGCTCCTGCCTGCGGCCACGGGCTCCCAGCAAGGAGGAGGATGGAAAGTGGATTGAACAGGGGAAAGAAGAAGACGGGGTTTGGTCCGGGGACAGAGCTGGGAAGTGACAAGGTGTAGGAAGACGACATTGTTTCGCAGTAATCTCCCAACCTTCGTTAACGCTGCTGTCACAGCGCCGACGTTCTGCGTTAATTAAAATAAATGGTACATGACAGAGCAATAATTCCATTATTTCTCCATGCTTGCACCTTCCTGTGTTTCATGTCGAGGAGCATGGGAGGGGGAGCAGGGGGCAGGGGACCGGGGTCCCTGAGCAGCCGAAGGTCCCTGGCCTGCTGTGTCCTGTCGGGACCTGGTGCCCACAGCAGCTCGGGCGCTCGGGGCTCCGCGGCTGCAGATCCTGCTCGCACCCTGAGCCGCTGCCACAGCAAATCCCCGTCCCCGCAGCCGGGAGGGTTCACACGCCCCATCCATCCAGGGACACATCGAGGGCAAGCCCGGAGCCATGAAGAGCATCCAGTACAGGGACAAACCCTTCCCTGCCACGATTAGAAGCCACAAGCAACAGACAAGCACGGATTGATGGTGGATTAAGGATTTTGCTAAAACCCCTCTTCTTCAGAGATTGTTCTCCCCCCTCCCACACCTCTCCCTGCCTCTGTCCAACAGCATTCCCAAAAGACTAAACACCTTTGGTTTCCATGGCAGCCTGATTTTCAATGAGCATCCTTCAAGTCCTAACTGGAAAGAAAGTGTTTCATTAATGCATACAGGACACACTGCCATCTCCCTGGGGCGACAGTATCCTTCCCCCAAAACTAACACCTTCTGCCCATAGTTTTTTTTATTTTAGTGGATTGATGGACTAATGGAGCCACGGGAAGGGGCTGGCCAGCTCTGCCACTGACTCACGGAGCTTGCTTAGAGAGGGAACTGGGCTGCTTTTGCTTGGGGGAAATGAAACAAATAAAGTGATGCTGAGCATCGGGAGGTGGCACACAGAGCTTCCCTCCAGAGCGGCTGCCTCGTCTCCAGCCACGGCAGGGGGATACTGACACCTCCCCTTCTGAGCTCTCCTGGATACCAATGTTCTGGGTTTAGTTCATCTATCCAGACTCTGCTTCTGTCTCCTGTTTAACACAAGCTAAGTAGTTTGCACACTCACAATTTGCCTTTACTTTTGGGTTTAATCCCATTTAGTGGCTCTGCCAGGCAGATGGTGCCCAGAGCTAGAGAATGGAAAACTAAGGACTAATGATTTGAAGCACAGCACTTTGGTCCTGCAGGATTTCATAAGAAAGGGTCAAAGGACATTCCCTCCAGCCCAGGGGTGCCAGGGCAGGGCAAAGTGGGATGTGTTTGCTACATGATGTCCACATAAAGTAACCATAAGCAGAACAAGTGGAATTTTTTAGCAGAGGATGCCTGGGGGAGGATGCAGAGGATGCACTGAGGCAAAGCAACCAAACCTTCGCTAGCCTGAGACCTTTCAAAGGTTTTTTAAGAGACCCCAGGTCACGGCACAGCCTCGGCCCTGGCTTTTCCCAGCCCAGAGGATAATTGCCGTCCAGCCGTGACGTACCCTTTCGCTGACCCCACCGGGGTCCCAGCCACCCTGCAGGATCTGGCAAGGACAGATATACGGCTGGACCTCAGGGGGCTCCTAAAAGCAGGTCACGCCAAAACAATACAGCTTTGTCGGAGGCAAAGGGGGAACGAAGCCCCGACTGCTGCCGCAGGATTTACTGTCCACAGATGGGATGGTGGCTGTGAACGATGCACTGAGCATCGCCCTGGGGCAGCCAGGGAAAAGAGAGCTGGAAAAGTGTCCCCACACTTGGTTTGGTTTTTGGTTTGTATGTGCAGCATCATCTTTAACTGCAGCAAAGGCTGCTCTCCGGTGAGCAGGATTTGGGAAGTCTCAGGTAGGTCCAATGCTTGGCTGAGGTTCCCTGCTTGGACTCATTCCCCCTCCTGTTGGGATGTCTAATTCCAGACCTTGCAGAGCTGAGCTGAGCAGCAGAACAGGGTTTGCCCCCAGGGAGGTTTGCTCTGCCTTTTACATCACCCTACCACAGGAGGAGCCTGCTCATGTGGACTCAGGCATCTCAGAGGGACCTGGACCTCAGTCCTCCATCCTTGAAAGGAAAGCAGGATGCTGCCATGCCAGAAGCATGTATTTATCCATCATATTTATCCAAAAGGTTAGGAAGGAGCTATAGGGACATGATAGAGTCTGCCCATGCACCAAGGGTGGTCAAAGACCACCAAAGTTAAATGCAAATATTCTGCAAAGGATACAGTTGAGATAAAAGGTATTATTTCCTAGAATATCATCTAATAAAAATAAATTAAGCATATAATAAATGTCCACCTTAGCACCTCCTGCTCAACTTATTTTGAGAGAACACACTTCATTAAGACTCAAAAGCTTCAGACACACCAAAAAAAAACAAGCACCCAACTCAATAAATTTTGTCTTATCCAGTGCTAATAAAGCCTTCTGCATTGCATGGGGTTTTTTAACAGAGAAAAACAACTTTTCCTAATCCTTCTGCAAAACTAGGGTAGTTTTCACAGCCAAATTTCAGAGCAGCTCTGCAGTTCTCTGACTATCCTTGCTCCACCAGTCTGATGTATTTCCACAGCACAGGGCAGCCCACAAGCCCTTGCAGCAAAGCCTCTGGCGCTTCCATGAGGCAGTTCTCTGCCAGGAGAGAAAAACCATTAGAGCTCCCAAGAGCTCAAGAAACACATTGGAAGCTGGCAACATCACTGAATGAATATTCATAAATTATTTTGCTACATAAACAATGTTAATATCACACCTTCCACCTTCAAAAGCCCACTGCAGGCAGGGACTCATTAAGACCCCAGCAAAGACCACTTGCAGACTTTCAGTTACATGGAAATTCAGAGACTTTATTAAACACAAGCAATATATTTATTTTAATAGAGCACAAAACCTGGATTTGGCCACCCTAAAACGTCACTTGGAGCACCAAATCTCCGAATAACCCGATCAAACAAGGCTAATGTGTGCAATATATCTTGGGTGAGTAATATACAGCCACATTTCCTGCTCCATTTACCCAGTTTTAACTACACCTGACCTACTCTTATCCTAATAGAAAACGGCTGCTCTTCTCATTGCCCATCCTCCACACATGTTTTTTTGATAATGACCAAAACTAAATCACTTCCCTTTCTCCTAAGTGCTGGGCACCAGCTGTCTTGTGACATTTAATGACAACAAGTCCTTTTGCAGGACCTCCAGGTTAGTTCCTGGAGCCCTGGACCTCCGTCCCTGTGTCCTGTCTGCATCCAGGCATCGGAACTAAGGCATTATGTGAAGTGCTGGGTCCTGCACTTGGGTCACAACAACCCTACATGACATGACAGGCTTGGGAAGAGTGGCTGGAATGTTGCCTGTTGGGAAAGGACCTGGGGGTGCTGATAGACAGCAAACATGAGCCAGAGTGTGCCCAGTGGGCAAGAAGGCCAATGGTACCTGGCCCATATCAGCTATAATGTGGCCAGCAGGACCAGGGCAGTGACTGTCTCCCTGTACTGGGCACTGCTGAGGGACCACCAATCCTGGGGTCAGTTTTGGGGCCCTCAATCAAAGACAGACAGCGAGGGCCTGGTGCCTGTCCAGAAAAGGGAACAGAGCTGGGGAAGGGCCTGGAGAACCAGGACCAGCTGAGGGATCTGTGTGGGGCTCAGTCTGGAGAAAAGGAGGATCAATTGGCCTCAATGATCTTAATGATCTTTTCCAACCTATGTGATTCCATGATATTATGATCCCAGCCCCATAGGATTTTCCTATTTGGCCTCATCAAGGAGGTATGTGGAGAAAAACTTTGGAGCTGCCTCATCTCTTGCTGCCAGTCTCTTTGTCTCCCTGCAGCAGTGAGAATGCTGCTTGGCAGCAAGCACAATGCATCGGTTCATGCCTGGGTGAGAGAGGTTCTCCCAAACCTGTGAACATCACCTCACAGAGCAGGTTCAGCTTTGGAAAGGAAAAAAATCTGCTTCCAGCAGTGTTTCTGCCCCCCATGGAGCTTAGCACGGAGTGATCCATCGAGGTGGATTTAAAGCTTCCTGAGCAGCATGTTTAAATGGCCAATTTGACCAGAAAATGTGCTTGATTCACAAGTGCTGGCTGCGATTCTCCAGTGCTGAGAAATCATGGCTATATTTCATTATTGTTACTAATTGCTATAAAGTATTATGGGGAGGCGATGGCACAGACAGAAAGAAATATAAACCATTTGCAGTCTATTGAGCCCAGAGAACATTTCCCAAGCTTGCTTAGGGGTGCAGAAATCGGTGCTCGGTGCAAATAAATGAGCAAAAGCATTTTCTGAAGGAATCAGTGCATGGCACAAGCAAATTGCAGCAATTGTGTCTCTTCTTTCTAAGCACTGAATTGCCTCTATAATTCCCCATCATTTAGTTGCATAAATCTTGCACAAATAAACCAGCAATTTGCATATGCACAGAAAAGAAATTATAGAAACACAAGGAAAGATGTTATATTTTTCCTTCATGAGCTGGAAATGAATATGCATTGCTTACTGCCTAAGCTGTGTTTGGCCCAGCTCAGAAATAAAAATTTAGGAAACCCTTTAATTTTCAATAATAAATACATATCAGAGGATGAAAAAAATATAATTTGTGGCATATGGAAGCCACAAGTTTCTGTGTTGTTGCATCATGAAGTGCAACAGCAGAGCCATGTGTGCATGTAGAGGATGCAGTGTGATCACAGCATTGTAGAATCCTAGAATGGTTTGGGTTGGGAGGGACCTAAAGGTCAGCTGGTTCCAACCACCTGCAATGGGCAGGGACATCTTCCACTACACCAGGCTGCTCTAGACCACAGGTCACAGCAATCTCTTCATGCCAGTGGCCAAGCGATGCAGCTCACCACAGCTGACAGGAAGAGCAGTGCAGAGGGGTGAATGCAGCTGGTGCAGCTCAGTCAAACACTTACTGAAATACATGCAGAGGCTTTGGGGAAGCAAACATCTCTTGAAGATACCACCTCCTTTACACATCATCTTGATCTTCAGCCACTAAATGCCTATATTTGTTGTGGCTTCTATGGAGGGCTCAGGTTTTACTACTACAGAAATCCCAGGTTCAAGTACAGGAGCAATTAAATTATATCTCTAAACAATTGAGCCATAATTGCCATCTGGCCTTAGACCCCACCAGGACCAAAGCACCAGTGGGCAGCAGGGGTAGGAGCAGCTCTGACCACTTGTCATGCTGGTGGAGGCTTCCCAGAGGAGCAAAATAGCTGTTTCCGATTAACTCCCTGTGTGACTGATCTCATTCTGGAATAAGAGGGTGTTATTCCAAAACACCATAATCCTCTTCCAAATGACTTAATCACATTTGGAATAATGCGCTTTTCTTCCAAAACATTCACACAGGAAAAAAATCAGAGGTGAAAAAAATCAATCAGAAACAGCCCTTTGGAATAACACCTCGTGCAGAAGAGTTCTCAGTGGGGACATGTGATACCACACTAGTTTACAAAGATGTCATAAATCACCATTCGCAGTAATTCCTGCAGGCTGGGAGAGCAGCATGGCTGAGAGGTACACAGCATCTCCTCTTCCTCACTCCAAAGCTATGGATCTCCAAAATAATCCCACTACACACTGGTGCCTCAGATGCTCGTGTTCCCTATGGACCATTTATGGCTGGAGCACTGCTGCAAACCCACTGCTCAGGGACGGTCAGTCAGGCCAAGTTGGAGGAGGAACACCCAGACTGTGTCCCAGGAGAAGGTGCCACCAACATCCATTGTAAGCATTCTCTGTCTCTCTCCTCTGCATCTCCCACTGGGGCAGGAGGACCCTCGTGTCAAGGAGGAGAAAGAAGCAGTGACTTGGATGAAAGCACAAGCTCACACATCTTTCATCCATTAACTGATCATTCCTCCTGCACAACACATGTGCCAATCCATCATAGGTGATCAATACCTTCCTTGAGGCCCCAGGATGATGAACGTCTCTGCTGATATCCAAATGACCTTGAGAGAACAGGGGCAGCTCCCTCAGGAACAGGTCAAAAAGCCAAGACTGAAGCATCATGTAAGATGATAAATGTTCCCAAAATCTCTCTGTAAGGCACAGAAAAATGTTTTTGGCTAAAAATCTTTTTGCAGAACCATGAAGGGAAATTTTAAGTCATGCAGAGGCTGGAAGATGATGCTGGACCAAGCAGGCCTGGATTTTGTGTGCCAGGCTGGAGCAGAAGGCCATGACAGCTGCCTGCAAAAGAGCAATGTGGTTCCTAATCTGTCCTCTTGCTCTGGGCTCAGGGTTAATTCACAGCATGTCTACGTAGAGTTAATATGGAGTCACAAGCTGGGACCTCCATTCT
The DNA here is from genome assembly GCF_971803275.1 of Cyanistes caeruleus. Lineage (NCBI taxonomy): Eukaryota > Metazoa > Chordata > Aves > Passeriformes > Paridae > Cyanistes > Cyanistes caeruleus. The sequence goes on from NC_141713.1 coordinate 2,598,441, forward strand.
TCACAGAGACCAAGAGTTGTATTCTTGTGTGGCTCCTCCCTCAGGTGCAATCCTTTGCTCAGTCCCTAAAACCATTACCTGTGGCAGGGTAAGGACCAACTCTTTCCCTCTCCAAATCACTGTTCATCTCACCAACCCAGCAGATCCCAGGAGCTGACATCCTCCCACATGATGAACTGCTGTCTTCAGCTACAGCTTTCCCCTCTGCCCATATCCAGCCATGCCAGCAGGAAAATAAACCCCAGACCTGCTCCATATGCACTGCAAACCAGGGCTGCCCATGGACTACATACAACATGTAAGGTTTCTTTTTCTCAGAAGAGGAAAAAAAAGATAACCACAGATAACTAAAGCAGTTTCCCACCTTCAGGAAACTGAAAACCAATCCTTTACGACAGCTGTTTGTCTTGCAGAGCTCCACATTTTGCCCCACAAAATTATTGAAAGAAATGCTGAGAACTGGCAAAGCTCCTACAGTAGTTGTTTGCGTGATTTAGGTTAAAAATAATTGCTGTCCAGGCTTATCTGCCTGACATAAGTAATTAGATCACAGAGTACTTATAAGCTGCCATTTCCTATGAGCATATTTTAACATGGCCTTTATCGTTTGACCTTTATATCTGCAGAGGCTTCATCCGCTCCCTGCTGCTGTGATGGATTTATTTTTGAAGACTGGGCTCAGGCTTGCCAGTCCTCAGGCGAGGATGCGGCACAGGAGACAGATTACAGCCCCAGCAGCTTCTGCAGCGAGGAGGAAAGAGCTTCTCTTTATGAGGAGATGTGCCAGACCTAGACTCTGCTGCAGCTCTACCAAAATTAATCTCCACGGTTAAATTTATTGTTTGCACCAGAAGAAATTATTGATGGGCACTAGAAAGGGTTGGGCAGTGTAGAACTGGGAGAACATGGAAACAGACCACTGGAAGGGAATGGTCCTTATCATATCAGATATATTCACACTTTCAAAAAAATACATTCATACATTTTCCCCCAGAAAATAGAGAAGTGTGGCAATCCCTACTTGAACATCTCAAAAGCAGATGTGCTTCCTGGCTCATGGGTGAAGCAGCTCCCTGACTCTCAAAGCTCAGAGAAGGCCACAAGAAAAATGCTAAGAAGAAAAAAACCCAAGAGAATAGAACACTGTCACTATATTCAGTCACAAAAACAGCTACAGGAGACACCGGTCCTATGCACAACGAAACCTATAGATAAAGAGCAGGGATTTGAGTCCTCCACAGCTGAACAGCTCCGAGTAAATCTTAAAAAACAAAAGAAATCTAATACAACATCAACTACTTTCTTTCTGGTTTTATGAAGTCCAGACTTGGGTAGGTTTTCTCTTCCCATCAGCATCCCTTGAGAAGCAACTTGACTTTGCTGAAGTTGTCAGATATGTAAAGTAAGATATTTTTACAGTATGATATTTTTACAGCTCATTAAATTTTTTTATGAAATTTAATTTCCTTTTACAAGACATTTTCAAACTTCCCTCACAACTGATGAATATGGTTTTCTTTTATTGTCTAAACTTCCTTAATGACATTATGACCCTAAATTTGGCAGGATTTAACGCTTGCAGAGCCTTTTAATATCTTCATGGATGACAATCTTGTCCCTGTCTTCACACGGATAAAAGGAGACACTGAGGTCAGAGCTATTTTGGGAGAACACACAAAGAGGTTGTTTTCCTTAGGGGACCAGGCTGAAAATCCTGGAAGGTGCCAGTCAGGTACTCTTCCTGCTGAGTTTCAAATTATGAAGCAGAACAGTAACAGAACTCAGTAATGCTGAGCTTCACCTCCATGTGGCAATGGTGGGACCTCTCCTATCCAGCATTAGGATAGATGGATAGGACCTATCCTATCTAGCACTCCACACCTTTGGATTAGGTGGAAAAGCCAACAGGACAGTTCATCCCTTACCACTGGTAGGACATGGCATGGATTGAAAATATGCTGTACCACCCATTCAGCCAGTGCTCCCTTCCCACCACATCTCAAGCAAATCCCCAGTCCATTTTCTGTGAGAGGGACCATCAGTGCCATATAAAACCGAGGGCTATTTTACAACTCCAACTGCTTTCAGAAGTAGTACAGATGGAAACAGCTGCTGCAAACCAGAGCTGTTTCCCATCAGGTAGGCAAAGCCAAAGGTCTCTTCCGTGTTCCACAGAAGTTTGTCTCCTCTGTGAGTTTGTCTGTTTTAAGGGGAGGCAGAATATCTCTTAATAGGCTTTTAGGACCAGTTTATCTATCAAGGACAAAATCCCACAATGAGACAACATCACTGAGAGATTATCCTGTGTTCTCTGAAGGAGAGAGCACAAGATTATCCTGAAATGAGGCTTGTTTCTGTTGTGGTAATGAGAGATAATTAGTAACCCCCTTTGCATAGCTGGGTGACCCAGAGAGCTCTCCCAAAGCAGAAAAGCAGCAGCATTTCCAAAGGGAAGGAATCCAAGGTCTGACGTGGACTCAATCTGAAAGAAAAACTTCTGGAAAGGATCAGGGCAAGGCCATGAATTTATGAAGTAGTTGTTCGGCTGACTCTAATTTTTAAAGCATTATTATCCTTTTAGCGGGGCTGTCGAGTAGATGGAAGCCAGAGCCAGTGTGATGAAGAGCAGCTGAATAGCGATTTGCAGCAATTCCTCTTGCCTTCCACACTTTTTTTCCTGCAGAGCAGCAAGCCAAATTGCTTGTAACCAGCTTACTGCAGCCTGAAATGCTGCAAAAAGGGAAATTTCTGGGCTGGTGGTGTGAGGAATGAAGAGGATGAATGAAAAAGGAAGAGAAACACCAATGGCAGCTTTGAGATCCACTGGCATTCCAAAGCCCAAAGCCAGACAGGTGTCGGAAACATTCACTTTGAGTTCTTGGAGATTCTTTCTAGACTGACCCAAACAGGGCAAACCAAAGAATCATTTCTGCAGATTTAAATGCATTTTGTGTGCCCTTGCAGCAAATCCTCATCTTGCTCACAGCTGTATCATCTGCATTTCTCCAACAAAAGCATCCCTGTTGGATGCAGCACCTCTCTAACCTTCCAGGTGCTCAAAAGCCACCCTTCCAAGTAATGCAATCAGAACAAATCAGCTAAAAGCCTTTCTTCTGGCCTAGGCTGACATGAATTGCTTCTAATAAAGCTAAAGCTCTGTGGGACAACTAATGGGTGCTTATTAGTACAGCCAATGGACTATTCAATCACCCATATAGAGAAACTAATGGAGATTGATAGTCAAAGTACAGGATAAGGACTTACCTCTAAATAAACAGCTGATAGGCTGGTGATCAGATTAATCTTAGGTATCAATGGGCAAAGTTCATACCTGGCTAATAAAGATATAAACAAAATTGTGGAAAATAGCATCACTGGGTCCCTGGGGGATTTTCATGTCATTATTGCGCCTGCAGGTGGGTTTCCAGAGATGTTCACCTTTCCAAACAGCACTGGTTTGGGAGCAAGTTAGAAGATGGTGTAACCCAGACAATGCAAGAAAGCAGCTGGAAAACCTCTCGATGAACCTGTGCACTCAGTAGGAGTAGGCTTAGATTAGGTATTAGAAAGAGATTTTACCCTGTGAGGGTGGGAAGGCATCAGCATAGACTGCCCAGGGAAGTTGAGAATGCCCCATCCCTGGAAGTGTTTAAGGCCAAGCTGGATGGAGCTCTGAGCAACCCGGTCTAGAGGAAAGTGTCCCTGCCCATGGCAGGGGAGTTAGAACCAGGTGATCATTAAAATTAGCCCAAACCATTCTATGATTCTATGGTCCTCTTTTTTTTCAAACCACTTTGCATACAATCCTACCTTTTCCTGCTTCATCTCCTCCCTTCAGCAAATGCTTCCCAAGATTTTTATACCTTTGTCCTAGAACTGATGGAGGAATGGTGTGATTTGTTGAGTTGAGGGAAGGGCATGGTCACCTCTGGGGCTTCTAAGTCACTCTTCCCTGGAGCAAAGCATTCCTTGATTTCCATCCTCCCATTTCCTTCCCTTTGAAAGGCCTCTGACCGGATCACAGATGGCAATTCCTATGTGACAGATCCTAATGTCATTATTGATGACAAACCAGATGTCCAGGGAGACATAATGCTCCTTTCAATCCAAAATTCATCAAGAGCCTCACCTTTGTAGTTTAGGGTGAGTGCAAAGGTATCTTCATTGGAAGGGGGGGGGGGGGGCACACATTTTTTGTTCCTCTTGCCTCAATTTTCCTTTGCACAGTGTGGCTGGAAGTGACTAAACCTGACATTAAAGGGGTCCTGTTCTCAATAACAGCATCATTAAAATGCTACAAAAATCTCTCTTGAAGTTTACAAGGACCTAGGAAGGGAGATGCTGTATGTGACAGAGTGTGCTATGAACCTCAGGCCATTACAACATGCTGCTCCTGCTCTTTGATGCATTTCAGGTACATAATTCCTAGTCAAGAAAGAAAGAATTCCTGGTTTGGGTTATGGAGCAATCCTGACGCCTAATGTATCAGTTTGTCTCCTGCCTGACAGCTAAATATGATATATTTTCCCACAGATTTAGTGTTGTATAGCTGTCCTGCTATAAGCCACTGGATTAAAAGGGAATTACATGGGATCAGCATAAGCGGGAGATGCAATGTGGACCACAGCTAGTTAGCAGCAGGTAAAACACCACAGGTCACTTGTTCCCACTAACATTTTAAAACAAGAGCTCTTGTGCTTGTTATCTCTCTTGGAGACAGTGGAAAACATCCCAACAGCCTTTGTGGCAGTGAAGACAAAGCTCTGCTCAGTAGGAGATGTTCTATACAGCATAATGTATGCCAGGAGCAATCCCAGTGTTTTATGGGCCCGCTTAGTGTGAAGTGCAAAACAGGCTCGGGGCTGAGGCTGCATTATTCATGGGGGACCTTAAATATTTCAGTGTAAGTATGAGGTAGGGAACAGCGTAACAATAGTGTGTTGTCCCCTTTCTTTCCCTAAAATCATTGTGTTTAAGAAGGCAAGTGGGGAATCTTTCCCTTTCAGTGTAACGCCATGCACTGACACATCCCAGGGAAAAGCAGGAAAGCAGTGAGGCAAACCCCGCAGTGCTTCCAAGGGAATGGGAATTGTCCTGTTGTCTCCTAGCTCCCAAGGAAATATCTGTCCTATCTTTAGAAAAGGAACAACTCAGTGCCTGAGTTCTGGGAGATGATTCAGTTCTGTGTGTGAAGGGACACAGCAGCAGGTGGGTGTGCAGACAAAGAAAGTTTCTGGCAGTTTTTCCCCATGGAAGCAGCAGAATTATTTCCACACAACTCTCCTGTGTATGACTTGCTTGATCAGAAGCAATGGCTGGTTTGCAGCAGGGCAGTGGGAATAACCCAAAATTGCAACGTTTGGGGTAATGTGGTCAAAGCAGTGGAGGGCAGAGGCAGGTGAGGAGGCAGAGCTGCCTCTGTGCAGATCCGCTGCTGCCATCAGCCGGCAACTGGAATCCAGCACAGGGCCTCTCCTGGAGACGAGAGCTAAAGCAGACACAACACACACCACTTAGACCAAGCCCCTCCTTGGCTCTTTTCACTGAGAAGAGGCATCCTTGGGCTCAAAAAAGAGCAACGCAGCAGATGGGATGCTCAGACACAGGGGAAGGCTGGACCTCTCCAGGCAAAATTTGCCTTTAAATGCTGCTTTATCCTCTCCAACACTACAGAGATAAGAGTTACAGAAGCTTAAGGACAAGCCTCACTTGTGTCCCAGGCTGAGTATTTTGGAGCTCAGCAGAAGCTGGATCACTCTGGCAGCTCCCTATATACTGTTCACACAGTGCTGAATTTAGACCAGAGCTTCAGGGTCTAGCCCCCTTGCAGACAGCCTGGGTCTTGCTATTTATCCCTACAGCTCTAGTCTCGTGTCGAGACTCTTGAGCGGAGTGAGGTTTGGCCAAATTTCACATAACCAGTTATTTCAGATAACACGATTCTGGCCAGAGCTACATGAGATTCCAGACCTTTTTCACTTCTGCTTCCCTTCCTGCAAAGATAAATCTTGGCAGCTGTCTCTTGTACAAGATAAAACAGAACCAGCTCCCCATATCTGACGCAGCTGAAGTGGAATAAAATCCCTGTTTCTGCTCTTTTTGGAACCATCAGAAAGAAACTTAAGTGACTTCCCAGACAGTGAGAAATCCTGGTATTTCAGTTTTGGTGTTTAAACTTACCCATGCTCCTTCTCAGCTTAGATCAATGTTCATAGCTAGAAATTCACATTCCATAGCCACAAAACCCTATGCTACTCCATTGTATCAGTTTATTTGTGACCTGGTATATGTGCTGTGCTTCCTACATGGAGTCATTTGCATCCAGTTCCTTCCAAATCAAAGCTGCATGACTCTTCCTTTGAAATTAGCCCTCCAAAGGTAGAGAGATAAAAGGCCCAAATTTTTCTCAGGTAACAGCGATTTATTTGCAAGGGGATGTTGCTGCCTCCAGGACAACTGCTGCACACCAACAGATCTCTTACTACAAGGCTGATATGACCACTTTGCAGACTTCCCTTCTGTTTAGATTAACTGTTAATAACAGGGACAGCTGTTGCATTTTTTGAGAAGATAGGGAACACAGAGATTGGTGTTGAAAACTGGGCACAACCTGCACAAAACCCATGCCAGAACACTCAGCTTTCTCCAGCAAGAAGATTCCTGAAAACCAAATCCTGATGCAGCCCCTGCGCTGCCCTGGGTATTCCCATATCATTTATCTCCTTGTTGAAGCTTCAAAGCTCTTATTTGGGAAGTGGGGAAGAAGCAGTAGGCCCCCCTTTGCTGCAGGGGTGTCCCTGCAGACCCACAGACCCCCAGTGCCATGACACAGATGCAGTGCAGTCATCAGGGGTGCTGCCACCCCCAGCTCCTGCCAGAACTGACCCAGAGCTTCACTCCTGACCTGGCTTGGATTGGAGTCCATGACCTAGAGGTGAACTGCTCCATATCCCATATCCAGTTTCCCACTGAGTTTATTTTCTGGTGTGGCAGATCAAAGACTGCTGTAAGGGGAAAAATCTATCAAAGGCTCAGCACCCTTACATAGATCCAGCTTGCTTTTATGTTTACTTTCAACAAGCATACTCCTTCCTATTGTTCAGCAATCACTTTAAAATGGACAATTATCAGATTTCCCTATTAATGGGAAAAGTCAGGCAATCATAAATCTTGAAATGTGCTACTATCTGCAAACAGCATGTATCACATTATGGAAAAACCAATCTGTGGAGCAAAATATTACTGAGTGACCATGCCTTGGCTCAGCAGCTGGTTTTAATTTTAGCAGAGGATCCCCTCTGCTTCCCAGCATCCAGCAGCACTGCTCTTCCCACTGCTTCCCTGTAAGCACTGCAAATCTACAGTGTTGGGCTCACACTACAGAAATTCAGTGCTGCAATCAAAGAGAACTTCTGCATCTAAGACAACTGCCTGCCCCTCACTGCATCTGCCTTGTCTTTCATTCCATCCAAGAATGGTTTGGGTTGGAAGGAACCTTAAATATCACCCTGTTCCACCCCACTGCCATGGACAGGAACACCTTCCAATAGACCAGGTTGCATCCAATGTGTTTGGAAGAAGTGAAAAGTTCTTTTACTTCCCTTATATAGTGACCTACACAAAGCTGATCCTGGATTCAAGTGACTGGTGGATACACTGCCTTTCAAGCCCTGGTACTCCCTTACTGCACAGGGAGGAAAAGAATAAGGGCACACAGACCAAAAGATACAGGCTGGTCTTCTGGATAAAGCTGCAGACTGTCATTCAGGAATTTCCAGGTGGGATTCTGGTCCTTCCCATCAAAAAGGGTTGGGATCTAAAGCAGCCATGAGGACAAATCTGATTTTTGCAACAGTTTACAAGTGGCTTTGGACACATTGCATAACCAGTGGGAACCCTCAGTTCCCATTCCCTGTTCTAGCTGGGATACTCGTACCCAGTTTACTAGGATGTCTCATGAATTATCTGGTATTTGGGAAGCTCTTAAATCCATGTAAGTCACATGTAACAATTAAATGTGATCCAGCTTTTAGATCAGAACAACAGTAATTCAGAACTGAGCACATTTTGTTTTGATTTTCCTAAGACTGTCTGAATTCACTGAGACAAGTGACAAAGAAATATGATTCACCACATTCATGACTACTTCCAAAATGGTTTACTTTAATCTGAGCAATTGGAAAAACGTTAAAGGCAAAACTGCTTTACCCAGCTGACTTAAAAAGGTTGTTTCATTCCACATTTCTGTTTTCAATAAACATCCCAGGATAAAAAAAATCCCCTGCAGCATATCTATGCAAAGGACAAAAAGGCGTTAAATCCAAAGTGGGGGCGGGTGGAAGAGATAAATAGTTTACTCCTATTATCTTTACCATATGTTCTATTCCAACTGGATACACATAAACAGCATGCAATCTTCAAGCTCAGCTTCAGACTCTTTGAAGTGACCTGACCATACTACTGATTTATTTCAAACTAACCTTTCTCTTTGAACCTTAGGTCAAGGTTAATTCCATAATAAAACATACCTTATACAGCTGGCTGTTCCAGTGGTGCTAGCAAGGAATGAAGCCCTCAGTCATAAGCATTTGTTTCACTGAGTGTGGTATTGTATTTCTATTTTCCCTTCCCTGTATTAATTTCCTTCACAGACCCTAGTTAAGGGGAAAAAAAACCTCTTTTCCGGTCCATGAGATCAATTTTAAACACACTGGAATTAAATGATGACATTTAAGCCACATTTCTTTGCTGAAATGCATCCGCCAACACCAGAAACTATTTTTATTACAGTCTATGTTTAATAATCAGATCTTCAATTTCATAAGAAGCCACACAGCTATGTTATTCAAACTCCTGCACTGGCAACGACCCTTTCAGTATCTTTTACAAAACCATCTCTGCACTGAATCACAGCAAATCACTAAGGATAGCTTTTCTATCTAAGAAAATAAAGTGGAAAAGAGAAACACATTTGAAGGGCCCTTCTCAAAAAACCAAAGGAGATTTCCTTGCCAGTGCCCCAGACACTCTTGCCTGCCTGTAAGTATCAAACCACACCAAACAGGGGTACAAAGGTATGGGAGAAGGCTTGAGATGTGAGATGCAGTCACTAAGAAATGCTGAGGTGCACAACACATTGCTTGAGCATTGCTCATCAGGTTGTTTTCCAGAGGACTGGAAAGATGCTTTTGAATTTCAGCCTCCAGCCCACAGCACACACTCACAGCACTTAATTAAAAAACAGCAATGCCAAAGCTAAACCAGAAATTGTTCCACATTTCTCCTGACTGCAGAGCCTTGCCAACACAGTGTCTCTTGGAGCTGTCAGGAGAGGGATGAATAGAAACCTTTGTTAGGGTTTGGGGTTTCTGCAAGTCATAAGCTGGAAAACTTCATCTACTGTAGCCAACCCTGAGGGGAATTGTGCTTGCCCTCCAAAGGAATGATGACATTATCCAAGCTTATCCTCCCCCATTTTGCAGGCCTGAGTCTACAGTGGTTGATGTTCAGCATCACCAGCACACCAAGGGGCACATCCCCTAAAACAGCCCCAAAAGCTTTCAGTACTTCATCTTTGGCTTAGGGGCAGCTTTGTAAAACAGGGTTTAGCCCAGTGTTAAACGAGTTAGAGCAGGCAGCACTCTCAGGCAGCATCAATACAGCAAACTTGTTATCTCATCAGTATCTGTCATTGCCGAACGCAGCTGAGCTTGCCGTAATGGAAGCACCATCCATTTGGAATCCCAAAGGTAGGCATCAGTTTTGGATCAATGCTTTCAGAATCTCCATTAACTATTACAGTGCCATTGATGTTCTAGATCTATTTTGGGTTAATTTCTTTAAACCATAGCAAGGCCACAGAAGGTCCTTCGCTGCATTTTGACTCTCTTGGAGTAACATAAAATGTGGTGCCTCGGGAAGCCCAGCATCCCCAGAACCTATGTGGTTCCATGGAAAACCTTTTCCCTCCAGCTCTCTATTCCCATTTCACCACATTGTCTTTCTCTTCCAGCTTCTCCTCAGGGACTATTGCCTACTCCCACTCCTTAATCACATGCCAGGACACTTCACTTCCAACAGCAGGGCCCCAGCTGGCAGTCCTGCTCTGTCCCAAAACCACAGCCCTGGGCATGTTGTAAGGTGAAAGATACAACATGCAGAAATTCCCAAACAAGAGAAACACCTTTGGCTATGTGGAGTGTCATTACCTGTCCCACAGACATCAAGAGCAATACTCCCTCTCTTTCCTCTAACACAGTAACTGGTATCTTAAACGAGGGCACTGGAATTATATCAGTACAAAAGCTCAAAATAACAATGTAAAATTCCACCCAAACGCATTGAAAGAGACATCTCTACCATTTTCTAATTTTCTTTAACAGGCACCAAGAAATATTACATCTAATGATTTATTAGTGAATGAAATCAGCCAATTAGACAGCCAAGGACTGATTTTTCAAAAGGACCACACAGAACAATTTAATATCATGGGAGATAATAAACATGTCCTGAGCTGGATCACTGAATGATGTCGCTAACAGCCTGTCAGAGATATCAGATATTTACAGCAGAATAAGGCACCACATCAGATAAAGTAAAATACATCCTCTCAAGGATATAGAAATATGGAAAGGAATCACTCCAGCTGCATTTCAAGTCTAGGTAATTTCCATAACTCCTGAGAAAAGGCTTTGTGTGGTGCTAGTTCTCTTCTTAAGGCACCCATCCATGCTGCTGGCATGTGGGAGACCCTCTGGAGCAAGCAAGTTGAAAAATAGCACAGATCTCACAGACTGGGCAATGTTTTAAAGATAAAAATATGTACAGGTTTTTTGTACACTAAACTGGGTAACATAAATGAAAGGCACTTTTAAAATAATTTTGTCTCCATGTTGGTATTAAATACGTCAGACCCAAGCAAGTATTTGTGCTGTCCTAGAAGTTTCCTATCACAGCCTTTTTGATGCAGCTGTTATGGAAAGATGCTTTTTTTGGATAAACTAGTAAAAAGCAAGTAAACAAAGCTACAACTCAATTCAATTATATGTATCCTTGTGAAATATCTTACAATTTAATGCAAACTAGGCTGTGATCTATCAGGTTCTATCCAAAATTTTGAAACCTCATCATTATTAAATGTAGTCAGAATTATTAAAAACTTCAAGCCATTCAAGTGGATGAGTAAGAATATGAATTCTGCACTTTGGAGTTAAGTTCCCATTTTTTGTGCTTTGATACCAGTTTGCCCTTGGACAGGATGTAACACAGCTGGTGTTCCTTTTCAGGAAGGCTACAAATTGCAGCTCCAGCTACCTCTGGAGATCCAGCTATGAGACGAAAGCCCAGTAACAGGTATTCAAAACTGACCTTACCATTTTTCTGAGCATCTGTGCAGTGCTTGTATCAGTTACTTCATGGATATGTGCAATATCCCTCCTGAATGAAGAAACCAAGAAAGATGTTAAAAAGACATCCAATATTGCTATACATTTCCAAAATTTTACTCAGGACACCAACACCATTTGGGCTGAGGAGGCTTCCACCTTGATGATGGGGATTTCTAAGACACTTTGGGACTGGAAAGATGCTTCACAGCACTAACACCATACCAGCATTCCAGGGAGGAACACTGAGCCTCAATCTCAAGCAACATAGGGAATGAAACCTGATGAAGAGGTTCAACTAAAAAGTGAATTCCTCTCCCTTGATCCTGCAATGCCAGCCTGCAGAGATGACTCAAAAAACCCTGAATTTTTCCTCAAGACTATACATTTGGATGATAAAAGGAATTGTTGAGGAGCAATGACATCTACATATTTTTTACTTTAGTAAGTCTGTTAAAATTATAGCTACAGAAAACCAAATTTGACACAAAAAGCAATCTCCTTGGATGACTTTGGTCATGACCTTGGATGACCCTTCTGGTTAATCTGCTGTTTCACACAAGTGCAATGCCCAAGATGGGAGTTTGCATCTGCCATGCCCCAGCAGTGGAGGGCAGGGGCCTGGGACCCTCCCGACGCTGTGCAGAGGATGGGGCACAAGCCATCTGACATGGCCACAGCGCAACTAACACCCCAGCACACTGTCTGTGTCCCTCTCCTTGTCCTCCCTGCCCCATGGGCCTGACTGGGTCTATACCTGAGGCGAAGGTGACATTTTTCCCATGACCCATAACCCCTTCCAGTCTCTGAGAGGAAGATGCAATTGTTCCCTTTACCCCCTCCAGGTCACAACCTGAGAAGATGCTGTTGGACCTTTTAGGCCTCCCAGTTTCCACCTGAAGCGAAAGCACCATTCCTCCATATCCCTCTCCCAGTCTCTACCTTTGAAGGAGCTTCCATTTTCCCCTGTACCCCTCTTCCCAATCTCTACCTGAGGACAAGGTGCCATTCCTGTCCATACCCCTCTCCTGGTCTCCCTCTGAGGGGAAGATGCCATAGCCCGCTCTACCCTTCTCTTGATCAACACCTGAGGGGACGGTGCCATTTTCCCACTGCACCTCTCCCACAGTCTCATCCTGAGGGGAAAGCACCATGCTCTCCTCATACTCTTCATCAGGTCATTACCTGAGGCAAAGCTGCCATTTCCTTTTGTACCCCTCTTCCGATCTCTGCCTGAGGGGAAGGCGCAATTCCCCACGAACCTTCTCCCGGTCTCTGCCTGAGGGGAAGGTGCTATTCCCCACGAACCTTCCCCCGGTCTCTGCCTGAGGGGAAGATGCCACTGCTGCCACCTGAACCCCTCTCCTGGTCTCTGCCTGAAGGGAAGATGTCACTGCCCCCTGTAACCGACTCCGGTCTCCACCCGAGGCGAAGGTGTCATTCCCCTGGACCTCCATCCCTCCTCCCCGTCCCCACGTAACGGGTACAACCGCCGGCCGCCCCCGCTCCCGGCGCCTCAGGGACCGACAGCTCCAGCGCGGAGCGCGGCGGGCGGAGGCGGCTGCGGGGCGGGGCGGCGGGGCCACGCCGCGGCCCGGCGGCGGAAGGGGCGACGCCGGCGGGGCGGGCGCTGCCGCCTTGTCGGAGCGGCCGGCGCTCGGCTGCCCTCGCCGGGCATGTCAGCGCCGGGCCCCGGCCCCGGCGAGGCGGCCCCGGGCGCCAGGGAGGCGGCGCGGCGGGACCCGCTGGCCGCCGACCTGCGGTGCAGCCTGTTCGCCGCCGCGCTGCAGAGCTACAAGCGCGACTCGGCGCTGAGGCCCTTCCCGGGCCGCTACGCCAGCGGCGACACCAAGGACTTCGAGGGGCTGGTGAGTGCCCGGGGCCGGCCCGGGGGAGCTGCCCGCGGCGCCCATGGGGAGCACGGGCTGCCCGCAGAGGTGAGGGCAGCGGCGCCGCAGGGTCACGGATAAAGCAGGATGAAGGGTTTATTCAATCAAGAAATCCAGGTTTAAAAGAGTATTTGGGAGTCTGACCGATAAACCCACACTGGGAAACTCCCAGATCCGGTGTGGGCACGTGAAGTAAGAAGCGATAGATAACAGGTAGTGAACCGACAGGACGAGAAGAGGCGGCCTCAAGCTGCTCAAGATTGAGTGTTCTGGAACATTTCTACCCTGAAAAGGTGGTTAGGCATTAATATAGGCTGCCCAGGGAGTGGTAGAATTACCATCCCTGGAGGTGTTCAGAAAACGTGTAGATGTGGTACTTGGGGTCACGGTTTAGCGGTGGGCTGGGCAAAGTTAAATTAATGGTTGGACTCAATAATCTCAGACGTGTTTTCCAGCCTTAATGTTCCTGATGTTCTGTGAAGTGTTATGAGAGCTTGCCAATGTTCGATACAAATTCATACTGAAGGATTTGCATGTTACATGGCCTGAACACCCCCATGTCAGGGCCACTGCACATACTGCCCTGTGACAGCTTGTTTTCTCTCAGAAGCATCTCTGATTGTTCCTGTACAAACCCTCCAGATACTGTTGGTAAATATCACTGTTTATAACTTGTCTGCTCTTTGCATTCAGAGCAATTGACAAACTTCCCCACAAACTGGATACAAGTGTCTATATCTAAGAACAGAATGTTTTTCAGTTTGTTGGGTTGAAATATTGGTTTCTTTTCACTAGAGGTCCCTGTTTAATCGCAATGGCACTAAGGAGCTTGTGCTAAATGCCTCTGTTGTTAGCTTGCAGATACCAAGGCTCTACCAAGCCTGAAAGAGCTTCTGGAGTCTGTTCCAAATACAGATAAAAGGACCTGGGACCTGTTTAGCTGGATTCTGTCATCTAAGGTCTTCATGATACAAAGTAATAAGAAACAGGAGGTAAGTTCTGAATTCTGAAAATCTTAATTAGAATTTGTTTTTTATGGCAAACTTGCACTTCAGAGAATATTTCCTGCAGCCAGAATTAAGTTGGTTATTGTGAGAGCTTGATAGTTGAACATAAATCTCTTCTTCTCTGTTTATAGAGAGGGGTGTTTTTAAGTAAAATTTTCAGGAACACTGGTTGGAAGAAATAGTTACCACTGTCAGTAGTTGATGATGGGCAGTGATTGTAGTTGGTTACTGCAGTTAACATAACATGGTTTAGTCTGAGAGAGTCCAGTCTGGGTGCCTTGGAGCTGGGTCCTGCTTGTCACTGAGAAAGACAATTCTTGTCTTCTTCCCCAAAAAGGGAAAGGTTTAGAGCCACTGAGGCACTTCTGTAACAGGGATCAAAATAGTTGTACAGATTAGCAGCAAGATGAAAACAACTTCTGTTTCCATCATTTTTTCTCTTGCAGGATCAGCTGATGAATATATTGTCTTAGTAGCCAAAGTAGAATTGTGATATTGTCCTTGCATCATAAATTAATTCATAATTACAATTCAGGTTTGGGTTTTTTTCTGGAGAGAAGATTTAGGATTTAACTTCTGTAGCAAGAAACTGGCAGGATTTTTATGTGCACTTACTCCTTCTGAAATGTGAGAGTGTTGAATTCTAACTCAGAAAAGCATAATCAGAATGCATTAAATAGTATGAAGGGACAGAAAGCAGAATTTCCAGTGACTAATCTAACCATATAAACCAACACTGATATTCCTTCCTGGTTTTAAGTACGAGAAGATCCAGGAACTCACAGGGATGTCTGGAGCTGCAGTTCCTGCTCCTGACTACCTCTTTGAGATTGTGTACTGTGATCAAATGAACATCAAATTTGCTGAGACCAAGGGAGAGCGAGACCTTATCTACGCCTTCCATGGGAGCCGCCTGGAGAACTTCCATTCCATCCTGCACCACGGCCTGCACTGCCACTTGAACAGGGTGAGGCTCCTGCCATTGACACCATCTTCCCTTGCTCACTTGCAGCTGCAGACACTTTTTTAAAAATAGGACCAGTTTCCTTTCGGGGTATGAAATGTGCTGATGATCTTGTACTGCTGTTTTCATTTCAGTGTAGGCCTTTGTGGATGGCTGTGTTGGATTTTTCTAGCGCAGCCTGAGGGTAAAAACTGGAAGTAGCATGAAACCCTTTTCACCAGCATGACAAATTGTGACTGTCCTTTACTTCTTTATAAGGATGTATAATTCCTCTGAAAATCCTGGCCTGACAGCCTGCAGCTGGAAAGTGCCTGTCTATGGAGGAGGAGAGTGGAGATTTTCTGCCTGGCCTTGTGTTTAGATCAGCCAAGTTTCAGGTGCTACTTGCCAGTGGAGCTTTCTTAAAATGGTCTGGTTTAGAGAGACATCCCATAGGATTTACACCTCTTCTGATTTCAGTGGAAGGGCTTTTTGTGTCAGCTGTGAGGCAGCTTTGACACAGCACCTGCTTGACATTCCAGTCAACCTGGACTATGTTTTTTACCCACATTCTCGATGAGTAATGGTTTACCGGGTACAATGGACTTACTGGAGTAATAATTTTAGCCAGTGTGGCAAATTGAAAAGTACTTTCCTCTTTTCTAGTAAAGCATGGATTTAAATGAAGCAAAGCCTTGCCTTGTTTGGATTACTTGAATGATGACAGTCTCAATAAATCGATGAAATGCCTTTTAAGAGCAGTGCAGTCATGTTGATGTAAGATACTTATGCTGGCAAACTAACTCCAAATCCGGGAAAGCATGAATCTGTCCACACCAAATGCTCTGCCAAGCAGCTAATTTGAGGGATGTGAGAGGGTAGCAACCCCACCCCAAGGAAGTTGTGCCAGGACAAAAACAGTGCATGGACCAGGCCCAACACGGGTCAGAAAGGCCTTTCGTAATTTACCTTCAGGAGAAGAACTGCCAGTCTAAAAGGAAAGAACACTTGTATGTTGTTTGAGGTTTGCAGTACATGATTTTAGGGTAGACTTCTGCTCTGTTTCAGACATCCCTGTTTGGTGAAGGCACCTATCTGACCAGTGACCTGAGCCTGGCTCTGCTGTACAGCCCTCATGGTCTTGGCTGGCAGCGAAGTGCGCTGGGCTCTATCCTCAGCTGTGTGGCTGTTTGTGAGATCATTGACCACCCAGATGTAAAGTGTCAGGTGAAGAAGAAAGGTGAGTCTATTACAGTAATAACTGTGTAGTAGTTACATCTGTCCTTCATGTTGTTTTTCTTTCCCTCTTAATACCAGTGGCTCCTCGAGCACTGGATGGGAGACTTACCTCCTCGTCACCCTGGTCTGGGCCATAATGTCATCCATACCAAGGATGACTAGGAGTGGTATAGCCTCAAGCAAACTTCTCACTCTATTCTTGGATGCTGAGGGCTTCAGGGGAATACCAAGACTAGATCTTTGGTTATCTCATTCCCATTCTTCTGGGGGGTGTGTATGGGGGTGTTGGTTGTTTACTTTTTTTACAGTTACTTGAAGTTCTGCTTTTTTTTTTTTTCTTTCCCAATTCAGACTCAGAAGAAATAGACAGAAAAAGAGCAAGAGTGAAAAACAGTGAAGGGGGAGACGTACCACAGAAATACTTTGTTGTTACAAACAACCAGCTTTTACGAGTTAAATATTTGCTGGTGTATTCACAGAAGCAGCATAGGAGGTAAGAGTTCAGCTGTCTAGAGGGATGAGCTGCTACAAGAGCCGGGTAAACGTATCTCATTGTTGAAAAACAATGAAGAAAGATATACTGCACTTCCAGAATTTGTTTGTAGCCCATTTCCTATGGAAATAAGTCTTACACCATCATGTTGCCTCTGTCTTGCTCTTGGACATTCCCAGGCTCAGCTAAATTTGCTTTTTTACCAGACCTGTAAGCACTTAAGAGTCTTTGAGAGGTCTAATTATCTGTTTGTGGCAAGAAACCGAGAGTGGATGTCTGGTGAGTGCATCTCTTAAAACTGCCTCAGTTTTAACTCTGCCCTTATCTATCCTACGTGGCAGTGTTCACTCAGCTACTCAACACATGTCTACAGGCCAGGCATCTACAGCTCCAGACCACAGGGAGAGGTGTGAACATGGGGAGAAAAGACAGGACTGTGCATGGAGACTTAAGGAAAAGGGATGTGGTGAAAATCAGGCTTCATTAGTTACAGGGATTGTGGAACAACTTTCTGTTCTTATTAGATTGGCCTAAAGTAATGAAACCTGAGATATTTTTGCATCTCTGGCAGAATTCATGCCTTTTTCCCTTTTCAGGCCTTCTAATGAATCTTCCTGGTTCTACACCCACCGTTTTGCCATAATGATGATGTTGTACCTGCTCTTGCTGATAGTGATAGGGGCCAGCAACTCGCCAACCTTCATCTACTACTGGCACAGAATGTTTGACTCAGAGAGATGAACCACCCAAGATGATAAACTGTTAATTTCACCACGTGCCTTAAGAATAGCTGATCTGCAGTGCACTGCATCTATTCCAGAGCTCTGGAAATAAAGGTGCCTGGAGCTTTCCAGTTGTGTCACCAATATATTAATCCTCATGGTATCTCTGCATTTATTCTTATTTCTGTGTTCCTAGGATTCATGAGGATGCCTAGTACAGCTGAAAAGGATCACAGTGGTGCAGCTTAGCATGAGCCAGTCGTTAAGGGTCCATGGAAAAAAGGTTATTTAAGATTAATGAAAGCTGAGCATGGAAACACTCAGGTGTAACTTACTTTCTGTCAAGGTGAAGTATGTTTGCACAAGTTGGAAAGGAGGATTTTCCTGGATATCAGGCAAAGCAACCTGTTGGGAGTCTTATCAGTATGTTTTCAGAAATTGAATCTAGTGATGTTTGTGGCATGTATCAATGCAGATGGAATTACTTTTAAACTTCTAAAACTAGCTTTGGCCAGGAATTTTTATATTTGAGCATAATGATTGTAAGGAAAAAAAAACAAAAAGAAATAAAACAACTGCCAAATGGAAGAACTCAAACAGTTTCTAGTGTGTTTTTTCCCCTTTGTAGAACATTATTGTGTTTTAATCCCAGTTGGCAACTAAACTACAAATCCAAAACATAGCTACTACAGTTCTATGAGGAAAATTCACTCTATCCTGGGCAAAAACAGCACAAACATCTACATGGCTTGTGGTCTCAGCCGTGGTCTATCTTATCCTAGCTTTCTGTGCAGATTAGACAAACTCAGGGTTTTCAGCATCAATACTGAATAAGGATTGTTCTTACCAAACTGGGGGTTTGTTAGAGAATATGCCATGTGCAAGTTAATAATGCAACATACAAAGGGCAATGCTCTCTCCTCTCCCTCCTGTGGTTTGTGTTTGCTGTTGTCACAAAGCAACCTACAACTGCCTGAAACAGAAAAAGGAGCAAAGCACTGTCCCCTGATTAGTGACTGGGCATGGGATAACCATGAAGACCCAGAGATTCTAGGCAAGGAAAAGCCAGATATGTGCCACAGTTCAGTCTCTCAGTCCAGCCTTGAGTTGATAAACACAGATTTTCATTGCACAATGAACCCTAACCACAAAAAAACCCATCTCATCACATATTTCCAGCAAAGGAGTCTGTGATTACTATCTTACTCATTAAATATTTCAAAGAAAATCTCTTTCTGATGTTGTTCTGGTACCTAATTGCCAGAAATAATGTCCTGGTAATCAGGTTTTTTAATTCAAGGCTGAGAACAAGTTCATTTACAACAACCCTCTTCTTGGTGACTGGAGCTAGACACATTTATCCCAGTTAATTTTGCTGCCAGAACAAATTTATTTATTCACCATACAGCTTGGAAAACAAGAACATTATAATCCAATTCCCCATTGCCTTTTACAGCCCGTTAATAATGCTTACTGTCAAAGCACACTGCAGCACCTCAGCTCAAGAAGTGTCTGTGCTAATTGTAGCAGAGATTTGCAATTAAAATATACATAAACAAATAATTTATTGTGCAACAGGTTCAACTACTTTATAGTTCACACCTTGATATTTCAGTGCAGAAACTTGAGGATTTAGACGTGCATGGGGGTCCCGGGAATATTTGCCCATTTTTGGTCTTTCTCAGCATGTTATAGTAAAGATTGTGCCATGTAAATACACAAGTTTAGGAGAGGTAATGTGCCAGCCAAAAAACCTGGAGGTACTTGATGCTGTCTAAAGGGTACTGCTTTGTTCAAAGCCTGGTTTGTCTGAAAAAATACCCCATCTTTTGGAATAGATGGGCTATTTGGGGCCCTTTGGAAAAGGAAGAGGCAGCAGTTGTGGGATGGCTGGCTGCTGGCCCTGCAGGGAAAGGCACAAACCTGGGAGCTCCTGAGCCAGATGAAAAGAACACAGCAGGGATTTAAAGCTCTTTTCTTAGGGTTTCTTTGCATAGGAAAGTTTCTGAGAGTAAGCAGAAGTAGTAATAATAGTTCCAGGCTATGTCCCCAGAGAGAAAGCATTGTGGGGGCTCATGGCAGACATGCACAGTCCAGCTCTGCAATGAAATCAGCAGGTATCAAAGGGAAAAAAAAAAACAAAACAGCTTTTTCCTCTTTGATCAGTTTGAATAGACTCAAAAAAAAGGAGGTGGTTGCAGGTGGGGGCTGAGTCCTGATGGATGTGTCTGGAGTATCCCTTGGAGAGCTTGTAGCCCCATCCCTCATGCTCAGGCCTGCAGGGATTCTGGGCACAGCCTCATCATTGCTTCAGCTCCACAGCTGCGGAGTGAGGCAACAGCAATGGGAAAATATTTTAAATACATTTAAGGTGCTCAGATCCTACCTAGCAGCCTGGCAAAATACTTAATATCCTACTCCCACGCTTGTTTTCTGAGCTCCCTGCTGATTTCAGCATGTGTTTCCCAACGTGGCGAGGTGCAGTCAGCTGGATTAATACGGGTATTGTGCTGAGTAACTAACAGTATTATGAATTAACCCAAGGTTTGTGTTAGCCTCTTAAGCCACTTGCGTGGCTCTTTGAACATGCACAGTGCTATAAAAACACTAACGGGGAATGAATCAGAATTTCCTCCCGAACAAAGGGCCGCTGTGTTTGAAGCAGGCAGCCCAGGGTGAGGTTGAGGAGTTGTTAAATACAGAGCTACCTGCTCTTATTAATATGTTCATTACATTGCTGTGGTGAATATTAAGGAATTGTTACTGAATCAGACAAATCTGATCCTGGCTGGGACTGCAAGCAGTGTGGTAACTGGTGTTTCCTTGGTGGGAATGAGCAGGTTTTGAGGAAGTGGGAGAATTTTCCTCCAACAAGCAGAAATAGATAATATGTATGAAAACTATTTTTTCTCTATTTTATAGATATTTATATATGGAGAGCTGAGGAGCCAGCTGATGAGAAGGGCAGGTTCTGATGGAGACAAAGGGTTTGAGACAATGTAGGGAGAGAAAGGGAAGCACCACAGAGAGCAGGACCACCCTTGGGTGTGGGGTGCAAAGCAAGACTTAGGGATTCACACTCCCAATAACTGATGCAAGAATCTTGTGCTCTCTAAAGTGTGAGCAAATATAAGTAAAGCAGAATCAGAAATGCAGGAATATTCAAACCAGGCCTAGGCTTTGGTCCACCTCTGGCACAACCCAGACTGATTCCAGTTTCCCCAAGGAGGTGCTGCCCACCTGCTTGCTCCCCCTTCCTGCATGCAGTGAGCACATGGCACGGCAGCACACGCTTCCAGTGACATTTTCCTTCTCTCATGAAAGCTGTCACTTTGGGCACCTTGCCCACACTCCAGGCTCCACAAGATGTCATTTTGAACGTCAGCAACAGGAGGGAAGACATGAAAGAGATGGGCAAAAGGAGCAGCGCTGGAGTGCCTGCAAGAATCCCAAGGAATGTGCCATGCTTCCCCTAAGGACTAAGGTACATCTGCTTGCCAGAATCCCCATTTTCCTACTCTTCATAGAAATCTTTTCCAACCTAAATTATTGTAAGATCACTGAGTCCCTAAAGCTAAACCTGCTTTTGTCTTTTTACTGTACCCATGGGGTGTAAAGGTGGTGAATCCTTCCCACAAGGAAAAAAGTGTTTCTTGCTCCTCAGAGAAGACTTCTAAGCTCTTCTATTGCTGGGCAAGAGGTGACATGTGCATGAGCAATGTTGGATCTGTTCTCTCCCACTCAGCAAAAAGTAGATGGAGACAGTTTTCAGTAGATTAAAGACACTTTCCTGCTTATTCAAGGCTTGCCAGAAAACCAATACACCTTCAAGGTCTGCCTCCCATCAGCAGTATAAACAAAAAGACCAAAGGAGTGTCTGATGAATAAATTAGCTTCCCCTACTGCAAGCCATTCCCATCACCTTACAAGAAGCCCTTTTTTGCCAGCCTGGCATCAGCCAACCCCTGCTCTGTTAGCACTGGGTAATTAACATTGAGCAGAACGAGCCCAGGAAAGCCAAACTGCGATTACGCATCTCATTGGAGTTTGGAAATGCCTCATGCTAATCCCCACCAGTTGGTCTAGGCTCCTGCAGTTCTAATTGATTTTTTTTTTTCTCCTTGGGCTACATGTTTAGCATAAATAATAATTAGCACCAGAAAGGCAAGGGCTGAATACCCAGGGTGTGCAGCTCAGCATCACCCTGAGTACTGTGGCTTCCTATGTCCTCATTGCCCAGCCTCAGCCAGCCTGCAAGGACCACTTGCCACCCCTCCAATTTCAATAATTTGTTAGCTGGGGTACTGGGAGACCAGTGCAGATCCTTTCTGGCTGATGAGGAGCCAATACCTCTTGGAAACAGGTTGAGAAAAAGCCCCCTCAGTGCCCAAACAAGATTTATTTTCTTGAGGGGAAGACATCTCCCAGCTCCCTACACACGCAACCACAGCAAGAAAAGAGTTGTTTTTAAAGCAAAGCTCTTTCATCCTGATAAAGTCCAGATGCTCATCAAAAGCTGCAATGGCCACAAAAATAGCTAAGGAACTGCCTCCTGCCAAGTCCAGAGCTCCTGAGCTGTCCAAAGGTTTAACTAAAGCAAGAAAACAACAACCCACCTGGCTTAAAACTAAATTTCTCTTCAAAAGCAAATCCCACATTTAATAACAAACATCAGAGAATGAAAAAAAAAGAAATAATCCACTATTTATAATTACCTGGAAAGGACAACACAGTTGAATAAACTCATCTCTTCAACCCACACCCAGAGAGGAAACCTCTGCCTTCACAAGCAAATTTTAGCACAATGGTAGAAAGCAAACAACCCATGTCACTCACCACAGCTCAGCTGATCCCTCTAGAAGCCCTCATTTGGCTCCATCTGGCACTAAAGGTGCTGATAGAACCCTCCACCTACCAGTTGCTTCCCATCACTTCCATCATTGGGACACCTCAGACAACACCTGTGGTGTGGCTGCACCTGCTCTGCTGGGGCAGAACCAAGGGGCTGGTGTTGCTTAGGGCAAAGCGAATGTGTCCAGCGTGTGGCCTGTAACCTGCCAGCTTGTGCTTTGGGACGTGGGGACAGAAAGGTCTAGGGGGGCTGGGCAGTGTCAGGTCTGGTTCTCATTACCCCAAATACCCTCTTTTGTGGTTTGCCCTGTATCCCACAGCGCTGCTGTGTAATGATGTGTCTGTCTGTACCATCCCCTTCACACCAGAAAACAGTAACAGGGACTGTTTTCCCTTCCGGCTCTCCTCAAAAGAGAGAAGAAAACTCACTTTTGAGTGGGTTCTCTCAGAAGAGAGAAGAACCCACTGTGGTTCTTTGCACCATTCTTACCTGAGCCCCTCCATCCTCACAGCACTTCCTACCTGCTCACCATGGGCATGAATGCCCCTGCATTAGTCAATCTCCAGATATTTAGATCTTTCCCAGGGCTTGTCACATAGCCATGGGAGAAACAGGCAGGTTCTGAGTCAGGAGATCTGAAATTTCCAGGGGGCTTTTCC
Source organism: Cyanistes caeruleus (assembly GCF_971803275.1). Classification (NCBI taxonomy): domain Eukaryota; kingdom Metazoa; phylum Chordata; class Aves; order Passeriformes; family Paridae; genus Cyanistes; species Cyanistes caeruleus. Next base: position 2,621,629 of record NC_141713.1, read on the forward strand.
TACAATGGGTGAAGAAAACAGAATAAAAGCCTGTGATCACACCTTTGCAGGCTCAGGGTGACACCATCCATGCAGCTCTACAGCTGGGTGTGAGTGCAAAGGACACTTGAAGACCAGCCACTTCAGAGACATGATCCTGGACCACAGAGGAGATGGTAAATTTCCTCCCAGGGGTTGATGTTGGAAGTGTGGAGAAGCTTGATCCCAGAATCAGGGATGGAGCTTGTGCCAGGTACAAAAAGGATGTTTTTCTTTCTAGTTGTCACGGCACTGCCAGAATACAGCAGAATGACCATAAATACCCCCAGATATTTTTCACCCTGAGTACAGGCAGGAGACACATCCTCAGTTACTGGCCAGAGATCTTCACCCACCAAAGCTGAGTAGGGAACCTCATCATGACAGTCTCCAAAATGGTCCTACAGGACAGAACAGTCCCAAAGCTGTGCCTGCCATTCCCTTGTGGGTACATCTCTTCATCATACCGTGCTGACAGTTGTGCCATTGGAGCCTCCTGATGCCACCCCACCATTTGCAGCACCATCCTTGATGTTCCTCTCTGAGGCCGAGATGGGTTTGTGTCTCTTTTGCCTGGTGATGGCTGTTTCAATGCCCCTGAGACACAGCTGCACGTCTTCCCGAAAGGAAGGAGTGTACAGCCCATAAATGATAGGGTCGGTGCAGGTGTGCAGCAAGCCAAAGAGGAAGAAGCTGTGGTTGACATACTCTGGCATCTTCTGGATCATGGCTGGCTGGAACCAGTACCACAAGCCCAGGAGATAGTAGGGGGTCCAGCAGATGATGAAGGTGGCAACAATCACTATGGTCATCTTGAGAGTCTTCATTCGTGCCTTGGAGATGTGGTCATTTTGATTTCTTGTCAAACCTGCCAAGGAGAGTCAAAAGGATAGTTGAAGACAGGGGAAAACCAAGACAACATAACCATCCTTGACTCTGCTTCTGCCAGAGAGGGAAGACCATCTCATAATCTGGTCCATGTCCCACAGGAAGCAGAAGACAGCAAGGACTGGGGTCAATAATTTCTTAGCTTGTTTCTGCAAAACTTCTTAGCTTTCAAAGGGTGTTGTTACAGACCCAACAACAATTCCAGGATGGAGAAATTCAGTCATGGAGGGCATTAAAGGGCTGGGATCTACTTACCTTTATTGACCTTTAGCTGCTTACTGATCTCCCAAAGGATCCGGATGTAGCAAACAACCATGACGCTCAGAGGGGTGATGTAGAGGGTGGTGAAGGTGAACATGTTGTAGACGGTTTCCTCCCAGTGTGCTCGGAAGCTTCCATGAGTAACACACTGGGTGAAATTCCTTCCTGGGACTGTGTTCAGGTGGAAGAGGAAAAGCTGAAATGGAGGAACAAAGAATAACTCAGAGAGGATTTGGAACAGAGCATCACATCCTGGAGATGCTGCTGGCTGTGCATGGAGAGTGCCTCCCTGCTGCCATTGGACTGGAAAATGGACTCTGGGCACCTAACTCATGGCTTATTCTGGTGCTGGTGGAGTCCATGGATTGGGATGGACTGGTTGGAGATGTTGGGCTGGAGAAGCCCTTCTCCAAAACCACCCCAGCTTAGGCAAACTCTGTGGGGAGGGCACTGAACTTTACCTGGGGCAAAGCCAGGAGCACACTGCCAGCCCAGGCAGCACGGAGCAGCATCCCATTGCGGTGGTGAGCACGGGAGAAGGGATGGAGGATGGCTGCGTGCCGGTCCAGGCTGATGACCACCAGTACCAGGGCAGCTGCATACATAGCAAAGAGCTTGAGAAAGTTGAGGATCTTGCAGGAGATGTCCCCTCCATACCACTGCACTGTCACATTCCATGCCGCATCCAGGGGCATCACCATCACTGTCACCAGCAGGTCAGCCAGCGCCAGGCTGAGGATCAGCGGCTGCACGTGGGATTTCCTCCTCTTCCTCAGCAGGCTGCCCAGCACTGCTGCGTTGCTGCCTGCTGCTAGCAGGAAGAAGACGGCTGTGATGATCACACGGACCTTCGCTGCTTGAGTGAACTGGGGCTCCACCCAGTACTGGGGGTATGCAGAGGCCGAGACATTGGTGTCCTCCTGCACGGTGGGGCAGTGGGGAGATGCAGGGAGCTGCTCCTCACTCATCCCCTGCTGAAATGCAAGCAGAAAAGTGAATCCCTTCTTAGGGGCTGTGTAGAGTGCTGCAGCTTCAACAAATGGACAAGTGGGGAGATAGTGGGATCTGCACTGGAGGTACCAGCAGCAGTCTGTCCCATCCTGTCTTGTCCCGTCCTGTGTTACCCATTTTGTGAAGCCACTGTGTCACCCCACCACGATGACCCAGCCTGGCTGCCCTCTCTGGCTCACCCTTGCTACAGTGACTGGTCACACAGACATATATTTTTAGCTGCTTGCAAGGTGGCTGAGCAGCTGGGAAAGCAGGAGTGGTGGCCAGGACCACGGAACCACTCACTGTCTGCCAGCATCCTGCTGGGAATGGGTCATACCAGAGCTGGCTGAGCCTGTGCTGGGACAGCTGTGCTTGGTTCAAGGACTCGTCCTTTCAAGGGGGGTTTATAAGCAGGGCTCAGCTTTTTAGAAACCACACAGCCCTTCCCATCAGTGTTTAACCTTAATGATCCACCTCCATCTTCAATGCCAGATCTGGGGTCAGGGGCAGGAGCAGCTGAGGGTGACCAGGCAGGGAGAAAAGGCATCCCACACTGTCCAGAGTCTGACAGTGGCTCCTGGGAGAGGATCACAGTGACATTTAGGAGCCTGGATGTCCCTTCCCAGGACCCAAGCAGCACCAGTATTACACCTCTGTCCCTTTCCCTTCTGGAGGCAAAGGAGGAGGAGGAGAGGAAGGTAGAACACCCCCTAAGCTGGGGGTGGCTGGGGAGTGATGAGCAGTGTGGTTGGCCCCCACACTTGATTTCATTGCCCTTTTATCTGAGCAGAACTCACTTTTTAAGGGCAAATACTGTGGCCATGAGCTGTTTACAGCCCCAGCTGCAGGTACAGCATATCCCCTACTGTTTCAAGCACCTTCCTGTTTGCTGATTCCAAAATAAAACATTCCTTACATTTGTACAAACAACAGAAGCAGCAGAGATCAAATCTGTCTCCCCAGCACTGCGGGATGGAGATGCCGACACCTTGCAGCAATGCACCCTCCTCCAGCCCCACCACCCGCACCCCGAGCCCCCTTCCCCTCACTGCCTTCACCCCTCCCTCCCCAAAGACCAACCCAACAAACAAGCAGCAAAGAGAACAAACAGCTAATAAGTACCAAATTGCTTGTCTGGAAGAAACAAGAAATCTGTGTCCAGGTCAGGATTTATCACAGCTGATGGGAACATACCTGGCATACGCATGCCCTGATGCTGAGAGAAGATGCTCTGTGTCTTTCCCACGGGTCCCCCACCGCTGCAGTGCTGAGTCAGGATGCTCCAATGTTTCCTTGCAGCAGATCCCTGCAACAAACCTTGAAGCAGTAAAATTTCCCCTTGCCAGCGGCCAAGCCAGGAGCAACGCTGCTGTTAGCACAGGCATATGCAGGCATCTGGAGACGGGAATGCTGCTGCAAACACCCCTGCACTGGCAAAGCAGGAGCGGGGCACACCGAGGCGAGCACCCATGGGCAGCCTGGCTCAGGCAGCCACCGTAATGCAAGAAATGGCCAAAATTCAAAATGTTGTGGCCAAATGTGGCTCCATCAGGGATAAGTGCCAATACTCCCTGTACTGGTGTGCTATAAATACAGGAAAATGAGTTAATTATCCTGGGAGTTAGTGATGAACGTCCCGTTGCTCAGACAACCGAGAGACTCTCAGACACGCGCGCACACACCTCGGAGATGCTCCTGGACCACACGGGTCCATGGGAGCATCACAGGCACATGCCTGGACTGGAAATACTGTAAGGAGAGAATTAATAAGGGGAAACGTGGTTCATTTTGCTATTTTAATGAATGTGCTTTTTTTCCTGCAGTCTATCAGTTCCCATCTTGTTCTTTCTGTATTTCTTACAGCATCACATAGTGAGAGAGAAGGACCTTGGGAGGGACAAAGAGCTCACAAGAGCTTAAAAAATATGATGTGCAATGCAAGGACAGGGAGGGAAACTGAGGACATCCTACTCTTCTGGCCAGCAAAGGAGCTGTGGGGATGAAAGAGGGACAGCCCCAAGCTGTGCTGGGGCCAGCACTGGCAAACACACTTCCAGGGGCTTTGCTGGGACTTTAATAACATGCAGATAGACCTTCACATTTTCCAGGCTATTAAATTAAAGAGTATGTGGTATACAGGTCCCTGCAGATCCCAGGCTGGCAGTGGTGGCTCTGCATTGTTCCCCAAGAGGAGGAGATTCCCTTTCTGGAATAGATTTTCCATTATTAAAACTACTCCCACTTATTTCAGGAGGAAATGCCTGAGCTCTGATGGTTGCACCATCTCTGAGGCTGCTATGCTGGCAGGAGTCCTCCTGGGCACAAGCAGAACAGATATTTTTCCTTTTTCCAATTTGACACTCAAACCTCTGTGGGTTTGAGTCATATTGTGTGGCAGAGTGACCAGCTCCTGACACCCAGGAGATGCTGCAGGTAGTGGACCATGTTTGCTCTAGAATCCCCTAAACTCTCCATCTCTTCTGTATAGGGCTGCCAAAAGGGATCAGGATGGAAATTCCCTGCTCAGAGCCACAGAGGGCAAGTCCTGCATCCAAAGTGCTTTTCATACAGGGGAAAAGAGGAAAGCAGACTCAGCTGGTACTGCCAGTGAGCACCAGCCAATCCTGCCACATAGGATGGGATTGTCCCCATCACCTCCTTACCTGACAGGGGTATCACCCACCAGTGCCTTAGGAATGAGCCTAGCCCTTGGGGGAAAAATAGCAAAAAATCTGCATAGAAGTTGGGTGGAAGCCTGTTTGTTCCAGCAGCCACCTCCTCCTGACATTAGGTTCCTGCTTAAAGCTGAGATTAATTCAGCCCCACACACTCATCCTTATTTTTCTTTTCATTTAGCCCTTTGCACCTGCACAAAAGCAATTAAATAGCAAGTCAGGAATGTATTCCCTGTTTGTCCTTTGTCCTGGCTGATGGTCTTTTTGTCTAGAAATGTCCTCTCCATCCCTGGCCATATGATGCAAGAGAGGGACAGGATTTTTCTTGGGAACTGTAAGCCTTGCTCATGTCACAACAAAGCCTTTAGTCCTTCTTCAGAGAGGATTTTTTTAGCATACCATCACACAGAAATGTCCTGGGCATGCATTAGCAATAAGTCTTATTTTAAGGGTGGGGTCCCTTGTTGAAATTACTGCTTTTCTCCGGCGTTTGCACAGTAACCCCCTTGTGTTTTCTGTCTTTTCTTTTTTTTTTTTTTGCTCATCTCCTCAAAGGTCAGTTTGGATGTTGTCTGCATGGCAGCCTTCAGCCGAATCTCTGAACACTGGTTTAACGATCAGAGGGTTTTGGTGTCCAGGATTAGGAAACAGTGCTGGCAGGCAGGGCTTGTTTCCATACATCCCAGCTTGGCTCTTCCCGAAATCTCCTCCTCTTGGGATGCTGCCCCAGTACATCCCCAGAGCTGCAGTCCAGTGCTGGGTCATGAGGGGACAGAGCATCCCCCAGTGTCCCCAGATAGGACTGATCTCTCCAAATCCATGTGGATCATCCTGGGATGCTGGAGAAAACAGAAACTGGGAACCACACTGGGTAATACAATCCCAGTGACAATTTGTGCACGAGCAGACCTTGAGTAAAAATGCAAGTGCTGTGTTTTTCCATCAGACACCTTGTATATAGTGGGATCTCATCCAGGGAGAGCAGTGTGGGATATAATTTCCATTAACCTATGGCAAACATGGGGCAGAGAACCTCCTGCTGTTTGTCCTGATAAATCACTGCTGGGGGCTTGGCTTCCCAAAGATAAAAACTTGTATTTTGCTTTTTGAGAGAAACTCCAGCTGCTGGTTATTGTGGGGGGTAAGGATAGGTGATTTCTCTGCTGGACTCATCATCTGCACCCTCTCCCCAGGCAGGTGCTTCAGCCAGACTGGATGCCCAAAAACTTGCCTTTATTCAGAAAAACCTCATGATTTCAGAATGTTTTTAATGCTGATTCTTTCCCCACACCCACCCCCCCTGCAATTCTTCTCCTCCTTCTCTAAACCTTGAATTGTCTTAGGAGCAGCTCATCCAAGGAAATTTTTGTCTCATACTGGACTTGAAACAGAAAGTCTAGTCAGGGACATCTGACATGCAATGTTTTTGTGAGTAAATACCAGCATCAATGAAGTCATTTCCCGGGGTTAGAAATGAGCTCACCTCTGGAACAGCTTCTCTTCTTACCCAAAGTTCACAAGTCAAGCGACTGGGAAGCTCCCAGTTTTCAGCCTTTTCATTAAATAACAGCATCATAAAAATTAGCACGGTGCCACTGTGCTGTAAGTTACAAACAGGTCTGAAACAGGGCATCACCCAAAATTCCCCAAAATCTCTGTAGCAAAAGGCAGAGGCACAAATCCCAGTGATCACAGGGGATAAACCAGCGCCCCATTCTGCCTGCTCAGCCGGCCCTGGCCGCTCTGCTGAACCTGCCAAGGAGGGATGGTAATTGCTGCCCCTCCTGGGGATAATCTGGATCACCCCATCCGCCTCCTAAAAACCCTGTTTAAAGCAGAGGGAGGGATCTGTCCTGCCTTCCGGGCTCAACTACTTGGTAAACTGTATCTTTAGACCATTTCTCGGTGAGACAATACTCTGTTTCTGATTCAGCTTTGTATATCAAAACCTCACTGATAAAAACCCTCTCTAGGGGGTATCACACCATTGGACAGGGGTAGCAGGAAAAACATGCTTAAACCTGCTACAATTCCCACCTTTTAATACCCCAGGCTGGTGCCCCTGATGCTGCTGAGCTCAGATATCCAGAGCATCATTACCAGGGGTTCCCCAGATTTACATCTTCCCATGCAGAGCAGCAGCTCTCAGGGTCTCTCCCCTGTCTCTCACCAGGACATGTTAACTACAGCAACACCCCCTCCTCAACTCTAAACTGGAAAAGAAAGAGGAGGGAATTTATCACCCCAGACCAGATCCTGAGGTCAAGCCCCAAGAGACATGGTGGGATCTGGTGCTAAGCCACATCTGCTCACCACCAAGTGATAAAATCTGGTGGTGTGTGCATCACTGCTCCACTCTGCTCAGCTTCCCCACAGCAGCTTTTCTTTCCTGCCCAGGCTGGAATTTATTTGGGGAGGAAATTATTTGGGAACTTTCACCTGGCACCCCAGTCCCCAGTAAAGCATGAAAATAACCCACAGGGTCAGCAGAGGGGTCATGGGTCCCCTTCAGTTTCAGCACGCACTGGCCCAGTCAGGGCTCTCACTGCCCTAATGGGGTATTTTTCTCAAGCTGGAAGAAATTATGAAATGCCAATGTTTTCGTTGTGACTAACCATGGAAGTGAACAATTTTGCCCTTGTTTTTGGACAGGGTTTAGTTGCTCTCCTTGCCTTTGCCTTCTGTGCCCTCTTTTATCCTCTGCTTTTTTTATTCCCTGTGGGACCTGTCCATCGTGTTGCTCCAAATACCCTCCTGCCTCCAAACTCTCAAATAGGATTGTGTGTCCCAAGGCCGTATTTCGGTGCTCCTTCTGGATGCTCCTTCCTAAACATTGGCCAGATTCAAGGGCTGCTCTCCTTTACAGCACTCGGGGAGAGGTGAGATGTGGGGAAAGCTGACATCCCTGTGGGACCCTTGGCAGAGTTACACAGGGCTTGCAGGAGCAAAAAGCAGGGAACAGCTCCCCTGACACCTCTTTCCCATGAGCTTCATATCTCCAAGCAGTTTTCAAAGCTTAAAGATACTCCTGGGTGAACTTTATGCAGGCACAGGATCCTTCTCTATGCTTTTAGGAAAGGATCAGTGTCTTGGTGGGGATAGATATCACCAATGCTGAGTTTAATGAGCCAGAGTGATATAATTTCTGCTCCCCAGCTCTGCTTTTACCCCCCCACAAGAAATCTGCTCTAGTCAAGCTATGGGACTGCATGTAGGAACCCAGTGGCTATCCCTAAGGATGAGCATCAGTACTGACATCTCCCCCATCCAGAGCTGGCTTCCCAGGGAGGTGTTTCTGGGAGCCAGCATTCAGTTTGCTCCTGCTGTTTCTCTGCAGAAGTGCTCATCTCCCACGCTGCCTTTGCAGTCTGCTCTCAGCAGTTTTTGTCTCAGATGGGAAAAGGTGCTCACACCAGGAGCTGCCAGGCCTTTCTTCAGCAACCCTTGGCCCCACCAAACCCTCTGGTGTGCTCCCAGCAAACACACATTTATCCTCCAGCGAAAGCTGATCTGGCCACGTATTCCAGGGGGAATCCCAGCAGTGCTGGAATTAGCTCAGCAGAGATTGGCTTTTCCAAGCATGTCCTTGGCATAGTGCATGAGGTCGTGAGATATTTTACATCTCCGGTCGCCCCCATGACCACAGGCACTCCAGGAAGGGAAGGCATTTCCATGCTCTCTTTTGCCAGTGGGGATGCTAGCAAATTCTTTCAGAGCTGAAACCTGGGGGTGGATCAACCCTGATTACCCCAGCCCAAGCACAGCTCCACATTGCTCAGTGCAATAATTAACCTGACAGAAATTCCCACATGGAATTCAACATGGTTCAACAAGGCATGCCCATCACCCTCATGGCCCGCCCTCTTTCATCTTTCTGTCCATTCCACATAGAGGCTCGGCCAAACACTAAAAAACATTTTTTAACTCAAAGCTTCATTTTCATTGCCATCACTGTTGCCTCTGGTCTGACTTACACTACACCTCTCCAATGTGCTGCTGGTGCAATTCCTGCAGAACAGGAGAAAGACAAACTGGAAGAACCAAGCCCTCCCCTGCACACTCATGGATCAGGCAGGATTTTGTTGTTTTTTAGGAAAAACTGGCTGATGTTTTGCTGGTGTAAATCGCTGCAAACCCGCCCACTTCAACTTGGTTTATAGCAAGAATATGGAAGAAAAGGCACAGATGAGACCAGGGATTGCCGTCCCATGTGTGGGAGGCTGCTCCCTGTGCCAGCACGGGTGCACAGCCTGGAGTGCAACCCAGCCCAAAGCCAATACCCATAAACAGGAGCAATAAATCAAGGATTTCTTCAGGAGCGATTAATTACCCAAATCAACATGGACTTTGACACAGGATGGTCTTTGTCCATCCAACCCTGTCCAGAGCTAAAGCAAACAGCCACTGGACTGTGGGCTGGAGCTCTGCTCCTGCCCTTCCTTTGCAGTGTAAATGTCCCCATTGAGGTGCTGTCCTGGCCTGGACCTGGCCACATTCCCATCACGCCTGTTCCCATCCTGCGACCGCTTTTACATCACTGATCAGAGGTTGTGCAATAGCTCAGGCCCTGCCACATCTGTGGGCAGGATGTTCCCCACACCATGATGCTGCCCTGCAAGTGTCCCTGAGCAGTTAATGCTCCAGGAAAAGGCTGGGATATGCATTATTCATGGAGGGCTTGAAAATAATGGCCTTCTCCATCTCGAAGAGAGTTTCTAAATGAGTCAGAATTCTTATCTTAATTTCCCCAGCTCAGACACATAATTAAAAAGTGATTCGTTATTGAGACACTTCTGGTGCTCTCACAGCGTCATGGTTTCTGCCCCTCCAAGCTCTGACAGGGAAGGAGAGACAGCAGATATATGACCATGGCACCTAGGAGGGAAATACCAGTGGGACCCTTCTGCAATCCAGGATATCCCAGTGAATCCCTCCCCAGGGTACGTGGGTCTATATGTGTGAAGCAGGGTGGAAGTTGACAGTCCCTGGGCACTCCAGTAGCAAACATGCCCTGCAAAAGCACTAGAAAAAGCCTTTTTCCTTTACAGATTGAATCATGGAATAGAGGGCACCCTCTTTTTGATGTCAGGAGTCAGCTGTGTTGTGTTGGTGCCAGAAAACATTTGGGGGCCTACCCTGTGGAGCAGACCCCACAACCAGCACAGACACTGTCTCCTCACTCCTGGCTCTTTCACCACTGCAGAAAAAGGCTTCCTGAGCTCCAGAGCTAAAATCAGTCTTTCCCTGGATCCTGGCTGTCCTGGTATCCCCACAGTGTGCTGCCTTTTGTATCTGTTCCATAAATGATGTTTATGGAGCTGAGCACTACTGAGCCCCTGTAGAAATTTTAGCTTCCAAGCAAATCCTTCCAGAGGGGAAAAAGGTCTACTCACTCCTTTTCTCCCAGTCACAGCCTGTAAATCCTCATCCACACGATGAAAACAAACTCTAGTAATTCATTTTTTTGGCTCTTTTCCAAAGATTTTAGGCAGCTGGAGTGCGATTTTGTGCTGATGAAGCGGTGGAGGAGGGCTTAAGTGAAACAATATTGCAGTGGCTACAAGGTTTGCTGGTGTTTCAGAACTCAAAGGGTACCTCAGGGTCCTGCCACATCTCCAAGTTCTCCTACAAACCATGGAAATCGCCACTCTGGCTCCTGGGATAGCAAAACAGGATTTAAAAAACAACATTAGCCACCCCTGGAGCATGGCTGGAGAAGTGCTGGGAGCCAAGTGCTTAATGAAATCCCAGCTCCCAACTCTCCCTTCTAAACCACACAAACTTCCCCAAAGTGTTTGGGATGGAACAAAGTCATCAATCAGTTATTTTAACTCCCATCTCCGTAAACAGAAGCAAGCCCAGAAACATGCAGCAGGGGAAAATAACCGTCAGCTCCCTTTGGCGGAGTGGAGAGGGCGCAGGGAGGGAGGACGAGGGCAGCCGGCAGGGAATTAGGCAGGGCCTTGGCCCAAAAGGGGATTTATGGGCCCCACAGAGCATTTCACAGACCCCACAGCCTGTGAATTCCACCTGCAGCCCTGAGAGCAGCCCCTCCAACCCTGTTATCCTCCTGGCATGGTGCAGTTGGGTTTTGGAGATGGTCACTCAGCCCATGCTGTACTTGAAATGGTGGGAGACATGAAGAACCAGAATGAGCATTACTAGCCAGTGTTCCCCTGGATTTATTAGATGAATGCAAGAAAAACTATGTGTGGGGAGGGAGATGCTGCTGGCACCATCTGCTCTCACACTCCTCTGATACTGCCCCAGCCTCAGCACTGGTCAGAGGGAGCACTAAGCATGGCAGCATTCACATAAATACCTTATGGCTTTGTAATTACACATCAGTGATGAAACCATGGAAAAAAACCATGAGATTTGGGTAGGCTCCCCAGCATTAATCCAGGAGGGGAATGAGTCCAAGAGACTGTGGATCTGCTGCTTTCTGATGGGAAGCAGCAGCCTTAGGCAGCTGAAGCCACAGGTGATGGGCAGAAAGGAGCAGTTTGTTCTGGGATGCATCCTTGTCACTGGCCACAGGTACTACACCCCTGCAGACCACCCCAGTCATGGGGCAGTCCCTGACTTGTCCTCTCCACCCTATGTATGGGCTGAGGCATCGTTCACCTCCAGGCAGATGGAAAGCCTCTCCCAGAGCTGGTGGTGCTCAGCACTGGGAACATCTGGGGCTCTTCTCATGCTGTTCCCTCCAAAGTCAGCCACATGTCAGAGCTGCATCAAGGGATGGTCAAGCCAAGAGAGACTGTGCAAATTAACTTTTCTAGAGAACTGGGGTTTGCATGAACTCACACGTCCCAAAGCTGCTCCTGAAGCCACACACATGTCCCCAGAGCCTGTCTTGAAGGAGACATGCTAGAGAGACAACAGCCATGCTAAGGAGGTTGCAAAATCCCCTGCAGAAATGCCTGCACCTGCACTGGGTTAGAGCTGTCATCCCATTTCCATAACATAAGGAATAACATTTTATTCCTTTTGCAGAACAGTTAAAAGGAATAAAACAGTTTCTTTATCAAGTAGTGCAACCTATAGAAATTGATGCCAGGATGTGGGCAAGCAGCCGGTGGGACTGGAGATGTCTTGCCAAGGAATCAGTGCTGTGCTTAGTGTGGGTCAGCCATGGTGGGAGGTAAGTTCCATCCGGGGAAGATGAATTCCTGCTCTCTGCCTCAGCACCTTTCCCACATCTCATCTTCATCACAGAGGGGAAACACAGATGATCTCCATGTTTATGTCAGAGGTCTGGAGCTTCCAGCTCACTGGGCACTCCTTGCCCACCAGATAAACATTCCGCCATTTTTTGGCACATCTCAGGTGTTTTTTCCTTTTCCCTCGTAAACATAAACAGGAGCCAGTGTAGCTCACTGCTGATTATTTTTTATGTGACATCTTGATCTGTGTTCCTCCTGCACCACTCCCTCCAGCAGCAGGGCTGACAAGGACTACCAGGAGGCAGTCTGGGACACCATGGGTCCCCACTGGCTATCCCAACACCCATCCTTTTCTTTTGGGGGTTGCTCCAGACACATCAAGCATGTGCTCTCACACCACATTCCTGCAGCAACCATCTGCACAATCCAGTGGCTCCAGGGCTGCATGCATGGGTAGCAGTCACTTGCACAAGGCCACATGCTTTGTAAACACCCAGGAACCCTGTGTCCACAGATCAGCTGCCACAAGTTACATGAGAAAAATGTGGCTGCAAAGGGAGGAAAAGCCTGTAAGGCTGAAGCCAGACTGGGGCAAGCAGGCAACTCTGGCTAGGAATCATTGCTAGATCGCCCCATTGCTTGAGATGCAGTCACATTTATTTACAAGGATGGTCCTGCCTCTGCAGCTCTGTGCTACCCCTGTTGTTCAATCCCACTGGCTTTGTCCCACATCCTCACATTCCCAGAGCATCCTCATTTGACCCCTGCCAAAGCCAGAACAGGGGCAAAGGTGGGCAGGCAGTGCAGGGGAACAGTGCCCAGCTAAGCCATACCCCACATCTGCAAAATGGGGCAAATCCACGTGAACTGCTGGGTGGGCACATTTGTCCCAGACCGGGTAAAGCCAAAAAAGCATTCCCAAAACTCACTGCCTGTTCGCTCTATCTCCACCTTCAACACTCAGCAGCGTCTATTTCAGATCCAGACCCCGGGTAAACCCCTAACAGTGACGGTGCTGTGCTGGGATGCAGTGCCCACACCAGGACGTGGTACCCACACCGTGCCCTGTCCCAGCAGCAGCAGCAGCAGCCGCCACGCCGTGGCATCGCCACAGGTTTCTGTTTACCATCATCTTATTAAGGGATTATTCAGGCTGCGGTTTCCTCGCGCGTCCGATCTGTTTGTGCTTGCGGCCGGTGGCTCGCTGCCATCCCCTAAGCTACACGCCGGGCTATATAAGCGACCTCGGCGGCGGGAGGCTCGCACACAGCCCGGCTCCGCTCGGCGCAGGGGAGCTTTCGGTAAGCTGCAGCTCTCTCTCCTTCCCAAGCGGCAGCAAATCCCTGAACCCGCAGCTGACAAGCCTTAGTCTCGCCCGCGGATCTCAGCTCGGTTGGCGGCTCCGTGGCGAGAAGACGGGACTCTCCTTAAGGGGTTTTTATGGCTTTTTAGGTAAGAGAAAAAACCCCAACCCAATCGTGCTGTTTTTCCTTCTGTGGTAGATAGTGGTTATAGAATTCTGTTGTGCTAAGGCGGTGTAATTAAGAGCGGCTGCGATTGAAGGTGAGGTGGAAATTAATTAACGGGCAGATGACGGCACAGAGGCTGAAAAACGCCGATGGGGATGCAGTTCCCTGCGTCCCGCTCCTCCCTTCCTCGTCCCAGCTAATGGGCTTGGGAAAGGGTTACTGGGAGAGCTGGAGCGGGGTTTTGGGGGGCTTTGCTTACGTGGGGCTGTTTCATCTCCCGCGGTGGCTTCCCCAGCCTCCTGCCAGACAGGGGACACAGGCAGCTCCACACCTTCCCTGCTGCCAAGATCTGGCTGCTTGAACCCCCCTTTTTTAGCACCGTGTGTCTGGGTACAGAGGGATATATCCCAAAGCCAGTGCTGAACGAGTCAGCTCCAAAAATAGTCGCCAAGTGGGAAACAGGAATAATTTTTTCCTGGTTATTGTCTGACTGCGAGTTCACAACCCCACCGTAAGCCCACAAAACACTGCTCATGTGTTGCTTGTTATTTTTGCTTGACTGGGATTTGTTGAGCCATAATCAAAGTATTTCCTAGTCCCACATTCCCCAGTCTCAGAGGGGATGGTTAGTACCACTTACAAATAACAGTGTTCTCACCACTGGCTGCTCTTTGTCAGCCCCATTTTATGGGTAAACTGAGGTACCAAATGGTTGGGGCAATATTCTCCCCTCCTCCCAGTTCATTAATTTTGGGTCCATAAAATAAAGCACCTGGAATTCCAGCTGTAGGCATTAGGGATAACACCAGCTCCACAGGTACATTCAGAAATTAAATACTCAAATGCTTGATGCTCTAGGGGAAAGAGCCTCATTGGAAACAAAATCTGAAGTGGCTGAGCTGGTGAATACTGACACAAAACCTCAGTCCCACATCTGTGCCTGTGGGAAAAGGAAAATACTGAGCTTCTTGCTACATTTGCAGTAAAGACTTGGCTTGTGAATGGGTTTTTCTGCTTTCAGAGGTGCTCAAGAGCCTTCCCTCTCCTCACTCTCTGGGATGTACTGGGATAAGATGCTATCCTCACACTATGCCCAGTTTGCAGGCAGAAGGATGGAGGCATGGGGCTGTCCCTGCTCCTGTGGGGAGCAGAGCTGGGTGCCAGGGAGTCTGCAGAGTTGTGTGGGCTGTGAGAGGTCCCTGCAAAAGTACTCAGGCTGTTCCAAGGCATGTTAAGGAGATGCTGTTACAAAGCAGTGCTCTGCAGAATAGATTTGGGCTCAGATGTGATGGTGAGAAGCAGGGGGGGGATGTGAGCACAGACGTGGAGCCCCTGCTACTCCTCACTGTGGGAGTAAATGAAGAGCTGCTGGAGGTGGGTGAGCAGGGGGTATAAGTGGCCCTGTGGCATGTTTTGGAGTGGTTCAGCCTGGGAGAAGCTCCCCAAAAAAGAGAAGCAGGACCTGGGTGAGCTTCAACAAAGTCAGGCTTGTCTCTGCAGGACTGGGGAAGGCGTGGGACAGCTGCAGAAACTCCGGGAAGCCCCTGGTCACCTCTGGAGACAACGATGGTCACCATGAAAGGCTGGATCCTCCTCCTCCTCTTGGGAGCCACATCTGTTTTAGGTGAAGGTTAAACATCCCTATTCCAGTCACTGTGCTGTCCCCTGCCCATGCCAGTGCAGGCACGTCTGTCAGCAGCCGCTGAGCCAGCAGACACAGCCCGACACTGATGCTGGGTGCTGGTCTGGGTCACTGCAGCGTTTGCCCAGCCAGACAACTTCCACACAAGGACTGGCTCCCATCCAGCCAGATGAGCAAAGCCAGTCTGCGAGACAGTGAGCCTCTGGTTGACCAGGGATGAGCTCCCCAGCTCACAGGCCATGCTGGGACCATCCCTGCCTGCTATCACATGAGACCCCATAGTGTCCAGTGTGCACCCACAGGGGAGAGCTGGTGCTGGGGCTCAGCTGCCCCGTTTGTATGGGACCAGTCCCAGCAAGCACCCTAAGAACCAGCCATGGCCATCAGCTCCTGTCGAGCACTCAGGTGGATAACAAGTTCAGAAACCAGTTCTTGTCCCTTAGAAACAACAAGTACAAAAAAAGTTTTTCTTCTGTGCTAAGGGAAATAGAAAATTCGTATCATACCTGAGCTGCAGAGATGCTGTGGGACATCTCCATTATGTCCTTCTCTTGGCATCTCCTGTGCTGCATCTTACAGGAGCTCTAACCAGCCACAGTCCAATGAGAAAGCTGTAATATTGAGCCTAAGGATGCGCAATTCCTTGAATCTAATTTATTCATTCATTTATTGACCCTCAGGACAAAGGATTCTGAAACCAGCCCTCAGCAGGGTCCAGATAGGACAGAGAACCTTCAGCCCGCTGGTAATGGTCAGCTTGGAGAGTAAGTTAATTCCCACCTTGGGTGGATTTTCCTTGCTGGACAATTTTCCCAACAAATTACAACTAATCAGTATTATTTGAGTAGAAGAGGACATTTAGGGTTAGAATCATTCTATGATTTAGGCAATGGAATAAATGTTAATCATTCACAACCTCCTGTAGGGTTTTGGCTATCGTTGACACACGCTGTTGGCTCCTCTCCTGGAAAAGGGAAGGTCAACGTGTGACCACAGCCCCAGCTCCTGTGGGAGGCACGCGCAGGCTGGGGGGGTGAGAAGAGCCCAGGGATGGGCCAGAACATGCTCTGACCTGCCTTTACCCTGCCCAGCCTGTCCCCACACCCTGGGCAGTTTGTGACACCATTCCTTTAGAATCAAAGCCTGTGGGGGATTAATTACCTGCAGAGCCCACTCTGCTCATTAATCCCGGGGAGATGCCCCGACCTCTTTACTGTCCAGGGCTCACAATTTGAATTCCAGAAGGCACTTAAAGGGCTGGCCATGCCAAAGGACTTGGGGATTTTCCCAGTCTTTTGCCCAGCTCCCAGCAGCTCTCTTAGCCACTGGGAAGAATCAAAGCACCAAACCCACGGACACTGAGAGGTCCCCTCTGCTTGCTGAGAGTTATATTTTTGAAAACTAACAGTAAAATAGTTTTCCCCTCAAAGTGGATAGCACAAGGCAGTGATGCTGGGGCTAGTTCCCTGGCTGGCAAACCCTGCCTGAATCATCCCTCTGCCCACAGGTACGAGGAGCAGCTCTCGCCGTGGAGACCCAACGTTCACCTACGTCAGACGCAGTACGTTCCTGCTGGCCAGTGCCCTGCGCCAGTCCTGTCCCTTCCCATGTCCCCACTGATGCTTGACCCTTCAGCTTCTACCTCATCCTCCACTTTCTGCTTTTCCTCCTGTCAAAATGCTACCCAGAGCTACATAACGCCATTTTCCTCCACAGGATTCTCCTGCTCATTTCCTATCATCACCAGCCTTGTAGATTAAAGCAGCTGATCCCAAACAAGCTTAGGATCTTGCTGAGATCCCACTTTAATCTGTTGCACATTAAATTTTTGCTTGGAGCAAGCAAAAATAGGAATTTATCCACAGGATATGACCACATCCCCAAGCCCACCTCTTCCTGCAAGCCTCAAATTGCTAACTAGTAAGTCATGGATCCCACTACTTGGGATGCTGAACTAGAGATGTTGTGCCAACAGACTAAAACCTTGCCCATCTAAGCCAAGTACTTACTTCAAGCCAGACATGAAGCTCCCATATCTGTTCTGATTTAAACGGACTTTTCCACCCACCTGCTTTCATAAGCCAGGATTGTTTTCAACCACCCATTTACAATTTGAACAGTCCAGCCCTGTGTCTGTCTGCCTTTCTAGGAAAAAAATTAACCTGCTCTATTACAAATTGGGTGGAAGAATAGGTACAGGAGATGACATAGCACACATCTCTAAGAAACTTCATTTTTAGAAACTTTAGTCACTAGCAGATCCTCATAAACATTATTAGAACACTCTCATTTTAAAAAAAGCCCAAACCACAGACTTGGAGTGAATCTCATCCATTTAAAGTAGCTTAAATTAATAACATCTAGTAGCCCGGTTAAAGAAAATCCTTTCAAAATCTAACCTCATATTAAACTCTTAATGTGTTTTGCAAATTTTCTCTGTTTTACCCATCAGCTGGCTCCTGACATGCTCACCCTGCTCGGTAGCATCTCAAGCTTCTGGTTTGCACTCAGTAAAAGTGGTGTTCACAATAGGACACATGCTGCCCCTATAGAAAACATATGTTGAAATTTGGTTAAAGACAT
Organism: Cyanistes caeruleus; assembly: GCF_971803275.1. Taxonomy (NCBI): domain Eukaryota; kingdom Metazoa; phylum Chordata; class Aves; order Passeriformes; family Paridae; genus Cyanistes; species Cyanistes caeruleus. The sequence continues at coordinate 2,639,327 of NC_141713.1, forward strand.
TCAACATGATCATACCAACAATTTTACCCTTTTTTTGTAACTATTTAACTATTTTACTTTTTTAAAAACTATTTAATGACATCTGAAACAGACAAGTGTTGCCCCTCAAACAACATTTAAATGAGAATGTGTGTTTGATTTCCTTAAGCCAAAGTTATTCAACACTAAGCATGAGCTGCCTGCACTTTGCTCCCCTTGGGTTTATCTTAATCATCCTGAATTTGGGAGCCTATGAGGAATTAAGTCAGAAGCCTTCAGACGCCTTCTCATGCTTTAATTCCCAGCTCCCTAAACATGCTTTGAGTTTGTTTAATCCACGTGGTGTGTAATATCCAAATGTATAGTCTGAGCTCTATAGAAGCTGCTAAAACCCAACTGCCTGTTTTTGGGCAGCTGTCTGTGTAATGTGCCTCTCAGTAATGCACCACTGATGTTATTCAAGGTCCACTGGCTCAAGATTCAAAAAGGTTTTTGTCTCCATGGTCGAAATGGAGTGAGTGCTCAGCAAAGTGTGGCCAAACCGGGGTGCAGAAGCGTACCAGATCCTGCCTAGCTGAGCGCCTCTGGGGCGTGCACTGTAATGAAGCAACTGAGGAAGGGCGGCTCTGCATTGGACATGTTTGCTCAGGTGCTCCTATAAACTCACTTATGGGTAGGGGAGGATGTTGCTGTCTCACCGCTGTCCAGGTGTTGTACTCTGCTGTCATTTTACCATCTTTCTCTTCTTTGACAGGATTTAGTGATTCCTGAGCAGGGCTGGAGAGTACAAAGAGCAGAGCAGTGAGAGTTTATAGCCAAACACAAAGATAACAGGGATTCACAATAGCTTGGGGATATAGAAAAAAAAATCTTTTTAATCTTGTTATAACAGCAGCTCTCAAGGTGGAGTCAGTGACTCTAGACAGGTGTGCCCATGCAACCTCCAGGAAAGAGATGATTTGGGAATATCAAATTGCCATAGTCCCTGCTGAAGGGGCTTGTAATTAATTATATTATTCTTGTAATCCCCTTTTAACCAAATAATTCTGAAAAAATTCTGAAAACATGTTCTGTGCAGAAAAGTTGTTTCAGGTTTTCCCTGATTTCTTACATTTATTTCTGTCTTTGAAATATCACACAGCTCCTGTACAGAAATGCTTGGTGGTTGTAAAAGGAATGACCTGAGCCTTGGGAAAAGATAGATTATTGTTTAGGATTAATCACAGGTAAATGAGAACAGAATCATATTTGTGAGCACAAATTTTAAACCCATCAGATAATGCTCACTTGGCAATTACCTCACATCTTGCCCAAGCCAGGATACCATTGAATAAGGGGAGACAGGTTTTGGGATAGACCAAAATCACAACTTCTGGGTATGCACTGGTAACAGAAACATAGAAAGTTTATGACATTGAATCTGTAGTTTTGCCAAGGTTGAGCTAAGAGCTCACATGCTGATCTGGATTCAAATTTCCCTGAAATTCAGCCCTTTGGGGAAGGTAAATAACAGTTCCTAGCTGTAATTATATCCATGTGGCTGATTTCTACTAATTGTCAGGTTCAAAATGACATTGTTCCTGCCTTTCTAATGCACAGCTGTGGATAATCATGAAAAATATGTTTTGGATGCAATTTACTCCTTATGCACTATATGCCTTATTGCATCTAAATTAAAAGCAGATGCTAGAACGTGCTGTGAGTGTTGTGGGGAATTGGGGCTGGTTTTTGACCTATCTGCTTCTCCTCCAGCCTGCAACATCACCTGCCCCATGGGCCATGTCAACGCTGACTGTGACACTTGCATGTGTGAGGATGCCACCCTGCATGGGAAGGTGTCTCTCGAGGACGGGTCACCTGCTGCTGATGCCCGGGTCTACCTGCAAGCCAAGAAACTCAAGCTGCTGACAATGGCTGATAACAGAGGCATGTTTAGGATCCCAGGGATTTGTCCTGATGGGAAAAACACCCTTAAAATAAAGAAAGCCAAATATGCAACAGCAACTGTCACCGTGCCCGAGAGCAACCGAAGAAACCTGGCAATCCAAGTGCAGCTGCATCGATCAGGTAGCCCCAAAGAGGGGGAATGCAGGAAGCTTCATGCAGGCATTACAAATAAACTTATGAGACTTGTGGTCTTATGAGAGGAAAAGTAATGAGATGGCCTTTTCCTTCCCCTGCAGGAAAGCCCTACGTTTTCAGGAGCCCTGAGGACAAAGCCAGGAGAGTGGGACAGAGTGTGTCACTCTGCTGCGATGCTCGAGGGAGCCCAGCTCCCGACCGCTACCTCTGGTAAGGAGCTCGAATTTGATCTACCAGAAATCTTAGCTGTGCCATGGATGCCAGTTTTATCTCCTTACCATCTCCATAAATGGGGAGGTTTAGCTATAAAACAGTTAAATGTGCTGAGAACTGATGGCTGCAAGTGATGGCTTCCTCATGATGGCACAGCAATGTCATCTGCTGAGGGATTCACTGGAAAAACACACAAAGAAAGAGTTAAAAAACCTCATCAGACACAACTGGCAGCTCTGCCTGCCTGCCAGCTGTCCAGCAGACACATCACTGCCAGGACTAGGGGAAATATTTTTAAGTGATGCCTCCTAAACCGCCGGGAAACTGAGGCAGGAAATCTGGGAAAATCCACATAGTAGGACGCAGGATTAAGCCATTGCTGTGCTCCAGACAGATGGTCAATCTCTGCCCCTTAACTGTTCCTGGCAGGTACCACAATGGCTCACTGCTGGATCCCTCCTTGTACAAATATAAAAACAACCTTATTCTGAAGAATCTGAAGAGAGAACAGTCAGGAGAGTATTTCTGCAAGGCCAGCAGTGCTGGAGGGTCGGCAAAGTCTCAAGTTGCCAAGCTGGCTGTCATAGGTAAGAGAAAATGTGCCTGATGTTCTCCAAGCAGCTGGGGAGGTGTTGGTGTGCAGGAACCAGAAACTGTGGTACATCTGGTAAAGAAACGTCACAGGAAAAATACTTGAGGTTTATATCATTCATCTGTTTGCAGATAAGCTTGAGTGAGCTGGTTATGAACCAGATGCTCCCTATAAACCAGAGCTCTGGATTGCAGGTGGCCTATCAACCTCAACCTGCTGCTGTCAGGAGATTTTTCACTGTACTTGTTGCCTGACAGGGGAATATTTCTGCTTGTTTATGGCTGTTTTTAAAGTCTTGGGATATATTCTAGTCTTGCCATAGTCAAAAAGCCAAGCAGCAGCAGAACATCTAGCTGAGGGTGAGCTGGATAACCATAGTGGATAAGCAGGAGCAGAGAGGATCCTGCAAACAGCTCTTAATCAGGGTCCTAAAGCTAAAGCTGAGCTGCTTGCTTCACTGAAATGAGTTAATCAGCTCACCAAAATCCTGAAAAAACCCCACTGCTTTTAGGAGCAATGTTCAGGAGCAATGTTTAGGAGCTCTGAGATTTCAGACAACATAGCAATGACTGTACAATTATTTCATACTGCTCATTAAGAAATCCTATTCAACAGGAACAAAAGAGGCAGCCTGTGACTCCCAACCTCAAAGCCACCTCATCCGACTTCCTCACGATTGCTTCCAAAAAGCAACAAACTCCTTCTATTATGATGTGGGCAAGTGCCCAGCAAAGACCTGTGCAGGGAAGCTGGATAAGGGACTTCGGTGTAAGGACAATGTCTCCTACTGCTGTGGGGTATCCAAGATGGAAACCAGGGACATCTCCTGTGACGGCTACACACTCCCCACTAAAGTCATTGTTGAATGCGGTTGCAAAGTATGCACTGAGACCAAAATAATGGTTCGAGGCAGAGCCACAGCAGCAGATAATGGTGAGCCACTGAGGTTTGGCCACATCTACATGGGCAACAAGAGAGTGAGTATGACTGGCTACAAGGGAACCTTCTCCATCCACGTCCCAGCAGATATGGAGAGACTGGTTCTAACTTTTGTGGACCGGCTGCAGAAGTTTGTGAACACAACAAAGGTTCTGCCCTTCAAGGAAAATGGAGGTGCTGTATTTCATGAGATCAAGCTACTAAGAAAGAAAGCCCCTGTTACACTGGAATCCACCGAAACTAATGTGATTTCTTTGGGGGAAATGGAGGAAGATGATCCAATTGCTGAATTAGAAATTCCTCCCAATGCATTTTATAGGAAAAATGGAGAGGTTTACAGTGGCAAAGTGAAAGCCAGTGTGACATTTCTGGACCCAAGAAACATTTCCACAGCCCCTGTGACACAAAGTGACCTGAACTTTGTAGATGAGGAAGGAGATGTATTTCCGCTCCGCACATACGGCATGTTTTCAGTGGACTTCACAGATGAACAGGGCACTGAGTCCCTCAATGCAGAAAAGGTGAAGGTTCATTTGGATGCTGCTCAGGTCAAGATGCCAGAGCATGTGCAAGAGATGAAGCTTTGGTCCCTGAACCCAGAGACAGGCTTATGGGAGGAAGAAGGGGACTTCAACATTGAGAAAAGCACAAGGCGCAAAAGGGAGGAGAGAACCTTTTTGGTTGGGAACATGGAGATCAAAGAGAGGCGTCTTTTTAACCTGGATGTCCCTGAGAGCAGACGGTGCTACGTCAAAGTCCGAGCCTACAGAAGTGAGAGATTTTTGCAAAGTGAGCAGATCCAAGGGGTTGTGATTTCTATTATAAACATGGAGCCAGAACCAGGGTTCTCCTCCAACCCCAGAGCATGGGGCCGTTTTGACAGCGTAGTCACTGGTCCCAACGGTGCCTGTGTGCCTGCCTTCTGTGATGAGCAAAACCCTGAAGCCTACGGAGCTTATATCTTGGCAAGCATGGGGGGTGAAGAGCTTGAAGCTGTGCCCTCTGCTCCCAAACTCAACCCTGCTGCTATTGGGGTCCCACAGCCATACCTCAACAAGCTCAACTACAGGAGGACAGACCATGAGGACTCCAACATCAAGAAAACAGCATTTAGCATTAACATGGCCAAGCCAAGCCCTAATTCCCCAGAAGAGAACAATGGCCCTATTTATGCCTATGAAAACCTCAGTGAATGTGAGGAAGCTCCACACAGTGCTGCTCACTTCAGGTTTTACAGGATAGAAGGAGACCGGTATGACTACAACACTGTTCCCTTCAGTGAAGATGACCTCATGAGCTGGACCGACGACTACCTGGCGTGGTGGCCCAAGCCCATGGAATTTAGAGCCTGCTACATTAAAGTAAAAATAAATGGACCTCAGGAAGTGAATGTAAGATCTCGTAACATGGGTGGGACGCACCCACGCACCATCGGCAAGCTCTATGGCATCAGGGATGTGCGCAGCATCCGTGACCCCCAGCAGCGGGACGTGTCGACAGCCTGCCTGGAGTTCAAGTGCAGTGGAATGCTCTTTGACCAGGACCGTGTGGACCGCACGCTCGTCAAAGTGGTCCCGCAAGGCAACTGCCGTCGAGTGAGCGTAAACAGCATGCTCCACGAGTACCTGGTGAACCACCTCCCAATGGCCACCAACAATGACACCAGCGAGTACACAATGCTAGCACCTCTTGACCCACTGGGACACAACTATGGCATCTACACAGTCACTGACCAAGACCCGAGGATTGCCAAAGAAATCGCCCTGGGCAGGTGTTTCGATGGCACATCTGATGGCACGTCCAGAACCATGAAGAGCGATGTTGGTGTTGGGTTGACGTTCACCTGTTCGGAGAGGAGTGCAACAGAGCAAAGCATCTTCCAGTCTCAGAGGAACTTGGGCCAGCAGTCTCTGAGGGACCTGGGCCAGCAGTCTCCAAGGGACTCAGGCCAGCAGTCTCCAAGGGACTCAGGCCAGCAGTCTCCGAGGGACTCAGGCCAGCAGACCATCCTGGTTCTGCCAGGGCAGAGACCTGCATACCGGAGGCCACCAGCAAGCCGCCGAAACAACCAAGCCAAGATCCCGATGATAGGTCAACGTCCCACCTATTAGAGCTGTATAGGAGCACTGGTAAAGTCACTCATGCTCTATTAAATATCATTTGAAAGTAACACCAACCCGCTAAATAATGTCATTGAAAGCTGGTAGGTGTCATTATTTATGAGACATAATTAAGGTGCCATTTTTTTTTTCCCCCACCAGAAAGGAAAGACATAAGGTGACAATAGGTGGCCAGCAGAGGTAGTGAGTTTGTGTCTTATTAAATGCATCCATAAAATTCTTCTTTCTGCCTGCCATTAAACAGCTTCACATGATAGCCTAAAGGGAAGACTAAACACATGATTCAATAAAGTCATGTACATAAAACATTCTTCTGTTCTGCATCTGCAGACTTTGCCAGCCCAAGTACCTGTACAGTAGTTGGTAACATGAAAAGGAATAAACTGATTTCCTCATACTGAATTCAACTGCAAGGTTTCGTACTTGAAATGTAAGTATTTTATTTATTTCTAGCTTGTTTTAGAATGACTGTATTCAAGCTAAACTACTGGCAGCTGCATTTCTAAGAACTCATATGCTCAGTAGCACAGAGAAGCCATGTGGATTTGTAGGCTCCACGTAGATACAGCTAGAGTTTTCTCTTGCTTCTTGCATTATTTAACAAGAAAATCCACACTCTACAATAGGGTAGGTTAATAAAAAAAGTAATTTTGTAACTTCGACGTGTGTCACTTTTGTGTTTGAAATGCCCAAGTAAATAAACCACACGCAGAGCTGAGCAAAGAATAACCTGCAGGATTTCATCTTTCTGTTCATAAACAGCTCACAACTTTATCAGTGTTAGACTGATCCTGGATATGGGTGAGGGGTTTTGAGGGTGCCCGACTCTCCTGCAGCTCCAGGGTTTGGCCACGGCATGCTGCAGTCAGGGAATCTCTCCCCAGGTTGACATGTGTAGCGTCAGCAATGGTTCTGGGAGAATCAGAGCAGCAGGTCTGGGCAGGGATGACTTAAGGGGTGGCACAAGATGGAGGGAAAAGAGGGCTGGGAATTCATGCTTTAAGGATGATAGGAAACCAAGCAATGTAGAGCGGTGCTGGGTGGAGATAGGGAGAAGATAGGATTCTGTCCACACTCAGCAGCAAGCATAAGGAGCTGGCAAGAAGTTGCTCTTAGCTGAAGGTACAGCTGAACACAGAAGGGGTAAGTGATCCCTCTCCAAGTGATCTATTAAATTGTCCTTTCAACCCCACCCTTTCTAGAGTGAAATCAAGGACCTCACAGCACAGAGATATCTTACGTTTACAGGCAAACACTGCCAATAAACTTTTGGGGTGCAGACAAGCCAGCAAGTCTCTGACACCAAAATTACCACCAAGAAAGATCATAAAAAGGTGGACAGTGCTATTGAATGCAAACTGGAATTCAAGCACATGCTCCAGCCTGGATTTCCCTCTCCTACCCAATCTAATCCTATAAATATGAAGCCAGTTCTAGGCCTGTGCTGCCATGCCTACAGCCCATCAAGAGCATAGGGAATCTTTCAACAGTGTTTAACAAGCTTCAGAACAGTTTCTCAGGTCTGACACAGGGCAGGCTGAATTATGCTTTAACACATAAAAACACCCCTTAATAATCCACTTTTTTATGCAAATTGTCAGTTATTAAAGAAAAGCAGAAAAGGAAGAGCTGTGGAATACTCTGGCACATCCTTTTCATACCAATGAATTTAGACTTTGTGTGTTTTCTTTTGTGTCTAGTCTGCTGCAAGGGCTTGGCAAGAGCCGGAGCCAAGGCGGCCAGTGGGGAGCATTAGCTTGGACCTTCCCACAGAGCTCTTGGCTTGTGCAGAGAAATGTCTCTTCCCTCTGCTCCCCTCCTCTTCTGCAGACAGACAGCCAAATCCCAAACTTAGTTTCATCACTTTGAGAGTGAAGTAACACAAATGACTTCTACAGACTAACCCAAGAAATGGATGAAAGCAGGCTCAGGATCTGATGATCCCTGTGCTGCATGTGGGCTTGCCAGTCACACACAACAGAGTGCAGGGCTCTTCCTTCTGGGGAGAGATGTGTATTTAACAACACTGAAATGGTCACGGCCCTACAGCCTGGAACAGCCAGGAGCTGTCCAAGTTTCCCCAAACTGTCCCCCTCTGCAGCTTAGCACTGACTTGGAGGAACAAACTAATCTGTGCACTCACCGAGTCCCTGAGCTCTCCCAGGAGGCTGCTGGCAGACTGTGTTGGACACAGAGCAAGACAGAGGTCTCAAACACGAGTCTTTAAGCACTACCAACAGAAAACAACCTTGACACAGCCACTGCTCAGTGCTAACACTTCACCATTACTGATGAGTCACTATCCCAAATACATTAAGTTTATATAGGAGCAAAGCTACAGCAAAGTCCTGACATCTGCTACTCACACAAATTTTACACTACAGTTCAATGTCAGTTCTGATTCCTTCAGCTTGTGTTTATGGTCAGTGCATGGCAGTGTCCTTTCTGCAGCCTGAAACCTAGCCCACACTCCCACGTATCAGAGAGCATCAGCTGGAGGAATGCAGGAAGGCTGAGACTCAGCTCCTCCCTTGGCCCCTTAGCCTTTGGACCACCAACCTTGAGGAACAGGCTGAAGAAGGAGACCTGGCTCCTAAACATCAGCAGGTTTGTGGCTAATGGCAAAGCATCTCCCATTAAGGTCACTTAGTTTCCAATCCACATTTAAATCCAGTAACCTATCCCTCCTGTTTTTAAAGGAAACTACTGCTTCCCAGAAGCTATCAGGATGCTAGCAGATAGGATAAACAAAAGGAGACATTCTTGTCTGGCCTTGACCAGCAAATTATTGGGGGATTTTGCAAAAAACTTTATGAAAAGGCTCAAGTACTTCTCCCATTAGTCACTTATTCTTTTTGTTTATTTGTAATGTATTCAGAAAACAGGAATAAAGAGGTTTCCTAGGAAGCAGGGGGAGTTGTAAGGTTGTGGAACATGAAACAGATGCATCTAAATGAGTCATGAGCATCCTAGGAAATATCACTCCCTCTACTATTTGAAATCCATGATGAAATCATGCCTATGCAACACCAGAGCCCGTCTGGTGCCCAAATATTTTGCAGTTCTGCCAGTAATTTGGTCCCAGTGATGTTAAATCAAGCCATAGTGGATGTTGGGTCTGTGAATACCTGCTGCTTTCCCTCTCTCCTCTAAGAGGACAGCTGTTTTATTTTGCTAAGATTCTGTTCTAGTGGCCAGGGTAGCTGTACTCAACCTCATCAGCAGTACTGGGAATCAAATCACTGTCTGTGTTCCAGAGTCAACCCTGACATGCTATTCCACACCTCATCAGTGAATGCCCCATTTTTGTTTTGTCTCTTCTGCAAAAATAATCAGATTTTCATTACTTACTGAGTTAAATCCCTGCAGAGCCAGGTGAAAGCAAAGTTTCCAAAGAGACATTCTAGCTAACAGCTGCCTGGGGAACACCAATTCCATTTAAAACTTCTCTACCATGCCAAAAATAGCATGCCAAAGACCTTTTTCATAAAAAGTTAAATTAATCTTACCTTCTTTTGCTCCATAAAATGACTTGGGTAAAGTTGTGCATATTCAGAGTAGGACATCAACTGTTAAACAACACAGAACAGTCTAACCTTTTATAACCTTTCACACAGAAAGCAAAAGAATTCTTAAAGCAAATCCTGCACAGATCAAAAGATTGAGCTACAAGTACATGGGATCCTGGCTGCAATATGGTTTAGACATTATTCACTATAAAACAACTAACTGAAGGCGTTCTGTACCGGATTTTCACCGTCTTCTGTCCAGCTGTCCTTGGTTTTCACCCAAAAGGGATGCAGCGAGCTCCATCTACAGGGATTCTGGGCACACACCACCTCGAACTTCCCAAAAACACAGGGAAACTTTTCCTGTTGCTTTATGCTTTAGTGAGAACTAGATAATTATTGTCTGCCAGCAATAGGTCTCACACCGGGCATGATCTAAAACTGAGGATGAAACACAAAGGAGTTAAAAGAATTTTCCTCAAGTCACTGCTAGGAAGAAGCTGCTGATTTAACAGTTTGGATATCTAAAAGCTTTTAACTGGGACTCTTTTGCCTGAACTTTTGACACTGTATTCTTTCTGCGGGAGTCATGCCTTGCTGTTCATTTTGCTCAGGTTATAAGGAACAAAAACTGATTTTCCAGTGTCTAGGGATCTGGAACATCTGAAAAGTCGGATCCTGAAGCACTGGAATTGTTGAGTCCCAGTTAAGTAAAACACTTCAGTTCAAAACTCTTTATCATTAGTGCTTAAAATTATCTCTAAATTGTGGTGGTGGGGTTTTGCCATACAGTGAGGTAGCAAGCCCCAGAAAACGCTCCAAAACAGCCACCATCTTCACAAACACACAAAAACCTCACTGACCCACCCACCCTTCTACTGGCATAAAGTGGTTACTAACGTTTACAGACTAATCTGGACAGAGCAAAAAATAAAAAGTGACTCCACAACTTTCACTTGCAAAAAGTAGAAGGGAGCAAAACACAAAAATACATCATTTTCTTGGAAGCAAACTTGCCGGATTTAGAATTTCTGCAGCACAAACTGCACCAAGTCTGTGGTCAGGAACAACAGGAATTCTCCACAGGAGCCTGACTTCCTTCCACCTTGCTGTTGTTCCCAGCTTTTGACTCTGATTCATAAGTTTGGATTTCCTGGAGGACCATGTGTTCTGGAAAACCTGTCAGAGGCAGTTAATTAATGGACTAATGGCAACAGAAGAAAAATACTGAAGCAGCTGCTTTAACAGATGCTTCTTCAGAAACATTTTAATTCTTGTGATATGACACATTTTTCTACATTTTTTTGCTTTTACTTCAGTAGAACCCAGAAAAAGCAGGAAAAAGTTAGCAAATATTAGAAAAGCTTCTAAGATACAGCCACTCTTTGCTCTGCTGTTATTAGAAAAGCTTCTAAGATACAGCCACTCTTTGCTCTGCTGTTATGCTCAGTGCAACATTACTTCTTTTAAGACAAGGAAGTGTAAGAATCACAAGTCTTGGGGTTGTTGACATGAAAGAAAATATAAATATATATACATATATATATACTGTCTATATGCCATTAAGCAAAGAGAGATTGAGGAAAATCTTGGATTAGATTAACAACTCCTCATCAGGTAAAAACCTCTTCCATCAGAAAGTGAAATAGTAGAACATAAATTTTCTAGATGGAGGGCACAAAAACTTTAAGCAGGACATATCCCAGGATAGGAAAACAGAAAGGGGAAGGAGAAAATCATCATGGACAGGAAAAGATTCTCCTATGTTCTCAGCTAAGTTATTCACCCCAATGTAGGAATACAAAGACAATTTTAGGATCCACAAGAATATCAAACTACACAGTCTAAGGCTCAGTGAGCATTAGAAAAGCTCACTGGATTTTAGTATTTCCAGATTAAAGTAATGTCCTCAAAAAAACCCTGAAAATGTTGTATAAAAATAAATTTATTTCTCAACAGTGGAAACGGAGATTTATTCAATATCTACAGAGCTCATGGAGATTCTCTTCCTTAATGGGGAAAGAGAAGAAGTATCTCCAGGAACCCACCAAGAAAACATGTACATGACAGTAAGATCAAACACTCTGGGAAGAAATCCCTTAATTAAGTTTCATGTTATAGGTGGGCTTTGAAATATTTTATATTACTATTAACTTACAGACATTAAAAAATACATTTATTGTTTTATATCCTTTGCCAATATTCCCCTCTCTTTCAGAGTCTTTTTTGCCGTGCTAAGTTTGAGTGTTTGAAATCTGCATTCCTGATGAACTGTTCTTGGATTCTGCTGGAACCAAGAGTGCATATATCCATTGTAAAAGTCAACTGCTGTAAGCTTCTTCTTTAAAACGACTGTTTTGATTCCAACCCAGCCTTCCTAAAAATAAAAACAAACAAAAAAAAGCAGTGAGCTTCTTCCATGTTTAAAGCTATCTTTAGCTCCCATAGGCTGGCTTACAGAATACATTTTATTCAGTGTCATCAGGCCTACAAGTCAAATTCTTGTTTGCAAATATGCAGAGCCGGTTAATGGAAATTAAAAGTTTAAGGTATTAAAACATCTGGTACTGATCTAAACTAGTACAGAGATTAACAATGGACAATTAAGACAAAAGTTATGCACCACACAAATACTAAAACTTCATCTTTAGGGCAGTGAATATAAAACAAATGGGAAAAGCCTACCTTGCAGCGAGCTATCAATGTTTGGGACATTTTATGGAACAGTACTGAACCAGGAACAACTCCACAGTCATTTAGTATTTGATCTAAAAGCAAAGAAAGATCATCCTGCATTTTTATGCCAATAAGTACAGAAAAGGTTTGAACCACTTCTGTTTCTTTGAAGGAAGGTAACCATCTTGAGTCACTATTTTGCTGAAAAACATTTTATTTTATTCTGTGTTTTTTTAATAACCAAATGAACACAAACAATCAGAACAGTCATTCTCTGGCACTGCTTCATATCTGATCCATTAACACTCACTAAGGCCTGATCAGTCATACACCTTGGCCCACATGGCACTCAGATTCCTAAAGAAAATGGTTTAAAAATTTAATAATTTAAGAGTACATACCAGGAAAACCAGGGATATTGTCCACTTCCACAAAATCCAGGAGTTTAACGGTAGTACCCTTCCAGAGTGTCTGCAAAGGAAACTGGAAACAGAAACAGATGATATATTGAGAATATTTTCACATTTCCAGGCAATTTTTTCCTTAGGCAAAATACCTGTGATAATAACATTAAGGGAAAATTTAGTTGTATGTCTAGATAGATTTTCCTTATCAGACTTAGTTTTCCTTACCCTTCCTCAACTCAAACCACTAACCTACACAGAAATGAGTTAAGCAATTAGCTACAACAGCTCTTCACTGTGGCTGTTTGCACTGTTTACTGCCATGCAGAAATGTCACTGCAGCATTCCAGGACCTTCTCAAATACATCAGGGAAAATCTCAGAGCTAAGGAAACAATATAAAATTTTTGAGCTGATTTCACACTCGGAATCAAGTCCATGAAAATTCTCCTGCACATTAATTCTACCTCTAATGATAAACTACCAGGATTTTAGAACACATGCAAGGTTTACAGAGGCTAAAATAACTAAAACTGATGTTTAGTGATTAATTAAAATATCTACACCAAACTCAGACATGCTATAGGACAGAAAAGGGTTCCAAAAAATCCAGTCTCACCATACTTCCTATTGCACGATGCAGTTGAATTACTTGTGCAGCTGTTTGCTCTTCCCATTTTATACAACTCTTTGATATAGAGATTTTAGGAGCTAGAGAGAAAAGATAAATTAGAAGATTTCTTACTTTGCTATGCCTGTTTTAGTAAACAGCTGTACTACTTTATCCGATTTTAACCTCAGTTTTTCCTGACCAATACTGATCAATAGCTGCCATCCAGCCAAGATATCTCAGACAAGAATTGGAGAAAAGACTTTGTAAAAACCTCAATTTGGATTACTTTTTATTCTCAATTGTTCCCCTTATTTACCTTATGCATTGCAAACTTGTATCATGCTTACAAGCACAGCTGTAACCCTGTCTGCATTACAACCATGAAGAATAACAAACGCAGATTTTGTGACATCAATAGTGATTTTGATATTGTACAAGGAACTGGAAAAAAAAATTAACGTAGTAAGTCTGAAGAATTCTGAAGCATTTTTCTCCTGTTTGACTTTTTAAGCCAGAGAAGGCAGTGAAGAGAGCATATTGAGAAATGAATTTAAAAAAAATACAACCCAGCATGGCAGGAAATTTTAGTTTTCCAGCTGATAAAGGAAAAAATTGTAATGACAAAGTCGCATTAAGAACAATGTGTACCTACCAAATGTTACTCCTTCTTTTGGCTGCTCTTTTTTATTTTTCAAACTTTCAGGCAACTTCTTCAAAACTGCTAACAGCTGCAGAATTAAATTTTGTACAGAGTATTAGTCAAGCTACGTTCAAGAGATAATAAACAAAGTAAAACTTAATTTTTCAGCAGTGAAACTGTCCTGCAAGCTTTTAGAAAATTGGCTCAGTATATTCAGACAATGTGTATCCTACACACAGACACAGTAAAGACATCCTTCACACTGAATCACAATTAAAAAACACACGTATTTTTTTATGGATGATCTCTTCTCTGATATTAATCCCAGAACAGGACAAAAGCTGACTATTAAAATAGAAAAGCAGATATTCATTTAAATGAAAGAACCTGTACTGTCTCCACAGACAGGATTTGGGTTCTTCACTGAATAGAAACACAACAGCAAAACACAGGACTGATACTGACACCTGATCACAGACCACTGAGCTCTCCTCTCAGCAAGGCAAAATGCTCACAAACACTAAGTTTCACATCATCCTCCTCCTAAACTTGAAGCCAGCTCAGAACAAGATTAGTAAGAATTCTGTTTGTACATGTTAAAAGCAAAGTACCAGCCAGAAATTACACAGCTGGCAGGACTTTACCATGTTTGCACCCATCTTTGCCAACATCCCTTCTAGCTCCTGTGCTGTACAGTGGGGAGGAACAGCAACCTCTTCTTGCTTAATAATTGGACCTACATCAAACCTGCAAGGTAGAAAACATACAACCTTACTGGAGAAGCTGAAGCTTAATTAGCAGTTCAAAAGTCTGCATTTGGTACATTAGCTCAGTTACTAATTACCCTTTTTTATCCCCTCTAAAATTATTTTTCAGATGTTATTTCACATTATCAAATGATTCATAGGACAACACAAGAGAATGCCAGATCTCTCTTGGCAGCAAGATTCTCCTCAGCAAGCTGAGACTGATATGAACACACCATTTACAGTTCAGAACATGAGATCTCAGAAGAAACAACCTGAAATACTCATATGAAATCTGTTTCACACTTTCCCAGGATCTATTATTAGACAAGCATCTAAGAAAGAAAAGGTAACTAAAATAATGTATTTTCACAAGCCTTTTAAGCCAGAATTTGAGCTGAAACTAAAACATTTAATCTCTTTCATGTCTAGACAGGCAATTTCTTGCCTTCTGTCCACTTACAGGATGTTACAGATGACTATGAAGTCTGAAAACCAGATCTTTTCTGTCCTGTCATACCAAGCCTATCGATAAAGCTGTGTGACTGCTCTCTGTCTGTTCCCTGAGATAATGTTAAGAATTAAAGAAGAGCCCTGGAGTGCAAATTACACACTTATTAAAATACTGTAACTGTGGCAAATCTCATATAGTGAGATGAACATTTTGAAGTGTTTCAAACTTTAAAATTAATCACACACATTAAAAATAAAGTGGTTATGTAGAATGAGCTAAATGATGACTTCAGCAGTGATTATTTAAAGTCTTGAGAGGCAACAGCAACAGTGAGTGATATGCAAAGCACACCAAACCTACCTTTTTGGTCTTATTTCCATAATTGTCACCCCAGTCACCTTATCACCGTGAAGCACTGTGTGGACTATGGGTGCAGGACCACGCCATCGTGGGAGACAGCTGGGATGGACATTCAGCACACCACTGGAATGAAATATTCACAAGTTAGTATAGGAATGGTACCTGAAACATAAGCAAATGGAGTGTAACATATATTACAGTGAAACTGCAATCAGCTCATATCTTCTTATGTGTTACTGGCTTATATATGCACTTGCAGTAAAAGTCACACTATATAAACTTCAGTTTCTCAGTGAACACAGAGAGACATGAGGAATAAAGGCAAACATATTCTGCTGAATATTTGCATAAATTTACACCCATGTGTCAAAGAACACTGAACTTCACAATGACAGCAATAGGGCTCAGGCTAAGCATATGAACACAGGGAAGCTGACCTCACCTACTGCAAATCACAGATGCTGCCTTAAACGAGAGTGCAGCTTTGCTAACGAAGCAGTCCACACACTTACTATGGGAACTGTAGAATGAGGTCCTCGCTTAGAAGGCGTCCGAAAGATGCCACCACACCCACATCAAACTGCCCCACGGGTCCCGTGTGTGGCCACTCGTGCACAGGCAGCTGGAGCTCCCTGGCACAGCTCCTCACGGGCAGGTCCCCGGGCAGGCGGGAGGGCAGGGTCACCACCTCCAGCCGGGACACGAGCGAGTCCTCGCTGGGCTCCCTGAGGGGGACATGGTGTAGAAGGCGTCGTGCAGGGAGACTGAGGTGAGGGCTGGGGCACCTCCACCCCTCGCTGTGCCCTTGTGCCAATCCCCAGAGTATCTGTGACCCTGGACCCTGTCACACGCTCAGGCTCCTTCCCCCCACTTTTCTGCCATCCTCCCTGCCCAACCCACGGTCTCTCCCGCGCGACTCCACCCCGTCCCTCAATAACCTCTGAGCCTCATCATGAGCCCTCATCTCCCATCCTTTGGTGCCCAGCCCTCTCTCATCCTCCCCAGCCCCTTCCGTGTCCCCTCAGGCTCCGCGCTCCTCACGTCCCCGTCCACCCTCAGGCTCCTCTCTCCCTCCCCGTCTCCCGTGTTCCCTTCTGCCCCTCTCTGGGGGCCCCGTCTCCCCTCGGACCCCTCTCCCCCGTGCCCGGGCGGTACCCGGCGGCCCGCAGGGCTCGCAGGGCGGTCACGGCGAAGCGGTCGGTGCCGAAGAACAGGACGCGCCATGGCGGCCCCGCCGCCCTCACGCCCTGGCGCCAGGCGCGCAGCACCCGGGCCCGCATCGCGGGGCTCCCGCCGCGCGCGGTGATGACGCAGAGGGACCCGCCCCGCGGAGGGGCTGCCCTCAGCACTGAGGCGGTGCCGCCATTGTCATAAAATCAGGGTTTTGGGCGAACTTGGGCTGGAAGGGATCCACAGGAATCATCGGGTCCAACCCATAGCCCTGCGCAGGACACCCCAATAATCCCACCCTGTGCCTGAGAGCGTTGTACGAACGCTTCTTGAGCTCTGCAGCCTTGGGGCCGTGACCATTCCCTGGGGAGCCTTTCCAGTGCCTGACCACCTTCTGAAAACCTTTTCCTGACATCCAACCTTAATGTCCCCTGACTCATCTTTGTGCCGTTCCCTGGGGTTCTGTCAGTGGTCACGAGAGTGAAGCGAGCAGTGTCTGCCCCTCTGCTCTCCCTCAGGAAGATCTTGAAGACCACAATGAGGTCTCTCAGTCTCTTCCAGGCTGGACCCAACAAGTGCCCTCATAGAGCTCATACAGCTTCCCTTACACACCCTTCCCTATCCTTGTGGCCTCCTTTGGACACTCTCTAAGACCATAATACCTTCGTATCGTGGTTATCCTGAAGAAGACTGACAGGGGATCTTGTTAATGCATAAAGATGTCTCCTGAGATGCTAGCACAAGGGTCTTTTGGGTGGTGCTCAGCAACAGGATGAGGAGCAGTGTCCATAAATTAAAATACAAGTTCCATCTCAACCTGAGGAAGAAGTGCTTTATATTGAGGGTGGCAGAGCACTGGGATAGCTGCCCAGAGAGAGTGTGGAGTCTCCTTCTCTGGAGACCTTCCAAACCCACCTGGACATGTTCACCTGTGTCACTTGGTCCACATGACCGTGCCTTGGTAGGGGCTTGAACTGGGTGATCTCCAGAGGTCCTTTCCAACTCTTAACACTTCTGTGATCTTGGTGTGGTGGTGGAAGCCATCAGGGCGGCCCTCAGGGTCTGTGCTGCCCTGAGGCTCCAGCACCACAGAGTCCACGCTCCTGAGTGGTGTCACCCAAGGCCCCTTAACCCTGATGGGGAATTATCCGCGCTGCCTCGGTGTGAAGATAATGTGAAAAATGTCAGGGACTGAAAGGGGTGTTGACCCCACAGCCACTGATCTGGTTCTGACAGCATTTGAAAAACAGATTTCAGTTTCTCATTCCATGGGCAGCTTCATTTTAACAGTGACAGTAACTCAAGGAATGTTTTCTTGTAAACGATGGGGTCAGAATCACCACTTAAAGAACTGTCTCCTCCCATAACATAAGTATGAAAATATTTTATCATTCTGCTAAGTACATTCTTTCACCCCATGGGAAGATGGTTTATTTGTGTAGCTTTTAATGTAAATCACATACACAAATTCCCTACACATTTAAATCACTGTCTATCCTACAATCTTTGACACTAGGAATTTCTGCAGCAAGGACTGTGAGAATCTTTAAATATCCTATATGCCTGTGAAAATATGTAAATTGGAAAACGGGTGGCAGAATTTTATGGCAGATACGTGAGGGAAGGATCAATAAAAAAAGTGAAATATTATGTTGTATTACGCCGTGCTGTGTATATTCCTTCCCTTTTTCATGTCTGTTTGCTCACCATTAGGGTTTTCTTCTCTAAGACTCTGAAGATGCCATTGTCTCCTGTGATGGTAATAAGGAGAAAAGAAAGAAAAATTGCTATTACGAGTTAAAAAAATGTCAGGCAATCCTAGCTGGGGTGCTTACATTCCCACACCCTGAGAAAATGAGAATATGCTGCCAAACACTGAGGTAATTTCCTAATCAGTATGTAAAAATCAAATATGCAAAAAACTTAAAATTCTCTGTTACCTGGGGAGTCCTGTGAAAATACTTGGTTTATTCACAGGCAGGACACTTAACTCTGGTCACCTTATCTCAATGTGTACATTAAAGTTTATAGCAAAAATAAATAAAAATATAAACAAGAGGATAGCAAGGATGAAGCAATGGATTATTTTAAAGAAGAGATTAAAGCTCCCAGCATGGTTGGAAGGTAGATTGGAAAGAAGGGAAGGCAAACAGTTTGACTTATCATAAACAGGGAACAATTCGTCATTGCACAATAACTAAGTGATTACAGGCACTCATGGCTGTCAGGCCCCAGACGAGAGGAGCACTGTTCAGCACAGAGTGTAATTTCAGGCCTTATCTCAGATGGTGAAAAATTTGACCTCATGATATCTCAGATGCTGAAAAATACTCATAGTTTCCAGAGGCAGTGAGGGCAATTGCTGGAAGAAAGGCTGGAAGGAGATGTCCTGTGTGGTGACAGCAAATACTAGTTCTCTGAGATTTTGGGTGAAGCCCTGGATTTATCACAAACACTTCAGAAAGGCCAGGGATGTATGTGTGTGTCTGGATTGCTCAAAAGTTGTGAGTTTGAACCCAGAATCCAGCTGCTGCTCAGCATTAATTTCCAGGTATTAGATCCAGGCACTGAACATGTCACTGTGTTTCACCTGCTGTTCCTCCAGGACTTAAGCCCTGAGATGGATTCTCACTTCTGGCTGTAGTTAAAGCTCCTGCAAATGCTGTAACTCCATGCTGAGCTTTTGCCAGGCTTATGCACAAACTAATTAAAGTTTCATTTGCAGTGAGTTTTTGAAGTGGACTTAAATACCCTCCAGTACACTTGCTCCCACGTAATGCATCCTTGGCTCTGCTATGACAGCACATTTCAAACACATTATGTCTGTTATTCATTATTATGTCTTTGACACAGTGTTTGTGAATTTTAACCAAAGATTATTTTGATATAAATTTTTTCAGAATGAAAGCAACTATCTGATTGTTTCACAAAAATAATAAAAAAATCTGTCTTTCTTGCTGCATTTGAACTCTGCTTTTGTACATGGAAAGAAAAAAAACCCAACCCTGAATGTTTAGTTATTCTGTAACCAGGCATTTCAGGTCAAAGACACTGAAGGGATCAAAAAAGATAAGCAAAATTAAAACACCAAGGTCAGAGAAATTCTTCCCAAGAGTAGTGAAGACAAATCCGAGGAGGAAACAGAACACAAATCAGATCTTATCTCCACTTTGCTTCCTGGCCAAAGATGCTGAAAGTATCTCCAAGAAGTAAAAAAGATATCTCCCATTAACCAGTGCCAGTGTTGTCAGGGGAGACACAGAATCACATACTCACACCCTGGCTGGAGAGGAGTGCTCCTGAACGCTTTTGTCATTCTCTGGAAAAGGTGAGGATTACTGGGCACAAGAGCCATCTCTAACCAATGGGGAACTGCTTTTATTTGTGTGTACATCATCTGAGTCCTAAACATATCTCAGCCACCTACCTGCATCCTGACCCTAGATATATACATCAAGCCATATAGAAATTGAGATGAAAAGGAACCTTCTGGGGTTTTGCAGTCACCATCTGTATGTTACAGTCACCTCTTCACCATGGCCAGTGTCTCCATCCCTCTACTCAGAGATTGTTCTGCAGGGGCCAAGCGTCTTCTTTGTGCTTTCCCAAGGCCAGAGGGTTTGATTGTGAGACCACTCACTGTTCTGTCCATGTGCACCCTTTCCCTGGCAACAAAAAGCTCACAAAGATGCTAGAAAAGTGTTTCCCATTGTGGTGGTACTTCTAAAAAGATCCAGCTGGAATTGAGAGGGAAAAGACAGCATGATTTACCATGTGGTGGGATGTCCTGGCTGGACATGCCTCCAGCAGCAGGGAGCAGCTCTTGTTTCCTGGGGGATGCGTTTCTGAGCTCCCATCCAGTTGCTACCAGGTTGAGGCTGAGCAGTGAAACATCTCTGGGGAGCACACGTCTGCTGGGTGATATTTCACAGGGAAACTCTGCATGTGAGATGGGATTCAAAGGATTAATTGCAACAGAACAAAGCTTCAATCCCAAAGATCATAGAATCATAGAATAGCCGGGGTTGGAAGGTACCATAAAGATCATCTCATTCCAACACCCTTGCCGTGGGCAGGGACACCTTCCACTGGACCAGATTGCTCCAATCAAGCCCTGTCAAACATGACCTTGAACACTTTGTTTCAAGCTGAAAAACAACAAGAACAGGACAAACATAAGGATACTACACCCACCATCTGTGGTTCAGCTGGAGCTAACCAGAGCTAGCTATGTGTCCCAAGCCCATTGGGGAGATGCATCTCTCTTGCTTTGCTGTGTGCAGCTCCATCCATGAATCATGTAGTTCAGGGAGGAGGAATCCTCCTTTCCCAATGTGACTGGCACAAAAAACAGCACATCCATCTGCAGAGACCCTTAGCAGACTATTAACTTAGCCAGGCATTACTAGTACCTGTGAAACTGGGATGGCAAAATCTCTGACTGGTGCTTCAAGCTTTGTATGCAAAGTTGTTTGCTCTGGTAAAATTCTCTGACAGCCTTAGAATGGTCATTCATTGAAAAAAAGGGGGGGGGAAAAAAAAGGATAATACGTGTTTTTATCAGGACATGCTTCCTGTATGCAATGAGGACTGAGCCAAGTGGAGTGAACATTATCATTTATTTTAACTGCAGGGTAACTTATTACTGAGTGTCATTCTACTCAGCCTGCTCTTTTAATACTGATTATGCCAATAACTTGAGCAAATAAACTGGAAGTTGCTACAGCTCATTCTTTGGCAAAAGGTCATTCACCTTGTGCTGTAAATGGTCCCACTAAAGAGGTGTGTTTTTTCAGGGGCTGGAGTGTACCTCACCTGTTGGACTGGCCTTCACACATGACTCAGGAGCAGAATGAATCACAGCTCGTAGCATACCCAGAGCAGGAGCACAGGGAACCTTGTATTACACCACGGTGCTCAGAGGAGATGTCTTCGGATGACAGGGCTTAAAGAAGAAATGTAGCTTCCTCCCTGCTGGGAACTGCATGTTTCTGGTGAGTTAGCAGAGATTAACGGGCATTCCTGCTGCACTGGCTGCTGGGTTAATTTATAGCTATCTGTAAAGAAAGGCTTATTTATTTATTCCAGTTAGAAAGCTTGAATCCTTGGAAATTTTAAGTGAAGGCAGATTTTTTTAAGGAGAGATTGTCGAAATGGTGAGTAAGAAACAGGCTGGAATAACTCCTTTATATAAAATCAGTCAAAGGAAAATGTGTACTATAACTTAGATTTACTCTTTAGCTTTTTACTTTACAGAGGTTAAAAAATAGCACAGACTGTCTTCTTGCCTTAATATTTTAAATATTATATTTTAAATATTCCCTGTGTTCCTTAATGGAGCTCAGACCTTAATGTACCTTTAAAAACCATACCATCCATTTGCATGCTGTGGTGTGACATTCTATATATATCCTCTATGAATCCCAAAGATAGGACATCCCACTTTAATACTGTATTTGGAATAACTGACCAATTTTAACAATTTTAAGATAACCACCAGAGAGAGAGTCTGGATGACAAGAAGAGACTAATTTAAAAAGACTGAGATGTTCTAAATGCACTGTCCCATATTGTGTAGTGAGTTTTGAATACAGAGCCCAGAGGGACATTATCATCTTCACAGAATCTGTACTTGATGGTCATTCCAAAAGATTTCCCCCAATCTTTACTTAAATCAGTATAATACATGTCTAAAGACTTCTAATTTTCAGAATGAGGGCATGAGTGTCTTGGTGAGCAACTTTGAATATCAGAGCTGACAAAAACCACCATCAAAAGCACAGGATGGTTTCACAGCACCACGTGCTGTGCCCTGGCAGGAAAGAGTCCACGTGCAGCTGTGGATGTGTGTGTTCCCATGTTCCCACATGGCACAGCCCCCCTGCTGGATTATGCCAGCCTTTAGAGCATCAATCCCTCAGCTCTGCCTTCTGCAGGTGATATGTCTCAGATCTTCAAGGGCTTCCATTATGAAAAAGGTTTTTACCGTTTAAGTACTGGGATCAGTGCATAGAGCAAAAAGAAGTCCCTTGTCATTTTCCTGTAATATCTTGAGATTTCATTCAAAGCTAGCAAAGTCCACAGATCCACAGGAGGATTTCAAATAGCATTGGTGTGTGACTCTTTGTTCCTGAAATACATAATACTGTACAGATTTTGCAGCTTTTGAAATGTTAAAATCCCATTTGCAAAAAGAAAGAAATTACAAAAATGTTCAGGTGTCAATATAATCTCAAAATAACACAGGTAAAGTATTTATTGAGAGGCACTGGCCTCTTCTTTCTGCCTCATTCCATGCAAGCATAAAATGCATGAGCTCTCTCTCATTTGAGTGTCCCCTGTTGTACACAAACTGGGAAGCAGCCTGGGAGCCAAACTGGGAAGAGGGTCCTGGGTGCCTTCAGAGGGATGGGAGACCAAAGTGCATACTCAGACTTGCAGGTCTGGATCTAAGGGCTCATCCCTGTCCATCAGCCACCAGAGTCACTGCTGAGATTTGCAGGCAGGGGTGCAATGGGGAAGAACATCCCCCACGCTCTCCTCACTGTCTCGTGGAGCAGTGCTCACCCACATTGGGATGTGGGCAGCAGGGCAGAGCAGCTGTGTGGGGGAGGCTGGAGGAGATGCCTCTAACAAACTCTACCAGGCTGAAGATCCAAACTGTCCAGCCCAACTGTGGGAGTCACCATTTCCTTACTGGGGAAATTGGTGGTTTAGGCAGAATCTTGCTCAGACTGCACTGGAGTAGACACACTGACCTGAGAACACTTTGTTTTGTAGCTTTGATGAATGAAACTTATTTTGTTAATGAGATTAAGATGTAGAAGATCTGTAAAATAACAGGAGTTTCCCTTAAAGTCTTTTACTTAAATGTCCTGTTAATGCACAATGAGTGTCCATTCTGCTGCTGTGTTTTACCTGCAAAGTTCTGGCCTCCCATGTCTGGGGAGATTTGGCAGCTGGTCGCTACTTGATGAAGTAGAGAAGTACTTCCAGCAGCTTTCCAGCATCCCTGCTGTGCATAGACACCAGGAGGTAGCCCGCAACTTATGAAACAGCTTAGGGGGAAAATCAGCAACATGCTTGTCAAATATTCCTCTTCAAGCAAATGATTACTCAGAAACCTTGCTCAGCAAGATTTAACACATTCAAGTGCCACTTCCTATTAGAGTGTAGCTGACTTGTAACTTGCTTTCATTGGCACCAAGGCTTTATTTCCTCCTTTGTGAGGAGTGATCCATGTGAATAAACTAAAGGTTACCTGGACAGAAAGGTAATTGGCACACCTAACTACAGGGAGCATCTTTACCCATAGTTTCTGAAATACAAGGTGGATCACGTGCTTGAGAGTCCCCTCCTCAAAAAATTGCTAGCAGGTGGTTTTCTGGCAGCAGGGAGTAAGGCTGCATGCCTGGTTAGCTATAAAATGTGAACTTTGAATTGTGAAGACATTGAGAATGGAGGGGAAAATAGTAGCAATCATTAGGTCTATAACCGACGGGACAAATGCTTCACTGAGGAGTCAGCAGTAGTGTTGTTGACACGCCTGGCACTGTGGAACATGATTGTGAACAAATTTCAGACAGCACCAGGCCACACAGCAAAGGGAGGTGAAAGCTGAGAGTATCAGATTGTCATAAAAGTCTTCATATAATAATTAATGGCCTGTGGGGCCAGAATGTCTGAGGGACACCTGTGTGTTGTGGCATTGTTGACCTGCCAGTGAGTGATGGCCAGCGAGCAGTGGGCTGGGGAGAGCCACCTCAATGTCTCACTAACTCAGAGTGGACAGCCAGGAACCTGCCCAGGGCAGGTCCCTTCGAAGCAGGCTGAAGAACTGATTTGGACAAGCAGCCATAAAAGTTGGATTGATGCCACTTACAAATGAGGGACTAAAGGTCAAGGAGGACTGTTTCCCTGAGGGATGGGAGACACTGTAGCCTCAATGGCAAGCCAGCCTTGCCTCCTCTTGGAGCTCAGCCTTCTATTTCCTCATCTCCACACCCTCATTTTGCCATCCATGGGTTGGCAATAGGTAGTCACATGCAAAGTATGTATTCTCTAGGGATTATGGCAGGGGAGCAAGCAGAGAAGCTTTGTTAGTTGGGGAGGGGCTGGCTCACAGCAGCTGAGCTCACATCTCTACAGATTCACCTCGGCAAGGGGTCCAACCGCAGGCAGCAGATGCCATGCCAGACACCCTCTGCTGTCACCTTGGTGGTCCAGGGATTTCTGCACCCTGTCCTGGCAGCTCAGACTCACATTCACAGGAGGAAACAGATGTTGGGTACATGAGATCCCCTCTCTGAATAGAGCTGGAGTAGGCAGAGGAATCAGGTTCTCTCTCAACTCCTTAGCTTCTCTGTCTTTTACAGGAATCTCCACATTGAAGAAATACTGTGAAGGCGTGATCCATCCCACCTGCATATTCAAATATGAAGTTCTTCTGGATAATTCCATTTTTCCTGCTGCAAGGTAGAGTCTTGGATTAAAGAATAATGGTGTGGGTGAAGTAGGTCACATGTGCAAAGACCTTAACTCCCAGGAAATACAGTTTCTTTCTTTCTGTGGGGCTATTTACCTCAGTATACAACAGCAGCAGCCTGGCTGAGCCAAGGAAAAAGTTGCACCCCAGTTCCAGAGCTGGGTGTCATTCCCATCTGCATTCTGTATGTATGTTCTGTGCTTGGGGTTGCCCACACTTATGTGTTGGTTTCTTTGCAGACACTGAAGCTTTTCTGATAAAAAATTGCTAGTCAAGCTGTGTATACAAACCAGCCTGATAAATAGGAATTTATTGCTGGAGGACTGCAGTTCAGAGTCAAATTCCCAGGACTGGTCCTGGCAAGGGCAACTGTTTGGTGAATTGTGGCGCACTGAGGTGCCTCTCCATGGTGGGAGATGGGAAATGTGGAAAGACCAGCATCCTGTGGTCTTTGCAGCCCTGGTGTCCCACGATAATGGGGTCTGCTGCCAAAAACACTCTCCATATCTCAGTGCATGCAATCAGGCAGTGCACTCTGCTGTGTTCTGCCTGCTTGGAGAGATGTGCTGGGCAACTCTGGGGGTGAAGGGGAAGGTTACTTCCAGTTTGAAGGGCTGCAGTGAGTGACTATTGCACTTTCCACCACAGCTGAGGCAGAGCACAAGTACCTCCCAACCACCCTGGCCAGCACACACGTGGACGAGCACACAGCAGGCAATGTTTCCCTTCCACTGGGCTTGGAACCGGAACAGCTGGAGGAGCTGCTCTGGTTCTTCCGCAGAGAAGACCGTAAGTCCCGTTGGTGTTCCTGGGCTGAGACACAGTCCATGGCTGTTAACTTTCCTGCCTAACAGAGATGCCTGAGGGCACTGCCTGAAGAGGTGATACAGACACACAAAGCCTCAGTCTTGCCTCTGGAATAAGCAGGCCATAGATGAAGACAGGCAGGAGGCTTTGCTGAGATAGTGTCTCTGGGGTTCAGCCTCTTTCCAGGAAAAGCCTGCCAAGAGAGCAAAGGTCTCCTGTGATTTTGGCAGGGTGAAGGGAGCAGATTGACATAGCAACAGGTCAGCGTCATGAGAATCAACTTCAAAGCCACAAAAATCAAGGACAGAGCATCCTGGGTGTCCTCAGAAAACCCCTGGCCGGGCTGTGTGTGTCACACTGTACTGTGCCTGCTAACACTGCCTCTCTGCTTTCCCTCAGCCTCAACATGGAATTACTCTGTTCTTGCGCTTTCCCTTGCGACCATGATTTTGGGTCTTGTTCTTCTGGCCATTAACATTGTGCGAAACAGGTGAGACAGGAAAATTCAAGAATCATTTGGTGTGTGGTGGTGCCCTGAAATCCTCCAAGGCAAACAGACACAGGGGTTTGGCAGGGCAGGACAAGCCCTGAGTGATGGGGAAAAGAGCAAAGGGAAACTCCCTTTGAACCATTTTTTGTTATAAAACCTTGCCCAATGTCTGCTCACTTCGTGTCACTTGGAACAAGCCTCTTCTCTGAGTCCTGGATTGAATAAAGATCTGCACAGTTCTGCCCAGCCCAGCAGGGCTGCTGGGAGGGGTGTGATGATAACTGTGGTGTGAGGTGCTCTCTCCTAAGAGGCTCTGGAGCAGGACTCCCAGCCTTTCCCCACACACATTCCCCCACAGTTCCCCAGTAGCTGCACAACGCTGCAGCTGAGGAGCAGCTCGCTGTTTGCTACAGCGCAAAAACTTAGCGCTGTGTCAAGAGATGCTGTCTTGAGAGAAGAGCTAACCCTACGAGCCTGCCTCGCTCTCCCCCTAGTGATGGCTGGCTGTGTGCTGCTCCTGGCATCAGGAGCTGGGTGTTCTTTGTGTGAATCCCACAGCTGTGTGTGCTTAAACACTTCAGAGCACTTACCTGGCACAGCTCACCTGGTGGCATTTGCCCAGAAGCAGCTGGCGTGTTCCAGGGACACGGCGCAAATTGCTGGCTGTGACCCTCACCAGGATAAGTGTCCCCAGATGTGGGCTGGGCTTGCTGCTTCACTCTGTGTGTCTTTGTTGTGCCTTCCCTGCAGGAAAAGGAAGACTCTCGTAAACGGAGAAGCATCAGAAACCACACAGGAGGCGGACCTGGATGCCAAGCAAGCCCTGGTGCCTGTGCAGGAATACAGCCCGGCCAAGCCACTAAAGCAGGAGCCAGGGCCCCAGGACCAGAGACCAGGGGATGTGACAGTGCAGTGGAAGGACGGGACTGTCACATCCCTGTACACAGAGATGTCTGAGGAGGCCATATAGTGGCAGCTGAAGTCAGCCCATTTAGGCCTTAAGGAAGGCATTGAAATCTCAGTTCATAGAGGTGCAAGTTTAAAAATGCAGTTTTGCCTGGGGAAAGAAAAGGGTGAAACAAGAAAGCAGCAGAGTTGCACCTGCAGGAGGGGCCCTGAGCTCAGCTCCTGCCTGGCTGGTGTTCCCTCACTGCTCTCAGCTGCTTCCAGCCTTCCCTCCAGTGCCAGCTTCGTCTCCTCCCTCAGGTGCTGCAAACAGGTGGGAGCTGAGCCAGGAGAGGAAGTGGGAAGCTTGGCCTGCTGTCAGCCAGGGAAAGCACCCTCACTTCCCATCAGGAAAACAGCAATACTGAAGCTGAGGCATTTTTATTCTTTTCAGAATCTTCTTTATTAAAATACTTTCCAAAGTGGTTGATCAAACTGCCATATTGAATCTGTCAGTAAGGTCATATATATATTTATATGGTTATATGTACAAATATACACATGGATATTTTACTCCATAAAGTAACTGCAACTCCAGGGAGAAGCAGAACATTTAACCTGATAGAGCACCTGAAACCAAACACCCAGCCCTTGGCCCTGGCTCAGGCACAGGTAGAGCCTGATCTGCTCCAGAATTCTCTTTCTGTTCTTCATTGGGCACATGTAGAAGCCATGAAATAATTTAGGACATTATTGAAAATATGTATTGAAAATGCGTCAGTCTTTTAGACAAAGGCTTTTCAGACCATGTCCTTGTCAGCAAAGCATCTCCTTGCAAAGCCTTTGGAAAGGGATGCTGTAGTGTAAAAAGTTAATTAAAAAAGCAGCAATTTTGGTGTGACTTAGCTTGATGTTTGGGTATCATTTTCAGGCCACCTGAGGCCTTTAAGCAGCTAAAACAGTATCTGCACCTTTTTATTTGGATTTAAAAAAAAATAAAAGTTTCTCCTACTTATTGCTTAGTTGGGGACCTGTGGGATGAACAAGGTGGGTGTCTCCATGCTGGCTTAATGATTAATTCTCCCTTCCTGGGCTCCTGTGTGTCAGGTGCCCAAGGTGGCTGGCAGCCGTGGGGCCGGCCCTTGCCCTCCCAATGGTATCCACAGCTCCAGCTCCTCTGGGAGCTGCTGCATCCTCACAGAAAACCGAGCTGGCCTCAGTGCCAGTGGCAGGATAAGGTGCAAACACCACAGCAGCACTGGGCAGGGGCAGGCAGAGCGATGCCACAGCCCATGTCAGACACTTGGCACTCTGCCTGCTCGCCTGGTTGCCACTGCTGGCACAGAGGCCGGGGCCACTATCTGCCAGCAGCTGCTGCAATGCCTGTGAGTCCATCATGGAAGGTCTCAGAGGGTCTCTCTCCTCCCCCTCTGCAGCCCACAGGGATGCGTCCTAAAATATCTTGAAGCCTTTCAGCAGGGTGAGCGTGGGAGCCTTCCTTTTGCTCTGAGCCCGCGAGGACTTGACGGTGACCAGCTTGGCCTGGGCCACCGAGGGGATCTCCTTGTAGTTGACGGTGGAGAGGGTGTTGAAGGTGCAGGTGGCCAAGCTGTGGTGGGTGGGCAGGGCCACTGGCGTGGCCACGGGCGGGCAGGGCCGCTCCTCGGAGATGAAGAGCGGCTGCACGGGCAGGTTCCACTCCGCCTGGCGCCGCACCTCCCGCACGGCCTCGTGGAACACGTGCTGCACCCGAGCGAAGTCCTGGCATGCCGACACCTCATGGAAGAGGCACCCGAAGCTGCTGGCGAGGGACATCCCTTCTGCTGAGGGGACCTGCCTGTTGAGAGGGGAAGGGATGGGTGCAGGATCCCTTGGGGCATGGCAGCCACCCGAAAAGGGTGCAGGTAACAGATCCTGCATCCCACGCCTCCTTCCCAAAGAGCATCAAGGTAGCACCTGCCCATCCTTTCCCTGGGACACGCAGGTACATGAATTCAAAAGAGTTTTTGCCTTTCCCAAAATCCCAGAGTAATGGTCTCTGTGTGTCCCTGGGGAATCACACAGCTTCCCCTGTTAGGGATGTGTTCCAGGAACCCAGGGGTGAGTGTGATGACAGTGCATTGGGAAGCCGGAGATGGGGCAGGTCCTTGCTGTGGGGAGGGGGATACCTCCATCCTGGGAGCGCAGGGGTTCCAGCAATGCACGTGACTCAGGGACCCGTGGGACCACAGAGCAGCACAAAAGGCCAAAAAAACATATTGGGCACATCCAGTCCTGGCAGTGGGGCTGGAACTAGAGGGCTCCAGGGAAAGGAAGGGCATGTCCAGAGGGGCTCCTCTGGCTCAAGCCCTGCCAGGGATGGTGACGCTGCCTCACCACTCAGCCAAAAAACATCCTACTGAAAATACCAATGGGCTCAAAATAAACACATCAGCCCTCAGGCAGGAGAGCAGAAACTTTGGAGATGTGGGAGGATGTTGCAAATACTAATGGGAGTGGAAATACCCATATAGAAATCAGATTTGGGTTTTGCATGCCAGCTGGAGGGATCTGTGAGCTCTCTCCCATGTGGAACTGGCAGCCTTACCGCGTGCCCGATACCTGTACTGCTCCATGTCCAGCTTGTTTCCCAGCAGGAGCACGGGGCAGCGGCGCTGGCAGCCCCGCGCGTGCAGGGCGAGCACCTCGAGGTAGCGCTGGCAGCCCTCAAAGCTCTGCCTGTTGTCGATGCTGTAGACAACAAGGAAGGCACTGGCCCAGCACAGGTAACGCTCACAGTTCCTGGGGCCATCCTGGGTGGGAGAGGAGTGGCTGAGCTGCAGTCCAGTTGTGATCCAGCCATGGTCCAGCTGGTCATCATCCCCCCAATGCCTTACCTGGTCAGCAGTGTCCATCACCTTCAAGAGCACAGGCTGCTGGTCCACCAGCTCCTCTGAGGAGTAGGTGTCCTCTGCAAGAAGAAAGGTAGTTGTGAGGATGGGCTGGCACGTCCTGTCTTCTTCAAAGCCAAGCAAAGCCCAGGATGTCTGGGACACCGTAGAAAAACTTCAGCTCTGATGAGGAGCATCCTCCACCAATGCCTCCCACCTTACTCCTTCCTGAGACATTATTTTGGGGGACTGGGGGTGATGTTGCTGGGAAAGCCTGGCTAGGAGCACGTATTTCTCCCCATGTGCTGCAAGTGTGGGCTCCTACAGGAGAAGGAGGGAGGGTAAGGAGCTTGGCACAATAATCACTGCACCCAGGGCTTGGCCCTTATCTAAAAGCCATGGCCTGATGATATAAAGCAAGCTGGGGGCTTGACATGGGACTGTTTCCCAATAAATCAAGTGAGAGGAGCAGTCCTTTCTTTTGGCAGGAGGGCAGGCAGGGAGAGTCATTGAGCCATTCCCCGAGGAGAAAGATGCTTTCTTTGGGCCAGCTTTTAACGGATGTGTTTCAGAAAGGTTTTGACGTGGGAAGATGAAACCACATTCCCAAAAATATCTGAGGAAGAAAGGATTTATCCTTCTTTCTAAGAGTCACTAAATTATTAGCGGCTGGAGTTGGTTCCTGGACAAGGTCCATATCTCCCTAATGTCCCCGATAAATCATTTGTGGTTCTTCCGTGCAGCCTGGAGTCAGGCCTAGGAAAATAGTTATTAATTACTCAAATGAGTGGAAAAAAAATGCCCAGAACTGCTCACTGCAAAACTCAGCCCCAGGGTCGCCTGCTGTGCACCCATCCTCATTCCCTCAGCCTTTTCCCTGCCTGATAGACATGAGATGCTCCTCAAAGAGCTTCAAGAATTCAGCTTTTGGTTTTTTGGGGGCAATGCAAGGAGCCAATGTTCCCAGGGCACTGCTTTCACCTCTGTTTTAGCAGATGGTTTTGGGTCAAATCCAGCCCTTGTTTGTTATATAATTTTGGGTGGGTTGTTTTTTCTTTCCCCTTACATGCCACATTCATGGGAAACGTGGGAGATGGAAAGGATGCTCCATGGGATAAAAACGTGCCTTACCCAAGTTGGGATCATATTCACTGATGAACCTCTTGGTTAGAAACTTCACGGTCAGAGCTGCAGGAGGTGAAAGAGGCAGGTGAGGCAGGCATCTCCTCACGGCACCCCGGCACTCCCCGATGCCCTGCCCGTGGCTGCGGTGCCCGTCTCACCTGACTTGCCGGCCCCTCTGCACCCCAGGATGGCCACGTTGCACTCGGGGAGGGGGCTCTGGGGCGGCCGCTCGCTGCTGTTTCGGGGCTTGCCGAACATCGAGGACATCCTCGGTCCTGTGGGAGAGAGCGGGGGGACGTGGAGCAGCCGCTGCCGTGTCGGATGGAGACCTCACTGCCTGGCTCGTGGGTGCCCCAGCCTGGGGGAGAGAAGGGCTCAGCAGCACCAGGGTGGGAGTTCCCCTCTCTTCCATCCACATCCTGGAGCCAGGCTGGCCAGCATCCCACCCAAAGAGAAGGAACCCCCCAGCCCTCCGCTCACCCGTCACAGCCCAGAAATAGAAGAGAAAAGCAGCCTCCCACCTTAAAACCCGCGGCCGGCGGGGACGCGGGGCTCTCCGTGAGCCGGGGCAGCAGCGGCCCCTGCACGGCCGGGGCTGCGATGAATGAGGCGGGCGGAGGCGAGCGCGGCTCCCGCTCCTCGGGCTCCAGCCAAACTCCTTGTAAGGAAAGCTGCCACGCCGCGGGGCCGGCCACGCTGTCCCGGCCACCCCGAGGACAGTCCCCCCGGCAGAGCACACGCCGGCACCCTGAGCTCCCCCAGCTTCGGGCAGGGACCCCCGGGCCCGAGACCTGCCGTCCCTCGGCTTGGTGGCCAACTCGCCAAGTCCCGGCACCTTGTTGAGCCCTCAGCTCCTCGCCGTGTCCCCAGCGAGCCCAAGCCTGGTCCCTCTGTCGTGGCTGAGGCCGGAGCTCTCATCACACCTCCGGCAGGCAGGAGCGGCACCCGGAGCCGCTGCCCGGCTCCTTCGGATGCAGTTAAGCACAGACACCTTCTGCTGCCGGTAGAGGCTTTCGAGGGAGAGAAATACCCTTTTCCCACACGAAAGACTTGGTCCCAAGAGGAAAAGGGAGCCCGGGGAGTACTCACCAATCCATCAGCCGGCACCCAGTGGCTCTGAGCCCGAGTAGGTGGCGGAGGCTGAAGTCAGCGTTGTCATGGTGATCACAGCCATTTGGGATAGGGCTCAGTGCCCGGGACCACAGGATGGGTCCCTGGGCCGGCCCCGAGGGACTGCGGGGGGAGCCACAGCCGAGGCTGGGGGGCGAAGGCTGCTCCGGGGCCATGCGGGGCTGCTGAACCCTTGGGAATATTGCCCGTTAATACAGGCAGGATATTTTTAAACCTTCCCAAAATAGTCTGGGATTGTGGAAGTCCCTGCAAGCCCCAGGGATGGGGAGGATGAGGATCACAGGGATAATTCCCCTATGTGAAGCAGAGCCCCTCTGAGGACCCTTTACCCCAGACCCTCTTTGATCATAGGTCTAGGGTGCTTAAAAGAATGGTATTTTAAGCTGAGTGTCCATGAGGATCAATGACAGTGATGCAAGTGCAAAACTCTCCCATTCTCCCCTAAACTCAGATTTCTGGGGGAACCTGCTTCAGCCATGACATTGAGGCAACAGCTTTGCCATCATGCATTGCCTGGAAAGTTCCCAGCTGCTGGGATGAGTGGGTTAAGGAAGGAGCAAAAAATAGACCTTCAACAGGATGAGCTGCTCAGGTTAAATTATTCATCAAAACAAAACATCAGATGCAAATTAATTATGGGTAGTGATGGAGAGATCCAGGAAGGAGCCCCCAAGTGAGCCCTGTTGACAGCCTTCCTTGGCACCCCACAGCGGAGCTGAAATGGGATTTCTAGCCAGAAGAAGCTGTGATTAGCACACAAACAAGTGATGTGCCACAAACAACACTTTTCCTCACTGTCAACCTCTGTCACTAAATGGGTTTATCTCTTCCCACAGCCAAGTATTTTGGGGACCTGGGCAAGCCCTGGGGCCAGAGGGGAGGTTTTTTGGTGAGAAAAGGTTGCTGCACTTCCTTTTTCTCACCATGAGATCCCCAGGTGAAGCACAGGCTGGCTTATGGCTCCTTGCAGCTGGGATGGATGTTGCAGATGCTGCTGACATGGGGAGGATCGCAATGAAAGGTCTCTCCCTGCCCATGGCCACACTTGAGGAACAGCCCAGCCCCTTTCCCATGGCCAAGCTGGGTGGCAATGAGATTTGCTGATGTTGTTTACCTCCTTTGCCTGTAAACTCCACATTTTAAAGGAAAAAAATAGCGTGGCCATATGCTCTTCCCAGCCATGCAAATGTGTTGCCCTCCCCAGGCTGGTAAATGTTTCTTAGGGCATTACAAGGAGGACGCCTGAGAGTGGAGACAGCAAAACCTAGTTTCTCCTGAGTGTCTGGGCATAGCCCATGGGATGATCCAGGCACCTCTGCCGTGTCCAGTGCTGGCTGGTGACGCTGGAACCCTGCCTGAGTTTGGGTGGGCAGCTGAGCCTGGCGGATGCCTTTGAAGGGCCCCGATCACGAGCTCAGCTATCTTTAGCCCAAGGTATTTATATTACAAGGCCACTGGGCAGTGCAGCAAAGGCATCAAAGGGTAGAGAAGGCCAGTGGGGGCTGTGCTGGGGCACAGAGGGGCATCGGGTGCTCCCCCACCCCTGAGAGCTGCTGAGGTCCTGGGTGAGGATGACCCCAGAGGAGGAAGGTTCCCAGGCAGGGCCCCCGGAGCGGGTGCGTATCCGGGTGGAGGAGCAGTCATTCTCAGTGGAGAAGACCTTGCTGGTGGAGAGCAGTGAGTACTTCCGTGCCCTCTTCCGCTCGGGCATGAGGGAGAGCACACAGGAGGAGATCGGGCTGGGGGAGCTGAGTGCAGCTGGGTTCCTTGCCATGCTGCGGGTGCTGGCAGGCGAGAGGCCCATCCTTGGCAGCGAGGAGACCTTCCAGGCAGTGGAATGTGCTGCCTTCCTGCAGGTGAAGTCCTTAGCCAAGTACTTGATCCACTCCATCAACTCTGACAACTGCATCCTGCTGTACCAAGCTGCTGCCATATTCGGCCTCCTGGATCTCTTCCACTGCGCTGCACTCTACATCAGGGACAGCTATGCTGAGCTGGAGGAGTACCTGGACTGCCTCTCTGATGACCTACTGGCCTATGTGGAAGCTCTCCTACCCAGCACCTTTGTGGCAGTGGGAGCCCACACACCCACCTTTGAGTTCTTGGAGGACCTCTCCAGGACCATCTGCTACCTGGACGAGGAGACCAACACATGGAGGACCCTCTCCTGCCTTCCGCTGAGTGCCAGCACATTCCTAGCCGGCATGGCAACCATGGATAATAAGATCTACATCGTGGGTGGTGTCTACGGAGCCAACAAGCAGGTGGTAGAGAGCAGTTTCTGCTACGATGCTGATGCCAACGCCTGGAGTGAGTTCCCCAGCCCTCACCAGCTGCGCTATGATGTCAGGCTGGTGGGCCACGAGGGCTACCTCTACGCCATCGGCGGTGAGTACGAGAAGATCTCGCTCAAGTCCGTGGAGAGGTATGACCTGGCCTCCAGCACCTGGACATTCGTCTCTGACCTGCCGCAACCAAGCACGGCAGCACCCTGTGCCCAAGCCTTGGGGCAGATCTTCGTTTGCTTGTGGCAGCCACTGGACACCACTGTCATCTACGAGTATGAGACCCAGCAAGACGCGTGGCTTCCCATCACAGAGCTCAAGCGGCACCAGAGCTATGGGCACTGCATGGTGGCCCACCGTGACAACCTCTACGTCATGCGCAATGGCCCCTACGACGACTTCTTGCGTTGTGTCATCGACTGCTTCAACCTGACATCTCGGCAGTGGAGCGCCCTGCCCGGGCAGTTCATGAACAGCAAGGGAGCTCTCTTCACCGCTGTTGTCAGGGGTGACACCATCTACACCGTCAACAAGATGCTGACGCTCCTCTACTCTGTGGAAGAGGAGACCTGGAAGCAGAAGAAGGAGCGGGCAGGTTTCCCACGCAGTGGCTCCCTGCAGACCTTCCTCCTGCGGCTGCCAAGACGTGACCATGACATCGCGACGTAGCTGGTCCCCCATCCCATGTCAGGGTGCTCTCCTTGCACATGGCCTTAGCTCTGCATTCACTGCTCCCCTGGGCTCCTCTCCTCCTCCACAGAGCTGTGCTCAGGTCCAGGGATGCATCATGTTGGACCTTTGAAGTGACAGTAGACCCTGCCAGAGGGAAAGGGCAGCTGCTGTCTGCCTCTTCCTGCCCTGCATGGGCACAAAGTCCTGTCAGCCATGAGTTCACAAGCCAGATGTGTGCAGGACATTGTGGCTTCTGCAGAGGACAGATACCACAGAGAAGCAAACACGGGATTTATTTATTCTGACTGCACTATGAGGGTGTGCAGCATTCCACCTCCTCTCTTCCTTGATGGGAAATTGTTCATTACATGCCAGAATTAAAAGGAAAGCTATAGAAAAGCTACTCATTGCTGTGTTCTTCATTACTTTTGGGTTTGGGGTTTTCTTCTCCTGTGCTTCTGAAGGAAAATACCTTCTAATGGGGATCTGTGTCAGGACTCGCTTCTGCCCCTGAATGCTTTTTCAGCTGCGGCTCAGTTTCAGAGCCTTACGTGGGAGTGCGGTTCCCACAGAGCCCCACACTCCCCTGGGAATTCTCTGTGGCTGCAGCAGGGTCCTGGGAGGAGGAGGGGAGATGGGAAGTGAAGGAAGGCAGCTCCTGGGTATCAGGTGCTTAATGTGCCAGGGGTTTTCTGGGACCTGGGAACCATCAATTGATCCACCCCCAGGCCCTAGCACAGACCCAGCGGAGTGGCAAGTCCTGCCTCTCACCAGAGACTTGCTTGAGCCAAGTCAGGGTCTTTTGAGGACATGGCAAAGCTTGAAACTAGAGAGAGTGCCAAAAGGGAATGAGGGGGAGGGAGCCATTACATGGTGATACCAGGCTGGCAGAGCTCCACAACCAGAGGAGCTGTTCCCATTAGATCCCACCACCTGGTGTTGAGGGTTCACAGCCCTCAACACCAGCTCAGAGCTCCCCTTTGTCACCACAGGGACCAGGGCAGCAGCAAACCCAGACCCCAGCTCAGCTGGTTTCCCATCCATGGGGCAGGCTTTGGGCTGCTTGTGCTGTCCAGGCTGGGAAGGAGTGGAAGGGATACCAGCTGGGATGCCTCAAATACCTCCACTGCTGATCCTCGCCAAGTTCTCAGCATTTTCAAAACAGTTCCCGCATTTGAGAATAAACCCACTCAATGCAACTGCAAACCAAAACAAACCACAAAACCCCAGCTTGCACCCACAGCCAGTTGGAAAACCACTGGATGCGCCCTGTCCCCATTTGCTCTTTGCCACTGGGCCAGGCCACCACCGCGATGTCACCCGTGAGGGGACTGCTGCTGGTGGAGCTGCAGGTCTGGCGGTGGCACAGGGGAGGCAGGGGACACCGACAGACCTGTCCCAGCTCTGCACTTGGGCATTGTGAGCTGAGCGGCATTGCATTCCCCAGGTGGAATATTATAGCAACCCATCAAATCAAATCAAATCAAATCAAATCAAATCAAATCAAATCAAATCAATTGTCCCCTTCCCAGATAAAGCCAATTAACATTTCACGTTGTCTTCTCCTGAGAGCAGCACATAGAAACATGTTGCTTTAAAACAATTTTAAGTTGAACAAACAGTTTAAACATCCATTAAAATGAAGTTAAAATAATTCTGTTACTAAAATATTTATGTTGGGCTCCTGTGGCCAACCCTGGACCACAGAACTTGGCAGGCTCACTCCTTCCCTCCAGCTCCGACATCAAGTGATACAACCTCCTCCCCACCTCCACATGCTGCTTCTTGACAGTTCAGGGGTTTACAAAGGTATTTGTCAACAAAATGCAAAAGGTTTTAAGATTTTAAGTGTAGCACTTGAGGGAAAGTGTGAGTCTTGGCAGGCAGCTGAGTATGGCAGGGACGCTCCCAAGAGCCATTTGTTGCATCCATCAATCCAGACTGTGATCAAGAAAGTAAGATAAAATAATTTTAGAGAGGGAAAAGAATACATTTCTTACCTCTGCAAGAAACGATCCAAGATCCAGGACCAAGCAAACTACTAAGGAGGGTGAGAAGCTGCTCAGTCTTTGCACAGTGAGTTGGCACAATGCTGCCAGTGTGCTTTGCTTCACCAGAATTCAGCACCACTGGCTCCAGCACAGCACCCTTATCTTCCCCTTTCCATCCTCACGGTGTTTGCTCCGCCAAAGATCACAGTTTGAGGCGACGCGATCTGCCTAATCACAGTTTAACCTTTTGCAAGTCTCGTTTTAAGGTGACATCATCTTGGCAAGGGGGAATGTAAGGAAAAGTTGTCTGTAGATGGACTTGCCTTATAAGGGCTGTATCAAAAATAAAAGCTTGTATAACCAAGGGAAAGCAGGAGGAAAAACAGGGCTGGGAGTTCCAAGAAGAGCCTGTGAGCTCCCCAGGAATAACTCCCTAGGACATACAGGGTGCCACATTTTCCATTTCAATGCCATTAAAGAAGAGCAGGAATAAAGCATCCTTGGGGATGGACGGGTCAACTCCCCCAAAACCTGGATGCCAAATTTCCTTGTTGCATCCAGGCAAGAATGAAGGCAGCCATGGAGAGCTGTACCTTCCTGTTGCTGTCTGGCACCCACCTGGAGATCCAGGGAGAAGGGACATAGTGTTTTACCTTGATGGCAGCACATTGTGCTGGGAGATTGTTTGGAAGGGTACAATGGAAAATGGTACTAATACAACTATGGATTTTCTCTGCTGGGTTGTGCCAGTTGGCATCCTGACAGAAAGAGACAAACATGTTGCAGAATAATGCCCCCAAGCATCTTTACTCAAAGAAATTACATCTGTATCTAATTCACAGGAAAATGACATACTTTATGTGAAAACACTGTCCACTGTTCCACTGCCAAGCCAAGACACACATCCTGTACAGTGATCTGAATCTCCTATTCTCTGTCCTTCAGTTACATACAGAAATTCCCTTGGGCATCCAGATGTTCTTGATGCTGACACTCATGCTTCACTTCATTTGGAGCCACTGTCTTCACAGTTTAGGGAAGCATCCCCTGAATTTTCCTGATTTGGGCAGAGCATGAGGGCAGTGAGCAGTTCCCCATCTCTCTGTTTTGATTTCATGAAGTTGCCTGAGGACAAAGCTTTGCCTTCACCATTTTTCATTGCACTGGATAAACCTCATGTATTTCAGAACAAGGGCAGCTTGTTTTCTTTCTTTACCCACATGGAACTGTGTATTTTTCTCACATTTCTGGTTTAAAAGGAGAAGCTAATGTGATCAAAGTGGATTTCCATTACAATATTTAACCATGACTAAGTCAGCTGAGACTCTTCCCAAGCCAGGACCAACACATGTTCCTGCAGGAGCCTTCAGATTTTATGAAAACAATTTCTTCTGTTGATTTATATAATCTTTTAAGAATCCCCATTTGATTGTAGCTGAAAATATGACACCCATCACCCCAGGTGTAGGGAGAACATCAGTTTGGTTTGGGTTTTGCAAAAATCTAAGCCAAAGCCGGTTTGGATCTCCTTTCATCTAATCTGAACAGCTGAGATGATCAAGGGTGGGGATGTGTGGGTGAGGAGATAAACATTCCTGCTATGCAGTCAATGCCTGAATGACAAACACTCTTATGATGCATGTCCATAAAATGAGACACCAAGGCAGAGATGTGAAGTTGTGTGTCTGGTGCTTCCAGGGGTGGGGATGGAGCAGCAGAATAACCTGAGTCCTTCTGGTTTGGTGTGGAGAGAGGAAGCTGTGACTGCTCCAGATTGCTGCTCAGTGGGTTTTCATCACAAGCTCTTCCAGTGCCCTCTCTCTCTGATTCCCACAAAGCAAAAGAACTTCTTTGATTTCATTTTGCTGGAAGCCCATATCATTAAACTGAGCCAACAGATGCAAGAATTCAGCTGCCTGGAGGAAGAAGGAGGAGAGAAGAATGATGTTATCATGGATGGATATATCATGTGGTTGAAGCAAAAGCAGTGCTGTGGGACAAGGCTGCAGCCAGAAGATCTGGCTGGGTTGTATTGCTGTGACAGCAGATCAAGGGCACACATGTCCCTGGTAGCATTAAAACTTCTTAAATAAGAAATATTTAATAAAGTCAGCTTCCAGCTCTACTGTTCTTTATAATGTTTTTATCAATTCCATGCAGTGTTTGCCTGTATGAAGAGAGCAGGGAATGGCAGTGAGCACAGCTGGAATTTGTCCTGCTCCCCTGCTTTGCTCAGACTGGGTCCCAGCAGCACAACATCACCCAGAGATGTGTCCTTAATAAATAAACCCTTCCCTGACACCGAGACCCAGGTGCTCTCCCACTGCCACTGCTCTAAGGAGTGATGACATGGCAATCCTACAGGCATTGGCATCCTGGCAAACACTGCCAGCCTGGATTTCATGCAGTTCTCCCCAGGCTCTTCATTACCACCAGGAGGAGACTGATGATGGAGACAAATGGCCAGTTCTCCATGGTTCTCCTCCCGGGGGGTAGAAGGGACACCTAGCAGGGCAGGAGAGAGCATGAGTGCTGGTGGGCTTGGGATGGGATTCCCTGTGCAGGGGCTGAGTGAGCATCGTGCCACACAAGAGGGTGAGAAGAAAGGCAGAGAAGGTGTCCTCCCCCAGGGGTTCTTATACTGACAGTACCCTACAGGTCTGGCCCTCCATGAGGCAGCAGGAAGGCCTGTGGAGACAGAGGGAAGAGTGCAGCCCACTGAAAAAGAGCCTGGAGGACACAGCACAAAGGGCTGGGCTGTGTCATCCCATTCAGACCTTTTTCTCTGAGTACTGGAACATTTCCATGGCTTCCTCCACCTGCCCTTCCTCATAGCCCTGCTTCAGCAGCCGATCACAAGCACCCAGGTAGCTCAGGAACTGCAGAGGAAGACAGAAAGGTTAATCCAGCCTTGCAGGCATGGGCAGCAAGGCCAGTCAGGAGCCCCCTTGCCACCTCCCAGGGACACAGCATGGGGGGTGCATGAGCCACCACCATCTTGCCAGTTCCCATCTAATGCTCAGCCAGGGTGGTCTGTCTGCAGGATTCCCAGTGGGAGACAACATCTTGGTCCCCCTTCACCCTCCCAGGATGGGAATGGGAACAAGGAGCTAACCAAACGTGAACATCTGAGATGCAGAGATGGCCTCCAGGCTGCAGGGTGAGGCAGAGCCTGTCCCGGTGGGATGACTTTGCTCAGCTGACCCCGCATCCCTTTGATGCGCTGGGGTTCAGGCACTTGTGGATTTGCTCCAGGGTCCAAGTGCAAACCTCCCTCAGGGGAGACCTGTGTGCTGTCATTACTGAAAGTAAACAGTTATTTTTGGCTTTCCTTGTTGTTCTTGGAGTGCTGACAGCACAATTCCCAGCAGCATCTTTTAAGAACCGCGAGAATCACTCACTGTCCAAAAACATATGGGACAGGCAATAATAAATGAGCTATACAATAGCAGGGGGAATAAAAACATCCCACAGGTCTCTCCAAAGCTTCTTCATCCAAGGAGAAGCTGATTAATTTCTCCCCAGATTCAACAGCACACAGACCTCCACCCTCCCCAGCACTGCCATAGACAAGGAGAAGGACTCAGTGAAAGACCATAAAATATATGAAAAAGACAAGAAAGTCTCTCAAACATTGAGCTGATCTATTTTGGCTGAACAGTCGAGTAGGGATTTTCAGAAATGTCAGCCTTAAGAAGGCCAGTAACTCAGAAAGGAGACAGTCACTGGTCATTGGCATTCCTCACCTCACATTATTTCCCTTGTTACCAGACAACCCCAGATCATTGCTGTATTTTCTTCCCCTGCTGTGGCAGAACAGCCACTCACCCACAGCATAACACAGATAGTCCTGGCAGCCTGGTCAAGCCCAGCATGAAACATGAAATCAGTGCCTTTGTTAACTCAATGTTTTCTATCACTAAATATATATATATATCTCCTCAAGATTAAACCAGAACAATTTTTTTAACACTGACCAGCTGCAGCCTTTGTCATGTCTCAGCTCATATGTACACTGAGGGCTCCATGGATCAACAATGCATTTTGACCAATGCATGATCACTGATCAAAATGCAATGGTGCCTTTTTGGCCATGACATCCTACATGATGAACCTCTGGCACACTGGGCAACTAATCCTGCTTGAGCCTTTCAGAGAAGTTCTTCCACCAAAATTAGGAAAGCATTGCTTCTAAAGAAGGCTACAGAAGGCCTTGCCTTTTCTGTTAGGGTGAGTTCTGCCAGATTAACTTAACACTGCAAGGAAGTTGAACAATTTTTGGCTACCATCTGGTACTTCCATCAGTCCTTACAGTTGAAGTAGTCATTCCCACACATCGAAGCCGCAGGTATCACCACCAAGCAATAAAGAGCACAGGTCTTCTTTTTAACTTCATCTGGAACATATTTTCCAGGAAGATTTAGACTAATTTGGTAGTTTGGTACTCGTAAAAGATGCATGAAGGGTCACGCTTTATCTTGGCTGCATTGGGCATAAATGGGAAAGATGGGAAGTGCTGGTGAAGAAGGCATGGGATAGAAGGCAGATCTTGTCTTTTGGTGCAGTAATCCCTTCTCCAAGGGAATGGGAGTCGTGGTGTTTATACAGAAGGGAGCAGGCTGTACCCACCTCCACCCTTAATAAGATGCACTGTTATTTCATTTTGAAGCCAGCAGTTGCTGCAAGACACCCTCGCATGGCTCTGTGAAACAACATGGGCTGGCCTCTGCCCATCTCTCTGTGTCTAGATGAAACCTCTACGGATTGAAGACATAAAGCTTCCCTTGCCACCTCAGCTCGCCTGAAACTCCAGCGAGCTCTGGGGAGCTGGTCCAGCCAGGGTGAGTAAGGAGGGGGCCGGAAGCTGCAGGATGACTCAGCCACAGAGCAGCTCTGTGCACTGCTGGCCCAGGCAGCAGAGGCAGCTCCCAGGGGAATGGGAAGGAGACTGGCAGCTGGCAGCAGCTGCTCGGTGCTCTGCCTGATCTGCCTGATCTGCTCCTGCTCCCTGGCTTGACCGTCCCATGGATATCCCTCTTGCTCAGCCGTGATTAAGAGCCTTCTGTCTCTGCAAGAACTACTTGGATAATTTAGCCCTAAAGTCCTCTGCTGGGATGGGCAGGTCCACCCCAAAATCTGCCAAGGGAGTCAGAGCCAGCAGCCTCCCTCATGTCATGGATGCTCTGAGCTCACCTGGACCTTTCTGACGTTCATCTGAAACATTGGGAATGAAGATGCAGCACAGCAGGCAGGGATGTACTCATATCCCAGGGGTAGGAAGAGGCTGCATGTTAAGTATTTTCAATAAATTTCAGGTTATTATAGAGGGTTCCTCAGGAAAAGAGCTCTGGGACTCTGCTGCAATGTTTGCATGGATTCCCTGCTTGCTCCAACACAGGGAAGTTGTGTTTTGGAGAGAGCCCAAACAAATCTCCAAGGTATTCCTAGAGTCCCAGTCTGACAGGATGAGCCATGGCAATAATCACACAAATCCAACAGCTGGGAAAAATGATGTGCAAAAAGTTTCCATATAAGGGGGCAAAATTTGTACCTCAAAAGAACACAATGCTTCACACAACAGATTGAACAGATAACAAAGCCAGCCGTGATTATGCGCTGAAAAGCTGATGGTAACTTGTTGCCATTTTATTACAGCAAAAGTGTAATCTCATGGAAAATCCTGTCAGCTGTGGTCTGACACCAAAGTGGAAAGGCAAGGCCATCAAAAACCTACCCCAAAGAAGACAGCCATTCCTCTCTCCATGAAAATCAAGTTTTCCTTTAACACAAGTTTTTCACAGTGCTATGCCA
This sequence comes from Cyanistes caeruleus, assembly GCF_971803275.1. Taxonomy (NCBI): domain Eukaryota; kingdom Metazoa; phylum Chordata; class Aves; order Passeriformes; family Paridae; genus Cyanistes; species Cyanistes caeruleus. The sequence goes on from NC_141713.1 coordinate 2,682,375, forward strand.
GCTTCACCAACCTGACTTAAGCTTTGCCTTCCTGTCTTCTGGAGGGTGAGGATGGCTTTCTGGGTGGGGTAGCCCAGGGCTATGACAGGCTCGATGAGGTCTCGCTCTTCTTGGCTTAGTGCAGAGAGCAGGTCAGCCGAGGAATCTGGCTGGGATCTGTGGCAGCTGAGAGGTCGTCCAGGCGTGGAGGCAGGGGGGAGGCAAGTGTAGGGGCTGAGGGACTACAAGGAAAAAAACAGATGGTCTTATTGCTCCAGGTCATGGAATAAGGTTGATGCAATGCTTCTGAATGCTGGTGGTTACCTTGCTCTCTCCAGAATAGGAAAATTCCCATACAAGGAACATCAAATGGACATCAAATGAGACTGGACTTAATTAAATCCAGGCTCAGCTATAGATACAGGTCAGAGAAGAATGCTTAGTGTGGGTGTTATACAAATACACACAGGCATTCAATCTTTCCTTAATTACTCCATGTCAAATGCAACTGCATATAAATAACCTGATCATTCATGTGTCTGATGGTTTTATTGCAGGTTTTCAGTAATTCACCTCCTAAATCTCTCAAGCAGCTGGATTAGATGCAATTTCTTAAAAGCAGGGTGCAATTCAGATTTAAGGTGACACAGTATTATTTACTCCATCCTTTCACATCACTGTCTCTATCACTAAATGATCTGTATTTTTAGTAGGACTACGAAGTTCAAAGTTTCCTAGAAAAGACAATGACTGTAAGGGGACATTTCCATGTAAGCCCCGCTTATATCAGTTAGAAAGGGATAATGTAGGAAAAAGAGGACAAATCCCCCATATTTCACTCTTTTTTTAGTGCTTCAACTGAAAATCAGACTAGACCCTGCTTAGGGAAAATGTGGATGTTTTGGACAGAGCAACTAAATGTGCACCCAGAAAGCTTCTTTCAACCTCAGCGAAAAAATCAAACCCTTTGTTCACTTCTTGTGACAACTTCAGCAATTCCTCATGGTTCCAGTGTTTCCAAAGCCCCATTTTGGTTCCTTTTTGCTGGTTAGCCCCCACCAGATGAGACCAATTCAATGCCCTCCACCTCCCTCCTCTCTCAGCAATGAACAAAAGGCCACCAAAGGACGCTCCTCACCGGTACTGTGGGCTTGTGCTGCTTGATGGGAGGGATTGGCGTGACTGTGGCCGGAGGAGTTGGCCCAACTGTCCCCTGCTGGGACACGTCCAGATCTGGCCCGTATTTGACGCTGCGGTTGGTGCCGGGGCACTGGGGGAGCAGCCGTGGCACCGGGATCACTCTGCTCCCTGTGGCAGCTCTGTTCAAAGGATGCACCAAAGCAGCCAGCTTCCTCCTGGCGGCTTCCAGCTCATTCTTCATGTTGTTAAATATCACCATGGATCTTCTCTGCTTGCTGGGGTCTGGGCTGGCTGGGCTATGGACATTGTTCTCTGGTGAGGGCTCCAGCAAGCCAGGTGATGTCTTTGGTCGGGTCTGGTAAAAGCCATGGCGTGAAGACACGCTTCTCGCAGAGCTTCTCCTCCTGGAGAGGAGCGTTTCATCCTTGTCATTCTCTTCCCAAGATGTTGAGGAGTACTCATCATCCGAGTACTCACCCTCCTCTGAGTGCCAGGTGTCGCTCTCGGTGTCGGACAAGACCGCCCTGCCCTTGGCATGCCCGTAGGAGCTGTCAGCAGCGCTCAGGCTGATGGAGCGCCGCACCGCCCCGTCCCGACCCCGCCCTCCGTAGCTGTCGGCGGGGTCCACCAGCAGCAGCCAGCACGGGGGAGCCGTGGGGACGACTTCGGAGGTGACTCGATGGCGGGAGGTTTGCTGCTGAGAAGCCACCTCCACCCAGTACAGCACTTTCCTTTCCAGCGAGAAGTCGTGCTGCAGAAGAGCGAGAGACAGCTGGTGAGGACATGTGAAACCAGACCATGTGGCATGGAGCAAATGCACTCCTCGAGGCATTTTAAGGGCTGCAGTCTTCCCATATCAGCTCCTATTTGCCTGAGCATTAGGGCTGGCTGTAGGATTTGGCAGTGCCAGCCTCATCTCTATAGGGAATCCCCAAATTTATACTTGAAAACAGTCTATCTATGAAGTCATTACTATTGTGAGTTGCACCTACAGTTCTTTGGAAAAGTGTTTTATGCTTTTAGGTGTTTGTGTCATTTTGACTGTGGAAGGCAGGAGTGTGCAGACATCCCAGTTTTATGTAGCTGCAGAGAGGCACCACATCCAGCCACAAGCTGCCCCCAGAATGGTGGCAGAGTTTGTTTGTGGCCCTCATTAGCAGTGCTTGGCAGAGCTGCTTCATGGGCTCAGAAGCCACCAAGAGGGGAGATGCCACCTCAGGCAGAAGCAGAACCAGCCGTGGGATTCTCTAGTGGCGCCAGGGTCTCGGCTGGTCCCCAAACAGAGTTGTCATTTCCACATAGTTCAGCTTAAAATATAAGTGTGTTTGTGACTCAAATCTGAGGGTTTTCCTGGAACAAACAAGCCTTGCCCGTCCCAGAGCTCTCCAAACAAGGTCTCCTCCTGACAGGCAGGCAAGTACATTCACAGCCCAGGAATGCTGTTTTTACTGTTCCTGCCACTTGGGTCAGCTGTGGACCCAAATCAGCCTCCCTGAGGAAAACACCCTCATGTCCCTCCACACGGATCAGCCTGGACCAGCAGCTCAATGGCTTCATTTCAGAAGGGCGCATCAAATCATCCCCAAATAGGGAGAAACAGGGGGTATTTATATAAACACTATCTATATGCTTCCAGCACAGGTAGTATTGCCTACTTACAGCTGGTAGATTTATCAGTAAATCTTTAACAAATATTATTAACAAATGAGACAGTGGTAACTGCAAAGTAGCAAACAAACCCAGAGCAGAGCCTGAAGTTTGTCCTCCTATCCCAGAAAAACCTAACCCTCCTGCTTGGAAAGTATTTTAGAAAGCAACCCCAAACCAACCCCATCATCACTGCCACACACAACAAATCGTTCTCGCCTCCTCCCAATACTGCTTCAAACCAGCCAGTGAAGGGATCAGTTAGGAGGTTTCCCTTCCCTTCTTTCATGAGAACGCTGCTGACATCCCTTTGAGCATCCCCCAGCAGTGACCCAGGTGTGGACTCACCATGGTGCTCATGAGGATGTCGGTGCAGTCAGGGAGCTCAATGTCTGGGGCAGTGACTAAAGTGATTTCTTCCTCTGAGCCCCCATTGAGGCTCATGGCCGTCCGGAAGGGAATTTCATCCAGGTAGTTCATTGCTGCTGCCTGATTTCTTGCTGCTGGAGGAAAGAAAACAGAAACTCTAAGAGGGAGGACTAGCACCTCTTAAGTTGGCTATTTCAAGTGCCAGCTGGGTAAAAACAGATTGGCAAAATCTTAATTACCGACACCAGGAAGCTTTGTCTGAACTAACCTTTGCTATTCTCAGCTTGACCCAGCCAGACTTGACCACGCTTATGGCTTCTTTTGGCATAAGAGTACTTATGAGCATAAGAGTATTTATTAAGAGTACATAGAGACCCTGAGCATTTTTCTCCTCCATGCTTGCCTTGCTGCTTCCCATCCCTCCTGTCTCTCCTTCTCTCTCTGGTGCCATTGCATGATCCCTTCCCCAAGTTGGGGAAGGACTGAGGACTTTTTCCAGTTACAGAGGGAAAAAGCACAGCCAAGGAGGACACCTTGCAGGTCTCCCCTGTCTGTACAACCTGTGGTGACAGAGCTCATGCACATGGCCTCGTGCTGCTAAGCCATCACATGGAGCATCCCAAAGGAGCTGAGGTGAGGGCATCCCTTTGGGCACTGCAGCAGTTTCCTGGGAGCCAGACAAGGAGGCATTAGGCAAGCCTGGGAATTTGGAGGATGTCAAACAAGCCACGTTTAAGATTAGCTTTTAGGAACCATGCATTCATTTTAACTGTGGTGATGGTTATAGATCAGGAATTGCAGGGGAGAGAAAAATTGCTGGTGAATTTGGAATGCTGTCAGGGAAAATATTACTGCAAGTGTAGCCATCAGATCTCTATAAATGTCTCAATTTACTAAAAAGCCATTACTTGCTGCATGAAGCCTTGAGTTTTCAGCTTCACAGTGATGACAGTGTGTAAAATCACTTCTTTAACAGATTATAAACTGTTAGGAGCTGGTAGCCAGTCTTCCACCCAGTTCTGGTGCTGGCAGCATGTGCCTGCTCATCCCAAAGTCCTCAGCACTCATCTTCAGATCACACAGTAAATATGTATGTGACATCCCTAAGTGCTTTTCCCAGTTATTTTTTTTCCTTTAAAAACAAACAGCTTCTATGACAACAAGAATAAACACTCCACTAAGAGGAAATATGCTGAAGAATATACACAAGGATGACAGAACTGCCTGTTTAAAGCAAAAATAAGAGTCTATAATGGGACATTGGGTTCAGGATAGTTTTGCGTGTTGACAAAGGACTCACAAAGAACTTACAGGCCGCAGAGATTTGCCACACACAATCAATGTGCACAATCACTCAGTGCAACTCCGCTTTGTTGTACCAGAATGACAACAGGGCTGTCACTTTGCCTGTTTATGTCAGGAGCCTTTAATACCTCTGCACAAGCAGAGCCTCTAACAAGCTTTGTGCTCCTGCACATGTCCTGCCACTAACATGCAGCACAGGCAACGTGTTGGGATCCCACATGGAGCCACGCCATCTGCTCAGCTTAAGAGGGCTCAGCCTAAGGGACAATCCACGTCAGCAATGACAAAGGTGACGCCTGAAAACATCTGTAAGCAAAGCCACCTTCCCTCAACTTTCTGTTACTCCTTGAGCAGATCCTGCATGCAAGGGGGACTTGACCTCCCCTGCAGTTTGGGCTGTAAATTGGCTCTTCCCAAGCTCCCAGGGTGCTGAGGAAAGCAGTGTCTCAGCATCTGTCACCCAAAATGACTCCACTCAGGTTCAAATTATACTTTAAGGGATGCTGATGGGTAGTGAGTGTGTCTGAAGCCACAATGAAAAAAATATGAGATGATGGCACTGTACCTCACTGTATTTCACTGCATAAATACTGTGCTTTAAGAGAAGCTCACACAAATGTTAATTCCCAAAACTACCGTTTAGAAAACAAGTACTTTGGGGCAGGAGCAATCACAATAAAAATGCTACTAGAAAAGGATAAAAGAGGGTCAGTCATAAATACCCAATCCCACCAGAAAGGAATTCCTACAAGGGCTCTGACCTCATGTTCTCCATACCAGCTCTGCCCACTTTCATATCGCAGACACCAGCCAGTGCATGAACCAGCTCACATCAGGAAGAGGATGTGCCTGAACAGCAGGAGAAACAACTGCACCAGGACCGGGGGAGGAATAGGATACAAACTAATCTTGGAAACTCACAGCCAACCTCTCTCTTCTTCTGGGCTATACTGTTTCTACAACTTAAAAACTGGGAAATCTTATACTCAGAAAAATGGGAATCTAGTCTGAAGACACGCTTTTTCAGTTAATACCCTGTGTCCAAGTATTTTTATGAGTTGAGATTTTAAACATTCCTCCCCATCTGTGGCTTCAACAACTTCCTCACTAAAGCTATTAAACATTTTAATGCAGATGTTGTTAGACAGGAACAAATACACAGAACATACCTAAAGGTAGATTCTCCCCTGGCATTTTCAAGCCCTATGTTTATTAGCAATGTGAAGCTGTCCTTACCGTCAGATGAACTCATGGAGCTCTCTCCTCGCAGGGCAGGGAGAACAGGGCTGCTGCTTTGCAGTCTCCTTATCTACTGCTCAGCTCTTTAAATTCTTGCAGTGTCAGACAAGCAGCTGACTTGGACAGCTTTAAGATAATCATAGCTTAAGCAGTTGGCCTGTTCCATCAGACATGCTGATGGGATAAGGAGCCTAATTGTTTAAGCAGAGCATCCTCTGGTCACTAAGCTGCCTGAACTGAAAGTGTTTGGTTTGTATTGGTTTTATGCAGTTTTTTTTATTTTTAAATTTGACCTTGTGTGTTTTCATCAGGGAAGACTCCCCAGGATCTGGCTCAGCCTTGGGTCTGGAGTAATGAGATGCTGGAAGTGACATTAGGAAGGGAGGATGTAGGGAAGAGCAAATCAGACCACTTGCAGAGGACTTCATGGCAATCTGTATTTTGGGGTGCTACAGGTGAGCAGGAATTGCAAACTTGTGCACTCATGTTCTATCAGGAACTACCAGTTTGTGTCTCTTACTGACAGAAACCAGCACAAAGGTTCAGCCAGGACACTACTAACATTACACCTAAGACCCAGGTACTGAATTTAGGCAATGCCACGCGTGAATTACGCACTGTTGTGACGCCAAGAGACAAAGCACTGGAGAGATTAACTTGATTCCCACACATTGGGGCTAAGCAAGAATAAGGACTGCAGCTCTGGAAAGGTGCCACAGCAATCTGTGCAGAACAGCAAAGCTCCAAATCCATATGGCCTGTCAGAGTTACAAACAAACTCTCCAGAACATGGAAAACTTTGACATCAGATGTCACCTCTGTCACCTTGCAGGAGGGAGAAGTTCCTTCACACAAACCTTTTCCCAACAATTCTCTCCTTGTTGGAGTCATATTTGATGCAAAGTACCCAAACAAGTCTCTCCCCTGGTGTGAAAATGCTTTAAACAAAAATCCATTTATCTCTATTTTTTCGGAAAAAAAAAAACAACTTACAAAATAAAGCTGTGGTTTTTAATCAAATATTATAAATGTGATATGTCCCTATATAAAAATATCTATACAGTCTAAACACTTACAGTAAGTTAGACTTCAGAGTTTATTAGTTTTTTTTCCCAGCAGGCTTATTCATCAAATTTGTATTTATTCACATGGCTGTCTGACCTATTTCACCACAACTGGGAATTTTTTCCATGTTTTGGTATCAGTTTTAGTCCACAAAAGTAAAATGTCAACAGCTGCTTTAATCAACCTTGAAAAACCCTGACCTGTTTGTACTTCAGAATTCGTTTAAACTTGTAATTGGTTTGTCTCTACACTCAAAAATACAGGAACTATTTTGACAGTGATGCTTGACATGCTTCATTTAAAAAGAAAAACATGTTTACTAATAATCTCTTTTTTTAAATAAATTCTTAATTTCTGACGTTTTCATCATCCTTTATAAAGATAAAAGCCACTAAAAATAGGATGTTAATACTGGCACAAATACCACCATCAGCAATGTTCCTTTATTAAGATTAAGATTTAATAAGAACTCGCAGCCGGATTGTAATTCCACAGCATGAGAGGCCTGGAAGCTCTGGGCTTGCTCAGCTATCTCCCTGCACAGTCCATCAGCAAAAACAATTCTTAAACTTTTTTTCAAGACGTTGCAGTAAATTTTTTCAAGACATTCCAGTACCTGGCTGACAAAAGAGAGGACGAGACTTCCTCTTTGGACCCTCATATTTACATATAATTATAATGAAGCAGTCCTCCAACGATGAAATAATTTTTTACTAAATTATCTGACAGCAGTGGCCCAAGTGTCATTGGTGGGGAGACTCGGGAGAACCCATCCTGGAGGGATGCAGCTTCCTTCAGGGTGGTCAGCTGGCACCAAGTACTGATCCCATTCATGCCTTTAACAGAGAGAGCATTGTTTGAGAGGAGACCTGGGATTAGTTTGGTGGTAAGATTTACTGTATACCCACATAGAAGTTACTGATCAATACAAAACACACAATACTTGTACTCTTAAACTTGTTTTTCAAAGACAAATGTGAAAATTCAATGTTCTGGTGTTAAATGAGCATCTGTTGGATATGACTCAAACAAGAAACTTTAAAAAACCAGAACAATCCATTGCATAACCGTTTTTGGAAGCTGACAAACCAAAAGGGGCACTGAATTTACATTTGCAAAAAACAGTGCCCACAGTCTCTGATGATAAAATACTTTCTTTGGGTTTACCTGATCTGGATTAGAGCTGCTACAGAATGTTCAGCTTGTAAGTAGTAGTCTCTGAAAGGCTGCAGCAGATGGACAAGTGGGAATTCAGCTGTGAAAACACAGACGCAGGAATTGTTCAATAATCCAGAAAAATCTTCCATTCCACTGAGTCTCAGAAGCCCCAAATTTGCAAAATTATTTGCTACTGCCCAGCTGTAATCTGACATCAGGTCCCTATGTAATATATGAAAGACTGTTTACATGTTACACATCTCCTGGTCCATACCACAACTGTCAGGGGAAAGCCAAGACTAGCAAAACTTCCTGACTCCACCATCTAAAAAAGGGGAAAATATGGACACTGAATCTGAGTCACACTTACCAAAGCACCAGACTAAAGCACCTACTGGGTTCTGGAAGTCTTCAATCTATTTTGTTTATTCTCACTTCAGTTTAATCTACAACCTCTTCTTGCAAAACATTATGAAACCAGCTTGAGCTGCGCTGCAAGTCCATGTTGAAGAGCTCAACAGCTCCTCTTACACCACAGGTGTTAACAGCACTATGTTTATCCCCCATTCTCAGACAATAAATTACTTCAGTGAATGATTCCTTTCTCAGCTAGATCTGTGCCTGCATTTCAAATCCAGTGTCTGTGAGATGGGGATGTGATGCGGAAAAACACTGTTAAGAACAGGATGCAGAATTTACCTGGATCTCCAAACAGCTTGGAATCAATTTCCAGTTTCTGCTGTAGTAGTTTTTCCCTTTCTTTCTTCTGTTTCTTTTCCATTTCCCTCTTCCTTTCCTCCTCCTGTTCTCCCTCCAGCATAACCCTTAGTGCTCTTTCCTCAGCTTCATACAGTTCTGTGCGAGTTTTGAGCAACGTTTTGAGACTCTCCACCTGATTTTCAAATGCTTCATCTGCTGAAGGAGGTGGACAAACACCTGAACAAAAAGAGAAATGATTTTAAAATTTCAGATTCAGAAGGGGGTTTCATAACAGACTTGAGAGCATAGCTGGCAAATTCTCAGAAGAACATGAGCTTAACCTTGTTAACAGATGGAATTCTTACTAGAATAATCTTTCTTCTAGAAGGAGCTTGGAAACATAGGAACACAACCACTGAATTCAGCATTTTGTACCTATCCTTGTAATGAAGATCACAATGACACAAAAACACAGCTTTTTGAAGCTAGCAAATCAGCAAAGGGACCCCTCATCTTATTTCCCGTGTGTGAAATTTAAAAAGTTTGGATCTATCTTGTAATGAACCTTTCCTGGCAGCAGCTTCTTTCCTCAGTTTCCGAAGCTTTTCCAACCCGCACAGGACATCCATCATCCTCTTTGTATCTGCTTGTTTCTTCCGGACTTCAGACAGGACACTGTCAGCAGCAGCCTTCAGCTCTCGTTCCTATGAAAGGAAGGCAAAAAAACAGATGAGATGTGTGAAATATCCCTCAAAGACAAGAATCAAGTGGTATTTTCAGAGGTTAGCAAAGCACTGGAGAGCAGAGTGACAGCAACAGCAACAAGTCAAGCCAACTATCCAGCCTTGCCTTTTTATGAAAAAAAGGCTAAAACACCACAGACTTCAGAAAACAAAAAAGAATGCTATAGGACTCATAAATCTGGGCCAAATCACAGAATCATGGAATTGTTAAGGTTAGAAAAGATCATCAAGTCCATCTGTCAACCCAGCACCACCACCATGTTCACCACAAAAGCATGTCCTCAAGTGCCACATCCACACATTTCTGAACACTTCCTAGATGATTTATGAATTATGAAAGCATGAGAGCCTTTAACCACAGAAATTTAGGGTAAATATTTTACAATAAACAGAAACCATCCTGATTCCACTGTTCTGCAATTAAGAACCATTAACCTGCCACAGTCTGACCACAGACCCTTCCTCAGCAGCTGCTCTGGACTATCCCAGCAGCAGACCAGCAGAAAGGGAACTCTTTAGCCAAAAACCATCAGAAAGGTGCTTACAGCACTTTCCAACAAGTCTAATTTGAGATGGTATTTTTTGCTTTGGAGATGCATTACTTCCCTATGAAACCAAAAAGCTTGTAAACCACGAGCTTTAGAAGGATGAAAGCAGGAGGCAAGGCTGATGGATACTGAAACAGCTCTGACCACCACAGGGCAGCTGTGAGCTGTGTGGACAGGCTGACATTTGGGACCAGAGAGGAAAACCTCCAGGAGTTCAGGAACAACTTCAACCCCAATTTCATGTCAAGGCCTAGAATACGAGGATGGCAAAACCGAGATGCCCACCAAGACTTCTAAGCAAGCAGGGCCGCAGGCCTTGGAAACAACACGTCTCAGTATGTTGAAGTCATGCAGCACCTCAGTGGCACCCACTGAAGCACGGGGGTCAAAGCCAAGCGCGGGGCAGGCACAGCCCGCCGTGACCCCGTTACCGGCAGGTCACCCCTGCTCCACCGCGCTGTCCGGGAGCCCCGAGGAGAGGCAGGACTAGGCACTGGGGACCGTACCCGATTCTTTTCCTCCACCTCCTGGATGCACTTAGCCCGCCACTGGTCGATCTTGGCCTCTCGCTCGGCGGCCCGGGCCGCCTCCTCCTCCTTGGCCGCCCTGGCTTCGTGCTTCCTCCTCTGCAGGCGCAGCCTCCTCTTCCTCGCCCTCTCGGCCTTCCTGCGCAGCGCCTCGCCGTACCCGGGCTCCCGCAGGGGCCGCACGACCTCCCGCAGCTCCCTCAGCGCCATCTCCGCCTCCTCCCGCGCCCGGGCCCAGCCCGGCTCGTCGCCCTCGTCCTCGCAGCGCCGCAGGGCCCGGCAGAGCGCAGTCACCCGGGCCACCCGCCCCAGCGCCGCCAGCGCCACGGCCCGGGCGCTGCTGGGGCTGGCGGCGGCGGGCGGCGGTGGCGGCGGGGGAGCAGCGCGGCGGCGGCCCAGGAACTGCGACAGCCACAGCTCATCCTGCTGCCGCTGCACCGCCTCCTCCTCGGCCGCTGCCCGCGGCGGGGCCGCCGCTAAGTAGGGGACTCCCGGCGGGAAGCGCGGTCCCCCCTCACCCGTCGGCGGCGGCAAGAAGAAAGGCGGGGGTGCCACCGGCCCGACCGCGAAGTGCGCTGGGCGGACGGCGGGACCGGGGAAGGGCGGCGGGAAGGCGCGGAAGGGCGGCGGGAGGCGGGAGGGGAACGGCGGCGGCTGCGCCATGCTCCCGCCACAGCCCTCAGCGCGCCGCCATGATCCCGCCTCAGCTCCCGCCTCAGCACCGCGCCACAGCGCCGCCTGGCGGCCGGGAGGACCCGCCCCGCCCGCCTCTCGCTCCACTTGAAAAATGCAGTTCCAAAAACTACTCCTAAAACTTAAAATATGTGGGGATGGCGTTAGGGATGACAACTCTCCGCTGCTTGAATATTCGCTTTTATTCAAACGCCAGAGGTGAAGTACAAACTGTAGTTACACGGCATTTTTGTTTCCTTAAAAACAGTTCTTGGTTACAGAATTCCAAACAACTTTCAAAACTAAGTTGTTGAACAGTTTCATCTAAAATGTGGTGGTTTTTTCTATCTGTTTAAAAAAGGATTTGAATAAAAGGATTCAGAATTAAAAGCTGTTACACGTTTTCACTCTACAAAAAGGAAAGTGAGGATGCAGTTACAGATAGTTCACCACAGATTCCCATTTCGAGGGGCCCAAGCTTCTAGAAGTATCTTCAACTCCAAACGCAGCTTTTTCTGAACCATTAGTGGGTAATTTAACCTGAAAAAAATGTGAAATCCCACGGAAAGTATCTGTTGCACCTGGCTACAACTGCATGTCACTGCTGCTAGGGAAGAACACAAGTATTACATAAAATTTACATGACAAAAATTAATGACAAAAATAGGGTCAATAGATTTTAAGTATCCTTTCCTGTCCTAAAACATCCACTAGACTAAAAAGAAGGATGAAAGTTTTATTTAAATAGTATGAATTAAAGTTTTAGGGAAACTCAAGTCCACATTTTCACTGAAGGACAAAACAAAGCTGTAAGCGACACTTTTAATTCCTGAAACAAATCAAAAACATACAGGTCCTTTAGTGTTTTTACACTTTCCTAAAGGATTGAATTTATTTTGGTGGAAACATAAGAGGGAGGATTGCTTGCTGTGAGACTAAAAACCAAAGACAAACCCACAAGATGCAATACTAGCATTTGAGAATATAACTTAAAAAGCACTGTCATGTGAACAATCACTACTGATTACAGCAAAAATATTATACATTTACTTCTTTCATCTCTTACCATTATAAGATAGGTTGGGCAAATACCTGGCACCAAAAAATTGATGCATGATAGTTCCAATATGTTAAACAAAATGTACTATATTAGAACATTAATATTTAAAAATTTATGGCGATTTCTCATCCAAATTTAGATGGTTTTACTGCTTCCTAGGAATCTTGTTTACCCCTCTGGAAAACCAGCAAATGACTGACTTCACCTTCTTTCACATTATCCAAGGTGTCTAAAGCTCCCAATGGAGATGTGAAGGATATCATTTGATATTCAAATTACTGTAACAAACCAGTGTCACATTTTAGCAGAATCTCCCAGCAGTGTCACAAAGCGTGTCCCAGTTTTTCCAAAAGGGTTTCCTCTCCCACCAATGTAACAAATCACTCCAGCACCCACTGGGTTTCACACACCAGCAGGACTCTTAACACTGACCTGAACAAAACCCCCTGTGAGCCGTACCAGGAGCTAAGATAGTTTACTCACCCTCTACTAATTATTAATTTTGATTTCCCATTTGTAGAGTAACATTATTATTAAATCTAACTATTGGCAGCACCTGCACTGCTGGTTCAGTTTCTGGCAAGGGCAGTGCAGGTGCTGCTGCATTTGCTATACATTTTAATTGAACAAGTGTAATATACAATTCATATTTGAACATTATGTCATCCCAGTCCACACTCTGTCCATCAAAATCAATGTGATGCTGCAATAAAATACACGATCTGATTTAGCTAATGGAGTTCCTCATCACGAGTTGTATCCAAGACAGATCCAGTGCCTTTAGGATCAGGCTGGAGCCAGAGGAAGGAAAGAACCGAGTGAGCTTTCTTCAGGTGAGAGTTCTGACAGTGTTTAATGGTTTGCAGCATCTGCCTGTCGAGGCCAGCCTTCCTCCTCCACTCCAGAGTCATACTCCTCTTCTGATGAATCCTTGGTGGGAGCCCTAGGATTGAAAGGAAAGATCAGATACCTTAGACACAGAGGGAAAAAACAGACACTTCCCATAGTTTCTGACAAACATGTCACATGCACGGTGCCCCGTGACAGAAGTTTTGACCTTCTGATCTGGAAATGCTGCTGTGCACATTGGCAGTGCCACCAGCACACAGGCTCATTAACTGAATTCAATTAGCCTTCTGATTTTCAGTAAGTTGTTTGATTCAATCCATAATATTTCTGGTGCTATACAAAATCACTTCAAGCAACCATCAGTGTAATGCTTTTCACTCCCTCCAACAACACAAGGCTGAGACAAGCTTCAGCACAGACAAGGTGCTGAAATAAGTAAATGCACCTTAGTGGAGAAAGCCACTCAAACAACATTGTCAGTGCTAAAAACCAAGACACAGTTCCTAAATTTCAGACCTGAAATCTGGGAACTTATTTTTTAACCAGTTTTAACCTGACCCATTCTCTCTCAATTCCATCCTTCATTCATTGGAATTGTTGGATTTTTTTTTTTTTAATGCAGATTTGTTCAGCATTTTCAACATTCCACATCATTACCATACTCTTTACAACATTAAATTGATTATTTCAGGAAGAGTTCTGTAAATCAATAGATCTGCCCTTGTGGCTCTCCACTGCTCTAAGAGTAATGTAGAAAACTGTTGCAGCCTGGAGCAAGTATAAAAACCCCCATATCAGTGACAAAAAGTAGGAATAAGGAAACAGTTTCATTTCAGAAATTTCAGTACAGTCAACTGAATTTCAAATTTTCACACAAGTTTATACACACACAAAAATAACTTCACATATGCTTATTTTAAAATTTCTGTTTAAAAACTAAAGCAATACAACTCCAAAGTCTCTAGAACAGAACAGGCACTAATTCAGCTGTGTACAATATACAGAGCATTGAATCTTTTTTAGGTTGTGTGCATGGATTTGTGTTTATTCCATCAGAATACCTGTCTAGTTGTATTACTGGTCTGTTCTGCTACTTCTGTTACGGTTTTACCTAATGTATCCTGGCTCTTTTTTGCCTTCTACAACATCTTTGTCAACTTCCACACATACGATGTCAGAATTGGGCACTTCAAACATGGGCTCCAGCAGCAGCTTTTCCTACAGGAAAATAGAGGGGAAAATATTTCTGTATGCTTTCCTTCACATAAACAGAGAGAGCTAGAGAGTCTCCTTGGAAGAACTCTGAATACTCACAGCTTTAGAAAGACTTACTGTATCCATGTAAGGGCCAGAACTAAGTGTGGTTTTCACTGGAAATGGTCACAATTAGGTCCATACACACAAATCCAGGAAGCTTCATTTATTGTTTATAAGACTTCATTCACTCACCATTATAGATCGAAGACCTCTGGCACCAGTTTTTCTGTCCAGGGCCAGTCTGGCTATAGCCTTCAATGCATCTTCAGTTACATTTAATTCACACTACACAGAGAAAAATGGGAAGTTCAGTTAATAATTTCATTTATAACCCAGCATGTTGAGTACAAGCATTACCAAAAACAACACTGTATTTATAAACATGAACACCAGAGTCAACAGATAAAAACTCAAACCTTATCCATGCTGAATAGTGCCTGGTACTGAGGAACCACAGCATTCCGTGGCTCTGTAAGAATTCGTACGAGGGTTTTCTCATCCAGGCTGTGCAGAGGAACCACAACAGGCAAACGTCCCACAAATTCTGGAATCATGCCAAACTCGATGAGATCCCTGGCTTCCACATGGCGCAGCAAGCGATCCTTCTCCTCAATATCTTCCTGTGGGTCAGACTCTCCACTGATATTGGCAAGATCAGCTGCTGCTGCAGCCCTTCTGCCTTTCCCCATGTTAGATGGTGTCCCAAATCCTAGGTACTGCAAAAGAAACATGTTCTGCTTAGAGAACTGTAATTGAGTTTTCTTGATGTAAATAAATCAACTTTCCGTGAGTATTAAAAATCTGCAGTGACTGATTATATTGTTATGTACTAATCTGAGCTCAAGAAACTACTTAGAGTAAAATTAGACCCCTTGCATACAATCAGTTTCTTATAAAACTGAATTTCTTCAGTGAAGGATTAATACATCAGTACAAGAGCCATTTTTGCTTAAAATAAAGAAGGTCATCAACATGTTCTGGTCATTTTATAAGTACCAGTGACACTTCATAAGTAAAGCAAATGCAGGCAAGTTTGCTTACATGGGAAGCAACATGAATTAACATGAACAATAACTTCCATTTCAGTCACTCCTTTACTGGTAGAGTCAGGGAACACATATTGTCAGAATGCTACAGCCAGAACCCTATCCCCAGATATTAATCTATAAAACAGTGAACTGCAAGACCAGGTATTTTAAGATGATGATGGTTTTTATCACCATTTGCTGAAATAAATAAATTTGATGTGTTTACAAATACAGTAAGACTGTTAAAAGTCAGTATTGTGAATAGTAATCAAGGTGATGATTTTTCAGCCCAGACACAGTCTGATACACTCACTTTTTCATTTTTCCTCCTGCTGATAATTCTGTCAAGGCCATTAAAGGCACCAGAAGCTACAAACAGGATGTTTGTTGTGTCAACCTGCACCGTTTCTCCACGTAGCTTCCGAGAATTCTTCTCTGGAACGTTTACTATTGTGCCTTCAAGTAATTTTAACAAGCCCTAAGAAGGAAAGAAGAAATAAGCAATGAAAAATTTCCATCGTGTAGCATCATGTATGTTCACTTGGGCACACCAGGATATGTTCACTTTCACAAATACACTTGTATTTTTTGCTCCCTTATGCTCTTGTATTAACAGCAAGAGTCCAGAAAAGTCAGTTTTTCCTGAGACAATTCCACTCAAGGACAAAAACTTTCCTTTAATGTGGCTCCTATGCACATTATGCATATAATGATTAGCTACTTTAAGAGTTTTGCTTAAATGGGAAATATTACCTGCCCTTGCCTACATTATGAACTGTCTGAATGCTGCAAAGACATTTCTGAACTAAAATATTTCCATGAGGATGCCCCAAACTGCTTTTGAGATTATGTTTTTTAATGAAGTCAAGAGGAAAGATGTGTCTTTTGAAGGTGAATAATTAAGGAACTGAAGAACCATGACTCCATACATTCCCATGCTGTTTGACATGACAGGATCTTACATCCTGTTCAGTCAGAAAGTAAAATCACTCCATGGAAGCATTTACCTGTTGAACACCTTCTCCCCCAACGTCCCGTAACTGATGGATACCAGGAACGCTGCCAATCTTATCTACTTCATCCAGAAAAACAATTCCTGCAGTTACAGAAAATGGGTTTAAAGAAGACCCTACTTTTAAAGGGAAGCAAGAATTTACAGAGAATAATAAGATTTGAGAGCGCAGCAGTCTGTTCTACTTCCCAACAGCAAAAACATATGTAATTTTGTCCAATTATGGACAAAAATAATACTAGAAGATACACATTGAGCTCTTTTCAGATTTATTCTGATATAAACTTTGGGTACGTGCAGCTAGAATATTACTTTCAGGAATACTGGTGGTCCCAAAAGCTTAGAGCCCTTCAACAAAATGAACAGTCTCTGAAACACATTAAACATTTACCTTGCTGTGCTTTTTCTACATTGTAGTTGGCATCTTGCAGGAGTTTTGCGATGACAGATTCAATATCTTCCCCAACATAGCCAGCTTGAGTCAAGGTGGTACAATCACAGATAGCAAAAGGGACATCTAGGCATTTAGCCAGAGTCTGAGCCAGCAAGGTTTTACCTGGTAAAAGAAAAGCTGCACGTTAGAACTGCCACACATTTCTCTTAGAGCACACAAATCCAAGTACTTGGACAGGGACTTAACAAGGGTGTGTAGTGACAGGACAAGGGGGAGTGGCTTTAAAATGAAAGAAGGTGGGATGAAGAAGATGATATATTGGGAAGAAATCTTTTTCTGTGAGGGTGGTGAGGCCCTGGCACAGGGTGCTCAGAGAAGCTGTGGCTGTCCCGTACCTGGAAATGTCAAAGGCCAGGTTGGACAGGGCTTGGAACAGCCTTGGATAGTGAAAGGTGTCCCTGCACATGGCAGAGGTGGAACAAGGGGAGCTTTAAGGTAACCTCCAACCCAAACCATTCAAGGATTTGCTACAGGATCATCATTAACTCTTTTGAGACATTCTGAATCATACCAGCATCTTAATATAAGTATTTTCCAAGGGAGATAGCTTTCATAAGCAGTGGTTTTTACATTGGCAGGCTGTATTTCTAGTTTTAGTTTAATAATACACATTTAAGGCAGCTTGAAATTCATACAGTATCACAAAATGTCACACAATATAAAAACCATAGTACATGTACTTGCAGAGTTTAAAGATTAAATAAATCAGTAGTCCTTTGCAGACACTCAGGGTGCAGTGCAAAGTCCAATTGCTCCTGCTTCAAAGTTGGGAAGAAACAGAATTAAAATATTGTTTAGTGAATGTTCTCCCAAAAAGTCTGCAAAATGCCATCACTTCAGCACAAACACTCCCAAGTCTTATGAACATACAAAATAATCTCTCTTTCCAACCCCCTGCAACTAATCTGTCCCAGAGGTGAAACAGCACTAACTGCAGCACCTCAGCTTGCCAGCTAAAGCAGAGAAACTATAAATGCATTTTATTTCAGCTTAGTCAAAGTGGCATCTTTTATTCAGTCTGTAAATATAGGCATTCAAAAAAGAAAAAAGAAAACTACACAACTACAGCTTGTTCCTCTTTAGGGCCACTAGCTCTGCATGTTAACACAGCATGAAAGCACTGGAATCCCAATTTGAAATTCACAGTTTAGTTTTTTTATAAACCAAATCTGAATAATCACAGAAGAGGAAAATCACTCATTAACAACAAATTCCATGAAAAATAGGACACCTATAGAAACATGCAACTGTATACCTGATCCAGTTGGTCCAAGCAGCAATATATTACTTTTTTCAAGTTTAATGTCATCATTGGGTGAATCTAGTACTTCTCCTCCCCGTTTTTCCTGAGGTATCTGCTGGTTCATTTGTTGCTGCATTGATGCTCCCAAAGCATTACCGTGTGGACTGATTCCAGCAATCTGCAGGAGTTCTGAAGAGAACAACAACAACACTGTTTGAGCACCAAGGAGGCCTGTCACTACCTTAAAGACACAATAACAGCTTGGTTCTTCTGCAAACCTGGACTTCTCTCTGCACAGAAGCTTACAGAGAGGAAAGCAACAGAAATACAGCACAATTATTACACAAACAGGAGTTCCAATCATACTTTTGCAAAGGTGTACAGGAAAAGAATTTCCAATGGCACAGTGATTACCTAAAAGTATTCCTCTACATTAAAAGGAGAAATTTTCAGTCCTTACAAATTTACTCATTTTAACTGTAATTCTTTTAGTTTTTTTGTTAACATATGAGAAGAAATAAACCCAAGCTGTTAATTTCCACGATGAAAAAGTACAAGCACTGGACCTCACCCAACATTTCAAACTAGCAGTCACTAAAGACTGTTCTCCATGTTGTAAAAGTAGGTATTGCAGAGGAGGACATGAGGAGAGGGTTCACTTACTTGTAAATCTGTACTCATCCTCCCGTCTTCTGATTTCTAATTCTAAGAGAGAGGATGAAAACAGTCATAAAAAAGTAAGTTTATAAAAGCTTATAAATTCTCCACCTCTTGCCCTCTTCTGAATACATCTTATCACTGACTATGAACGTATTTCTAAAAAGAAATCCCCACAAGAGCTATTTTTTATTGTTGTCAAAATTACCCAAAACCCAAATTGCATGTTTTTTAAAATGCCAGCAAGCTATCTACTTATAATATTACCTCTAATTAGATTATTCACTTTAAAACCAATTATGGAAGGGGAAAAAAAGCAGTAACAATTTTGAAGAGGCTTCCTTAAACTCTCTCTGAGTGTTATAATGTAAGGCTTTGATATAAGACAGAACTCTGAAATATGTAAATATTTACTGTCAGCCTCTCTGGGCATGGACCCTGTTATCTCCCTGTGGAGGGTCAGGAACTTCCTGGTGCCAGGTACAGAGCTGCACTCTTACCATTACCAGGAAAGTGCTACTAATGTTCCCTCCTCATTTAAAAGATTTATGTTAATTCAAGAAAAAACAAAGAAGATTTCTGTGGTAACTTTTGCAAGACAGAACAAAACACCTTAAAAAAAACTCACCCAAGGTACACTTTGAGTCAGAGATGGTAACTTAATCCCACTTCTAAAAATAAATTAGATCAACATAGCTACACACTTACTCAGCAGCAAAAGTACTGCCAGGAGTAACTCCATCTACACCTGCTAGATATGGAACAATACAGGGGTGACCTGCAGATGCTGCCAGCAGGAGCAAAGGAAGTTAGAAATCTAAGTACTCATCAATTTAACTATGCAAAATATCACCTTCCTGATCTGCATTGTTGCTTGCAGATGAAGCAGCAGATTTACCATTAAGTCGTAAATGAGATTAGAAAGAAAAAATTAGGAGACTCACTTTAGAAAGTTAAAGGAGAATACCCCATAATCAGTATCAGTAAAAAGGGGTAAGCATTTAATATGGTAAGCATCATAAACTCTCTTATTACCATTTAAATAAATCACAGAAGTTCACAATGGAAATTATATTTAGTAGAAATTCTTACAGATCATTTAAACTATAGAACATCTAGTGTCAGGGTAAACCCTTTCTTAGATTAAGTTAGGGCCCCAAAATGGTAATTTATTTGACCAGAAAAATACCAAATATCATACAAACCTCTTGGTGTTAAAGAAGTCTGTTTCTCAACTTCTGCTTGCTGTCTCAGGTTAGATGGGATATTATTGTAGATTCTCTTGTAATGATTATACACTGCAACTGAAAGCACCTTCTTGGCAAAACACTGACCAACAACGTATTTGTCGAGGTAGTTGTAAATCTGAAAAATAGCTTAATCTTAATAACACTTCTAAATCATCTTGCAGCAGAAAAGGAAAAATAGCATATTCTGCAAAAGATGGACTTTGGTCTGAATTGTTACAGACCTGAGAAACAGAAACTAACATCTAAAATACAAAACATATTCCTCTTGATAAGTTTACTTTAAAAAATCTGTTGCTTACACACTCTTATTGTGTCTGTCAGTTCTGCCCTACTAATATATAAGCCCATTGCCATTTCTGCCCAAATTTTTAAGAGGAACAGAAATTTTAAGAATGCTTATTTTCTGAAAAGAGGCCTATCAAGGGGCCATGTTCAGAAACCATTACAGTCCACCAGGAACTGAGAAACATAAAAGGCTTCCTCACTAATCTCCAGATGGAAACCAAATGACTTCAGAAGGACCACGGCCACAAGTTAATCAGCTACAGCTCTCACCCACACCAAATAAAAGGCTTTGCTGCTTGAGAAAGCAAATGCTGAAATAAGGATAGAGAATGCAAGGCCACAGTAAGAAAGAAAAGTTACTACGGTTGGTGAGGGCCGAGGTCAGCCTCAAGGTCACAGGAGAAAATGTAGTCACAAAGACAGAGGAAAACAAGCTCCAATACCTTTATTGGATCTACTTGTTCCCTTTATCAGCTGCTCTGCACACGGCTCACAAAGGTTTAATCATGAGCTAATCATCTTTATTGTTTGTTGCTTTGTCCCAGCAGCCCATCACACACCTGATGCAGATTATGGGAAGCATTTCTCCATGCTGCAACACAAGGGGACTCTGGGTGGAATTAAGAACATACCTTTTTCGGTGGAGGTGGTGGCTTCTGCTGGAATGCCAATTTCACAGCTTCTGCTGCTGACTCGGGCTCTTTAATGATGCTCTTTTTTGTGTCTGCCTCTGACAGGACAACAAAAAAGTGGTGACACTTTTCACACTTCACAAAACGGGTGGAAGCTGCAGAAAAGGTCAAACAAATCAGTAAGAAGAATTGCTTCTGTCCAAGTTCATCACACAGGACAAGCACCTGTAAGACAGCCCAGTCACTCTGTTTACATAACACTTCTCCCTCGCTCACCTTAGAACATTTAAAAGCTACTATTGGCTTATGAAATTTGACACAGAAGAAACACATTTTGCCCTCCAAAAATTGGAATGCTGGGCAGCAACCAGACAATGGATTAAACAAAAACTCTTTTTGATACTTATCCAGTAGCACCACACTTAGGAGAGGACACTTTGCACTTCTGAGACAAAATAAATGAGAATACTTTAGCTATGCAGGAAATGTTCCTAACTCTCAAACTGACAGCAAAATAAAATATTGTGGTTAGGCACAGACGAAAGTGCAGGGAAGCAGTCTAGAATATCAAAGACAGCATTACAGGAGGGCTCTGGCAGCTCCTGCTCTCTGCATCCCACTGGTTTAGAACACTGGATCAGGCCCGAGACATCCAAGCCCAGGACACTGAGCACAGGGGGGGTCACCCAAAGGGCTCATCCCAACAAGAGGCAGCTGTGGTATGCAACACACCATCAGGACTTTGATGTTTTGCAAGATCTTCTGCTTATTTATTTTTACTGTCAAGACTAGAATGAATTTCTTTCAAATTCCAAAAGCTAAAAACCCTCCTACCGCTGACTTTGTGAACTGTGTCTCAAGAAATCTGCAAAGGTTGGTTTCATAAGCCTGAAAATGAGAACCTGCATTGCTTTTCTTTTCCTTTGGTAAAGCAAAGTTGAAATGATAAAAACAGACAGTAGAGAAGAATAATAAAGTAATTCAGAATAGACCCTTTCTAGCCCTATTTCTATGGTACTAAATGCAAATCACAAGCAGTAGGATAGATTTAAAGGAAATATACTAGTAAATGTATTTAATTAAAAGTACAGAAAATGTAGAAAAACAACCCACTGAAAATTTTAATGCCAGAACTTCTGAAATTATAAAAAGTTTTTAGAAAATGGCTTGAACACTGTAGCACCAGCAACTGTAACAACACCCTCTAGCAATAAACAAGTTGCTTATTTATAACTTGTTGTCTCCCATAGGACTGGCATCAGCAAAAGAAGAGTGGGTGGGATTTTTCTTACCATTAATCCCACCTTATAGCTGGATAAGCAAGACCAACAGATTACTTTAAGAATGTAGCAACTAATAATGCCAGCAACACAGCTTTATTAACTTCAATTCAAAGAAATTCTGGGTAACAGCCTGAAAGTTCTCCTGGCAACCTTCCAAATTACTGCTCTCTGCCTCATGGGAATGTGATGGAAATCCACTTGCACTAACCCATTCCTCTTATATAACTATTATTTAGCAACAATATTGTAGGGAAAAAAACAACCCAACCTTTCTCCCAAGGCTCACTGAAAACACCTCTGATATTCTTGATGACTACAGCCATGAGGCTGTTCTCCTTCCTTATACAAGGCTGATTTAGGGTAGAATAGACATGAGAATAGTTGTTCACTTTATAAAGCCACATGAATGGTTTAAAAAAACCCAGAAAATAAGAAGTGGGCTGTTAGAGTACTATGAGGCATCTTTAAAACTTCACTAAAAAAAAAACCTATGAGTACACAATTGAGTTGCAGGAAACTTCGCTCATCCTAAATACTGGCATGTTTTCATATGTTCTTTTAGCAAACACATAAAAGCACATCAAATCCATGTCAAATTACCTCCCTGTCATTAAGATGTCTGCAAATATTTACAGTGTGCCAAAATGCAAGTCAAGTGTTGTTTTTAATCAGACAATGTTGCCACAGAGGCTGCATTTCTAAAGTTTCTGTGAGCTGACCTTGCCAAAAAGAAAAGCCAGGTTTTTATAAAACATACAGGAAACAAAAACAATCAGAGAATTAAAAAGAGTTGTAGGGTTGAGATAATGGGCTCCTATCAAACTGCATTAAGGTAAAATAAAACCCAAACCAGGAAAAAGAAAGCAGGGAAGCTTCTGAGTAGCAGGGAGGTGCTGGTTTGGAGGATGGAGTAACCTGATGGCATCAGGTGGAGACAGTAAAAGCAGCATCCAGATAAGGCTTCTTATGTCAATCAGCTTTACAGCGATTGGATTTCACCACATCGGAGGATCAAGTCTTATTTCACTGATCACAAACTCTCTTTACAGACTTTCACAACCCAAAACAATACAGGAACTGCTGAGAAAGGAGGTCAAAGCAAAATGACTTTTTTGTTTGCCTCATATTTTCCCTTCATTGTTAATTGGAAAATCATTGCCAAGCAAATCTTTCTGCAAGATTTGCAGATACAAAGTGAAGCTCCATCAAAAACAAACTCCACTGGAAAACCAGCCTGTCACACTGCCACTCAGTGGCAATTAATTTTCTAATGAACATGGCTTTTATTCAGTATTTTGCTTCTTTACTTCTCTCAAAATGACTGAAAATCTAATATTTAAACTGAAACAAATGCTAATTGCATGTTTTCCATTGGTTTTAGATATTTATTTAAGGCTCTGCAGGTTGGCAATTCAAACCAGAACTGAGCAAATTCATCATTTTTCCTGACTAAGCAACAAGGGCTTATCCACAAAAATCAAGTTACAGTAGCCTTAATACAACTTGCAACCCATTCATTTTGGGCAGAATGGGACAGATTTATTTTTCTTAGTTTTTATTTTTTCAAATAAATTTCAAGATAATTAGTAGCTCTGTTTTTCAGCTGCTTTATAGAGTGGCTAGAAAGCAGTGTGCTCAAATTAAGACTAAACCAGAGTAACACGGGTCCAGAAAAATCTTCATCAGGATTCACAGGAACTCTGGAAAAAAAGCGTGTTTCCAGTCCCAAGCTGTTTACAGAACCTGTGTTATTCTGATGCTGCAACTTAAGTGGGTTCACTACTTGGAAATTTTAAATCTCATCTATCAAGATATGTTCTCCCATAGTGTTGGTATGAATAAATCCTGTTCCCAAGGAAGCTTCCAGGCATGCTTAAATGTTCCCAACAACACTGACAAAACACTAAATCGCATCTCTGCTTTCCAAGGATTGTTCTGGGACAATGCTTGAATGGTATTTCCAGATAAAAGCACAAACTGCAGTACCAAGGGAAACACACCAGTGAAGTGAGATTCAAAAACATCTCTGCCTGTTCATGAATCATAAGGAGGCAAATGAGATTAAAAATCCTTCAACTGTTCCCAACCACACCTAGTCCAGGGAGAGACCACACTGAACACCAGACAGGATCATATTTCTAGTTCCATGAACTAGTGCCAGGTTTTGCAGAAAACCTTGTTGCCTATAGTTTCAAACAAACTGGAAAAACAACCTTATTTCTGGGGGAAAAAGTAACTGAGGACTGATCCTTTGTCTAACATAAAGAAATATATTGTTATTATTATAGAACTGTCCTGTGATTCATGACATTTGATCATTTTAAATACTACTTTATATGAGTAGCAGGAAATAACAGCACATCCACTCATTATTTTTGCCAGTTGTTATATTAACAACTGCTGAACACGTTTCTGCTGACCTTGTCTTAAGCCTCTTAGTGCACAAGTCTGATTATGACCTGATATTTCCTCCTTGAGCCCCACCAACTAACAATGGGGATTTGCTTTCTGACAAAAGTTTTTGTTTTCTAGGCTGGTCTCATTAGTGATGAAATAAGGTATGAAATATCTTCAAGTCTGATAGAACCTAAAGAATAAATGGCATTAATTTTGATTATGCTTTAAAAAACAAAAAGGAAAATAAAGTAGCAATTGCTGCTGGAGAACAGGCATTTTGGATTTTCTAGTTGGACTTTCCAGCCTACTATGTGGAATGTATTATAGCTCTGACTTTGCCATGGAAGACTGTTCTAGTAAGCCATCTGTCAAATACTAATTCCTCTGCTGGATAAGCACTTTGGTTATAGTACATGCAAGATTAAAGTTTCATTATTTAGGAAAGAAAGGACAGACATTACTAATACATATAAAGTGCATACTTATATAATAGAGATATGAAAGTATCTGTAGTTAAAATGGTATTAAGTATAAAATGCCATGAACTATTTTAAAAATGCATATTCACAGATACAACAAGAATTGCACTACCACATTCCCACACATCATGGGATGTACACAAATGTACCCACAGAAACAATAAATATTTACACCAACAAGGCCAAACTAAGCATAACAAAATTTCTGACATCACGTAATTAGGTAGGCTAACACACAGCTATCAGGACTATGTTAAATCACAAAGTCACATCTGTACCTATTTAAAAAAAAAAGAAGTTTTAAGGAAAACTTACACACAAAGGTCTCCACGTGTGTGCACAAGTCCCCACACTTTGGGCAGCGCAGTTGGTTCCCTCCTTTCCCAGAGCTTCCAGAGCTTGACTTTTTGCCACCACCCTCACCAACAGATTTCTAAAAGAGATTTCCAGACAATTAACCCCAAACAATGGAGCTGGTACAGTATTTGCTTATGGATTCAAATAACTGGAATTTTGCAATAGCTGAATAACAACGTAGCTATTGTCAGGATTTTTTTAAAGGCTTTAGAAACTTAGAAGAATATAACATAAAGACTTGGCAGTGTTTTACATTTACAAATACATCTGCATTTCCCAGGTCTGCCAGTCTTGGATGCACATGCCCAACAATAACAAGCTATGTTAACATTTTAATAGTGTATTTTAATGTTTTAATGACAGACAAGGAAATAAATAATATTTAGAGAGAATTGTGTTATCTCAACTGCATGGATTCCAAGGGTTTCTGAAGCCACAGCTCCTCTCAATTCCTTGGCAGCTGTAGCAATCTATACTAAAACATGAATTTCAAAGTGTTTGGAAATACTGCATCTTTTGCTTGTATCTGTATCTATGCCTTCATACTCTGATTAATACAAGTTCTATTTTAGGAAACAACAAAAATCTCTCTTCCCATTTCTAAGGCAGTTCTTAATTTTTAAACCTGTCTTGCCTACTGATTTCTCCTTACAACCCTTTTCAAGAAAAAAATAAAAACTTAATTTTTAATTTTTTTAAAAAAAGTTTAATTGCACCCTCAGAACAGACTGGTGTCACCTGGACAGCTCCTCAGGTTCACAACACACCATACTAAGGCAAAGTTATTGCCTGTGAACTCTCAAAATGTTATTTGCTGACTAAAGAGCAGTTCTATTCTCAGGTAATCATTTATCTGAAGAAGCTGTTTATTAACTATAATTATAGAGAATGACTAGGATAAAAATAGACTACAAATAACAACAAGAGGTGAGCTCATGTCCTCATTGACTTGTCTTACTTAAGACAAATCAGTTCTAAACCCAGAAACATTTAAAATGTACTTTAAAAGTCTACTTGGGAGCACCAGGTTTATCTCCTAACAAATTCATAATATATTTTATTTTTTCTTCACTGCCAGTTGCAGCAATTTGAAGGACTAGAAGTGTCTGGAGTCGGCCAAAATTTCAAGATTAATTTTAAGTAAAAAAAAAAAAATCACAGAAATTTAAGGAACTTTTTACAGAAAGTATTGAAACCCCCAGTTTGTGGAGATTACCTTGCTTCCATCTCCAGAACCATCCTTGCTTGCACCATCCTTTGAAGCAAAATATGCTGGTGTTTCTGAAAAGTTTCTAAGAGGAATTCGTTTTAGGGAACAAGTTTCAAAAGTCCCAAGTTTTCCTAAAACAGGGATGCGTGTACGACCACAAGTAATACCTAAAAAAAAAAAAAAGTTAAATACTAAAAATACTCCCATTTTCATTCCATTGCCACCAAATCTCAGAACTTATTTACTTTATGTGGGGCTTAAAGGTACAAAATCAGCTCTGAACATCCACATTTCAGTCATTCTAAATAAATTACCTTTAACACCTCAATGTTCATCTCATTAAAAGCTGCCTGGGTTTTCCAAAAAAAGACCCCAGTGTAATTCCAGGTCCTCTAACATCAGACAATTGAGAGTCTCATTGTGGCATGTAATAGGGAACATCCCAGTTATGAAACTGATCCTCAGAATGATAAACATAATCAACTTACAGTTTTTATTATGAAATAATTCAACCCCCCCAAGAGAAAACTTTGAAGAGTCGCTTTATTATGCAAATTCAGGTGTTTCAGACTCAATAACTGCACGTCTGGATTTGGCTTTCACTTGGGAACTCCACTAAAAATTAGTTTCCAGGAATTTGAGGCACCTCTTGGCAACAAAAGTTGTGCTGAGGAAAACCGAGAAGCCGTGTCCTATTTGGCACTCACCGACGGGCCTGCACCGGCAAACTCAGCGTAATCTTAACTTTGCTGAAATACCTTATTGCCAACACAAAAAAAAAACTTCATTGGGAAACTAAACAGCCTTTTTTCCTCCTCTTGCAACACCGGCAGGATTGCATTTCGTGGCTCGGTATGACGTGAGCCAACATATGTTGTGCTTGTGATTTCAACATCAACAACAGCCTGGAATCCATATCTCATCTCTTGCAGTTAAAGTGGCAAATTCTCACTTGCTTTCTGGTTTTGATAAGGACCTTGCTGTGCCTTACTGACAGCAGAGCTATATAGCAACAATGGCAAATGCAAATCTGCTGACAGTACATAGTTTTATTGTTACAGGGATGAGAGAATCCTATGGAAAACCCAAAAACTCTTAAAAAAAAATAAGAAGAAAGAATGGCAAGAGAAGCATAGCTCATTTGCTCTGAAAGAAGAAACAACAGCAACCAAGATCTGGGAGCTTAGCTGAAAGAGAATACTCTGAAAATTCACCATGCTACTATTACAAGAAGGGAAAAAATAAAGAAGAGGAATCTGAATTTACCAGGAAAACTCTTACTGGTCTGTACAAAGTCACAATGAAGATGACAGTGTCAAATGAGATCTGAAGCTGGTTTATTAACTTACATGCTGCTTAAGGTTCCTGAACCTGAAGATGACTTGTAGCTACTTTTAACATGACTAAAAATTAATCTTTTAAAAATCTCTTAACAGCATTGCTTCTGGATGTAAACATGAGGGAGGAATAACAATCACTGAGCTTCCCCATTTTAAATTCATCTGCTGAGTGCCACTGCAACACATTTTAGATTACATAGGATAAGCTATGAAAACATCACAGAAAACTTGAAAACACTGGCTGGCTCTCAGAAGCAGTTGTGTCTTTTAACTGAATGTGTAGAGAACTCTAACAACTCTGTGTGCCAAGTGCACTTGTCAGAAAAGAATAAGCTTTGGTGAGTGTTTACAATGCAATAGCTGCTCTGAGCAGCTATTGGAAGTTCATTCCTCAGAGATGGTTCCTTTACTGAGATTTGGTTTACAAACTGAGAAAAGACCCCTTAAAATAAAACAACAACCACCTCACCTCCCTTGAACAAAACCTGAAGTCACACAACTTTCCTTGTAACACAGGGAGATTTGGCCTGTGGAGAAAGGCAGAAGCACTAACACAAAAGCTCGAACATTTCAGTCCTCATTTTAATTCAGAGTGCTCTTGTGAGACAGAAAATGCACTGGAAACTATATGGGATGAACTATGAAACCTTACACAGCACTGATTACTGAGCTGTGAAGACTAAACCAGGGGGAAAAAAAAAACCATATTACTGCTACATCAGCTGGTGGCTAAGCATGAAAAGCCTCATGTGCTTATTGTGAGGTCTGAGTGGGGTCTTTTGGATAAAATATCCATATTGTACAATTACACAATGAAGCAGTAAAAGTTATCACCTCTACTTCCTTGTGTCAATAAGCCCAGAGGGAGATTTTCAGGAGAAATCAACATTCCAATGCCTGGCAGCTGCCACTGACCAATCCAGACTCAGATAAATGTTCCAATACATAACTGCTGGCAGGGTTTGCTCACACACACCTGGAACTGGTGGCTCAGGTGATGGTTTTTTTAAGCACTAAATTCAAAGGACATGTACCTAATGTCGCTGGCAGCAATGGAACTGCTCAGATTTGTGATGGAAAGCTCCCTAACACATTATTAACCTTTAACTGATACTTGATGAAATAAATGCTGACTTTTGGGCCAAGCCTGGGGGATCTTGGAGGCATCTATTGGTCAGGAAAGTGACAGGAGACTGTGACAAACTAACTGTCCCACATAACACTCCATTGATTACATTGATCTGTGCACTCTGAACTCTCTCAAGCTGGCACCAACCAGCAACAGCAAACAAAGCACTTGGCAGAAGACACAATTTAATAAAAAAGACACACAAAAATAAGATACATTTATTTTTAAATAACTTTCATTTAAAGCTGATGGATAAATAATTGCATTGTTCTATCTGCATTTTATTCTCATTTGCTCTTTTACATATTAACTCTGAATCTTAGTTCTGACCAAAAACCACACAAATTTTAAAAAAGATAATTCTGTAATGAATTACAAATAGCAGTTGCTTTAAAGTTGATTGTTTCAAAGGGGTTGCATAAGGGCAGACAGGCTAGACTTGAAAGTACAGGTCTGAACCAGCACAGGTGATATTTGAGATATAAATGTAAAGGCACCTACAAAGAGTTAACTCACCTCTTAAGAGCAGTAAATGATCTCTGACTCATCAGGCTATTGCCGAGGGTAGAGTAATTGAAAATATTGTTGCCAATGTGGCAACAGAGAGATTTTTCAGCACAATTTGGGGTTGCTCTACCATTCCCCCAAAGCAGCACTTGGTTTGTCTGCTCTCAAGAATACCATGAAAAGGGTAAACAAGGAAAAAAAACCTAAAAAAGGAACAGCTTCCCACAGCCTTCAACTTCCAGTGAGTAGCTGGCACAGTCTCGTCCTTCTACCAAGTTGGAAATAATTAATTTTGCTAACTAAGCCCGTCTTTATGAGCAATAGTTTAAGTTCAGGCTGCCACAAAGGTAGGCTTTTACTTAATTAAGGTAATTAAGCCATTTTTAAGCCAATTAAACACATTTACTCGCGCTGTAGAGTAACATACACTGTCCGACAGCTGCTGAACATCACTTCTGTTGAAATAAACTCTACTCTGGCATTACATTTCTCCATAGCGAGGGCAAATTCCCCGATACTTCACACCACGTAACGCTGCCCTTACCCCCACTCGCACCGCACGGGTGACACCAGCAAACAGTTAAAAGGAGAAAAAAAGGGGAAAGGCCGCCGTGTCCCGCCACTGTCACAGCGCGATAAGGGCACGGCGGGGCCGCGGCTCCCCTCAGGGCCGCAGGGCCCAACCCCGCCGGGCCCGGTGCGGGAAGGCCAGAGGCCGGAGCGCGGTTACCTCTGCGAGCGGAGGGCAGCGTGGAGCCGAACAGGCGGGCGGCGGCGGCGCAGCTGTGGCAGGCGGACATGGTGCAGCGGCCGCGGGCCCGGCCGGCTCCCCCCGCCGCCAACAAGGCCTCGCTGGCGGCGGTCCGGCCCCGCCCGCCCCGGTAACACCCCCGTGACGGCAACGCGCGTCACGGCGAGACTACACATCCCAGCGGGCATGGCGCCGCGCAGCGCCCCGTTTGAACGCACCTTTCACGCGAGGTCTCATGGGAAGTGTAGTGCCAGCAGTGATTAGTTGCGTGGGTGCCGCGTGGTATTGAGGGAAATGTAGTCTGCGACCGGCAGCGTCCCGGGACTCGCTCAGTCACTCCTAGGCGCACCGTCCAGGTGTTTCCTCTTCCCGAATACAAAATGAGGGGAATATTTCCCTTGATCACAGAAATGTTTTGGGTTTTTTTTAAGGGCCTTTCGTGAAAGATCAGGCTGAGACGGGAGCAGGAAAGCTTCAGGTAAACTGAAGGGATTTTGGGAGCGAATACAGAATGATGCCGCGTGTTGTGGGGTGTTCTTCAAGCAGGGAAGAGCATGGTACAAATATATATATTATCTAATGAAGTGTATCTTTTTGGCATGCCTTACAAAGAACACGCCTATAACTGCAGGTAACTATAGGTCTGTTTCTTTCAGCTCACCTTCGGCTCCTATTTATTACATACCAATTAAACAGGGCTAATTGACTCCACCTGCTCATTAGAGGAATGACTCAGTATCACCTGTCGCTCTCCTCAATTAACCTGAACTGCCTCGCAGCGAACAGATTGCCCGAGAAGCTGCGGCCCATCCCTGGAAGTGTTCAAGGCCAGATTAGATGGGGCTTGGAGCAACGTGTTCTAGTAGTCCCTGACCGTGGGGGGGGTGGAACAAAACGAGTCTTAAAAAGTCCCTTCCTACGCAAATTAGTACATGAATTAACACAGGGGCACGTGACTTCCGCCTCGGTAGCGATGGCACCCGCCCAGCTCACTTCCGCCTCGGTAGCGATGGCACCCGCCCAGCTCACTTCCGCCTCGGTAGCGATGGCGGCGGAGCTCTTTCCGCTCCGCCCACGCCCCGCCCACGGGTCACGTGGGCTGCGCTGCGCAGCACCCGGAAGTGGCGGCCGGCGGGTGCCCCCGGCTGGGCGCGCGGGGCGGGAGGGGGAGGCGGGAGAGCGGCGGCGGCCCCGGAGCTCCTGATCCTCCTCCTGCTCCTGCTGCTCCTCGTCCCCGCGCCCTGCCAGCCGGTGAGCGCCCAGCACTGATGGGGAAGGCGGCGGTCATCGCTGTGGAGACGGGCCTGCCCCTGTTCTCAGCGCCCCGCACCGAGGAGGGAGCTCTGAGGGGCCGCGTGGGCGCTGAGGCGAGTGGGGCGGTCTCTGCTCCTTCGCGACCGTGTCAGCCCTGGAAAAGCTGCGCTGGAGGGGACGGGAGACTGTGCGGGGCGGGGGATGTCTTTTGAGCTCTGGAGCGAGGTCGTTGCGGCCCCTGAGGGAGAGGAGAGGAGAGGGTCGGGACGTGGCCCCGTAGGGAGCCCAGAGACCCCCCCTTGGGGCTTCATTTACTGGGGGTCTCTCAGGATAAGGGGTTGCCTCAGCCTGTGCTGCAGAGGGGAAAGCGTGAGATGAGGGTGCGGGCTTTTGTCCCCTTCTCCCTGCAAAGCTGTGGAGCCAAATGTGGTTGAGGAGGAAGGAGCAGGGGCTGGGGGCGGTGGGCAGCTTGGGACAGGGTTGGTGGGAGCAGCGCTGGGGGACGGGGGAAGGTGCTGCTGCCATATCCCAGTTACCCATAAATCTTCTTTCTCATTGTCTTTTTAAATCAATAATGAATGGAATATGTCAGTGCAGTGGAATAACTCACAAGGAGACTATTACAAAGTGCTCTGAGCACATCTATAGGTGATTCTTCTTTCAGGGGAATTCTTTTTAAGGTTAAAGTTCTTCAGGTTATTTTGTTTTACTAAAAGTGAAACTTGGGTGTTTAGAGGCTGATCATGACCAGTATCAGGCTCTTTGTGGTCTGAGTTACCTTCAGCAGCTGAATCTGTTTTGAGTTCATGGTTCAGTTTCTCTGTGGCTGGAAAGCACACATAGCTAATATGAGTATTTGTGTGTACAAATTTAATGCTGTGTTTCTGTGCAAGGGAGAAAAAAAAACCCAAAAAAACCCATCTCAGTAAGAGCGCATTCTCTAATCCAAGTTCCCTCTTGCCTGGAAAGAAAGGCAGCCCTTAGGAGTGGTGATTACAGATGCTCCTTTAGAATAAAGCTGGTGGAAATCAGCCCAGGTGTTAGTGGCCGATGGCTCACTTCCATGAGTGGTAACAGGTGAACTGGGAAGTTCAAAATCTGGGTTTCAGGTGGACTGTAAACTCAGTGTGGTGCCAGACAAGGTACAGGGACAGCACAAAGTCCACTGCATGGTACCTTTTTTATCAACTGCAATGTCACAGCTCTGTGCTCCCAGCAATTAGCTTAAGGGTGCTGAAAGACTGGGGTGGCAGAAGTAGTGAGGTGATCACAGCAGGAAGAGGTTGCCAACCCTCTGTGGCAACCAGGGTGAACAGCAGGAAAAATCTCCCCCTCCGGCGCCTCTGTGTCTGTGCGGGGCCCTGACTGTGACTTCTGCTTCTTGGCCCTGCCAATGTAACAGTCCAAGATAATGTGTGTTTTAAGGCATTTCCTGTAATTTTTCTGCCACAGTTTTGTCACACTGTCGTTTGCTGAAGAGCTTTTAGAAAGCCATTGATGTGTGGTTATGGAAAGGAATTTGTCAGAACTGTGGTTTCCTTGCTCCAGTGACTGCTGTCCCCCAGCCCATGAAAGCATCCTTGCACCTGCTCTGCTTTGGAGGTTGTTGGAATTGACATTTGTTACCCTTGCTGTAATTTTACCTACTGACAGACTTTGATAGAGAGCAGAACAGTCGGTGCAAGCACCAAAATGAAACCACATAAATTTGAAACAGCCACACAGCTGAACATCCCACCTTGAACCTTTGAACATTGGTTCAAAGGTGAGAACATAGGTTTGTGAGGTGTAGCTTGTGCTCTATGGAAGGTGTGTGTTTGTCATGCAATTTAGAAAGTACTTTCCCTTTTAAAATGCAAATTTTCTGCACTTGGAAGATGGTAAATGAAGACTGAAAGATGAGGAAATTATAACGAACTGTTAATCCAGCTGTAACCCCAGAAACTGGTTAAGCTGCCCACCAGCAGCTCTCCTGCAGGGACAAGTGAATTGGAGTGACTCACAGAACACAACAAGGTCTTATTTTATGAAGAATTAAGAAACAAAACCTATTGATTTAGACTTGGCAACTGTTTAGTAACAAGAGCAGAAGTTTCTTTGTTTTTCTATGCTCGGTGCTGTGTGTGAATGCATGAAAATAATCTCCCAAGGCAGTTGGCTTTCAGGGTAAAGCTATTGAGTCTGCAAACTTCAGAAGTGTTTGATGCCATTTGTTGTATAAATGGAAGCTAATGGTCTTTTGCTGCTTAAAAAAAAAAACCCAAACAGTTAAATCTTGGAGCTACCTCAGTGTTTATTACTAATTAATGGAGTATTATAAGATACTCATTATGTATGCTTGGCCATTCTGGCTGGGGAGTGAATTAGTGGACCCAACTCAAAATCAATTTGTGCTGTATTAATTGGTGTGCTTCAAGGATTTCTTCATTGGTAACTCCTGACAAGAGTCTGCTTCTGTGTGGATAGAATTAAAATTTCAAGGATTTTCTGTAAATTAAGCCTTGGATCAGGTGATGTTCCTGATGTGCTTTGGGACTTGTTTGGGTCAGTTATACTCAAATGGAAAAATGTGACCTGAATACTGAATAGGTTCATGAAATTATGTCTGTGGTGTGAATTCCTTAGTGAATTGTATGAATATTTATTAGCTATAAACTTGGAGTGCCTTATCAAGTTAAAACAAACCAAGAACATGCTTTAGGTTTTGAAGCCACTTACAGCCTACAACACAATTGACTTTCTCTGCAGCTGTCACACGGGAATGCTGCTACATAAGCATCATAATTAGATTGGTGCAGTAATGCAGTCAGGTGACTGCCTCTTGGGAGAATAATTGCATGGTTTGATGAAAACTGAGCAAAAGTGAACTTGGTGTGAGTCAGAGGTAGTGCCATCGACTGATAAGTGCAAATCACCCTGCACTGCTTTATTTACATAGCCCAGTTTTCGAGAGCTGCCCATGGTGAAACTGGTATTGATTTCTCATTCTTTCTCTTTTTCAGGCTGACCCAAACTGAGTTTTTTCTAAACATCATGGGAGAGATTAAAGTCTCTCCTGACTATAACTGGTTCAGAAGCACAGTTCCTCTTAAAAAGGTATGGATGGACATCTCATGGGTGAAATATCTCCTCTCGTTTTTTAGGGGAAGAGATTCAGTGTGGTTAATGCAGAGCAGTTATGTTAATGCAGTGGCTGTGCTACTGAGCTGCTTTATCTCCTGAACTGTTGTCACACATGTCATGTGAGTGCATGAAAGCACCCCCTTCATCTTCACATGCTCCTTGGAGGTCACTTCTGCCTGTGGTGGGGTGCAGAGACTTGCAGCTGTGAGCCATGGCAGTGGCAGCTGCCATCCTGGTGCCGGCCATGCCTGAGGAGGGGGCTCCAAGGGAGTGGTGTGTGCTGGGCATCACTCTCAGAGCTGCCTGGGTGCACTGGACTGAGCTGCCAGAGCCACCTCCACTGTTCCTGCCCATTGTCCTCAGGCCAAAGCAATGTCCAAAGACACTTCCCCAGCAGTCAGGCTGCACACAGAGTCCTGAGAGTGGGAATATCCTTAACCACGGGGGAAAAACCCAGACAGTTCCTTCTGCTTAATCACACTGTCCAACCACTTTCTCCTCTTGCTTGGATTTCCCCACTTCCTTTTACTGAGCCACAGAGGAATGTTTGAGGTGTGCAGGGCTCCAGCTCTCTGCGTGCTGAGTGGCAGAGGGCATGCAGTGCACTGTGTAACTCCTGAGCCAGTAAAGCACTCCTGTGCCTTGTGCAGGTCAGGCTTGCTGGGGCTGTGGTTGCAGAGTGACCTGCAGCAGCCCAGACTGCCCAGACAGAGAGACAGCCCTGCCTTTGCACCCTGCTGCTGCTGCCAGCACGGTCACTGCTGTGGCTGGACAGGCAGAGCAGCAGTGTCCTGTCTAGCCTGAGGTGTGTTATAGTTTGATTTTGGGCTAAGCTGACTTTGGTGTGGTTCCCTTATCTGGATGACTGTGTGAGCTGCAGAAGCACCTTTAGGGAAGGGCTGTAGGATTCTCATTAATTTTTGCTGCTTTGTGTCTTCTGTAGATAAGAAAGGTGCATTGCTGTTGACCCCACGAGCTCTGCTGTTGCCTTGAGGCAATGCCTCACTGGGTCACCAAAGCCAGGGGACAGGATTTCAGCAGAAAAATGTGTGGGTGCTCTGAGGCTCTGCTTTGTGGGATGCAAGGTGGTGAATGGAAGAAGCTGGAGGTCGTGGTTCCAAGGGAACGTGGTCCTGCTGCAAGTCAGTGCCAGCAGCCACTGCCTTCAGCTGCTGCCAGTGCTCAGGGTTTCATAACTGGAGACATGTGTAAGCTGAAGCTGATGGTGACCTGGTGACCTTCAGATTTGGGAATGCCTCACCCTCTTGAGTTCTGCTGTCTCCTCAAAAGGCAAATGATGCCACAGTGGTGAATGTGGGGTATGAAGAAATAAACCAACTAGTCCTGGTTATTGGAGAAAGAAGTGAAAAAAAAATCCCAATTTGAAAATGTAATTAATCTCTGAAGCAATCTTTGGGAATACATTTTCCTGCATTATCCCCCCAGAAGTGCAAAGCATGTGCAGTACAGAGGAGGAAGTGACCAGCCTTGGTAATTGCTGTCAGATCAACCTAAGGAAGCAGAGCCAGAGCAGTTTGAGAATATGCTGAGATGTTTCTCCTGACAGGCACAGGAAATGCACAGCTCCATCCTCCTTCCTGCCCTAGTCAGATATAGGAAGTACAGCACAGAAAATAATATTTTTTAACCAAATCTCCTGCTTTGCCTGTGTGCCTCCATTTGCATACACCACTCACTCTCTTATCTGAGTGCTTCCAAAAAGTTTCTATCAAGGGACACCCTGGACCTGCTAAAAAGTTCTAGTCTTTGTTTTGAGGCAGTGCAGATTTTATCTTCAATGTGAATTGTAGCTGATCTTGATGGATCAACCAGAAAAAGAAACAGGTTGGTGACCTCCCAAGTCAGGAGCTAATCACACTGCTGCCTACACAGCTCTGGAGCTGGAGTTAACTGTCCAGTATGTGCCTAGAAATCAACCAGAACAGGTACTTAAACCATTGATTCACTGTCTGGGCTCCAGGAAATGTTACCTCTCAGCCTCAGCTCTCTTGGCATGAACTAACTTTGGTGTTGTTATTTCCAAGACTACAGTCTGCCTTTGGAAATACTCCTAAAGGTAAACTTGGTAGTAGCCACCCTGAATGGATCCCACATTGCTGATGGAATGACAGCTGAGAACAGCAAGGGCTGGAGCCCAGGGGTTGTGGGGAAGGAGTTGTTGTGGTGGGGATTGGAAGGGCTTTTCTACATGCTCTTTATGTTTAAATGGTTTATGTTTAATTGGTTTCAGTGGTCTGGAAGCTCTGGTATGCAATCTGTCTTTTTTTTTAATAGAGACTTTAGAAAACAGCGTTATCATGTGATTCCTCACATGCTCCCAGAGCCTGAAATACTGGCTTTATTAGGAGCAGATTTGTTAGTCAAGCAAATCTGATTTGTGATACACTGTTCTCCTCTGATTACTGAGAAGCTTAACTGCTGGGTTGGAAAAGCAAATTGTGCTTGTATATTACTGTTCAAAAAGCTATAAAATCTTGATACAGAGGAGAGATGCATTCTGGCTGCTTGACTCAGGCTTTCCCTAGAGGTTTCTGCTTGTTAATCTGGTACAAGATGCAGCTTCTGCTGGGTTGTGGAGCTGAAAGAACATCTAGGGTATAGAAAGCAGTTTCTGGTAGAACAGGCCTTGTCAAAACAAGTCAGGCTTTGGTGCTGCTAGAAAAGAAGACACAATTCTTAACACTTCTGAAGGTACTAATTATGCTAAGACTTGTGCTACTGTATGAGGAGCTGCTCATTAGGGATAGCACCCATATGTGAGTAATCTCCCTCAGCCAGCTGTGTGTCCTGGGCAATCCAGATGCTCCTGAGATGCTGCCAGATAATGGAAGCATTTTTCCCTCCAGGTCAGCCTTGCAGTGCTGCCCTGGGAGTTGTGTGTGTCTCTGTTTCTGGCAGATAACTGTAAGTGTTTCAGATCTTGGTGATAGCTGCTTAATTCTGCAGGCCTGCATGGTTCCAGACCTGTAACATCTTCTGTCTGTGGATGCAAATATCAATGGTTGTTTAAAAAGCTGTCCCTGGGGCAGTGCTGGCTCTTCCAGCTGCTGCTCTTGGTACCCTGAACTGACCTCTTGGGTCTCTCCTGAGCACGGTGGCACCTTTCCTGTGCTGCAGTTTATTATCCAGCTTATGTCACAATGCACAAAATATTCTGTCTGATGGTGTGGCCACAATTCTGTTCCAGCTGTAGCCACATTGTCATTCCAGTTAGAAAACAGCCTGAAAGCTATTGTGAAGAAGAATAAGAGAAAGTCTTGGGTATTATAATATTTACTAGAAGTTGGAAATTTCTAAAAGCCATCCTGGAAGCTGAAGAACCTCACTTGTCTTGTGTTTCTCCTCCCCTCTGTGCCTCTCTTTCCAGATAATAGTAGATGATGATGACAGTAAAGTCTGGTCGCTGTATGATGCAGGACCAAGGAGCATTCGCTGCCCACTCATATTTCTCCCTCCTGTGAGTGGAACTGCAGATGTGTTTTTCCAGCAAATTCTGGCACTGACTGGATGGGGCTACAGAGTTATTGCTGTGAGTATTCTGAGTCCTGTGTCAAAGGTGGTGTACTTGTGCTTGTTGCTCTGATTAGAGGTTGGACAAATGAACTTAGTTCTGACTTAGGGAATCCACCGAAAAACTTTGTGCTAAGTTGCACTGCACAGTTAGCATGTGAATCCAGGCTGGAATCTGCTATATGTCCATGGCAGCATTTACCCAAAACCTTGTGCGTGGACACTGTTGACTTATCAGCCTACTTTGCTCCTTGTGTGTCCTGGACACAAGTACTTTTTGCCTCCAGCTGCATCTTTGTTAGCCCTTTGAGGCAAACAAATGAATTAGTTCAGGGTTTCCATGTTATCCATAGGGATGGTGGATAACATGGTTCTCAGACTATATAGTAGCTGCAGATGCTATTTCACTCCTTAAATCCTACCAGCCTGCTCTTCTGGGGCTTCTCAGCTCCTCAGCTGAAGTGTTGATTTGTGCAATATATTAAACAGCCTGGCTTTAGGAGTACTGCTGTCCTTCGCAGCAGTTAATGATTTCTGTATCTGTTCCATGCTACAAAATCACTTGAAGAACCATTCCAGCCTCCCCTCCCGCTGATCCCAGAGTGAGACAACGCTGCACTTTCCCCAGCAAACTCTGCTCTGTGGCACTTGGTGTGTTTTTGTGTAACAGAGGGGGAGGTGTTGGCACCTTCTGGCTCTGGGGACCTTGAAGAGGAACTTCATAACGTGGGAGAGGCACGGTGCTGTCTTGAAACCTTTAATGTGAAAACTGGTACAACTTTGAAGCAGATTGATCTTAGCCAGTTTTTTCTGACTTTGTGTTATTTTAGTTGCAGTATCCAGTGTACTGGGATCACCTCGAGTTCTGTGATGGATTCAGGAAACTCTTAGACCACCTTCAGCTGGATAAAGTGAGTGCTCCAAGACAAGGAAGTGGACAAAGTGTTGCAATAAAAACCTGATGTTTGAAACAGTCTCATTTGAGAGCCAGTGCAAAAAATAGATACAAAAATAGCACCTATAAATAAAGAGGCTGTGTTGCAATTTCACATTTTAAACTAGTTTATTTTTGAAGGTGAATGCCCTTGGAAATTGTTATACTTGGCCTAAATTCAACTGCTATTCCAGGCCCATTAAATTGTATGGGTTAACTCCATTTTTTGTGAGAGACTGTGGAAGTTATCCTTCCTAACTCACACAGTAGAGAACACCACAGTAAAGTCTCTTGGGCTGGAATAGCTTTAGAGAACAAAGTGAAATGTTTGGGTTTTTTCTTAAGCTTGATGATCACAAAGAAATTGGCACTGTGAGTCTGTGGGAAACATTTCCCTTTGTTAGTATTTATCACATTTATATTGCACATAAAACCAGGAGATGAATGGAACAGTGATTCTTTCAAAAAGTGGGTTATAAGGACAAGGTAAACTTGAGTGACCTATTTTTGTAACGAAGCACTGTGCTCAAAGATCACATTTCATCATCTGTTTGTTGGTTTAATTTTTTTTTCCCTTGCATTAGGTTCACCTTTTTGGAGCTTCTCTGGGAGGCTTTCTGGCTCAAAAATTTGCTGAATACACTCACAAATCTCCCAGAGTTCAATCTCTGATCTTGTGTAATGCCTTTAGTGACACTTCCATTTTCAATCAGACGTGGACAGCAAACAGGTAAAGAAGACAGACAAGCAAGCAGACTCATGGCATTATTTTTTTTGCAATGGAATGTTACATTGATTAGTTGGATATATGTCTAACCTGATTCCAGCCTGGGGGAGGGAGGTGTAGGATGGAATACTTGTGACATCTAAAAGCACACCACAAGGAGAATGGAAATGTTAACAATTGAGAGTGTGGAATTAGACAAATTGTTTTGTGATCCTCTGTGGATGTGTGGTCAGACTTAATAACTTTGCCTGTTGTCTAACAAAACCATTTAGAGCAAGGAGAGTGTTGTTCACATGTTTAAATTATGCTTTTGCCATGTAACTAGAAGTTTTTTCAAGGATTTGAAGTTAAAACACAGTCTGTGCAAGGAAGGAAAGCACTTACAATACAGCATATTGATGTTGAGTCCTTGGTGCTTGAAGATAAACTTTGAAATCTTTTTTCTGTTTTAGCTTTTGGCTGATGCCTGCTTTTATGCTGAAAAAAATTGTCCTTGGGAATTTTGCATCTGGTCCTCTAGATCCTGAAATGGCTGACGGGATTGATTTCATGGTGGACAGGGTAGGTGGCTCTGTGCTCTGACGGCTGTGGTGTCACTCTGTAGTTAGTGAGAGGCAGGTTATGGATATTTCTGCTGCTTTCTTCATTCACTGATTGAAGGGGGAGGGATGAGAAGTGGATCTTTAGCAGGTGTTGACTGTCACAGCTCCAGCAGTTTAACTGATTCACTGACCCTCTACCATAGTTCTGTTTGTGTCTATCAAGAGGAGTTAAGGCACTGAGGTGGAAAAAAAGAAAATGCTGGGATAGATCTGTGGGCCATGCTCTGGGGGAATGTTGTTTAGGCATTTGTCTCATGCAGAGTAATATTAAATTGGAATTATAACCTTCATCCCTTTAAAGCTATCTTCTCTTTGTCTGTATTGTTAATATTGCATTAACTTCCTGCAGTGAAATATATTGTTAATCAGTGTTTCTCTCTACTGCAAGCTGGAGAGCCTGGGCCAGAGTGAGCTGGCCTCAAGACTCACCCTCAACTGCCAGAACTCCTATGTAGAACCTCACAAAATCCGAGACATCCCTGTAACCATTATGGATGTAAGTGAATCTCAATTTTTTAATTAAACACTATTTCCTCCCTTTGGCAGGTGGAGCCATGATATTCAGTTAGCAACTTAGCAAGCATTTGCAGCATGTAACTTCCTATTTAGGGAAGCCTTCTGCTGACTGGGCAACACTGTGACTTTTCTGTGCTAAGTTATGAATTAGATGTTCTGTGCCATATGTTTCAGTATTACAGTATTGGCTTTCTAGCTGTCAGTGCCCAGGTTTGCTTGTTTTCTGTTTCATTCACCATTCCACAAAGAAGCTGAGGGTCTCTTCTAGGAGCAGCATGCAGCCAATCTGATGTAGCAACAAAATCTGAGGGTCTCAGAACTCATTGCTGGGGCTTGTTCCATAGGTGTTCGACCAAAGCGCGCTTTCAACAGAAGCAAAAGAAGAAATGTATAAGCTTTACCCTAATGCCAGAAGAGCTCACCTCAAAACAGGAGGCAACTTCCCCTACCTCTGCAGGAGTGCTGAGGTCAACCTGTACATTCAAGTGAGTTCCTGAATTCAATCAATTAAAGTGTTTAGCCACAACAGCAGAAGGAAACTCCTGTTGAGCTTGCTTTTGTTTCTTAACTTCCCTGTGTGCTCTGTGCTGCTGATACCAAAGGGCAGGGCTGGGAGCAGCTGTGTCCATGCTGGGCCAGCTTTGGGGGTTTTCTGTCTCTGATCTTTTGTACTCCAGAGCCATGGTTTCACCCTGACAAAAGTTATTCAGAAGGAATGTTTCTATTTTACCAAAACACTGTGCTCCTACACCTGTTTCTGTGTTATTTCCCATGTCCAACAGATCCATTTGCTGCAGTTCCACGGAACCCGGTACGCAGCCATCGATCCCTCCATGGTCAGTGCAGAAGAGCTGGAAGTCCAAAAGATCAGCCTTCACACCAGCAACGAGCAAGAAGAGCAGTAGGCTTGGGAGTGCCAGTGAAACAGAGGCATTGGTTTGGTGGTCTTCCTGTGTACAATCAACTGTTCCCACTCTGCCTTTTCCCTTGTGTTAGCCGATTATCACTGTGTGATTCCAACTGGATCAAGTCAGTGAACTACCCGTGGACAGCAACCTCCAGCAGTGTAATGGAATAGATCTGTTTAAATTTTAGTCTTTGGATTCAAGGAAGCATCTTTGAAGACTACACTTTTAAAAATAAAGACATTTTTTCTACCAAAGTCTTCACTATATCATGTTCTTAAGCAGAACGGTATTTCTTTTTATATTTTTCACTTGGCTGTACATATTACCACATGCAGATTGTGTACTTATAAGCTGACATATATTTTTGTTGAATATTTGATTTAAAAGATGTTTGTGTCCATGTTGCCATCACTTATTTGCTTCGTACATTGTGTTGTAAGTTAGTTTGTTTCTATTTGAAATAAAGCATTTGAATTTTTAACTTTCTTGCTGCTTAAAAATGGTTTTCAATAAAACTTCACTTTCAGCAAGTGTCTCTTGTTTTGACTCCAAGAAAACAGCAACTGAGCTCACTGCAGTCCTCATTTGCCTCTACAAACACCTCTGGAAATTAAGAAAACCACCACCACCTGCTTGAATTCCTCTCAAGCTTTAAGGTTGTATGGGTTTAGCTCTAAGAAAGAATGCTGTAGTGTTTTTTTAATAAAGATGACAAGATGTAACTTGCAACTTGAAAGGGTAAAATCTAGATTTATTGAAATGCAGACATTATTTTCCCCTTGAGATGCTGTAAAAAATAAATATGAAGGATTACATGACCAATGAAAAGATGTTTTGAGAAGGTTAGTCACCTATTTGATTTATAAACAGTATATGTTATGGTACATTTATAAACAGCATATGTTAATATTCTCAAACATTTTGTGAAGAGTCAAAGCATTAAAGATCACAACCCCCTCAGGTTCCAAAAGACCAAAGAGTAGCTTTGATTTTGCTAAAGTTCTCTTATGGTGGGAATGTGTGTACATGCCTAAGAAATAAGACATCCCTCACAAATAAGCGAAGTAAAGAACATTCCTGAAAACAGCCTTTGCCCTCATTAATTTAAAAACTTGACAATTGAAAATTTATATACAAAAATGTGCTGTAGACAAGTTACAGTAAAACTGTAATATTTCCTGATGCAGTATGACAAGTAAGACTCACTCACCAAACTCATTACAGTACCCAGACCATTTGCCATTGCTGATAAAAATCTCCCTTCTGTGTAGGGGCATTTTTGACCATGAGCATTTGTTTTACCCTTGTCAATCCCTGTCCAAAAGGATGCAGCAGTGCCAGCAGTTTGTGTCAAGAAGCCCTTAGGTTGCATCTGCCTTCTCTCAGCAGCAGAGAAGTGTTTCTCCTGGAGCTCTAAGACCAGTTGAGGATGCTCCTGGTGTTACATTGCTGTGCACTTCCGTGGAGAGGTGGAGTCTGCATTTGCTTTTTTCCGGATACTTTCTGTAAGAGAGAATGATCTGCTGCACAGAAAAATAAAGCCATGGCAGGATGTGTTCATTTTCAAACAAGAGAAAGAGGTTACATGCAATGGAAGCAAGGGGGCAGAGCAGG
The DNA here is from genome assembly GCF_971803275.1 of Cyanistes caeruleus. Taxonomy (NCBI): domain Eukaryota; kingdom Metazoa; phylum Chordata; class Aves; order Passeriformes; family Paridae; genus Cyanistes; species Cyanistes caeruleus. The sequence goes on from NC_141713.1 coordinate 2,725,855, forward strand.
TGCTTTCAGCTCATGTGAGCTGGCTTCACTGAAGTTTTCCTCTGCGTATGTTGTCTAAGCACAGAATTTGGGTAAATTAATTCCACTAATGCTCAGTGTCCATTGAAGGAAGACAAAAGTATTACCTGCTAAATCTCTTCTCCCAATCCCCACCAGGCCTTCATACAGTCCCTTGATTGGATTTTCTCCTGCAGTGATCACACCATGGAGCCAGATCAGCAACATTCTGTGGCCATGTTCCCTGTAGCTTTTAGTGCCTGGCAGGATCAAACCACAGATGAAATCACACACTCAGAGCAGATTTCTGCCCTGGTGGGTTTGCACACCCCTCCTTCCTCTCTGGATTTCACTAGGAGGCTGTAAAGCACAGTTTTAATTCCTGTTTGTGATGTGATTGCTGGATTTGAGTGGAACTTAATGGACTGGCTATGGCTGAGCTTGGGTTTGTTGCACAGCCTTTCATGGCAATAGAGTCTCTGCCTTCAGAGCACAGCTTGGCCCCTTGCTCACATCATCCATACTACAGACTTCTAGCAACAGCCAAATTAGCAATGATCTGTTTCTGACCCTCAGACCCTGTTTCTGCTAATGTATTTCTTAAATGCTTAAGAATTCACTTCACTGCCTTCTTGCTACTCAAAAAAAGAAAACCAGCAAATTTCTTCTGTTCTATAGAACAAGAATTGTAGCAAGAACTCACAGGCCTGCCAAATGTCTCATAAGAAGTGAGCAAAGAACCACTAATTCCCCTGCTTGTGTGCTTTATTCCTAGACAAATTACAGTGTGTAGTTAATTCCACATTCAGTAAAACCAGAATTTTTAACCTAATCCTTTGGTTGCTTCAAATAAACCAACTGGTTTTCTTCATTCCTTGCTCTTACTGCAGCTTTATCTCCTAGAACCAAAATCCAAGGAAAGAAAGGAAGCTTTTTAATACCTGTCCACTGTTGCTCAATGGCCCTAATATGGTCATCTGTGAATTTCCAGTAATGTGCCAGCTTCTTCCATTCCCCGGGTTTGAGGTACTTAGTGGCTAATCTCCACATGACTGAGCGAATGTGCTGTGTTTCCAGCCTGTGATCCTGCTTAAAGGTCAAGTGCTTTGCCACCCATGAGCCGGAGCCGCTGTTCAGGTTGTCCTGCAAAGCCAGAACAGGGGAGTCAGGTGTGGTTCAGCAGCCTCCCACATCCTCAGTTCTGTGGTCCCTGTGAGTCCCTTCTGGGACAGCTCATTTTTTTTATTCTCTTTATTCTCATTTCACTCTGTGCTCATCAGGGTTAAAACGCTGTTAATGGCCACTTCGCTGTGGAAGCCCATGCGGATCACGATTTGCATTTTCACACAGCCTTTTATCTGGGGTTTGGGGCAGAATCATTTAATTAAATCTGCTTCCCTGCAACTTCAGCTGTGCTCGTGCTCACAGTGTTTACATGCCAGGCTGCAGAGGCTGCATGACATTCTCTAGGGCTGCATGGGAAGCCAATGCAAAGGCCTGATACACTGAGCATGATTCCCAAAGCTGCACCTGAGCCACAGGCACATGCCCTCCCTTCCTTCCCCTTCTAGAGATCTACTATGGGAAGACAACCAAAATCTTAAGGGATGTGCAAGGGATGCGACATTGGTCTGTACTTTCAGCTCATTCTCCTCAGCTTGGTTTGGGCACAGGCTTGGGGTAAGAAGGGTTTCAGAGGGGAGACTGGGCCTGAGAGGCTGCACTTTGAGGGAGAAGTTGGTTGTATGACTCCAACCAGAGCTGTCTACTTCCACTGCTGAAAAACTCTCAAAATCCCATTTTGGTGACCTGAGGCCAAGCATTTTCCCACTCAGGGCATTGACAGTTTCGCCTTCTGGGAAGAGGAATTAGTTCTGTCCCTTTGGGAGCAGCTGTTAATTTTTGGAAACTCCTATTCCCATCAGTGCTGCCTAGTATTTCTAATAACAGAGGTCTTTTTAAATAAGGAAAGCCTTAATTAGATGCTGTTGGCATGGTGAGGACTTCTGTTTTTCTTAAGGGGATGAAAATAGAGGTCAGGCTGTCATGGGATGTCATGTATTTCTTTTTCTTTGGCAGCTGGTATGTGAAGTCTCAAGGGACAGGAGAAAGCAGAGGAGCTGTTGTGTAAGCTGCTCACCTTCTCCCATTTGTAAAACCGCTCAGCTTTGATAATCATGTCCACCAAGATGATGTGATTGCCTCGGGCAGCAACATCCAGAGATGTTTTCCCTTGCTGAAATTAGAAAGGGAAAATGAGCTGGAAAAGACTTTGCACCTTAGGAGGTACAATCTCCATGCCCACCCAGCATCTGCAGCAGCAGGCACATGAACTATTGAGTAATACACACAGCCAGGACCTGTTCTCCACCTGTGAACACCTCAGATGTGAGCTGGTGTCAAGCTCCTGCATTCAGGACACAGGGAGTGGTTTTCCAGGCTCTGCAGCATCTCCTCTGTTGCTACAAGGGATCTGCCTGTTTTGCAGGAGCCACTGGAAAAGTTTTCTTCAACCCACTGACATGACAGCAACCACCAGAGGACCAGCTCAGCTCTGCAGTCCAAGGCATTTCACAGCCTTTTGCACAGCAGGTTTGCTGACACATGAAACCAAACTGATTTATACAACCTCATTAACTTTATAGGCTCCAGATACACATGATTAGAAATGGTCTCCTAGGAGAAGCACAGGCTGATGGGACTATGAAAATGTGACTATGTTCCTTTCATGAATATGATTTTGGTTTGGGCAGGGGGAGATTTGTAATTCTATCTAAAATCAGAAGGCAGAAATGAACGAGATTTGAAAGTTGCATGAAGGAAAGCGAGTCAGCCCAGACACCAGGCATAAAAGGAAGAACAGTTCTAGCCTCAGATGTGAGCAGAAACCCAATTTCATACAGAAAAGTGTGAATGTGTCCCCTGTGCTGAGTGTCACTGCAGTTCCACAGAGTGCTGAAAGGTGACAAGCATTCACCACAACTGAAGGCCAGTTCAGCCAGGTGGCCTCAGGTCTACACTTGCTCTAACCCACTGCAAATGGCAAACACTATTTTAATCCCTGCCCAAGGCCCTCCAGCATTTTTTGGGCACATACTACATTTTCAGGCCTCTTGCAATTCATTCTGTTGACCTTATTAGATGGCAAATGCCCCAGAACTGTGCCAGATCTATACCAAACAGATAATTTCAACCTATCAGAACATGCATGCAGTACTTTTTCAGGTATATTACCCATCATTATTTGAGGAAATCTTTGATATTAGTGTTCAAGATAGTACAAATAGAAGGAACTACAACAACTTTGAGAAAGAAAGTGTTGCTCATTGTGTTATGTATTTTTTACCTAAGAACCAGTCACTTCTTTCCTGGAAAACATATCAAAATAACCTACTCAGCTGTGTTTTAAGGGCTTATTCCTGGAAATATCCAAATTTCAATATTACTAGCCTTCCTTGAAAATGATGAAAAACATTAGCAAAGACTATCTGTGTGTATTTTCCCTCCAAACTCCCACAGAATGTGTTTCACCCATGGAGACCTTTACCTTGTCAGTTAGCTTCAGATTAACTCCTGCAATGAGAATCATCTCAGCAATGTCCTGCCTGCCGTGCTCTGCAGCGATGTGGAGTGAGGTCTGCTGCCTCTGCAGAAGGAGGGAGAAAGGACTACACTTCAGAGAATGACAAGTGTGAGGATGGAAGGACAGAACACTACCAGGAGGAGCCTTAGGACTGTTTAATGGAAACCAGTAAAATTGAACATAAAATGTGTCAATTTTATAGTATCAGGAGAGAACATCACTACAAGTATGAAGATTAACTGAAACAAGCTACACAAAGCCTCTCATTCAGAAAATTACAGTCTAGTGAGACAACCAGCTACCTCCAGGCTTGCTTCCTATTCTCAGCCCTCCAAACACTTTGCAGAATATTTTTCATCTTGAAATTTCTCCTACCTGCTTCCAGCAAGGAAGAGAGGGCTTGACTACACAATGTTGCAGGGGACATAGCACAGCCCTCATGTTGAATACCATCAAGCAATTACCTCACTGCAACACTTATAATCATTTAATAGGTTTCACATTTCCTAAGATGCACTTCCAGATTCTCCACATTTTAAAGTACCCCTCTTTAACCCTGTCCCCAAGGTGATAAAATCCCCCATGAAACTGGTTCACATTTCAAACACAAAGAACAGGAGCTGCGGTCTTACATTATCTGGAATGTCAAGGTCACACTCTGCACTGATGAAGAGCTTCACCATGGCTGGGAAGTTCTGCAGGACTGCGATGTGTGTTGCTGATGCATTTTGCTGTGGAAAGAAGATCCGGCACTTAGGGAGAGCTTAGCTCAGAGCACTGAAAGGACCATGCTGTGCCCAGCATGTTCTGTTCTATCAAAGCTGCCAGTCTGCACTGGGGGCTGATGGGGATACTGCAGCACTGGTCCTTCCAGAGTTGATTTGTGCTCTTGAGCAGCTCTACAAACTGGTTTTACCTTTTTGTTAGTGGTGAGAGCATTGAGAGGAACTCACATGATTGAGAGCATCCGTGTGGATTCCTGCATCCATAAGGATCCTGGCTATCTCCTCATAGCCATGCAGTGCTGCATAATGAAGGCAGTTCATCTTTTTCTGAGAGGGAATTCAGAAGAGAGGAGTGTTACTCAGGGATCCTTCCCAGAGGCTGCAGTTGTTACAGACCACCCACAAAGTGCTCCCTGCTCCCTCCTGCAAGAGTCCTATGGCCCAGTAATGACAAATTCCTGGAGATTGTCTCCAACCAAACCAGTCCCAGAGCACTTCACCTGCCTCTTTGTATAAAAAAAAATTTTACCTTCCTCTAAACTCCCTGTGCTATTCCTGAATGCAGGGCTCCACATGACCTCGCTCTGTAATGGGAGCTGGGAAGCCACAGGTCTGGGCATAAATCCACAAAGTAGGGTTTGGGAATGGAATCACCTCCATGGAGCTTACCTGGGTTTGGGCATTGATATCAGCACCTGCTTCCACGAGCAGCTTCACACAGTGGCTGTGTCCCCCCTCAGCAGCCAGGTGCAGAGCCGTGAGTCCTTCCTGCACAAGGAAGAAAGGACACAAGGGGTACTTCTGTGGACAAGGCTGAGACAGAGCAGCAGAACGAGTCAGATTCTACCCCATCTTCTGAATCCATGACATGTTACAGTACTAGTTCTGAGGGCCAGGGATCTCCAGGTGATACAAAAATACAGGACACAATTATCTGCCCTGGACATACCAGAGTACTGCTCTGTCCTGAGTGTCACTGTCTGTGGGCCACAAGACAGACATTGTGTTCACCATCTTTCCTCCCTTCCAGCCCGTCAATAAACCAAAAAGGATTTCACATGGACAGTGAAGACAAATCATTTTCCTGAAATAGTCCAGAGACAGAACTGGAAACCCGTGACTCTCTATCACTGGTTTTCCCTTCTGAGGGTTGCAGCTCACTTCATTACAAGAAAACAGAAGCAAGCAAGCAGAATTCCTAAGTGATTTAATCTGGTTTTATTATTGCTCTTTGCACAAGGGGCAGGAGTAGACAAATGCTGCCAGTTACTACAGAAGGTGGCTCCCCCTTTTCTTCAGATCTTAATCACAATCAAATACACTTTTCAAAGACAGTAACCAAATAAGACTAAAAAAAATGCTGATAAACTTAATTGAGAGCATGCCCTGGAATAAATAATAGTGATACTAAGCCAATATTTGCTATCTAAGTCATTAACTGTGTTCCAGCCACATCATTTTCCAGAGCAGATCTGTCAAAAGAGAGATCTCAAACAGAAGGTCCATATGTTTAGTGACTAAGTCAATACTTTAAAGCACGGCGAAGTTTAGTTTAAAACACACTCAATAACCATTTAGGCACTTGAATGTACAAGGGTCAGAGAGAGAAGGGAGATGAAATGGAGTGATAAGGTAGGTGAGCAGGAAGAAAAGGCAACACTTTAAAGCTGGAAATTGGTCCAAGACGGATGTCACCTTTCACTAATACTCTGCAAGTGTGACCTGCCTTTACCCACACAGGCTTTAGATAAAATCAGCTATTTTCTAGGCTTCTCCTGTCAATACTGGCTTTTCAGCCTGATGACTGTGGCAGGAGAGTATTTCTAGGGAGGAAAGGGCAAAACTGATGTGGTTTTGACTTAATTTAAGTGTACTTACTGAGTTTTTTTCATCAAGGTCCACTTTGACATCTATAATCTTCTCCAGCACAGAGAGATGTCCATTTTTAGCAGCTAAATGCAATGCTGTATTTTCTTCCTGAAAGTAAACATTACTCCATAAACATATGTCTCACAGGACCGAGTGCTCATATACCACAACCTTGCAGAGTATATCCAGTGTGTCTGAAAAGGAGGTTGTAACCAGTAGCACAAATATGAAGCAATCTTCCTACAGTTGCAGAAGCGAGGGAAGAACCCCTCCTACCTTCAACTGGAGCATGGTCCACCAGGCTTGGTGTGTATCCTGCCTGAAAAGCCCTGGAGAGAAATCATGAACTAAGCAAGAAAACGGCTTGAAGTGGATAGGGAAGAAAAACCCTGACATACCACAGCCATAGTCACAACCTCATTTGGTATTCTGTTCCCTGGTTTTCACATCCCCTAATCCTTGCACTTCACCTCCCTTGCATGTGGTTTTGTGCCTGTACCTTGTCTTTGGCACTGTGAGAACAACCCAGTTGAATGAGGAACTCCACCACCTCCAGCTGCCCATACTCTGCGGCCAGGTGAAATGCTGTCCTGTCCATCTTTGAAAGGAAACAGAGAAACACAATCCATAAGGCTCAGAAAGCACATGACGAGATCATCTGCTGCAAGAAGCTTGACCAGAGCCAGAATCCCCATCATCCCTAAGCTCACTCTGCAGGAAGACTTCTGGAGTACCATCTGACTCTGATTCTCTTCCCAAGACCAAGGGCAACATTCCTGCTAAGCTCAGCAGAGCAAGACCAGACTTCATGAAACAAAGCTGTGAAAAGCCTTCCTACCTTGTCTGTCTCATCCACACACACGTCCTCCAAGTTCTCCATGATGAACTCTATGACCTGGATGTGTCCCCTCTGAGCTGCACAGTGAAGCACACTCCTGCCATTCTGGAGAGGAGACAAAGGACTGCTCATTAACTAGTTCAAGACTGTGGGACAGTCAGTCTCTTTTGACAACCTGTTCCTGTGAGCAAAAGGCCATTTCATCCCTCCCTGCACCTCTAGGGCTAAACTTCCTTGTGCTGTAGACAGCAAGTTATGACTGAAATACCTTTTCCCAGACAAGGTCTGTTTTAGAATACAAGGACTGCTGATTCACTAAACCCATTTCCCATTTCTGTAACAGCTTCCACATCAGCACTGCACAAACATGAGATAGGGAAGCTGTGTGCCTCCCTCCTGAGCTCCAATTATTACACCTGCTTCAGGGATAAGCCAGAGTACAGATGGCAATCTCCAGAGCAGATGCTGTCACACATGACTGAGCTCACAGGTAAACCTCTCTCTGTCCCCCAACACTGTCTAGAGCCAAGTGATGGATCCACATGGGGAGACCCTCACCCTATTGACACGGTTAATCTTGGCCCCAGCATTGACAAGGATCTGCAGGACTCGGAGGTGGCCAAACCAGGCAGACAGGAGAAGAGCATTCATTCCAAACTGGGCAAAAAAGAAGAAAGATACTTACAGTTAAACTGCAGACACCACCATCCTCACCCTGGAGGGAAGCTGTCCTCTTACCTTAATGAATTTTTCCAAATCTATTTGTTTCTTACTGGTATATTTTTTAGTTGCACTTTCTCCAATTACTATTATTCCTGTCACACAGCAACTGAGCAGAGATCTGCTTCTTGGCAGCTACTACCTATTTATTGGTGTGTATTAGCCTGGCTGTATGGGGGAGAGAAAACTTGTTGGCTGTCACTGTCATCTCACAAGCCCCATCAACACAATGAGAAGAAGCCAAGCATCCCCATGCTCTATGGAAAACTTCACAGATTCTACCAGCCTACAGTGTGCATGCAAGGAAAAGGCCAAAACACTGAGCACAGACACATGTGCCAACAAGGTTTGCTCCAGCCCCTCGCTCAGCAGGTGCAGCGTGCCACCCTGTGCCACCCACCCAGGGCTAAGGTGCAGTCTGCAACTGCTGGCCTAGCACCCAGTCCCTGGCGCTGCCCCAGCACCGAACACATCTGCAGCACATGCAAGGGAGAGTCGCCTCTGTACACTGTCTTCATCATCCACAGGGACATCGTGATCCAGGAGCAGTCGCACAGCATCCACGCTCCCTGCTCCTGCAGCCCAGTGCAGGGCAGTCCGGTCTGTCTGGAAGGGAAGGACAGAGGCAGGGAAGGCTGATGTATGCAGAGTGTGTGTATCCACCAGCCTTTCTGAAGGCCAAAATATCCTTAGCCATCTATGGAGCCAGAATTTCTTGCACTGTACAGAGTTTGCTTTGGACACAGACCTCTGTCTTTGTTCTCCTGTCAGGCAGACAGGTTTTAGTCACCTTCTATTCAGGAACTGCAGTTCTGGACTATATTGACAGCACAGAGTTAAGAACATTGCTGACCATAAATGGACAGAAACACTAGGGATGGGTGCAATCCTGAATCTCCATGAACCTACTAGTCAACAAGGAAAGACCTGCACCAGAAACAGAGTTTGTCCCAAGTCTTACTGTACAGAGACAGCAAAATCAAAGCCTTTCATGGCAATCATATCTATCTGGCACTTGCAGCTTTCCAGTGTGACCAGGATGATAGTGCTGGGGGTCTCAGTGTGTTGTGAAAACTTCTTGGTTGCCACAGGCCCTATTTGGCATTGGGTGTTGTATTTTAAAGCTTTGACAAATTAAGTAGTTAATGAGACGAATAGTGTTAAGGAGCTGCAGTTCTGAAACACGCCCTAAGCACTTCCTGCAGCTTGGAGGTGGAGAAACCCAGGACTTACATTGTTTTTGGCTTTGATGTCAACTCCTCTCCTGAAGAGTTCCTCCATCCTGGCTGTATCATTTCGCTTTGCTGCATCATGGAACTCCTTCTCTGACTGAAGCACTGCAGTAGAGCAGAAGAGTGAGCATTAAAACAGTGCTAGCAAGGATCACGGAGCAACATGCTTCAACAAACCTCCCCTTCATCTCACCATCCCCTGTGGCTTCAAGGAAGGATGACTGCAGAAAGATTCTTCCAGCAAGAATCCCAGCCCTACAGATGTTGGCATGTTTGCTGGATTTATATTCTACCACTGTCTCTCCTTCCCTGACTACCCCTGTGCTGCATCAGTGCTCTTCCAGTCCTACCCACTTCTCTTCTAATTCAATGTCTCTGTGCATGGATTTGCTCTAGCTGCAAAACCTATTGATCCATGAGGTCCAGATCCTCTGGGCACCCTCTGAGGCCCAGAGTCAGTGTGAAGGCTCAGAGATAACACAGACCCTTTCCTCCATCCTTCTACCTACATCCCACTGCTCTACAAGGAGGCCTTTACACATGGTCCCCCTCCAGGCAACCTGAACCAGCCAAGCAGCACAAAACTGCCAGCCTGGCCTATGATTAGTGTTGCATCTCTTAATAAACCATGGCAGTTCTGCACATAATTTACCATGACTGGCAGAATTTGTCCTGCACAGTTAGGCACAATTTAAGAATGTTTACTCTCCATGCTGGGCCTTGCCCGAGCAATCTTCTCCTTGATCAAATAAACCTTCCTGCCAAGAAACAAGAGCAAGGCTGTGACTGCCACAGCCCAACAGGGAAGCTCTGAAGGCTTTGGCAAGGCTGGTGTCAGCATTTGTTGGACTCAGTCTCTGTCCCAGTGCTTTTGGGGAATTCTTTCAAGAAGTGCTTAAGTCAGACCCTTGGCCTGTCACATCCCACTGGAGAGCTGGCCCACTCTCCAGTCCACTCTGCTCTCTTCTACACTTCTGCAGAGCCCAGGCTGCAGTCTGAGGAGCTCAATGCAACTTCAGTTTGTTCCAACATATCAACTGCATACTAACCACATGCCATACAAAAGGCATCAAAACATATTGCTGTTCCCACTCATGCTGAGGGAGACAAACAGGGTACTTGCTGCCTAAATAGCACTATTAATCTCTTCAGAGGGCTCAGAAGAAAGGCATCCCTACCGTGGACTCTTAGAGCAACAGAGGTATAATCTCATCCTGCAGTTTCCTTCCATTCCCCTTGCCCTCAAACAAAAAAGTTTAGCTCAAGAAAAACACAAATTTTAATGCTAAACAGGATCATTCAATAGTGTGTTTATCCACTTAACACCAGACATGGTCATCCGAGAGTGAGTATTCAAGAGTGCTGGACCTGCTGCTACAACGAAGGCAGTAGGATTTGGACACTGATTTCTACAAGAAATGGGATTTCCTATACTGTATATTAAGACTCTCTTATCACCTTGTCAACAGAATTGCATTTCACCCTGCATGGACCCTTCACTTGAGAGGAAATGTCAAGAGAAGTTGTGAAAAACACATTTAGTTTTTGCTAATTGTTAACACCAGTGGCTACACACATACCACCTCCTTGCACATGCTTATCTCCCTTCAGTGGACTAAATCCTATGTTTCAATTAAGCAAATTCTGCTGACCCTGCTCTCCAGGTGACAGAAATGTGTTCTTACATTTCATGGTCACACAAAGCATAATTTTCAAGAGATGCCAAACCACCTTAACTATCCTTTGCACTAGCTGTGAAGATGTAGTAACAAATCTGGCATCGCTAAGGCTGTAGAAGCCACAATTCATCCATTTTCAGCAACACATGAGTAACAGTTTGATGGTCTGAGTTTCCTGCTTAAGATCCACAGCAGCTCTGTAAGTGTAAATGCATTCCTCATCATGGCATGTACCTGTCCAACAGCAACACTTCAGTGGATATTTAGCAGTTTTCATTCTCTTTTAAGCTCAGATTCCAGGGTATTTCACAGCTTACTGAATAAGAATTCACTTAGTTATCACAAACAGCGTGGAAAACACTTTAAATTATTTACCCTCAGTGCAATGCACCAACTGACAGGCAGTTCATTATGCAAGAGATGTAGAAAAGCAGCGAAGGAGGTGAAAGACATACAAAGAAACGTGCAAAACCCATCCACTGCGCTCTACCTGGGGCTGCAGGACACAAAGACAATATGGGATGGGGACCGAGGGATCAAAAGGGTCAAAGACCCCAAGTGCGGGGTACCACAGTTATGTGCAGCATCTCAGCGGTGCAGGATGCTTTGGGGCAACAGCAGTCTTGATTCACGGGTAGGTTTATCCACCTGCTTTATTTCCGAGCGCATTTTCAGATGTCCGGTTATTTTTTAGGGCATCCCGGCTCTGCCCCTCAGCCCCGCCGGTTCCCGCCCGCCCCCGCCACACGAATCGCCCCTCACGGCGCTGCGACCCTGCCCCGCCGGGGCAGCCCCCGCCTCGGCCCCACTCACGGGTGTCGCCTTCTGACGCCAAATCGTCCCCCATGTCGCGACAGAGCGGCCCCGCCGCCGCCGCCTCAGGGCGGGCTGAGGCGCGTCCCCGCCGCCTCAGGGCGGGCTGACAGGCGCATCCCCGCCTCCTGGCAGGCCACCTCGTCGCCGCCGAGCTGCTCTTTTGCTGCTCTTTAAAGTAAAATGTCATAAAACAAGTCCATTTCCCGGCAAACACGGCGGTTTTGGGCCGTTTGGGGAGTACTTGAGCGGGGACATCCAGCTGCCGCCATTTCGGCCCGGTGCCGCCCGTCACCTCAGCGCCGCTCTGCTGAGTGCTGCTGCTTCGAGGTGATGGGTGGTTTAATTTAAAGTTAATTTAATTCTGTTTCCAGATCAATTGAGGAGGAGAGGGATTTCTAATCAGTAGGAAATCCGGGGGGGGCGGGGGGGGGTGTGTGCTTTTGTTTTTGTTTTCCCCTCAAAGCAGGGCTCAGGGATGTTTCCCAGGAATGAGGTGTTCGTGTTACCACGCATCCCTCAGCAGGTGCAGAAGGGGGAAAAGACTTTTCCCTCAGAGTTTTAGTGAATTCTCCAATTTCAGCGTCTGATCTGGTTTTATCTTTTAGTTTGTTCCACGTTTTGATAATACGATAAGGTAGAAACCAGAGTGATCTGAGGCTGGGGGGATAATCAGATCTGTTTCTGTGGGTCCCCCACAGTAATCTCCCCCCTGTAATACTGCTTCCATCTCTTGGGGTCCCCAACATAAGAAGGACATGGAGCAGCTGGAGGGAGTCCAGAGAAGCCCACAGAAATTCTCCAAGGGTTGCAGCACCTCTGCTCTGAAGCCAGACTGGGAGAGCTGGGGATGTTCAGCCTGAAGAGACTCTGAGGAGACTTTATATGAAACCCCATCACTGGAAGCATCCAAGGCCAGCTTGGGTGAGGCTGGGATAGTGGAAGGTGTCCCTGCTCATGGAAGGTGGTGGAACTGGATTATCCTTAAGGTCCCTTGCAGCCCAGACCATTCTGTGATTCTTTGCTGTTGGTCTCAGGATAGGAGAGGTAACATCAGGTTTGTATCCCGTTCCTAGACCATGCTGCCCACAGATGTGGTCTTTGTCAGGACTCCCTGGAGAAGCTCCCCTGGAGAAGTATCTGTGTATCGCTGATTTTGGCTGTGAGCTCATTCTGATGCCTGTCACCACATGAGGGTGCCAGTGCTGTTCACCTGCCACGGCTTCCTGCTCTAGCAAAAAAGTCCAGAGCGCAGATGGGTCTGTTCCCTGGGCTCGGGACAGTTTTGGGGTACATCCCGATCTCGGGGACCCTTGTGTGGATCCGTGCTGCTCCTGTGAGAGAGCATGGGGCGTTTGGTGTGTTGGGAGATGGGGAGAGATAGGCGATGTCCTGGCGGTATGCAGATAAGAGCCCCTCTGCTTCTCCAAACATCCCTCTGTGCACGCAGCTACACCAGAACTGTCTTCAAGGCAGGGAGAGGTGGTTTCCATTTCACTGAAACCTATCACCAAGGGTTTCAGTAGCCAAGTGCTTTCTGATACAGTTGGACCACTACAGCATGGCCTGCCTAGCTGTGAAATGGGGAGGTGGACCCTAAGCTCTTGAGCAAATACAGAATGTGTGGGGGTTTATGAAGAGCTGCTGCTCTCAGAGATTTGGATTTGTGTTTTCTTTGTCTTTTATTCAAACTGAAGTAAAAAAAAAAAAAAAGAAAGGAAAAAAAGAGACACTGTCTCTGGTAGGAAAAGTGAACATAAGGTCTGTCTGGATAAAGGGGAAACCCTTTTGTACAGTAGCTTAGCGTGTGGAGTATCCTCCCTGAGGAAAGGGGAAAGCTGGGCTTGATCCTTGTTTCTGCCGGAGGGGAGATGCAAACCTCAGGCCACATAAGACCCCAGAGAGCACAGTAAACAACAGGCTGCAAGCATGTCTGCTGTGGAGAGTTTTTCTTGCTCTTTCCTGTTATTTTAAATAATTAATGATTTGATGGAGCGGGGAGTGGAGAAGGCAGGTGTCCCGTCTCCCCGGAGAGCAGTCTGTGCACCCGGCAAGACGGAGTCTTGCTCTTTCTCGATGAATATTTAAGTGTCCTCAGACAAACTGGAACGGTGCCAGCAGGAATGGCTGAGAAGGGCTGAGCCCTTCCCACTGGGTATCCTAGTGCCTGGGGGCTGGTGAAACAACCCTGAATAGGGCAGGGAATAATCCCTGCTTGCATGGACTGCAGAGGTACTGTGCATCCCAGCCTTAGGTTGGACCTCTGGCTCTTGCTAGCCTTTTGTTATGCTGTGAAATTTCCTTGGATGGAAAGCTGTATGGATTTAACCTGCCACTGTTAATGTCATTGTCTTCCAGAGCTTGAATCAGCCAGGACTCATCACTCATGGCTCTCCTGTGGGTTAATGCTGTTCTCGGAGGAGGAATAGCGCAGATGCACTGAGAGTTCACATCTGTTTGTGAGCTTGGATGCTTCCAGCAGGCAGAAAAAAAGGCAATGTAGGCAGTTCCTTCTGTCCTTCCCAAAATGGTATGTGTTCAGGGGTGGAAGGGACCAAGACTTTCTGCTGATACTAAGTACAGAATGCTGCGACGATTTATTAACGACACTGAATATTCACCTAGCGATCCATTTATTAGCTAACAGACCTAAAAGAGCTCTTGGATTTTTCCACTGATGTTGTAGCATAAAGAATGACGGGGGAGGTGGTAATTTGAGTCCTTTTTGCAATATATTCCAGACATTGACCCCATCTTCTGAATGGTGTTAAAATCTTAGACTTTATTTCACTAGAAAAATAATTTTAGCTGAGCCAGCTTTGTGCTCTTTCTCACTTAGAAGTGAAGGTTTCTGTCAGAGAATTTTGTGCTCTTATTTTGTATGCACAATTTTTATGTACTGCTTTAGGATAATCATTATTTTCGATCACATTCAAAAATCATGAGGCAGGCTGCTTAAATTCATGTAATTTTAAAATGTGCCTCCGTTAGCTCCCTGGTTTAGTTGTATACACTGTGATTTTCAAGCCAGTCAGATTTGCAGTTATTCATGTAATACAGCCCACAAACCAGTATGTGTTTATGCAGAAACAGTTGCTTACCTAGAGGTTTAGCAAATTGGACTTTAATTTATAATCTTCCTTTGGAAGCAAAACTGGAAGGTGACTCCTCCTGCCTGCAGCTGCCTGTAGTTTGGGAAGCCAAGCTTCTTCTTCTCTGGAGCTGCCCACAGCAGGGGAGCCTGGCTTGAGGAACAGCCTCATCCTTGGAGGATTGTCTTTTTTGGCATATGCTGCCACAGACAGGAAATTGAATATTGCATGGGAGAGGGGATGACCATGTTCCTCTTTCAGTGCTGATGGACTGTTTTTACGTGACAGGGTGTTAAACAGCCCAGTGTGCTGAGATAACAACCATGGGCTCTGCCTGGCAGCACCTGAACCAGATCTTTGGGCACTGTGGTACACAGCTGCCATGGATGAAGAATTGTATGTCTGTGCTTTTTGACCCTGCTGTGGGTATTCAAAAGGGACCAACCATGCCAGTTCTGTGCTCTTTCAGATATGTCCCATTAGAATGGAATACACGTTACAGCTCTGGGTACATGGCTTCATGTGTGGCTCCAGCTTATTTATTTTTTGTCTGGGTTTGGCTTTTAGTTGTTCTGTAGACTAGGTTATTTTTGGTGCTTTCTTTGATAACTCTGTTCCTGTAACATGCTGCGGAGACAGAACTCCTCTGGGAGCATCCCAGAAATGCACACAAACATCAGCCCTGTAGCTTCTAACACTCAACATATGGAGCTTTCAGAAGGCCTGGACACCTAACGGGACTCCACAAACCCACTCTGGAAGCCTGAGAAGGGTTCCAGCAGTTTCCTCAAAGGCTGCATTCATTTCCTTGCAAGGCTTCCACAGAGGAACAGCTTGTTAGAGAGACCTGTGGAACTTGGAAGCTTTGCCAGTAATAATTCAAACCCAATTCTGAAGTCAAATATTTAGCTAAACAGAGACTGTCTGATTACTGGGTTAAACACAGGCTGCATCTGAGTGAGCTCAACATTTCAGGTTTTTGTCAGTGTCCATTTCACGAACCTGTAATTCCATTTTTCCTGTCTTCCCAGACTCAGCTCATGCTGTGTAGTGTTTCAGACAGCACAGAATGAAGTATTTCAGCAGAGCTGTTGCTCCTAGCTCAGGAAGCAGCCTGAATCACAAAGTGATGTTCTTTGCTTTAGGTTTAGGAATAATCCAGTATTATGGTATTGGGAGGAAATTATGTTAGAGAAACTAAAGCATTTGTTTGTTTGTTGGTAAGAAGTCTCAAGGAACCAGGCAGAGATGTCAGAGAGGGTTGGTGAGTGAGCCTTGCCAGTGTGCTACATGGTGCTGACACAGACAGCCCAGTCCATATTAAGAGCAACTGGAAGTTTGAGCTGGTGATTTGGCACTTCCTTCTCCTGTCACTCTCACTTCCCAAAGCCCATAGGCCTTTAAATCCCTTGTAAAGATAAATGATCTTAAGCTTCTATGTAGCTTTGAAAGTGAAGCTTACATGTAATTAGCACAACAGGGGTTGTTCCTGACCATCAGGCCACTCCTGTTGATCCCTGACCTCCACATGGAGCTTACAGACATGAGTCCACTGCATCTTCCAACTTGATATGTTCTCCTTTCAGCTGTGAAGAATTTGGCTCACATCTATCTTGCAGGAATACATGAGAGGCAAAAAAACACCTCCCCAGTATCTTTTGTATCTGAATGATACCTTAGAAATAACTGTCGGAGATAAAATTTGTTATTTCTGTGATGCTTGGCTGAGGGAGGTCTATATGAGCCCACTGTGTTCAGACTTTCTTAGTGCCTGAGTACCAGGTTTGACCAGTAGATGGGAGATTAGTGGTTTGACAGTCTGTGTCTCATGGTGGTGATCAGGTTGCAGTGGTCATTCTGTCTGTGCTTTGAACTGTTTGCCTTACTGGAATCATGGAACCTGGTCTTTCAAATCCAGGAATGTAACAGTAGTATGGTCTTAAAACATCTACTGTGTGACCAAAAACAAATGTAGCAGGAAAGGATCTAAAGGGAGAATATTCTTTCTTGAATTTAAGAAGAGAAATGTGATGGAGCTGGAGTCACTGCCGTCCCTGGTTTGAATGTGATGGTTAACTGAGGAAATGTTTGGTTATGGGTGGTGGGAACGGCTGCCTCCTATAAACCAAGCAATAATCAGGACACTGAATCCTAATCCCCTCACTGACATGCCTGCAGGCAATGTTTTTATTCTCACTTTACTGCATGTGTAAAAAGAGGGAAGGTCCTCTTCTTCCTGGGCCTCTGAGGATTGTCTGGCTCCTAAAGGCAATCTCTCCCTGTTGTTTTCAAGACAAAAGTGCAGCTGAAATGTAGGATCTTTTAACCATAAACCCAAAGTGCTGAAACCTACTTCCAGAGGCACAGCCCTGAGCTGCTCTTAAGCCACACTGAAGGACTCAGTGCAAAACTTGAAGTGAAACAGAAAATTGTGTTTGAGGATTTAATAAAAGCTAAGTGGAAGCAAAGGGTTGCTCAGTGATACCATCACTCCCTTCTAATTTGACCCCATGGAAAATCATGGAGTCCAACAGCAGCAGGCAAGCACAGTGCAGCTTTGGAAATGTTTCATTTCTGTCTCTCAGCAATTTTCTTCCAGAGCCCAAAACATCTGTCTCTGCCTCCAGCCACATGCAAGTGCACCGAGAGAATTTTGTTCCAAGCCTAATGAGTAATTTTATGGTCTTGGAATTGGAGGCAGGGGGAGGGGCCTGGGACAGCAGCTGGAGTCATGTGTTCTACAAGGATCTCTGCTGATGTCAAGTTGCAGCCTGATGATTTTTACTTTACTGCAGCCCACCAGGCTTCCCTTTAAAGTCCTCTGCTAGAGTTGTTGGTGATCAATGCAGGAATAGCTCTGACATGGGCTTCTGCATTCCCAGGGCTTCTTCACTGCGGGGCCCAACAAGCAGCATGGAAAATAATTACATCAGTGGAGAGGAGGTGGGGGAGCTCAGCTGGGCATCAGCTCCACTCTGTGTGGAGAGAGCACACGTGAATGCAGAAAGCACACTTTGCCTATCCTGCCTCTGGCTTCAGAGCTCAGGAGGGATGAAGGAACCAACAACCCCAGGCAGATGTGTAATCACATCACTGAGGCATTGAGCAGATGGTGCTGAGATGTGGTGATACATGTGGTCTGAGAACAGGTATAGAATGAACTGATTAAAATTGTCACTGGTCTCAGCAGTCTTTTTAAAGCACAACCCCAGCTTTCTCTTTGAGAAGGACAGGTTTATCTGTAGAGAGAGATAATCTGTACACAGCACAGGAAACAAAAGGCGGATGTTGTCCTATGTTTATGATATATTTCCACCACAGGGTCTTCCTTTGGGACAGGTTTGCAGGTCCTAGGCCCCAGAGCAGGACTTGCACATGGAGGGACCATGCTGTGTTTATCCAGGGCAGATTATGCAGAGCTCTTCCTCCACCTGTCCAACTTCTCTTGGTCTGAAAAGCAAGTTTATATTCACTCACAGTGACTCAGCCACAGAGTCTGACTCATTTTCTTGCTGTTACTCATAGAAAGGAAAAGCCAAATGGCAACCAGTCTGTGCCTGTAGCCACCTGTAATTCTCCAGTTTTCTGCTGTTATTCTCTGGATGAATTTCTGTTTATCGACACTAACACACTTATCCTGCTGAAGCTTTTAATACTTCTTTCTACAGAGAAAGACTGATTAGAAAATAAAATTTACTACCCCTAAAGCAAAGAGGAAGTGTGCTGAATCTCCATGGCTGCTTGTGGAGTTTGTGAAACGGGAAGATTTCAAGTGGACACTTCACAAAGGTAGCAACAGAATGAGACCAGATGGAGCAACCACCAGGCAGAACTGGGAGCAGCTGCAGGATTGCTGCAGCTCCTGAGCTGACCTCTGTGGTCTGGAGGAGGTTGCTGGTGGTCTATCTCTTAAAGGTGCTCAGTGCTAAGAGATCCTGCTTCCAGCAGCAATGATGTTACTGGTCACCAGAAATCTGTCTCACCCACTCTCTGAACTGGACTCCCCAGTGCAATGGAAAGACTTGAATTGCAAAGAAAAGGGATGGTGTTATACTCTGTGTAAGCCTCTGTTGCACTGTCAGCTCAGGAGTCTCTGCTCATTTCAAACCTGGCTGTTGCCCTCTTGCACATATTTTGTCCTCTCATCAGGGTGCAGGGAAACACCAGGCCCCAGTTCCTTCTCTTGCAGTGTGATAGGTGGCTTATTCTGTGCTAGAGACCACAGGAGCATGAGTCAGAGTTAAAAACCTCACCCAAGAGAAGCTTTAACTGTGAGGTGGGAATTGGTGCCTGCCACTACAGCTTTGCCAAACCCAGCTTTTCCCATTTCAGCTTCATTCCAGGTAAAAACTGCACAGGAGAGCACAGTGCAGAGCTCCAGGTGGGTGGGCTGTCCAGAGGACAAGGAGGTATCCTGGGTATGGAGCAGGGCTGTGTTAGAGCTATGGCAGTTTCTTCTTGGTTATGGGAAGCTGAGGTTCAAGTCAACAGGCTGAGTCTTCCAGAGGGGAACTTGGCCTTAAACCTGGCTCTCCCTTCTCACCGGCCTGCTGCTGGGTGGGAGGCCACCATGGGGCTCTGCTCTTTCATCATTCTCCTGGATCCCATCTTAAGAGTTTTGATTAAAATTGTTTCACAAACTCTCAAATGAAAAGCTGGAATTTGGGTGATTTTCTGGTGGAAAAATATTTAATTGGAAATATTCCTTGGCATGCTTTCAGGTGGCACATTGCCTACCCCTCTCTGAAAATATTGCTCATTTTGAGTGCAAACGCTTCTTGTGAAGTTGCTTTTTTTTTGATTGCAGTCCCTCACTTGGGTTTCTTTTTGCCTCAAGCAGATGATGGGAGTTGGCCTCGTGTTACATGGCACTGAAGTGACCTCCTGGGGCTGCCTGCGTGTCCTGCTGCCCTTCATGGCAGAGCATGGCTGAGAGAGGCTGGAGTAGTTGTGTAGCATGTAGGGAGCAGGCACTGCCCTGCTGCTCCTGGCTGTCTGCTCTGAATACCCACTACCGCCCCCAGCTCTGGCAGCCGTGTTTGCAAAAAGCTCTGCAGGCACTGGAAGTGAGCTGGTTTCTTCATGACAATGTAGTTATCCTTTTAAGGGAAAATTCCCTCTGGGAGCCAACCCTCAATTACCTCCTGCTCCAGTGCCTTCTTGCTGGAGATGGCTTGTAACACAGCTGAGTTACAGCCACAGGAACTCAGCTGAGTGCCCAACCGTTTGGAAAAAAAATAATAATTAAACTCTGTTGGCCTCTGTTGTTTGTTGAATCTAGAAATTGGGGTCAGAACCCAATAGCTGGGTCTTCTCATCAGTGCATTTGTGCAGAACCAATCTGTGGATGCTGCATCTTCAAACCCAGATGCTGTCTATTCCCACAGTATTTCTGGTGTGTGCAGACCCCTGGGTGCTTGTTCTTCCCTAAAGCAGTTTGTTGCAATATTTGGGAGCTCTAGGTAGGACAGGACTGGTGATAATTAGCCAATGCAAGTATCTGCTAAATGCCAGGGAACTGGGGTTGGCAGTGTCTGCATTTCAATTTGCTGTTATTCACTGTGATGACTGGGAATGGTCCTCAAAGGTCCTGATTTGGAGGCTGAAAAATTCCTTCTATTCTGCTGACATGTCTCACTGTCCATGGGAAGGATGTCTAACCAGGATGGGGCTG
Organism: Cyanistes caeruleus; assembly: GCF_971803275.1. NCBI lineage: Eukaryota > Metazoa > Chordata > Aves > Passeriformes > Paridae > Cyanistes > Cyanistes caeruleus. The sequence continues at coordinate 2,746,077 of NC_141713.1, forward strand.
CTGTGGATGTTGCCCTCTACCTCTCTCAATGAGCAGAACAGGAGCTCTAGAGAACAGGCTCTGCTCTTTCTACTCTATAGGAGTGGTGGCCTCGGCTGCAATCCCCCAAATTTACATTTGTGTTTAGTGCTGAAAATACTTTAATTCCAAACAAGAGGCTTCCTAGAAGAACATGACATTCTTGAATGCAAACTTGTCACTGGAATGAGACCAGACTCCTTACAGATGTTCTAGGGATTCCTTTGGATGTCTGCAAATTTACTGGGATTGTGTGGGCATTTTCTCTCATTTAAAAAACCAACCCTGTACCTGTGCAGCTACTGTTGTCTTGAGACAAAATAAATGGACCACAGATCGTGGCCTGACTGGATCATCTGAGAATGAAACAATGCCCCTCTGAGGAGCAGAGGTGCCAGGCTGGAACCTTGTGCCTCATTTTCAATGACATGGACAGGAATCCTACTTTGCCTAGATTGGATTGAAAAAGTTTTCACATCTTTTCAGCTTTCCCAAGGGCTTAAATTTTCTTTCCTTTATCTAGAGCAAGGAAAAACATTTTAAAAAATCTAAAGCTTTTGTGAGAAGACAAGAAGAAATCACATGAGTTCCACCAAAATATGTAATTTCATATTTTAAAAAATGCTTGGGTTAGTTACTTAAGAAATTGTAAACCAAAGTGTTGAAATCATGCTTTTGAACTGCAGAACAAAATTGTCACCTTTTGAAATGTCAACTTCTCAAAATTATTTTTTGTGCAGTTGTTTAAACCAGCACACCTTTCCAATCTGCAGTCCTCTGATATCAGCCTTGCATTGCTATTTTGACCTGAAAATGTTTTGCCAGAAAATTTCTCACCAGCAACTCCCATGAGACCCTGATTCCACCCTTGAAGGTGGGTGGTTTTGAACTCACCTGGATGGAAGAGCAGAAGTGTGGCTAAGCTGAGAGCAGTCCTGCCCTTTGAATTCATGACTGTTGTTTGCATTGCTGACCTTTCACAAGTCCATTAGCTCTTGGCCATGGAAAAAAAAAAAAAGGGAATATATTTGCCTGGCCCAGGAAATTCAATCCATTCTCTTGAAAATTCAGTGTTGCTCCAGAGAAAGAGCCCATCAAAAGCTCTGTGGTTGGACAGAAAGGTTATCCATGGGCTGGGGTATCTCCTGTGATCTCCCATATGACAGCTGGCCATGATTTTTCCTTTGAGCTTCCCCTCATCACCATCTCTTGCAGAGCTGTACAATACATGAAGAACTGGGCAGTGCTTTGCTGTCATGGTGATGTGGTCTAAACAAACCCAGAAGACTTTGCCAGCATTTCAAAACTCACTTCTTGTTGCACATGAAATAGCTGAGGAACTTGCAGTTTTGTTTGCACAGATCCTTGCCCAGTTAGTCATGCTGGCTTGCATATCTGTTGGACTTGTGGAGATCTTCTCATGTTTTATCAGTTTCAGTGATAAATATCCCAGTGTGCAGTGGTGTGCTAGATAACTTGTATCTAAAACAGATCAGACTTTGTCCTCTAAGAAGTATTTCTTTGTGCAAGGCACATTTCTTTTGGAGGAAAATATATATTTCCTCCAAAACTAGAGTTTTTGTGGCAAGGAAAAGGAAAAATATTAATATAGTTAAGAACTTCACAAGCATCTGAAACTATTTAGAGACCAAGAGGGAATGAAATGTTTCAATAAAGGGTAAAGAAAACTCAGTTTTCAGCATTCAAATATCCTAATTTCTTTATATGCCCTGCTGTGTAGTTCTGCAGGGAAGGAGAGTTTGATTCTGTTTGCATTGCATAAATGTCATATCCTTCCCCATGAATGACAGCTAGTACTTGGCATTGCATTCCCATGTCTTGCCCTCTTCCTGCTGCTGACCTCTTCTCCTGATAGTCTCTGTTCCACATGGTTTTGTCTTTTCCCCCCAGAACATCTCCAAAATATTTCAAGTTCTTATTTCTTGTTTAAAATGAACAATATCTTAGCCATACTAGATATATACAGTATTTTCATAGTATATGTTATCCACTTACGGGCTGAGAGTACAAGTTCTTTAACTGTCATATTGTCCAAAACAAGCAGTATTTGGAGGTCCATCCCTATCCCTGCTTAGGGTTAGAAAAGTCATCAAAGGACAAGTTCTCAGAATTGCCTTTTTTGTTTGTTTGATTTTTCTGTTTTTAGAGGCACTTCATGATGTTCTGGTTATTCAATGTTTATTGCAATGTCACTAGTTCATCAACTAAAAATAAAATATCTGCTGCAGAATGGGTTTGGAGCCCACCTCTTCAATGCCCTGTGCCTCTACCTTCATTTTGTGGGGTGAGAAGCTCCATCATCTCTCCTGGGTGCACCACATAGCAAAATTAATTCACAGCTACAAAATACCTTTAAGTCTTTATACCAGAAGACACTATAAAAGAACCACCAAGAGAGGTAGTTGTAGCTTTGAGCATTTTGATTCCTTTAATTCATTTCTTTTGAGCTAGTAATTTTAAAATTCAATTGAAGAATGCCCATTTTCTGAAGCACAAACATCCTTCATGGGCATAGGGTGGAAATAGAAAATGTAAAAATGGGGATTGTAGATGCAGGGGATGTAAAAACTGGATTGTGAATCTGATGGCAGTGGGAGTAAGGATTTTCTTGGCAGCAGCACAACTAAAACTTTTGCAAAGTTTCTGTCAACAAAGTTTTGAGCTTTCTAGAGCCCAGTTGTTCTGGCAGAGAAGGGGCATGAGATGGAAAAGTAGGGAAAGATGAGAACTGAAATGTGGAACAGAAGAAGAGGATCCATTTTGGAAGAGCAGGCCAGGCTTTGGAGGCATGAGCAGGGTCTGCAGGGGCACCACATTTATCATCTCAAAACTCCTCAGTGAGAGGGAAGCCAGGGTTAAAGACCTGAATATCCTGTGAGGTTTATCATTGCCTGAGCCTCTTAATATTTTGTAACATCCCCTACCAGTGGTTATCACAGGAATATGGTGGCTTGTAGCTGTGAGGTAAGGCACTAGAACACAGTGACTAAATTTCCTGGAATAAATTAAGCTCTAGCATTTTGAAGTGTGTGAATTTTCACAGCATAACAAAACAGTGATCTCCATTCTCTAAACACTGTGGGTACCTTTTGCGTCTACATATTTTCTGACTCTTAAACTGGAAAGGAGAAATGTTGGAGAGCTTCACTCTTGATGACTCATAGTTAAGCTAAAACATGCGTTTTTTAATAGCAAGAATAATTAGTCATCAGTGTAGGCTAGCTCAGGCTGTAGTAAATCTTTTGGCCCCCTGGGACTGGAAGAGATCTTTTTGCTCCTTTTCAGTTGCAAATGATTGAGTTCTGTAGGATCACAGGAAGGAATCCAAGACCTGCATTGTCTATTTCAGAGTCTATTGCACAAGACAGTCTCTTCGAACCAGTAAACCATAACTATCCACTGAATTAACAGTGAGTCAGGCAAATTATTCATATGGCAATACTATGTATGTTTTCTTTTGCATTCTTTTACATTTTTTTATTGTTTCACATAGTGCTAGACATTTCCCTTCCTTATAAACACCAATTTCAGGCCAAAATGTGATGTGTTGTATGTTTTCTCAATGAGAAGAGAGTGCCTTTCTCTACAGCTTATCTGTAGAAATCACCCTGCGTTTTGGAGGTTCCCTTGAGGAACAGCCCCCTTCCCAACTAGGGGTTAGAGAGTTTGCTAACCACAATTTATTAGCCAAATGAATGTTCTTATTGTGCAACAGGATGGCATGTACACTTGCACTCTACCCTGCTTCCTTGTAACTTTTGAATCTTACTTCTTACCTACTTTTGACCAATTTCTGACCTGCTGTTGCAGAGGGGAAGCAGTCACTGAGATACCACCCCCTTCTCTTGCTGCAGCTTCCTGGCATCTGGGTAGAGAGAAAAGGCTCTGGTGTTGCTCACCACCAAGGGAACAAGTGCTGAGTGGGCTCCACATTCTGTAGACACCAGTGAGTCCACATGAAGGCGTTAAGAGCAGCCCAGCCAGCTCTGCTGGAGACTGAACTTGGTGAGGTTATGCTTCCCACTGCTTTCCAGAAGGAAATCCTGGCCTCAGCCATGCTTTCTGGCCAGGGCAGCCAAGCTGGCAGGCAGGGATGAGTCAGGAACTGCCCTGTGCACAGCAGCAGCTCCAGCTTTGTGCTAGCTGCAGCACCAGCGTTTCTCCTTCCTCCTGTCTGTGGTTAGCACAGCACCAAGCTCACCTCAGCCTGACCACTGCCTGTGCAGCATTCCCTTCTCCAGAGCAAAGCCTTCATGTGCTGCTTCTGGTGGCACTTCCCTGCTCCACTTTAGGACAAAATGGCTCTGAAACAGCAGATTTTTAAAAGGAGGTTTTATTGCCAAATCTCAAAGCTCTTTACAAGCAGGAGACAAAGCGCTGCCTTTCCACGGGCTGCAGCAGCTGCTTTTCAGATCGTCATCCACACTTGCTCACTTGCAAACTCGCTTCCTTCCTGTCACAGACATGTAAACTGGTGGCACAGCCCAAAACACAGACTCACACTCCAACACTCCAAGCCCAGAGGGTTTTCAGGCACAAAACCCCCCAGCCAGGAATTAGATGCAAATTTAAATGCATGTTTAAAGGAAGATTAAAAAAAAAAGTGCATGGTGGCAGGATGTACACTGAAGATGGGAGTTGCCATAGAAGGCTGGATGTTTTAGGATGAAACTGCTAAACCTATTAGAAAAAACAGTTAAAACCAAGAGTCTCTAACATAGCATTTGCAGCAGTAAAGTTACTGGGTAATACAGAGATTCCACTTAAGTTATACCTATTTACAAGACATAATACAAATCTAGTAAGATCTGTTAGTACAGCATATACAGTAATTAGCTGTAGGTTGTAAAATGATTTAATTTGCCCATTTCCTAACAGGCAGAGGGTATTTATCTGTTAGGATTCCTACTGATTCAGTAAAATGTCAGACATTTATTCATTAAAATATTGAGTATAATATAAAAATATACAGTAAATATAAGCACATCCTGTAGGTTTGGCTGTAACAGAGGGGGATGTCTGGGTATTTTCACCAGCGTTTTGCCAGACGAGTATCCACAGAACACACCACCACAAGAAAACACTGGGGAAAGCAAAAACATTCATGTATAAATTAGGGGACTGAGCTACCCCATAAGCTGTTGTCATTCTCCTGGATTTCAGTGCCAGGCTTTGATTTGCCTGTCCTGAAGTTTAGGATTGGCTTCAGCTTTGGGATATGAACCTGTAGCCAGAGTTTGCCTTGGTTTGTGTATACTCCTGTTAGTGTGAACTGGGTTTTCCCCCATCTATTATTGTTTTAGAACTACATCTTGCAAAAGCCTGCCTGCTCTCTGGAGCTGATGTCTTTCGACTTCCAGTGCACACCAGGTGCTGACAGCTCACATTCATACCACACAGTGTTCGGTAAACAAAAGTGCACATGCAGAAAAATACATTTAGATAGCAGATAGGCACTGAATATTGTCTGTGTTCTTAGCCCTTGTCCTAAGTGTGTCTGGAAAGGTGAATATGACCCATAGTTCACATTGAACCCACAGCAGCAAATGGCACAGGTCCAGAGTGTGCTCCAGGCTGTGTACCTCGGGGTGGGCTTAGGACATTGGAAACTTCTTCTCAAAGCAAAGCACCTGAGCCCTGAGTGTTTGACCATGTAGAACTTTCCATGTGACAGAGTAACAAGTGAACTCCCATACAACAGCTATGGCTGTCTTGAGAGGAGGACTCGCTACCAAAACCAAGGCTAATTTAATCAAAAGAGCCAAAAGCATCAGTTATGGTTGCTGTCTTGCTGGCTCCAGATGGTGGAAGCCAGGGTACTTGGAAGCCCAAAGCCAACCTTTCTGTGCTCAGACCTGAAGTACCTATGTCTAGGCTAAGAGGAGGCTCAGATGAAACTTTACTACTGCTGCGGGTGGTGTTTGCAGCCCCCTGCAGACTTGTGTGACCTCGGAAATTAGAAAAAAAAGAAATGGATGAGCTAAGAACAAAGTGCTGGCAAATGAGAGAAAAGACTTTAGGTAGCCTAGTCTTTAAAACCAGACTAGGGAGATTGCCATTTTCCATGTTTCCAGAGCTTGGCTCAAGAAAAGGAGAAGCCCTCTGGGATGTCACACAACTCTCCTCAAAGCCACTTTTGAGAACAGAAGAGAGGATACAGCAGCAGTGCAAAGACATGATTTTGCCACTGCTGTAACCACTAAAGACCACAGGAACTGTGGCTGCTCCTAGCAGGTGGATAGGGAAGCTGTGGGAATTCTGCTGGAGCCTTCTGCAATGCCATGCTTACACCCTTCTGTAGCAATGCATGTTTATTTTCATATACTTAAGTCATTGGGACCAGCCCCAAAGTTTTGTGTGCAAAATGCCTTTCCCTCCATGTGTGTCAATCAGAGAGATCTAGGCCAAACCATGGCTCTCCAGCTGGCCAGGACACAGCAGGTGGAGAAGGGGGATCTCATCCAGAACCACTGTCTGATGTGCATGCTCCTGTCAGTTACATCCCAAGACAACACTAATGGAACACACATCCCCAAAGCTTCGTGACAGCTCTCCTAGGAAGCTCCTGGTGATCTCCTGGACACAAGTTGTCCAAATGCCTGGCTATTTGTTCCTAACAACACTGAGGGGATTCAGAGTAATCAGATAGGTACGGTCCTCAATAATAAATGTGCTATCCTGGTAGAAGACACTTTCAAAGGCCAAGTGTAATCTCAGTTTCCTTATTAATGAAAGAGGAACAATCCATACTTGCCTGGCAATGATGCTTTGAGACTTGTGTTCACTGATGCAGTGCTTAGCACACTTAAAGCGCTGCAGAGCTAGCCTCAAAGTGCCTTCATACAGCTGCTCCACATCAGGGACTCTGCTTGGAGTCAGGAATTGGCCAGTTTGGTTTGCCTCTGTGTGAGGTCACTTTTTAACTGAAGATGTGGTTTTATGAGTATCTTTGGAGAAGATTAAATCGTTTATCTTTACATTCCTAGGTGTCACTGGGCCAGGTGGTCTGGGAATGCCAGCAAGCGAATAAACGCTGACTACATTTATCCTTAAATGATTTAACTGGGAAAACCAGATAGGTGCCAGTGTAATCTGGTATTTGCTTGTCTGTAAATACAGAGAGACAGGGGCTTTTGCTGGAATAGCCATTATTCTCCTTTCAAAAAAATCTGGCTTGGTCTGATTACCAGTGAGTTTTAAGGCCTGATCCATTGAAAGGACTTTGGACAGAATCCTTAAAGAGCATTCACATTTTTAAAACTGTTCACTGTCCTGTAACCTTCTGCTGTGCTAAGAGGATTAGAACCAGACTGGTATGTACAACATGAAAAAAGAAAGATGCTATAACTGAAAGCTCAATTCTGTCCCACAAACATCGTGTGTGCACAGCAAAACACCATCTTTAAACACTGGCCTAGCAATGGTACAAATCGTAAATGCAAATGTTTAGCTTTGATTTTGGGAAAGAAGTCTTTGCAGAGTGTGTCAGGGAGCACTTCTTCTATAAAGAGTCACTAGATCCTTTTGCTTTTCTTTCTGTTTCTCTGTTCCTTCTTTTTTCAGTTCTCCAAGACCTTTAATTTCTTGCAAAACTTGTGAAGCTTGCCGAAGCTGTTCCACTGCCTCATTGAGCAACGTCTCTGCCATCACTGGGGGTCCATTCCCCTCCTGGGCCTGTTCCAACCCTTCACGTAAAACCTTCTGCAGAAGCTTTTCTGCTTTTTCCCTTTCATTAGCAACTTTCTCCTCCATTTTAGCTAAGCATTGATGGGAATCCTTTGGGAAACCTTGGCCTGGAAGTGCTCTCCGTTTATTTTTGGAATCAGAGAGCAAGTCTCCCAGAGAAGAACAGCGAAGTTTGAGACCTGAAGTGTTTTCTGTAGAATCTTTCTTCTCAATAGTTGATTTTACACTCTCATGGTCTGTTTCTGTAGCTAAGGAAGTCTCTGTCCCTTCTGCTGAAGTTTGCTGTTCCTTCTCAGCTGCGGTCCTCCCATTTCCTTCTTCTGTTTCAGCTGTCAGGGATGTGAACTCTGCTACCTCGCTGGCTGTGATCCCATTCACTGGGGGCTTGGAGCTGCCAGACTCCTGCTTTTCCCAGCCCCCAGCTTCCAGGTCACCATAGCTGGAGTTCACTGTGGCAAGCATTTTCTCTGGCAAAACCTTAGGAGGAACAGGAGGCTTTGAAACATCTGCAGCAGCAATCTCAGCCAGGCTGTCTTTGCCATCATCTCCTGATGATTCCAAGTCTTCTGTCTTTTTAGGTTCAATGGTTGGTTGGTCCCAAGCTACTTTCAGCTTGTCTGGCACACTTTTAGGAGGTGGAATTGGAGCTTTTGATATAACCCTGACCTCAACGAGGTTCTCCTTGTTCTCCTCGCTTGGTGCTTGGGATTCTTCCACATTCTCCTCTGCACTTAGAGAGTCCTCTTCCTTGGCATTTACGCTGTCCTTTGATATGATGCCTTCCTTAAGATTCTTATCTGGAGGCAGTGGAGGAGACAGAGGTTTTTTATGTTCCTGGTCAGGGACATTGTTCTCTGCCTCCTGGTTTTCTTTTGAGCCAGTGGGTTTTGTAGGTGGCATAGGGGGCTTTGGAGTTTCTTTTTGAGGTGGTTCATTGTCATTTTCACTAATAGTGGAATCAAAGGTCGGTGGTCCATTGTCGACTATATCCAGATCTAATCGCAGGATACCATCTGATGTACATTTGGCAGCCTGAAAAACAAGAGAGATAGTTTTCAATATCATCACTGATCCTGTGTTTCATCCTTTAACTTCAAGTTAAAGTGCAAAATCCTCACAACCAGCATAGCAAGCTGCTGCTTAAAGCTGAGAGAGTTGGGGCTGTTAAGACAGGAGAAGGGAAGGCTTCAGGGAGACCTTAAAGCCCCTTCCAGTGCCTGAAGGGGGCTTCTGAGAGAGCTGGAGAGGGATTTTTCACAGGGCCATGGAGTGATAGGACAGGGGCAATGGCCTTAGGCTGAAAGAGGACAGGTTTAGATTAGCTATTCAGAAGAAATTCTTCACTATAAGGGTGGTGAGGCCCTGGCACAGGTTACCCAGAGAGGCTGTGGACTCCCCATCCTTGGAGTGTTCAAGGCCAGGCTGGAAGGGGCTCTGAGTAACCTGGTTTAGTGAAAGGTTCTTTGCCCTCACAGATGGTTTTTAAGGTTCCTTCCAACCCAAAACGCCCCTTGATTCTAAGAAAAGCACAGAACTTATTTTACTACTTCCTTTGAAAGAAACGTCTTAAAGCCTGTTCCACAATAACCTCATTTCTTGGTTTTCCTGTGGGCACTGGTGTTAAGCTCTGCCTTTTATTCTTTGTCCTGTGGGTAGTGGGACCCCTCTACCCCCTTCATTTACAACATGCCTCCCCAAAGGCTCCCTTTTCTGCTTTTGAGCTTGCCATAAAGTCAATCTTTAGATCGCTTGGCATGGGATTGTAGTCCTGTTGCCTTCTGCTTGGTTCCTCCAACCTAATGCCATCCCAGCCTGACCAGGGCCAAGCCTCAGCTGGTTAAACTTCCTTCAGACACAATTCTGTGTGCAAATCTCACTAGCAGGGAGGTTTTCCTAAAAAGGATGGACTTAGCAAAGACATTGCAGTGTGTAAACTCAGTGCCCCACAGGGAGAACTGTGGTGACAGTTCCTGTGTGAGGGAACCCAAAACCACACGAAGGCATAGCTGCAGCCAGGGCCAGGCTCCTGCAGTGCAATAAATTTAGTTAAAGTCTCTCTTTGTCTATCCAGCCCATCAGAGAAACAGAGGCAAGCTGCATGCTGGCAGCTTGGCCCTGACCCATCCTCACCTGGCCTGCTTTTAACACTGAACATCCATGTTCATACCATTTCCTTCATGAATCTGCAGCCAGCAGCCATGATACACATCTTTCTGCAGGCTCTATCCCCTCATTCCTGCTGCTAAATTTGTAAGTCAGTTTCCCCTGATTTTGGCTGAGGGTAAGAAGTCTTAGAGGTATTAACCTCAGAGGTATCTTGTGAAAATAGTGACCTGACCAGGGAAGAGAGATGTTTTTAGTGGGGAAGAGGTCCCCACCTTACTGAACCCATATTAGGCAACAGAATCCACACTTCATTGTTGCTGTGACTTTTGTCATGTTTTCTTCTGCGGTTTTCTGGAGGATGGGAATCTATGATTCATTCTCATGCATTTCTCTGGGAGAGACACTCTCCCTCCATTTCTATGCAAAGTAAAAAGTCTCAAGGTATCTAATTTTCTGCACAAGGGTCATCTGAGTGTTGTGCAGGCACATAAGTCAGAGTCTTGGAAGTCTGAAGAAAGAAGGTTTGATTTAAAAACCTTCCTTGCTTGCGATTAATGCTCTGCTAAAATATCAATCTGTCTGTAGAAACTTTTTCATAAATCACAGGAATCAAACATTAGTAAGAACCTCTCCCCTGGAAATGAAATCCAAGTTTGGTTTTTTTTCTTTTTTCCCTTTTTTTTTTTTTTTTTTTTAAGAGACAGACCCAGAAAATCAGTTAAAAGTAGACAGGTTAGTCTATAAAACTGCCTGGGAGAATAATGGATTCTGTTTCAGACCTAGGGAAGGGCTTGTAAGCTTGAAAGCTTGTCTGCTTTCCCCAGTTAGCTTAATAAAAATACAGCTTCTCCCCATGCACCATGCAGTTCTTCTACCTTTAGACCACTGTGGCTACAAAATTATAACATCTTTGGAAATAACTATAGGAGCTCCTGTCTCTTCTGATGAAAATGAAATTCTAATGGCTCTGACCAGACGGTGAGGCAGCTTATGAGTTATGAAAAGCTAAATATATGGTAACATGTTGCAGCAGATAGAGATCTATGGGAACTTGGAGCTTCATTGAAGAGGTGCTAGCACAGTCTTTCCTGCAGGAAGTTGTTTCCCTTGTTAGCTTTCTCTGGGCTGTGCATATCTGGGGTTTCCCCTGGGGTTTGGTACCTGAGTGGAAGGAGCAGCTCTGGTGATGCCAGCTGGTGGGATGGCTCACTCCAACAGGGTGCACTTACCTCCTTTAGGTGACTTCTTGTGGGTGGCCGACGTCCGTGGGACACCTTCACCCTGTCCCGAGTCACATGGTCCAAGGAAAGGCTCTCATCTACTTTCACCTTTAACAGGGGGAAGAGAAGGGAAACAAAAGAAGGAAGAGAGTAATTAATTTCTCAAGATATGTCTATAAAGTTGTCATTGTCACACATGAAATGTTGAAGCATTTGGAGAATATTTCACCTTTAGTCTTTATCTCAGAGCTCAATTACAGCCTGCCTGCAAAGCCCTGCATGTATGTGATGGATATTTAAGGTCTCAAGGTTTGCAATGGCTAAATTTCTCTCCACCTAAGAGGCAGAGAAAAAAGGACATAAGGAGCTTTGTCCTCGCTGCACCCTGTGCTTGGACCAGCTCCTGCATGTGGCAGAACACAACACCAAAAGTGCTGTTTCCATCTTAGAGGTGAAAGCTCATTAATAACTGTGACCTGACTGTGAACTGTATCAGCAGCACTTTGTTACAGCTCTTCCCTTCTACAGCTCTAATGACTGCAGGATGCTGAAGAGAAGGTGTGAGCAGTGACCTGGATTAATTGCAGCTCCAGCTGAATTAACAAATTTATTTCCTGGAATCAGATGAGAAATCCACTGCCTCACACTCCTAAAGAGGGAGGTCCCAGTGCCCTGACAGGTATTTCTCTGTCCTGGCTCTATGACCATCCACCCACACTGTGGCGGCCAAGGGCTGGAGTCTGCTCCCCATGGAGGGGCAGCAGTAGTGACCAGGGACACTGGAACTTCTGTGTGTCCTTGGTACCACAAGTTTGTACAATAGGAAAACTGGCAAGGGTGAAATAGGGATTTGAAGAGAAAAATGGCTGGTATGGCAGAGTGGTTTTTACAGTTCCTTCAGGGTACAACAGATAATCCAAGCCAGCTGAGGGCTTGACCCATTAGTCTGTGCCTGGCCTGTGTGGAAACACTTTAAATCTGAGCTCTGATCCTTATTGGAATGACTGAGAATTAGAGGCTGGCTTGCTCTGTAAGGAGGATAACCCACAGGGCAGGGAGGTGATCTGAGATTCCACCTTGCTGTGCTGCTGAAGAGTGTGCAGAGTTCACTGCCCACTGTACCCATATGCTTTTGCCCTCTGCTGAATAAAAGCAAAGCCTAACCTCTCAGAGTTTACACCTCTAGCACTGTATCTACACCAGTTGGCCCTTTTCTCAAAACTTTTACTCATTGCTTTAGTTTCCTCTGCTAAATGGAACTTGCTGATTGCTTTGTCCCTCCTTACCCTGCTCGTTTTCCCTTGTGTCGTTCCCATGGTGGTGGTTTTGTTCATTTCCTTTCAGTTACTGAAAGAACTGTAGAAGAGATGCTGCTCCTTTGGTTTAGCTCAGGGCTGATTTACAAACTAAGAGGGAGCAGGGCAAGGTTAAACAGGCTCTAGGTTGTGCAATTTTCATCCTCTTCTCTGCGCAGCAGGATGAGAGTAGAATTTGAAAGTGCAGGGGCTAGCTGAGAGGCAGGCAGGTTTGGCCAGGGCCCTGGAGTAACTTTCCACCAGACTTTTCTCCAGACTGCAGGCAGAGTAGCTGGTGGACTGAGTCACTTCAGACTTTTCCAGTCCCGAAGACTGGGCTATATCCTAACTAAGTACACCCATTTCCAGGCTGCTTGGTGCTAAGGATCATAGCAGCATGGGGAGGATGAGTCCCTCCAGGCTGCATCCCAGCTCTACACAGCTCAGTGTTGTAGCTGCTTCTCTCCACCAGCCGCTTCCATTGGGAGAGGGGAACTCCCAGAAATCCTCTGATCCCAAGCTCTGAAGGGGAGGAACCTGCCCTACCTTGCACACCACCTTTCTCTTTTCTTAGACAATGGCTGACATGCAGGAAGGATGGGGAGAACAGGAGTTCAGGCAAGTTCTGCTTTTATCTAAATGAGCCATGGATGAGAACAGACACAGAAACACAGGAGTTTGAAAACTATTTCTCTTACCTCATCAAATACTTTGTTTTTTCCTCTGTTGATCCCTTCATTAAGAGCTTTTATCCATGATTCCTTTTCTTCCAAAGTTGGAGCTTGAAATTTGATATCATGAACCTGCAAGAGCAGAGAGAGAATTTTTGCCTGAGCCTTCCTCGTCAGGACCAGAGGTACCTCTGAATCACGTCAGTTTCTATATAACATCCAGTTCTAGCCTGTGTTTAAACTACAGATTCCTTTGTGCCTTGACATAGCTCCCATGAACAGGGTTTTGTTATGCTGGACAGTTTTTTGTTGTAGTTTTATTTTGGTAACTACTAAAGTAGTAAAAAAAGTTTCTTCCTTCTGCAAAACACTTGGAATAACTCTTGGAGCATCATTGAGTTGTACAGCAAATGGTCACACTGCACAGAGTCAGACTGAAAGTCCAAGTCATACTGGATGGTGGAGTAAAATACTTTATCTCCCACTTCTCCCAGAATACAAGGAATGGGAAGGCTGCATGCAGTGGGCTCTGCCTGCTTCCCTGTTCCTCCGGCTCTGCAGAACAGAACTGATACAGGAGTGTGGGGCACTGACATTGCCTGCTCTAACACTGACCCAGCTGGGCACAGATATGATGAGGCATAAGAGCAATATAAGTGCAAAATTCACCCTATCTTTTTCTATTTTCAAATGAAAACCAGCAATGAACACTGCAGACAGACAGTCTCTGGGGTCTGAAGAGCTGCCCCAAGAAGAAGGAAGAAGAGCTGGCCATATAAGAGGGAACTGGCAAGAAGTATGGGTCACAAATAAGGAGGGAGGATGGGTGATTGTATGGCCTGTCCTCCAGCCAGACAACTCTTCCCTTCCTCCAGGACAGCCCCATGGCTTTGCTCAGTGTTTCCAATCTCTTCTTGCCCACAGCAGGGACAATAGGCAGGGAGTTACTTAATTCACTGCTGTTTTCTCTGAGCACCTCAGCAATATTAGGCAGCTTTGCCCCAGACTACACTTCAGGTGAGAGAAATATCATCTTCACTTTACAGGTGGCTCCATGGCAGACCAGCTGGGATCCAAATTGCTCCATGTGGTGCCCTAATCCACACTGCACACAGGAGAATACTCCTGTGCTAAAGGACATCAGCAACATTGCAAAATGAAGCACTTAAAAGTTAGACACTCCCAGTGTTTCTGGGCTGTAGGGATGTCAGCCTGCTGTGTGTGTTCCTCCTAGCACTGTCCCTAAAAACAGGGTGGCACTTCTTAGTGAGTTATTCCATCATGTGTTTTATCCTCCTGGGTCAATATGTCTTACTGATTTCACTCTGCTCCAGCCCTGCCCTGAAAACAGAATTACTGATTCCCCTGACAGTCTTTTTTTCTTTCCTATTTATCACCACAGTATCTGGGGGGCTTCAAAAATTCCTTTTCAAAGCAACTGAAATTATTCACCTCTTACAGGTGGAGAAGTAAGCTACAGAGAGGCTTGTTCAAAACACAGCCTTATGGGGGTTTTGCCTGGAACAGTTTTTTGGGGTATTTTACATCCTGTAGATACTCTGCACTTTCCCATTGCCTTTAAGAGCAGTTGTAGCCTCAGCCTTTTTGTAAATGAGGCCCCACATTCCAAACTCACAGCAGTGTCTATATAAAACAGGGACTATATTAAATGAGGGGACAAAGCTAATGGTGACTGACAGTCGAGTGTTCTTAGCAGCTCCCTGTTCATGGCACAACAAAGCACAACTGTTCTGTGTCTCAGCAACTTCTGAAGGGACCATCAGAAATTCTGCAGAACTAAAGCCTGATCTCCTTACACCCACTCTTGCTGTTAGAAACAAAATGTTCTTCCTTTCTGTATTTATTTCTCGTGTCAATGCCTTGGATTTACATCACAGCTGCCAAGTGCCAGACACTCACAACCAGTATGGCAAGCAGGGAGTTAAGGAGTAATCTGGGGAAAGATTCTTTATTCCATCAGTTTGCACGTAAGGTGACGGGACCACATGCCTTCCTGAGAGTTCAGAGGGGAGGTTAGGGCCTGACCCACAGCCCTCTGGAAAAAGAGCCCTTTGTCTGGGATGCAGAAGGGCCACTCTAACCAGGGAATGTAAGGGAAGGCAAGGCTCCAAAACAGAGCAATGGCCAGATTTTGTTTTAGTCCAAACTGGCCTGGTTTTGTGTGTGCTTAAAAACTTTTTTTGTTTGGAAACGATTTTGCCCCAAAGCTTTGTGATTATAAAAGCTTATGAGAAAGCTCTACTTGTGAGCAGCTGAGCTGCTGCACTGCCTGGCAAAGACCTGGCAGCCTGCACCAGGGTTTAGAAATCTCCGTACACGTTGTTCAGGGGAAGGATTCCTCCCTCACTTCAAGCTTCCTCTTCCAATGCCACTTTCTGTGCCTCATTCCAAATAAAGCCTCCCAGACTGTGACTAAGCACTGGTGTCAGCAACTCTGTGACAGAGCAGAGCAAACCTCAGGGGGTGGTTCCTCATTAATGAGAAGCTGAGACTCTGGCATGCAACCCTTTGCCATCAAATGCAGATCCAGTGGATGATGAGAGAAAGGGAATGATGGTGGCATCAGAAGGGAGCTGGGTGAGGGAGAATGAGCAGCACAGTGGGACCCATGGGGCAGTGGCAGCCTCGTGTTGCTGCAGCCCTGCTCCCTGCTTGCACAGTTCCCTGGGGCTGTGACACAGAGGGACAGGTTCCTCCCAGCGCCCAGGTATCTTAGAAATTTTTTCTCTCTTTATAACACACCCACAGACACCAAGGCAGAGTCAGGCTGCTGGAGCTCCGAGGCTCATGCTCAGGCTGCTGCCAGCCACAGCCTCTTTGCTGCCTTGCTGTCCCTGGTCTGTCTGCATCCATCTGTGGCTCCTGTCCTCAGCCAAGGCACTGGGGAGAGGAAGCTCATCCAAACCGGGATGAGAGCTCTCTGTAAAGCAGGAAGCTGCAGAGGAGAGGCAGGAAGAAGGTGGTCTCAGTCCTGCCTGTCACTGGGACTCTGCACAGTACTCTGAGATTCCCAGGCTCACAACAAACAAGGAACAAATTAATTTCTCTTGTCTGTATCTTTACTCATTTGAATATTTACACATACCAGCAGATGTATCTAAAGATGGATATTTCCTACAAAGCAGTAAGCAGAGCCTGCTCTCCAGCAGGAATAAGGCAGAGAGTCAGTGACACCAACATGAGAGGGCAGCGGGCAGGGTAACACATTTGCACTCCTTCTTGCTAAGCCAGCTGAGACTGAGTCACGCCATAAACAACAGGCTGGTGTGCCAGGAAAAGCTGTCATGGCCAAACCTAGTGACCATTGTAAGCCATGAATGCAGGCTACACAATTTACTGACAGTTACTCAGAGCACAGCACAGCCAGTCAGCTCCTGCTGAATCACTGCTGAGATGTCAGGCAACAAGAGCTCCCACACGGCTCACTGTCTGTGACGGCAGCGGGCACTGGCTCCCCCATTGCTCCCTGTCCTCCCTGAGACATCAGTCTTCTCCAGCACTGACAGTCTGATGGCAATGCTGAGCCTGCTGTCCAGGAAAGAGAAGTGTTCCTGGGGTCAGTCTGCTGTACCTGTGCTAAGTGATTTACCAGACAAGCTCTGGAGAGCTGTGTAGCTGCAGTTTAAGACTGTTACCAACACTTGTTTGCTGAGCAGATCTGCTGCAGACACAGGTGACACAAACCTGTGCTTGGTCCTTATCTGTTTCAGTGTAAAGCCTGGTGGGGCCAAGCTAAACTGGACTGTGAATTGCCTGTGAAATGCTGCGGGAGATGTGTTCCCTTTTGCTGACTTTTGGTACAGGGTGGTCATCTCCAGCATAAACTGGAGCAGAGCTGGGTCAGTAACATCTTAAACTACCATGAGTGCAGCAGAATCTATCTGCCAGATGAGGGGTCATTTCTTGCCTTCTTCTACATGACTTTGTCAGATTATATCATGAAGGGGAAAGGAGAAGACAAGGGACTCCCTGCCTATGACAGAGAGGTTGAACTAGGTGATCTTCAAGATCCCTTTCAACCCAAACCATTCCATGTTTCTATGAGATGATTGTCAGAGGATTCTGATGGTTTTCTGTAGCTGAGCCAAGAGCCACATTGTCCCTGGGAATAATGCAGCATCTCTGCCAGACTGGCAGACCCCAGGAGCAGACTCCCCCAAGGCTCACTGCCCAGGCTGGGCCCACGGTGAAGGCAGTTCCAGGTACCTCAAAAATTCATGGAGGGAAAAATAAGCAATGCAAGTTTCCATCCCTGACCACAGGTGTGAGGATGCCTGGGGAGCTGCAGGACTTGCTGGTGGACTCTTTCCTTACTACCATCCTCTTCCCAATATTAATACTTCCCTGCAGCTGAAGCTTTTCAGATCCACTGAACACCAGACTTGTGCCAATCTTGGTAATTTTCACAGTTTACACCAAGCATCATTTACATTGTTTTTTTGCATTTTGAGTAGTTACATTTTAAGGTCTCCAGGTCAAGGCTGCTGACCTTTCTTAGAAGCCCAGCTCTCTGCAACCAAAAGTTTTCATTTAATTGCTGTGGATGGAATGAAGCATTTGAGATTTCTAAGAAAAATGGGGCTTTTGCACATTGCCAGCTTCCTTCACTGAAGAATTAAAGCTCAGGGGGTAGTGCTTTCTTTCAGTTCCATACCAGTGCAGGCATGTGACATACTCATATTGTCACAGCTTAACAAAAATGTCATCCTTGTGAACAGGCCAAGCAGAATCTGGGGTACATTCATCAATGACCAGTGTTTAGCAGGACAGCTTATTTATTCAGGTGCAACTTCAGCTGCCTAGTAGTTTTAACTGACTGATTCATCTCTGCTCAAAAATATCCCATCCAAAAATTAAACTGAGATTCCCCTACAACTAAACTGGGCTCCCCATATTCAAGACTTGTGCACTGGAACAGAAATGGCCTTTCCTAGCTTGTTCCTAAGTCCTTCCAACTTGTTCCTCAGCATTACGCTCAGGAGAGAGGGTGAAAAGAAAAAAAAGCCTAGCAAGATGTGGCAGGGCTTGGCAAGCTGGCACACAGGGTGATTTTAAACTGTGGATGGCAGCAAGCCTCCCAAATGGAAAATGTTTAACTGATATATATCACCACAGCTGCGATTTCAAAACAGAAGAAGGACAGTTGTGTACGTTGGCCTTCTAATTGAAGCCTGTGCTAGCATCTGCCAAAGTATGTTGTGTGTCAACACCCTCACCAGATTCCCAGCCAAAAGAGGGGCGGGAGGGGAGCTACAAACAGGGAACTTTTCATTTATAAAAGCCCTTCCTTTCTCCAAAAGAGCCTTATAAAAAGTAGCCTCTATCTAGGTCTCCACTGAATCAGTGGCATGAAAAACAGGGTAGCTGTAAACTTGCCAGCATGCCAAAAGGATGAAGTTACCCTTTTGGGCACAGTTTGGGCATATTTTTCTCATAGCAAGAAATGAAAGGTTTAGGAACAGGTCTCAGACCCTGTATTGATTCATGGAGCAGTGCAGAGATATATGCAGGTATTACACAATTCTCTCTCAGTAACATACCTGCAGATAATACCTGCTCCTATTGTGCTGCCCATCTCTGAGCACACAGGGTATTATTGGCCTCCCTGGGAATAGGTGTACACTTAGGATCACAGAATCCTAGAATCATTTGGGTTGAAAGAGACCTCAAAAAACAACTAGTTCCTGCTCTCCTGCCATGGGCAGAAACACCTTCCACTACCTCAGGCTGCTCCAAGCCCTGTCCAACCTGGCCTTGGACACTTCCAGGGACAGGGCAGCCACAGCTTCTCTGGGCACCCTGTGCCAGGGCCTCACCATACTCACAGGGAAGAATTCCTTCCTAATGTGTTCTGGGCTCCAGTGCTCTGCTGGAGCTCACTAACCCAGGGTTTTGGGGCAGGACAGTCCTTGTTTTGTTGTTTTGAATGAAGTTTAGCACAATGGTGCTCTGAACTCAGCTGGGGTCTTATTATATGAATAAACACTAAGTGACTGGAGTGAAATAATAAGCAACACTGACAACAAGGACTAAACAATCTCCATTTATTTAAACAAAATGGAGATGGGGGAATACAGCAAGTTGGTATTTTTTCCTGTTCATGTTCTATGGAAATGAATGTGTTTTTGTCCCCCAAAACTTCTCAGATTTGCATGGGGAGATTCAGTAAGAACTCTGAGGCCAAAAAAAACGTATTGAAATTAGAAGGCAAAGTGTGATACCCCAAAGCAACAATGAAGAATTCTAGCCCATAAGGATGCTGACATGGATAGCATGCAAGTAGGAGCTAAGGAGAACATCCAGAGATGTATAGTGATGATGAATACAGATAGGAAGTAAAGGAGGATGTCCTTGCATACACCCAGTGCTCAGATGGATGTATAGTCTCTTTGCAATGCCAGCCTGGTTTGCAGCTTCTGGATCTAACCAGATGCTGTGCAGGAAGCTACAGATGTAAGGTTTCATGAATTCTGCAAAATAAATCTTTTCTCCTAGGAACTGTTTGGCTGTAAGTAACTTTGCACTGGAGTTTCTCAGATCAATGGTTCAAACTCCAGGAACTGTCTCAGTACATGGATTGGAATTCTTGATTTCACTGGAACCTGGGCAAAGCTGCAGCATCTACAGGTACTCAGAGGACATGGAGGAACCATAGGGAGTGATCATTCTCCCCTTCTTGGGGAGTACTGCAAGAAAGAAAATGCTAAGGCAGGAAAAAAAATCAAGAGTAAAAAGTTGAGCCACAGGAAGACCCTTTCCCCACACAAGAAAGAAATCTACATGAGAGTGGCTTTCCTTCTTGCACACTGCAGACCCTTCACAGCTAGTGAATGACACAAGTCATTTCTCCCAGCTGCCAAGGAGCTCAGTCTCAGCTTTTCATCTGCTCTGGGCACAACTGGCCGGATCTCACTTTGGAGTTAGCAGACTCGAGGGCGATGAGAAAGGCAATCCTACCTTCTTACCCGGGGAGCGGATTAAAATGAAACGATTTTTCCTTTTTAGTAGTGCACGCAGCTCCTGGCACTTGTCATAACTCTCCAGTTCCACCGTTTCTATGCACTTCTGTTCATCCTGCAGAGAGGGAATGAAACATTATTATGAATAGAAGGCATTGAAATCAATCATAGACCATCAAATTCTGCATTTCTTCCCTCTGCAACTGTCTAAAAGCTCTTCTGCCTTAAAAATAACCTGCATGCAGACAGAAAGCCCCATAAATCAGGCTGGCATCTCATTAAGAAAATACCCTGGTCTTTAAGCTACAGGCCTAGTGGTCCACAGTGGCTGAGCAAATAACAGGTTGGGGACAGAAACACCAGTTTCTGCCATTGCTGTTGGCCTCATCCAGGGATCTGCAGCCAGAAGTGACACTACCTCCATCCCACAATGAAAGGAGAAGATGTGATTCTGCTTTTTCACAGGGAAGGTGACACAAGCATCACAATGGACCAAGCAGCCCCCTCAGGAAGCCTGAGCCAGAGCAGGGATAAGAGGGAAGCCCTGCTGCCACACTGAACTGGGGCAGACTGGTCTTCACATCACAAAGGTCAGCAGGAGCCACTTGTGATGGACACAGTCCTCTTGCAGCCACGCTCTGAGCTGTCAAAACACTTAGGATTGGAAATACAGCCCTGTACAGCCAGCAAAACTGTCTGGGCCAGCATCTCAGTGGGGAATATTTATCTCTGGAGTATCTCCACTGATGACTGCCGGCCGCGATCTTGGCTCATTTCTCCCAGTAACATAACTAAAATTCCACACGTGGTGCGTGGCTCGGTTCAGCTGCAGAGCACCATCCCTAATAGGAATCGCAGCGTAACACTGGGCAGATAATATTCTTCATGTCTCAGTAGCCCAGCAGAGACCAAAGCTCCCTTTTGCTAAGCACAAATGAGCAGTGAGTATCTCAGAGCAGTTCTTGCCAGTGAAGTGCTTCAGTCAGCATGGCTCATGAACCTCTCCAGTACCATCCTGAATTTAAATCGCTGGGCATAACCACCCCCAGCTCCGGCTCTGCTCCCAGGACAGCTCCTTGTGCCCGTGTCAGTTTGTATTTAGCAATTCCTGTAGCGGAGAAGGGGGTGTGGGATGAGGAAACATGTCGTAGCCAGGAAGCTGCTGCGTGGCTGGAGGCAGGGAATGGAGAGTTCAGAGGGAAGTGGGCTGCGGGGAATTTCCTCCCTTTACCACTTGACATTTAAGTCGCTGTGCAGAACTCAGCCTGCGTTTCAGTTTTTTTAACCCTCCTATCTGGGGATGGGGCCCGGCAGAGCTGATGCCGGTACACAGAGCAAGTCCTGAGCCACCGAGGGACGTCTGGATCTAATTTAGGTTTATTATTTTAATGACATTACTGTTTATTTCATTTAACACTGAGTAGGTGAATGTGAACTGGGAAAATGCATACTAGGAGGAGGAGATTAATCCTGCCCAAACCTAAAACCCAGCCGATAAAATCCTGCTGACGCTACCGGGCCCTTTGAAGGCTCCTGCTGCAATCCTGGTATCGCAATGTCACTGCAAAAGGACAGGGATGGAAATAATAACCCCTCTCAACAAATGACAGAGAAGGGTGAGGTCAGGAATACATGCCTCGGGGATGGGTGATCTCATCCTGGCCTTCGGAGGAAGACCGCCCACGTTACAGCCCTGCTGCACGGCCGGTGCAGCTCCCAGCTCCTTCCCTGGGCTCAGGATCTGAGCAGAGAGCAGCCCCAAGCCTCCTGCCCACTCTCCCTTCTCTCAAAAGCAGCTCTGTCCCCAGCAGAGCCCCTGTCACCCTCCTCGTCCATGCCATCCTTCCTGCCTCTTGGACAGGAACTCTTCCTCTGATCTTGTGCAAGCTGTGCTCCATTTCCTAAGGGCTGTGGAACACCAAGCTGGGGAACGAGGGGACTTGGCAGGGTGGAGAGATGTGGTTTTGCTGTGAGATTGCCTCTTGCCTTCCAGATGCCTGTCTTCTCCCTGGGGAGGCTTTGGGGAGTGTGACCCAGCCAGGGAACAAAGGCAGAGAGGATGGGGACATGCAGGATGCTGTCACCCAGAGATACCTTGATTGTTCAAGTTATGGCTCCTTCATCTCAGGGACCTGAACTTGTCAAGTGAATTATCCTCTTCAGGGAAAGCAGGAAAGAAAGCAGCCAGAGAAATAGAAAAATCCATGTATGAGGCAAAGGAAAAGCATCTGAGTTCAGGGAGCACCAGAATGGGGCTTTTGTCTATGTTTTACCCTTGGCAAGCAGCCATCCCCTCTCTGTGAGCCTACCTGGGTCACAA
The DNA here is from genome assembly GCF_971803275.1 of Cyanistes caeruleus. NCBI lineage: Eukaryota > Metazoa > Chordata > Aves > Passeriformes > Paridae > Cyanistes > Cyanistes caeruleus. The sequence goes on from NC_141713.1 coordinate 2,768,394, forward strand.
AGAGATCCTTTATGTCTCTCTGCACTGCTAAGATAAAGAACGAAAGACCTGACCCTGATGCAGGTCCCCAGATCCCTTCAGCCTCCTGGGACCTGGAGGACACTCAGCACCATGCAGAGACAAGGTCACTTCCAGACTCCTGCCCTGACACATGTTCTGGAGAAGCTCAGTCCTGGTACAGAATCCTTACATTCATGATTTAATGCAGAGAAACTATTGCATTAACCCTTCATGGAGCAGATCCTGTGACAAACATATCTGTGTCTGTTGGCTTGGCCCTTAGGAAGAAAGTTACTGAACACCTGGACATATTAATGCATGTGCTTAACCAAAGAATCACACTTGGCAAACAATTTCCTTAATGAAAAGTTTATAAAAAGGTGGGGGGAAAAGACCTGAATTTTTTATTTATATGAAGGTGTAATTCCCAGCAAAAACCTTCTCACTGACACACACACTCAGGGGCTGAGCCCTTCCATTCAGTTTAAATGTCTAGACCTGAAATAATAATTTTTTTTTCTCTATTTTAGGCTCTCAAAATATTAACAAATTTGGGCATACCTTGCTATAACTTTACCAGGGACAAAATGCAGGTGTTAAGTGTCCAACTGTTGAGTGCTAGGTGGATCCTCTGGTCTCTAGAATCTAGTAGGATTTTTCCCTATACATAATACACTTATAAAGAAACCCTAAAACAACAAGAAAACAGCTCTAAGCAATAGCTGCACTGTTTAGGGGATAAAAAAATCGAAACTCAGTGCTGATGCATTCTAAACCATGAAGTGATGATACTGATCTGTCTAGTCACCTTACATAGGATTGCCTGGTCTTCAGACACTCTCTGTATGGTTTTTATTGTCACAAGAATATGCAGAGGCAAGAAGACAAGAAATCCCACTAGAAAATAACCTGATTGGTTCTGCACAGACCTGCACAGCAGTTTTTTGGGATCTGAGCACCCTGTATTTGCATCAGTGCCTCCTTTCCTGACATTTGGGTATGTAACATACAAACAAAAAGTTGCTTAACTGCATCTTCATTTAGGTGAGGGTACAGAGAGTGCTGTAGATGGAGGCTCAGCAGAGAACAAGAAATCCATCTCCATTCTCCATCCACTGAAAGAATCTTGTTTCACCCCATCTGTTCCAGGTAACACAATAGTCATTTGCCACTTGCCTTCAGGAGGTGGCTCTGCTTTAAACCAAACCCAAAGCCTGACTAGCAGATGCAGCTTGGGAAACACGTTCCCAGGGCAGGTCAGGAGCACATTCCTGGAGATCGCTACTGATGATGATATATGGTATTTGTGTGCTGCTCAGACTGTACTTCCCAGTAACACTGTACAATGTTCTTTTCTGTATCTCGTGTTGGCTCTCCCCTCTGCTCTTGTTTTGCACCTAAACCTCAGCTACAAGTGCAGCCAGGCTCATGCAACTGCAGAACAAGATGGCCTGCATAAGAAACAAATGCTAAAGGCAACATTAGCACCTTTTTTGTGAAGGGCTGGACATGGGAGGGACTGAGAAAAGCACACTGACTCTCAGGCACTACTCAGTTCCTGGAAATCTGATGGGCTCAGACCAGCTGAAATGCTCAGCCTCCAAACCTGCCTGCCCACATGGAAGCTGACCACCACCCCCCCCCCCGTTTAAATCACATAAGTCTAATTTAGGATACTTATGGAGAGATGCCTTTTATTCCTGTTGCCTGAGGTTTTATCTCCTTTCTTTTTCAGCAAGCACTGAACAATCCCATTTGTAAATGTTTTGGCCTGAGGATGGTCTGGAATGCTGTGTCCCTCTCCAGGGTCACACAGAGCAGATATGTGGAGAAGGTCCAGTGGGAAAAATGGCACCTTGAACTCCAGAAATGCAAACCACCATAGCACACTGCACCACAGACTCAGCTCAGATATCAGCCCTTCCCATCTCAAAGACTTAGTTCCCCATTTGTAAGATAGAGACAGCCACACTGCCCTGACTCACATTAAAGGAAGATAAATACAGTAATAAACATGAACTGCCTCAATTCTGCTGCAACAAGACCCCTCCTGAGTGCAGAAAATTGCCATTTCCTTTGGTTTCCCTGTAGTAAGTCTGCACAATCACATGTTATCCTATTGTGCTACCAGATAATTTTGCAGCAATTTCCTCTCCTAAGACATTTGACTTCACTGTAAGCCAGTTTAATAGCCTATAGATATTAACATGATCCCTTATTTACAATAATGGGACCTTGCAGCTACTGTAGCTTACAGATGCAATTTATTACAGGATGTTACCACAATCCGCAGGCTACCAGAAAACATTATGCCTGGTTGTTACAAATGCCATTTTCCTTGTTGAGATAATAAAATAACCCTTTAAATGATTGGGATTTTTCCTTCTTCTGTATGTCTGTGAAAATTAATCTTACTTTAAAAGCCTCCTTTTCCCTTGTGGTAATGAGAGCCTCTATGTATCTTGTTTTTTTACAAAAAACCTACGTCATGCTTATAGATTTTGAATCTTCAAGTTCCTGAAACTTCAGCTGGAGTCAACAGGTGTCCAGGGCACTGGGAAATGAACTACAGAGAGTCAACAGTTTGCAGGACCAGGCTGCATCCCTCAGGGTAAGAGAACCCCCCCCTTGCTTTTCCTGCCTTCTGAACTGCTCATCACCTGACATTGACTGCTCCTGTCATTATTCTTGCACTCTTCATGACATTTCACAGCTAAGAACAAATGACACCAGAAAGCTTTGGGACTTGGGAAGAGCAGGAGTGTTCAGCATAAGGGAAGAGGTAGTACCCTTTAACCTAAATTGTTTATAACAAATCTTCTTTATTAGGCAAGAGGATGTTTTCAAAAAAGAGAACTGAACTCACTGTCAGTCCTGCTGTTCCTGAAACTACAGCAGCAATGCAGCTGCTGAAACATTTCCCCATTCTTCTTCCCTTGACACACTGCACATGAAGCTTTACATGGTTTTGCTTTTATATCGTCCTGATGCCCACACATGACCCAGATCCTCTTGGGCCAGATACCTCACCTCACAGGCACGTGGTCCTTGGGCAGACCACAGTCCCCCACCCTGCTGCACACACAAGCCGCTGCAGGGCTCAGACCGACCCACCCCTCATCTCAAACCTCTCTTGGTTGTAGTTTGTGCTCTGCACTGTAATTTCTAATTTTTGGGGAAACTCTGCTCTTACAGAAGCTGCTTCCAGCCCAGGAACAAGGGCTTGGCTCAGGACAAAGCCACCTTTGCATCCTGGCAGGACCAGCCCTGCACTTTTCATTCTTCTTGCCTGAAAATGCAGGACAGATTCGGCTTGGCTCTTATTCCTCATTTGTTTGGAAGCAGCTCTAAGTACGGCCATGAACTTAAGGCATGCAGTTTATCTAGGGAAGTCCAGGACAAGGCTCCCAGGGGTCCTTCGCTCAGAACTGGCTCAAGTAAAGGGAAAAGATGAGCCAAATCCAGACTGTCTGTGCTTAAGGAGGACAGCAAGCACTCACAATCTCACTCTGCATCCTTCAGTGGCTAAAAGAAACCCTGAAGAGTCTGGCTGGCAACAATTTGGGCTGCTTGAGGGGTGCCAAACAGCTGCAGGGTTGCCTGCCATTCCCTCAAGTGGCAGGTGGAAAGTCAGCCTGCTGCAATCACTTTTATCCTTCAAAAGCCAAAACCTCATTGCACATATCCTGCTTCCGCCTAAAGCTTTGCTCCGTTCACCTTCTCACAGGATGTCCTGCCCCCCCATTTTTTTATTTTGGCAAGGACTCTGTCAAAATATTCAGTGGCTAAAATATTTATAATATATAATATATTTAAAATGCAGCTGCCATCTCTTTTACAGAGTTTACCCTTCCTGGAGATAGCTGGAGAAGCCCTCTCAAAAGGAATGTCCTGGAGGGAAGAGTAAAAAAGGGACATGCATGTGTCCCCAGGGGTTTGTTCCTGCCCCTCATTCAAGGCCATTAGCTGTGACCATACCTCATCCTCGTAGACCACGAGCTGTGTTTTCCGTAGCTGGATGTAACGATCCTTCCACAGTCCCAGGAGCCCCCCACTGCTTTTTTTAATCCAGCCATATTTCTCTGCGGTTGGAGCACACTTTGGTTTCTCTGACACCTCTTCCTTTGTATCCTGCAAGAAGACATAAGGAGTTTCCATCATCAGAAAGCCATCCCAGAGAAGATTTTGGCACCCACCAAATGTGGTCCCTCCCCACCGCGTTACAACGGGAGACTGGCATCTTCCAGAGGAAAACTCAACCAGCTCCCACAGGACTGGGAAGTGGGCACAGATCCCAGCCATCCCTGGAGACTCTGTTGGGAGGGCAACAAGTCCACCTTGTTCCTCTGCTCCCCCACGGGCTCTGCTTCCCTCTCTGGGGAGGTACTCCTTGCTCACTCATGAAAAAGAGCAGCCTTCTCTCCCCTTTGCTCCTCCAGCTTTCTGATGATTCCCAGCACAATGGATTCTGCTGGCATCAGTAGCAACACTCATATTTCAGTCCAAGGCCACTTCTGCAAGCTTCTCTTCTAGGCATCTGTGCTTAGTCACCATCCCCACACCAACTCCTGTGCACAAATCCATGGCATGAGGGACAGGACTTCACACTGAAATGTTCCCAGCAGGTTAAAGATGAAAGCTTTCCTCCTCTCCAGTGCACTGAAGAGCCATTGCAAAGGCAGGATCCCTGTAGCCCTCCCTTGGAGCTCTCTGATGCTCCCCACACCCCATGGCCCCCTCAATAAGCCTCTTTCCCCAGAACAAGGCAAGGGGAATCCCTGGCTGAGCCAAATCCCCTGGCACAATCACCTCATCAACCTTGTGATTTGTGAGGAGAAGCCAAAACCAAATCCTCCAACCTCTTCCCAGGCACCCCACTGTCCCCCACACTCTGTTTTCTCCATGCCCCCACATGTAACAGCAGCAATCCTGCTGCAGAGAGCTGGCACACAAAAAGAGGATCTGTGACAAGAGAGCCCCAAATATCCCAACTGCACAAACTGGACCAGCTGGAGCTCAGACATCTTGTTTCATAACATGAGAAAATCCCAAGTGCACGGAACAGAGTCAGAGCTGGACACTCCCATAGCCAGGACAGAGCAAGTGTGTGTGGACAAGCTTCAAAAATTTGGAGGAGAGCCTTGCTAACGAATCTGTTTTCCTGCACCAAACTCCCACTGAACACACCCTTGGACAGCAGCTTTCATCAGGGTAAGCTCTTATTCCAAAGAAGGAGCTCGCACCCATAAAAAGAAAAACAGCTTAAACACCCTGTGCACCCACATTTATTCTGACCTCCACTAAGATCTGGAAGGGGCTAGGCTTTGCTGGCAGGCTCAGGTGCAGACTGGGAACAAGAAACTTAAATAGTGTTTCACCTGAAAGAAAATTGGGCTGAAACCTGTAACAACCTTGGTGCCTTTTGTAGAAGTTATTTCAGTTGTACTGAGTTGCATCTGAAATGGCCACAATACAGGATGACTGAGCATCAAAAAGTTTTCCGGGAAATGGAGGGACTGTGTAGGGTGGGTTTTTTTTAAACTTGACTTTTTAGGTTGCCAGGAAGTCGAATTCAGTTGAGATCTGCGACTTCAGCAAACATCAATTCCTGCACAAATACAGACCTGCTGGTTTCCTGATCAAGAACCCTTTTGATGTCATTTTTAGATAATTGGGCATGGACTATAACCTCCCTCGTAGCACTTGTGCATGGATGTAGCTGTATGAAGAGTTTATTCAAGTGAGTCCTAACCAACAACTGCTAAAATGTTTTTACTCGTTAGGGCTTTTTTTTTTCGCTTGGCAGGTGAATTTTTGCTGGGTTTCTTTTCCCTCACCTGGCAGAAAGGCTGAAATCACATGGTAAATATGTCTTTTTTTTGCTCAGCAGAGCAAAAACTAGTCTGGTTTAAAAATAAAAGTACTCCTTGTGAAGACACAGCACCTAACATCTACCGCTGAAAAACGATCTGCCCCAGCAGAGCTTGGGCTCATGTTGGCGCCTCTGCACAAGGCACAGCGAGGGCAGAGATGGTTTAGGGTCTGGCTCTCCAGCCTTTCAGAGACTGCCACATCTCCTTGACATTGAAGGGTTGTCTTGGAGTTCCCCAGATCACTCAGGAGCCCTGGGTGGAACCCTTGCCTGAAAGGAGCCATGCATGGGGGACTCCTCCATACCAGACAGGACTTCCTGTTGTGCCAGCACCTGGGAGCATCCACATGAGGATCCATGACTCCAAGCCCCACCTGAGCAGGAGAGGGAAGGTGAGGGAAGATGCAATGAGATGGAGAGTGCTGGTCTCAGCAAGTGACAACAGCCACAAGCAGAGGGCTCTGCCCCTTGTACTGCACATGAGTCACCTGAGCTGCCTTCTCCATTCCCTGATACAAGGCAGATGTGAGGGGTGAGATCCAGCACTCATAGGGATGCTGAGCTTCTGGGCTCTGGGTCAACAGCTTCCCCCTCACACGTACCCTGCACATCCCACGAGGGGGGACAGGTGCTGTAATCCCTCACCTGCAGCTCAAGGACATAAAAAACCAGATGATTCAACTGGGAAGTTTGTTCCTGCAAGAAGCAAGAAGTCTCAGAGATGGTGCCGAACATTTTTGAGGATTATTTTTATGCCAGCCCTGCCCCAAATTGGCAAGGGGAGGGATGGGCACCAGCAGCAGGCCATTGTGTCCATCCTGTGTTCTCTGCCTGCAATTCCACAATTAAAATGGGAACATGACACAAAAACATGAGCTGCTGTTGTTAACTCAGCTATATACGAGCATTTTACAAGAAATATTAAGATATCCTTCTTGGGATCTTCTTGGGGTGTATTCGTTCCTGTGATAATTCCATGAGAAGAAGCCCCCTGACATCAGTCAAGTGAGCCAGTGTAAACAAAGGAAAAACCAAGTTATCCCCAAGCTGGCTCACACCAAAGGCATCGCTCCCCAAACCGACCCATAGGGGCCATTTTTGCATTTTATATCACGGTGGCATTAGAAGTGAAACATGAGTTCCACTCCTTCAGCTTGGTTTAGCCTCACATTTTGCAGCTCAGCAGAGAACACAAATCAGACAGGATGGCTTTTTATTTAACAACTAGGCAGTTTTTTCTCCCCTTCCCTGCCCTGTATTTTATGGGCCCACAAACCCACACAGTCTTCATGTTTTCCAACAAAACAAACCCCCAAGAGTTGAATTATGGTAGTGCCTTTAAAATTACACAGAGCACAGAAGTGTCTTAGCCAGTTACATCAACTTCATTTCAATCAAGCATCTCACTTATCACACACTCCTTTCTACCAAGGTGCTGATGAACAACTCCCAGGAGACAACCTGCATCCCCACGCATCCACTCTTTTTCTCCTTTTCCACGTTATCTCCCAAACCTTGCTGACAGCACTTCCAATTCTCCCCAGCCTGCTGAAGCAGAACAGTTTGTTTCACTGGAAACAAACTGCTCAGATCCACGTGGAACTTGGGGAACATCCTCTGACACCCCTTCTACAGGCAGGAGGATTCATGTGTCACTAAAAATGAGAAGCCCACAAGATGGTCAGTCAGTGCTAGGGTAGGTGCGAAGCCCCTTGGGCTGCCAGCTGGATGCAGTTTCTCTGCTGTGGATTAATTTCATGGATGCCAGCAGATAATAACAACTCTCAGTCACTACCAACTTGGGCTGCTTTGCTGTCTCCCTGCTGTTTTAAAAGAGCTTTCATTCTTGCCACAGAATGTTGGGAGCTGAAATAGGGGGATGTGAAGGGGGAGAGACAAGCCACAGCTACAGGGATCGCATGTACCAGACAGAGCCTGAAGTCCTCCGGCAGTCCGTCCTAGGAGTTTTCTTTGTGCACGACCAGCAAAACCTCATCCAAGGAAAGGAAGCAGGAATAATTGTGTGGCCAGACGAGAGGAGAAAGCGACCTGTTTAACTTGCTAACAAATTTGTGGCATCTTAATCAATCCTCACAGGGATGGATTATTGGGGTGTCTGATCCCATGGACATGAAAACCGTGTGCAGAAGAAGCACCACTGCCCTTCTCTGAGTTAAACCCGTCCCAGACAGAAAGGAGGAGCAGAACAGAAGTGGGGAAGGCAGGAGGTGCGCAGACATGTCCAAGCTGGCGATCTGACCCAGGCTCGGCTCCAGCAGGGTAGGACAACACCCCAGCGGGAGTCACTCGGGGTGGCACGAGCACGCGTGGAACCAGCGCGGGGGCAGCCCCTCCCGGCCGGGTCCAACATCCCGAGGGCTGCGGGGATGCGCTTCCGAGGCTCTGCCCGAGCCGCTCCGGGGGCTGCTGGGGATGGAGAACCCCCCACCCCGCCCCGCGGTCTCCCTCGCTGTCCCCCGGGCGCAGCGGGGCCGGGATGTCCCAGCGCCGGCGAACCCCCCAAAACACCCCGAAGTGCCCGGTGCGGTCCCCCTGCCGCGGCAGGCGCTTCTCCCGCCCGGCCCGGGGGTCCCCCCTCCCTGTCCCGGGGTCCCCCCTCCCTGTCCCGCTCCCGGCCGGACTCACTTGCTCCATGGCTCCTCGCCGCCCGCTCAGGGGCTCGGCCGCCGCCCCGCTGCCCCGCTGGGCTCCGGGCGGACGGTCATGCCGGGCGGGCCGGGGGTGCCGGCCCGGGCCCCGCCGCTCTCCCTCCGCAGCAACTTCTCGGGGAGCCGGAGCCGCGGCAGCAGCAGCAGCAGCACCGCCGGGTTTCCGGCGGCTCCGGCGCTGCCAGCGAGGAGGCGGGGATGCCCCCGCCGCCGGCCCCGGCCCCGCCGCCGCCTGGCCCGGCCCCCCCGCCTGGCCCGGCCCCGGCCCCGGCCCCCCCCCACCCGCCGTGGGGCTGGGAGCCCCCGGGATGGGGCTGAGCCTTGGGGAGGGGGATGAACGGGGTCCCTGCGGTCCGACGGCGGCTACGGGCTGGGATATGGGGTGGGTCAGGATATCCAGGGATGACAGGATAGCCGGAGAGGGACATGGATCTTGGGGTGGGAGACATCCACCGGGGTCAGATAAGGTCACCAGGGATCAGGCAAAACCCCTGTGGTAGGACACTGTGAATTTGGAGGATCACTGAAATCAGAAGGTCCCCAGTGTCTGTCGGGGTCCCCAGGATTCCCAGGGTTGGGCAGGGTCCCTGGGGTCAGATACAATTCCTGGGGTCAGGCAGTGTCCCAGGGATCACGCTAGACCCACTGGTAGGAAGTCTCTGAAATCAGCAGGTCCCAAAGGTCAGGGGCCTCACATGGTCCCCTGGGACTAGGAAGGATCCCATTAATTCGAGCCAGACCCCTGTAGTAAAACAGCGCCTGAAATCAGAGAGTTCTCAGGGTCAGGCAGGGTCCCGGTGGTGAGGCAGGGTCCAGGGTGGCACAGTGTCCCTGTGCTGGGGTTAGGTCAGGCCCCAGGAGCAGCAGGACAGGGCACAGGGTGTAGGGAGGCAAGGGATGCTCCTTGAAGCCTGCAAGGAGCAATGCCCAGGGCTCAGGTCCATGTATCCACGTGCCTCCCTCAGCCACAACAGTGACTTCTGGCCATGGGGTCGTCTCTGGACAGTGGATTTTGGCAGAGGGGTGATGCCACTTGTTCACCCAAGGTAAACAGCTGGGGAATGGTCTTTGGTAGCAGAACTGGTTAACACTAGTCATGCTCAGAGCTATTGTTCTCCACTGGTATTCAGCTTTGCAGACTTCTGCAGCTATTTCAGGCCTGCTAGAGGGCTCGTGTACCCAACAGCCTGCCTGGTTTTTCTTCTAATTATTTCAGTCAGTCTAAAAAAAGACATTACCTCCCTCTGCAAACCTTGCCTCCATTGTTCTCAGCACAGAAAATAAGAAGGAAAGGAGAATAAAAGTCTGACACACTCTACCTCCAGGTTAAATGCTCTTCTGCATAGGTATGGCAAGTGCTAAGAGGAAAAACAAGAGGCAGCTTCTGCTAACCAGAGGCAGAAGGGATAGCAGGGTATCCATCAGGGCAGGCTACCCCCATCCTGTAGGGCCAGGGGTTAATGGAGGAGCTGGGAATCACCCTGGGACACACCAGGACTTGAAATGAGAAATCCTGGTACTGTCAAGGCACGTTGGCAGAAGAATGATTGCCGTGTCAGCAGAAAGACATCTCACATGGGAGGGAGCAGCTAATAGCTGTGCTGTGAGGAATCTGGGTTTTGACAAGAGGCTGAGGCACCAAACACACTCGGAAAAGCCAAGGGAGGACAGATGGGGTCTGACTGCTTATAACTGGTGTTAGCAGGGAGAGAACATCAAGAGGGAGGAAGCATTGTGCTGACAACCATGGTCAGGGCATTGTCCAAGCACTGCACTTGCCCTCCCTCTCCTCTCACCTGCAGGATTTTGGGGTAAGACCCTCCCATTTGCTCCAGCTGCACAGGGCTGCAAGAGCAGCAGGGGCTGAGCCAGAACTGGAGCTCCTAAGAGAAACTACACACAAATAATTATTAGTGATAATTAGCAAAAACACACTGATGACATCTCCTTCCTATCAGCTTAGCTCAGTTTGGCAAAGGCTCTGGTCTCGCCGAGACAATCCCCATGTTGTATAAACACCTTCTGTGGCCTCCCCTGCTCCTCCTCCATGGCCAGGAGCCAAATCAGGCAAAGAAAATGCTGCCACAAGCATCAGTGGTGGCACAGAAGGGCCTGGCCACTGGCCAGGGGTTTGACAGCATCCTTCAGGTTCCTTCTTTACCTGGCACAACAGGCACCTCTGAAAAATATGACAAGAAAATCATGACTGGCCATCAGCATTCAGAGCTGTCACCAAGCTAGCATTAGCTCTCTGCTGCCTAACACCAGGTGGGAGCTGGTTTTAAAACATATTTTCTTTGTTTAATTTCCTGAGCCATCAAAATGGGATTTTGGGTGGGAAGTAGGATCATCCCATCTCACCCACAGCCTTCTCTGTGGGAGTGTGAGAGCAAGACAGGGTGCCAAGTTTGGCTCCAGAATGGTGCCAGACATCACAAAATAAACTATTGAAAAAAGATTATATTTTAGCCAGGCTTTTAAAAGAGCCAAACCCTCCAAATTACCAGAACTGTTGTTCAGTATTGTCTGTTTTCCTGGCAGGGCTGGGGGAGGTGAGGGGAAGCCTCTGGCTGTACAGATAGGGTGGGGGCTGTGGTTCCAACTCTCCTGGAAAATTTTAATCGGTCAAAAAGTGAAGAATATTTTTAGCATGCCGTCAACGTGCATGTGAGGACGTGTGTGCTGTGAGAGCATGTGGTGCAGAGGCCACATCCCTGTGATTTATCAGCTATCCTCACCCTTGCAGGTGGACCTGGAGAGACCCACTCTGACCTGCTCCAGCATTGCAGGGAAACCTGTCGTTTGCAAGAGGATGTTCAGTTCACAACCACGGGGAGGTTGGTCTGAAAATGCTGCAGGGCGAGGTGTTTGGCACATGTCTGCAGCTGGGGCAGGCTGCCCTGTTGTCTTCTGCATTGATAAGAGATGGTGAAATGCTGCTGCAGCAAAGTGAAATGGAGTCACGAGTGACACCAAGGAGGGTGGGATGCTGAGTCATGAACTGAGGAAGCTTTTGCAAGGGGACCCATGAGTCCTCCTGCTCTGTGCCTCAATGGCCGCATCTGGGGTCTTGCAAAACTTGGGGTGCGGGATGTAGAGGAGTTTCACTGAGGCGGGTGTCAGGAGTTCTGGCTGCAGAGACATGGCTTCCCCAAAGCCACTCAGGGATGAGACAGGACTGGGATGGGTGGAGAGTCCCTCCTGCCCTCCCAAACGTGGACAAACCAGTCTCTCCAGCCACAGACACCACATTAGAGAGCTGTGGTCGCCCTCGTGTCTACCTGCCATCCTTTCCCTGCTCCAGGCAGGGAGCTCTGTCTCCTGCATCCAACCCGAGGTGCCTTGTGACCAGGGTCAGCCACTCCACCTGCTCTTGCCTTGGTTCTCCTCCACTTCAAATGGCAATAACCCATCTCCGGGGCGCTCTGAAGCCAAGTTCATTAGTGCCTGGCTTTGTTAATTGCTTTGAGCAGGGCTGGACAGACAGAGACTCATTATAGCAGTTGCCCTGTTATCTGCACAGCACTGGGGAGGGAGGAGGTGAATATGCCTGTGAGACTGGAAGCCAGCGCTGGGCTCAGTGAGGCCACAGGGCTCCTGAGCTGGAGGAGAAATCCTCAACCTCTCCATATGCATGGCAAATTAATGGGGATGTTCTTAATTCCAGCTGTTTGCTTGGGGATAAAACAAAGAGGCCCAGAGAAAGTGCTGGATCCGAATGGATGCGCAAAGGTAGGGCTCAATTAAGGCTCTTGATGCCAAGTAGAGCCTGTGGCACCTTCTCAAACTGCAGCACTGTGGGACTTAATCAGTTCTCAGGAGGACTGCAGTCCTCCAAACTACCTGTGCTAGACAAGAAATGTGGGGGTGGCTAAATCCTCAGGCAACACACGGGGAATTAGCAGCAGCAAAGGCTGGAGGAGATGGGAGACCACACATCTGGAGCTGGCATGGAAGGTTTCTCTTAACCTATCTACCAGCTTTCTGGGCTTAAATCTTGTGTTTTATGGACAAGCCATGTGAAAGGATGGTGCTTCCAGCCACATTCCCTGCTGCAGTGGGGCAGTCGAGGTTATACCCAGACTGAGGCTTGGCCAGTAACTCCTGACCTGCCAAAATCCTGGTTTTACCTGTTTTCCTCTTGGCTGATACCAGTCCAAGCTTCTGCCCAAACCAAAACCTGGGCTTTTCAGCTACTCATGCTCCCTATTTTAGATACATGTCTGGAAGAGAAGAGCCAGCTATCTGCCAAAGCCATCAGCCTGCAAGCGCTCGCAGGAACTCGTGTGCTTTCCCTGCTGATCTTGCTGGTTTAGTAAGGAAAAGCAGTCCTGGCTGCAGAGGATGTCTGGTGCTCACAGGAGGGACAAAGCAGATCCAAAACTGTAGGTAAGGAGGTCACTTTCTGGGGGAAAATGGGGGGAGGTGAGTGGTTTAAATGATCTTAAAACCAGCAGTGAGTGGAAGGAATGTGGCCAAGCCCTGTGGCACAATGGCAAGTGGGCAAAGAGGGATACTGCTTTGTGTTCTCTTCTTCCTTTCTGTTTTAACTCATCATGAGCAGTAAGCCCAGATCAAAAACAGCAAGGCTGGAAGGGGTGACTGATGATGCCAGAACATCACTGTTGGTGTCCAGCTGATGGTCATGGTTCATGCACAGGCAGGAAAGGTGGGAAGGAGTGAAGCACTGGGTGGATGAGGGCTCAGATTGACACCCCTGCTCTATTGCTACTTGAGGTGGATGGGAGCAATGTGGGGCTAGAATAGGGCTTGAATAGGTCAGTTCATGCTGCTCTTAGTCCTCAGGTGTTTTGAAGCCAGGTCTGTGCCCCACATCCTGCAGGCAAAACCCTGTCTCTATGTAAATGGCTTGGAGCAGCTTCCCACCTCCCTCACCTCATCCTGCGCCTGGGGCAGTTGCCTCTGGGCTTTCCCAACAGCTCTGCACTGTTCCTGGCCTTCACTGACATCTCCACAAATGACAAAACATGCCAAAAATAACCCCTGCTCTCCGGCAGGAAGGTGGGATATAAACACACTGACTGTTTGTTAGTGTTAGTGCTTGCCAGGCTTTCAAACCGGACTGAGTTTGGGGGAGATCACTTCCTGCTCCACAGCCCTGACCTCCCACTGCCTCCCTACTCTGTCTAAGCTCAGGAGCTCCCAAAAACACCTCTGCTCTGTGCATGCCACTTTGAGAAGGTGAAGCTGCAGCCCCAGAGGTGCTGGGTGGATTTTTCTGGGTAAGTTTAAGGTAAGGCAGCATCTCTGGGTGCATGCAGCCATCAGCTTTCCTGTATGCAATGCAGCATTGAGGTCCTCCTGGAGCTGTCAGGATATATAAAAATACTTTTTTATATATATATATAGGATAATATCCTCAGAATATCCTGATTTTGTTTGCTGTGGTAAGAAATAATCCCTCAGAGCAGTGTTATCTGGTACCTGTAGCACTCATGACCTCTGGTAATACAATCCTGCTTCCTGTACTCTTGCTTTCAAGGTCTATCCTGATTCTGATCCCTACCTGCCACCCTGCCTGGTTCCTGAGCACAAAGGAGTTTTGGGGACTGATGGCTTGCACAGCAAGCAACCATGGAGTTTGTCTGAAATTATGTTCTCTCTGATTTGGATGAGCATGTGAGGAACACAGAGAGACAACAGAAGGGGTTAAATCAATAGCTACATTTAAATCAATAACCTGATTTATGCTCCTGTCCCAGTGGTGCTGACTTTCTTTGCCCCCTGATTTGAGGGTGTAGACCTCAGTGGCTCATTCTGAGCCACCATTTCTGTGGTGAACATGGATTTTGACAGACATGCTGCAGGATTGGGCTGATTTGTTGGTTTTTTTGTTGAGAAGAAGGGAAGCAAAAATTAAATAACTTGACCATGGCTATGGTCTATGCACCTAACCTTCTGGTGAGACCAGCTCCTCAAAATTTGGTGTAAAACTGTGTATCAAGTTGTTTCTCACCTCTGGGTTTGCCTGTGGATGCTGATGGCCAAATTCCTGCTGCTGGTGCTTGGGTCCCTGCAGGAAGAAGCTGGAAAAATCCCATGTCCTGGATCAGGACTTCAGGGTGATGCTTTTCCTGAAGATGCATTGAACAGTGGCTGTGGAAATGAGCTGAGTCTTGGTGTGAGCAGGGGGGGTGAGATTTACAGCTGTGCCCTGGTTTTGCTGGTGACTCATGAGGTAGGATTGGATCAAGTGAATTCTGCAAAGATTTACAGCAAGTAAACCCTTTCACATGCAGGGCTTATTGCATGGGCCCACTGTGTCTGAGACAGGTTCTGGAGCTACTGCCCATGGCTGAGCAGCCAGTGTGAAACACTTCCCTGCGATGGAGTTTTCCTCCTGACATGGATTCATTCCTCCTTAGCCCTGCAGTGAGGTGGTCCTGAGAGCACAAGCACTTTGCATTCCTCTCCCAGCACTGTGGCCACCTCCCAGCCTTTCCAGTGAGGCCAAGAGCTTGGTGACCGATTGCCCAGCTCTCAGCTGTGCCGGTGTCCCGCCCTAGCACAGACCCGTGGATGGAGCAAGCTGCGGGATGCAGAAGGTCTGGCTGAGAACATGCGGGAAACACTTCCTTTGTAAAATTTCAAAATGTAATGAATTTCAGTAATAACGAGCCTGTGTGGGGTGAGGAGAGAGGCTCAGATTGTCTGACAGCCAGAGCCTTTGCTGTGCTTAATAACTCCCGATTCGGCAGCCTGATGCGCTCCCGGCTCCTTGCTGCCTCCAACATCCCTGCCACTCTGCCATACCGCCCGCATCCCTGCCCCATCTCTCCCCTCAGCTTTCCATCTCAGCCCATCCCGTCAGTCCCCCGCAGTCCCCGCTGCTCCCCGGGGAGCAGCAGCCCAGCCCAGCCCAGCCCAGCCCAGCCCAGCCCAGCCCAGCCCAGCCCAGCGCTGCCCTTCCTCCCGCGGCGTGGTGCCATCCCCACCTAGTGCCGGCCCGGCGCACCGGCCGCGGCCAGCCCTGGGGCTCCCCGGGCTCCCCGGGCTCCCCGGGACCCTGGCATCTCCTGCACGCCCCCGGCTGAACCCGGACACCCGTGGCACGGCCCTGCGGGGGATTTTTGTGCCCCGGCCCGGAGGGATGCTCCGGGGTAAAGGAACGGTGGGAGGAAATGAGCTGATGCAGCCTTTGCGCTGCTCTAGAGGATGGGGACAGGTACAGGCTACAACGGATCCCACGTCTGCTGGGGCTGTTGGCCTCCTCAGGCCCCATCCTGTGGCCCGGAAAAAAGGCACTCCCCCCTTTCCAGGAGGGGAAACCCAGCTGGGGACGAGGGAAAGGGCTACATCCCATCCCCAGTCACTAAGTTTGTCCCGTCCCTCTGGTAATCACTTTGGGGATGCTCCCACACGTCACAGGTTTGGAGTTCTTAGTGTCATTTCTCAAGGACACATCACCACGGACCCCACAAACCTCAATGCCTGGAGAGCATCACCTCCCTCTCCCCACTCCAGACCCTGTAAGCACCAGCTGTAGATATGTAGGGCCTTGAGCAGTTCCCCCTGTACCAGGTCTGCTCTTGTCCTCCTCCTGCCCATCACAGACTCCCAAAGCCACAATGTATTTAGATTTTCCTTCACCCTGTTGCACCTCAGATCCACAAACAGCAGCCCTGTCCCTGTGGCCAAGGGCTGTTCTCTCTGCCCAGGTGCTGTCCAAGCCAGCCAGGGCATCCAGAAGTATCTTCTCACCTGGAACAAGGAGGTGAGCAGTCATCCTCTGCTCAACCACACCAGCTTCCCTGGGCTTGAAACATCCTCCATCCAGTTTAATTTTGATTAGATGGACCCTCTACATGTTGCTGCACTCAGTCCCTGGAAGGAATTGGTCTTTGCACTGACATTTTCTGAAGTTTTGCTCTTTTTTTTTTGTGCTTTACCAACCTTTGTCTGGCTCCACCCTCCCTGGCTGTTGCATAGACACTTTCCTCAGCTCTCTCTCTGGTGCTGTGGCCTTGCTGTCCCAGCCCCACAGGAGACACCAAGGTCCCCTGGAGTTTCCCCATGGCTCAGGGGTACTCAGAGGGAGGATGCCCTGCAGGGGGATGCTCCTGCTTACCCATGGAATCCTATGGAAATCTGGGAATATGCTCCTGAAAACCACAGGAAAGCACAGGAAAGACAGACTGCAGGAGAGGAAGCAGGAAGAAAGGAAGATTAAAGGGTGATGTGGCCTCCTTCTTATTTCCTGATGAAACAAGGAAAAAGCCCAACACCGCCGCTATTTTTTCTTGGAAAACCCCTTGCAGCTCAGCCCTGAAAGCAGGATTCAGCAGCTTGGCGCAACTCAAACGTTTCCTCTGCTGCTTTAAAGAAAATGTTGGAACAGAGCAAGCTTAAATCCTGCTGAAGAGGCCCATTTATCTGGGAACTGAAAGAAAATATTGGGATAATATTTAGAAAAGCCTGTGAATGGGCATGGCTCAGCATGTGCTGGGCAGCAGCAACCTGCAAGCTGCAGGGGGAGAAGCCACCCTCTGCGTGTGGTTAATTTTCCCCTTTTCCCTCATTTCCTTCCCATTTCCTTCCCAACTCTGAAAGGTTTTGCCGTGCCTAGGTGGGTCCTTGACGTGTTTCCCCCAGGAGAGTGGCAGTGCTGGAAGGAAAAGGGATTTTTCATGAGCAGGGTGGGCACAAACCCTGCCCAGTCTGAGTATCTGGGGGAGCTGATGGGGAGAAGGTGTTTCTTTCCCCTGGTTAACAACTGAGGCTGATCTGTAGGACACACTTAACCAGATATCACTAAAAACAGGGTTGATTCCTGACTAATTGGTCAGTAATAACCATTTAATTGGCAAAGCTGCACTGAAGCTCCAGCCCTCCCTTCCCAGAGCCATTAACAGCATCTATTTTAACATTTGGAGCCTGGCTTGGATTCAATAAATGGGGTTTTGTTGGGTTTTTTCGTATTTAAAAACATTAACGTGTGTTCAGAATTCAGCTGGACATCTCATTTAGCTTTGAAGCATAATTATGCTTGATGAGGACTAATAAGCAGCTTTCAAATCGAGATCAGGTTAGCATCTCTCCTGCTGTCTCCTGCAGGGAGGCCAATATTCCACAACAACTGATTTTTATGGGACTAATCCAGATATGTCCAGGGCTCTATAGAACCCTGCTTTGTCTTTGACTGGCTAAAAAAAAAAAAAAAAGTTATTTTTCCACCTAGGATGAGTTTTTATTGTTGTGGAGTTTTGCTCCATGTGGGATTTCCACCTTCTGTGGGTCTCAGATCTTTTGCATGATGCAAAGGGTGATTTGCTGAAAACAGCCTTTTTTACTCCCCAGCCTCCTTAGGAAAGAAAATTAACACTGGAGTGGATTTTTTTTCAATGTGACTAAAGGAAATTAAATTCTCAGCCCCAAATTCTGGTCCCAAGCCTTGAGACCTTGATGTTGGCTTGAAGTCTGGCTGTGGGCTGAAGCAGATGTTGCCAGTCCCTGGCACAGATGATGGCTGATGGTTGAATTGGTGTCGAGGTCGGCCCTGCTCCAGCACCAGCGCCTGCCCTAAGGTGGAGCTGCTTCTCTTTCAGCATCGTGGCCACCCAGAGAACACTGGATCCAGTCTGGTCACCCAAATACCGCCTGCCTGCAGCTTCTGAGCAAGGCTCAGACAAAAGAAAACCCATCCAAACTGTGGGTTTATGTTTGTTTTCCACGCTCCCTTGTTGAAATTCCATGTCAAAGGTAAGCTCGCTTGGAGATTAGGCTTTGGAAAGTCTTGCTATGCTTCTGAAACCTTAAAAAATGTCCTTGGTGAGCTCTGCCCTGGGATGGGGAGTGAGTCCTGGTCCCAGCTTGCCAGGGGATGAGGGTACACAAACCCATGGGACACTCCCTTCTCCACCAAAAATTGTCCCTTCCCAATGGAAGGAACATGTCCCAAAGGACAGGGGACCCTCCTGTCCTTTGCCAGCCGAGCCCCTCCACTGTCCCACAGGATCACTCCCACAGCTGTCCCTCTGGCAAACCCCAAAGTTGCTGCTCTAAGGCCCCCCACATTCCCAGCTGAGTCAAAATACTCTCAAAATCTAAAGGTGGCAAAGGAGAAAACTCCTCCTGTCCTGTTCTGTCACAGTTCTGGGGGCTGGTAGGGGAATTAATGGCCACCAGCCAAAAGCTGTTGAGGAAAGACCTTCAGTTGTAAGCACTTGGTGCTTGGGCAGCCCTCCTGCATTTTTTTCTA